>NW_026126410.1:18190000-20590000 GCF_943737965.1 Phodopus roborovskii
AGCTAAATGGCTACAGGATCAGGTGGGACAGATTATTAAAGGAAAAGAGGTCATAACTTGAGAGGGAGTTCAAATATGTGGTAGGGAAGGTTAGAAGGAGAGAGGAGTTATTATAAATGCAGTACACATAAATGAAAGTAAAAGCATCAACTACAAACAAAAATCAGTGAGTTATGCAATTCATAGTTCATACACAACCAAACAGGCAAATGAGATCGGAACACAGGGAGAACCCGTGATAGGAATTGAGTTATTGGTAACATTCAAGTATCATGCAAGAGCAGAAATAACCCTCTACTGAACTAGATCATCACTCTATCAGGCTGGTTAACACCAGGGAGAAACCCTGGAATAGCTGGACATTCTACATCTTGTAGATATAGATGTTGTGGGAATGTGTGACTAATGTACATGGAGTGAGCCAAGTCCCATTTAGGCAGCTGACAATGGCTGACTATTCCTTGCATGCCTGAGAACACAAGATGAGGATGTTATGTTACAAGTTTTCCCACAATCTTTAACAGGCCACTAGGTTAAAGGATCATGAACCTGTGATAATATGTGAATACACCATTATGATTCCAAAAACAGTCTTAAAACCCTCCAATTATGAAAAGAAAAATACTAAAATTAAAAATGCTTGGAGATTCTCCCGCCTTTAAAGAATAATCTGAGGCTGAACCTTTGCATTTTTCAAATTTATATAGTCTATTATCAGATCATGAAATATATTTGTGTGTTCCAACCAGACAATTTGTCAAATGAAGCAGAAAAGGAACAAGTACAGAGTTCATTGACTTGGAAGTATAAATGCTGATGCTTAAAGCTATTATTTCTTTGTATGTGTGATGGTAAAGTTATGTCTCACTTCTGACTTTGACTGAAATACTTCATGTTCCTCCAGAGGACCAGGAGTTCAAAAATGGAAGCTACAGAATACAGAGATCACAGGCTTAAAAGTTTTGTTTTTTATTTTTACTAATATTAAACTAAAAACTTGGTAAGACTGCATAGAAAGACTCAACAAAAATAATATTAGCCATATCAATACTAAAGTCTTTTTCATCAAGAAATATGATAGCTTTATTATGATGCTCAAGTTATTTTAATAATACAGTTTAGGTTCAAAAGCATCTACATATTTTAGTCCTTATTATTTAACATGATTATCAAAAAATCACATAAATTGCTGTTAGCATTTTGAAAATTATCTCATTACTGCTTTAATATTTATCTTTACAAATATGAATATGATGTTTTATGGAAACATTTGTAGACCTCAGTAACTATCAAGGGGTCCCAGGATATTAAAAAAAATAGGAGAATCATGAAGAGAGGAGAATCATGATGCTGAAGATAATAGCTGTGAAGTTCACTTTGTTTTGTCTCCAAAATGTACTCTATTGCTGAGAACAGAGGTGTTTTTTGTTTTGTTTTGGTTTTGTTATATTTTTTATTTTTTTAATCACAGTAGAATAACATCTTATTATGGGAACAATGCAAATGAGTAATAAATTGTAACTTGTAAGAAGTCACAAATATAATACTTGACTGGAGTAGCAAAAATTTTTATTAAAAGATCATAGATAAGGACATGTACAACCCTCAGTAAAGAATGCTGTTATTTTAATATACATAAAAATGCAAAAATTACCTGTCTATTACAACTGAACAAAGAGCCCTAATATAACAGACATGTCACAAAGTTTAATGGAAATTTCATGGTTAGGTAGGAAATAATTTTTAAATAAGATGCATAAAAGTGATACAGATGATGTGAAGGTTGGGGGCTTTTGATTATGTCAAATCGATAAATTATTTATAATAAAATTATCAATAAGCTCTATTATAGCATATAATACTTACAGAAATATGTGTGATCATAACATTGGCACCTATATTCATTAAGCAACTATTAACATATAAAAAGGAGAATTAGCAGTACAGTAGCAGCAGATGATTTCCTAACACCATTTCAAGATAGATAGAAACTCCACACAGCAAATCAACATGGAAACACTGTAGTTGAAGTAAAATTAGAACAGAAGGTATTAACACACATGACAAGCAATCTGTGTAGTTATTTACAGACACTGTGTGCTCATGACTGCAGAGACTATATTATGGCTAGATGGCGGCACTGTATGGCACTTTGTTTCACTCTGTCACTCTTAAACCATCTCCAACCACTATCCAATGAGGCTATGTAGGAGTTTGGGTGTGCTATATAGCTGCCCTGTTTAGGGATGAGCATTCAATGGTCATGAACTTTCAGTACTTTGTCAAGATATAAGTCCATGCAAATAGGTGCTCCTCTGATACAGCCTTCAAACATAAATATTTACAAAGAGATTTGACAACATATTTGGTTAGGGAAAACAACAAGAGTATGAGCCTCCATTGGGTCTATCACTTACCCAATCATAGGTTTTAAACAGTTAAGTCGACTGAAAAGAAAAATGGGCCATTTAAAGAAAATCTGTCTCCAACACATCAGTTCTTACATTAAATTACACATCTCTGATTGTTTTATGACAGTCATCGTGGCTCAAATAGTAGATTGTAACATGACATAAGTAATTTGACTTTCCCCTGCTGATCTATGAATCTTTCATTATAGATTATAGATTCTTTCTCATATTGTCTGAAGGTCGTGCCATTTGGTTTCTAAGGATATGTAATATGCCAGAAGTTCACTGTTTTGGAAACATACATTGCTTAGGCTTTGGTTTCTAAAGTGTAGATCAGCTCTGGACTTTTTTTATAACTGCTGCTGATGTGTAAGCCACTGCCATGCCGTAGCTCACAACTCTGGAGAAAATGCCATATTTATCACCAATTATTGCATTTTATTCCTTCATAACTCATACGGATCCACCTCTCTCTTGCTACATAATTATTGTGACAATAGCTGAACAATAAATTACAAAGGAATTAAAGCATTGGAAAAAATTCAACTATAAGAGACACATTCCAGTAATTAAAAGAATGGATTATGAAAACTGAAAGAGCTGTATCAGGCTTTGTGATATGAACAGCTGGTTAAGAACAATTAAGGAACAAATGGAATTAAGTGCATTTTTCCTTTGGTAGCCATTTATGAGTCAGCTGTAGCATGTCATCTATTTGGAGTAGAAAGCCAAGGACAGTATAAAATCAACCCAGTAATAAGTGTTCCTGAATATTAAGTTCCAGTTGAGAAACTGATCTAATGATGGTAAAAGTGTCTTAATGCTTGCTTTATATTTATAAACTATGCATTCTTTGCAAGTATGCCAACTAAACTAAAATTTACAAGAGTTCTGCAAGACAGAAAACAAAAGTTGAAGTTTACAATTGGATTCATAAGCTTGGAGACATCTAATAACTTTTCTCATCTCATGCAGTTAATTGGCTTTTTGTTTGTATAGTAATCATAGCTTCCAAAATATGAACATTTAAGTTTTTATAGTTCCTATTCCATATAAACCTTTAAGTTTTCAGAAAAATGTAGCTTTTAGCCTTAGCAATCAATTTTGATTCCTAAACAATGCTATGAAACCCTTTTGCAAAATATCTTTTGCTTTTGAATGTTTCCTCACGTGGAGTGTTCTTTAGTTCTCAACTACTAGTTTCTTTATCAACAGTTTCACAAGTTATCTTTATCTCACACTCCAAAGACTTCAGTCTGACGTTTACTTCAGTCTTAGCTAACGAACTCTGGTGCCTCTGCATAAATGTGGGAAAATTTCATATCTGACATCAATGCATCTTCTTTCAAATCTCACTTCAGAATAGCTGGAAATATATTACAGACTTTTTCTCAATAACAATGTTCTTGAATAACAATTTTGAGAACAATTTTGAATAGAGGAGAAAGAAAAAACAAAATTACTGGTCTATTTATGTTAATTCATGGGTTCAGCCAAAAGTGAGAACTGGTATTGTTAATGGCTAAAATATGGCAGTAGGTGAATTCAGACTCACAGGGTCTAACTACAAAGCTAGAGTATGTAGCAAAACTTGCTCTTTTCATAGCAGTTCAGGAAGTAGACAGCTACTTTGAACTAAAGAAGGGATAGCCTTCAGTGTTCTCCCAGTATTAACCCAGTGTGGTAGTTTGAATATAATTGGCCCTCATATGTTCATAGGGAGTGGCACTATTAGGAGATGTGGCTTTGTTTCAATGGATATGGCTTTGCTGGAGGAAGTATGTTATTGGGGGAGCAGGTTTTGAGGTTTCAATATACTGCCCAGTGTCTGAGTCGACTTCCTGTTGCCTTCTGATCAACATGTAGCCAGCACAATGTCTGCCTGCATGCTGCCATGCTTCTTGTCCTGACAATAATGGACTGAACCTCAGCTGAAAGCTACCATTTCAATTAAATGTTATTCTTTATAAGAGCTACATGGTCACAGTGTCTCTTCACAGCAATAGATACCATAACTGAGACACTCATACTGGTCCCAGGTTCCAATGGCTCCACCACGTCCCTAGACAGCACCACTGGCTAGGCACCTGATGTTTTAACACACTCACCTGCTGGAGACACTTCACAATCAAACCACAGCTCAGTACAGTGGTCGCCTGTGTGTTTTGGGGCCAGATAATGTAAGTCTGAAACTTGACTGCCATCTGGTAGTTAAGATAAATACTCCTTTTATCCCCTTTGTCTCTTAAGGAAAAGAATTCCAAAAATGTGATAGCAATGATCCTACATTAAAATACTTATTATGAGAACCAAGCAAACAAAGCACATGTAACAACATCTGGAAGATAGTGAGTATTGTCTAGATGTTGCTAGGAGCCCTGGGCCAGCCCACATGCAGGAAGCTGTTAACTGCCATACAAATGCAGAATTATAGAGTTTGAAACACTGTAAAATATGCTTTAGAAAGAATTTCCTAATGATATCACTTTAGACACATGGAAGAATATTACTTGGCTGTTAAAGAACATCAGGTGGGACCTGCTAGAGGGTTTCAGTGGGTAAAGGAGCTTGCTGTCCTAGTATGAAGTCATGAGTTTGATCTCTAGCTCTATGGTGGAAGGATATAAAGGCACCAATTTTAGAAAGTTGTTCTTTGACCTCATACATGGGCTACTGCACACAGAGGTGCATGTACACACACTCACAAAACACAACTAATAATTTAAAAATATGAGATGGTTCTACAAGTACACATTATATATGGTTATGTAAAATGGAATTTTTAGAATGTAGCTCAGTTGATAGGGTGCCCACCTAGCATACATGAAGCTCTGGGTTCCGTTACTAGCATTACAAATTGACTTTGGTGGCACTCATCTGAAGTCTGAGCAGTTGGAACACAGACCCAGGTTTGAGTTCATCCTTGGCCACATAGCAAAATTGGAGGCCATCCTTGACTATATGGTAAAATAACTCAAAGGCAAAATAAAAAGAAAACCAGAGAAACAAAAAGAAATAAAAGAATAATGCCATGTTTTGAAAATATTCAAAGCCCTCTATATCTATGTTCACACAAGAGATCTTGCATGGAATATTTGAGTGGCTCCTCTTAGTGACTAGGCTTGTGGCCCAGGCAGTGGTCACAAGGAGTTGTGGGAAGAACTATGTTTTCTTGTACTCTTTCATTTATCCTCTCTTGTAGTCTTTGACTTATTTTTCAACAAGTAAAAAATGTTTCCAAAAAAATAAGAGGACAATTTTGTAAAGGCAACAGTGAAAAAAATTTAGAGAAACAAGTCATGTAATCTTATCATTTGGAAGGCTGAAGCAGGAAGATCGCCATGGTTTGAAGCCAGCTTCGGCTTCAACAATCTGAAAAACTCAGAAGTAATCAAGTAAGGACTCAAGCAGCTAGAGGAACAAGAATCCACTATTAGCTGCTCCCGTGATATCTCTAAACTGGCCTTGTTTGTTTCTTCCCTTAAGTAACAAACTGTACATACATCATGTCAGTGTCAAGCTCCGGTGACTCTAAATAATCTGCAAGAATAATACTCAACTCTGCACACCAGGAAGTGTGTTCTGTAAACTGGGGAGAAATTAGACTCTTACCTGTTTGTGTGTTTAGTATGTGTCTATAAATGACTTCTTCTCCACATCTAGAAAAAAATAACACAGCTCAGCCAAGTGATTTACTAAGCCCAATATGTATGCAGTGTTAGCTCACCACTGGAGCCTAACCATAGTAATCTATTAACAAGTCCTTTAATGCTGTGCAATCTTTCAAATTGGTGGGGTAGAACATATAAGGCAGAAAACACTTGAGCTGTGAGATGTGTGTGAGAAGGGGACCCTGCAGCTTGTGCAAGGAAATGAAACAGGTGCCACACTGGTTGGGTGCTTGCAAGGGCTTTTGATAATTGGAGCTTTACAGACAAAGTAAACAATTCATTTGTTTATAATTATTTGCGAATGTTCTAACCTCTGTTGTCCTCTTTGGTAATGTTTCCTGCGTCAGTTTGGAACACAGCATCTGTTGGACTGTACATAAGTTTGTTTTCTAGAGTCATCCCTGCCCTGAGTTTACCTTGACTCCTAAATATTGATAACAGAAGAAAGACAAGCAAACATGAGAAGGGCCAGAAGAATGAAAGTAAACTCTATTCTTCCTTTTATGTATTGATTCATTTAGTCATTGTTTTTGTTTACTGTTACACATAGTACCCATTCATCACTGCATTTATTCAATAAAGAAAACATACATACAAGTAATATAGTATAGACTGAATGTGTTGTATTTATTTATTTAGGGTGTGTGTGTGTGTGTGTGTGTGTGTGTGTGTGTGTGTGTGTGTGTGTAAAAATAATGAGAAATGGAGGCCACAAATGTAAAAGAAAGTAAGGAGATGTATATGATAGGTTTTGGAGGGAGGAAAGAGAAGGAAAGAAATGGTGTAATCATCTTATACTCTCAAAAACTAAAACAATTTTAGAAAACACCTGGGGAGGAGGGGAGATTTTACAGGATGCATTTTATGTATGTTGTGCTCCATTCTTAATAAAATCAGTTAACCCACAGATTCTAAGTGAATTCACAATCTTAATGCTAACGAATTGGATAAGAGTTTAAAATTTCTCTCACTTTGCTCTTCCATCAATAACCTTGACAAGCCCTTTCTTGTTCAACCCATACAGAACTATTTGAGACTATTTGCTGCATTATATTTCTACTAATGGTTTCAGGAAAATAAATGCTCTATTTTTTTGTAAGAATACATGAAGCTAAGGGAATATCATAAAAAATAAATATGAGAGAAACACACACATGGTTGGTTTTTTTCCTCAGTGTAAATTGTTATGGTATGCTATATTTATTTCAGGGTGAGATGTTCTCCACGTAGTTATTTCCCACATTAGAATGACTCACTAGTGAACCTGAAGTTGACAACAAGCTAATGGAGACTCTTCTGTGTGCAGGAAGACATGGGCATTTCAGTCACTCTTGTGACTAGGAACAGTGTCCATGTTTCTTAACAGCCATGTGCTATCATCTGGTACTCTTTGAAAGTACTTTACACACAATTGAAATTTTTTCTTATTCATGCTGTATTTATTAACAATACTTACATAGTTCTACTATTTATGTTACAGCCTTTAGACTTCTATGAAACATTGTATTCTAAAAACGCATTTTTTTTTTTATTTTGAGGGTGAACAGTGTAAACTTACTGCCCAAGAATTAGTGATTTTTAAAATTTAAATTAGAATCATTTATCAATCCTAGTGCTTTTTCCCTATCATCCTCCCATGACCCACTCAATCTCCATCCTATACTCTATCCAATCCCCAGGGAGGGTGAGGCCTTCCACGGAGGATCTTCAAAGTCTGTCACATCATTTGGGGCAGGACATAGGCCCTCCCCCATGTTTCTAGGCTGAGAAAGTATCCCTCAATGGGGAGTGGGCTCCCAAAATCAATTCATACAGTAAGAATTAATACTAATCCACTACCAGAGGCCCCATAGACTGCCTAGTCCTCCTATCTGACATCCAAATTCAGGGAGTCTGGGTGGATCCTATGCTGGTTTCCTAGTTACCAGCCTGGGGTCCATGAACTCCCCCTAGTTCAGGTCAGCTGTCACTCTGGGTTTCCCCAGCCTGGTCTTGATCCATTTGTTCATCACTCCTTCCTCTCTGCAAGTGGATTCCAGGAGTTCAGCTCAGTGTTTAGCTGTGGTTGTCAGCTTATGTTTCCATCAACTACTGGATGAAGGCTCTAGGATGACATATAAGGTAGTGGTCAATCTCATTATCAGGGAAGGGCATTTAAGGAAGCCTCCCACTGTTGCTTAGATTGTTAGTTGTGGTCATCCTTGTAGATCTCTGAATATTTCCCTAGGGCTAGATTTCTCTTTCTCCCTTTATTATGGTATCTCTTTTCTTGCTCTCCTCTATTCTTCCCCTGACTCAATTTTCCTACTCCCTCATCTCCTCTTCCTCCCTCCTCTTCTCCTCTTCTCTATCTCCTCACTACCTCTCCATGACCCCAGTGCTCCCAATTTGCTCAGGAGACCTTGGCCCTTTCCCCTTTCCAGGGGGCCATGATTGTCTCTTTTAGAGTCCTCCTTGTGTCCTAGATTTTCTGGAGGTATGACATGTAGGCTGCTAATCCTTTGCTCTGTCTAATATCCATATATGAGTGAGTACATACCATAATTATCTTTTGTGACTGGGTCACATTACTCAGGATGGTTTCTTCTATTTCCGTCTATTTGCCTGTGAGTTTCAAGATTCCATTGTTTTTTTTTCCAAAGAGTAATACTCCATCATGTAACTGTACCATATTTTCTTTATCCATTCTTCATTTTAGGGGCATCTATGTTGCTTTTAGGTTCTGGCTATTACAAATAATGCTGCTATGAACATAGTTGAACAGATGTTCTTGTATGAATTTGCATCCTTGGGTATATGTTTCTTTAAAAATTCATATATACATACATAAATACACACTGTGGAATTTAAAGTAGGAAGCTTTAATATATAAAGTCCTGAAAGAATACAATACATAATAGGTGGTAAACTTTTTCTGTACCTGGGAGTATGTTATTGTTTCAGGCTATCTTTTATCTGTTGCTGTTAGTCATTTTCATCAATGGAGGGCTGCAGCCAGTAGCTACACAGATGAATCTATGTTGTGATTAAGTTGAATTATTATTATTATTTTATTTTTACATTCCATTATTTTACATTCCAATCCAAGTTCCCCCTCCCTCCTCTTTTCCTGCTCCTCCCATTTTCCCTCAACCCTACCTCCCATCTGCTTCTTGGAGAGGGTAAGGCCTCCCTTAGATTTTCTCTTAAGCCTGCATAACCATTATCTGAAAGATAATAATTCAATAATTTTCTTGTCCTCGAAGATATGATACTTTTTTTTGGTTTGATTTATTGCCAACTATTCTAGCTCCTGTGACCAGAGCCCTGGGTACCAGAGACATTCATATCTTCTCCTCTTGTATACCTTCTGCTAGTCAATTGCTAGTAATTTGATGCTGTACTACTAGAAATATCCTCCTCTCCATCTTCATTCCTTTGTATTCCCCTCTCCAACTTCATCATCTTTTCTGAAGTTCAGCATGACCATTGGTGCTGACAGTGCCATCTTTTAACCCTAGCCAACCCTCTCTAATTTTTTTATACTCTGATGTTAGTATGAATGCTTCCCATGTAGATATTTTCTTAATCAGTCCTGATGAGACATTTCCGTGCCTTCAGGTCCTATGACATAACAACTTGACTTCATTTTCACTATTCTGTTTCAAACCACCTCAGGAAAGTATGGTGTTATGGAGCATGCCTTGGGAAAGTTGGGAAAGAACCTGTGCAAAACACACATATTAAACTGTAACCTTGGTCCCAAGTCTAGGACAGCTATATAGAGATAATTAATAATGCATGCAAATTTTCCTCTCATTCATGTTTCCTTTATTTAGAGAGAAGATACTCTATTTGCTCAAATCTGGTGCATTTTTTTTTTCTGGGAAAAGACTGGGGATTTCCCTCTTCAAGTTTTTACAGCTTTAATGTCAGGCAAGTCTATGAGACTATTTCCTTACGAAGCATACTCAGTTCCAGACGTTTTCTAAGTGGGGCAAAATCTCCCTCCCTCAGGGAATAAGAGGTAACTGCATTCTCAGTCTCCTTTGCATATGCACACACATAATCATACAGTCACTATTACATCCTGCCTCCTTCTCATCACCTTAGGCTCACAGTACCCTAATCAAGTAGCATAACTCTGATTTTCTGAGCCTTTCTGAAAGGTGACATGATCTCCTTCAGGCTAAGGGCTTAAAACAGTGCAGTTGATTAATTGTAAGGACCAGAGGTCTTAAAACTCCTTGACAGGTTTATCCCTCTGGGTTTTCTTTAAGGTGTGTCTTACTGTGTTTACAATATAAAAACATAACCTAAAAAGGGAGAGCTGATCCATACTTAAAAGGCTTAAATTTTAGAAATAAGTACATTTATAATGTAAAATCTATACACATCTATGCACATGCCATGATTAGCAGCTGAAGCACTGAAGAGATATTTTGAGTTAATATCCCACTCTGATGGGCTTTTGTAAAACCTGGGGAAATTCTTTTGCCTCTTCTAGTTAAGTTTCTTAACCATACAGTAAAGAGCACAGGGTAGGGAACAGGGAATAAGGAGAAAGAGAAGGGAGAGGAAGGCACAAGGGAGCAGGAAAATTGAGTCAGGGGAAGACTAAAGAAGAGCAAGAAAAGAGATATCATAATAGAGGAAGAAAGAGAAATCTGGCACTAGGCAAATGTACAGAGATCTACAAGGATGACCCTTAATTCTAGAAGTTGTCTGTCTGTATTTCAGAATCTGCATGGATATGGTAAGGGATGTAGCATGGATGCCGCATTTGCCTTTGCAGTAACCAATGTGTTCATCAACAAATTTAACATAAGACTACCTTCAATTACTAAGGATTAACATATTTTCCAATGGAAAGATATTTGCATTTCAAAAACTTGGTAGATACTAGAATCTTCCTTGGCTCATTCATCTATCTATTCACCAGTCATGTTCCAGCTGACATCTTAGAGCTCAATAAAAATGGCTGTTGGGCAAGGTAATTCACAGAGACAATGTTGATGTCTCACATTGTAGATATGACTGGGGCAGATATTTTTTTTTTAATTTTTTGTTTTATTATTATAATTATTAATTTATTTCTACATTCCAATCTCAGTTCCCCCTCCCTTCTCTCCCCCTAACCCTCCCATTCTCCCCCACCTCCCATCTACTCCATGGAGTGGGTAGGGCCTCCCCTAGGAAGCCTTATGAGTCTGTCCCATCTTTTCATTGAGGCAGGACCAAGGAACCTCGCCACCCCCAATACTACAGCAGATATTTTTACTAAGTTTAAAAAAAACCTCCTGACTTACACTTCATTAGTAGCTACGGACCACTTGTATGTGAAACATTATTCCCAGCACTAAAGGCAAAGCAACTGCTGAAGGTGGACAATACATCCCCAGGAATTCACCCTGTAATGTCACAGAACTGCCCATTAAACACTGCTTAGACGAGATTTTTCATAGGAGCTGAGCTTTTCTTATCTATTGTACATTTCACATGCTTTGACTTGTGACACACAGTAATATTGGAGAAAAAGTAATTTTGAAATAAAATAATAACCATGCAAAGTGCTTTTTACTTGTTTTCATTACAAAATTAATATATTCCAATTGCAGGAAGCAGAGATAGTCCAGTAAAGACTAAAATGTTCTCAAAACAAATGAAAATCCAGCAGCTCAAAGGATATGACATAAGGTAAACAGGGTTGAGGGGAGTTTAGAGCTGGAGTTGTGTTTCAGGGGTAAAACACTTAACCAACATCTGTGAGGGCCTCAGTTAGATCCCCAGCACCATAAGAGGATAACACTATATACATCAAAACCACAGACATTCGAACAAACCACATAATAGTGTATCTCAAGGACTTAAAAAGGCAAGATGGGCCAACCAGTGAGTTGGTAAAATGAAAAACAAAATATAAATTGGAGTCTAAATAAACATTAATCTGAGGTTAAAATACAAATAATAGTGACTTAAATGAAATAAAAGCTAGTTTTTGAAAAAGAAAAAAAATGGACGAACTTTCAGCCAAAGTAGCAGCAAAAATAGAGCAAAACTTCAAAATTAGATTTTGAAAAAGAAGATATTTGAAGAGAAAACTGAATCTAGAGAAATGTCCACAGACCTACAAGACTGACCCCAACTAACAATTTGAGCAACACTGGACATGGGTCTCAGTTAGAAGGCCTGGGAAGTCTGAAGTACCTCAAACAGTGGATCCAGGATATATCTCTGATGCACAAAAGGACTTTGGGAGCACATTCCCCATGGAGGGATACTCCCTTAACCTAGAGTCAGGAGGGAAGGCCTAGTCCCTATTCCAAATTACTTGACAGATTTAGATGACCCCTCCTGGAAGGCATCACCCTACATGTGGAGTGGGAGGGGGATGGGAGGGTAGGGTAGGAGAGAGGTAAAGAAGGAGGAAGGGAGGGAGGGAAGGAGAGGGAATTGGATCGGTATGTAAAATAAAAATAAAAAATATAAAAGAAGATATTATAACTATCAAAGAAACCCAGAGGCTCCAGAAGAAATTATAAAAAAATGCATACCATGGTAAATAGAAAAACCCAGGAGAAATGAATAAATCCCCTGACATACACATACTACCAATATTATACTAGGAGCAATGGGAAAGCTAAAGAGACCAAAGTTATTTAAAGAGGTTGAAGTAGTAATTAAAAATCTCCCATCAAAGAAAAGTTTATTACCTAATACCTTCAAGATTGCTTCATAATATGTTACAAAAGAATTAAACACATTATCCAAAAAAAAATGTAAAAGGAAGGCATTTTGTTATACTCTTTTTTCCAATGTCAGAATAATGTCCTAAAATCTGGTAAAGGAACAAAAGAAAACTTCACAAAAATATTCCTGATGAACACAGAAGGAAACATTGTCAAGAATTGCAAGCAAATTAAACTTAAGAAGTACACTGGATAGTAGACATTTACAGTTAAACATTTTCTGAACATGATTTATCATTTTATATATGAATCCACATTTGCTGCTACTCCATGCACAAGATGTGCTCAAGATCAAGCCAGACCAAAAGCAAATACTTATGGGGGAGAGGCTGTGGTATCTCAGCTGAAAAGTTATTGGTAATTGATGGTTGTTAGGAAGAGAGAGTACATTCTCTTCAGGGTGTGTCCTCTTGAGAGGCTGTCCATGTTCTACATGGATGTTAGATGGTTCTATACCTGTATACATACAGGTACCACCAAGAAGACTCAGTTGTTTTAAAAAAAAAAAAAAAAAAAAAAAAAAAAAAAAAGAATCCTTGAAATTAGGAAGGATATGTGGTGATGTGGCCAGCTTGGAATGAGAGCAGAAAGAAGAGAAGGTGGATTTATCAAAATACATTACATACATGTATGAAATGCCAAAGCGTTTGTATTATATAATCAAGTGAGATTTGTTACACTCATGAAGAGGTAGTTCAACACTTAGAAATGAGTAAATAGAATATCGATGCAATGGAGAACAAAACTCATGAAATCATTTTAGTAAGTCAACAAAAGCAAGAAAGTTCTTTTGTTTTTTTACCATACTATCATGATTAAACAATAAAAACTACAATTCTCAAATATTAGTTATATAAAAATATACCTCAGCAAGATTAATGCTGTACATGAAAAAATAATCACAACCAATGTTACTTAAAGGAGAAAATTAGGAAACAACACATTTCACAATCTAGAGTACATTTTCTTTTTTAACTAGAATAAGAAAAATAATTCACTTATACTAACCCTATTTAACATGATGTAGGAAGTCTTAATAAGAACTAGGCCATTAAAAAAAATCTAACCAAATAGTTAAAGGTGTAACTTATGAGTGTTAGCAGATAACTAAAGATTCTGAAGACAACACCACACAAAGATGTTAGAAATGATGATTTAAAATACCAAGTCATAAAATTAATTAACATGTTAAAATGCTGGTATATTAGCTATGCATAAGTGTAATTCATTATGACATCTCCAAACATGTATATAAAATATATCCTACTCAAGCCTTATCTTCATTATCTTTTTCTGTGTGTGTGTGTGTGTGTGTGTATTTACAAACTCTGAGACCCTGACTAATGGCCACACCACTGAAGAAATATCTTTTCCCAATCTCCCGTTACTTGTTTATAAATCTTTAGTCAGGGATGGGAAACCAGAGGCCCACATGGTGCTATTTGTCAGTATGATATGAAAATAAAAAGATATAAAATACATATTCTCATCTGAAAAATAATTCTGAATATCTTATTCAGTCTATTCATGCTGCTATATATAATAAAATGCTATACATACCCTACGTGTCTTATAAGCAACCAAATGTATTTCTGTAATTTTTGCTTGATGGAAAGTTGAAGATTAGGCACCAGCAGACCCAGTGTCTTCTGGGGGCTTAGTGATCATGAAGCCTATATTTTTCACTCTCCCATGTGGTAAGGTGAAGTGAATTCTCTGTGGATTCTTGCTATAAGGGCACTAACTCATTTCATATGGGTTCCATCATTGCGTCCGTCCACTTTCCAGAGGTTCAACCTCCAAACACTATAATTTGAAGGTAATGGTATAGAATGTACATTTTGTGGCAGAAGGACAGAAACTCTGTTTATAGCACTGGACAACATTGTACTTGTGTGTTTAGTAGAAAAAGAAAGTAGCAGTTGTGTTTTACCTCATCACTTCAGAAGACATTTTCCTGATGATTGGTAAGTAATTTACCTTGTAGAAAATCCACCACACAGACAGCTGACCTGAACAAGGGGGGAGCTCATGAACCCCCAGACTGATAGCTGGGAATCCAGTATTGGACGGACTCAGACCCCCGAACGTGGGTCTCAGTTGGAATGCCTGGGCAGAATGTCTGACAGTGAAACTAGGATGTGTCCCTGGTGCACAAAAGGACTTTGGGAGCACATTCCCCATGGAGGGATACTCCCTTAACCTTGAGGCTGGAGGGAGGGCCTAGTCCCTACTCCAAATGACATGAGAGATTTGTTGATCCCTCCTGGAAGGCATCTCCCTCCCTGTGGAGTAGGGGGTGGGTGGGAGGGTAGGGTAGTGGGGAGAGGGGCATGGGAAGGAAGGAAGGTGGGAGAGAGGGAAGGAGGGAGAGAGAAGAAACTGGGATTGATACATAAAATAAGAAGAAAAAAATGTAAAAAGAAAGAAATCCACTACCTTCAAGGAGAGTTACTCTAAAAGTTAGTTACTGTTATAAAGATTTCATCATCCATCTTTAAATCAATATTTCTTAAATGATCTAATCTAAGATGTTAATGTTCTAATGTTCTGATAATGCTTTCTGATAGAATATGTCTTAGTACCTTTCCATAAAAGGACTCTTGAACATGAAATAGTTAGCAAGAAAAAAACTATTAGATTGATAACTTTAAATTTTAATTGAACCATTTTTCTTTTTATATTTTCATCTGCATATGTTATGTATACTGGCCATTCTCACCTCTTACATATCTTAGCCCAGGGAAACCAGCCCCACAAATCTATAGCTCATGTTCCTGTCTGCTCAATTATTTTGGGACCTACCAATGTTAACCAGAGATTTAAAGAGCCCTCTATAACATCTTCAAAAAGATGAGTATGAAAGCATTTTGGTGAGCAAAGTAAAAAATAAAATAACATTTTTTTCTGAAAACATGACAGCTATTTGCATATTTGATAAAAGCTGTCATCAGAAAATGCTCATGTATGAAATGCATGCTACCCTTAGCAATAGATTTTATTTCTTTTGCTTCCCTAATATAAACAGTTATGTAAAAAACAGTTTAACTTGATGTTCTTATTAGTTTTAGGTAATTTCCCCCTGAAAATCTAAACTGAATTGTCTGAAAAATAACTGCAATGTGAGGGTGGCAGTACATATTTTAATTAATCTCCTAGGACATTGTTTTGCTTCCTCATGACTGACAATGCTAACCCACTCTAAGTGTGACTGGTTAAATTCCTGAAGCAAACACAATTTTGTTTTCTTGGAAAACAAGTCAGGGTTCTTGGAGTTGTCGTACATGTAAGCAACAAGACCTGTGCCGTTTTCCTTAAAGCATTAATTTTACAGTCTTTTTGTGTCATTAAAACTCTCACAAAATGTAGTAAATACTTATGAAACGTGTTTAGTCAATGAAAAAGGGCACTCTCATAACTGAATTTGTTATAAAAATAAAAATTCTGTTTTAAGTCACAAATGCAACTTGTTTCAGTTAAAACTCTATGTTCTGTTGAGAGATAATGGGAAGCAACTGAACAATTCCTGATGTCCTACAGGGAATCACTTTCCCCACCTTAGCTTACTGAAGATAGTAATACTGTGGTTTCTCCGTGTCTACCTTTTATTAACTCTGCTACACATATTGCCAGTCTCCATTCCCTTGTACTGCCTTGCTGATTGTGGGTGTTGTTCGTCTAGGTGCCTTCACTGAACTTCCTGTTTTCCCTGCTCTTGAATCCTAATTTCAATCCTAACTCTCCAATATTCATCTGTAACAACAGCCACATCTAAAAAATCTCAGTTTCATAGACTACTCTGACTTATTTTTGTTTACTTTTTCAAAACTTTAGTCCTTGTAGCTAGTAAAAGTTACTTAATATTTATCTAACCTCAAGCCCCCAAATCTCTGTTTTTACCTTGTCTATTCAGTTGGAAGCAAATCTGCCAAATATTGGTCAAAATGTGGTTGGAATTCTGTTGAACAAGGTATTCTCTGAGCAGAACCCTTTCAAAGGAGGATCTACTGACCAGGTGCAGAGACTGTGGTTGGCAGCCAACTCCAGTGGCTATCTTGGCTATCTTAAGATCTACCTCAGATGTGTACAGCTTTTCATGCAAAGTCATTCCCTCCTTGGTTCAGTGCACATGTACTATGGTAGAGACAGGGCAATCTGACCTTTAATGTGTCAACTTTAGAGAACAACTCTGCTGAGTGGTGTGTTTTCCCCAGAGCTCCTTTTTGGTTTATGTCTTAGTTACATTTCTGTTGTGCTGTGCTAAAACACCACGACTACATCAAATTAAATATGGAAGCTTATGATCCCAGAAACTTAGGAATCCTAATGGCAGAAACAGCATGGCAGCAGGTGGCAGACATATTAGATGGGGCTGAAAGTTTAGAGTTGGGGGCTCACATCTTGAACCAAAAGCTGGAAGTGGAAGGAGCCAACAAAATATAGATTCTTTAAACTCTCAAAGCACACCACCAGTGACACACATTCCCAAACAACACAACTAATCCTTCCAAAATAGCAGCACCAACTTGAAATCAAGTGTTCAAATGCCCAAGACTATGGGGGATATCTCATACAAATGACCAGCTTCTGAAGATTTTCTTATCAGTGACAATTCATCTTGTCTGTCTACCATATTCTTCTTCATTAACTTTACCTTCAAAATGTTGAACCTTGGTATATCACTTATACTTCAAAGAGCTCATCAACTGCTACCACAGTATTTGACATGTAGTAATCCCTATGCTCTTCAAAACACCTACTTTCTTCAACTTCTCACTTCTTCAAACTATAAGCTCACAACTAATATGTTTCTCATATTGGGCAGGAACTGTCTATAAGCTGCTTATAATTGAGTTAGGATGATACAGACACAGGGAAGTTCATAGAAGGGACAAACCTGGTGCACTATTCTTATTGGAAGAGTTATGTAAGGATGAACACTATTGTCGGGTCCTAGGTGGCTGCAATACATGGTCTGAATCAGAGCACCCAGATAGGTGTGCCTTCAGTATATTGATAGACTTTTAGTTTGGATGTAGTAGTGGAGGCATTAAGTTCCTTAGACAAAATTCATTTTGGAAGAAGATTGGAACAAGCCTAGAAAGAGAAACCAGCATTATACATGTGTGACAAGATTGCTTGTGAAATAGTTATGCATGTATTTCTTTCTGCTAGGACTCCCTTCACATACATACATCTTGTAGACTTAAACCTGTAAATGTGATACTAAGAGTAACAAAGAAAATAATTAAAGAGGAATGCAAAATACAAACTTTCTATATGTTGGGGGCTTCAATACAGAAGCAGTGGTCCAATCATAACAAAGAAAATTTAGGATATTTGATTAGGCATGATTCAGTATATCACTGTTTTTTTTTTCCTCTGTACTATTGGCCTCCTACATGAAAACCTCAGAATGTTGGTTCTGTGTCAAGAGAAGATGAGTTAATTATATAGCATAAACCATATCACTCTTTCCTTTGGCTTGGATTCTCTCTTTGAGTTGGATGTGAATACTGAGATATAAAGACATGAGTTTATGAGTAAGTAATATATTTGGTACCCAGTGACTTTAGTCCTGGTAGACCATGGTATTGTCTCTATGCCAGAGTATACAGACACAACAAGAATAAGAAACGTGGGTCTGCCAGAGCAGATACCAGAAATCTTTCATTGGTTTTTCTTCTCAAAATATTACCCAAGCTGTCTGAAGTCAACTGGCCTATTCCCTACAATAATTATCTTAAAACTTGAAATCCTGTTATAGTATTTTATTTTCTTCAGAAAAGGAACCCTATTGCTTTAGTTTCCATCAAACATTGCAACTGGCTCATTTTCTCCAGTCTTAAGTGGGCATCTTAGCAGAAATCATGAATGAACATATCAGTACAGGATACCTGAAATGGTGGCTTCAGTCCAGAACTCTGCTAATTGGAGATATGTTGTAGCTCTAAAGTGGAATCAAGATTTCAGGAGTTTAAAATGTATCTCTTGGAAAGGTAAAAGTGTGCAACTGTGACTTGGGTTGTATTGCTATTGGACAGCACTGGCTTTGGTATGTTATGAAACAGACAAAATTATCTTACATCTCAGAAGTATGTAACACAGATAGTTTACTGTAAGGAGTATTGTTTTTCCTCCCACCACCTAGTCTTGTCCTGCCACCGCGCCAGCCCCAATTAACACACAGAGACTCTGTATTAGATATAATTCTGTTGGCTCATTACTAGTTTCTTATTGGCTAGCTCCGTCTTAATTATTAACCCATTTCTGTTAATCTAGTATTTCCATGTGGTCTTACCAGTGAGAGGCGGCTGGCGGTTCTATTCTCTCCAGACTCTCCATCTTGACTCCTCCTTACTACTTCCTATTTCCTCCTTGTCTCCTAGTCCCACCTATCTTGCTTTCCTATTGGCCAACAGTGCTTTATTCATTAAACCAGTATGAGAAACATATACAGAATGACATCACCCATCATCTCCTCTTTTCTGTCTAAATAAAAAGAAGGGTTTTAACCTTAACATAGCAAAATATATCACATAACAGTTATCAAATAAGAATCACAGTTAACACTATTTAGTCCATTAACATTTAGTAAGATTTACGAACATACTCCATCATCTATTCTATCTTATTGAGTCTAAAGTCCTATATGCAACTTATCTTTAATCCTAAGGAAAACTATAACCATAACTATCTGTTTTCAACTCCTTCAAAGACCACAGGAGGATAATATATAAACTCTAGAAATGACAGAGACAACTCACTGCCTGGTCACCCGAAGTTCTTCTGTAATTTTCCATCTTCAGCCCATAGGCCATAGTGTGTCTGGCAGACTCTTCAGCAAAGCAGGAAACTTTAAACTGTCTTCTTGTATTGGCAGTTTGTCAGTCATTTTTCTCTGTGTCCTGCAGACTGTCTGGCAGATTCTTCCATGAAGCAGGAACGCTATAGCAATGTCCATCTTGAATCAGCAGTCACTTTTCTGTGGGTCCTGCATGTCCAGAAAGAGCATTATCTTGACCAAATGGCTAGTCTTGCCATATTGGAAGTAAACTCCATAACGAGTTTCTTCGATGTCCATCTTCCTTTCTGACGCAGGTGGTGTTACCAGAAGCATTTGTGCCTCACTGTCAAGAAAAACCCTAAACCATTTTAAATGCCATATTCTGTAGGTCTTTGAAAGGTTTGAAGAATTCCTATCTATCTCAAATACATTTCTGCATATCTAGAAAACCTAACTCACCTAGCTATAAGTTTTGACTATTATAGGTAACTATCTAAAATCTGTACTAAATTATACATTACATTTCTAAATGAGCAATATAAAAACAAAAGGAGAAATATACATATCACAAAATTGACCTTAAATTGTATCAATAAATGAAAATCCATTCCAAAACAAAGTATTCATATCTATACCATAATCCCCTTTTTTTACCTTTAAAAAGAATTGGCTGTGATCATTTAACCATTTATAACAAGACCATTTAAATGAAAACAAACATTTATAAACAATATTTGGGAATTTGGGCATTGTTCTTTCCAAACTATTTCCTGCTGATAGGGGGCGCTGTCATGGGGGATGAAGAAATCCTGGCTGTAGTCTGCAAGGCTGCTTTGTTCAAGTTACTTTGAATGTTGGATCACCAGGAACTCTGTTTCAGGAGGTCTGGCTTGCTCAAACCACATTAGTCTGGAAGGAATCCACAGATTTTTATTTTCTGTGGAAATAAAAATAGAAATCCTTTTCCCCAGTAACTTGTCCTTAGACTTAAATTTTTGAGTCAAAGCATTTTTTAAAATATATAAATTGAATTACTCCAGCAGCATTTCCTTCAACAGTGGTTGTTATTTCCTTAGCAGTCAAAAGATACAAAGACAGTAAAACCCCATACAGTAACCAGATTCTCTCTGAGCTTTTCATCTTTACGTGGCTTTATTATTAATCCATTTCTTTTACTTCTATTGTTTCATTTTTTGAGACAGGGTTTCTCTGTGTAACTTTTATCTGTCCTAGAATTTACTCTGCATACCAGGTTTACTTTGAAATCACAAGATCTGCTTGCCTCTGTCTCTCAAGTGCTGGGATTAAAGGCATGTGTGGACACACCCAGCTGTTCTCTGTCTTTTTAAAACCATTTTTTTTTTATTCTCTCCCAAGCCTAGGTATATTTTAAAACACACTGTAAACTTTTAGAGGTTTTTGTTAATATGAATCTGTCTTTACTGTAAATCTTTATCTTTTTCTGGCCAGGAGTCTTTTATCTGGTAAACAACAACATTGCTAAAATGAAATTCATAGTTGTTTCTGCGGCAGTTTATCAAACATGGTGGCGGCTATATTACCGCCAGCAACGAGAGCTGTGGTCACCACCTTGGTCTGCTTGCTGCCAGCCAGCAAGGATGCTGCCGGCTTGGAGATGTGGTCATTGCCATCTCTCATACACACCAATAAATTGTTAGCAGAGTTTTTTTTAAAGCCGTGCAGTTTTTTGCCGCTTATGCTGAGTCAGGTATCTTCCCTTAAAGGAGCGCAGAAATTTTTGCTTGTCTCACACAAAACAGAGTGCAACCCAGAAAATGTTGTTACCAAGAAACCTTGCTTGTCTCTGTTCTTTTGTTTCTAAAACCCTTTTTTAAGCTTCTGTTAAATTTTAAGTGGAAGTTATTAGCCACGTGGGCGCCATTTGTAAGGAGTATTGTTTTTCCTCCCGCTGCCTAGTCTTATCCTGCCGCCGTGCCACCAACCCCAAATAACACCAGAGACTCTGTATTTGATATTATTCTGTTGGCCCATCACTAGTTTCTTATCAGCTAGTTCTGTCTTAATTATTAACCCATTTCTATGTATTTCCACGTAGTCTTACCTAGAACGGAGGAATGGCAGTTCTGTTCTCTCCAGGCTCTCCATCCTGACTCTTCCTTACTACTTCCTATTTCCTCCTTGTCTCCTAGTCCCGCCTATCTTGCTTTCCTATTGGCCAACAGTGCTTTATTCATTAAACCAGTATGAGAAACTTATACAGAATGACATTTCCCATCAATTTACAGTATAAAGAATCCTTTTATCATTGTTTAAGTCTAATAAAAGGCCAGAGATTTCTGTTGTAAAAATGAGTAAGGGGCAGGCAAGAGGAAACCCTCATTTTGAGACTAAAGTTTAAATGAATAAATACATTAAAAAAAAAACAAACAGAATGCTGGAGTATATCATGTTTCCTTGGTATGGACCAAAGAAATAAATGCATATAACAGAGAGGGAAAAGTAAAGAAGGCCATGTTTTTGAGGTCCTTCCATGAATTGAAATAAGAGCCTTCTGTGACAACAGACAATGACATAGCAGGGAATTGTGGCACACACTTCTAATTCTAGCACTCTGGAGGCTGATGTAAGAGATTTATGACTAGATGAAGATATCTTCGAGGTGAAAACTGAATTCTGCGTCAATCTGGGATTCATAGAAAGACCTTATCTTATTTAATAAAAAATTGAAACATAAAAAAGAGGGGACTATAAAATGGTTTAATGGATAAAGGTGCTTGTGGCTATTTCTGACAGCTGATTTTGGTCACCAGGCCCCACATGGTGAAAGGATAGAAAAAGTCTTTAACTTGTCTTCAGACAGACAGACAGACAGACGGGCACACACACACACACACACACACACACACACACACTCTCTCTCTCTTTCTCTTTCTCTCTCTCTCTTTCTCTCACAAGTAGACAGTTGAAAATAAAATGACAACAAAAGAGATAGACCAAACATTAAGAGATGTAAAGATCAAAAAACAGACCCCAATCTACAGTGCAAACACCTAGGAAAGTAGTAAAAGTACCTCACCATCAGATTGAAGTTACAGAAGTAAACTAAATCTAGACAGCACTTGTGGGTCAATCTATGATGCCTACTGAGTCCTAGTGGGAGTAAATTCTGATTGCTGTATATTCAGGTGCAATGTTAGCAAGTCAAAATAGAAGTGCCCCATTGGAAGAGGCCTGAAAACTTGGTTAGTGGTTGATGTCAGAAAAAAACTAGAGTCTATGGGCAGAATCTATATCCTGCCAAATGGTAAGTAGGCTCTCAGCCACTGGTCTCATGCTTTACATGTTAAATTAAAAATTTAGCAGTTTTAAACCCATGGCAAAAGGGAAGCTATGTTAATTTGAGCCTGTTGGGAGATTACTTCCAATGGAGTTACTAAAGGTAAAGATCCAAATGTTTAGAGCATTGAGATCTTGTAGAAAATTTAAATTTACATGGTTGATTTAGTTTTCTCTGAAATCATTTTGTTCTACATGCAGGGATGGATCAGTATTTGAATTAGTAGTATTGGCCCTAGTTCAGGTTAGCTCAGCACACTCAGCTGTTTGAAAAGTAGTGTCTCTTTAATACACATTACAAACATTCTTCTCTGAAGATAGAAATGAGTGATTTCCTGGAAACTAAATGCATGTACTTATAGTAAACCCATTAGTGAAATGAGTAATGTGACCACAGCGTTGTCCGGTAGAAATATTAATATTCTGTTTTGGTTATTAGTTGAGAAATATGAAAAATATTGAGATTAAAAAATACTACTTCAATCACTGGGGAATTTGGTTGTAAACTGATTCTTTGAGATTTCAACCTGAAAAAAAAAATCAGTGAAGAGGCAGAAATGGCATGGTATCTATATCAGGAGAGTATGGAGCTAATTAACATTTAATGTTAAAGAATTATGCAAAATCATGTTTCTGTCCTTACGAATTAGTCATTCTCCAAAGAGTTTAGGCCTGGGTGATCAAAATGATTCCACCTTTAAAGTTATCATCTGGAAAGTTTCCGATACAAAGGGAAAAACATAATTTTCTCTGTATACTTTATGCATCAAAGATCACCGAAATGTCAACACATCAGCCTTCATTTTTTTTACTCTGATCAATTTTTTTTCTCTATTCATCATCCTGCCTTGAAACTTAATAGTCATGAGTGTTTTCCAAATGTATGGCAGCAATATGGCTTTTGGAGATCTGTGTTATTATGACTGAGGACATATTTAAATATATAAAAATGTATGAACTGGTTACAGCAAAATTGGAAGACTTAACATAGAAATTCTATTATTGTTGAGGGTTCGGTGGATTGAAGACTTTCCCTAAGGCCCTATTGCACTTAGAAGGAACATAGTGCCTCCTCAAAACCAGGAACAATCTTAGTAGAGACAGTAATGGCCTAGGGACAGGGCCTTGGGAGATTTTTCTTGAGTCCCTGATGTATGAAGAAGGGACACAGTTACTTCTCTAAAACCAGGAATATATTTGACAGAGCCAGTCATGACCTGGGTCCAGGGCCTTGGGGTAGCTGGGCTTCAGGTTTAGAGAACTCAACTCTTCCCATTGTACCAGGCTACAGTTATCAGTCCCAAAGTTTGTGTGTATGTGTGTGTATGCAGTGTGAAATGCTTTTGAGATAACGTGAGTCCCTCTTGTGTAACATTGCTTCTCTCTGACTTTGTCCCATTGAATGATAGTTCCTGCTAACTTTGTCCAATTTATCCCCAGGAGATACTATGTACGATGCTACATTTCTTAATAAGTTTGCTTGGCACAAAGACACAGCTTATGCAAGACCCCCAGACTCATTTTTCTGTATTCTTTATGTTTTCATCTTCACACACACTTAGGACTCTGTCACTGAGAAAAAACGACCTATTCATCCAGGTCATTTACATCAAAGATCCAGAGGAATAGAAGAGAAGAAAATTAGAGAAGTGAAAGATAGTCTAAGTGAGACAATGGCTAGCAGCTATGGACACGAGCACGGGAGCAGCCTCCACTGCTGCCCTGCCCCAGGATGCTAGAAGCACAGAGCTTCTTACTGCCTTCTCAGAACCAAGGTCTGCAATCATCCTGCCCCACCCATACTACAATGACCTCTAGAACCACCGTTATTTTTGCCAGTGTCAAGACCTAGCAGCTTTTCTCACCTGCTCTGAGAATATCTCCTAATGAAAAACCTCAAAGTTGAGGAAGGCAGCACCAGAATAAGAGCCTGAAAATATAGTTTCACCCTTCAGCTCCATTTCCACAGAGTAGTGAAGAAGGGATGGTAGACAATTTTGTCTCTTCGTGCCATTAATGGGAAAATCACCATCAATGTGAGTGCAAACTCTTTCTCATATAAAGAGTTCTGATAAACAAGTACCGTGGACTTTGATTTTAAATTTTGTTACTATGTTTGGCTAAGAATAATGCAATCTCTAGCTTATTTCAGAGTTTGCCAAACATTTTTAAAGATCAAAAGCATAAGATTTCAGTCTAAGAGGCCATTCACACTCTGGTGACGGCTACATGACATATGCCCAGGTGAAAGAACGCATAGCTTAGCTTTACATCAGGTCTCAGAGGCCACTAGGCTCTGAGTGAAAAGCACAAATGTAATTCTTGTGTATTTCAAATGTCATACTAACTTGAGTTACAAATTAGGAAAATGGAAATATGATCAGATTACATCAGAAATTATTAAAAGAATTTAGGGCATGCTTACAAATCAGATGAAAATTGTGGATTTTTTAAAAATGTTCTACTAGGGTTTTCATCGGGTAAGGAAGCAGATACAGAAATCCACAGTTAAGCACTGGACTGAACTCCTGGAGTCGGTCCATAATATGAGTTAAAGAGTCAAGACCATGTTGGGAAAACCCACAGAAATAGCTGACACAAGCAAGTGGGAGCTCACTGACTCCAGACTGACAGCTGGAGAACCTGTATAAGACCAAACTAGGATCCCTGAATGTGGGCGACAGTTGGGAGGCTTGGACAGTTTATGGGTTTGCTGGCAATGGCACTGGTATGTGTCTCTAGTGCATGAACTGGTTCTTTTTAGAGCCCATTTCCTGTGGAGGAATACCTTGCTCAGCCTAGATACAGCAGGGAGGACCTTGGCCCTGCCCCAAATGATGTGACAGCCTCTGTTGATCCTATGGGAGGCCTCATCCTCTCTGAGTAGTAGATGGGGGTGGGGAAGGGAGATGGTGGGAAGAGTGGTAGGTAGGAAGGAAGAAGGAACTGGGAGTGCTATGTAAAATAAGATTGTTTAAACATAAAATGAAAAATTGCCCTACACAGTAAATTTCTTTTAAGGAAAGCAAATACAATATATAACAACAAAATATAACTCTTTTTCCTTATTCTAAAAAATGTCCACTAGTACCTCTTTAATTCTTGCTGTTTGGCAAATTCCAAGAAGAGATGTAAAGTAGCTTGCTTTAATTAATTAATTAATATGCTTTCAGTCAGTGCTAGGCATGCTCCATTATTTTTCAAATTTTTGGTTCTGATATTCGTAGGCACACGCTCTTATTATTCAAACTTCCAGTATTACTGGGGGTAGAGTCTTAAATATAGATTGGATTCCTTGAATGAAAAAGTATATAATCTTTCCACCCCAAATAGCTTCATTTCATCAAGAACTGCATGCATGTCAGATACTGTCTAAAGTGCACATTTTACTTGTCATTTTATCTGAATACTCAATAAAAAATGTTAAATAATATTCATTCAATAGTTACTAAGTGAATTCTCTTGATCAAAAGGGACATTTTTAGCATGATAACTTTCTCAGTAGATTTAACTATCATCTTCTGTGACATATTTCAGTGTGCAGTGATAGTCATTTATTTATCTTATATGATAAAACTATTTTTAGAAAGACTTTAGATATTTCCATAGTGACACAAAATGATTCACTAAGTGAAAGTGAGTATATTCTTGATACTATATAGTAATAAACTATTACTATATATAAAATGTTCTGAATGTTATGTGGTTCAAAATTTAGGTCTAGAAAAGATAAAATGTTTTCCTTTATATTTCACAGTAAGTATATATCTCCCTTTGATGCTTAATTTTCTGTTGTAAGATTTTTTTTTAAATCCTGAATATTGATAGAGAGGAGGCCCATTTCTTTGTGGATTGTCTCTTTCCAATCTCACTATGTATGTGTTGACAATACCATTTCCAAATCTGCTGGTTATTAGTAAGTGCCTTTCTGCAATTATGAAGCTTGGTGTATCAGACAGTCTTATAGTCTAGAGTGCATCTTGCTAAACTGTTATCAATGTACTGGTTTCTCTTTGCGTAGGTGTGATGGATTTGCTCTCAAAGGTGAGATGTTGATATCTCTATGGCTTTCCGGTATTGTTTCCACTGATGCAACCACTGCAAGTGAGCAGTCACAATTACAAAAAAACAGGAGTTTCTAACACTACAGAGCAGAAGAACATTTCTGTCTCTATCTTTTCAATACTTGCATATTTTCCATCATAAAACCAAACTCTAACTAGTTTTGGTAAGTATTCATTTCTCTGCTATTTTAAAATAAAAATCCATATCTTGGCATCATCTTTCCTGTGAAAACAACTGAGAGAGAAAGGGGAGAACCTTATTGCAGGACAATCACCTAGTGTTACCTGAGAACATGTAAATCATTACCTAGGGTTGTGTCCGGTATAAATCCTTTCTAACGGTTCTTACACATATTGAAGAACCATCTGTTGTTGCACATTGGTAGTGCACATTGGTTGCACTACATTGGCAGTGCAACACCATGTGTCTAATAATCCTTAGGAGGGGTTAATACTAACTCAAACCCCTGGTAATGATTTACAAGTTGTCAGGTAATGTTGTTGCTCAGTATCCTGGTGTTAAAGATACTTAGCATCTTTGGGGCAATGATGTTCTTCTTCTGCCCTTTTAAGGGAAGACTGTGTGCACATTAGACAAGACTTGCCTCACATTCTGATGAACATTTTAAATTACAAGAATCTGCTAGTCTGATTCTCTGAAAACAAAATGTCCTAATTAGGTTCATTTGCTGAAGTCCATGGCATGAATACATCATCCATGGCATATTTTATGAAACTGATGTGATATTAATGAATAAGAAATTAGGGAGAGCTCTACATTTGTAGTTCTCTTATGAGCAAATGGGAGAAATACTTAGAACTCTATTAATATTAATATGATCAGTGTTAATGGTGACACCTCCGGTTAAGCCACAAGATGTGATAAAAACAACTGAGACTCAGACAATCTTACTTTACCCATGGAAATTCCCTCCCTTATTGCTCACTTGTCATTACTCTCTTTCTTGAATATGTGTCTGTTATTAGTGGCCTTAGTCACATTGTCTAACACATATTCTTGCACAAGATAGGTTGTCACTTCAGACAGATTTTAAAATCTTACTATCTATGGATAATTTTCAGAACAGTATCTAAAAGACAGAAAGATGTAGTGGAGAAGATTAACTGGAGAGAATGTGCATCAATTTAAAGCAGATAGTATTGCATTGCAGAGGCTTTAGGGAATTTCTACTTAATTACTATGTTTCTATCCTCAGAAATTACATAACAAGCACACTCCCATGGCCAAATTTTCAAATCAAGCAGTAATAGCTAGTGACAAAAGAGGCCATGGATTTGTAGGAGAGAAGAGTTTAAAGGGAAGGGAGGGAAGAGGAAATGTAATTATATTATAATCTCAAAGATAGATAACATGCCTAAAATACAAAACAGAAAGAAATATTTCATGTGTTGATGTTACTCTTATATCTAAACAAAAAAAAAAAAATCTGTTCAGGTTGTTGCGGCAGGGAAATATACAATTAATTTCAATTTGAATTGGCAGTAGTGAATGATGTCTCTCTTTTCACATGCTGTAATTCAGCTTGGAATCTTCAGCAGGGAAGATCAAGGACAAGAAGTCAGAACTGCAAATAGGCACCAGCAACTTCATAAGTGTTTGAATAGGCACCAGCAACTTCATAAATGTGTTAGTGGTCTCATGGCTGCTCAGTTAAACATCAAGTGTGATTTCTGATTGCTTCCGAAGACCATGGAACTAAGATAACATATATGAGAAACATATCCTACTCCAGGAAGTCCCTTGCACCATTCCAGGAGCTCTAAGATTATCTTAAAATGAAAAGCAGACCTAAATAACTTTAGCATATTTTAAAATCAAGTTTACTGGATAACTGAAAGAAAGGATGGAAGTGAGCAGTTTTGAGCTGTACTTAAGAACTCAGGTTTAGTTACTCACTTATTACATATAAAGTATAAGGTGGCAGCAAGTAGTTACATGGAATTACATTTGTAAAAGCAAAAAGCTCTGGTGTTCATTTAGAAATCCCGTAGTTTTAAGTTCACATTTGACAAGGGTTATCTTTCTGAAAATTGTTGAGTTGGTAGATTATTGGTACTGCATTTAAAACAAGTTGCCCACAGATTACTGAGATAAACGGAAGGTTTGAGCAAGACTGCTTATCAGCCAAACAAACAAACACCAATCAAAAAACATGGCAATGTGGCCTCATCTCCCTCTCCCTCCACCCCAAATACTTTCTGAGGCTAAAGCCTCAGAGTAATAAAGTCCCATTGCTTTTTAATTGCCTGAGGATTTATCATAAAACCTTACTTTTCCTCCTCAGAAATCATGTAAAAATCTTAACAGAAAGAAATGGGATTGATGAGTGATTGTGGTACATGAATGAAGAAGTAGAGAATGTGTTCTAGTATTCCATTTTTCAAGAAGAAAGAGAACCAGGATAGTCTTGTAATGGAAATGAAGATTACTTCTTAATGTCTTTCCACTCCCTAATTGTTTGCAGCTCTTTGTCCAGGCTAAAAGCTTCATGAGCTTTACCCCTTTCATGTCAGAATGTCTATTGGTATGATCCCTGTTGATGGCTTGTTTAGGCAGACATGTTGATGATGATATTTCATGGATATAGTTCCTCTGAAATTTCTAGAAGACAAAATCACACTTCAAACTTTCCATTCCTTTGAAATTGGTTATTCAGTGCCATGTGGATAGCCTTAAGATAATATAACACAAGTAATAGTATGTGAATTGAGTATATATATATATATATATATATATATATATATATATATACATATATATATATATGTGTGTGTGTGTGTGTGTGTGTGTGTGTGTGTGTGTATTTTTCAGCAACATATATTGAACTTCAGATAGAGAACAATGGGTGAAGTGTATGAGAAGGGCTGGAGGGAGGAAAGAGAATGGGAATGATGTAGTTACATTTTAATTTTTAAAAATCAAGGAAAAAATTAAAGGGTTGATCTCAACACTCAAGAAGAAAATTACAAGTATGAATTGGATTTAATAGGTGACAACAGGGCCTGAAACATTGTATGCTCTTCCAGAAAACCCATGTTCAATTCCTGGAGTCCACATGTAGCTCAAACCTACAATCCCAGGGGATATGATAGCTTCTTCTAGCCTCTTTGGGAAGGAGGCATGCACATGGTCCATAGACATATATGCAGACAAATCACTCATACAAATACAATAGAAAATAAAATGTGACCACAAAAACATGTGTCTTGGTGAGATTCCACTGGACTTTTTCTTCTTATTTCACTTATTATACTTTCCTGTTTTACATATATACTACTCAAACAATTGGACATGTTCCAAGTCTTACACATTTTGTATGATCACTTCTTATCCCTGTTGTGATTATAACCAATAGAAAGTATTATAAGCTACTATCAAGAGAAAAATGTTTGAAAGAATCTATTAAAAAACAGATCACATCTATGATAATGAAACATTGGACAAGTTTGTATCAGGAAATGTCAAGGGAAAGTATTTGGGGAAATTTTTCCATAACTCAATTATTCTTCTCATTTCTGATCATTTGATTTGTTTTGTTCTATGGCATTATTTCATCTAATAGGCTAAGCTGGCCTGGAACTCACAATGTTCCTCCTGCTGCAGCTTCCTAAACACTGAGACTATAGACATTCACCACTATTCTTTGCTGTCACATCTTAATTAGAACCTATGAACGTTTAGCATAGACACTCACATTAATTCATTAAAGAAAATTTTCACTTTCAATTTAATTTGCATCCAAAGGCAATATATTTTAAAATGCACTTGACATCTCAAATATATTTTTCTACCTTCTCTACACAGAGTGCAGATTGATGATGTAACCAAACCATTGAAATTCTTTTGCAATTTTATTGATCTTTTTCTCCTTTTGAGATTTGTGGTCTTTTTCGATCCTTGTGGGACCTATTGCCAGCAGCATAAATCTTCCACAGAGTGTAATACCTTGATCCTGGCATCACGATTGAGAAGAAAGTTGAGTCACTTTGAGAGAACCCCTTCCTTCTGTATTTCATTAATTTCCCATTTTCCTTTCTGATTTTGCTTTCCAGATAATATTTTAGATAACCAAGATTTTTTGCCATTGATTTCAGATTTGTTTTGGACTTGCTGACCCTTAATTCTTTTTCCATCTTTCAGTGTTAAATTCTTGGAATTGGTGTATGAGAAGTATCAAATTTTCAAAATAAATTCTACAGAAGAAACACCCAGTAATCTCCATCTTCTGTGAGTCCAGAAAGTTCCATAAAAGTTTCCAAAGAATCTTCTGGTTCTGGTTTTGTGTTATCGTTCTTTCTACCCCACCCCCATCAAAGTTAGTATGTGCTTGAAATAGATATCTCCAGGAATCTGATGACAGAGTAATTTTAGCTTCTGAGAGGTGAAGCCACAGTCAGCCAGACTTACCACCCTGATGTTCCAGCAGTAAGAGTGTTATACAACCTGGCACATCATTCCCTCCCTGGCCCACTGTATGCACCAGCCTCATCCTTGACCCTGCTGTGTGAACCAGTCTCAGCCCTGCTCCCAGTTGTGTGTACCAGCCTCAGCCTCAGTGAATTACCCTGTTCTTAATCATGCCCTGATTATTATCTTGGGAAACTTCTGCCCCTTTATCTCTCTTGCTCATCTTAGTCTCATTCGTTCTACTGCCACATCTAAGTGAGTATTTTCCAGCGTGGTGGTCTCTTTCGGTATTTGTGTCATTTCCAGTTGCACTGCCAACATAATTGCACTTTCCTCTTGCCAGAAATATGTTGACTTCCTCTCCCCCTGCCTCTTCCCATCTCTCCTCTTTTTAAATATTTTCTACCTCACTGCTGTTACTATCTAAAATATTTATTATGATCGTATAGTTCTTATGTATCCTGAATTTTCAACAAATCAAACTTCTTTGTCTGATGATGGAAGCACACATTAACCAGGGTTTAACTTTCCAGTGTCCTACAATTGGCTTTCACGAAGAGCAGGTGGAACAGGTGCTTGTTCCAGGACGTGTGCTGGCAACTGTGCTCTGGCAAGCAGTTATCTCTCCCCATGATTAACTGACACATCGACTTTCATTGCCACAGTGTCACTCTTGCCTGCGGTTCTGCCTTCTGTGCCCCATCGTGCTCTATGAGGCTTTACTTTATGGGTCAAACATATCTCAACTTAAACGTCAACTTTCCCTGTTTTCTTTCATGACTATGAAGAGATTACACCTCTTTAAGCCCCCGGTCTTTTAAAGAAAATTTGAAAAAAGGAATATATCGTTTTACTATAATGTTAAAATGAAGTCAGCTGCATGTAGAAAATGTCTGGACCTGTTATATGTAAGAGTATCTGAACACATGGCTTTGGGGCAATATTTCTTTGCCATCATTTCCTATTTCTTTCAGCTTGAATTGTAACCATTTGAGACCTTGGTCCACCTTCAGTGACTTATGTATCCATTAAGGTCAGTATTTGGATCCATCACACAACAGCTTAATTAGGTAGAATGCAAAAAAAAAAAAATCTTGTTCCTTGAGGCTAAATTAGTTCCACATATACATGAACATGGATGGCAAAACATGTAATATCTGTATATGTGTGAATGGATGGCTGCTTGTTACCTTCTGTGAGTGCAAGATTCTGCTATTCATAATCATAAATGACCTGAGTATTTCAGCACATGTTTAAGGAGAGCCCATGAACACAAAAAATATGTGGTAACAATTAACAAAGAGAAATAAATAAGAAACCAGTATGGTCTGGGTTGTTGGCCTTGTGGAATTACCTACATTTGAAAACAAAATAATTACATGATAGATTTACAGAGACAATTCGGATAAAGCAATACTCAAGAGATGATTCTTTTGATATCAATATAACTAATGAAGGTGGGGAAGGACAGGGGAAGATGGAGTTGGGGAGGGGGGAAAAGAGGGAGAGATCACAAACTTAAACATTAAAGAACAGAGGAAATTAACCTCATACATTGTCTGAAATGCATTTGGACAGTAGCAAGTATTATGTTAAAAAAAAGTGTATTTTACATGCTTTTTATGTATTTATTTTTTAATATAATGCTATTGGCCAGGTACTAGTTTCTTATTGGCTATCTTTGTCTTAAGTATTAGCCCATCTATTAATCTAAGTATTTCCACGTGGTCTCATCTTACTAGAGAGAGCTGCTGGTGTTCTTCTCTCTCCAGTATCTACATGCTGACTCCTCCTTACTACCTCCTCGAATCCTCCTTGTCTCCTAGTCCCACCTATCTTGCTTTCCTATTGGCCAACAGTGCTTTATTCATTAACCAGTATGAGAAACATATTTACAGAATGACATCTCCCAACATCTCCCTAAAAAGAAGGGTTCTAGCCTTAACAAAGCAAAATATATAACACAACACTTATCAAGTAAGAATCACAGTTAACAATATTTAGTCCATTAACATTTAGTAAGATTTAAAGACATATTTCATCATCTATCCTATTTTCGTGAGTCTAAAGTACCTAACTAAGGAAAACTATAACCATAACTATTTGTCTTCAGCTCCCTCAAAGACCACAGAAGGATGATATACTGGACATGCAGGACCAACAGAAAAGTGACTATTGATTCAAAATGGACATTGCTACAGAGTTCCTGCTTCATGGAAGAGTCTGCAAGACAGTCTGTAGGACACAGAGAAAAGTGACTGACAAACTGCCAATACAAGAAGAAAGTTTAAAGTTTCCTGCTTTGCTGAAGAGTCTGCCAGACACACTATGGTTTATGGGCTGAAGATGGAACATTACAGAGGAACTTCAGGTGCCTGACCAGGTAGCCAGATGTCTCTGTCATTTCTAGAGTTTATATATTATCTACATGCTTTTTAAACATTGGTTTTCATGATTGGTTGGTAAGCACTCTTAACTACTCAGCCTTGATTCTACCTTTATAATGTAGTATTTTTCTTGTTATGGTTTCACTTTTGTCAAAGGGAAGATTTGTTCTCAGGTTTTTCCCATAAAGTATAAATATGAGGTACCCCACCTGGATGGCTTTGCCCTACATGTGGAATTGGAATGGGGGGATGGGAGAGGAGGGTGATCAGGGTACATGTGAGGGGGCAGAGAGGGTAAGAGGGAGAAATGGAGGGAGGGAGAGGGAACTGGGGTCGACAAATAAAATAATAAATAAATAAATAAAATATGAGGTACCCCCTAAACCCCACGTAGTCCTGACTATGTCAGAAAAGTCTATGAAGAGCTCACTTGTCTCCTTTCAAAGCCCAGTGCTAACTGCAGAAATTTCCTTATGCACTTTGTGCAAGTCATTTGTAAGAGGAGAAATAATATAGTTCAGTCCTATGTAAATTGTGCTTTCATCATCAAATAAAGCAGTTTAATTTGTCTAAAATCAGACCTGAGTTCAAATCTCAGCATCCACAGAATAAGCCAGGCGTTTCTCAAATGCCTGCACATCCAGGTCTGAGGGTTCCTGTCTGTAACACATATAGGGATAGGCATGTACAAGTGGTCATGCTTTCTTCCTTGCTTCCTTCCTTCCTTCTTCCCTTCCTTCCTTCCTTCCTTCCTTCCTTCCTTCCTTCCTTTCTTTCTCTGTCTGTCTCTTACACACACACACACACACACACACACACACACACACACACACACACACCCTTTAAGAAATACCCCATACATGATTTGTAGGGGCATGAAAGATTAATGGAAATCTTTAACAGTGATAGGGAAATATCTAAAGCACCATCCCAGTGAATTATGGAGTTAAAGTAACTTTAGCTCCAAGAGTGATGATTATCTAAATTCTCAAGGGCTTGTCTATATGACCATAGAAAAGTGGATGACAAGGTATAACCTCCCTCATCATTGGGCACTGGTTGTTAGTAAGAGAATTTCCCAATCACATCAAAGTAGTGTGCAAGTGCAGGCCACACTAAATACGGAATTCATATGAAAACAGTGGATTCTAGTGTGAGACTTTTAAGTTCAGATAATATAATCATTTTAGGGCTGTGGAAGCCTTTGCTTTTTGGAGTTCCAGTTTTAATTCTAATTTATGGAAATTGGATATTTTATTTCAATGTGTCTAATACTGGTCAACTTGTAACATGTTGCCAAATATTAACTAGACTATTCTTCCAGCAGTCTCCTTTCTCATGGAAAAGCATCATAAATAAAGCAGAATAAATGGATCAAGAAAGAGGGGAGAAACTACCATTAATATTTGGGTATTTAAAGGAATGTTCATCTTGGCAAGGATTGTCAGATGTGAACCTAAAAGCACAGGCAACAAGAAGTAAAATTAGACAGGTAGATTTGCATCAAACTAAGATATCTGCACAGCAAAAGAAATCATTTAGTAAAATGGAAAGTGTGATAATTTCTGCCTTTCCAGTCTCACTTAGTGCCTTGGATGGCAAACATTGATTTGCTTTAATCTTTTTGTCACTAATAACTTTATAGTGCTCTGTTATCAAAGCACATTTACATAATATATTTCAGATTCTTGCTAGGCCTCAAAGATAGGCACAGAACTGCATCTCAGTGTTCTATGGATTCTGATTCCTAATCATGGTTGCATTCTAGCTGACTCTGACTTAAGCTCTACCAACACGTTGGTTATGGGGTCCAGTACTCGAGTCTTGGTAATTTTGAGAATATCTACCTGGTAGTCCTCCAGTGATTAGCAGTGTGTAGCAATCCAGTGCAGACACCTTGGCTTCTGTTTACTTTTTGCATGACAGGAATATGAACTTTAATTGAGCATGTGTTTGTCATCCTGAAGGTGAGGAGGTGAGGACAGGCACATCCTTAGGGCCCCCTTGCTAGTCAATCTAGTCTACTGAGTTTCAAACTACTAAGAGATGGTGTCTTAAATACATACATGGTTGTCACTTGAATAAGAAAATGTGAGATTGTCACCTGGACTTTGTACAGAGACAAAATTTTTGTCAACTCTGTATTTATTATTTAATTTGATTCAGAGCATTTAATCATCTCTATGAAAAAGCTTAAATTTAGATCTCTTAGCAATGTATTCAAAATTGCATACCCTTCATATGGGTAGGTAGAATTTGAACTAAGTTATATCTCATTCCAAAGCCTAATTATATAGTTACATGCAATAGCATTGTGACAAGGTTATTCTTAGTAAATGAGGTTTCCTTTAAAATACTTATTAAATTCAGTCATAGGGTGGGGAATTATTTTCAGTTAAAACTGAAGGAGTCACAGTGCTACAGCTCTCAAATTGAAATAGAAAATGGCAATGAACAAATAAAATTTCCCCTCATATCAATTTATAACCACAGACAAAAGAGAAAGGAAGTTATTGTCTACAAGGGCTATAGATAAAGATCCATGATTCTTGCAATATGTGAAGGCTGTTTCTATTTTTCTTTTCTCAACTAACCATGATGGATTTCTTATATTGTCTACTTATATGAGAATTTGCAAAACTAAAATTGGAATCTATGAGACACTCAGCTTTGGTTCAGACTGCAAATTGAATATTCTGTTTTGGAGTCTGACTTTTGCACATCACTGAAATTTCATGATGCAGCCTATCCTTTCCTGCCCTACAACTTCGGGGCATCGTCCCATAGAGATAAACTTTATTCAGCACAAGAGTAGCTTCCATACTTTTACCCAGAATCTTGCTTGCAAAATACAAAGTTAAGGACCCTTTTCCAAAGATTGTCTATAATTGTCTAAAATCTCTACTTTAAGCTAAGTGGCAAGAATTATTACCAATAAAATTATCTCAGCTTTACTCCTCCAAAATCCTCAGTAGATTACTTTACATTCTTTAGAAATTTCTTATAATTTTTTTTATCTGTATATTGTGAAATTCCATATGTGTGCCTATTGTGGGATTTTGTTGTGTCCTCTCTGGAGTTCAACAGGACAGTGATGAATTGTAAAGGCTTTGTTTACTGACATTTGTGAGCTCTCAACCAATGTGTTAAAATAGATAAGCCTGGGACTTAAGCATCCTTTTATCAATATGTCAGACATAAAAGGTATTGCAATAGATATTGCTATAATTATGATCCCAATAGTGTGTGTGTGTGTGTGTGTGTGTGCGTGTTTGCTAGTTTATGGGGAGTGTCTAATAAATTCCTACAGTTTTTATTTCTTACATCAACAGAGAGTTTCCCAAGGGACCACGTGGCTGAAGCAAAGGTTTTGGCAAGTCTATTGTTGTAATATAATCTTGTCTATTCTAGTTTCTAGAAAATATCCATTATATATTGGTCTATGACCACATCACTCTAATGCATGCCTTAATCATCACACTATCTTCTCTGTGCATTTTATTTCACTGCTACACTAGTACTGGTATCCAAGGCTTCAATAACACAAGATAAACTCCCTGCTTTAGGACATTTAATTATTTTTGGTATGTAAGATAATATTAGCTCTTTTGCTATATTGTGTTCACAACTAAAACAAATTGGAAGATGAGAATGATTTTAACATTTATTGAGTTTACTCCTTGACAATAGCATGTGTGCAGACTTTATTCTTTTATTTATTTTTTTCTTATTTTACATATCGATTCCAGTTCCTTCTCCCTCCCTCCTTTCCTCTCTCCCTCCCTCCCATCCCCCCGACCACCCTCCCATCCCAACACCCCCCCATTCCACCTGTAGGGTGGTGTCTTCATGGAGGGGTCATCTAACTCTGTCAAGTCATTTGGAGTAGGGACTAGGCCCTCCCTCCTGCTCCTAGGTTAAGGGTATATTCCTCCATGGGGAATGTGCTCCCAAAGTCCTTTTGTGAACCAGGGATACATCCTTGTTCCACTGTCAGAGGTCCCTTATACTGCCAAGGCCTTCTAACTGAGACTCATGTTCAGGGGTTCACATTCGGGTACAATGCTGTTTTCCCAGCTATCAGTCTGGGGACCCATTAGCTCCTCCTTGTTCAGGTCAGCGGTCTCTGTGGGTTTCTGTAGTCTGGTTTTGTATTCTTGCTGTATCCCAGTTTTCTTCTCACTTCTGTGACTGTTCTTTTCAACATGTCCATTTTTAACATTCATATGTGTCATTGTTTTGAAACCCACTGAATTTAACTTTTGGGTGAAAATGGGTTTGAAACTATCTGCTGGAGGCTGGTAGCCTCTGTAGTAATTCACAACTGAATTCCCCCAACTCCCCAAAAAAGCCATCAATAGCCAGTAGTTCTCAAGAAGTGACAGTGTCCCACAAGTTTTCCCTGATTCATGATTGACTGTTGTTATTCCCAGTCTTGTGTAGGCCATTGCAGAAGGCTATAGATGTTATGAAGTCATGACTACATTGGCAGTGCCATGCCCAGAATGCAACATTTTACAGTCCTTTTCCTTAATGTTTGGGTTTCACTTTCTTTATGCCTCCTCTTCTGAGATACACTTGAACTTGACAGGAGTTGAATACATTACCTCTTATGGCTGAGTACCCAATAGTCAATTTTTTAGTACCTGAGTAATCATACATCTCTTCATTCACAGCTATTCAATGCAAAAAAGAGATTCTCTGACTAAAGCTAAGAGTAGTCTTTGTCTATGGATATAAAGACAAACATTAGGAGCCAGCCTGGAATCATTATCTTTCAGGTAAACAGCAGTATTTCTTTTTCTCTTAGGGCATTCAACCCATGGACTTTTGACTGTGTTTACAGTGGGAGGTCTAACTCCCTTATATGGGATATGAATTCTGTCCTGTATAGTGTACCTCAAATCTAGTAAGATTGTTACCTCCATAACAGTGTCTACATGACTTTTATTTTGAAAGAATGAAGAATTTTGTTAAAGGTGCTTCTGTATATATATCGACATAGGAAAGAGTATAATAATGTATTGTTCATTTCATCTAACTTCCAAGTATTATTTTATTTGAGTAGCCATTACACAATTGTTGAGTGGCAGTTCTCTATCTATTTGTTATAGAAATCAATATATGACAACAGAGAAGGTGATGAAGTCTAGGAGTTGACCAATACAGTTTCAAATGGACCAGTACATATGATGAAGATGTTCACTATTAATTAGTGTCACTAACAAATGCTTGTCCTTACAGCCACAAGAATGGCTTAACTTTCTATGTATGAGCAGTCTTTGTTCTCCAGCTTTTCTAAGCTCTGACAATATCTATTTTCTGAGGGACACAGAGTAGTATTTCATTCCTTCCCTATGGTTCCCTATGGTGCCAGCATGCAGATTAGAATAATCATTTTAATGTTATTGTCTTTTTATGGTAAGATCACACCTTATTTAATATGTTTTCTCAGCTGGCATTGGGCAAAACTGTCTTGCATAAGACTCTAATATTTTATAGCTTCCCTAATTAAAATGTCAAAAAAGTAATGTTTATATAGTCAGTTAACTATTGGGGAACAGAAGAGGCCACTTTTCCTACATTAGTCAATATATTTTGATTATAATTGGAAATAGTAAATAACTTGGACATTACTTGTGTTATGTTTTCAAAACCCTGCCTCTGTCAAAGAGCATTCAACAACTCATTTGATAGGGTCTAAAAGAAAGAGGCAGTCAGATACTGGAATGCATATTCTCTTCACTTTCTTTAATTCTAGAACAGAGATGACAAGGTGATCTGGTACCATTATTATATGATACAGGGATATTGGTAACTCTGGAACAACTTACAACACTAAATTCTCACTGAAAATTGTTGAGAACTTTTTTCCCCTGCTTAATAATAAAGTAGTACTGTGTGCTACATCCTTTAAATCCAGAATTCTTACTTCCATGAGGAAACCTCCTCACTAATCTCATGAAGAGATGCACTGGGTGACTGGATGACCTTATCCATCCTTATCATTTACTTGAGAATAAAAATGTTCTCCTTTTTCTTAATGACACACATAACTGAACCAAAATACGACAAAGCAGAAATTATTTTTCCCTTTATTTTCATTGTTTACACTAAAAAATCACATTAGAGAGGAGTGTTTGGGGTTTATAAGTCTTCAATTGGGATACAAATTGAAAGTAATGTGGGAGAAAGCATTCTTGAAATGCTTTTCATTCAGATCTTATATAAAAACATGACTGTAATTAAGGCTGAGTTCCTCATTTAGACCTCTGTGCTTGTCCTTTAGTGGCTAAAGCTCATGTAGTGTGTGGAAAGAAAAATTAGTCATCTCTCGTCTGTGTGGTGGTGGTGGTGCACTCTTTTAATCCCTGCATCTAGGAGGCAGAGGCAGGCCAATCTCTGTGAGTTCAAGACCAGCCTACTTCCATGACAGCTTCCAAATCCACAGAGAAAACCTGTCTCATAAAACAAAAAACCAAACCAAATAAAACCAAAAAATTTAGTCATCTCTCACCTCTAGTCTGCAGGAAATAACTGCCTAGAAGATGGTGTAGGTGAGGATTATGTTTTAACACTCTCTGCTAATAAGTGGTATAGACACAGCTTATAAGCAAAACTCAACTCTTGATCAAAAATAATTCCCTGAGCATATCATCCATACACCTATTCCCCACAAAGTCACTTCTTCATCAGAACAGAACTTCATAAACTTGGGAACTTGCACTTGGTTATCAAAATGAAAAATTACAGCCTGCCTTGATTAGGATTTAGTTAGCCTTCCACTGTCAACAACTGTGACAATCTGGGATCAGCAACCAAATAACGAACAGTTCTATTGCTCCTATATTTCTCTGTTTGTCTCCCTTATATTCTCTGTGCATCTTTGTGTTTACCTTTAAAGGTAAATGAAAAGCTTCCTTTCTCTAAAATTGTTAGATTTAAACTTCAGGCTAATTGTCCTTTATTGAACCAATATCATTTATGTAAGGTTGTCACATAAATGACAGCTTTTGGGCATTTGTTGTGATGCTACTTTTACATGGTTGGGAGAGGAAAATGAATGAAGCTATAAGTTTTAGCATATCAAGAACTTCAAAGTTTGGTTTCTTCTTAAGTTTAACAATTCACCTTGCTTTCATGGTTTAAATTCCATTGTACATAAATCTCTTTGAACAAATTTCAACAAAAAAAAAGCCCATGATGATTTAAGGGTGGAAAACATAGATAACTGTGGATTTCCACTTTGGGGAATTAAAAATACTCAGTTGTTAAGTTTTAGTTGGAATTTGTTTGTCTAGTAGAAATGGACAAGATTATCCCATGTTGCTTGTATCTAAAACCTACCCTATTCTTCCTACCTTTCTGTGGTGTGTGGCTTTGAATTTTCTATAAGGAATTGATTGAAATGTGTGCTAAACTTTATTTCGTACTCTTGTTATTTTTCTATTTGGAATAACATGAAATCATGTATGTCTTCAATAGTAGATATGATAATGGTGCAATTTAAAAATATTTTCACTCATTTTAAAATTTAAATTAGAAACAGTCTTGTCTTATATATCAAATCCAGTTCCCTCTCCCTGCCATCAATCCATGACCCCACTGACACCCCTCCCATTCCATCTCCTTTCTGCTCCACAGGGAGGGTGAGGCCTTCCATGGGAGATCATCAAAATCTGTCACATCCTGTGTGTCTAGGCTAAGAGAGTATCCCTCTATGTGAAATGGGCTCCCAAAGTCCATTTGTACACTAGGGATGAATACTGATTCATTACCAGAGGTCCCAAAGAGTGCCCAATCCTTCTAACTGACACCCACATTCAGGGGACCTGGTTTGGACCTATGCTGGTTTGCCAGCAATCAGACTGGGGTCCATGAGCTTCCCCTTGTTGAGGTCAGCTGTCTCTGTGGGTTTCCTCAGACTGGTCTTGACCTTGGTCAACACTCCTTCCTCTCTACAACTGGATTCCAGGAATTCGGCTCAGTGCTTAGCTGCTTAGCTGTGGGTATCTGTTTCTGCTTCCATCAGCTACTGGATGAAGGCTCTAGGATTGTGTATAAGATAATCATCAATCTCATTATAGGGAAAGGGGATTTAATGTAGCCTTTCCACTATTGCTTAGATTCTTAGTTGGGGTCATAAAAATAGTTTTATACTTTTTGAGATTTTAATATAATCACATAATTTCCCACTTTTCTATACTCTCTGTACTCTCCCATATTGTCTTTGATTTCTATTTAATTCACATCCTCATTTTCTTTAATTGTTGTTATATATACATGTGTATTTATATAGACCACACTTGTAGAATCTGTGAACAGGAAAGCCAATTAAGTCCTACAGGTGACAACCTCTTGATTTATGAATATAAACAAAACTTAATTTGAAATTTTTTCTTGTAAGTACCTGTAATTAAAGACAAATAGAACTTAAGCTCAACCAATCAACAAACTTGTGTAAGTATGGAACTCCCAATAGATAGAAACAACAAGACAACTGTGTGGTGGTAATCATCTTTTCTTTCTGTGCTTTGTATAAGCAGCACCCCCTTGCATTTCATTGGGAGAGTCTCTGAACCACTGTGAATTGGCATTTCTCATCAATGAGCTATAAATAAAAAATAAATTTAATTTTAACTCAGTATATGTTTTAAATTGAACACATGTACAAGAGAAAAAACATGCAGGGAATTAAAACTACATTGCCAAATCAAAAGTGAAGTTATAAAGTAACATATATTACCATTGTATTTGAATAAAATGTAGTCATCAAAATGAGTATATTTTAGCAATTACTCAAATCCATTTGTATAGACATAGAACCAAGTCATAGGAAATATGAACGATATACCAAAAATAGGAAAGTCATTGACCTGTGTGGGGATGTCTCACAGTAAGTGATGCAGTATACTCTTGGCAGTGGAGATACATGCAAAACCATTAGTTTTGTTGTTCCTTCCTCCTCTTCTGCTCACTACCTTATTAATTCAAGTCATAGATACATGCAATTTGTATATAATGTCTCTTCATGATCACTAAGCTGGATGTTGATACTAAAGGAAGCATCAAAGGAGTTTGTGATTAAAACAGAACAGCAGCATTAATACTCACGAATACTTTGCTACCTGTTATGCATAAAAGCATATTTCTGGCATACACTTTATTGCTTACTTTTTACTGTGCATTTACCCTTTTTTCATATTTTACTGGATTCTAAACTTACATTTTGAAGTCTTAATCAATAAAATGCTTAGTGAATGATATAATCATCTGATTGCTTCTTCTAAAGCCATTCTGATTTACTCCTGCCAGAATCTGCCCAAACACATCCTTCTGAATTATCTGCCTTAATTTCTTATTATGCTACAACACTGTTCATCAAGGGTGATTCTTGTTTCATAGACATGTCTGTCTTAGTCTGTCTCCCTTAACTCTATCCCTCTGCTCTCTTCTGTAGCATGGGGAGAGATAGCTTCTGATTACAAGACAGTCAGACAAAATATCTGACAATAAAAGAGGTAGAAGTTAAGATGCCATTTACTTCCTACCTAGCCTATGAATATTTCTCCAAGTATCTGTAATTCTAGCTTACTAATCAGGCCTGCTAGCCCTTTGCTTTGAGGACTCACATAGTTTCCTCTTTTCTCTTTGAACTCCCACCCTGTGAGCATAGGCTACCACTTCTGTTACAAGTATTATATGACTTCAGTCTCCTTTTTCTGTTGTAAATAAGCTCATGGTTTTTGTACCTTTCACTATGAGCAATTAGTTTCCCTGTTTGGTCTGTGACATAAAAAAATGACTACAGGGTTATTTATAAATTGTTAACTTGAAACATGATTTGTTGGCGCAGTGAGGGAAACTGTCATTTGATTTATGACAAGTTTTTGAATTTCAATATTTCTGTATAAAAATATTTTCTTTGAAAGTATTTTTTGCATGTGTGGGATCAGTTCCAGAGGCCTTACAGCAGCTACATCCTTGGGCCACAAATAATGTTTTAAAGAGAAAGGCTCCTAATGCTTTAGTTTTTTCTTCAACAAAACTTTCCCAAAGTGTTAACCTTTCCTTCTGCTGACATAGTGAGGATGGAGAGTAAACCACAAGGTTCTAAATGAGAATATTCTTTCCTCAGTAAGCTTTATAGGTTGCATTGCTACTGTGGCTGTATTTAGAACATTGATAACAAAGGTGATGACAGCTATGTTTCCAGCAGCATACAGATCTAAAGCATCTAACAGAAGCCAATCGACCTCTAGATGTGGTCCTTACACACTTGAGAAAATGCTGTTGAGCTAAAGCCTCTCATTCCTTGGCCTTTTTTCCATATGAAAAATTGAGAATTCCAGGTCCAGCCTGTATAACACAGATCACATCATTGTTATTAGCCACAGCTATGCCAGGCTTCATTTGCATAAGCTCCAGATTGTATTTACTGTTTCCTTACATAGAATTGAACATCAGCATGTTAGATATGTGTACAATAGCTGCCCATAGTTTACGAGTGCTTTGTGGCATTGTTTTTCCCATTCAAAGTTTCAGTGAAATATGTCAGGTCAGAATGACAAGGATGCACACTCTTGACTTATACATGCAAAATTAGTATCTTAGACATGTTGGTTTGAAATGCTTGTTGGTCATTTAACCAGTTCTGGAATTGAACAAGTTACTAAGCATCAGTTAGTCTTAAGTACACCACCCATAAAACAGATTAAAACTCCCTAATACTTAATGTCATTATGAGAATTAAAATGTTACATAAAGAATCTAGCATGGTAGAACATTGGGTACGAGAAACACTTCAGATACACAAGCTACTGAGGAGATGGTCATGTGGTGATTTTGTGTACTACAGTCTAATAAAAATGACTGAGAAATAACACTAGATATAACCAGGGATATTTTAAGATATCTGTAGATTTTCAATATATTTATAAGCTTGTTTTTAATATGAGTTTCTATTTATTCATCTTATTTTAAGAAAGATACCTACAGATTAAGTAAACCTCTTTCAGGGAAAAATATCCTTGTACCAAATAAGGTGCTATTTTCATTTCCTTTTCCAAATTTGGAATCCTCTTAAGGGTATGGGAAACAATAACAGGGCCAGTGCAATAATGATTAAATGGGGTCAGCCTAATCTCAAGATATACCACAGACATTTCCCTGTCTACTCTCAGTATATTCTTCTGGGTATAATACAATGCTGGGCAGTTACCTTCAGACATGAGGGCCATCTTCTCTAAGCTGACTTAGAATGATGTAGAAGAAAATGGGAATACATTTCTGTAGATGGACTTCTTTGCTTCTTTTCCATTTTCTGTCTCCTGTCCATTCTGACCACCTGCTTACCAAATCATGGATTCTATTCCTCTTATCTAGCTGACCCTTGAGACCAATGAACTTCTCCCTTGGTATACTCTTAGACCTGCTCAGCTCTCCTCTATTGCTTGTCATCACAGTATGACTAAGTAGGCACATTACATAATAGGTTGTTTAAATTAAAAGTTGTTACTAGAATATAAGTTCATAGAGGGCTGAGTGTAGATCCATCTAGTATCTCAGGTTTCCTAGCACTCATCCAGCACCTGGACATATGAAATGTTTTTGTGCACTAAAATTTTAAATATATTTGTAGAATTTTGCATTTGGAAACACTATGCAGTCAATAATTACAATAATTATCAAGACTGCTCCAAAAGTTGAAGAAATTATAGATTCCACAGTAGTTATAATATAAATATAATATAAATATTTTCAAACCTTTGTATGGGAATTATACATTCAGCCTTTGGAAAGTTCTCTCACCCACAAAGAGAAAGTCATAGCAATGACTCTTTCTCTTTGGGTGGAAAAATCAGTAGTTAATTCTAAAGAATAGCATCCCTAGCCAGGAGTAGTGGTCCACACCTATAATCCTAGCACTTGGGAGGCTGAGGCAAGAGGATTGCTATATGTGTGAATCAGCTAGGGTTACAGAGTGAAACCCTTTGTCAATGAACAAGAAGAAAAGAAAAAGAAAATGAAAAGGGAAAGGATAGCACGTCCTAATTCATTCCACAACTGCTTGTGATAATTTTGAGGCAACAAGCCAGGCACCAGAGACAAAGTTGGACCTGATGAGCATAGTGCTTTGTTGATAAAACTCATAGTTGGACAGCAGAGAGATGATGAGGGCAGCCTGCCTTGGTGTTGTACTTAGAATTGTTTCCCTTTCAACCTTCCACTTTATATGCAGACAGAGGAATTATTTGAGGAATAGTGATTAACAGTGTTAAAGGAAAAGATGTGTATTAGAAGTCTCATGCTAAGATGTCCACATGCCAGTAATTTTCCCTCCTCTGCTGGGGACCTGATGCATTCTTATTTGGATTAGTTGCTATCATGATGCAGGAAGGGGTACTTTAGTGAAAACACATTGCATAATGTGAGGCAGGAAGTTCCCTGTAAAAAGTAATGGCACCATCTACTTAAACTTGCCTTTATTTCCCAAGCAGGATTTACAAACTGCATTTTTGTTCCAGTAAATTCATTGCACCAGGAATTGTAAATTGAGAGGAAGTGAGAGTTCCCCAAAATTTCTTAACATTAAATAAAACAAAACATGAAACCCTCAAAGATTGTTGCCTCCTTGCCTTCAGTTATAAATAAAATAATTTTAGTTTACTCAATTGCTAGCATTCCTGTAAGAAGCATTCCTGTCATATACAACATTTTGTCATGACACCCAAAAATTCTAGTTATAAAAGAAGAAATGTTAGTATATTTTCTTAGATTGGTTTTTCAGAAGATATCATTTTTATCTTTTGTTGAGTGTGTGTGTTTCTTACTTTACATATTGTTCCCAGTTCCCTCTTCCTCTCATGCCCTCCCTTCTCTCTCCCCATCCCATTCCCTATCCACTCCCAAGGGAGTGTGAGTCCTTCAGGAGGAATCATCAAAATCTGTCAAGCCATTTGGGGTAGGGCCTAGACCCTCCCTTATGCCTATAGGTTAAGGGAGTATCACTCCATGAGGAATGTGCTCCTGAAGTCCTTTTATGCACCAGATACATCCTGGTTCCACTCTCAGAGGTGTCATAGATTGCACAGGCCTTCTAACTGAGACCCATGTTCAGGGGGTCTGGTCTGGTCCTATGCTGGTTTCAGAGCTATCAGTCTGGTATCCATGAGCAAAGGACACAGTTGACAAGACCAAATGGCAGCCCACAGACTGGGAAAAGTTCTTCACTCATCCTACATCTGACAGAGGGCTGATTTCCAAAATATACAAAGAACTCAAGAAATTAGTCACCAAAACACCAAATAATTCAATTAAAAAGTGGTGTACAGAACTGAACAGAGAAGTCTCAATAGAGCAATCCAAAGTGGCTGAAAGACACTTAAGAAAGTGCTCAACATCCTTAGCCATCGTAGAGATTCAAATCAAGGCAACATTAAGATAGCATCTTTCTCCTGTCAGAATGGCTAAAATTAGAAACACCAATGACAGTTTATGTTGGAGAGGATGTGGAGAGAGGGGAATACTCCTCCATTGCTGGTGGAAGTGCAAACTTGTACAGGCATTTTGGAGATCAGTATGGCAGTTCCTCAGAAATACGGGAATCAGTCTATCACAGAATCAGGCAATTCCACTCGTAGGCATATTCACAAAAAATGCATATCCATGCAACAAAGATATCTGTTCAGCTATGTTCATAACAGCATTATTTGTAATAGCTAAGACCTGGAAACAACTAGATGTCCCATAACTGGTACATTTGCACAATGGGGTACTACTCAATGGATAAAAAACAATGGAATCTTGAAATTTGAAGGCAAATGGATGGAACTAAAAGAAACCATTCTGAGTGAGGTAACCCAGTCTCAAAAAGATGGACATGGTATGTACTCACTCATATATAGATTTTTATATATAGAGCAATGGATCACCAGCCTACATTTCACACTACTAGAGAAATTAGGATATAAGGAAGACTCTAAGAAAGACATATAAGTCCCCCACAGAAGGGGGAAGGGACAAGATCTCCTTGGACATATTGGGAGCAGGGCAGGGTGCAGTGAATGGAGAGGGAAAAAGTTGATCAATTTAAACAGGATAAACCTTTTGATGAGGAGAAATGATAGGTAATCTACCAAGGTATATCCTACAAAAGTAGGAAGAGTGTTTTGTTCTTGTCTTTCCAGGAATACAAAAACAAAAATAAAAATCTCAAAAAAAAAAAAAAAAAATCCAGAGCTTCAAATAAGAACTTCAGTCAAGCATCTCCTGACACACAAAGATTAGCTAGTTACAAATATTATAGCTAGTCCTCTCAAGACTTTTTTTAATCTACATTTTTCCTACAGAATTCCATGGAATCATTGGAATCATCATTGTCCCATTTCAACTGTTAGTAATCCTAAGAAAACAACACCCCCTTTCCCTACTGTTGGCATTAAAGGATAATATACACCTGCATAGGATTGGTTCTTCGTTGTTTAGGGTTAGGTATGAAAGGTGATGTTGAAACTTGGGTATTTCTTTTAGATAAGTTTAGAGTACAGATGGGAAAGGTATGGTTAGGATGGAATATAAGTAGATTTACATAACTTCTAGTGAACTAACTTCAGCAACTGTTAGCTATAGATAAATTAAATCGCTAGATCTTTGATAACTTAAATTGTTAGATTCTTGTATATTGACTGTTTAGAGTCTTTATTCTGTTTACCATGTTTTGCACACAAATATAAGACTATCTTGATGTATATACATTTTGTATATTGATATTTAGGATATTTTATCATATTGCACTTCACAGTTCTACCTCTAGTCAAGACATTTCAATTCTATCTCTGTTAGTGAGAAATATATATGTATGTATGTATGTATGCATATATATATATATATATATATTACATATGTATGTATATAGTTAGATTTTTTTAAGTCTTTGTCTTTGCTAAATTATTTTTCCAAGCTTAAGCCATTGTACAACTAGGTTCCTGAAAAATACAGATATTTTCACCCACATTTTGTATACATTTGAGATTAGTCAGATGCAGATTTTGATATTCATAGATCTGCAGAATATGTCATTCAAATGTTTTAATGTTAATATTCCATTGATATGAGACACATTTGCTCCTGATAGCACTAACCTGTTCCCAAGAATATGTTGGGCACTGATGTCACTCCTTCTGTATTCCATTCTCTCCTCAGCTAATGGCCTCTTGGACAAAGAATTGCCCCCACCTCAACTGCTAATTTTGGACATGTTGTCCTACTGTGCTTGCAGGAAACAAACACAGAAGACTGTTAAACCTTGCCAACTCAGGGTAAGACAGCCTTTATACTTCCCTGTTTCTGTGCTTGCAGGAGACAAACACAGAAGACTGTTAAATCTTGCCAACTCAGGGTAAGACAGCCTTTATACCTCCCTGCTTCTGTGCTGGTCAGTCAGATACTATAGGCCTTAGCCAAAGCTGATTGCTCCTATGCTCCTGTGAGACTTTGGGTGGCTGTCCAGGTAGCCTGCAGTTTCTGTCTTTGCTGCATCTTTTGGAAGTGGCTCGCCTGCACTTCCTGCCTACCCTAGTATTGTTATTCTCCTCAGGCCTTCATGAGGTTGAAGATTAGACTGTCTTAACTATTGTTCTCTCTTTCTAGATAGAAATCTTAGACACAAGACTTAAACTTTCCAGCTTAGGACAACTCTATAGCAATCTCTGTTATGCCTTTACTCTAGGACTGGATATGTAGTTCTTGTCATTTGCTCTTGTTGCTTCATCAGCTGTAGGTCTTAAGTGTGTATGATCTCTCATTTCCTTCTCCCAGAGCATACTTGATATTTGCTGTTTTTGTATATAGTTTTGTATCAAGCCTAAATCTTTTCTTTAGACTGAAAGGGTAATTGTAGTGAGATATCCATCCTGCCCACACCTGTTGCCCAAGTGGACATGGTCACAGGTACAGACATGACTTGGAATGTCTAGGTCTGGGGTCCAGGACCCCAGTTTGCTCTCTCTTGGTGACAGTTGGTCACAGAGAGCAGCTTGGGTGTGGATTCTTGGAGTGGAAATTTGCAGGTCATCAGTTTCTTATTTCTTATGTAAGTGACTTCTCTCTGAATAAAATGTAAGTGACTTCTCCCCAAATAAAATTATCCTATATTTAATCCCTTACCATGTATCTTAATCTGTGTACCTATACTTTTATGTGCTGTTCTTAATCTCAATTTAAGTATTGTTATCAGTATTTCCTTCAGAGAAGCAAAATCTACTTCTCTTTCACTAAATAATCCTCTTCTCTTGAGTATGGATAGATTAAATATTTTCCTTCTAAATACAAAAACATGAGAGAGGTGAAATGGTGAAATATATATGACATTTAGATGTACATGACATTGGTGTGTTCTCATTGTTCTTTATCCCATGTCAGCTAATCTTAGGGAAAACACTAGCATATTCTGAGGAAACTGATCTGGGTCAAGAAGTATGTACTGAGAAATCCAGGCTTCTTGTCAATAGCTATGTGGACAAGCTAGCTAAGAAACAGATGTTCCTTTAAAAAGCTGGGTGAATGATCAGGCCTGACCATAAACAAGTATACAGTATACAAGTATACTCACACCAAGCCTGAGCCAGAGCTGGCACACTACAGCTTCAGGAGGAGATGGCAGTAGGGACTTGGGCCATATGGTTAGCAATGCTTTCTACACATCTGTATCCTGTCCATCACCAGGACTGTTTATTTGAGGTCCTCTTGGGAATCTGGGGGACTTTGCTGAGACCTCCTTATTAGAGGCAAAAGTAAGTTCTTTCCTCACTTTCTCAACACTCAGTATTTTTCCATCCTCAGCTCTCCTCTTCTTTATCCCTTAGCAACCAGAAAGCCCATGTCTGCATAGTTGTAACTGATGGTTGACAAGCATATCTCATTCTGTGGAAGATAATGCAACAGAAGAATCAGTGCTTCCTCTGGGTTTAAGCTCTTGTATATCCCACTACAACAGTGATTAAGAATTAGTTCTTTCATTTTGATGTTTTGCATTAATTAGCTCAGCCATATTTCTCTCCCACTCAATTGCAACATCTTCCTACCCAAGCCAAGCCTAGGGATGCAACATTTAGATCATAAACTTATGAGAAATCCCAAGTTAGAACCATTGACTAGGCCATGTTCAGAATCTGTCCTTAAATATTTATATGTAACCTTAAGTTGTTTTTATTGTTTTGGTTTTTTTTGCTATATCTTTTCCAAATGGAGTAGACAAATAAAAATCACCTCAAAAATGGGTCACAATAGGGTCATAGTGAATTATGCTTTCTGACATGCTGAGGCTTTCTTTTTTCTCCCTCCTACCCTTTCCCTCCCTTTTTTCTTTTCTTTTTAAAATTTACTCTTCTCTGATACAACACACCCTGACTGAAGTGCCCTCCTTCCTTCACTCCTGCCAGTCTCTGTCACTTGCCCTTCTCCCTCCCCAAGATCTACTCCTCCATTTACTTTCAGAAAAATGCAGGGCTCCAAGGGATTTCAACTGAACACAGATTATCAATTCAAGAAGATTATTGCTCCTTTCCCACTTCTGTAGGATTTACCAAGCTCCAAGGGGAGGGACCCACTGCAGATCTTCAATCTGGGCTCTCTCTCTTTCTTTCTTTCTTGCTTTCTTTTTTTTTTCTTTCTTGCTTTCTTTTTTCTTTCTTGCTTTCTTTTTTCTTTCTTGCTTTCTTTCTTTCTTTCTTCCTGATGTTTAACTGTTGATCTCTGCATCTGCTCCCATCAGTTGCTGCAGGAATCCTCTCTGATGATGATTGGCCTAGGAATCCAGCTACGAGTATAGAAGAATATCATATGAAATTATTTTTATATATATTTATTATTTTTTCTTATTTTACATTTTGATCCCAGTTCCCTCTTCCTCCCTCCCTCTCTCCCATGCCTCCTGACCCCCTCCAATCCCATTCACCCCCACACTCCACAGGGAAGATGATGCCTTCTAGGAGGGATCATCAAAATCTATCATATCATTTGGAGTAGGGTCTAGGCCCTCCCTCCTGCCTCTAGGCTAAGGGGAATGTGCTCCCAAATTCCTTTCATGCATATGACAATCCCCCTCTTAGGCATATACCCAAATGATCCATATCCACGCAACAAAGACATCTGTTCAATTATGTTCATAGCAGTATTATTTGTAATAGCAAGAACCTGGAAGCAACCTAGATGCCCCTCAACTGAAGAATAGATGAAGAAGATGTGGCACATTTACACAATGGAATACTACTCAGCAGGAAAACAAAACAAAACAAACAAAAAACCAATGGAATCTTGAAGTTTGCAGGCAAATGGATGGAACTTGAAGAAACCATCCTGAGTGAGTTAACTCAATCAAAAAAGAGGAACATAGTATGTACTCGCTCATATAAAGATGTTAGACAGATCAAAGGATCACCAGCCTATAATTCACACCACCAGAGAAACTAGAATACAAGGAGGAACCTGAGAAGTTAGTTTATTGAGTTTTTTCTATCATAGGTCTCTGGACTGTCCAGCCTTTGGTTCCTGGCCACGTAGGAATTGTCTGGCATAGGCTTCTCATTAAATGGGCCTCAAATTAGACCAGTCATTGGTTGGACTCACACAAGTTCTGTTACCCATTACCCCAGTATATCTTGCAGGTAGGAAAGATTATAGGTTGAACAATTTATGCCTGGGTTGGTTTCCCAGTCCCACCACTGGAAGCCTTGGCTGGTTATAGAAGATGGCCAGCTCTACCTCTTCCATTACTAAGAGTCCTTGCTAGGGTCTTCCTCATATAATCCTGTGGGTTTTTACTGCACTAGGTTTCCACACTTCTCCCCTATCTCACACCCTTCAATACCAGTCTTTTCTCTTCCATTTCCCCTCCCAACCGATCCCTCCTGTTCCCATCCTCACTTGCACCCAACCCACCTGAACAAACTATTCAATTTCCCATTCCCAGGGAGATCTACGCATCCCCCATTCAGTCTTCCTTGTTACTACTTAGCCTTTCTCGGTCTGTAGATTGTAGTGTGATTTTCCCTCCTACACAGCTAATATCCATTTATAGGTGAGACCATACCATGTTTGTCTTTCTGAGTATGGGTTATCTCACTCAGGATAAGTTTTCCTAGTTCTGTTCTTTTTCATGATGTTACTTTTTAAACAGCTGAATAATACTCTGTTTAATGAACCACATTTCATTTATCCATTCTTAAGTTGAAGGGCATGATGAGGTTTTATTTGTTTGTTTTGTTTGTTTATTTTTGTTTATTTATTTATTTATTTATTTTGAGACAGGGTTTCTCTGTATTGCTTTGGAGCCTGTCCCGGAACTCACTTTGTAGACCTTTATAGACCAGGCAGTCCTCAAACTCACAGAGATCTCCTGCCTATGCTTCCTGAGTGCTGAGATTAAAGGTGTACATCAACAATGCCCTGCTTGTTTTGTGTTTTTTTTAAAGACAGGGTTTAAAGACAATTCTATCTGTTCTGCAACTCATTTTGTAGATCAGAATGCCACAGTGAGCTATTAACTTATAATGTTCATTTAATAAATGTTTATTCAGAGGTAACTAAGTATTAATGTATGTGAGAGACATAATTATAAAATGAAAAATCATTATAATTTCAAAAATAAAAGAAATAATATGAGGGCTTTTGCCTTATCTTATTCTATCTTGTTTTGACCCTTTTGCCTGTTTCTCTTGGATGCTTGCTCTTTTCTGAAGAGGAAATGAAGTATGAGTGCATCTGGGGGAGAGAGGAGGTGGTGAAGAACAGCAGGAGTAGAGGGGGTAAACTGTGGTTGGGGATGTATTGCAGTAGAAGAGAATCTATTTTCACTAATAATTAAAAAAATAAAGGCACAAAGTAGAGGCACATAAAAATGTCTGAATCAGTATGGAAAAATAAGCATAGTATATTGAAAATAGAAATCAATAAAACAAACAAATGTTAACTTACCACTTTGTTATAAAAGCCAGTGAGGAGAGGGGTTGACTCAAATGGGAGGTAAAGAAAATGCAAAGATGTAAATAACTAAATCCCTAATGGCACATGAGGACAGGTATGGCTCATGTGCTTTTCCTGGGAAAGAGCTGAGACTTAGCAGTGTTTATTCTTAGTTAACAAATTAAGAAATGAGTTAGCTTTTCCAATATCATGGTTTTCTAGCCAGAATAAAGCTCCGACTCTGGTAATATGTTTTTGCCTCAAACATCCAGACTAATGCTAGCTATTCAAAAACGTACAACAGAAATTTCAGTGGTTTAACATAATTGAAATGATCTGTCTGGCATGGCATTTGATCAGCTGACTGGGGGTGTCAATGTGATATGGTCACCTTCTACGCATTGTTTCTGGGCTGTGAACTTTTCATTCTTACAGCTTCAACATCTGTGAAGGCCTAAGAGATAGATGGAGACAGAGAAACAACAACAAGAAGAACAACAAAAAGATTATCTATTTTAAAAATTCAAACCCAGACGTGACACTCTTCATTCTAATTAGAAACTTTTGGTGTGTCTTAGTTATGTGATTATACCTCCAAGCAAGGTATACAGGACTATCCTCTGAATCACATGCCAGCATCTTCAATAACTCAGCTGGGCCTGCTCACAAAAGATCAGCAAAGCTGAGTTTGTTGACTGCTGACTCTCCCTCATAGAAGGAGGGGCCAAAGTCAGTCATAGAACCTTCACCTGAGAATCCAGTCATTTATCTGAAGACGTTGTATGCAATTATTACCTAACTGAATGAAGCTTTGGAGTCTCAGAATGGGCCGGATTAAATAGGTAGGAAAAGAGAAGGGGATGGAAGGAGAACACAGGGAATTCATCTTCCATGATTGTTACAGACCTGCCCCATCCAGTGTGATGACTGTCTTAAGTTTATTCATGCTCCTGCCTGAAAACCCTCATTCACTTTCCTGTAAATAAGATTCTTAAACTCATTGGTACCCCAGAGTATAAGAGAGAAAGGAAAAATATACAAGTCCCCTGGTTAGTACTCCTTGTCTTGTTAAGACCCAAGTTTTGGGAGGGAGTATCCTCAGGACTGTAGGCAGGGGAGGCTACCCTAGCAGTCTGGCCCACCCACAGGCTGCCATCATCCTGGTCCCACCTCCAAAAATGAGAGGGGGTAAGTATAGGCCTATTTGCAGCCTGCATTCCAGTGCCCTGTTCAGAGGGTTCTGAGGACTGCATAAAGGGGAGCCTGCCCAGGTGGACTGGCTCATGAATTCTTCCAGCATCCTGGTCCAGCCTCCAATCACCAGAGGTATCCCACCATCACCTACTGGAGTAGGAGAGCCATTGGAGTATTGGAACTGCTTGCACCCACTGAACAGAACCTTGGTCCCCTACCCACCAAAAGAGGGAGAGACCCTACCAGTACTAAAGGAAAGAAGGGATGGGTAGATGAGAGTATAACAATACAGTCAACAACAGAAAGATCAATATGACACAAACAGAGTCTAGGGACTCCACACCATCAAGACCTGAACATTCCAACACAGATGAAGCAGAAGAGAACAACCCTAAAAACAGCTTTATGATGATGATAGAGACAATGAGAAAATCCCTTAAAGGAATGAATGAAAACATTCAAGAAATGAAGGAAAAGACAAACCAAAAATTAAAAGAAACAATTCAAACAGTGCAAAGTTTGAAAGTTGAAATATAGAAAACAAAACAACAAACAAAAAACCAAGTCAAATCAAACCACAACAAAACAAACAAACAACAACAACAACAAAACAGAGTCTGAGGAAATGCTGGAAATAGAAAAGTTAGCAAATGATCAGGAACTCCAGATGTAAGCATAACCAACCAAATACAAGAGAAGGAAGAGAGAATCAGAGACATTTAAGATACACTAGGAGAAACAGATTCATTGACCAAAGAAAATCTTAAGTGCAAAAAATCCCTTACACAAAATTTTCAGGAAATATGGGACACCATGAAAAGGCCAAACCTAAGAATGATAGGTACAGAAGGTGAAGAAACCCAACTCAAAGCTGTAGAAAATATATTCAACACAATCAGAGAAGAAAACTTTTCCAACCTTAAGAAAGACATAACAATGAAAGTACAAGAAGCTTACAGAACACCAAATAGAGTGGACCACAAAGGAAAGACCCCACACCACATATAATCAAAACACCAAACACACAGAATGAAGAAAGAATATTAATAGCAGCAAAGGAAAAAGGCCAAGTAACATATAAAGGCAAATGTACCAGAATTACACCTGACTTCTGCATGGAAATTCTGAAGGCCAGAAGGTCCTGGGTAAATATTCTGCCAACACTAAGAGATTATGGATGCAAGCCCAGACTACTATACCCAGCAAAGCTTTCAAGTAATATTAATGGAGAAACCAAGATATTCTATGACAAAACCAGATTTAAACAATACACATCAAATAATCCAGCACTATAGAAACTTCTGGAAGGAAACCCAAGGAAATTAACTACACCCATAAAAACATAGGCAATAGATAATCCTGCTTTACCAACAACCAAAAGAAAAATGGGGGAGAAACCACAATGTCACTACCAACAACAAATCTAAAACAAGCAAGAATTAACAATCAATGGTCATTAATATCCCTCAATATTAATGGTCTTAACTTGCCTATAAAAAGAAACGGGCTAAAAGAATGGATATGAAGACAGAATCTATTCTTCTTCTGCATACAAGAAACACACCTTAACTTCAAAGGCAGAAGTCACCTCAGAGTTAAGGGTTGGGAAATGACTTTGCAATCAAATGGACCTAAGAAACAAATGGGTGTAGAAATACTCATATCTAACACATTAGAATTTAAACTGAAATCATTCAAAAGAGATGAAGAAGGTCATTTCTTATTTATCATAGGAGAAATACATCAAGATGAAGTTTCTATTGTGAACATTTATGCCTGAAATACAAAGGCACCCACATTAGTAAGAGAAACATTACCAAAATTCAAATCTCACATAAAACCTCACACACTTATAGTGGGAGATTTTAACTCCCCAGGACAGGTTCACCAGACAGAAACTTAACAAGAAACAAAGGAACTAACAAAAGTTATGACCAAATTGAGTTTAACAGACATTTATAGAATGTCCCATCCAAAACAAAAGAATATACCTTCTTCTTAAAGCTAGAGGGAACCTTCTCTAAAGTCAACCACATTCTCTACAATATAGTAAACCTTAATAGGTACAAAAAATTGGAATAACCCCCTGTTTCTTATCAGACCACCATGCTTTAAAGTTAGAATTCAACAAAAACACAAATTGCAGAAAACCTGCACACTCACAGAAATTTAAAAATGCTCAATTGCACCATTCTTGGGTAAAGGGAGAAATAAAGAAAGAAATTAAAGACTACCTAGAATTCAATGAGAATGAAGACACAACATACCCAAACTTATAGGACACTTTGAAATCAGTGCTAAGAGGAAAGAAAGTTCATAGCCCTAGGTACCCACATGAAGAAACTGGAGAATAGTCACACTAGAGAATTAACAGCACTATTGAAAACTCTAGAATAAAAAGAAGTAAACTCATCCCAGATGAGTAGACACCAGTAAATAATGAGTTTGAGGGTTGAAATCAATAAGGTAGAAATTAGGAAAACAATACAAAGAATCAATGTAACAAAGAGTTGGTACTTTGAAAATCAACAATAGACAAACCTTTATCCAAACTTAACAAAAGACAGAAAAAGGGCATGCAAATTAACAAAAACAGAAATGAAAAGGGAGTCGTAACAATGGACACAGAGGAAATCTAGAGAATCTTCAGATCATATTTTGAAAACCTGTACTCTACAAAATTAAAATATTTAATGGAAGTGGAGAATTTTCTAGATAGATATAACTTACCAAAATTCAATCATGACCAAATAAGCAATTTAAATAGACCTATAACCCCTAAGGAAATTGAAGAACTCATCAAAAGTCTCCTATACAAAAAAAGTTCAGGACCAGATGGTTTCAGTGCAGAATTCTACCAGAAATTCAAAGAACAGCTAGTTTTCCATACAATAGAAGCAGAGGGGTCATTGCCAAAATCTTTTAACAAGGCTATAATTACCCTGGTACACAAACCATATAAAGACACAACTAAGAAATAGAACTACAGACCAATGTCCCTCATAAACATTGATGTAAAAATACTCAATAAAATACTGGCAAATAGAATCTAAGAAAACATCAGAGAAATCATCCACCATGACCCAGGTAGGCTTCATCCAGGGGATGCAGGAATGTTCAACATATGAAAATCTATCAATGTAATCTACCATATGAACAAACTCAAAAAGAAAAACCACATGATCATCTCACTAGATTCTGAAAATGTCTTTGACAAAATGATACACCCCTTTATGATAAAGGTCTTGGAGAGATCAGGGATAACAGGAACATACCTAAAAATATTGATAGCAATGTACATCAAACCAACAGCCAACATCAATTAAAATGGAGAGAAACTCAATGCCATTCCTCTAATATCAGGAACAAGACACGGCAGTCCACTCTGTCCATATATCCTCAATATTGTACTTGAAGTACTAGCTAAAGCCATAAGACAACAAAAGGAGATCAAGGGGCTACAAATTGGGATGGAAGGAGTCAAACTTTCACTATTTGCAGATAACATGGTAATTTACATAAGTCACCAGGGAACTCCTACAGGTGTTAAAATTCTTCAGCAAATTGGCAGGATACAAGTTAAACTCAAAAACATCAGTAGCTCTACTATATACCATTGACAAAGGGGCTGAGAAAGAAAACAGAGAAACATCAACCTTTACAATAGCAACAAACAAAATAAAATATCTTGGGGTAATGCTTATCAAAAAAGTGAACGACCTAGATAACAAGAACTTAGAGTCTTTCAAGAAATAAATTAAAGAACATACCAGGAAATGGAAAGATCTTCCATGCTCTTGGATAGGTAGGATCAACATAGTAAAAAATGGCTATCTTGGCCAAAGCTTACAATCCCCATTGAAATTCTGGCACAATTCTTCAGACTTCAAAGAACAATCCTCGAATTTATATGGAAAAACAAAAGACCTGGGATAGCCTAAACAACCCTATACAATAAAGGAAGTTGGGGGGAGCATACTATCCCTGATTTCAAATTCTATTAAAATGCTATAGTCCTGAAAACAGCTGGGTATTGGCACAAAAATAGACAGGTAGACCAATGGAATCGAATTGAAAACCCTGATATTAACACAACCACACCTATGAACATCTGATTTTTGACAAATTAAAAGCTAAATTTATACAATTGAAAAAAGAAATCATCTTCAACAAACGTTGCTAGCATAACAGAACACTGGTATGTAGAAGACTGCAGATAGATTCGTATCTACCATCTTGTACAAAATTTAATTCCTAATGGATCAAAGACCTCAACATAAATCCAGCCACACTGAACCTCTTGGAAGTGACAGTGGAAGTTACCCATGAATGAATTAGTACAGGAGAGTGCTTCCTGAACATAACACTGGTAGCACAGACAATGAGATCATAAATTAATAAAAGGGACCTCCTGAAACTGAGAAGCTTCTGTGAGGCAAAGAATACAGTCAACAAAACAACAGCCCACAGAATGGGAAAAGATACTCACCAACCCTACATCTGACAGAGGGCTGATTTCCAAAATATACAAACAATCAAGCAGCTAGTTACCAAAACACCAAACAATCCAATTAAAAAGTGGGACAAAGAACTAAATAGAGAGTTCTCAATGGGTGAGTCTAAAATGGCTGAAAGACACTTAAAGTGTTCAACAACCTTAGCCATCAGGGAAATTCAAATCAATACACCTCTGAGACACAACTTTATTCTTGTCAGAATGGCTAAAATCAAAAATACCAAAGACCATTTATGCTGGAGAGGATGTGGAGAAAGGGGCACACTCCTCCATTGCTGGTTGGAGTGCAAACTCTTACAGAAACTTTGGAAAGGAGTATGGCAATTCCTCAGGAAAATGTGAATTCTACCACAGAATCCCATAATTCCAATCTTAGACATATACCCAAAAATACACATGCATACAACAAGGACATCTGCTCAATTATGTTCATAGCAGCATTATTTATAATAGCCAGAACATGGAAGCAACATAGATTACCCTCAACTGAAGAATGGATGGAAAAAAATGTGGAACATTTTCACAATGGAGTACTACTCAGCGGAAAAACAAAAGGGAATCCTGAAATTCACAGGAAAATGGGTAGAACTAGAAGAAACCATCCTGCGTGAGGAAACCCAGTCACAAAAAGGCAAACACTGTATGTACTTACTCATATATGGATTTTAGACATAGAGAAAAAATTACCATCCTACAATTCACACCACCAGAAAAGCTAGGAAACAAGAAGGACCCTAAGAGATTCATACATGATTACCCAGAGAAGGGACAAGAGAAAAGATCTCCAGAGAACATTTGGATCATGGATTTAGGGGAGAGGGAGTTAGAAGAAAGAGAAGTATAGAAGAGGAGGGGAGAATTGGGTATGAGGGAGCAGGAAGATTGAGACAGGGAAAGAATAGGGGCAACCAAGGAAAGAAATACCATATTAGAGGGAGCCATTAAAGATTTAAGGAGAAATCTGGCACTAGAAAAATGCTCAGAGATCCACAAGAATGAACCCAACTAACAATCTGAGCAATAGTGGAGATGCTACATTTAATGCCCTTCCAAGCTAATGAGATTGACGACTACCTTATAAGCCATTCTAAACCCTTCCTTCATCTAGTAGCTGATGGAAGCAGAAGCAGACACCCACAGCTAAACCATAGCCAAACTACTGGAATCTAGTTACAGAGATGGAGGAATGATGAGCAAAAGGGTCAAGACCAGGCTGGAGAAACCCACAGAATCAGCTGATTTGACCAAGGGGAAGCTCATCCACCCTAGTCTGATAGCTGGGAAATTAGCATAGGACTGACCCTACCCCCTGAATGTAGGTATTAGTTAGGAGGACTGGGCAGTCTATGGGTCCTCTGGTAGTGAATCAGTATTCATCCCTAGTATATGAATTGACTTTGGGAGCCCATTCCACATAGAGGGATACTCTCTCAGCCTAGACACATGGGGGAGGGTCTAGGCCCTTCTCCAACTGATATGACAGACTTTCATGGGTCCCCATTGTAGGCACCACACTCCCTGAGTAACAGAAAGGGAATGGGATGATAGTTGGTGGGGGGGGTCACAGGAATAAGCTAGGGTGCAGGAACTGGGTTGACATGTAAAACATGCTTGTTTCAAATTTAACTAAAAAACAGGTGGGGTGGGGAGGACAAGTCTTAACAAGCCTTAACATTTTAAAGGCCGAGTAACCAGTTTTATAGAAGGATCCTTCTTGCAGGGTATTTTATCACACTGTGAACCCTGTATTTAAATGGAATCAACCGTAGATCAAGAAGTGAAACCAGCAACCAGTTGACCATAGATAGTGAGGGGAAGTCATGAGGTTGGAGAGAGAGATACACAGGAAGTCAAAGGGAAGGGCATCTGATTGGAAGAATTTTGTTTCAGACAGTACAGAAGAGAGCTCTCTTTCTGATACACCTGCAGAGGATGAAGGTCAGCTGTCTGCTTTCTCTGTCTCTCTGAGCTAGTAGATTTTTATCCAAGTGTCTGGCTCCTGAGTCTTTAGTGGTAAAATAAAAAGATAGTGACTTACTTAAACAACATTTGCCTCCCAATGTGGAGTCAGCTGAGGCATGAAGGCTGGACTCCAAGGATTCCCTGTGCTTAGGCCTCAGCTGTATGGAATTAGTAGCTGGTTCTTGGTCGTAGATATCTGTGTCTCGTTCCATCAATTACCAGTAAATATTTTTTAAGTGAATGGTGACAATTCTCCTTCCAAGTGTTAACCTCTATTCTGTTTTAGCAAAAGATTAAGAAGAACATGAATTATGAAAGTCACTCTGTGAAGTACTTTATTTTTGTCATCCTTAAAATATTTAGTAAATGTCATTATTCTAGTAAATTATATAATGTAAAAATGTTTATGGTCAAAATCTATAGTGGAAAATACCACAGAATGAAACATATATGTGGTTGGCCTTCCTAAAACACACTATATATACCAGGCAAGAAGGGGTCAGAACAGCAGAAGAAATGATTGCACATAGTGCCCCAGCACTGGGGTAAGAGCAAGCATGAAGTGGAATATCTGACTCATCCACCCCCAGGTGCAAAAGGATCTGGAATTTCTATTCTATTTTAACCATGAGAAGGCACCAGATGTGGGGAATCTTAACCCAATTTACCTAAGTTTAAAAATAACCACACAACATTAAATGTGTAGAGTGCTTAGTGACCTTCCCAAGCACCATCTGGGTTGATATGCAGTATGGTTACAATGCAGCAATAAAGATGAGCATATGGTCATTAAGTTAAGTGCTTTGAAGAAGTCAGCTATTCACAGGTCTTTCAGTTGAATGGCCCTTTTGTAATCAAGGGCATGAATAACACTTATAAAATCAAATGTGGAAGTTGTGTTACTTCTTGTTTCCTGCTGATTTACTACACTATGCCACAATCATATTGCACCAACACTCATGAGCAGTGTTTGTAATTAGTTGAGGAAGTCTTTGCACATCAAATTACCTTTTCATCACAAAGGATTAAAAGTATGTAGGTTCGCAAAGTCCTTTTGTGTACCAGGGATACATCCTGGCTCCACTGTCTGAGGTCCCTTAGACTACTCAGTCCTTCTGGCTGAGACCCTTATTCAGGGGGGCCTGAGTCAGTTCCATGCTGGCTTCCCAGCTATCAGTCTGGTGGCCCATTAGCTCCTCCTTGTTCAGGTAAGCTGTCTCTGTGTGTTTCTGCCACCTGGTCTTGTCCTCTCCATCTGCATCTGGGTTCTAGTTAGATTCAGTGTTTATGTATGGGTGTTTGATCCTGTTTCCAACAGGAATTAGTTGAGGGCTCCATGGAGAAGTTAGTTGTTGATCTCACTCTGCGGGAAGGGCATTTATGATAGCCTTTCCACGGAAGCTCAAAGGATAACTGCCTTAATCTAGAGACAGGAGAGAAGCCCTAGTCCCTACTTCACATGACCTGTCAGATCTACATGACCCCAACTGGATGGCATTCCCCTACATATGGAATTGGGGTGGGGGGATGGGAGGGGAGAGTGGTTAGAGTGCATGTGAGAGGGCAGAGAGGGTAAAAGGGAGGGAAGGAGGGAGGGAGGGAGGGATGGAGGGAGAGGGAACTGGGATTGACATGTAAAATAATAAATTAAATTTTAAAAAAATGCTTTGACTCCAAAATTTAAGTTCAAGGACAAGTTACTGGGGAAAAGGATTCCTATTTTTGTTTCCACAGAAAATGAAAAGATGTGGATTCCTTCCAGACTAATGTGGTTTGATCACGCCAGACCACCTGAAACAGAGTATGAGGTGATCCTACATTCAAAACAGCTGGGCAAAGCAGCCTGACAGACTACAGCCAGGATTTCTGAATCTTCTTCAAATCCCCCATGACAGCACCCCTTACCAGCAGGAAGTAGTTTGGAAAGAACAATGCCCAAATTTCCAAATATTGTGACTAAATGTTTGTTTTCATTTAATTGGACTTTGTTATATATATATATATATATATATATATATATATATATATATATGGATGGACAGGTGAACAAAAAAAAAAAAAAAAACCAGAAAGTATGTAGGTTCTTAGTGTAATAAAGTTTCATGTTTTCTTTTATTTTTTCTGGTATAAATGAATTTTATAACCTTGACAAAGTTTCCTGTGTCTTTGAATCTCTTTTCTCTAATATAAAAACACCTGCACTTATCAATGTTTATAACTCTCACTATACAATTTACATGAACTTTCATAAATCTTGTATTCACTACAAAGACAACATAATATTATTATGCAACATGTTCATTATTAGCTTCTATAGTCTAGTCCATACCAGGGATGAACAGATCTATGCCAATTGGGTTAAGTCTAACTGAAAATAAATAGTATCTGATATGACAAACTTTGTATGCAGTGTTTTAAACAATATCATGCTCTGTATCTCACTTTGGCCTTGAACTTGCTACCTTTCTGATTCAGCCTCTAAAATGCTGATATCACAGATATATATTACTTACTGTACCTGACATCACACACACCCACACACATACTCCCCCCACACATACACACACAAATCCTAAGTCAGTACTATCATGATAAAACCTAAAATAATCTTCTCTTTTATATCATGACTTCAATTAATGTTTATATTTATTCTTTAAAGTTTTCTTCATGATTTTATTATCTGCTCTTTCTTTCTTTCATATTTTTTCTTAGTACTTGAAGTTGTAGTGACTACAATACAACTATAGAAACTCAAAGGAAAAGAAGAAGTGAATTTATTGGTAGATGATCTAATTTTGTATTTAAGGAAACTTAAACACTCCTCCCTTAGAAAACTCTTATAATTGATAAGTCTTTTTAGCCAATAATCTAATTTAAATCTAATTTAAAAATCTATAAATCTGTATATGTCATTAAAAATTAGGCTAAAAATCAATGAGAGTAACAATACCTTTCAGAGTCTTCCCCAGGGAAGAGAACACCAATTGTTATGAAATGGCAAATGCTCAACCAAAAAAACATCTAGAATGTGTTGTTTTATTTTTATTTTATAAATGATAAATCTACATATAGACATTTTCTATTTTGGCTTCTATCTTTTATAATTTGAACTTTCTTCTATATTAATTCTATTTTATTTTTCCTCATACTTGATATGTATCTAGTTATTATTATAAAAATAACTCATATTCAAAGCTTTGATTAGAAAATTAGGTCTCTTTTTCTAGCTTGTATATTCCATTTACTGAAAGAATTATCTCTTGTCATTTGCTACATATGAACTGAACCATAGACCTTACAAAACAACCTCTTTCTCCAACTCATGGAGAACACTGGCAAGCAGTTCAGATTGCATTTTTCAAACATAGCTTGATATCAGAATCATTTATAGAACCTTGCATGTCACACATTTCCCTAGTGTTAAGCTATGTATCTCAAGCACTTAAGGGTGATATAAGAAAACATTATGACCTATATGATTTAACCAACATATTGTTCTGATGGTATACTATCTCTAAGCATTGTCCTATTAGGTGTTAAGGCTCTACTGTATGAATTTTTGTGGGAAGTATTCATCCAGTTAATAGCATCAAATTCCTGGACTTTCAGATCCATAAACTCAACATATGCAAAAGATGTTCATTTTTCTCTCAACAGTTTAAGAAGTTTTGTTCTAATAATTCTATATCTTACCAAAATATCTTCTAAGTCTTATATTAATTAGATATTCATAAAACTCCCGAGGTATATTCTTCAGTATGAACTCATGAAACTGAATAAAGTGTGTCCTTCTAAAATACAGTGTCAACAGCCATATAAGCAGCCTTGCCACTAATAGGGAAGAAAAACAAAAAGGAAAGAAGAGATTTGCCTTCTGGGTGCATGAGAGCATTGGCCCCATTGGGTAAGGTGCTTGCCTGCAGTGCTGTGCTACAAGGTGGTCTAGTACACACACACACACACACACACACACACACACACACACACACACACACACACGAATCTCCTTGCCAAGTGTTCATTCACTCTTCCTATTGAATTCTTTCCTGAACATTCTCACTACATTTTGATAACATAGACAGTCCAAGAACTTTCTGAACTTTTACTTTGGTTCTTAGTGCTTAACTTTCCATCTTCTGTCACTTTTCTTGAGTTTCAGTGTTACCAGGATGGAATGAGGATGTTTTTCAAAATCGTGCTTAGAATTCACCAAAGTTAAATATCTAGTTTCATCACTTATGGGTTATAGCCCACACAAACACAGGAAAATGAACAAAATTAGCCATTTTATAATTCTTTGCCACTGCATAATGGTGATTGACTATTCTTCATTTTTGTCTGAAGCTTTATCAGAATAACATTTACTAACCATCTTTCTGCAAGTATTATTTACCCAATTATTTATGTAATTTTCTGTGGTACCCACTTATATTAATTTAAAATTCTGTGGCATTTTTGTCCGCTATAATACATTTCAAATTTCTTTCAGTTTCTATTGTTTACACATTTCCAAAAGTCATCAATAGGTGTTTATTACAGCTGTAACTTACTTCTATATATTACTAAGTTTTTCATTGGTCAAAAGTCTTTAAAGAAATAGAAACAGGGAAGAGGTGGCTTTGAGGGACTGGAGCTTGCTCTGCAGATTCTAAAACCTTGGGCTTATTTGAGGGAGGAGAATCTGGTGAAGCCAATCCTGCAACACTCCTGACCTCTATGCTACATGTCTGCTGTTGGTTGGAGCATTTGACATTGGGCAGCAAAGAAATGGTGATGGAGAAGCCCAGTCTGCTGTTTGTGGGGCAGGAGTTTGTAAGGCAATACGAACTGAATAAAGCTCCTGGGTATTTACACAGGTTTTATGACAGGAATTCCTCCTATGTCCAAGACAGACTAGATGCCAGTGTAAAGCCCCAGAAAGCAAAAAATTATATACACCACAAAGTGTTATCTCTGAACTTCAGTGAATGTCATATGAAGATTCGTCATATGGATGCTCAGGCAACCTTGAGCAATGGCATAGTTGTGCAGGTTATGTGCTTGCTGTCTAACTGTGGGAAGCCCAAGAGGAAGTTTATGCAGACCTTTGTTCTGGCTCCAGAAGGATCCATCTCAAATAAAATTTATGTTCCCAATGATATGTTTTGCTATGAAGATGGAAGTATTTGGTAACCCTGAACCAGAATGTGATGAAGAATCAGAAGATGAAGGGGAAGAGGAGAAAGAAGACAGGCAGCCATCTCCTGGACCTGTTCAAGAGAATGTTAACAGTGTTTATTGTGATGCTCTTCTTGTGACTAATGGAATGGAGGAACCTTTAGATGACCCCTCTCATGAACCTGAACCAGAGCCCAAATCTGAAACAAATGCTGAAGAGCTGAAACCACAGTGGGAGGAGAAAAACTTAGAACAGCTAGAGAAGTCCATCAGCCCTCCTGCCTCTGAACCCACTGGTCTCCCTCAAGAACCGCCCAAGCCAAGGTTGAAGTTAAACCAGAAGTTCAATCTCAGATACCAAGGGGGAGTGAACAATGACCTCGAGAACGACCTTGTTTCCCTTCTAGAGGACCAAGACCAGGCAGTGGAGACATGGAACAGAATTACTATGATAACCGGAGAATAATTCGCTATCCAGATAGTCATCAACTTTTCGTTGGCAACTTGCCTCATTATATTGATGAAAATGAACTGAAAGAATTGTTTATGGGTTTCAGAAACCTTGTGGAACTCAGTATCAATACCAAGGGTGTTGGGGGCAAACTTCCAAATTTTGGTTTTATGGTCTTTGATGACTGTGAAGCAATTCAGAGAATCTTAATTGCAAAACCAATTATGTTTCGGGGAGAAGTGCACTTAAATGTAGAAGAGAAGAAAACAAGAGCCGCCAGAGAGGGAGAAACCAGGGGTTGCGGTGACTACCTCAGGGATATCAGGTGCAGTGATCAAGGTCCTGGTGGTCCACGTGGGATTGTGAGTGATGGAATGATGTTGCGCGTAGTTTTTCCGGTGCCAGCCCCAATTAACACACTGAGACTCTGTATTTGATATGATGCTGTTGGCCAGTTACTTTTTTCATATTGGCTAGCTCTGTCATAATTATTAACCCATTTCTATTAATCTAAGTATTTACACATGGTCTCATCTTACTGGAGAGGGGCTGGTGTTAAGCTCTCCCTGGTCTCTACATGCTGACTCCTCCTTACTACTTCCTCTTTCCTCCTTGTCTTCTAGTCCTGCCTATCTTTTTTTCTTGCTTTTTCCTATTGGCCAACAGTGCTTTATTCATTAACCAGTATGAGAAACATATTTACAGAATGACATCTCCACCAAAGAGGAACACCTCCACAAGGTGGCATGACACAGAAACTTGGTTCTAGAAGAGGAACCAGGCAGATGGACGGCTGCTTCAATGAACAGAGTCATGAACATTGATTGACATCTGAACGAGGAGGCATCTTCTTTTCCAGGAGACAATAGTTTTCAAAATGAGAGCATTTTATCTGCTTGCTGTGACCACCGTGTGTATACACAAACCTTAACAAGACTGCATACATTCCAGAAGGAAATCATTTAGATATTGATAAAATAATAAAAATGAGAACTTCAAATGCCCTGGTCTTAAATACTAGGCCAAATTTAGCGGCTCTGTATGGTTAGGAGTTTCAGACCTGCCCTCTTGAGTACAGGGATGGCTGGCAGCTCAACACACTCCTCCCCTTTCCTTAAGCTATGGACAGTGAGAACTGTTTCCTATATTTTTGATGGTGCCTTCTACAACACATCATTCCAGTCTTGCTGGTAATCCTGTGCAGTGTAGTAATGAACTGCTGGGCTGCAAAGCCAAACAGCTGCAACATTTTGGAGAAAATCATTGATGTATACAAATTGCAGTATCATTAAGATTAGTAAAATGAATGCTTATTTATCTTGTTTTCTTCAGTTAATGTCTTCTATGTTCTATATGGGAGGAAGTCAAATATTTGAGTAAGTCTTGTTGACATTTTAGCTCCAATATGAACTATAAAATGTTATCACATAATGCTTGGAAGAGTCAAACAAGTTAATGTACATTTTAAAAGCAGTCAGATTCACAAAACTGGCAAGTAAACTTGAGGATACTGTAATTTTCATAGGGAAGAATGGCAGCTCTTAAGATTGGGGGTAAGGGAACTATCATTCATTTTGTAGAATTCTTGAACTGATGTGTCAGCATACGAATGGTTCCTAATTTGCCTAATTTAAGTCTGGAAGGACATCTTTTTTTTTTTTTTTTTTTTTTTTTTTTTTTTTTCCATGAATCTTTAAACAATTCTGTGACCAAAGTTTCTAGATTCTGGATTATTGTTTGTCTTTATAGCAGGTTCCAGTAAACTACAAGAACTGCAAAAGTTATCCATCTCTATGGTTGGAACAATCAGTGTATATCACATTTCTGATGTTTTAAGCAATAAGTGGAGTGTATAAGCATGACCACATAAAGCTGCTTATTAGTTAACATGGAAGACTTCTCCATTCCACCTTAAGGAAAACAAAATGTGCTTGACATGACAGCAAATTGATTCTTAACTATTGAATTGTTTGCCAGTTAATTATTTTGTTTTTATCATTTGAGAAATATGGGTAAACTTTATTGTCTCTTTTTCCCCTTTGAATGATGTCTTCCATGTTTGAGGAAATGTCTTGTGCTATTGTATATATTTTGTGGACACAGATTTTTGTAGTTTCCATTTTGGAAGGCTAATATTATTATTATTTATTTTGAAACAGTTTTACACTTTGTAATGTACAGTACTTGAAGTTTCTACTAGAGAATTACTTTTTAGTTCTGAATCTTTTATCCAAACTACTTTGAAATAAGTGGCTGTATTGTTAGTGGTTTTCCCTCAAGTGTATTTTTCTTTGGTTATTATTCCCTTTTACTGTCCTGGTTGTATGTGTATGCAAGTATTTACACACACATAGAAACACATGGACAAAAGCATATATATTTTCAATCCAAGACTGTAACCCATATAAACTGTTCTGGGAACAGGAGACCTGACAGATGTTAAGTGTAATATTAAATTGGAGCTAAGAGCCATTCAGCTTCAGTCTTTAGATGCCACAAATGAAACATTAAAACATCACATGGACAAGTTTATGTGGTAACTATTCACCGCAGTAATGTGGACTTTTTAACATTTTTTCCCTTTTCAATGAAAAACTAAAAAATTACTCATCTACCATTATTGTTATTTGCTGATTTTATTTTATTTTATTTTGATGGTAATATTCTATCTTTATGCACTATTGCAAACCAAATTGACTACCATTTTGGCTTTAGTAGGTATAGAAAACAAACATGAATTACCATCTTCATTTTATAATGTGTTAAGCAATAGAAGCTGGTAGAATCTAGTTTAATTGTTTCAAGTGGAAAGTATTCTTTTTGAGTTTCCATTTTAAATGTGTTTGGACAAAAACAATAAACTACAGATGTCTGCATAAACAAAGAAAGAAAGAAATAGAATCAATATAGAACAATATATTTTTGGAGTTTATTTTAAACCATTAAACCAGAATATGCTGAAAAGAAAAAAAAATCAAGCCATATTTGAATTTTGAAACAATGAAAAAGGAATATTTCTAAATATTAAAAAATGTCAACACCCACATTCAGAGGTCTGGGTCAGTCCTATACTGTTTTCCCAGCTATCAGACTGTGGGTTTCTCCAGCGTGGCCTTGACCCCTTTGCTCATCACTCCTCCCTCTCTGTAACTGGATTCCAGGAGTACAGCTACTAAATGAAGGCTCTAGGATTGCCTATACAGTAGTAGTTGTCAATCTCATTATCTTGGAAGGGCATTAAAGGTGGTCTCTCCACTATTGCTTAAATTGTTAGTTGGGATCATCCTTGTAGATGTCTGGGCATTTCCCTAGTGCCAGATTTCTCCTTAAATCTATAATGGCTCCCTCTATTATGGTATCTTTTCTTATTCTCATCTAGACTGTCTCAATCTTCCTGCTTCCTTGTGCCCAATGCTCCCCTCCTCCTCTACACTTCTCTTTCTCCTAACTCCCTTCCCCCCCATCCTCCATGCTCCAAATTTGCTCTGGAGATCTTGTCCCTTTCCCCTTCTCCTGGAGACAATGTATGTCTCTCTTAGGGTCCTCATTGTTTCCTAGCTTTTCTGGTGGTGTGAATTGCTGGCTGCTAATCCTTTACTCTATGTCTAAAATCCATATGTGAGTGAGTAAATATGATGTTTGTCTTTTTGTGACTGGGTTACCTTACTCCTGATGGTTTTGTCAATCCATCCATTTTCCTGTGAATTTCAAGATTCCATTTTTCCCCCCACTGAGTAGTATTCCATTGTGTAAATGTACCACATCTTCTTTATCCATTCTTCAGTTGAGGGGCATCTAGGTTGCTTCCAGGTACTGGCTATTACAAATAATGCTGCTATGAACATAGTAGAGCAGATGTCCTTGTTGTATGAATGTGCATATTTTGGGTATATGCCTAAGGGTGGAATTACTGGATCTTGAGGTAGACTAATTCCCATTTTTCTGAGGAACTGGTATACTCATTTCCAAAGTGCCTGCAGGAGTTTGCACTACCACTAGCAGTGCAGGAGTGTTCCCCCTTTCTCCACATCCTGTCCAGCATAAACAGTCTTTGGTGTTTTTGAATTTAGCTATTCTGACAGGAGTAATATGGTATCTCAGAGGTGTACTGATTTGTGTTTCTTTGATCACTAAGGTTGTTGAGCACTTTATTAAGTTTCTTTCAGCCAGTTTAGATTCCTCTACTGAGAATTCCTTATTTATTTTCAAACCCAACTTTTTAATTGGATTATTTGGTATTTTGGTAACTAGCTTCTTGAGTTCTTTATATATTTTGCAAATTGGCCCTCTGTGGGGTTGGTGAATATCTTTTCCCATTCTGTAGGCTGTCTTTTTGTCTTGTTGACTGTGTCCTTTGCCTTACAGAAGCTTTTCAGTTTCAGGAGGCCCCATTTATTTTTGATTTGTGTCTGTGTTACTGGTGTTATGTTCAGGAAGCAGTCTCCTGTAACAATTTATTCAAGGGTACCTCCCAATTTCTCTTCTAAAATGTTCAGTGTGGCTGTAGTTATGTTGATGTCTTTGATCCATTTGTACTTAAATTTTGTTCATGGTGATAGATATAGATCTATCTGCAGTCATCTATTGGTCGGCATCAAGTTATGCCAGCACCATTTGCTGAAGATGCTTTCATTTTTCCATTGCACAAATTTAGCTTTTTTTTTTTTTTTTAAAGAATCATGTGTGTGAGTTAATATCAGGGTTTTCAGTTCTATTTTATTGGCCTACCTGTCTATTTTTTCAACAATACCTAGCTGTTTTTAGGACTATAACTCTATAATAGAGCTTGAAGTAAGGGATGGTGATACCTACAATAACTCTTTTATTATACAGGATTTTGTCTATTCTGGGTCTTTTGATTTTCCATATAAACTTAAGTATTGTTCTTTCAAGGTCTATATAGAATTCTACTGGGATTTTTATGGGTGTTGCACTGAATACATAGATTTCTTTTGGCAAGATTGCCATTTTTACTATGTTGATCCTACCTATCCAAGAACATGAGAGATCTTTCAATTTTCTGGTATCTTCTTTAATTTCTTTCTTTAGAAAGGTATTTCATGTTGTTTGTGGCTATTATAAAAGGTGATGTTCCTCTGATTTCTTTCTCAGCCCTTTTATTGTCTGTATATGGTAGGACTATTGACTTTTTTTTTTTTTTTAGTTATCTTGTATCCTGCCACTTTGCTGAAGGTGTTTATCAGCTGTAGGAATTCCCTGGTATAATTTTTCAGGTCACTTATATATGATAATATCATCTGCAAATAGTGAAAACTTGTCTTCTTCTTCCTTTCCAATTTGTATCCCCTTGATCTCCCTTGTTGTCTTATTGCTCTAGCTAGAACTTCAAGTACAATATTGAAGCCATATAGAGAGAGTGGTCAGCCTTGTTTGTTCCTGATTTTAGAGGGAGGAATCATATTGAGTTTCTCTCCATTTAGTTTGATGTTGGCTGTTGTTTTCCTATATATTGGTTTTAGTATGTTTATGTATGTTCCTGTTATGCCTGATCTCTCCAAGACCATTATCATGAAGGGGTGTTTGATTTTGTCAAAGGCTTTTTAAGCATCTAGTGAGATGATCATTTTTTTTTTTGTTTGTTTTGTTTTGAGTTTGTTTATGTGGTGGATTACATTGATGGATTTTTGTATGTTGAACCATCCCTGCATTCCTGGGATGAAGCTTACTTGGTCAGGTTGGATAATTTATCTGATGTGTTCTTGGATTGGGCTTGCCAGGATTTTATTGAGTATTTTTGCATCAATGTTCATGAGGGATATTGTTCTGTAATTCTATTTCTTAGTTGTGTCTTTGTATGGCTTGGGTAACTGAGAAATTGTAGCCTCATAAAAAGAGTGTAGTTTCATTTCTATAGTGTAGAACACTTTGAGGAGTATTGGTATTAGCTGTTCTTTGAATTTCGGGTAGAATTCTGCACTGAAATCAACTTGCCCTGGGCTTTTTTGGTTGGGAGACTTTTGATGACTGTTTCTATTTCATTAGTGGTTTTAGGTCTGTTTAAATTTCTTAAATGTTTCTGATTTAATTTTAGTAAGTGATATCTATCCAGAAAATTGCCCATTTCCTTTATATTTTCAGATTTTGTGGAGTACAGATTTTCAAAGTATGACCTGAAGATTCTCTGGTTTTCCTAAGTGTCCCTTGTTTTATCCCTATTTTCATTTCTTATTTTGTAAATTTGCATGTTCTTTCTCTGCCTTTTTGTTAGTTTGGATAAAGGGTTGTCTATCTTCTTGATTTTTTTTTTAAAGAATAAACTCATTGTTACATTGATTCTTTCTATTGTTTTCCTAGTTTCTACTTTATTGATTTCAGTCCTCAAATTCATTATTTCCTGGCATCCATTCCTCAGGGGTGAGTTTGCTTCTTTTTGTTCCAGAATTTTAAGTTGTGCTGTGTATTCTCTAGTGGGACTCTTCTCTAGTTTCTTGAAGTGGGCACTTAGTGCTATGAACCTTCCTCTTAGCACTGTTTTCAGTGCTGTAAATTTGTGTATGTTGTTTGTCATTATTCTCATTAAATTCTAGGAAGTCTTTAATTGTTTTTTAAATTTCTTCTTTGACCCAGGAATGGTTCAATTGTGCATTGTTCACTTCCCATGAGTTTGCATTGTTTCTACAATTTGTGTTGTTAAATTTTAACTTTAAACCATAGTGATCTGATAAGATACATAGGTACATAGGCTTATTCCAATTTTTTTTTTTTTTTGTATCTATTGAGGTTTGAGGTTTGCTATATTGCCCAGTATGTGGTCAATTTTAGAGACAGTTTCATGTGTCTCTCAGAAGAAGGTATATGTTTTTGTGTTTGGATGGAATGTTCTATAAATATCTGTTAAATCCAATTGGGTTTTAACTTCTGTTAGCTCCTGTTTTTCTCTGTTACATTTCTGTTTTGTGGTCCTGTCTAATGTTGTGAGTAGTGTGTTAGAATATCCTCCCACTTTAAGTGTGTGAGGTTTTATGTGTGATTTGAGTTTTAGTAATGTTTCTCTTAATAATGTGGCTGCCATAGATGTTCAGAATTGAGATTTCATCTTGATGTATTTCTCCTGTAATGAATAAGAAATGACTTTATCTTTTTTGATTGATTTTATTTAAACTCTAATTTGATAGATATGAGTATTGCTATACCAGCTTCTTTCTTGTGTCTATTTGACTTGAGAATCTTTTCCCAACCCTTACATCTGAGGTGATATCTGTCTTATAAGTTGAGGTGTGTTTCTTATATGCAGCAGAAGAATGAATTCTTTCTTCCTAACCATTCTGTTAGCCCGTGTCTTTTTATAGGCAAGTTAAGAACATTAGTATTGAGGGAAATTAATGACCATTGATTGTTAATTATTGTTTATTTTGGATTTGTTTTTGGTTGTGGCATTGTATGCTGATTTCCATCCTTTTTTCTTTTGGCTATTGGTAAAGTGGGATTACCTATTCCCTATGTTTTTGTGGGTATACTTAACTTCCTTGGATTGGAATTTTCCTTCCAGAACTTTCTGCAGAGCTGGATTAGTTGATATGTATTGTTTAAATTTGGTTTTGTCATAGAACATCTTAGCTTCTCTATCTATAGTGATTAAAACCTTTGCTGGGAATAGTAGTCTGGGATGGCATCTGTGGTCTCTTAATGGTGGTAGAATATCTATCCAGGACATACTTGCCTTCAGAGGTCCATGGTGAAGTCCTGTATAATTCTGAAAAGTCTGACTTTATGTGTTACTTGGCCTTTTATATTTGTTGCTCTTAATATTCTTTCTTTATTCAGTATGTTTGGTGTTTTAGTTATTATGTGGTGAGGGAACTTTATTTTATTTATTTATTTATTTATTTATTTATTTTTTTTGTGGTACAGTCTGGTTGGTGTTGTGTAAGCTTCTTATACTTTCATTGGCATGCCATTCTTTAGGTTGGGAAAATTTTCTTCAGTGATTTTGTTGAATATGTTTTCTACACCTTTGAGGTGTGTTTCTTCACCTTCTTCTATACCTATTATTCTTAGGTTAAGTCTTTTCTCAGTGTCCCATATTTCCTGGATATTTTGTGTCAGAGGTTTTTTGGACTTAAGATGTTCTTTGCTTGATAAGTCTATTTCTACTAGAACGACTGAGATTCTCTTTTTTATCTCATGTATTCTTCTGTTGGTTATGCTTTCGAATATAGTTCCTGTTCATTTTCCTAGCTTTTTGCTTGTTTATTTCCAGCATTCCCTCAGACTGGTTTTTTTTTTCTCTATTTCAGCTTTCAAGCCTTGCACACTATTCGAATTGTTTCTTGAAATTTTTGGTTTGTCTTTTCCTCCAGATCTCGAATTTTCTTCTTTGTTTTTTCTTCCATTTATTTAAGGGTTTTTCTTATTACCTCTTTGAGGGTCTCATCATCAAAAAGTTGTTTTTAGAGTTGTTCTCTTCTGCTTCATCTGTGTTGGGACATTCTGGTCTTGCTGGTATGGATTCCCTGGACTCTGGTTGCATTATATTGATCTTTCTGTTGTTGACTGTGTTCTTATATGGTTGTCTACCCATTCCTTCTTCTGTTGTGTACCAGTGGAGTTTCTCCCTCTCCTGGGTTAGGGGATCAAAATTCTCTTCCAGTGGGTGCAAGCAGGTCCAGTACTCTAATGGCATCCTCTTCCAGGGGATGAAGGAATGACTAGGACCTTTGCAGACTCTGGATGAGCTGGTCTTCTAGGACAGGTTATCCTGTTCATAGTCCCCAGTCCTCAAGAGTCTCCGAGTAGGGCACAGGAAGGCCTATTTTTTTAATAGTCTGTCCAGTGTACAACTTAAAAATACATTCTAGGAAATTAGCTGATCTTATTGACAAATGTTTAAACTATTTTACAATATCTACTCCCTTTACTTATAATTACAAACTTTCATGCAAAGCATCTCATATCAGATAAAAGCCAGTCTACTAAACCCATATTCAACTACAATTTTCCAAAGTGAAGATGCTGAATTGGCTTTCAGGATAAACAGTAACAGCTTAGAGTCTTGTCTTATAAAATGATGACAGATGATAGTTTTACATATTTCTTACAATAGCACATATAGGCTGAGTATCTCATTTGACAAAGAGTATACCTTGCCAAATAATTTTCACTTACTTCAAGAATAAAGTATACTTTTAGAAATAATTCTTCATATTTTTAAGTTGTCTAATAAGTGCTTAATGAAATTTAGGCTGCCGAGGAAGCAAAATTCTCTCTCTTTTGGGGATTTGCCCAATAGAACACATAGTCTTCTGATTATGGCAAGCATTAACTGGACTCAGAGAATTTTATAAAAAAAATTAGAAATTGCAGTTGGGGAAGAGATGAATTTGGGTGGTGCAGATAGATAAATAAGATTAATGCATAGATATGATCAATATACATTGTATCATTTCAATAAACTCACATAATGTAAACATTATTTTAAATAAGTAAAAACTGCATTCAGTTTTAAAAGGTATGAAATTGTTTCCCCAAATTACTGAAGGCATGGGTATCAAACATATTTCAGGAAATGTATTACTGAATTATTTTAATAATAGAATAATTTTAAAATAGAGGTTAAAAGTGGTCATCTCAAAATAGATTTATTTGATCTAGAATTCACATTAGGCTTACTGGAAAGGAGGTATAGTTAAGTTAGTCACCATATTTATATAGCATAATTCTTCTGCACCATTTCAGAGTTTAATAATATCTTTTTGAGGGACTAACAATGTAATGTAGAGATTTTTCTCTGAATTCCAAATTTTAAAATCATAGTATCTACCATTTTCAATTATATAAGACTAACAAAGCTGACTCATTTTCCCACCCTTCTAAAATAATAATAATGAAGAAAAGATGTTTGGGTAGACAAGAACAGTGTGATTAGTTATTATAACAGCCAGAACAATAGGCAATATGTTACCAACAGCTTGTGTGTCTGTGTTATTATGATCTTGGCATCTGGAAAGCAGTTAATCCAAAGGCATATTTGTCTATATTTGTGGCATATCATGACAATTACATGGAACTACATCTGCTGACAGTGCAAGATGTTCATTGCACTTTTATTTCGCATAGGAAGATGGTCTTTGTTATCAGAGTTAGAGAAAAGTTGAATGATGAACCATGAAACCATCTTGTCTCCCCCTGCTGTATGGAAAAACTTATTTTTTATAAGACAATTGCTGAGAGAATTTTAGTATGTTTGAAATTTACATGTGCTCACTATGAGTATTTAAACATAAGCCTGCAGCTTTGTTACAGATTTGTCATGACATTACAGAGATTATTACTGTCTCTGAGTGAATTGATGTTTGGATAAATTAATATACAAATACACAGAAAGATACTAGTTGGAGTGATGTATAAGTTGTTTAAATGCTTCTGGATCCTGACAACTGTCTTTTGTTTATCTCAAAGACATAAAAACCTCATTTGAGAAGATTTTTCTGTACTTGCTTTCAAAAAGATCTGAATGTGCCTTTACAGATGGTAATATAATTACACTTCCCCCTTCCCATTCTTACAAACCTTCCTTTCTAAACCCTCCCATATATGCCTTGTATCCTTTCAAATTAATGGCCCATTTTCACACTAATTGTTATTGAATTCAAAATGTGCATATATATATTCCTAAATAAACCCTTCTCAGTCTGTATAGTATTACTTTTATGTATGCTTTCAGGGATGCCCATTTGGTACCAGACAACAAATTGATGTTCTCTTCCCTGGGGATTCCACTTTCAATTTTCCTTAGTGCCTGTAGATCTTTGTGTAGGGTTGAAGCCTCATGGGCTTTTCCCTGCCTACTTTTTCAAGTCTACTGAGTCTACTGGAGCAGTCATGTTAATGAGACTTTCATGTTCTTAGGGAAACAAAATTATTGAATGGGTCTTTGTGGACATTAAATGCTAGATGTGGACACACTGTTTTATTACTGATAATTCTAAATTCCTGAGGGGAAGATATTAATCTTATTTTCTCCATAGCCCATTAAATATCCTCAAAAAACTCAGTCTTAATAGCATTTTAATTTCAATGATTTATAATTTAACCACATCTTTTTCTTTATAGATACACATAATCTGAGTAGATTATAAGTATATTTGAAAAGTACTAACTTAAGCTCATGGAGTAATGGCATCTTAGAAAACATGTAATATAACCATGACTAGGCCTAATTCAGCTGAGCTTTCTAAAACCAAACATTTAAGTTAATCAATTTAAATATTTCATTGTATTAATTTTCTTGTTCTTAAAATGTTTAATGTGGATCCAGGTGTAGTGGTGCATAACTTTGAGTCAGAGGCAGGCAGATCTTTATGATTTCAAGGCCAGCTTGGTCAACGAAGTGAGTTCTAGGACAACCAGAGCTATACATAGAGAAACCCTTTTGAGAAAAGGAAAAAAAAAATTAATGTGATTGTGAAGACTAATAAATGTAGCACAAAAACATGTTTTTCAAAAATTATTATGTTTAAGGAAATAAGTAAGAAAAATACTAAACCAAACATAATTCATAGGCAAAGTGTGTACTGCAGGGGCATGGCCAGTTTTCTGGTATTTTGTCAAGCTCCTGAAAACTATGCAAACACAACCATGGTTGATAAGTTTTCCCAAAGTACTTAAAATAATAGAAAATCACTTACTTGTATGAGTACAACAATCTTAAGCTTGAATCTAGAAAAATATGTTTCTTGTTTGTCTTTAGAGAAAACCTCTGGTGCAATGTGTTAAATGTCCTTCCAGAAACATTTTTTAGAACTACAATAGAGTGTTTGTCTTAGTTAGGGTTTACTATTGCTGCGAGAAGACACCATGGCCACAGCAACTCTTACAAAAGAAAACATTTAATTGAGGGAGCTTGCTTACAGTTTGGAGGTTCAGTCTGTCATGATGGGGAGCATAGCAGTGTGCAGAGGTGTTGTTGGAGCTGAGAGTTCTACATCTTACAGGCAATGGGAAGTCAACTGACTGTCATACTGAGTGAATCTTGAGAAAATTCCACAAAGCCCAATCCCACAGTGCACACTTCCAAAAGAAGGTGTGGCCTATATTAAAGGTGTACCCCCAGCCTCAAGAACTGTATTAAGGGTATGTGTCATCCAGCTTCCTCCAATGAGACCACACTTCATCCAGGAAAGCCAACTTTTCTAATAATGCCACTCCCTATTTTTGTGAGACTGTCACATATTTTCCCTCAAAGTCAAATACAGGCAAAACAGCCCACAAAAATTCAGTAGGAAAAAAAAGGCACAAGCAGCCTTTGGATAGCAAAACATCATTTAGATGTGTGGGTTGTTTTTAATCTTTTTTAAAAAATGTATTTATTTTTTCTTATTTTACATATCGATTCCAGCTCCCTCCCCCTCTTCCTCCCTCCCATGCCCCCTGACCACCTTCCCATACCATTCACCCCCACTCCATAGGGAGGGTGATTCCTTCCAGCAGGGATCAACAAAATCTGTCATGTCATTTGGAATAGGGAGTAGGCCCTCCCTCCTGCCTCTAGGCTAAGGGAGTATCCCTCCATGGGGAATGTGATTCCAAAGCCCTTTCTTGCTCCAGGGATACATCCTGGTTCCTCTGTCAGAGGTCCCTTACACTGCCCAGGCCTTCTAACTGAGACCCATGTTCAGTGGGGGTTGTTTTTATCTTATAGTCTGTCTAGATTAATAGGAAGGATAGTGTAGGAAAAGGCAATTATTCCTATTGTTATTTTAGTCACAAAGTTGTCTAACCAAGTAATGCAGGACAAGTATACCTCTTTATCAAAGCAAGAAAACAACAAGAGCTGTGTTTAACTGTTTATTCTTGAGTATATCCACCTTGGCACATCCAAAACAATACTGTAAAAACTAAAGGCTTAATATCTCTCTACCTGTTACCTTTATTTTTCAAGGTGACTACTTTTATCTATGTTGGCTCTGTCCTTTGAGCACTTCTGCAAACATAATCTACTCATCTCCATTTAATATTTTAAAAGATTTATTATATTTATGCATATATATGTATCTCCTTGTGAGCATATGCAAGTGAGTGTCCACAAGGGTGTTAAATTCCGTGGAGCTGCTGTTATGGTTGTAAGTTACTCAACAGGAGTGCTGGGAATCAAACTACACAAATTTTGACTCTTTGAAATAGTAGCAAATGCTTTTATATCCTGAGCCATCTCTTCAGCCTGTAATTTTTAGAAGGTAAGGAATGACATGTATTTTTGTTTTTTACTTTTCTTTCAGCTATTGCTATATTTTGGACTTGTGTCATAGCTGCCTTTTCACTATGTGACTGTGTAAAGTCAGCTAATCATTCTCCTTTTCATTCCATTAGTTGACACATAAGAATAGTAATATATTTACTCTTAAAGATGACATGAAAAAATGAAATAAAATAATTTTAAAGCCACCATTATTGATCACTAACAATGGAGACCTCTAAAACTGTCATTATGGTGATTACGTATTCCATTATTTCACAAAACATATTTTGAGGATACACCTTGCTGTGATGAAAACTCTTAACATAAAATATATCTTAGCAAATGTTTCAGCATCATATAGAATTCTCAGGACTAAGAACACTGCTGTACATCAAGTGCAAAGAATTTACCTATTTTAAGTCATGTAAAATTTGGACTCATTGGACAACCTACCACCCACTTCTATCACATTCTAGACAATCCCTATTTCACTCTGTTTCCATGAGTAATAATGCTTTATTTGTCTTTCCTTTGCCTGGTTTGCCTTCCAGTTTAATCTATGTTATTGCATGTGAAACACTTTTAGTTGGGATAAATTATCAATACTTTTTTTAATGTTTGAATCAAAAAGCAATGATTTGGAAAGGAGAATGACGGTCATGCCAAGGAGATAAAGTATGAACCCTTTCTGCATGAAGCAACAGCCCCCAGGATTTTACCTTCCTGCTTCCTAGCAGTCGTAACCAACTCTAGGAAGAAGGTATTTTTCACTGTGACATCCCCAGGGTAAGAAATATTACAATTTTTATTTTTGCACTTACAACATTTTTGAATAAAGCAGAGAAGCAGCAGCCATTGGCTCCACTAAGGCTGAGTGGAGCAGAACGTGTAATTAAAACAAACAGAAAACCCACAGCTTAATTTGAAGCAGCCTTGGATCCTCCCTTTCTAATGAAACCCTGGGCAATCTATTATTAATGAAAAGCACAATTTGGCCAAAAATTTGACTCCAGGCACAAGAAGGATCTCCTAATTCTCTGTTTATATTTCAGGGGGACTGATGTGGTTCATAAAAACTAGAGCAAACTAATTTATTTCAGGACATAATTTAATTGACTTGAGGCTTGCTCTTAGATTGTGTAGTGATGAATAGAAAATGATGTAAGGAAAAGATGCATTTACATAGTAAATCACTTATGGGTCTTTATCACATAGTTTTAACATTTGATTATTATCCAATGATAACTGGCCAATTTTGTAAACTATAAATACTAGTAATTGCTATCTAATAAGTCCTAATTATGTCCCAGGAATTTTATAAGTAAGGTGATTTAATATTATCGTTCATATTCAAATTAACATTCATTTGAAACTTTTGCATGAAAAATTGTTTGGAAAAAGAGTCTTGACAAGTAGGGTTAAATTACAATGAATAAATACTATATTAAGATAGGAATACACAGACATGCATTAAAGAGATGCCATCTAACAACAGAGGAAGGTCAGAGTTGTAATCGTCCAGAGAGAGTCAAGGGACAGTTCTATCTTCAAAGCCTTCTAAAGAAACCAACACCCTAATACCTTAATTTCAGACTTTTGATTTTCACAATCATGAAAAACATATTTATTTATCATCCTAGAAAAGCCAGTTTATAGGTAATTTATTAAGATTTCAAGAATGATAGTGGGATAAAGAATAACATGTTAAGACACATGCTGCTGTCTGTCTTTTGGGACAAATAAAAAAAATAGACTCTGTAATCTGGTTTCACTCTAATGTTCTAATAAAGCTCATTGAATAATTCAAGCAATAATAATAATAATATAATATATTAATCATTAATCAATCTAACGAAAAAATTATACAAAGAGTTTGTGCTCATAAGCCACACACACATACTTCTTCACTTTACTTCTCTTCTACTCAGATAGAGTTGTTCCTTTGTCAAAACCATGACAGAAGAGAAGAGATACCAAAATAGACCCGTTGGTGACTTCTGACCACAAGTACTGATTATTCTTGGGATGGGGAGGTTATGGATGTTGAAGGACTAGCAATTAAGAAGAACCAGTATGTCCACTCTGGGATGGGTATCCAGAATAACGTGATGCAGACTATCTCAGATTGAAGGCAAATCTAGATTCTGAGTGCTCCTGCTAATGACAAGGCATATGGGGATTACCATAATCAGGGCCAAGAAGAAACCCAGGCATCCTAAGTAGCATACCAAAGTCAACTTGTGAATGTACATCCTGGGTCATATGTAAAAGAGGTGTACGAGGTGACCAAAGCAGGAGTAGAAGGGACAGGACTATGGCTTGACTTGGCACAAGGTCCAAAATGGGCCATGAGTCACTCATGTAAGGAAACAACTTGTCTGGAGTGAAGTGCATTCACATCTTTTCCTGGAAGAATCTTAGTTCATGTCAACAACTAGAGGATGTACATGTCAAGTAAATGAAGCAAGTCACAGTTGGGAGCTTTAAGGAAGGTAGACAGACATAAATCTGAACACTTGAAGTTTTTGTCAGAAAGGCCAAATATCAGAATTTCAAGCCTCAGTCATGTGAGTATTAGAGTCAGTATTTTAATTACCTCAGTTTCTGGTAGCCAGTAGCAGTTTTGTGTTTCAGGGTTCATGGCTATGCAAAAAACATTTTCCAAGTTCCTCTCTGTTATATCAGTTTTGTTCCAATTATATGGTACTCAATATGTAACTTGTGAATGTCTTGATCTCCTGAATAAATGTATGCTTCTGTTGGAATAAATGTCAGCTAGCCGGGTGTTGGTGGCGTATGTCTTTGATCCCAGCACTGGAAGGCAGAGTCAAACGGATCTTTATGAGTTTGAGGCCAGCCTAGACTACAAAACTAGTTCTAGGACAGGCTTCAAAGAAATACAGAGAAACCCAGTCTCGAAAAATTAAAAATAAATAAATAAATTTATAAATAAATAAATGTCTACCAGTTTTGATCACCTACTTACTATGCAGTAGGTAGTTTTGCAGTGCTTTATGGACATTGTGATGTCATTTATAAACCTTAAGAGTTTCAGATGTGGAGATATAAGTAACTTTTCAAAGCCACATTAACTGGAAAGGGTTAGAGCTAAGACCCAAACTCAATAGTCATATTTTGCCAGCACTTTCAGTTACTGTTTTGTTGTAGTGTTTTCCCTCTCATCCTTCACACTGTATTGATTACTATAGATATATAGTCCCACAGCAACAGAGCATTGAGTGGGATGGGGATTACCCTGTACATACAGCAGTATTATTGTGCACCCTAGATCAAGGCATCCTGGATGGCAATTTTATCAAAAGCATAAATAACATCTTGTGGGGTATCCCATAGGAAGCATACAGCACAAGTATCAGGAATCTAGGGAGTTATTCTACACAACAGCTCCTAAATTGCAGTTATGAAAGATGACTTGTTTATCTAGAGTTGTGTAGTACTTGTCATAAGGGCAAGGACTGATGCCAGTGTGAATTACATAAAGCACGATATTAGAAACTACTTACACAGAGAGAAAATAAGATAGATTAAAAGCTGCCCCCACTTCTCTCTCTCTCTCTCTGTCTTTCTCTCTCTCTCTTCCAAAACAACTTAGCAAGTGAATTCTGACAAAATGACTCATATAGGTCCCTATATCTCTTCAAAAATATACTGTCTTGCACAATATCAGTGTAGGGTAGTTGGTGACTCAAGTGCAGGTCTGGTAACTTCTGTCCTTTTAAATAACGTACTATTCTGAATGAAAAGTCCACCCCAATATACATCCTCCTCATATTATACACTCTTTCTTCATTTATCCAATGTTCAACTTCTTAATATTTGTGCAAACTCCTTATTCCTTCTGATTGTTTCCCACTGCTTCTTCACTTTCAATTTGGCTTTGGCTTAGACTAAGTCCTTTTGAAAACAGCTGTGAAGATCAACTCCACCCTCTGTGTAAGCATCACTGAAAACAAGAACAACAATAAGAACAACAATAAAACCCTTCAGCTCTAACTTATTTAAGACATTTGAATGATTGCCACTTTCTTTGTGAAATCTTTTCTTGGCTTTCTTCACTCTAACTTCTCCACTTTTCCCTAATCATTTATATCAGCCAATTTACACCGTCGATTTACAAACTACCCCTTTGCTTTGTTACAAGTTTCATTGCCATGAGTAAGTATTGACCAGCTCTCTGCATCGCCATTCTTCTGTCTTTAACCTGACCTTTCTTCATCTAAATTCCTGATGTTTTCCTACAGCTGAAGTGATTTACTTGCTCTATTAACATCACAAGTGTTTGTCATCTCAGGTAAATCACTCTGCATTTCCTCCCAGTCTGTCCCTCTTTGAACCCTTTTCAGTTAAGGAAGCTATCAGTCTTTAAAGCTCTGATCCTGGGTTTTGCCTCCAAAAATATTCATGCTGCCTATTCATCCAGGTTCTGAACTTTATTAATTATTCATAATCCTTACAGGAGATGGCCTTTCAGTTGGCACAAGAGGCTTTTAATGAAAAAGTTGCATAGTTAGGGCAATCAGTTTCCAAAGTCATTAGTTCAAGATTCACAAAGAACTGTTCCCTGATCTAGAACAAAGTAAGGATTCAGTTTGAATATTTTGATGTAGAAGCTCTTGCTTGCATGCTATCTGGATGAAAACCTACACTAAGAAGAATGTAAAATGTAATGAACACCAAGAATTTCTTGGAATAATCTGGCAGGAAGCAGGCTGTCTAGAAGATGTTCCTAGCTGTCTAAAATGGTATAAAAGCCAATCTCATTTTTTTTTTTTTTTTTGTCACAAAACTTAATTGAGCTTCAGGGACTAAGAAAAAAGGGACAACTATCAGGCTATTTACAGGAGACAACTGCAGAGTATGCAGAAAGATGCACATATCCAAAGGACTAAATCTATCCACTGATACTAGTTCTGGCCTTCCCACTGTTTTAAGAGTGGAAAGTCTAACTTATGACAAAGCCAGGCATGTCCTAGTTTAGAGTCCCTTTGGGAGCTGAGTCAGCAAGGGGCAGGTATTCAATTTCTGTGAGTCAAGGATGGCAGGAAACAGAACAATGATGGTAAATCAATTAGGTTATATCCTTTCTAGAATACTATGCCCAAAGCTAGTTAAGGTGTTGACTGTGACAAGAGATTTTTCTGCAGTGTCTTCTTTATTCAGCCAGATGATCTTTTTTTTTTTCAAAACAGTCTATATGTGCTTTTACCCAGAATCCTTCAGGGACTCCTCACATTTCCTTTTTGCTGCCTGATTATTGTAACATTGATTTTGTCCCTGAGACCACTCTATTTTTCCATTGTATAAAATGTGAACTCACTTGTCATCCAATGAAATAGTGTGCTGTATATTGAGAATCATGTTAGTTTACATATACAAAGATGATCAAATCCATGTCTTTAAGTAATATGTAACCTTAAAGGGAGAAATGCACATAAAAATTATATTATATTTTTGTAGTCATTTTTTCTTCTTCCTCTGACCTTTCTTTGAGAAAAAAATCTTGTTGTCCATAGTCTACACCTCTCTCCTATTTTAAAAATCTTAGTCCTGTCTCACTTAGTGGGAGAAAAAAATTAAGAGCGAACTTGTATATTATGCTCCTTTGTTCCTTATTACCTGATGCAAATGTTGGCAAAGAATTTTGAATAATACTTGTGAGTCACTGCATGTGTGATAGGTGCTTTTTGTATTATTGATTTATCTTTACCCCTAATGTTAAGACTTGCAATAGTTTTCCATATTTTAACTCAATATTTTTTGCTATTGTTCTTTATATATAAATGTATTGATATTACAAGTTTCTTGAAGTAAATTACTGGGAGCATTGATTTGAATGGGATTTCTTTATCATTATACAAGGTGAATCTATCTAATCTGTTAGAAGAATTGAATATAAAACATGGAGAAAAATCACTTCTACAACATAGTAAAACAAAAGTACTTTTTAGAGTAGAATTTCTTAGTACTGAGTTAGACTGAATAGACTAACAGGAAAAATAAACCTTATTATTTGATATGTAAAATATTAAATAGTGAGAAGCAACTACCAAGTTTATTATGTACCAATTCCATTTCAGCATTTTGTGATTTTGGTAAGCTTTCAAGATGCTACTGTTGGAAAATTCACAGGAAATGTTTCTATGAATTATGATTAAATGACTTCGTTATACAAGATAAAGCAAATTCTATGATATAAATGAAAAGATATTCAAATCATTTCAATCACACATTCACATATTCATTACTTTAGTTTATATAATAGAAGTTAGTTAGGTCTAATTTTTATGTTAGTTGGTAATAGTGCCTATTTCTTTATGAATTGTATTTTGAAAGTAGTATCACAATATGAGAAGCATTCATACATACAAACATGTATGCATGTACACACACCCCACAATATTACCACCACTCACTCCATAAAGACCCTATACATACATCACACACATTCACAAACACATACACATGCACCCACACACACTATCCATATGGTCCCTACTAATTAGTATTCATATTACAATTCTCTTAACTTCCCTCTACTCATCATCAAACAGAAGTACTGAATATTTAAATTCAAAATATTTTCAAGATCACTAACCTTCACCCAAACTATGAACTTACAGTTTCTTTCCCACGGCAAAGCCTGACTACAATATCAAACCAAAATAATAGTTTCAATCATAGTGTTAATTAAGATAAGGTAGTATCATATCTAATAGGTCATTTTGAAAAGGGGATTTACTTGCTGTATAATTACACTCCAGTGTTCTAGCTAATTGTATAATTTTATTGAACCATCTCAAAATTCTTTTTTATTTAAAGGTTTTGAGAATTCCTTGTATGAATACTACATTTATATAATTTCCTCCCTTCCCTCCAACCTACTTCTGTGTCCTATCCTTCTCAAATTCCCAAGCTCTTCTTTAATTATTACAGCCATTTGGCAAGGATATAGACACAGATTCTAATGAGGGGAAGAAAAATTTCTTCCTGGAAAAGGAACCCAAGTTGTGGTTGACGTATAAGAGAGACCAAGGCAAATGTATGCCAGTAAAATGATCTGTGTTGGACTTCAAATTGTTTGTTACAGTCGTTGAAACTGGCTTATTGTTCACTATGTTAGCTGTGAGGTGCTCTTATTGATATTAGGCAATAAGCTTAAAATCAACACCATTTCCTTGTGCAAAAGATTGACTGTAGCATTTGTTTTCTGAGATAAACATCCCTCTGACCGTTGGCAATTTGCAGCATTTCAAGAGTATACTTTTGGACTCTGGGATGAATAGCTGTGGTTTGAAATTCTCTGTGTGTTACTTAGGTGTATATCTTTGGGCAATCTTTTAAAGCCCTCTTAAGTCTCAGTTTCCCTATCTTTATAATCATTCATCTCTGTCTTGTTGGACTAGTTGTGAAAATTAAATGAAATGACGTCAATAAAACCTTCAGCAGACTGTGTGGGAAGAATTGCCTGAAGGAAGAGCCAGAGAAAGTGATGGAAGCCAGGGACTGCAAAGTCCTCCTAGGTGATCTCAATGGATTTAGACAAGGATCTACAGCACTTTCATTGTATTTCTCTCTATCAGCAAAGAATACCCAAAATACTGGCTTTTCCATTTTTTTTTTTCCTATTTCAAAATTTGATACATTGACTGCTTTCTACTCTTTATTAAAACTTTGCATGCTTTGGGATGTTTAACTAAATGGTTAAAAACTCTTGGGGGTTACTTTCAGAGAACCCAAGTTTGGTTCCCATCATCCATATCAGGCAGCTCACAACCAACTTAAACTCCAAATAGATTAGGTCCAATGCCCTCTTTTAGATTCTTTACCTGCCCACTCACAAATGGCACACACACACACACACACACACACACACACACACACACACACACACACAGAGAGAGAGAGAGAGAGAGAGAGAAGCAGAGACACAGAGAGACAGAGAGACAGAGAAACACAGAGAAAAGTAAACAGACATGGAGAGAAAAAGAGAGGGGGTGGAAGTGCTAGAGGGAATGAGGGAGGGATGGAAAGATTGGATGGTACTTCTCAAATTTATCTGATTATTAAAATTAAGACAGGAAATCATAGCAGCTATGTGAGACTCTGGCATGATTTTATCACTTTGCTTTGCAACTTGCCTAGTGCTACTTATCTCAGATTATCAGGTTCCTCACATATAAAAAGAATATTATGTCTCTGCATTATAAAGTTCTAGGAAGACTAAATGTGATAACAAATACACAAAGCAAAATGTGGTTTGGAACAATCCCTTGCTTCTCTTCCTTGTTGTGTTAAATTTTCAAGGTCTACGTTCACTCTATTTTTACCTTGTATGACTTTGCTATTTTTAAAATATTTATCTATATTTGAAATGATTTAACCCAAATCATGATGCAATTTTAGAATCAGTTCTCAAATCTGCTCATATAATATTTTTCAGAATGATTTTCTTATTCTTTTAGGTCTATCCTCTATAATAAAATTTATACTTATAAATAGTTTGTGGCAGTTATTTGTGTTGGATGGTGTGGTAGTTTGAATGTAATTGGCCCCCACAATATCAAAGAGATTGCTACTCTTAGGAGGTGTGGTTTTGATGGAGTGGTTGTGGCCTTATTAGAAGATGTTTTTCACTGTGGGCAGGCTTTGAGGTTTCCTGCTCAGGATACTGCCCAATGTGTTAGTTGGCTTCCTGTTGCCCAATAGATATAGGATTCTCTCCTACAGCTACAGTGTTTCATCTACCTGGACACTGTCATGCTCCCTGCCATAATGATAGTGAACTGAACTTCTGAAGCTGTAACTGAGCCATCTCAATTAAATGTTTTCTTTATAAAAGCTGCCATGGTCATGATGCCTCTTCATATCAATAGACAACCCTAAGACTAATGGACATATAGTATGTTTCAGAAACATGTTATCTAGACAGTTTGTGTCCAAGAAGCAACACAAAGTATCCCTTTCTTTTACTGACACATCATTGAACATCTTGAACAAGAAGAAAAAGTGATATGACTCTTGTGTATTTTTTGATATGCATTTTCCAAACTAATTCTAGCTATTGAAATATTTCAAAAGAATAGTTTTGTAGTTGTAAGGAGTACGGTTTTTCCGCCTGCCGCCTGGTCTGGTCCGGCCGCCCCAGCACCAAATAACACACAGAGACTCTGTATTTGATACAGTGCTATTGGCCTGGTTACTTGTTTCTTATCCACTAGCTCTATCTTCATTATTAACCCATTTCTGTTGATCTATGTATTTCTCTTACCAGGGAGCCGGCCGGCATTCTGCTTTCTCCAGACTCTCCATCTTGGCTCTTCTTACTACTTCCTCTTTGTCTCCTAGTTCCTCCTTTCTTCCTTTCCTATTGGCCAACAGTGCTTTATTCATTAACCAGTATGAGAAACATATACAGAATGACATCTCCCATCATGTAGTTTTGAAAAATTGTCCTTATGAATATTGTTGAGGTCCTAATCATAAACATGGCTAAATTTCTTCATTTTTTTTTCAGGTGAACAATATAGGAACGTTGTATTTGCAAACATACAATAAATTAGGAATACCTTGGCTCTACTTAATTCTGAATTTGTTGGCCAAAAACACCATGTTTCCAAGGAATTAAATAAGGTCATTGGGTTTGCATAGTAGAGGTGTTTTTCTCCACTGAGATGTTTGAGATGTTAATTTCACTTTTATGATGTTGCAACTTCTATGTTGCTCCTTACATTTAAAGCATGTTTTTGGGGGTCATTATGTATAGGGTCCTTCTACTAATAGCATTCTAGCAGTTTGACATTGGAAAAACCCTATTTTTTATTGTTCTGACTTGCAAAAGTCAAGAAAAATAGTTCAAGAAATAAAATATATTCTTTTCTAAATGCACTTTGCATAGTGCATGGCATAATTTATGTACTTAGTAAATGTAGGCCATTGTAATACTGATCACTCTGTGGTTTCTGTAGGATACTCAAAGTTTGGCATCACCATTTGTTTTGGAATCATTCTCGTTTATAATCACACATGATTGAGATACAAGGAACTCTTTTGTCCCCCACCTGTCCTTATTCATTTCTTACACCATTTCATAAATTTCAAACACCTTTGTAGTGTAATATATCAACTTGATAAGCATAAGCCTTCTTCAGTACCATCTCTTTTATCCTTAGAACCCATTTTCTGCCAACTACCCCTTGGCAATGGTATGTAGCACACCCAGTATATTCCATTTGATTCTCTGGAAAGTGCACAGTTGGGCCTGCTTTTTACAGAAGTGAACTCTTTACAATTAGCATCAGTTTGTCATGGTGAGTTCTTGACTATCCCATAAGCTGTCAGTTAGGGACTGTAAGGCAGGCTTACACTGATGTCTTATCTACCCATAAAAGAACTATCAACCTCAATTAGGGTCCATATGTGACCTCTGTCTTGTTTTATCCTAATGATCTGGATGAAGTTCATCCAATCTGCTTAGGACTCAGTAAATAGAAGCAAATACTAGGTTTATTGGAAAATTTCCTAACTGAAATATTGCTGGACAATCTCTGGTGGGAGTAAGTTAAAATTGCTTTCATTTTCTGAGTTTAATATGAAAATTAAAAAATATCACTTCCAACAAGGAGCTTACCAAAACCCAACTATCCAATACAGAAGCCACCAGCAATGTATATTGTTGAGTCCCTTAAATTTTAATTATTTATGTAGTCTCTGGGACTTGTTTAAGTGGTATTTTTTGAAATTACATTCTTTGTGTGTATGAGTGTGTGGTCTATACCTTTTTACACATTTGTGTGTGTAGATTCATGTACCTGTGCATGTGTGTATGAGACTAGAAATGGACACCTTATTTTTTGAGACAATGTGCTTAATTGAATCTGGAGCTCAATATTTGATCTGGATTGGATCTGCTTTCTAACTACATCCTAATATTTATTCTTACAATTACTGAGAAATGTAGCCCTCTCTGTTATTGAAGGAGTTTCTTTTTGCAGCTTCTATTATAGAATCCCATAACTGGTCAAAATACAGAGAACAACAGATCATGCGTGCTCAACCTTAATTAGTACATCTACAATACAGCCCTAATTACTACATCTGCAATGCAACTTCTACAGCCATAGCTCAGAGAACATTGTGGAAGAAGTGGCAGAAACATTCCAAGCACCAGAACACTGGGGCATTAATGGTGAGACAGTGTCTTCTGCTTATAACAAGGAATGCTTACTCATGAAATCTCAGTGAAATGGTCACCTAAATAATAATGTCAGTCAACATTCAGTGGAGATAGGGTAACTCACAGAACCCCACTGCTAGATGAAGTCCTACAGGCATTTAATGGATGCTGAGATACATAGCTTATCCCATTACAAATGGTCAACCCTAAACAATGTACATATGAGCAACACTGAATGGACTATAGTGTGTGTGTGTGTGTGTGTGTGTGTGTGTGTGTGTGTGTATGTGTGTGTAACACAATAATTAAGAAGAGGTCATGAATATAAGAGGTAGTGGGGGTAAAGGAGGATATGGAGATGTAGAAATAGTACAACTGTGGTAATCATTTATGAAATTCTCAAATAATTAATTTTTTAAAAATAACACATTTATATGAGTGACTCACTAATTTCTACAAGAGGCTGAAAGTTAAAAGTAAGATGAGTAGTTTATGTTTATCTCTGAGAATCAACATCAGACTCACTCATTCTTTCTTCTCTCTCCTTCCTTCCTCTCTCTCTCTCTCTCTCTCTCTCTCTCTCTCTCTCTCACTCTCTCCCTCTTCCTCTCCTTCATTCATTGACAGAAGACCTTGAAATGTGGCCCAGGTTGTTCTAGAACTCACTCTCCTACTCCTTCAGGATTTTGGGTCTATGATTAGAAGTACCCATCATCATGGCCAGAAAAACAGGTATAGTTATAACACATTCATATAGTTTCTAGGCTGAACTTCCAAATAGAGCAATTTATGTTTCCTTTTCTAGGTAAAGAAACAAGCTTTTGAAAATCTGTGTGAGGCCCTAGATTGATGTTTTCTTTGAGTCTGTGTCCCTGGTCAAATGCAGTGTTTTGGTGTCCAGTCAATATTAAGTATAACTGAGGTAGATTTCAGTGCTCCTTAGGGAACCCCATATCACTGCAGTGTGTCAGCTCTTATCACCACACAGCATTTGACCAGTAGTCCCTCTAGATTTTGAAGATGTTTATTGTCTCATATCATTGGTTCTCATCCCCTCGGCTAGAAATTTCCCCAAGCATGTTAGAAATTTCAGCCATTTTAAAACTAAGGAATATCTAGAAGGTATTATTTTCAACCTATGTGTCTACAGAATTAATGTGATTGTCTACTTAAATTGTTAAGTGAGAAACTTAAATTGCCAAGACAGATGCTGTTGCTACATTGACATATTCCTGTGTGCCCTAAATTAGAGGACATTCATTTGTCTCCTATGGCCTGAATGCACAAAAATTTCAGTTTGGAGGAAGCAGTATCTGAAAACATCAGTTTGCTTTTTCTTTTGCTATGCATTGACCAATCATGGAGATTAGATTTACTAGAAATTAGTGGAGTGAGTATATATCTAGATGAACAGAAATAAATATTGGGAAGCAGGAAACCTAAGAATTGTGTTTGCATTTTAGCTTAAATAAGACAGGCCTCGTAGTGAGATATTCACCTTGTCTGCACCTGTGGCATAGACCACGCCCATTGGGGTGGATACAGGGCCAGACTTGACCTGGGGGAACTAAGGCTGGGTGGGTGGGCTTGGAGAGCTCTCTTGCTTGCAGGGGACAGGAGCACATCGAAAGGCATCCTTGGGACCAGGAACCTGTTGGTGTTCATCTGTCTATGGTCTATGTTGTGAGTTATTTCTCCCTGAATAAACATCTATTTGGCCTATTTGTTTCTCCTGATCCTTGTTAAACATCAATATCTGGTGTCAGAAGCGGGATCTGGATTTTCACCGGGCCTGGTTTTCACCCAGGCGGTAGACTCAGCTCCCTTCCCCCACCATTCCCGAATGGGCAGGGTCCCTTGCCTAACCAGGTGGACAAACCACAGCTTGCGGGACATTTGCCTCCGTCCTACAACTCCTTTACCTCCACAGCATCCCTGAGAAGGCACTCACTGCTTCTCATTTTTTGCCCATTTCCCCAGTTTGCATTCGCACAGAGCCGTGTAGTGCCCGCCCTGCTTGTGTGTTACCTGAGGTCCAGTGGTGCCAGACACCTGTTAGCCTTGTGGTCCCAGCAATTCCACAAGGCTCCTGTTACTCATTTGTTTAACACAATTTTGCTTGCCATAGTTTGTTAAGAGCTATTCTACAGGGACCAAGATCAGAAGGATTGTCTGCTGCCAGATGCTATTTGGTGGGACACTTCCAGGCATAACTACCACAAGTTGAGATCAACTAAAACCATCAAAGTTCCAGGACAACAGAATTACACCTAAGGTAATTGCAACATTCTTCGCAATTTAAGTTGATATAATATCTGAGATCAATTGTTGCATATCTATGGCAAATAATCTTACAATGCAGGACTTTAGGAATTCTTTTACTTCTTGTGTAGAAGGAATGTTAACAGAAGAAAATCATGACTTAACAAATATATACTTTTTTGGTAATAGCAATGGGTTTCATCATTATTCTGATATTTTTAAAGAAATGGTTTGAGATTAGAGCAAACAATAAGGAACTTGTACAAACCATAAGAGAGTTGGTAACAAGGATTCAAAATATGGAAAGTGACAATAGAGAGCTAAAAAACAGAATGCAGAACATTGAAAATGACACTGAAGAGCTTAAAATTAGAATGCAAATTTATATGGTTCAAGAAGTTCAGACACTCAAAGAAACAATGGAGAATAGATTTCAGGCCTTAGAAGACCATCAGTTTGATACATCAGAAGAAGAACAACAGGGAACAAGGCATGAAAGAGACTTAAAATTTTCTACACCTTTAGGGTCAGGGGAGTTTTCCCTTTATCTATTAGTGAAAATAATCAGCAACGAAAAAAACACCCAAAACGTGGCGTTGCATGTCGGTGGGAACCAATATGTATCAAAGATTTAAAAGGTATAAAGGAAGCAGTAGTCTCTTATAGCATGCACTCACCATATGTGAAGCAATTAATAGAATCATGAGCAAGGAATATCAAGGTAACCCCTATGGATTGGTATCAATTAATATCAGTTGTCCTTGAAAACTCCTCGCAATTAGAATGGAGGGCTTTATGGAGAGAGGAAGCAAAAATTCTTGAAATACAGGGCTTAAAGAAAGATTATAAATCTCCCCAAGATAAAATTATTGGTGAGGGTCTTTATGCTGACCCAGAAACTCAAACTGCCTATGATGACCACACCTTGTCTCTATGCAGTACAACAGCTTTGAATGCTTAGGACAAAGTTCATAAACTAGGGGAGAGGATAGAATCCTATACTAAAATAAGGCAAGAACCAAGGGAATGCTTTAGTGTATTTCTAGAAAATTTGTCTAGGGCAATACAATTAGAGGTAGCAGACAGAGATTCTAGGCAAATACTCATAGAATCATTAGCTTATGAGAATGCAAATCCATAGTGCAAACAGATGCTTTGGCCTTTAAAAATCAAATCAGCATCCTTAGATGAATGGGTCCTATATACAGCCAACATTGAGTATAATGACAATAGCACTGAAGTTTGGGTAGAAGCCATATCTAAAGGTCTGAGAAGACATCAAGTCAACAGAGGTCTTAACTATGGTGACACTGAAGCTTGGGTAGGAGAATCCATCTCCAAAGGTTTGAAAAGATATCAAAATGTCAGATGTTTTAACTATGGTAGGATAGGACATCTCAAAAGACATTGTAGGCAAGTTATTTCTAGAAATAACACTCCCAGGAATGAATTGAACAGAAGGCCTCAGCCTTCTGGGTTATATAGAAGGTGTGGCAATGGCCGACACTGGACCAATGAATGTAGATTGACCAGAGACAAGTAGGGAAACCATTTACAATCAGGAGATACCTTGGCGGACCTCTCGAAGGCCCCCATGTCAAAAGTGGTCAAGTCACAATGAAGGACAATCTCCCACAGGATGATTAGAAAATTCAGTGCCTATCGTAAAAACTCATACCGCTCTGGATAACTAACTAGTGATAGAAGTTTAATCAAACATGAAAGAAGGAAACAAAAAACGTATATTTTGGCAAACCTCTATAAATAGTCATAGGCCTAGATTGATAGTTAAAATGAATAACAGACTGTTTAGAGGAATTGTAGACACAGTGGCTGATGTAACTATCATAACTAATCAATCTTGGCCTCCAAGATGGCCCCTGCAAGAGGTAAATGTTCAATTTTTAGGGATCGGAATCCTGTCTCAGGTAAAACAGAGCACGAGAAGGATTGAATGTATAGGACCAGAAGGACAGAGAGGAAGGTTGAAACCATATGTGGCTGATATAGCAATAAACTTTTGGGGTCATGATCTATTACAGCAATGGAATGCACAGATTAACATTCCTCCAGTATTAGATATGAACTATAAATGATCTTATGATTGTGAAAAAAGTATTATAAAATACTATTCAAGCTGGACACCAAATATCCAGGCTGTACAAAAACAGAATAAAAGTGCCAAACAAACAGTGGAACCAAAAGCCCTACCTTTAAAATGGCTAACAGATGACCTGTTTGGGTAGGACAATAGCCTATGACCTCTGAGAAGTTAGAGGCTTTAGAAAACCTGGTTTAGGAACAGTGAAATGGTGGACATATTGAGGAATCTACCAGCCCTTGGAACTCTCCTGTATTTGTTATCAAAAAGAAATCTGGTAAATGGAGAATGCTTACAGACCTGACAGCCATCAATAAAGTTATTCAGCCATTGGGTTCTCTACAGCCTGGAATGCCTTTGCCTTCTTTGATACCTAAATAATGGCCTATTATAGTTATTGATTTAAAGGATTGTCTCTTTACTATACCTTTATAAGAACAAAATAAAGAGAAATTTGCCTTCATGGTACCTAATTACAATAATTCTCAACCAGTGAAAAGATATCAATGGATGGTTTTGCCATAGGAAATGCTAAATAGCCCCACCCTGTGCCAATATTTTGTGCAAAAACTGTTGGAAATAATTCTTAAACAGTTTCCATAATCCATAATTTACCATTACATGGAAGATATATTGTTAGCTGACTCTAAAATAGAATAGTAGGAAAAAATGTTTGAGAAAGTAAAGGAAGTTTTGCGTCATTGGGGATTACACATTGCACACCAAAAAAATACAAGAAGGAAATTCTATCAACTACTTAGGATATAAAATAGGTCTACAGAAAATTAGACCACAAAAAGTACAGATTACGAGAGATCACTACCAGACTTGTAATGATTTTCAAAATTTACTAGGAGAGATTTCTCAACTACAAACCATTATTGGAGTAGAAGGGCATGATTTGAAAAACTTGAAAATGACCCTGAAAGGGGACAAGGACTGGACTAATCCATGAATACTATCAGCTGAAGCTAAAAGGAATTAGAATAAGTAAAAAAGAGGATACTAGAAGCACATGTGGCCTGGATCCAAAACCAGATTGTATTCTGGTTATATTACCATCTAGAGAATATCCTTCAGGGATTTTGATGCAGAGAGAAGATATCATATTAGAATGGATATTCCTACCACACAAACAGAATAAAAAACTAAAAACATATATAGAAAAGATCTCTCCCTTGATTAAAATGGTAAACTAAGACTTCGTCAGCTAACAGGAAGGGACCCAACAGAAATTATAGTATCTTTAACTAATGAGGAAATTTCTTCCTTATGGAAAGATAATGAATATTGGCAGAGAGCATGCAGTAATTTTTTGGGAATGATTGGCAACAATTATCCCAAAAGTGAAAGAATCAAATTCAACAATGATGCAAACAAATCGGGTAAGGCAGGATACAAATCAGGAAAGATAAATAAAGTAGTCCAAAGCCCTTACAATTCTGCACAAAATTGTATGCCATTCTCATGGTACTTATGGATTTTACAGAACCAATCAATATAGATACTGACTCTCAATATGCAGAGGGAGTCGTCTTACACATTGAGACTGCAGAATTTATTCCCAACGATAGAGAATTAACTTCATTGTTTATACAGTTACAAGATACTATCAGAAAGAGGACTCATCATATATATATATATATATATATATATATATATATATCACACATCAGATCCCATACGGGTCTGCCAGGTCCCCTAGCACAAGGCGATGATGAAATTGATCGGTTATTAATAGGAAGTGTGCTAGAAGCCTTGGAGTTTCATAAGAAATACCATGTGAACAGCAAAGGTTTAAAAAAGGATTTTTTTTTATCACTTGGCAACAAGCTAAGGAAATAGTAAGGAAATGTCCTACTTGTTCATTCTATATCCAAACTCCTTTAGCAAAAGGCAGTAACCCTAACCGTATAAATAGAAATGAAATATGGCAAATGGATGTGTTTCACTTTGAAGAATTTGGAAAATTAAAATACATGCATCATACTATAGTTATATTTTCAGGGTTTCAATGGGTTACTGCTCTGAGTTCTGAAAAGGCTGATTCTGTTATCACACACCTATTAGAGATAATGGCCATTATGGTCATACCTGCACAAATAAAAACTGACAATGCTCCAGCATATGTTTCCAGAAAATTGAAACAGTTTTTTGAGTATTATAGCATAAAACACATAACTGGTATATCACGCAATCCTACAGGACAAGCAGTAGTTGAGAGAGCCAATTGCATTTTAAAGGAAATAATCCATAAACAGGCAGGAGGAACCAAGACACCCAAACACAGATTACATAATGCTTTATTAACATTAAACTTTCTTAATGCTAATGAAAAAGGACAAACAGCTGCAAAAAGACACTGGACAATAGAAAAAACTTCTGAACTAAATCAGCCAGTATACTTCAAGGATGTATTGTCCTCAGTATGGAAACCAGGATGTGTGTTACATTGGGGTAGGGGTTTTGCATTTGTACCTACAGGGGAAGAAAAGCTATGGATACCATCTAAGTTGATCAAGATCCGAGTTGAACAAGAGAAACATGTTAATGAAGAGAAATGACAAGTCATCCAACAAATTGGGTCCCATGAAATGTGTGGAGACCTCTCAAAGTTAGAGGAAGTGATCTTTTCTTGTCCTTACAGGAAAACAGAAAACACCCACCTTCAAACTGCCAAGAGACACTAAACATTTAGGTACCTACAGAAGAGAAGACAGCTCTACAGAAAGAATCACTTAATGAGGAAGAATCTATTTATGGTAAAAAAAAATTTAATTCTAGTAAAATATTTCTATACAGAAATCTATTTCTCTCTTATTTTGACGTCAGAAGTTTACTATCTTGAATTCCTCTAGTCACAATTCATGTAAACCAATGCTGGCTTTGGAGTTGGATTTGGCTTTCCTTGTGTAAATTCAAGCATGTTGTTAAGATTAAATTCACAGTTTCTGCCTTATATCAAGAAGCCCATTGGTGTAAGTCAGAAGAAAACAAAATATGGGGACTCATTCATTTATACACAAATTTCTCTCTGGAATCCTAATTTTCTCATATACATTTTGATGCTTATAGTTGCCTTTCCCTATATGCATACCTTAAAACTTGAAAATTTTGCTTTGTTATTGATGTTTAAGTTTTCCATGAGGAATAATAACAATTCCTAACAGCAATCTTTGAACTCTCTGGAAAGAAGATGGGGCCCCATTTCATCATTTCCACTTGCCTCAACCTGATGCATTTGGACTACAAACATCACCCTAAAACCAGTTTGAGACTGTTTTGCTTGAGACAACTCCTGACTAGCTAGCTATAATGGTGCACCTTCTTATTATACCCTGGCCAGAATTTCAGATGGAACTCCAGCCAGGCATTTCCTACCACACAGTGACTAGCTACACATGTCACAGCCAGTTCTGTCAAAATTTTGTTGCTAAAAATTTTCTTCCTACAGGATCCCATGGAGCAATCATCATCCCAGTTCAGCGGGAAGTAATATTAAGATAACAATACCCCCTTTCTCTACTCTAGGCATATAGGGATAATATTCATCTTCTTAGGGTTGGGTATGGAAGGTGATGCTTAGACTCGGGTATCTCTTTTAGACAGGAATAGGGTATGGCTGGGAAAGGATGTCTTAGGTGGAATATGGGTAGATTAGCCTATATTCTTGTAAATTATTTTAGTAATAGTGTATTAGTATCAAACAGTTTACATAGTTAAAGATTCTTATACATGGTAACCTATGTAAAATTAAATTTAGTCCCTTCCCAGAATTGTATATAAACTGTATATTTTGTCATATTGTGAAAATCTCTCCAGTTATGATGTTTTTCCACAATATCCTTATCACATTCTATGTATGTATACTTTTACTTATGTTCCAGTCAATTTTGTATATTGATACAATTTAGGATATTTTTATCATACTGCATTTTATAGTTCTACCTCTGATCTAGACATTTCTACTCTACCTCTGCTTTAGGAAATTACATGTATGTATACATACATAGTTACATTCCTTAAGTATTTGTCCCTGATTTACTCAGGGAAGTTTCAATTAGTGTTACCTATACCTATGAGATTAGTCAGAAATATATGCTTAATCTTCAAAGACTTCATAAACCTGCAGAACATGGTATTTACATGTTTTAATATTAGAACTTCGTTGACATGAGACACTATCATTCCTGACAGCACCATTCACCTTCCTGAAAAATGATGGACACTGTTGTCGTTCCTTCTGGAGTCCATCCTTGCTTCAGCTATGGCCTCTTGGGAGAAGAACTGCCACCACCTCGGCCACTGATTTGGACATGCAGTCCTATGTGCTTGCAGGAGACAAACATAGAAGACTGCTGAACCCTGCCAAGTCAGGGTAAGACAGCCTTTTTACCTCCCTGCTTTGTTGTGGTCTGTCAGGTACTCTAGGCCTTAGCCAAAAATGGCTGTACCAACATTGCTGTGAGACCTTGGGTGACTGTCCAGGTATCATGCTGTTTCTGTCCTTGCTGCACCTTTTGGAAGTTGCCCATCTGCACTACCTGCCTACCCTAGTATTATTATTTTCCTTCTCAGTTCTTTGATGAGGTTGAAGATTAAATTGTCACAACTATTATTCTCTCTTCCTAGTTATATATATTAGGTACTAGACTTAAGCTTTCCAGATTAGGACAACTCTATTGTAAACCCCATTTTGACTTCACCCTAGGACTAGATAGTTAGGTCTTAAGTTTGTATATTCTCGATTTTCCATTTCTTAGAGCATACTTGTTATTCACTATTTTTTTATATAGTTTGTGTATCTAGCCCAAATCTTTTCTTTAGACTAAAAGGGGATTTGTAGTGAGATATTCACCTTGTCCGCACCTGTTGCATAGACCATGCCCATTGGGGGGTGGAAACAGGCCAGACGTGACCTGGGGGAACTAAGGCTGAGGAGGGGGCTCATTGAGCTCTCTTGCTTGCAGTATGGGGACAGGAGCACATCGGGAGGCATCCTTGGGACCAGGAACCTGCTGGTGTTCATCTGTCTATGTTGTGAGTTATTTCTCCCTGAATAAACATCTATTTGGCCTATTTGTTTCTCCTGATCCTTATGAAACATAAATAGGCCTCTGTGTATTAAAAAACAACTCAAGTATAAAACTTGTCATTAGTTGGACATATACCAGGTCCCTCCTATCTAGGGCCTGGTTCTCTTTGAATGAGTGAATGAGAGCTTTGATAGAAATCTCAGTTCAGCTGGGAGCCTGTGAGAGCTTGTTTGGCAATGCAACCAAACACCAAACATAACAGCAAGCTCATGCCCATTCAGAATGCTGGACTGGACACAAATGACTTAGACTATTATATTACTGATCCTTCACATCAATAAGAACTTTAGAATTTAAAATGCATTTTCACATCACACTATCCCAGAAAGAAGAGAATAATATCTGCACTGAATAGGAAAGAACAGCAGAACAGAGAAGGAAGACTATGCCAGCACTTGAGAATTTCCTGAAAGTAAAAATGACAGGTTACTGTGGATGTTTGCCCCATTCAGTCATCTACTCAGTGGATGACAGGGTTTTCTGAACACTTACACAATGGAATATTACTCAGTGGGGGGGAAAAACAAAAAACAAACAATCAAAACCAATGAAATCTTCAAATTCGCAGGCAAATGGATGGAACTTGAAGAAACTGAGTGAGGTTACAAAAAGAGGAACATGGTATGTACTCACTCATATGTGGATGTTAGATATAAAGCAAAGGACCATCAGTCTACAATTTACACCACTCGAGAAACTAGGGTACAAGGAGGAACCTAAGAGATTCACACAAGGTTCCTCACAGAAGGGGAAAGGGTCTTCTGAACATACTTGGAGCATGGGGGGGCATTGAGTGGAAAGGGAGTTAGGAGAAATAGAAGGGGAGGAGAGGAGAACATGTGGGACCAGGAAGATTGAGTCAGGGGACAAATAGACAGGAGCAAAAAAAAAAAAGATACTATAATAGAGAGAGCCATTATAGGTTTGAAGAGAAAACTGGCTCAAGAATGACCCCAACTAATAATCTGGGCAACAGTGGAGAGGCTACCTTAAATACCCTTCCCTGATAATGCGATTGATAACAAACTTATATGCCATCCTAGAACTTTCATGTAGTAGCTGATGGAAATAGAAGCAGACACCCACAGATAAACACTAAGCCGAATTCCTGGAATCCAATTGCAGAGAGGGAGGAGTGATAAGAAAAGATGTTACGAGTAAGGTTTTTCCGGCCTGGTCTCACAGCCATGGCAGCCCCAAATAACACACAGAGACTCTTTATTTGATATTACGCTGTTGGCCAGTTACTTGTTTCTTATTGGCTAGCTCTGTCTTAAATATTAACCCATTTCTATTAATCTAAGTATTTCCACGTGGTCTCATCTTACCAGAGAGTGGGGCTGGCATCTGCTCTCTCCAGTCTCTACATGCTCTCTCCTTACTACTTCCTCTTTCTTCCTAGTCTCCTAGTCCTGCCTAGTCCTGGCCAACAGTGCTTTATTCATTAACCAATAAGAGAAACATATTTACAGAATGACATCTACCATCAAAAAGGGATCAAGACCAGGCCTCAGAAACCCACAGAGACAGCTGACCTGAACAAAGGGAAGCTCATGGAACCCCAGACTGACAGTTGGAATCCAGCATTGGACTGACTCAGACCCCCTGAACATAAGTCTCAGTTAGAAAGTCTGGACAGTCTAAGAGACCTCTGACAGTGGAACCATTATGTATCATCCCAGGTGCACAAAAAGACTTTGGGAGCACATTCCCCATGGAAGGATATTCCCTTAGCCTAGAGGCAGGATGGAGGGTCTAGACCCTACTCAAAATGACTTTACAGATTTTGATGATCACTTCTGGAAGGCATCACCCTCTCTGTGGAGTGGGTAGAAAATGGGACAGGAGTGGGCAGTGGGGAGGGGCATGGGATGGAGGGAGAGGGAACTGGGATGGATATGTAAAATAAGAAAATAAATAAATAAATAAATAAATAAATAAATAAATAAATAAACGCCTCTAGACAATTTCAAAAAAAAGCAGCAGTGCAACTTGAAGCCCACCATGTGGATTCTGTTTTCATGTTGTCACAATCTTTTGTGTACCGTTGAATATGATATTGTCCTGAGATTTGACAGTCTAGATTAAATTTAGCTATAAAACATTTGGGGAAAGAGAAACATATTTCAGAACAGAATAGCGTGCATCCTGCTCTAATTAGATGCTTGTGAACTGTAGCCCCCCTCCAATCACTCAGAATAATATGAATGTAATGTCTTTATAGCTGTCTTAAGTCACATCTAGTAACAAGTTTTTATTAACATATTTAGTGTTCAAAACTATTTTATGACTTTTCATGAATATATATATATATGCTAAACACTTAAATTTTGCACCCCATATCCCACTCAAACACTTCTTGAAAAATCATTTAACCTTTACTGTAAAGTTTTATTTTAAGTGTAAACTTTGTGAATGAGACAAAACATTAAAACACCAAAATAAATTTTAAAAGATAGCAACACTAGCTCTCTTGTGTCTGCTTGTCTTCCCGGTGTTAGGTGTTAAGAAACAAACTGTAATTAATTTTTCACTGGCACTACTCCATGGATGAGACATTATTTCATCGATATGTTTCTTTGGGCTTTGGTATATGTGTTGACTTTTCTATTATGCAGTTTAGGAAAGACAGAAAGAAACAGAGTAGGCAAATTCTTTAAGTTTCTTTGTGTTTTGCTTTGTTTCCTATTTTTCATGCTATTGTATCTATGAAAATGATTTTATATCATTTTCTATAATCAACCTCATATATGGATTTTGAAAAGCATCAAATATAACTTTTAAATCATGTTGATAACAGATACCCTACCAGAGATTATTGCTGTCAACATTTTGATACATATGGTTGTTTTTTTGTTTTGTTTTTTTTTTTTGTTTGTTTTGTTTTGTTTTGTTTTGTTTGTCTCGCTGAAGCACAAGGCAATTCATTGCCATATTTTTTAATGGTAAAATGAGAAAGATTAAGGAGGTCTACCCTTGAGTTTAATATGTTTAAGGAGAGGCAAAATTGCCTTCCCTGCCCCGGTTTTTAGATTCAAACCCATGATGTCCCCGTAATATCCTGTTATGAGCTTCTTTCTATGCTATTTCTTGCATCATCTTGCATTCTTCCCTTTGTAGACACTCACCTGTTTCCAACCCAGGTCTTACATTCAGTGGCTCATATACACATTCGAATGAGATTTCCAGAACCAATCAAAGCTTATACATAAGATAAACATGTAACTGTAGCTCTGAATCGAAAAGTCTAATCTCACCATGTTAGTAGACTCCTGAGCTAAAGCCCTAAAGGGAGTAATTAGAATATGCTCACAGAAAGATGGTGTAACAGAAAGGGTTGCCATTCATACTCTTTGAAATATGTCTGAAAGAGACTTACAAAGAAATGCTTCCAGTCAAAATACTAATGTCATATGGATTACAAACTATAAACAAATAATGTTAAAATGTTAATGGTTTCAGTTATAATTGTCGATTGACATGTCCTTTATATTACTCTTTACAGTGTTTATTTTGTGTGTGTGTCTATGCACAAGCCAGTGATGGGTGGCATGTACACTGAGGTCAGAGGGCAGCTTTCAGGAGATGGTGTTTTCCTCCACCACGCAGGCCCTGGGCATTAAACTCAGTTTGTCAGGATCTGTGACAAGTTCTTTATGTGCTGATCCATCTCTCCAGGCAAAAAAAATCTTACATCTGTGAAAATTTGTTTATTTCCCCTCCATTTCTCATCTATATATACATCACCCTGTCCTCTAACTGGTATTCTGTGCAAAGCTGGTGTCAAGCAGAAAGTACAGCATTCCACAGAACAACAAATTAACTAGTAAATGGTGAAGTAACCCCAATTCTCTCTTTCACACATGTATTTATTAGTGTGATACTGCTTCTCACCATTTTTTGAAATGGTGAAATTTAATTAAAATATAATTGCTTCTCTTTCCCCTCTGATCCCTCCAATGTCCTCTTGACCCTACCCCCTCACTAGTGTAATTAGTTTAGTGTTATTAATTAACACTAGTATCTATAGTCACCATTATTATTTTAGTTCAATCTCTGCCTGGAAAAAAAAAGGAGAAAGCTGTATAACTGAGGAAAAACAATACTGGATGTATTACTTGGCACATAGTTCTCACAACCCTTGACTCTTAAATATTACATAAACTTTCCAGGTGGTAGTGGCACACACCATAAATTGTAGAACTCCGGAGACTAGGCACATGGATCTCTGTGAGTTCAAGGCCAGCCTGCCCTACCGAGCTAGTTCCAGATAGCCAGAGTTATACACACACACACACACACACACACACACACACACACACACACACACCCTTTCTTGAAAAAACAAAAAAAGAAAAAAATATGAAAACCTGACAATAATATAAATGAGTATTATTCAGAGAAATTTAATTCATTGAGAGTCTGTGGTTAATGACAAATCTGGTTTTTAATTTTCCTTTATTTTTGGTATTTTCATACATGTATATAATTAAATATGATCATATATGTCCATTCCTTCCTCCAAATACTTTCATATTCCTTCAAAACACTCCATCCCAACTTACCATCTAAAAATTTTAACAACACACTAAGTCCAGTTAGTGCTGCCTATATGTGCATGGTTGCTGTTTTGTCTTTCCATTGAGCATGGGAAATATATTGTGTACATGTTTAGTAAAGAATGATTCCCTCTCCCATAAATACTACTCATTGCCAAATTAATTTTGACTATGTGGTTGGGTCTGAAGATCATTTACTCATCAATGTCAAGGTTTTGGCTAGCTCAGATTTTTACAGGTCTTAACCACAATTGCTGTGAGTTTTTGATTGTGATAACAGTGTTGTGTCCAGAGGCCATTATTTCACTGCACTCCTCTGGCTCTTATATTCTTTCCACCTCCTCTTCAATGATATTCCCTTAACACTGGTTAATACAGAGGTTTTATGAAGGGCTAAGCTCTGTGTCTCTTTTTTTTGGGTATTTGATAAATCATAGATCTCTCCATTGACTTCTGTCTATTGCCAAAAACGTTTAAAAAAATTTCTCTGACCAGGATTGAAAGCAGCTGTATAAGTATAAATGTTAAGTATTTAGATAGCATTTTGACAGTATTCCCTTTTAGCAAAATAACAACAGGAAATTCTACCCTAGAGCCTATAATAGTCCCCAGTCTAGGAGATTGACCAGGATCACAGTATCTGTCATGAAATGCTGTATTGTTGAGAAGACTATAGATCTAATTAGGAAGGGATTATTTACCAGATAACATCCATGCCAGTATTGCACCAATAGGGACACCATCACTGGCATTTCAGTATTCCAAAGTGGAGGTCTAGAGCTAGGTCTAATCATTGATATTTTTTTTTATTTTTTTTCTGCAAACTGCCTGCATAGCACACTTGACACCATGAAAGCTACAGTTTGCTGATATGAGACTGAGTTCTATATTTCTCTATGCTCTAATCCAAGAGTGTGTGATCCCTTCAGAAATAGGATAACTTGGGACAATGGTGATGGCCTGTAATTTTTTTCTGGAGACCTGTCGGGTCTCCTTAATCAACACTTTGAATGACATTATCCTAAACATTGCATTGCATATTTCATCCAATAACACTTCTTCTGAGAGCAATAGTGTCTACTCATGCAAGTTAATTTTGTTTTAACACTTCATGTGTAAAGTTCTAGTTTGAAAGTAGCTTGCTAACTGGTCATGTTTCATAAAGCATTTTTATATTCCACCTACTTATGTTCATCTCCCTTCCATCTACCTTTCCCAATCCCTGCTCAATTCTTTAATGCTCTATTCCCCATCCTCCTTTTTCACATGTTCTACTCTCCATCCACTTGTTTTATAAGTTGGGTTGTAAGGTAAGCTTCCATATATCTTTTGTACACTCATCCTTTGGGTTATCACTTTTTATCTCTTATTTTCCCTAAACTCTTAGACCCTGTCTGATAAAGACTTCTCAGCCATAGTATACAGCCTCACTGATTTCATATTACCTAAAAACTAGCATCCCTTGTTACTTATCACATCCTTTACCAGAGGTCCCTGACTGGTTTCCTGCCTTATGTTTATGCTCCAAGTCTACTAAATAAAGCAAAATATTTGAAGAAAGGATCTAAATATGAGGGAGAACATAAGGTGTTTATCTTTCTTGTTCCAAGATATCTCATTCAGTATAATTTCTTTTCCAGTTCTACTCATTCATCTTTGAATTTCATAATTTCATTTTCCTTGCAGCTGAGTAATGTTTCATTGTGTAATGTGCCATATTTACCCATTCATCTGTATACAGAAATCTTGGTTGACTCCATATCCTAGCTATTGTGAATAAAGCAGAAAGGAGCAAAGGTTTGCAGATACCTCTGCAGTGGGATGAAAAATACAGTTGGTATTTTTCCAGGAATGGTCAGACTATCATATGGCAATTTCTATTTGAAGCTTTTTGAGAAACTTCCAGAATGATTTTCAAAGTCATTGTAGTTGTCTCCTTTTCCACATCTAAGGCAGCATTTTTTTTTTTAAATTCCCGATACTGACTCTTCTGACTGTGGTGAGATGAACTGTTACATTAATTTTTATTTGCATTTTTCTGGTAACTAAAGGTATTGAGTGTTTCCAAGACATTTGCATTATTCTCCTGAGAATTTTATGTTTATCTCAATAGCTCATTCTTAATTAAGCTGTTTATTTTATGATGTTTAGGGTTTTCATTTTGGATCCTCTTGTATATACTGGACTTTAATCATCTATTGAATGGAAGCTGGCAAAGATTTTCTTCCACTCTGTGGTTTCACTTGTTTCATAATTTTCTGTTTCATAGAAGCTTTTTAGTTTCTGAGATCCTATTTGTTGGTCCTATTGTCTGTGCTATTGGAGTCTTATTCAAAAGTTCCTCACCTATTCAATCATGCTCCCTCTGTTTTCTTCTAGCAGGTGAATAAAATCAGTTCCCATGTTGAGGGAGTGTGTATCAATTTTAAGTATAGAATTCCAAAGAGGAAATAACACCAATACAACTCAAGCTCTTTCATGAAGTAGAAAAGAAAGGTAGACTCCCCAATGTTTTGAAAACTATTACTACCCTGGTACCAAAACCAGTAAAGACAAACAATTGCAAAAAAATAAAAATAGCATAGTGCAGAATATATCACCACACTTGATATCAAGTTATACTACATAGCCTTAGTAATGACAACATCATAGTACCGGCGCGAAGGTATACGTATAGGTCAATGGAATAAAATTGAGAACCCAGATAAAAGCCCATGCAACTATAGTAAACTCATTTTTTTGGCAAAGATTATAAGATACTGATAAATAGATATTGCATTTGAAAATTATTTTAACATTTCCAAATACACGTGCATGTATTTACCTTTCCACTAAATTATTTATAACTTCTTAATTATTTCCCTCCTAGATGGTGAAACAAAACCATGCTTGGTACCTGTTTAATATTTGTATGTTTTTTCTAAATGCCACCTTCCAATCTTTTCCACTTATACTAGACCCCAAATTTATTTGATAGATTTACTTTTATCCACTCACAAATAATATGCATCCCCTGACTAATCTTTGTAATAGAATATATATTGGTAGGTTATTTCATCCTATTTATTTTAATCTGCATCCTATATTGCATCTCTACTTGATATTCCCACTACAAAGTAAGCTCAGTGAAGGCCTGGGATATGTCACATACCTTCTGCTTTATTAGCAAATATATTTCATATAGTAAGGAGTATTTATTGAATATATAAGAATATATGCTGGGTTGATAGGAAGGAATGCATGCCTGGTAATATAAAAAAATGGCCAAAAAATAAAACAGGGTTGAGGGTCTCATAGGTTCTAAGGGGTAAACCTATTATGACTATTTTGTTGAATGAGCATATCTCATTTGTATCTCTGTACCCATAGTCCCAGAACACATAAAACAAATTTCTTTATGTAGCTAATGCAGAAACTTTCTTCCCTTCCTTCTGAATTGTTCCCTAAGGTACAGGTTTTATTCCTAGGCTTATAAGTCCAGTCATGTGTTACCTCTTGCAAAATGAGTCTTAAATACAACCATTAAATAGTTGGCTTTACCCACAACTGTTGAACTCCTATTACATCAACAAATACATTTTGCCTGGCATTTTGACAACAATATTGTGTGTTGTAATTCTGACCTGGCAGCCTGAATAGCGTCTTCCAACACTATGAATGTTTCAAGCGGCAGTCTCCATCCAAGAATCTTTTATAATCAGATATGGTTTATGGGAATGTTCCGAATTAGTTATGATACTTCTGTATTTGAGAACCATATGATTATGGAGTCCTCAATTTTAGGCAATAAGTTAAACTGGTTATTTCAATTAGCCCTTGATTAATATGTTTTGTTTCTCCAGAATAACTCTGTTGCAATTTTTATTGGCAGAATAGCCTTGTCTAGTTCTTCAGAATATCTGCCTTTTAATCTTTCCTTTTGCCAAATTCTTTTGAGAAAAATTCTAAGTGAATACTTTTGCTCCTATTTTGCAACAATTGGGCTGTTTCTGTCACTGTCTGTTAAAATATGAAATAGTATACCATATGATTTAAGTATCTTTTGAAATATAGGTGAAATAAAAAGAAAAAAGTTATAACAAAATGCTTTCAGTGTCTGCTTGGATCGAATGAAAAAGAATAGTGAATAGCAATATGGCAAGAGAGAGGTAGAAAAGAGAATTTGGAGGGGAAGAGAAAAGGAACAAGAAAAGTCAAAGTCAAGAAAGAAAAGAGTAGGGAAGGAAGGGATGCTTGCAGTGAAGGTATTATAACTACAACAAAAGGATAATGTAGGTAAATATTATAGGTAATCACAACTTCATGCTTCTAGTTTGAAAATAAAGTACTTAAGAGCACATATGAAATTATTTTTCTTTCTAGGAATTGAGATGAAGGAAATTCCTTGCTTTTTTTTTTTGGTCTCCTGTATTAGTCACTTACCTATTGCTATGATAAGACACTATGACCTAGGCAACTTGCAGGTTTTATTTTGACTCATGGTTCTAGACTAGTAAGAATCCACTATGATGGGAATGCATGGCAACAAACAGAAGGCATGATGGCTAGAGCAGCAGCCGGGCGCTTCCATTCCAAAAATTCAAACAGAAAGCTGAGAGCTAACTCAAAATGATACCAGTCTTTAGAAACTTCCAAAGCCTGTTCCAGTAACTTGCTTCTTCCAGCAAAGCCACATCTAATCCTCCCCAGACAGCCACCAACTGGGGACCAAGTACTCAAAGATCTGAGAATTAATAGTGGGGGAGATCTCATTCAAATGACAACAGCTCCCAATGTGTCCCAGTAAAAAATTTCTCATTCTCTTCACCCATAACCATTTCTACAACATAAACCTAGTTCCAGACTTGCATCCCATGGTTTCTCTTTGTTTAAGAAAAACCTTTACCTAGCAAGTCACCTCTTCCCTTTGCCTCATCTTCTCCAAACCTGACACCATTTGGAAATTCATAGACCTAGCTTTAAACCTGTGAGCCTTCTCTGTTTTGTAAGTTACCTTTGCTGGGTAAGTTGTTTCTTCCCTCCACATCACATTCCCCTTCCACCCACCCACCACTATCTCTATACCAACAAGCTGAGACCCAGACTTCTACTGCTGTCTCATTATGTTCAGGAGCCACCTTTGCCTGGTAAGTCATTTCTTCCCTCTCCCCACACCTCTACAAACCATTGCCATTTGCAAACCAATTAGCCTAGTTCCAGACATCCAACCTGGATGCCCTCTCTGTGAGCCACATTACCTTGTAATGTGACCCCCTCCACTTGAGCCATCTCAAATTCACAGGCATAGGTCCATTTGAATCTGCTTTATTCAAGAGCCATCTTTGGTGGAACACTCCTTTCCCTGACTGCCATCTATGAAATCACAAGTTATTTCTAAACTCCTGATTTGGAAGCATTCATTACCTGATCCAGTTAAACAGCATATCCAGCAGCTGTACCCCAAGAAGCACATGCCACAAAGCTCCTGCATTGCTTCAGTCTAAGCAAAGACAGAGTGTCCCATCAGACATACAACCAAAGGAAGAAGCCCATAAATATGCCCAGGTCAAATCACAAAACAAAACCAATATGAATTTCCCAAATAGCATAATTTCATCAAACGAACTAGTCCTAAAAACTAGTTCTCTAAGAAAAACTATTTAGATAAACCCCAGAATACAGAACTTAAATGAAAAAAATCTTTATCAAAGAGTTCAGTGACTTTGAAGAAGATATGAACAAGCACCATTGAACTCCAACAGGATAACAACAAATGACTAACTGATGTTCAAGAAAATACAAACACACAGCTGAATGGAGTAGCAAGGATAATTTGGGGTTTAGGATCAATCCCAATAAAGACAGAAACAATGAAAAAAACACATGCTGAAATGAATAGGAACTTAAAACCTCACCATCCTAATTGGAAAATTCAGGGGAAAGTTTTACAAGTGGAAGGAATCAATAGGAATACAGAATATAAAGGCTCAAAGGTAAAGCAGAGAATCAAAGGTAGAATCAAGCTATGTCTGGCCATGTAGATGAATAGCTGAGTGGCTGGTCCCTGAAGTCCCTCTTCCTTCCTCTCTCATTCCTAGATCTCCCTCTATTTATACACTTTGTCTGTCAGCCCTCCTATATTTGATTTTACCTTACTATTTAGGACCATCAGGCATTTTAGAATCACAGTAACACAGCTTCACAGAGTAAAACAAATGCAACATAAACAAAAGTCACACACCATAAAATAATATTCCCCCAAATATGATGAATATGTAGATCTGAAAATCATAAATAAAATACTAGCCAACTGAATATAAGCACATATCAATATCATCATCTACTATGATCAAGTTGCCCTTGCTGCTCTTGTTGGCAAACATCTGCAACTCAATAAATGTGATAAATTACATAAATAGACTTAAGGACAACACTCATTTGATCATATCACTAGATGCACAAAATGTCTTTGGAAAAATTCAACATGCTTTAATAATACAACTCCTAGAGAAGGAAGGACTGGAAGGAACATGCTTCAACTAAACAAGGGCTATATATAACAAACCCACAGCCAACAATATTTTAAACAAAGAAAAATCTCTCCAAGTGTTCCTATTAAAATCAAGGATGAAATAGGCCTTTCCAATATTCCCACTCCTTTGAAATATAGTACTGGAAGCACTCTCTTTAGAAATAAGACAAGTGAAGGAAATTAAAGACCTATAAATATAAAAGGAAAAGGTCAAATTATCCCTACTTCAGAGGATGTGATATTTTACATAAGATATCTCAAAAGTTCCACTAGAAAAAAATTAATTCAGCAAAGTCGAAGGGTACAAAATTAACTTATAGAAACCCATGGTCTTTCTACACACCTACAACAAACACATCAATAAAGAAATCAACACTCTCATTTACAATAACAATAAAGCCAATAAAATATCTTTGAAAAATGCTAACTAAGGAGGGCAAAGACCCTCCTTGAAAACATGAACTCTCTGCAGAATGAGATTAATAAAGGAACAATAAAATGGAAAGACACCCTGTCTTCGTGGATAGATAGAATAAATATTGTAAAATGATCATCTTTCAAAAGCAGTTTACAGAGTCAGGGCAATCATCAAAATACCAACAACATCCTTCTCAGATATAGAAAAAAAATCATCCTAAAATATTTATGGAGCCAGAAAAAAATTCTATATAACCAAGAACTTATAGTAAAAACAAAATTGTGATAGCCAAAGCAGATCTTAAGATACATTAAAATCTGTATTCCACAAAAATTGATAATTCAAAGGAAATGGACAAATTTCTAGATAACTATCACCAAAATTAAATCAAGAACAGACAAACAACTTAAATAGACCTATAACCCACAATGAAATAGAAGCAGTCATCAAAAGCCTTCCAACCAAAAAAAAGTCCAGGGCCAGATGGATTCAATGCAAAATTCTACCAGACATTCAAGGAAGAACTAATACCACTACTCCTCAAACTGTTCCACAAGATAGAAACAGAAGGTTCTTTGCCAAACTCTTTTTATGAGGCCACAATAACCTTGGTACCTAAGCCTCACAAAGACACAACTAAGAAAGAAAACTACAAACCAATATCCCAGATGATCATCGATGCAAAAATACTCAATAAAATACTGGCAAACCAAATTCAAGAATACATCAGAGAAATCACCCAACATGACCAAGTAGGCTTCATCCCTGGAATGAAGGAATGGTTTAACATACGAAAATCTATCAATGTGATCCACCATATAAACAAACGGAAAAAGAAAAACCATATGATTATCTCCCTAGATGCAGAAAAAGCCTTCGACAAAATTCAACACCCTTTCATGATAAAGGTCTTGGAGAGGTCAGGGATAACAGGAACATACCTAAACATAATAAGAGCAATATACAGCAAACCAACTGCCAACATCTAACTGAATGGAGAGAAACTTAAGCCAATTCTTCTAAAATCAGGAACAAGACAAGGCTGTACTCTCTCTCCATATCTCTTCAATATCGTACTAGAAGTTCTAGCTAATGCTATAAGACAACAAAAGGAGATCAAGGGTATCCAAATTGGAAAGGAAGAAGTCAAACCGTCTCTATTTGCAGATGATATGATAGTTTACATAACCGACCCAATAAACTCTACCAGGGAACTCCTACAGCTGATAAACACCTTCAGCAAACTAGCAAGGTACAAGATAAACTCAAAAAAATCAGTAGCCCTACTTTTTTCAGACGACAAACAGACAGAGAAAGAAATCAGAGAAACATCACCCTTTACAATAGCCACAAGCAACATAAAGTATCTTGGTGTAACGCTTACCAAACAAGTAAAAGACCTATATAATAAGAACTTTGTGGCTCTAAAGGAAGAAATTAAAGAAGATACCAGAAAATGGAAAGATCTCCCATGCTCTTTGATAGGTAGGATAAACATAGTAAAAATGGCAATCTTGCCAAAAGCAATCTACAGATTCAATGCAATCCTCATTAAAATCCCACCACAATTCTTCACCGACCTTCAAAGGACAATAATCAACTTTATATGGAAAAACAAAAGACCCAGGATAGCCAAAACAACCCTATACAATAAAAGAACTTCAGGAGGCATCAAGATCCCTGACGTTAAGCTCTACTACAGAGCTATAGTTCTGAAAACAGCCTGGTATTGGCATAAAAGTAGACAGATAGACCAATGGAATCGAATTGAAAATCCTGATATTAACCCACACACCTATGAACACCTGATTTTCAACAAAACAGCTAAAATTATACAATGGGGCAAAGACAGCATCTACAACAAATGGTGCTGGCACAATTGGATGAGGGTATGTAGAAGACTGCAGATAGACCCATGTCTGTCACCATGCACAAAACTCAAGTCCAAATGGATCAAAGACCTCAACATCAATCCAGCCACATTGAACCTCTTGGAAGAGAAAGTAGGAGGTACCCATGAACAAATTGATGTAGGAGACTGCTTCCTGAACATAACTCCAGGGGCACAGACGCTGAGAGAAACAATTAATAAACTGGGACCTCTTCAAACTTAGAAGCTTCTGTAAGGCAAAGTACACATTCGTCAAGACCAAAATGGCAGCCCACAGACTGGGAAAATATTTTCAACAATCCTATATCTGACAAAGGGCTGATCTCCAAAATATACAAAGAACTCAAGAAACTAGTCAACACAACACCAAATAACCCTATTAAAAAGTGGGATACAGAACTGAAGAAAGAAATCTCAATAGTGGAAATCAAAAAGGCTGAAAGACACTTTAGAAAATGCTCCACATCCCTAGCTACCAGGGAAATGCAAATCAAAACAACTTTGAGATACCATCTTACTCCTGCCAGAATGGCTAAAATCAGAAACACCAATTGGAGAGGATGTGGAGAAAGGGAAACACTCCTGCACTGCTGGTGGGAGTGCAAACTCATACAGCCATTTTGGAGATCAGTATGGTGGTTCCTCAGGAAAATGGGAATTAGCTTACCACAGGACTTGGCAATCCCCCTCTTAGGCATATAGCCAAAGAATTCACATCCATGCAACAAAGACATCTGTTCAACTATGTTCATAGCAGCACTATTTGTAATAGCAAGAACCTGGAAGCAACCTAGATGCCCCTCAATTGAAGAATGGTTAATGAAGATGTGGTACATCTACACAATGGAATACTACTCTGCAGAAAAAAATAATGGAATCTTGAAATTCACAGGCAAGTGGATGGCACTTGAAGAAACCATTCTGAATGAGGTAACCCAGTCACAAAAAGAGGAATACAGTATGTACTTACTCATATATGGATTTTAGACCTAGATCAAAGGATCACCAGCCTATAATTCACACCACCATAATAACTAGGATACAAGGTGTGTTCTAAGAGATTCATATAAAGTCCCTCACAGAACTGGTAATGGACAAGTTCCCCAGAGCTCAGAGGAAGTGGGGGGGGGCAGCGAATGGAGAGAGAAGTAGGAGAAAACAAGGGGGAGGAAAGGAAAACATGTGCGACCAGGAAGATTTAGCCTGGTTAGGAATAGAAGACAGGAAAGAGAGAGAGGGAGAGAGGCAGAGAGAGAGAGAGAGAGAGAGAGAGAGAGAGAGAACATAAAAGAGGGATCAAATATTGGTTTGAAGATAAAATTGAACAGAAAGAAAGGTCTAGAGAACTACAAGGCTGCTGCCAACTAACAATTTGAGCTTCCGTGGAAAGGCTATCACAAATGCCCTTCCTGGATCTTGAGATCAACAACTAATGCCTGTTGGAAACAGGAGCAAACACCCATACATAAACACTTTATCGAAGTAGAACTCAGGTGCAGAGGGAGAAGACAAGACCAGGTGGCAGAAACACATAGAGACAGCTTACCTGAACAAGGAGGAGCTAACAGGCCACCAGACTGATAGCTGGGAAGCCAGCATGGGACTGACTCAGCCCCCCCCTGAATATGGGTCTCAGCCTGAAGGACTGAGCAGTCTAAGGAACCTCAGACAGTGGAGCCAGGATATATCCCTGGAGCACAAAAGGACTTTGAGAACACATCCCCCATGGATGGATAACTGCCTTTATCTAGAGACAAGAGAGAAGTCCTAGTCCCTACTTCACATGACCTGTCAGACCTAAATGACCCCTACTGGATGACATTCCCCTACATGTGGAATTGGGTTGGGGGATGGGAGGGTGGTTATAGTGCATGTGAGAGGGCAGAGAGGGTAAAAGGGAGGGAAGGAGGGAGGGAGGGAGGGAGTGAGGGAGGTTGGGAGGGAGGTAGAGGGAACTGGGATTGACCTAAAAAATAAATAACATTATTTTATTGACATAAAATAATAAATTACATTTAAAAAAATGCTTTGACTCCAAAATTTAAGTTCAAGGACAAGTTACTGGGGAAAAGGATTTCTATTTTTGTTTCCACAGAAAATGAAAAGATGTGGATTCCTTCCAGACTAATGTGGTTTGATCAAGCCAGACCACCTGAAACAGAGTACCAGGTGATCCTACATTCAGAGCAGCTGGACAAAGCAGCCTGACAGACTACAGCCAGGATTTCTGAATCTTCTTCGAATCCCCCATGACAGCGCCCCTTACCAGCAGGAAGTAGTTTGGAAAGAACAACGCCCAAATTCCCAAATATTGTCTATAAATGTTTGTTTTCATTTAAATGGACTTGGTTATATAAAATAAAAAAAAAACACTATAGTATTACATTAATGAAACAGTATTGTATTGTGACAGAAACCGATGTGAACACCAATTGAATAAAATGGAATTATTCATAACTTCTGTCATTAGATATTTGACAAAGAGGAAAACAAATACACTGGAGAAAAGACAGAATCATTACCTAATGGTGCTGGAAAAACTGGATGTCTACACATGGAATAATGAAGTTATACCTGTATGTATCACTCTGCACAAAAATTGTCTCCAAGTGGATCAAAGACATCAATTTGAAACTTGAAATAATTAACTGCTATAAGAAAACATATTCTGTGACATATAGGCTTCAGGCATATGAAAATAGGACTATATTTTCCAGGAATTAAGGGGAGAAACTGACAAATGGGATCTCATAAAGTTAAAAGGCTTCTGGCTTCTGGACAGCTAAGGAAACAATCAGATGAGTAAAAAAGAAACTCACAGAATGAAAGAGAATCTTTGCCAGCTATATATCTACCAGAGGATTAATCCAGAATATATAAAGAACTCAAAAAAATTAGTCAAGGAAACAAATGGCCCAATTAAAAATGTGCTACCTATCAAAAAAAAAAAAAAAAAAAAAAAAAAAAAAAAAGCTCAGCAGAATAAATAAAAAGAGCTGGAAAACACCTCAAAAGTGGTCATCATCGTTAGCAGTTATGGAGACATGACTTAAAACTTCTTTAAGATTTCTTCTAACCCCAGTTGTAATTAAGAAAATAAAATTAAAATAGGTAAGAACAAATGTTGTCAACATTATGGGGAAAGGGCACCTACATTCACTATTGGAGGGAAAGCTAATTTGCATAGCCACTCTGGAAATCAGCATTGAGTATCCTCAAAAAACTAAAAATAAATCTACCACATACAACATTCCTTGGCATATGCCCAAAGGATTCAACATCCTGTTCCACAGATACTTGCTCAGCTGTGTGTTCATCACTGTTCTGTTCACAATAGCTAGGAAGTGGAATCAACATAAAAATCCTTCAACATGATAATGAAAATGTGATATATATATATATATATATATATATATATATATATATATATTCAGCTGTAAAGAACAATGAGATAATTACATTTGTAGATAAATGAATAGGCCTAGAAAACATTATTCAATGAAATGGACCAGACCCAGAAAGACAAATGACACAAATTCTCTCTCATCTGTGGTTCCTAGCTCCAGTCTTCAGACATGAGTATACCAAATAGAGTAGCCACAGAAATCAGGAAATGGAGTAACCACAGAAACCAGGAAAAGGATTAACCACAGAAACCAGGAAAGTACAAAGGGAGGGACCATGCTGGGGAGGGAAAGACTTAAGCATGGAAAAGAAGGATGCAGGTGACACTTAAGTAAGCTTATATATACCAGAAAATAAACCACATATTGATATATAGATTATAGCAGGTTAAAAAGTGTGTGTGTGTGTTTGTGTGTGTGTGTGTGTGTGTTTGTGTAGCTTTCAATAAATTGCAAAACTTGAGGACATTATAATATGTAGTATATGAAAGACATGGGAAGAAAACTATTGAATCATCTTACATAAACATGGAATTTAGGAGTTTGAAATGACAGAAACAGAAGAAGAACATGGACACTATATCAAGAATTTGTGTTCGTTTATAAATAAGTGGATGACATCATTTTTATAGTAGATAAATTCGACTTTTTTATTTATCTTTTCTGTTTTAAGACAATCTGTTTTCATTTTACATATCAATTCCAGTCCCCACTCCCCCCTCTTTCCCCTCTTCAGATAGTGTAAGGCTTCCCATGGGGCATCAGCAAAGTGGCACAGCACTTTGAGGTAGGGCAAGGTATCCCTCCAAAGAGAAGGGGCCACAAAAAGCCAGTTCAAGCACTTGTGACAAATCCTGGCCCATACCATGATCCCTGCCAGTTTTCCACTTGAAGCAACAAGAGTAATGATTGCTAAGGGCCATAGGTAACTTTCAGTTCCAGACATAAACACACTAGTTCCCAAGACTCTATGAAAATAGCAAGTGATCTTAGATAAAATATGAGACAGAAATGCTACTGGAATACTTAATGTAATCTTTAAGAGGTTTTCTGTTTATTTTTTTTAACTGCAGGAGAGTCTCCCTCAACTTTATTGTCATTAAATCTACCACAAGTAAATGAATACCTTGCTTACAATAGGGGTCAGTGGGTATCTGTTGAATAAGTGAAGCTGGCCTGTCTAAACAGAACCTGAACATATTAATATCACTAAAAGTAGTTTCTATGTATGAAAGAAAGCACATTATTAACTTTGACAATTTTCTAAATGATCATGGGAGAAATAGGCCTTCCTTGTGGTTTCCTTTGTGTATCTGGTCATAAATTTCAGATTCCCTCAATTTCCTCCTTATCTTCAATAAGGTCCTAGAATTATCCACAGAACTCCAAACACAAATTTATTTAACAGATTACCAACCTATTATATTATTGAAGATACCATAGTAAGGAGAATAGGTCTAACAGTATCTTCATATATATATCTTAAGGGAAAAAGAAAACTATAACTGAAAAAGGACACATGTCCAGGAGGGATATTGATTGTGAAGGTACCTTTCAAATTTAAAAGTACTTCAGTAGACTTTGAAACTGCAGAAATAGGCACTGTGTTCCCCAAGAGCACATTATTACAAAGTATGAAGAATGCTTGCATGTGCATAGACCTTCCCTGTCAACCTCTGCAAGTTTTAGAGGTATTTAGGTTTTTGTTTCTTTAGTTGGCTGGTTGGATCACTGGGGATCTTATTGTTGTATTTGCTTTAATTGTTGTGAACCACCCTCCTCCATTCCCAAGCTGTTGAAAACATGGAAAGAAGTGGTAACAAGAGAACAATGTAGACAGTTTACATTTGTATATCTTCCATTTCATCACCCTAATATGCAAAAGTATTTAAAATTATTTGTGGTGTCTTCGAGTGTGATGTCCTATATCTAGCCCTCCATGATATACTGTAACAAGGTCTTACATACTTTATGAAACCTAATTCCCTGAATATGCAAAAAAAAATAAGAAAGAATGGAAGGAAGGAAGGAAGGAAGGAAGAAAAGAGAAGAAAAGAAGAGAAAAAGAAACTGAAACCTCACTCAGAATTTTAGGAGCCCCACATAAACAGATGCCCTGGCTTAGGAATTATCATTCAAACTTGTTGGTATCACAGCATCATTTCATCATCTGGATCTAGGCGCAAATCACAGCTGTGTCGACACTTTGTTAATATTCCGGTGGCAGATGAACCGACAGCATGTGGCATCTGGTTAACGTTTCGAGAAGCTCGCAGCCATACTTCTCATTAAGTGGGTATGGCTTGGCTTGCCGCAGGGCTAGCAGGCATTTTAAAGCCGTGTTATTCTCATAACGAAAGCCAGATGCCAGCCTGAATGTATAAACACAAGCCAGGTTCAACTTGAAAATATTAATGTGCTACATTGGAAACTGCTACTAATTCAGTTTTCCAAAATTTCATACATGCAGCCTAAGGAATGAATTCCTGCAGCGCTGGGAAAAGAACAGTGGAGAGAGAAATGGAGAATTGGGGGCAGGGTGTGTAGAAAGAATTTGATTTGGTCCACATGGACCTGTGCTCATGCAACTAAAAGGGGCTTGAGTATAATGAAGTAGCACTCATTTATTGCTAATGGGGTAGGGGGTTCCTAATGAGTGTTTAACTCCTGCTTTTTTTGATGCTATAGATTAGTGTGATAGAATCTGCAAGATAGAGACTGTGCTCCCTTATGAATTTCACTAATGATGATAGAAGTCTGTTTTTCTAGGCATCAGTGTTAGCATATACAAAATGAGTACAGTTATGCTTGCACGATATGCAGATAAAAAATAGTGGCTAAACTTCTGAGAAAAGAGTGACAGTTATTGTTTTAGTCGAAATAGGCTTTGGGGGGGGTGCAATTATATATGAATGTCCACTTGCTCTCCATGCCATATGATTTTGAAATGTTTAGTATATCATTTCCCTTTGTTTTGAATTGTTATCTAAATGAATAGATATTTGCAATTCCAGCACACAGAGACTCACACAAAGGATACTAATAGTTCAAGGCCAGCCTGGACTATATAGTGAAATTCAAGGAAGTTTGGGCTACAGAGTAAGATTCTGTCCCCAGATTTAACTAACCAGATCATTAAAATAAATAAGTAAATGCCAAAATGAAATGTCATGAATTTGTTAAATTTAATGATATTCATAGTGTGCTTGATTTGATTATACAAAAATAGATGAATAGAATGTAAAATGAAATTTCATGGCACAAAAGAATAGATTTATAAGTACTATTCCCCCTCATATGATGACATATTTGCATTATTTTATACAAGGTATAGTATTTGAAGATAAACTAAGGTTAATTTCTTTCATACTTTTAGGCTTGGTAACCTGAGGAAGTTATCATTAAATGCTTGGTACCTCTGGTTCCAAATCCACAAACTGATTCCATGTCTTCAAGTTAAAAAGAGTTAATGAATATAGAATATTTAACAAAGCACACAGTTTATGGCAAGTGTGTTATGAATTTTAGTTGTTGATACTTACTATTATGGGTGATGGGAGGATGCAGGAAATCCTAGAAGGTCATTATTATCCAATACCAAACCATCATCCCTAAAATCATGGACACAAGTAACATTGCAGAGACTGAGCATCAACACTACCAGAAACATCTCTCTACATCTGCACCCTTGCTTTCTGTGTATACATGGCTCTTTTGACCCAACCCCCAAATGTGGTCCACTTGAGGACCAAACTGTGCTTAGTTTCTTTTTCTACTTCAGTAGAGGACAAAACCTGTCTGACTGAAGTTTGGGATGGGGAATGGGAACAAGCTCCTGAGGGTGCAAGAGTGCATCAGATAAGCAGCAATTGGTTTACAAAGGGTTTGATTGGAATTTGTAGGAAGGCATTGGAAATGGGGAAGTGTCCATCTTTGGCCCACTCTCTTCAATGTTTAGAAAATTATTTTGATTTTGCTTTTACACAAAAAGATTTAGCTTAAGATTCTAAAAATAAAACACCTGGTTATTTTATAGACATCTACAAATGAAATGAAGCAAGAAATTCAAGTAAATTTAACTTAAACCACAAAGCTTAAATTTGAGCCCAACCAAAATGGTTCAATAAATTTCTCTTAAGTCTATAGTGCTCAAATGAGTAATAATTCTTACATTATAGTGTCATGACAAACACAGGTTTAAAAACTTCCACAAGAAGGTGACTTTTTAATTATAGCCAATAGAAATATTATATAAGTCATTTTGAAAATTACAGCACACACTTTTATTGATTGATTGATTGACTGATTGATTTAAAACAGATATAATGCTCTGCCTGCATATGTTCTTGAACATCAGAAGAGGGCATCAGATCTCATTATAGATGTCTGTGAGCCAACATGTAGTTTCTGGGAATTGAACTCAGGACCATCTGGAAGAACAGTAAATGCTCTTAACCACTGAGCCATCTCTCCAGCCCCGAACACACACTTTCTTAAGTCTACATGATTAGATGTACTTTATAAAAGAAAATGACCAGCGTCATTGCTAGAGATGAAAAACAAAACAAACAAAAGAATGAACACACAAACAAAACACTGTAGTCCAGGTGAAGATGACATTGGCATTAATTAAGGGCATGGTGGGTGAAAACAAAACAAAATTGACAGATGATAAACACAGCAAAAGAACAGTGGACTGGCCTGTCATTATATCATCGGTGGTGGGATTGTGGAGGTGTCTCAGTTGGTAAGAGTGTCTGTTGTGTAAGCATAAGGACCTGAGGGAATTACCAGCACACATCCTCTCTGTATGGACACAGCTGCACATGCCTGGAATGCCAGTTCTGGGAAAAAAGAGACAGGTGGATCTCTAGAACTTGGTGGCCAGTCTAGTTAATGGCAAATGTCAGGGTCAGTGTGAGTCCCTCTATTGTTGGAATAAGGTGGAGCAAGATAGATCAGGACAGTCCATAGCTTTCTCTGATTTCTGAGCATAGAAACCTGCCACAGAAGCACACCACCACCTCTGCATGCACAAGTTTTTAGGATGTTTTTTCTTTTCTAAGCAGCAGTTCTCAAATGTGGGTCACAAACCATGGGGGCTCATATCAGATGTCCTGCATATAACATATGTGCATTATGATTCATAACAGTAGCAAGATTAAAGTTAGGAAGTAGTAATGAAATAATTTTATGGTTGTGGGTTACCACAATATGAGGAATTGTATTAGAGCGCTTCAGCACTAGGGAACTCGAGAAGCAATGTTTCTGAGATTATAATAAAAATACATTATCTCTTCCTTTCCATGCTCCCAAATATTCCTATATGCTCCTCCTTGCTCTCTTTTCTTATCAATTGTTATTACATGCACACACATACATGTGCACACACTTACACATAAATATAAACTGCTTAGTCTATATGATGTTACATTATATAAGCTATCAGGACTGAATACTTGATACAATATAAGCAATTGGTGTGTTATTCCCTGGGGAAGAATATTTCCCCACTCTTAGCATTCCTTAGTTGACTGTAGGTCTGTGTAGGACTGGAGCCTATATAATTATCTATGGGTATAAGTATAAATAGGCAGAGTGTAGTTAGTGATTATGCTGTTTTAGTAAAGTAGTAACTTAGATTCTTTTCCAAGGTCATTGAATTCTCTACTCTGGATAACTGGCTAGGTTTCTAGTACCAGGAATGGTTTCCTTCCTTATTCAAAAGGCCTTATATCCTATTAGAGAATTGTTGACTTTGGCCAAGTTATGCATGCCATGCCACTACTGCATTTTTAGGAATACCATGTCATAACGGTCATGGTTGTGGCTCATGGGCATAATAGCTGAGTAGAAAAGTTGTTTTTTTCTATCTTTTGGAAACTTGTGTGGAATCTTCTGATACCAGGAAAGCCAGTCATTAGAGAGGAGGCTTTAATGTTAGTTTTAGCTCAATTTTCACCTTAGTTCTTGGGCAAATAGAGTCCTGTGAAGAAAACCTTTTCCTACAGCTATATCCTTTAGGGATCTGCTATAGTTCAGAGATTCATATTTTACACTTTGGTCTTTGATCCATTTGGAGTTAGTTTTCTTGTGCAAAGTGGTGGATATGTGTCTAATTTCATTCTTCAGCACATAGACATCCAATTTTCCAAGCATTATATATTGAAGAAGCTGTCTTCTTCCTAGCTTATTTATTTGTTATTTCTTTTGAACATCAATGAAAAGCAGGTTTCCATGTGACATTTCCATTTGTAGCTTTGCTACAAATACACACATACACCACATACACACTCCTCTAACAAATCTACCCAACTTCCCTGGCTGTACCCTTTTTACACAATGTTTTCTCTCCCATGTTCACATAATATATTCTATTTCCTTTTCTACCATTCCTCTTTAAGGCCTTATTTTTGACTTTCAGGTACCCCTTTGTAGTTCCTTTGGCTCTGTGCACATATATATAAAATACATAAAATTAGATGACCAGATTCACATATAGGTAACAACATGTTAGTATTTCTGAATCTATGATACCCCGCTTAATATAATAATTCAATTTACATCTCAGTTTGAGGGGGTTCCATTTATTAATTGTCAATTTCAGTGGTTGTGCTACTGGTTTTATGTTCAGGAAGAGGTCTCCAGTACCAATTTGTTCAAGGGTACCTCCTACTTTCTCTTCTAAGAGGTTCAGTGTGGCTGGATTTATGTTGATCCATTTGAACTTAAGTTTTGTGCTTGGAGATAGACATGGGTCTATCTGCAATCTTCTACACACCATCATCCAGTTGGGCCAGCACCATTTGTTGAAGATGCATTCCTCCTCCCATTGTGTACTTTTAGCTGTTTTGTCAAAAATCAGGGGTTCTTAGGTGTGTGGGTTAATGTCAGGATTTGCAATTAAATTCCATTGCTCTACCTATCTATTTTTGTGCCAATACCAGGCTGTTTTCAGGAATATAGCTCTGTAGTAGAGCTTAAGTCAGGGATGGTGATGCCTCCTGAAATTCCTTTATTTTACAGGGTTGTTTTGGCTATCCTGTGTCTTTTGTTTTTCCATATAATGTTGATTATTATCCTTTCAAGGTCAGTGAAGAATTGTGCTGGGATTTTAATGGGGATTGCATTGAATCTGTAGATGGCTTTTGGTAAGATTGCCATTTTTACTATGGTGATCCTATCCAAGAGCATGGGAAATCTTTCCATCTTCTGGTATCTTCTTTAATATCTTTCTTTAAAGACACAAAGCATATAGAGACACATTTAACCTTTAAAAAAATCAAATTAGGGTTCTCAAACAATATACCCTTTTCTGTTACTAGGAAGACATTTTCTCCTTCACATGTTTGTGAATATACTCTTAATAATATTTTAAATAAAAGAACTCAGAATTATGTGGCAGTTCATTCTAGAATGTAGAAATGTAAGCTATGTCAGATGTATATTTGATGAGCAAATATATACTTTTCCATTTTGTTTCAAATTTGGTTAATCTGTCCTTACATAGCATTTTAATTGCAAATAACAGTTAAAAACTAGAGATTTGGAAAACCTTTTACCTTTTCACAATGTAAAATCAGGAGACATTTTTTAAAATAAAATTAAGAAAAAAGAAAATATGTTCCTCAGAAAATGTGAGTCAGCCTACCACAGGACCCAGCAATCCCACTCTTAGGCATATACCCAAATGATCCATGCACATCCATGCAACAAAGACATGTGCTCAACTATGTTCATAGCAATATTGTTTGTAATAGCAAGAAGCTGGAAGCAACCTAGATGCCTCTCAACTGAAGAATGGATAAAGAAGATGTGACACATCTACACAATGGTATACTACTCTGCGGGGGAGGGGGGAGCAATGGAATCTTGAAATTCACAGGCAAGTGGATGGAACTTGAAGAAAACATCGAATGAGATTACCCTGTCACAAAAAGAGAAACATGATCTTTACTCACTCATATATGGATTTTAGACATAGAGCAAAGGATCATGAGCCTATAATTCACACTGCTAGAGAAACTAGGATACAAGGAAGATTCTAAGACATTCATATAAAGTCCCTCGCAGAAGGAGAAAGGAACAAGATCTCCTGGGCATATTGGGAGTGTGGGGTGAGTGGAGAGGGAGTTAGGAGAAAGAGAAGGGGTGGAGAGGAAAGCATGTGGAACTAGAAAGATTGAGTCAGAGGAGGAATAAATGGGAGAGAGAGAGATGCCAAAAAGAGGGAGCTATTATAGGTTTGAAGAGAAAACTGTACCTAAAGAAATGTCTAGTGACCTGCAAGACTGACTCCAACTAAAAATTTGAGCAACAATGGAAAGGCTACCTTAAATGCCCTTCCCTGATAATGAGATCAACAACTAACTTATCCACCATCATGGAGCCCTCGTATAGTACCTGTTGGAAACAGAATCAAACACCCACAACTAAACACTGAGTCAAACTAGAATCCAGATGCAGAGAGGGAGGACAAGACCACACTGCAGAAACACATAGAGACAGCTGACCTGAACAAGGAGGAGCTAATGGGCCCCCAGACTGATAGCTGGGAATCCAGCATGGGACTAACTCAGACCCCTGATGATGGGTCTTAGCTAGAAAGCCTGAGCATTCTAAGGAACCTCAGAAAGTGGAACCAATATGTATTCCTGGTGCACAAAAAGACCTTGAGGGCACATCCTCCATGGAGGGATACTCTCTTAACCTAGAGACAGGAGAGAAGTACTAGTCCCTACTTCAAATGGCTTGACAGATTTAGATGACCCCTCCTGGATGGCATCACCCTACATGTGGAGTGGGGGGGAGGGGAGGTTGGTCAGGGTACATGTAAGGGGGAGAAGGGAGGGAGGGAGGCGGACTGGGATCGATAGGTACAATAAAAATAAGGAAAATATGGAGGGGTTTAAAAAATGTCTTGCATTGTACTTTTGTGTTTTCATTGTTGCTTCACAAAATCACAAAGTTCACTTGTTTTACTTTATAAATCACAGAGTTATGATTCATATTTTAGCTTGGGAATTTTCAAAATGCAAACACTTTTAAACAGGCAATATCAAGTTCTTATTTGGATATATCTCTAGTAGATTAAGGGTTTAATCCTTGCTATAAATGTAAAGTTAGTTGTACTTTGATATCATATTTGACTCTTGAATAAACATCATAAACAAATACAGTAACAGAATAATATGTGAATTTCAAGTTATATTTAGTGCAGGGTTTCCACTGACTGGTTTTGTAACTTCAACACACTGGTTTTAGTTTAAAATGGAAAAATCATTTTTCTCATCAGGACTCCCAGGATTTAAAATAGTCAGTGAATCAACAAAACAAACAAATCAAGAGAAATAATAAAATTGTATATAAGTACATATATTTGCACATATATGATTATGAGTATCAGTAATAAAATGAAAATGATTTATTTTATTTTTATTTTGCATATAGTTATTTCAATTTCACCTTCAAAAATAAACCATCTGATACATTAGCTTTTCTTTATTCTGAACATATACATGTTTCCCTTTGCAGAATACCAATATTAAAAATTTGCAAACACCTGATTACAATTAGTACTGGAAAGTATGAATTTAATGGGTAAAGACACCCAGAGCAGACAGATTTGAACTCAGATCTTTACTCTGTCTCTTACTGATCAAGTTCTGAAATCTAGCAAACACCTTGCTCTGAGTTTCAACTTTCCATTATTAAATTTACAAACTAACGTTTTCTCTTCATTCAGTTGATGTAAGGACATAATGAAATGTGTGGACACCTCTTTGTGTTAATGAATTTGGATAAGTTCTGTTTTACTCCTTCAGCACCCTACTCCAAATCAGATTCCATACACAGAAAAATTCTTTGTATTGCTCATATTGTACTCTTAAAACAGTGTTTAGCAAGAAATTATTTCATAAATATCGAGGCATTGAGTAAACTTTAAAATGAGAAGAAAATAATGTTTGCATGTGTTTTACTATTTTCTGTAGCAATGATGACTACTTTTTTTTTTAATATAGGAGGCAGGAGTTGTCATAGAAAAACAGAATCTAACAACAGGAATGGTATGGTGGTGCATGCCCTTAATGTCAATACATGGTAGTCAGAGCCATGATGATGGCAAGTTCAAAGCTACCTGGAGTTACATAGGCAGAAGGCATCAACCAATATACAAAGAAACCCAAAACAGTACATTTAAACAGACTTTTAGGATATGGGGATCTGCTAGTGAGGGAATGATTGCTTAGACCTGATTTCATTCGACTTCATTTTATTTATGTATTGCTCTTTGAGAATTGCATATTTGCATACAATGTGTTTTAATCAAATGTCCTGTCCATGATGCCCTCCAACACGTCTCAAATCCCTAACACCATATGTTGTTCCCAACTTCATTCCATTGTTGAAAAGTAGAACAGGAGGCCTGCTCTTTTCTGAAGATAAATGGAGGAATAAATCTGGGGGAAAGGGAGGGTAGGAGAAGGAGGGGGGCATTGATGATGATATAATGCATGAGAGAATAGTAAATGAAAAACACAATGTTAAATAAATTAAAAAGACTTTCAAGGGTCTTTACCCTAAAATAAATACTTCTGAATTTCAAGGTGGCCCTTCCCAGGCTTAGTTGTTTGTGGTGATCTTGTCATCCCCTAAACATACTGTATGGCTTTAACTCCCAGTCTTATGTTAGTGGGCAAAATGTCTAATTGCCAAAGACTTCACTGGGATGAACAGAATTTATCCCACATCCTTCAGCCAGCTTAATTCTGATAAATAGGAAAGTGAGGTACTAGCATTTGGCATATGTTGTAGACTCACTTTTGAAGCTTGCATGTTTATTCTATTCCAGGCTGACCCTTATTTGGTTTGGATTTGGGTGATCCAAGGATAAGGGGCTATTTCCCATCCAGTTCATGCCAAAATAAAAGTTCTCTTGACATTTTAAGAGGAGCTTTTGAATTTGCAGCTATGCCAGGTTCACAGTAAGATGAATAATGAGCCACAATGCATAACTGGTCCTATTTCCCGAGCCTGTTTAGAGGAATGGTACAGGATATGATGCTAAATGCTTTTAGCCTTGCTGGGGTGGAGGCACACTGAATGCAACAACAAGTCTTCCTTGTGCCCAAATTTGCTTGAATAGAGAATTATTTCCTTTCCCACTATAGTACACCATACATATTCTTTTCAAAAGTACCCTGTGTCACTGAGCTCATTTCATTAGGTTTTTCATCATTTATTTCTCTACTAAGATTTTATGAAGTAAAATATTTTTTCTGTAGGCTTCCTTCCAGTACCTTACTATTATTTTAAATTATTATAGCTATGTAATATAACTTGAAATTTGCAATAGTAATCCCCCCAGCATTGCTTTTTACTCAGAATTGCTTTAACCAACTGAGAATTGTAGTTCCATGTGAACTTTAGGATTTTCTTCTATTTCTGTAAAGAATGTTTTTGGGATTTTGACTGGAATTACATAAAAGTGGGTTTTGGTAGCATGGTCACATTGATAATATTAATTCTACCAATCCACGAGCATGCAATGTCTTTTCATTTTCTAATGGTTTATCCATTCCTTCAAAGATTCAAGGTTTTTAATTGCAGAGGTATTTCTGCTTCCTATATGTTTTTTAGGCTATTCAAAATAATAATCTATCTCTCTTTCAGCATTCTGTTTGTTGGGATATAGAAAGGCTAATGACATATTTTACTTCACTTAAATGCATAGTAATGGTAGTGGAGAGACAGTTTTGTGGCTAATAGCACTTGTTGCTCTTGTAGTGGACAATAGTAGGGTTCCCAAAACCCACAGGAAATGCCTCACCAACAGGTACTTGGGAACTATGAACATTCACAAAGGCTAACCCATTTCAAAAGGGTTCAATGAAAGCCATGACTATAAAATACAGCATTATATGACTCAGATACAGGTTGAAGTATTCTGCCATGATTTTTCCACCAGCCATGTTTGCTTTCAGGGATTCCTATAATGATGATCTCTATCCTTGTGGCAAAATCAAGCTAGAAGAGTGATAGAAAATTTTATTACTTGCTGATGCTTCTCTGGATGCACAGAGTCCACCCACTCCCACCTCATGTTCACTAAATAGAACAATTTCTGAAGCTTTATTTTCAGGTTAACAAACTTAAGCTTAGATATTATTTGCCACACAGAAAAAAAGATTTAAAGAATTATTTCATTTACTCCAGATTTGATGGATGGTATAACACACTTGGCTACTTTTTGTAAGCCACTTATTTCAGTTCCCAACATTTTATTTGCATATACAAAGTTTGTTTGAGACAAAAATGAGAAGTGACTAGTGAATTTAAATAAGAGTTAATATGATTAAAAGGAATTTTTTTGAGAATATATTGTGACAGTCAGAAGTCTAAATAACAATTTTACGAAAGCTACAATTATATTTTGGTCAGGTACAGAATTAAAAAAAAGTAATATAAGCAAAGGCTATGTTTCTGTCAGTATGAAAATATTAGCTTTATAATTCAGAAATGCTCACTTTAAAGAAATTAACTAGTTAGATAAGAAAGTTTTTGGTATTTTTTATTGTAGAGAGACTTTACACAGACAAAAATCAGAACACCTTTCTCCTATTATTGTTAGGATCTGTGAATTCATATTCTGTCTCTCATGACTTTGACCTTAAGGAAAAGAGCACACTAAACAGTCCCTGGTCAGCTAAATCTCTTTAAGTCATACTGCATTCTGCTTTGCTCCCTAGACTCAAGTTTAGAGAGTTAGATCTGGTTCTGACAGGGAAGGTTTGAGACAGAAAAATACAGCACGAAGGTACACAAGGGAAAACTTCCAAACCAAGCATGCATGCTGTATGTCTGTGGTGTCTTGAAAGGAAATGACCCCTAAAGAGTGGCACTATTGGGAAATGGGGCCTTGTTAGAGTAGATACAGTCTTATTGGAGCAATGGTGTCACTGTGGGGATGGGCTTTAAGGTCTCCTATGTTCACTCCTCTGGCCTGTGGATCAAGATAAAGAACATCTCCAACACATGCTAGAGGCATGCCGAGTGATCAGAGACATGTCTGCCTGCTTGCCATCATGTCCCACCATGAAGAAAATGTTCAAACCTCTGAAACTGTAAGCCACCAAATTAAATGCTTTCATTTATGAGTTATCAAGGTCATGGTGTCTCTTCACAGCAATAGAAAAACTAATTTTATATAAGTGGGTACTGCTGTAATAGGCCTGGCCATGCTTTTGTTTGAAGGAATATGGAACTCGGGACTGGGGATTAGAAAAGCAGGTTTTTTTCTTTATTTATTTTTTATTTTGATTTTATATATTGATCCCAGTTCCCTCTCCCTCTCTCCCTCCCTCCCTCTTCCTTTCCCTTCCACTCTTTCATACCCTCCAACCACCCTCCTCTCCCATCCCCCCAACACTCCACAAGTAGGGTAATGCATTCCAGGAGGGGTCATCTAAATCTGTCAAGTCATTTGGAGTAGGGACTAGGTCTTCCCTCCTGCCTCTAGGTTAAGGGAGTATCCCTCCATGGGGAATGTGCTCCCAAAGTCCTTTTGTGCATCAGGGATACATCCTGGATCCACTGTCTGAGGTACCTTAGACTGCCCAGACCTTCTAATTGAGACCCATGTTCAGGGGGTCTGAGTCAGTCCAATGCTGGTTTCTCAGCTATCAGCCTGGGGGCCCATTAGCTCTTCCTTGTTCAGGTCAGCTGTCTCTATGTGTTTCTGTAGCCTGGTCTTGTCCTCCCTCTCTGCATCTGGATTCCACGTTGGCTCAGTGTTTATTTGTGGATATCTGCTTCTGTTTCCATTAGCTACTAGATGAGGGCTCTATGATAGCATATAAATTAGTTATCAATCTCATTATCAGGGAAGGGCATTTCAAGCAGCTTTTCCACTGTTGCTCATATTATTAGTTGGGGGTCATCCTTGTAGGTCTCTGGACATTTCTCTAGAGTCAGTTGTCTCTTCAAACCTATAATGGCTCCCTCTTTTATGGTATTTCTCTTTTTTCTCTCTCTTGTCTATTTTGCTACTGACTCAATCTTCCTAATCCCACATGCTTTTCTCTCCTCCCCTTCTTTTTCTTCTAGTTCTCTCTCCACTCACTGACCCCCCCTCCCACTCTCCATATGCTCAGGAGATTTTGTCTTTCCCCTACTGTGAGGGACCTTATTAGTAAAGCAGTTTAATGCTTTAATTGATGCTTAAGGGGCCATACTAGAAGAAGCATGGAAAACAGTGTTACTGGAGGGTGGTTTGAACTGTGGGAGACTGCCACAGATATTTTGATGAAGAATGTGGCTGATTTTGCCCTTGCCAAAAAGTTTGCTTGAGTTTAAAATGAAGAGGCATAGGCTGGTGGACCTCTGAGTTTGAAGCCAGTCTGGTCTATAGAGCCAATTCCAGAGGAGTCATGCTTAAGCAGTGAAAGAAACCATCAAAAACAGAAAGCTAGTAAAGATGTTATTGAACAAGAGGGCCAGACCTTCTTCCAGCCCCAATAAGCAGCAGAACTCAGCAGTTTCAGCTGTGTGGTTCTTGTTTTAGAGTCAAGGATAGAAAAAAAGGGTAATGAGACCACCTTTGTGTGAGTGTTATTTCTCTTATAGAGTGAAACATTTTTGTAGAACTCAGAGTGACCTTGCACAAGTGGAGATCCATCTGCCTCTGTCTCCAGAGTGCTGAGATTAAAGGTGTGAACACCGCTGCCTGGCCTCTATGGCTAACTAGTGTAGCTAGCTTTGAACTCTGATCTCCAGGAAAGCTTTATTTGCTAGATCATAAACAAAATATCACCACAATAAAGTGCATCTTTTTATTAGTTGTATGTCTTTTTTTCTTTTTATCAGGCTAAATTTGATGATCCATTTGTTTATCTTTATACTGTAATATATGTAATCAGCCTAAAGATTATATGCATAGAAGTATGTTTGTGTTCTTACAGTGGTTTAGTATGTTGGAACAGCCAACACACACAAAAGAAACTTTCTATACAACACATGATAAAATTTCTCAAAATAAAACAATTGCTTGTTTCTCACATCTATTATAACACATAAAGTACATAGTGTTTTTATTTTATACGTATTTGTGTGCATTGGATTATTTAGTTTTTAAAACTAATTTTAAATAAAACACACTTAACTTCCTGTCTGTTAAAATGTGATAATTCCTGATAGCTGAGACAGGTGCATCCATCCAGTTCAAGTTTCATTTACATCACATTGAGTACACTATTGGCTAATATCAGCACCATGTACTAAGTTCTAAAGTAATACAAATTGAACTATCCATTGCCAAGGTTGATAAGTGTTCTTCCTGTTAGCTATCACTAATTTCAATTCAAATACCTGCTGTGAACTTGTAAGAATGAAATATTTTAAAATAAAAGAGGAATTAGAACAAAGTTGACAATAATTCAGTAATCACTTTACTGGCGTCCTTTGAATGAGCCAAGTTTGTGTTTGAGCTGAAAACTAGATTATCACTCTGGATGTTAGTGGAATTGACACTGATGGATGTGTTATTCTTCCTGAATGAATTATTTATTCATTATTGGCTGTTGATTATGAGGGAAACTGAAAAACAACTCAACAAGAATGTTTATTTATGTAATGATAGTAATAATAAACAATTGGAATAACAGTTTTGTAAATGACAGTCTTAGAAAATGGAACAGCATTTATACCTAGTGTATACATTGGGTGCCTACTCTCCATAGAGGGATACTCTCTCAACCTAGACACATGGGAGAGGTTTAGAGCCTGTCCCAAATGATGTGACAGACTTTAATGATTCCCCATAGAAGACCTCACCCTTTCTATGGATCATAAGAGGGATGGGATGGGGATCAGTGGGGGGAGGCATGGGAGTACAGGAGGAAGAGGAAACTGGGATTGATATATAAAATAAGATTGTCTCTAATTTAAATTTTAAAAAAGAAACAAAGTGTGATTGCATTACTCAAATTAAGAAATTTATCTCAAGTGCATTTCATTTCTTCTTTATTTTAAATAAAATGGAAAAAATAAAATCAAAACTTAAAAGAAAATCAGTGGCATTTGCATGACAGTTGGTAAGTCACTTTTCTCAAGGAGGAAGAAAAGTTTCAATTGCAATTCACAATTTATGCCTGTACCTAATTAATATTTTCTAATTTTGTTCCTGTGTCTGACATGTATATTTTTCTTGGAAAGCAAGCTCTGTAATCAAGTAGATATGAATAACTTGGTGTTTTCTGTTAGAGAGTTGTAATATAGATTTCCATATTCAAGAAAAATGAAGATGTTTTATTCATTTAATGAAGAATAACATTTAATTTCACTTTAAGAGACAGGCTCATATTCCTTCCTGGCTGGCTGGCTGGCTGGCTGGCTGGCTGGCTGGCTGGCTGGCTGGCTGGCTGGCTGGCTGGCTGGCTGCCTGCCTGCCTGCCTGCCTGCCTTCCTTCCTTCCTTCCTTCCTTCCTTCCTTCCTTCCTTCCTTCCTTCCTTCCTGCCTGCCTGCCTGCCTGCCTTTTCAAGGTGACTACTTCACTGCAGCTAGTAGCACTTCAAGTGATACAGCTTTCAAATTACATTCTGCAGTGTACAATGAAGTAGGTTCTGTAAATGGTATGGTTGAGATTACTAATAGGTGATGCTCTGTCCACCTGTGGTCCTTAGAGGTGAGAAGCCTGATGCAGTGAGTGAACAATACATTGAATAGATTCAACATATTCCTGCCTCCTATTCCCTACCATCACTTGCTATGACTTAGTTTGTTTCAAAGTAAATTTACTGAAGTAATTTTTGAACTGGTACAGGGACATCTTCCAGCCCATGGTAATGTTCAAATAGCTGAGTTGTGAGATTACCCTGGGGAATTGGTGTCTTGTTTAACTTGGCACCGGAGTGGTTGACATTTGGAATTGGCCCATTTATGACACTTTATCACCAGGAACCCATTTAGCTGTCCTGAAAATGAAAGAGAACATCATATATGATGATGCTTGTCTGGTACATATTGGTTCAGAGTGTACTGATCACAATGTTCTTTCACAGGAATTGTGCCCACAGAATGGGCTATTTGTTTGGTATTAATTTGATAGTGGTTATATGACAGATATACAAAGCTCAACCATTAATATAATAGGGACACCATTTTCTTCCATGTATTCCTTAGCTTTGACAGAAAATTTGATGTGAGTTTTAAGAAATAAGATTCTGTTATGTTTAATGTTGATCCTCACAACCATAATATGGGCAGAGGTAGCCTGATTTGATAAATATGTTGATCCAACTACAACCTGAAATCTGAGGGAGATAACTAAAGTGTTCTATAGCAGTGGTTCTCAATCTTTCTAATGCTGTGACTCGTTAATACAGTTCCTTATGTTGTAGTGCCCCCAAACATAAAGTTATTTTTGTTTCTACTTCTTAAATGTAAATTTACTATTGTTGTGAAATATAATTTAAATACATATGTTTTCTGATGGTCTTTGGGTATTGCGACCAATAGGTTGAAAGCCATTCTAAAGGGAATTAAACTTTATATCTGTTCCCCAGATCATCAATTTTTGTAAGGATCATGTTTTTTATTAACATTTTCTCTGAAAGCTTCCAGGTATTATTGAATATAAATAAGGAATATGGCATGGTGCTTTGTGTGTTTGTAATGCTGAAATCATGACCAGACAGAATTCTTTTTATAACATACAAAGGTATGTACATAATTATGCCATATCTATTAGTGTAACCACATCTTTGAGGGAAACTATTACATCTTTAAAACATTAAATTTTAAATTAAACATAAATTCATCATTTCTACCCTTTCCTTTTTTTTTCTTCAACCACTCCCATGCCCTCTCTCTCCAGTCCCTATGGATCTCCTTACTCTGTCTCAGATTCATCACACACACACACACACACACACACACACGCACGCACACACACATACACACACATATTTAGAGAAAGAGAGAGTTCAATTAGACTTCTTTGCATTTATTTCTTTTCAGAGATGATCATATGTCATTGGATAACAATTTAACAATTAGAGCACTTATCCATGGAGAAGTCTAATAATCTCTTTCTTAATATTCCTTAGTTGCCTATAGTTCCTATCTTTCATCTATGTGTTCTGACTAGTTTTATGTTAACTGAAACAAGGTAGAGTTATCTGAAAGGAGGCAACCTCAATTGAGAAAGTGCCTCCATAAAATCTAGCTATAACTCATTTCTTAATTAGTGATTCATAGGGATGGGGCAGCACATTGTGAATGAGGCCATCCCTGGGCTGGTGGTCCTGAGTTCTATAAGAAAGTAAGTTGAGCAAGCCATGAGGAGCAAGCCTGTAAGTAGCACTCCTCCATGGCCTCTGCATCGGCTCTTCCCTCCAGGTTCCGGTCCTCTTTGAGTTTCTGTCCTTACCTCCTTCAATGATGTCCTGTAATGTGAAAATGTAAGTCAAATAAATAATTTCTTCCAAAATTTCTTTTTGATCATGCTCTATCTTCTCAGTGATTGAGAAACCTAAGATACTACGGTATGTTGTCAACTTTCAGATCTTGTTTAGGCAGCCATATTGTTGAGATGTGAGAGTAGCTCCTTGTCATTTCTAGAAGACATAATCTCACAGTAGACTCCCTGTTCCTTTGGTTGTTAAAATTTTTCTACCTTGCCATTCAGGGGTAGTACACACTTTAATCTCAGAATATGGGAGACAAAGGCAGATGAATCTCAATGGGTTCAAGGTCAGCCTGGCCTACAAAGCAAGTTCCAGGACAGCCAATACTGTTACACACAAAAACTCTGTCATGGAAAAATGCCCCATTTTCTGTGATGTTCCCTGGGCCTAAGGTACTGAAATTGTGCTGTAGATATATCAAGTGAGTCTGGACATTCCATGATCCCTTATTCTCTGTATTTTAAACAGTTCAGTTTTTTGTGATTTTTCTCCATCTACTAAACAGAGAAGAAGCTCTGATGAAGGATGAGATCTACACTTATCTGTAGGTGTACTGTTAATTATGCAGTTAGGAAGTTATGTCTCAACTGGATTTAACAGACATCTATTGAACATTCCATCCAAACACAAAAGAGTATACTTTCTTCTCTTCTCCACATGGAACCTTCTCTAAAATTGACCACATATGAGGCAACATAACAAACCTCAACAGATACAAAAAAATTGGAATTATCCCCTGTATCTTATCACAATACCATGCTTTAAAGTTGGAATTCAACAACAACACAAATTGCAGAAACCCTACAAACTCATGGAAACTGAACAATGTGCAATTGCACCATACCTGGGTCAAAGAAGAAATAAAGAAAGAATTTAAGGACGTACTAAAACTAAACGAGAATGAGGACATAATATACCCAAACTTAAGGGACACCTTGAAAGCAGTGCTACCAGGGAGGATCATTGCACTAAGTGCCCATATGAAGAAAACAGAGATTGGTCACATTAGAGAATTAACAGCACAAATGAAAGCCTTAGAACAAAAAAGAAGCAAACTCAACCCTGAGTAGATGCTAAGTAATAACCAATTTGAGGTCTGAAATCAAAAAAATAGAATCCAGGAAAGCAATACAAAAAATCAATGTAACAAAGAGTTGTTATTTTGAGAAAGTCAACAAGATAGACAAACCTTATCCAAACTAACCAAAATGCAGAGAGAGAACATGCAAATTAACAAAATAGAAAGGAAAAGGGATACATAACAAAGGACACTGAGGAAATCCAGACAATTTTCAGGTCATACTTTGAAAACCTGTACTCCACAAAATTTGAAAATTCAAAGGAAATGAACAAATTTCTAGATAGCTATCACTTACCAAAACAAAATGAAGAACAGATAAACAACTTAAATAGACATATAAACCCTAATGAAATAGAAGCAGTCATCAAAAGCCTCCCAACCAAAAAAAACCAACAACAACAACAACAAAAAAACAAAAACAAAACAAAACAAAATAAAAACAACAACAACAAAAAAGCCCAGGGCCAGATGGCTTCAGTGCAGACTTCTACCTTCTACCAGAAATTCAAGGAAGAGCTATTACCAATACTCCTCAAATTATTCCACACAATAGAAACAGAAAGATCAATAATCAAATATTTTTACGAGGCCACAATCACCTTGCTACCCAAGCCACACATGACACATCTAAGAAAGGAAACTACAGACCAATATCCCTCATGAACATTGATGCAAAAATATTCAAAACATACTGGCAAACCAAATCCAAGAACACATCAGAGAAATCATTCACCATGACCAAGTAGGCTTCATCCCTGGGTTGCAGGGATGGATCAACATACAAAAATCTATCAACGTGATCTACCATATAAACAAACTGAAAAAGAAAAACCACATGATCATCTCACTAGATGCTGAAAAAGACTTTGACAAAATTCAACACCATTTCGTAATAAAGGTCTTGGAGAGATAAGGGAATACAGGAACTATCTAAACATAATAAAAACAATATACAGTAAACCAACAGCCACAAACAACATAAAGTATCTTGGGGTAATGCTTACCAAACAAGTGAAAGACCTATATAGCAAGAACTTTGTGTCTTTAAAGAAAGAAATTAAAGAAGATACCAGGGAACTCCCACAGCTTATAAACACCTTCAGCAAACTAACAGGATACAATACAAACTCAAAAAAATCAGTAGCTGTACTATATACAGATGACAAAGGGGCTGAGAAAGAAATAGAAACATCATCCTTTACAATAGCTACAAACAATGTAAAGTATCTTGGGGTAATGCTTACCAAACAAGTGAAAGACCTATATATAGCAAGAACTTTGCATCTTTGAAGTAAGAAATTAAAGAAGATACCAGAAAATGGAAAACTCTCCCATGCTCTTGGATAAGTAGGATAAACATAGTAAAAAGGGCAGTCTTGCCAAAAGCAATCTACAGATTCAATGCAATCTCCATTAAAATCCCAGCACAATTCTTCACTGACCTTGAAAGGATAATAATCAACATTATATGGAAAAACAAAAGACACAGGATAGCCAAAACAACCCTGTACAATAAAGGAATTTCAGGAGGCATCACCATCCCTGACTTAAGCTCTACTACAGAGCTATAGTCCTGAAAACAGCCTGATATTGGCACAAAAACAGATAGGTAGACCAATGGAATTGAATAAAAAATCCTGACATTAACCCACACACCTAAGAACCCCTGATTTTTGACAAAACAGCTAAAAGTACACAATGGGAGGAGGAATGCATCTTCAACAAATGGTGCTGTCACAACTGGATGATAGTGTGTAGAAGATTGCAGATAAACCCATGTCTATCACCATGTACAAAATTCAAGTAAATGAACCAAAGACCACAACATAAATAAATCCATCCACACTGTATCTCTTAGAAGAGAAAGTGGGAGGTTTCCTTGAAGAAATTGGTATAGGAGACCGCTTCCTGAACATAACTCCAGGGGCACAGACACTGAGAGCAACAATTAATAAATGGGACCTCTTCAAACTTAGAAGCTTCTGTAAGGCAAAGGACACTGTTGTCAAGACTAAGCAGCAGCTCACAGACTGGGAAAAGATCTTCACCAATCCTACATCTGACAGAGGGCTGATCTCCAACATAGACAAAGAACTCAAGAAACTAGTCAACAAAACACCGAATAACCCTATTAAAAAAATGGGGTACAGAACTGAAGAGAGAATTCTCAATAGAGGAAATCAAAAAGGCTGAAAGACACTTAAAGTGCTTAACTTCCTCAGCTATCAGGGAAATGCAAATCAAGAGAACTCTGAGATACCATCTTACTCCAGCCAGAATAGCTAAAATTAGAAACATGAATGACTTATGCTAGAGAGGATGTGGAGAAAGGGGAACACTCCTCCACTGCTGGTGGGAGTGCAAACTTGTACTGCCCTTTTGGAGATCAGTATGGGGTTTCCTCAGGAAAATGGGAATCATTCTACCACAGGACCTGTCAATCCCCCTCTTAGGCATATCCTCAAATGACCACATCCATGCAACAAAGACATGTGCTCAACTATGTTCATAGCAGCATTATTTGTAACAGAAAGAACCTGGAAGCAACCTAGATGTCCCTAAACTGAAAAAAAAAAGGATAAAGAAGATGTGGCACATAAATGGAATACTGCTCTGTGGAAAAAAAAATAATGGACTCTTGAAATTTGCAGGCAAATGGATGGAACTTGAAGAAACCACCCTGAATGAGGTTACCCAGTCACAAAAAAGAGGAACATGGTATGTACTCACTCATATATGGATTTTAGACATAGAGCAAAGGATCACCAGCCTATAATTCACACCGCCAGAGAATCTAGGATACAATGAGGATTCTAAGAGATTCATATAAGGTCCCTCACAGAAGGGGAAAAGGACAAGATCTCCTACTGGGAAGGGGAGGGGACAGTGTGTGGAGAGGGAACTAGAAGAGAGAGAAGGGGAGGAGAGGAATGCACATGGGACTAGGAAGATTAAGTCAGTGGAGGAATAGATGAGAGAAGAGAGAGAGAGACAGAGAGAGACACCATAAAAGAGGGTGCCATTACAGGTTTAAAAGGAAAACTGACTCTAGAGACATGTCCAGAGACCTGCAAGTCTGACCTCAAATAACAATCTGAGCAACAGTGGAAAAGCTGCTTGAAATGCCCTTCCCTGATAATGAGATTGATGAATAACTTACCCACCATCCTAGAGCACTCATCTATTAGCTAATGGAAACAGAAGCAGACACTCATAACTGAACACTGAGCCGAACTGGGCAGAGAGGAAGGACAAGACCAGGCTTCAGAAACACACAGAGACAGCTGACCTGAACAAGGAGGAGCTAATGGGTCCCCAGACAGATAGCTGGGAATCCAGCATTGGACCAACTCAGACCCCCTGAACATGGGCCTCAGTTAGAAGGCCTGGGACAGTTTAAGGGATCTTCTACAGTAGAACTAGGATGTATCCCTCGTGCACCAAAGAACTTTGTGAGCACATTCCTTATGGATGGATACTTCTTTAAACTAGGGGCAGGAGAGAAGGCCTAGTCCTTACTGCAAATGACTTGACAGATTTAGATATGAATGCCAGTACTCATCTTTAGAAATATCTTTCAGGGCTGGTCATTGTTATGGTTGATAGTTGTTTGGGCTGGATAAGATCATTGCTTGAATCCCCTGTATTTGGCAGGTTCATAGCACTTTCTTGTTCCTCCTAGCCTTCTGGAACAGTGCTTATGTATTGTCCAAGGTTTACCAATGATAGAGCTAAATTTGAACTTATGATGCATAGAAAAGGATGTTGTTTTATTTTGTTTCAAAGAGAAAAGAATGAGAATATTTTCAACTGAGTGCTGTCATAGGAATGCTGTGTCAAATGAATTTATATTTCTTTTTGGAATTTCATGATAAAAAATAATTAGCAATGAAAATCTTGCTATATAAACGAGAGGATTTTTTTGTTTGTTCATTTTTTTATGATTTCAGGTGTGACAGTAGGGTCTTTGGAAATTTATTATCCATATTTCTCAGTATCCAATTTGAATAGATTTTCAAGAATTGCCTATTATGGAGTTTTTATATAGCACCAGATTCTCTGTTGACTTGCTATCATATGAGCCAGCAGAATTAAATCATGGAGCATGCTTCATAATAGCACATGCACTGTTAACCTGATATATTAGGAGATGCATTTTAAATCACGGGTAATATGGACAAGCAAAAGAAAAAATTCAATTAAATTTCCTTGATTTGGAAATTTACTTGACTAATTTCCTGTATTTCTATTTTTAGAGTATTAACGTATTAATCACTTGTTGACTCCTGCATACATCTAACACATTTCTGAAGGACTGATAAAATCTTGTCTATGTCTTATGGTAGCCATTCAAGGTCCAAAAGGAACAATATGTCTGACCTCTAGAAGCATTGGGTCTGGAGAGACATCCCATTGGTGTGTGAAAGGGTCTAGGGCAGCAGTGAGCACATATGTTACATAGTCTTTGTGCTCAAAATTTATTGCAATCTGTACTTGAGAGGAAAAAAAAGACTGCAGAAGAGATAAAGAATGTCTCAATAAGATGAATTTGGTGAAGAAGAAGGTCTGCCAGGAGGAGACTATAAGTAGAAAGGGAGGGAGGCAATGAGTTACAGTAGCTCAGGAGTGATCTCCCATAGAATGGGAGTAATGACTAACTGAGGGAAGAGAGAGCTAACTGAGATTTCATTCTAATTCCTACCATAGAAGTGGGGAAAGTTGATAAATAACAGAGCATTGTAAGGTGATTCTCATTACCATTTAGAATTTTTGTGTAGGATGAGATACATCACTCTAAAATTCTTTTGATATATTTATTTACTTTCCCCCAAATGGTTCAGGGATTATTCAACTCAATCATGCCTCTAAACTCTTATAGACTAATTAGGCTTTTTACAGTAAATCAAACTAATCCAATTTTGCAAAGTGATTTAATTTTTTGTCTGTGTTAGAGTGTCACAAGAAGATAGATCATAAATGAAGTACAAATGGTAATGAAGCTGGTGATGGAGAAACTAAGTCATTTTAATAACTGTATTCAACCAATTATAAAAGATCAGCAGAAAAAGGACTATTTCTTTTTCTTGAAGTCCTGACTTCTGATTAGAAAAACAAAAGTCACGTGATTTGCAAAGCAGTAAAATCCTCATCAATGTTATTCTATATGAACTTACCTTGAACAAAAGATAAAGAGCACTCTGAAGAATAAGGACTTTTATTAATGAGGAATTCATTTTTACTGAGACAATTCAACATTGGGTTTACAAGTAGCAATTGATGGAAAAAACAATCTCAATATGTCTTACTGCAGAATTATTGATTTCTTCTGGGTATATTTGAATCACTATTTAAGAAAAACCTTTCTCTAAATATGGTTGTCTAAACAAAAATGTAAGTGGAGAGTGGGGGATCAATTTTATATTTAAGCCCAATCTTGTCCCTTATCTTGAGTTTGCTTTTGCCTCCAATGTGGACTGTCTTGGGCTCACAGAAACTTATAGGACACTAAACAAAATCAAAATGTAATGGGAATGTTAAAGCTATACACAAACCTAGCTGAAAGAGATTAAGACAAAGTCATAGGATTTACATGTACTGGCAAAGTGAAGTTGGCAAAGATAATAAGAAGCAAATTCATTACCCTTTAATGTACCTGTCTTTTATATTATCTTTATATAGCATAGCTATTTAAAAGTTGACTCCCTTCCAACTCTAAAACAGACAGGTGGCTTGCCTTCTGTACCTTGCATAAGTCATAAAGCAAGATATCAGGGATGATGGATGAGACTGTTCTGAGGCCTACAACAAGGCACTAACAGTTCTTTGAAATGGACAGTGAGGGCTTGGTAACATTAACTATTATGCATTGGGAATTTTAACCCATTATCTGAGAAATAAATTAAGAAGTAAATAAATAAATTGGTCTTTCAGCATATCTGCTTTGATTTACTACCAAATATTGATGTCTTCATACTTGTTTATTGATGAAACACTATAGGCGTTAAAGGGATTCTGTATACTTTAGATTATTCTTAACTACAAATGCATGATATTTATTTTCACAAATAAGGAGTCTGATGTTCTAGAAGATTACATGAAGTTATTCAGTACCAAACTGCAACTGAGGCCTCTCTTGCATTAGACTGAGGATTGTGAAAATCCAGACCTCTGTTTTTTCCCCATGTTCCTGTTCCTTCCTTTCACTTTATGAAAGAAGTCTGTTTCCTGTAGATCTGGGAAAATTATATTAATTGCATGTTTCACTGAAACAAAAGCAGTTTTCTTTACCGCTTTTGTTATTTCTATAAATGGTCAGGGAGATATTGACCTGATAATTTCCTTAACTTAACCCTGATCTCTGATAATCCTACATATTACCCCAGTTTCTACTCAGTCTTTCTGACTTGCAGAAGTACATCATTAACATTTTAAATTGGCAGGTCTTCATTAAAAACTAGAAGGGACCATCAATGATGAATATGACAAGGGCAGATAATATGAAAACTCAAGTACAAACATCTAGCATTGAAGAACCTCTGTATTTTCAGGCTGATCTTATAGCAGATATAAGAAGTACTTTGCTCCTGCTGGAACAAAAATACTCATCTTTTGCAGGTCATTCATACCCATTTTTACAGTCTGCCTCCCTACTACTAATTCATATTTTTTACTTTAACCATGAATATACTTGCATTTGATATTTTATTCTCTGATTCTGATTCTCTGAACTTAATACTTTTTTTTTTTTTGCTTAATTTCAACTTGTCCATGTGGTATTTCTGTCAAACACTGGTGACTAATCTCTACAATGAGTTCTATATTTCCTCTGTTGATGAATGTCTTAAATATATTTTCTCAGCACTGAAGTGCTCAGCACTGAAGTCTGAAATCTTAGAACATACAGCAACTGGTACTCAGCTCTGTCTGTACATTGTTGACACACAGGTCTTGTTCTTAAAGTAAGGTCTTGGAAAATAGATTGTTGTTCATATCATCTGGTTTATTCTTCAGCCAAAAATATTATGGCTACTCAAACACAGTTCTACCCCTTTGGTTATATGGCTTGACTGCACTTCCTTTGTCCCTCTGAAGTTAAACAAACTCTTATGACTTGATTTGGACAATAAAATGTAGGGAAAGTAGCATATGTAATAGGTATAAGCTTTGGAGCTACTTTATGGTTCTTTTTAATCCTCTCCCTTGCCATGGCAGAGGGTTGTGAAGATAAAACTTCTCTCTGAGCCTGCCTTTTATGCTGTTTGTGTAACTTGGTCATCTTGTGGGACGACTAACAGTGGGATCAAATGCTGTTTTTGAATCTTTTGTCTGCTTTTAGGATCCTTTCCCTCCTACAGAGTTGCCTCATCAAGCCTTAATATGAAGGGAGGTACCTAGTCTTATTGTAACTTGATATATCATGTTTTGGTTGATATCCCTGGGAGCCCTTTTCTTAAGGGAAATGGACAAGGAAAGGATTGGGGAGAGGGAGGAGATACTACAGTCGGGATATAATATATGAGAGAGGGATAACTAAACAATTAAAAAAAGAAAACTCTCCCTGCTTGAGTCCATAAATGATGACAATACTGGTGATCTGTGAGAGACAAATATCATCAATAAGAATTAACATTCCATTGTGAATTTTAAATTGCTTCTGCAGCATAATCATGCCTGAACCTGGAAAAATATCATACCTATAATGACTGTCTACCTAATACTTAAGGCACGGAGAGCTAAAACTCTTAGATAAATATCAAGGTTTATAATTAACTTTGAACTTATCATGATTAGTTAATACACATTTTCAGGCATGCCAACAAGAAACTAAAATCATCAGAGGATTATTTGTGTTCAGTTATTCAAAGTGAAGCATACCAGTTTTCTTTAACTTCACTAGACCTTTGAAATAGTGAGAGAATACTGGACAGCCTGAAGTGGCACACTTGATTTCCCAATCACTGGAATATTCATTATGAGGCCAGCTTGGAAACCTGGGAGAAGTAAGAATGGAAAAGTTGGACCAAGCGGTTGAAGAGAGAAAGAAATGACAAATTGTTTTAGTAAGAAAATTAAAAATGGATTGGGTAAACATTTTTAACACTCTCAGGCAGTCTGAGTTATTTGAACATATTACAGACTATAAGCTGTGTGCAGTTAGTACACACGCCCCAAAGCAGAAACTACTGTCTGAAAAGCTAATAGATGTTTTATAGAAGTAACTATTTTAAGAATGGTGACTAGACAAAACAACTAGTAATGACTTGGCTATTTATATCACCCCTTTAGAAATATGAAGTAGCAACACCATGGCAAGTTTTGTCTTTCTTAAAAGCCATCATTCTTTTTCACGTCATTTCCAACTAAAGTGTGTGTGTGTGTGTGTGTGTGTGTGTATGTGTTTGTGTGGTTCTGCACACACATGCCTGTGTGGTGAATCCCTATAAAGTACCATAAACATTGAAACATGCTTTCCTTCTGTAATGAATATAAAAGTCTACAAAAATTTATTACTTTGTTCTAGTCAGTGATTTCAATCAGAGTTTCTCAAACTTTATTTGTGAGGAAATCTTGTCAAAACACCAATGGGCATGAGGGCTAAAATCCTGCGTTACAAGTAGTGCTAATGATCCAGGAAACAAAGCACGTTTTTTAGAAGCAAAGTTCTAGTCGAATTCTCAAAGTATTACTCACTTTAGCACTCTGGAAACTCAGTGAATACAATAGCCATTGGTGACTACACTTGTAAGGGGATCCATAAAATTGCATTCCCTGTGGTACCGAGTAGCTTGTATTGAGAAGCTTATCAACTTGCCCCACTTACTGATCATTGCCAGACAGAAATCTACCATCTGAACAGTCTCCTACAGACCTTTACTTATTATGAGTATGGAAATTGATGTTCCCAGCATGGATGGAGAAAAATAGTACAACCAATGGCCCAACAGGGAAGTGGAAACAAAGAAGGCAGTCCAAGGGATGGAGCACCAAGCTACACTACCGAATACCTGTTCACATGTCAAGTAGTTGTGCTCATTGGTTACAGATATGACTTTGGCAGTGCTGGCCTGTCTGGCTACAGGACCACAGGTCAAGTTAGACATATGCATTCTTCATGTCAGAACTTCTTTGTTATCTTGGCATACTTCATATGAAAGTTACAAATTCAAGCAAGTTTATGTTAGAGAAATCATTGTTTAATGATTGTATTTATCTTATGGGGTTTATAATATGTTGTATATCAGTGCTTGCTTGGCACTTAAGAAATATACCAAACCTCTTCCACAGTATTACAACATTCCAAGTAAATATTATTGATAATGAACATTTCTCTCTGCCTACCTGTTCCCAAACAATCACAGGATTACACTAATTATAAATTCTCAGCCAGTACATGAGGTTTATTAATTTCTAGCTCCTACATTTGAAGTTAACCCATATTTCTTATTTATTCTCTGCCGTGTAGTGGTACCTTATTAGCATGGCACATTCATCTCCTGCTCCCTCTGGGTCTAATTAGGCACTCCCGACTCTGCCCTTTTTCCCCCATCATCCTTAGTTTGATTGCCCTGCCTATACTTTCTGCTTGTATACTGGCCAGTCAACATTTTATTAAACCAATGTGAGTGACAAATCTTTACAATGTACAAGAGGATTATTCCACAGTATATTATTGCAGATGGAGTTTCTGTGTCACCTAGTCCTGTAGCTGTTTAGTCCCAAATAAGCATACTGAGGCTTCTATTAATCGTAAACTGTTTGGCTGATGGCTAAATTTTCTTATTGGCTCTCTCTCTCTCTAATTATTAACCCATTTAAACTCTGTATCACCATGAGGCTCTAGCTTACCAGTAATGTTCTAATATGTTACTACTCTGGTAGCTACATGGTATCTCTCTGGTGAGTCACTGTACATGTTCTTCCTCCCAGCATTCCATCTGAGATCATGAGAATCTCTATTAGAAGCCAATATTTACATGAAGGACCAGCAAAATGGCATGGAGGGTAGGTTTCTTTTGTGAAACCTGACAATTTGAATCTTTAGGACTCACATGGGACAGAGAACGTACTCTTGGAAGTTGCCCTCTGACTTCCACACAGCTACACACAAACAAGTACATACCTAGGAACACAGCTACACACGAACACTCATACCTAGGAACACACAAAATAAATAAGTAAACAATAAATAAATATCAAAAATTAAATTAGGGGTTTATGGCTCTGCTTAACCCTGAAGTATGTACAAACTTATTTTTCAGGATCGTGATATGCCACTTCAAACTTTTTAAAAAAATATTGTGATAATTGTATTAAGTCTTTGAAAATTCATACAGCTTATCTTGGCCATGTTTATCACCCACTCCTCCAGATTCCAATTCCTCTCAGATCCACCCCTTCCCTAAACCCCTCCCTCCACTTCCTGCCCTCTTTTTCTTTTTCTTTTTTTAAAGCCTGACTATTTTTATAGCAGATGTTGTGGTCCCTAGCTCTTACAATCTTTCCACTTTGTCTTTCTGGGTGTCCCCTGAGTCTTAGGTATAAGGATTGTGCTGTATTAATTGGAAGCTACTGCCTCAGAGGCAATTTATTACTGTGGTGGCCAGTTGTGGATTTCTGTGATGATCTCTGTATGTGACAAAGGAGTAAGAACTACACTTCTCTATGGACACAAGGATGTATAGAACACACTGAGACAGAAACAAGCATGTGCTTCTCTAGGTTCCATGGCTTCAACAGCCATGGGGAGTTACTAATTTTATCGTGTCAGACAAGAGTTTCCTCCCATGGAACAGATAAATCTCCTTAGGTGACTTTGTTCATCCCAGCACATCAGTTCAACTCAGCTCTTTCAGTATATCTTGCTGCTGTTGTTATTGCTGTAAATTGGAGTTGTTCTAGCTGAGTAGGACTACTGATTTCTTCTCTCCATTGCAGGTTGCATGGCTCCTTCTGATATTATGAGCAAGCACAGAGGAGGCTTCCTAGTCATATCCAAATTTATTCCTCCAAGTCTTGTGCCTAAAGTGTGTGGTATCTTGCCTTCTGTTTTTTAAAGGCACAAAGGATCATGAGCCTGTGTTTTTGGGGGATTCTTAAAGTCCCCTGACCAATAACTCAAATGGAAGTTCATTTTGCTTAGCACTGAGTTTATTTTTTAGATAATCTATGTCTTGTTTCTGGGAGCATTGTTACCCCAAGTGACATAAATTCAATTAAACTATAAAAGATCTCCCTCATCTGTTTTTCCCATTCCCCCCCTCATAACAATTGTGTCTTACTATCTCTTCCTCATCTAGGGTGCTCATCCACCCACCTCCATTGTCTGTCTCCATTCTGTGATTACTCCAGGTTATGGATCGGTGACTTTTCAAAATTGTTAAACTTAATAACTTCTGAATGATGAAATTTTCATTATTTTAGATACTTGTGGCATCTATTTTAACATGTGTATGACTTCAACCTTTGCAATGAAACTTTGACTTGTTTAAAGTTAGCCCCATTCCATAATGTCTTCATAGCTAATTCCATGACATTTCCTTTCCCTAAGTCTCTGTAAATGGCTGAATGAAGAGCACAAAGTGAGCAGAGATGGGAGGCAGATAGGAGTGCTTGTAGTGCATGACAGTTTGCTATAGGCAGAGCATGATGCATGAGAATCTTTATTGTTGTCTGCTTCAGAATAAGGGCTAGGGTAGGACAAAGGATTCTGAAGCATAGATTCTTATGATTAAATATGCTTTTTTGTGCAGCATTGAAAAGTGGGTAAACAGGCCATAGGGAAGTAGATCTATTAGCAGCATCTTATAATTTATGTAAAGGAACAATGGCAGTGAGAGTAGAAAGTGATGATGGAAAGCTGTGACTACTGAGGCCACCTCTCACTGCCTTTTTCAGATCACTACTCATTAGTGTGAATGAAGTGCTTTACAACTTTCTGTTTTCATTACATACTTTTGATACTTTCCTGTACTTGCTTAAATATTAATAAGGTGTTTTGATATTTATTTCATTCTTTTATTTAGTCTTAAACAATATTTTTAATACAAAACTATGTTCTACATATGTCTAGCTAGAGTGTGCATTGGTATGTTCTGTGTGTGTGTGTGTGTGTGTGTGTGTGTGTGTGCGTGTGTGTGTGTTTAAAAAAATGTAAAGACTAATTTTAGAGTTTATGTTCTAGACCATATAACTGAGTTCAGGCACTTGCTTCTATGTTGTGAGCTTGAGGTGTGTGATGTTGCAGAAATTATTTAACCTCTTCTTGCCCTAGCTCATTTATAAATAAAATTGGTAGGAAAAATAATTATACCTGTTTCATAACCTTTGTAAACCCATTAGCCATGGGGAATTTCTAATACTATAGTGTCAAACATGAATTCCCTCTTGTGGAACAGACAAGTCTACTTAGGTGTCTTTGCTCATCCCAGGGCATCAGTGAGTGCCTTGAATTTACTTATTGCCAAATTAACAAGAGAAAATGTATTAGAGAATAAAAGTGCCCTGTCTGTATTATCTAGAAAACTTGATAATGGATTAGAGAATAAAAGTGTCATGGCTGTCTTGTCTAGAGAACTTGGTAATGGATTAGAAATGAGAAGAAATGGATTTAGCTGTCATCAGATTGTTTTTATGAAAAGCACATGATGTTGTAGTTGCTAAAGATATAAAAATTGAATAGGCTGATTGAGGTAGAATGTTGAAACAATGAAGTCTTTCTGAAGAATAGAAAGTGAAAGCAAAGAAAAACCAGGAAGTTTATGATAGAATTGTACTTAAGGCAGAAGTTGCAATTGGTTAGCATTCTAGTAAAAAAGAAATGATCAATAGCATCAGTAACCCCTAAGAATTTAATTGAAACGGGAAGCCATGATAATCTATCAGTGTTGGGCAGACACTTGCCATTAATAAGAGATGTAGTATATTATGGTATGTTGTATGTGTATATAAGTAATAGGATCAAGAATGTGAGGCATGGATGAGAGTGATAGTAACAAATAATACTACTCTTCCATGAAGTTTGTGAAGATGAGGTGAGCTACCTCACATTTTCACATTGCATCATCTATAGGAAGCAAAGACAACCAATGTAGAAAAGCTTCCATAAAAAAAATTAAAGATTACAATGAGAATGTTTGATATAGAAATGTACCTGTAGTCAATTTACTAAAATATTAGCTCAGTTAAAGGAGCAAAAGGGACAAATAAACCTTTTTTCACTAAGATATCATGGTCAGACAAAACAAAGCAAAACAAAACAGGCTTAACATCATCAAATTGATTGATACTAACACCTGAGCCAATTTCTCCCTGGGAGACCCAGTAAGGTAAGTGTGTTGTTTCATCAACTTATGGGTGAAAACAGAAATACACAGAGTTTAAGAAAGCTTTGGACTGATATCTGGGATGAAGATGGAAAGACTGGATTTTAACCCAGAAAAATGAATACTGACTGAGTCTTATCTCCTTTGATACTGAAGGGTGGAGAGTAGGAAGGAAGGGTAGTCAATGATTACACTTTATACCAATAACTTTTTATTAAGAAACCAAGAAATAACATATTCTTTTTAAAGATTATTGAACTACTTAACTTGTTGTTACTAGTATTTTTAAATGTGAATAAGAAGTTTAAGAACTGATATGGTGTTTTTTTATCTCTTTCAGTGTCTTAATATTGCGATTAATGAGTGTTTACTAATTTTCTTTAAGTGCTGGATCTGCTTTCCAAATGCCATGAAAGCTTGACAGTACTATAAACCAAGAAAAGTAAATTGAACAGATGATTATTTGATTTATGTTTCATTGTGTAAAATGATAAAGACAAATGAATCATACAAAAAGGGTCAAGTGCAGCAATTCCATACTACTTACTCACTAAGGGAAAATAACATTTATAATACTAAGTGGTTAAATAATGACGTCTGTAATGTATTATTGTTAGTTGTGCATTGGTGCATGTGGTGTGTATGTGTGTGTGTGTACATGTTCATATGTGCACATATGTGTTTGTGGGTTCATGTGTAAATGTGTGCATCTGCTTATAAAGGACACAGGTTGACATTGAGCATCTTCTTCAGGCACTCTTCACTTTAGGTTTCAACATAAGCTCTCTCGTTGAACACTGACTGATTGGGACTCCAAGGATCTGCCTGTCTCTGCCTTTCTAGAACTCAGATTACAGATGTGCACTGTCAGGCCCATCCTTCTATGTGTGTACTGGAAATTCAAACATGGGTCTTCCTGCTTGCATGATAAGGTCTTTAATGACTGAGCTATCTCCCCAACTATATAATTAATTATATTTCATAGGAATTTTGACAATGATGACCTACTGTCTGTCACTCCCTTGGTGTATATATGTATACATGTGTGAATGTGAGGGTGAATTCATACTCAGACCAACATCAAATGTGACAGAGAAGTGTTTGTCTTTCTCCTGGGTTGGTATAAAGTCAGCTGGTAAGCACTCTAGTTATGCATATGAAACATGAAAATGATGGGACTTTATCAAAATGTGACATTCCAATTTTACTTTTTTTCCTCCTTCAGGGTCTATAGTAGACTCATACCAATTTTCTTTTGTATCTCATGAGTATTCAGCCAGAAATTTAAATAAAGGATTGCATGGAGGAAAATAATATTTTTTCTTTCACATAATACACTGAAGAAGCTTAGGGATTTCTTGACTCAAACAAACAAAACAATTTTACAAATTACAAAATCAGACTTCCATTGATAGAGTACAAAGCTTTGTACTCTTGTGGAAAGCCTTGTACACTTAGAACAAAGAGAATCTGATAAGGTACATTTTCTATGGTATAAAACTATATCATGTAGATTACATTTATTTTATACATGCATTTTTATTTATGAGAATTTTATGTATGACAGAAAATAATTATCTTATTGTAAGTTGAATTATTAAACATCATTGACATGATGGTTAATAAAAATATAACAGAATGGACCTGTCTTCCTTGAAAATATGAATAAGGCTGTATTTGCATAAAATCAAGTGCATACATGTAAAGGAATGGTATTGTTTTCATCTTTAGCCATATATGATAAATAAAAACAGCAAAGCACACACTTATTTTTGTGTCATCTGAATGAGTCTGGGTTGCATCTTCTTCAGTGATGACCCGAGTGCATGTGAATAGGTTCAAGGTGTCCCAGAAAAGAACTGGACCTTTAAGTTCCAAATATGTATGTGTATTGTGCCCTCTACTGGAGGATAAACACCTGAGACAAGAAGTGTTCATGGAAGAGGAAGAAAATCATCCTCCCCAACCTACAATTATATGCTATAATTAATCAGGAAACTAGGCACACCTAATAAATATGTCTTTTTATTCCAAATCATGGTTCAGGGAATCAATATTCACTTGAAAATAGACACATCATCAAAATAATTACAGGATTAAGCTCTGTATCTATATTCAGATCTATATTTAGTAATTATGATTAGCTTGATCATACAATGTAACAAAATATCCAAGCAAAAACTGGTCTATACTCATTTCTTACAAGAAGACCAAACAAAAGCCCAGCAAACTAACCTCATAAAATAAGTCTAGGTTGATGAAGATACAGTCATCAAGGCCTTTTGGGTAGTAGGAGTTCCTGTAGGACATTGGACTGGTAATGAGAGTCAAGGTGAACATCATGTAGTTTAAACTAAGCTCAGGTGAAATCCCTGTGCATTTCCACCAGGGGTTCATTTCTGGTTGCCTTTCAAAAGTAGCTTGAACCACTATTAAGGAAGTCTCATGTCTTTGTAGAGAAGCTGATAAGAGTTCACTGTCTTCAATCACTCTAAGTAATGGCCATTTGTAATCCAGATACATATTGTCAAGGACCACAAAGAAAGAAAACAAAATTCTCTGTGCCCCTCTTGAGATAAAGGCTGACTTTTTTCTCTTTAATGTAATTACATGTGTCAGTACTGGTCATGGAGCATTCATGGAAGCCAGGAAAGGAAGGAAAGGATTAGTCATTCATGGTATACTAAAGTGACAGAGCTTACCGAACTATCTCCCCAGTAAGCAGACATGATCATTGTTCCAACTGTTCAAGAAACTTCCAGTCACCACCTCTACTAGGGGAAAATGTCAGAGAAATGTGAAGTAAAACCATGAGAGAAAACAGTACACTAGACTCCATTCTGACCACAAATCCCTGGATATGACTGCCAGTGACGTGAGTGAACTCAATCCATGCCAGTAGAAACAAGGTCAGGATCAGCGAAATGATACCTTAACATTAGTTTAGGGGTGGGCTAGCCAGTGTGAACTCCTCAGCCAGTCAATCCTCACTTTTCCCTAGTAAAGTTAGTTGACTTTTTTTTTTTTTTTTTTTTTTTGTCTTTTAAAAGAATGAATGGAAAAGGAAAGGCTGTGGATTCCATCTTTCCAAAACCTAGGGTAATGTAGGGTGAGAGGTAAATGCTGCACACTATGTGTGTGCGTAGGGGGGAAAGAGAGACAGAGAGGGAGAGAAAGAGAAACAAGTATAGCCAGGAGCATGGTGATATACTGTTTATAGAAACAGAAGTAATATTTATGACAAATTAGCAACATGTCTGTAAGTAATTTGGGGACATCATTTCCATTTTGGGGGGTGGGGTGCTGAGACAGGCTTTCTCTGTATAACAGCTCTAGCTGTCCTGGGACTTGTTTATAGACCAGTCTGGCATCAACATCACAGAGACGTTCCTGCTTGTACCTCCAAAACACTGGGCTTAAAGGCATGTGCCACTAGTGATCAACCTTCATTTCTGTTTCTGTAAAAAGAAAACATTATGGCTAATTGTGAAGTCTTTGATAAGCCTGCAACTCCATGCATCTGAGTATTCAGCTTGTTTTACTTCTGGAGAATAATGTTTGGGAGAAAGAACCAGAGGGTCTGTAGACTTGCTGAAATGCTGGGAGTCAGTGAGTGGAGTCTCTCTTATTAATAAAGTTTCATGAAATGAGTGGGTTCTGCTTTGTTTCCGAAGATCTGTATTGAAGTTTGGAACTTAATGTATGAGTGATTAGAGACTAGATAACTGGTAGAAATGTTTTCACTAGATGTATTTCTTTTGAGTTAACAAAGCCTTAAGTAGTAGTTTGAAGGAAAGGAAGAGCAAGGATTTGAAAGGATTAGGGTGGGTGTGAGTGTCATGGGAAATGACACAGCTTAGAACAGAAGGGTTTGTGGATCCCTCAAGTCTAACAAATGTAGTTTGCTCTCTACACACTACTTCAATTCTGAAGAACTCTTAAAAAATAATACAGAAATAAAACAATGCCATTATTCTGTTTGTAATGAGTATTAACTGAGCAATGTTGGTCATTTGGAAAATGTAAATAAAGGTGTAAATATGAATTAGAAAGGATAGCATAGCCAGATGCAAGGGCATAGAGGTTGAGCAGACTATGACTTTGTCCAAATTATGTGAGCATGAACCACAAGATAGGGAAACACAAACAAAAAGATCCTATTTGTGTAATATTCTGTGTCCCAAGAGCCTTGGGACTTATGCCATGGCAACTTAGGGCTTGGAACAAATTCATAGTGCAGTTGGAGTAAAGCAGACAGGGCACGGAAGGTGTGCTTAAGGTGGAGGAACTACAAAGTGGCTAATTCAGTAGCTAGAGTGATTACTAGCTTGGTATATGGAACACAAGCAGAACAGACAAGGACAAAAAGAAGCATGAATAGAAATGATAAGCAAAGTAGATCAGAAAGAGTTGCTTGCTTGCTTATGCAGAGTTGTGCAGAAGACCACTCAGGCTTGGGTTGCAGGAGTACAGAAGTGATGGGATGCTGACAAAGGAGGGACATGATATGTATGCACATCATGTTGGACACATTAGGGTCTAAGTTGCAAGAAAAAAATGTCTTTTCAATTATGCCTATGAGATGTCACATTTGAGGAAGAGGGAGTCTGAGGCAGAAGCAGTTACTAAACACAAGACTGAATGATATCGGTGCATTATCTTTGAATTATTGGGTAGGAGTGAGCTTAAGTTTTGTAGAATTTAAAGTTCTATTTGTTTTTGGTAACAGTCAGTGGATAATCCAATTGAAAGATTAAATAAATTATAGCCAAAATATTAAATGTATTTTTCAACAGAACTAATTTTATGAGTGGTTTGATTGCTCTAACTGCCTAGTTAAAACATTCAATACATCATAAACACTCCAGTGTGAGTAGTCAGAATTAAACACCACTTGGAACTGGGATGAGGCAAACAGAAGGTGTAGGAATTAATTGATTCTACCAAAATTAGAATCCATAGTACTCCATGTATGCATTATATAATTAACCAATGTCATAATTAAATGCAGAATGAGAAGAACAGGCAGAGTAAGGAGAGAGGACATTTCAGGAATGAGAAGATTTAGTTGGGTTTGAAGCAATAAAAGAAACAAGTGGAAAAATCTGGAAAATGGGAGACACTTGGAAAAGGAGCCAATGCAAAAATCCAGAACTGCATTCATAATTTGGTGGGTAGTGATGACCAAAACATGGAGGAGAAGCTGGATTTGGAAGGATTTTGGTCAGCATGACCAGCATGTGACATGACTGAATAAACATGGAGAGACAAGCACACACAGATTTGTGTCTGATCATGGGATCTGGGTAAAGAAAGGACAAGGCAGGGAAAGCTAAGTAGGTAGCATTACAGGCAAAGAGCAGCAGAAATAACAATGGAGACTGAATTGAGGAATGATTATGAAGACACTCTGGAGGAAATGTCTATGACAATTATTTTCCCATTCAATGTAGAGACCATGGAAGGTGGACTTGTACACAATACCATAAAGTTTCTACCTTTAGATAAAACAGAATTTTCAAGTAAATGCTTATTTTGATGCCTTGAAACTTTATAGTGCAAAAAATTAATATATTTTTCTTTGAGTTGGATAAGTGCTGGCTTGTTTTAATAAATTTATATGCTATTACAATATAAATAAGCCTAAACCACACTGTTGCTCCCATTGATTTTTCACACAGAACATTAATCTTGATTTCAATAATTTCCCCAGTGCAAGAGGCTAAATACAACTGTTATCCTTCCTTTTATTAACATTCCTGAAATATTTTCCTTTTGTAGTAGTGGTTATATTTGCTAAAATGTGTTTAATTCAGATATGATCATTTGTGTCTGGTAGTTCAAGGTAGCAACAGAAACAATTAAGATACTAAAAAATTAAAATCACCCATAAAAACAGTGATTGAACAGAAATGCTGACTATAGTTATGTTATTTTTTATTGTAAAATGAGATTATCTGGACACAATTTGAGATTTAAATATCATCATTTGATTATTTCATGCTTATTATATCCTTGTTCTAATTCTACATGGACATGTGTGATGGCTATACTTGTCAACTTCACTGGATTAAGAAATGAGCAAGAAAAGAGATACCATAATAGAGAGAGCCATTATAGGTTTAAAGAGAAATCTGGCACTAGGGAAATGTCCAGAGATTTACAAGCATGGCCCAAAACTAACAATCTAAACAGTACTAGAGAGACTATCTTAAATGCCCTTCACTGATAATGAGATTGATGACTACCTTATATTCCAGTCCTAGAGCCTTCATCCAGTAGCTGATGGAAGCAGAAGCAGACACCCACAGCTAAACACTGAGCCAAACTCCTGGAATCCAGTTGCTTACAGGGAGGAGTGATGAGCAAAGGGGTCAAGACAGGCTGGAGAAACTCACAGAAATTGCTGACCTGAACAAGGGGGAGTTCGTGGACTCCATCTGATAGCTGGGGAACAAGCAAAGGACCAAACCAGACCCCCTGAATGTGGGTGTTAGTTAGGAGGACTAGACAGTCTATGGGGCCTCTGGTAGTGGATCAGTATTTATCCCTAGTATACAAATGGACTTTGGGAGCCCATTCCACATAGAATGGGCCTTGACACATGAGGGAGAGCCTAGGTCCTGCTCCAAATGATATTACAGACTTTGATGACTCCCCTTGGAAGGCACCACACTCCCTGAGGAGCAGAAAGGGGATGGGATGAGGGTTGGTGGGGGGACCACGGGAGTAAGGGAGGGTGAAGAAACTGGGATTGACATTTAATCAAGATTGTTTCAAATTTAAATAAAAAATCCTCCCAAGCCCCCTCCTGAAAACAAACAAACAAACAAAAACAATTATCAAGGGGGGGGGAGAAATGTTTAGGACATTAATGATGTTCAGGGTGAGAGGATTTTCAAGGAAGAGTGAAGAAGGGAAAAGGACACAAGAATCTGAGTGATACCATCCCATGATCTAGAATTCTGGACTGAACAAGAAAGGCAGATAGTGCCTCCTGGGCTTCATTGCACACAAAGGTGTGAGCATGCTCTGCTGGGGTGTCCTGCCCCCCCATAGTGAGCAAGTGCTCTCTGACTTCACCTCTTTACCATAAAATAATAGGAAAACACAATTTGTAAAAGCTATTGAATGATGTCCAGCTCTGTGAACCCCTTGATCATGAGTCTCCCAGTTCTCACATGAATGATATGTGACATCACATATACCACATTTTATCATACCAGGTTCATGGATTCCAACAATAACATGAAGGAAGGTACAGTCTAAGGAAACATTTTCCTGAAGAATGCATAAATGTAGAGCTGTCATTATACTATGTACAGAGAAAAGCATGAAAGACTGTGATTTACAGCAGGATTGAGAGTCTTGCCTGTCATGCTTGTACTTGTAACTGTAACTCACACCCACTGGGTTTGCATGTAGATGCACTGCACTTTTCAACTCCTTTCCCTTGGAAGCTGAATATGAGCTCTCGATTGAACAAGGCCATAATAACTTTTCATTGTTCAACATCTGACTTCATTCTTAGACAAGCATGGAATATTTGCCAAATATCAATTGGCATACATTGCTAAATAATATAATTATTCCAGGAAGCTAGCTAATCATTGAGGTATTTTTTTTGATTAGCTTGAATGAAATTATTTATGATTTTTAAAGTGACAGATGTAATATTTTACAAATACTACACAGCAATTAAATTATTAAATAATGTTATGCCCTCCCTATATAGGAAGACAGGTGTTAAATTTGATGCCTGTTTTTAGCTTCCTATTCTGGATATGTTTTGTATCAAAGCTTCTTATATAGTGTGTTGGGAAGCTATATTTCAACTTGAACATTCTTGCTGTTTTTTAGGTTTTTTGGTTTTCATATATTTTACAAACCAACCACAGTTTATCCTCCTTCCTCTCTTCTCAGCCCCTCTTCCCCACCTCCCAAATTATACCCCCCATTCACTCCAGTGTGAGAGTATTTGGAAGGGCTCTCTGGAAGGTAGACAGTTAAACAATAGGAGAAAAAGCCAGATGTCTCTTTGCATGCACACAGAAAGGAGGCCACATGAGGATTCAGCTCTCCAAGAAGATGTGTGTACCAGCTAAGCTGTCTGCTGTGAAGTCCACCTCAGCATTTCCACATCACAAATCTGATGTCCAGTGTTATGGGTGCTCCATGCGAGGTAATGAATACCTTCTACTTTAAAAAGAAGGTCTGGGACAGATCAATATTTTACAAATACAATTGAAAATTTTATTTGAATATTTTTAAAATTTTCATTTTGATTCTTCTATGGGTTGGAAGGAAAAGTTTAAAAGAATGCTGTGATTATCATACTTTTCTTTCTTTCCAAATGCCTGCTTTTGTTTCTGAACAAATTTTGTTCTTTTCCTGAGTTTGTCAAGCTCCCATGTATTGCCAAGGTCTCAGCTCACACTTTCTCCTCTCTACAGGGTTCTTTATCATCCTAATGTGAATACCTCTCTTATCAAGCTGTACCTACAAAATAACAATTGATTACATGTATAACTGAATGTTAAATCCGTGTTATTTATACATATGTATTTCATTACTAGTTTTCAGAAATAGTCCCTTTATGTTTTTTAGTTGACTTTAAACTATATTTGTGTTTTCTGACATATTATTTTGTTATTTCTGTGTAGCTGCTTTTTTCAAATTTCTTTTTAAGTCCCTCACCTTGTCAACCTTCTTTAGGGATAACTAAATTTACTTGAATTTCTTTTTACCCATGTTGGTCTGAACTTTGGCACATTTGCTAGTGTAAATTTAACTTATCTCTTCTTCCTGGAATATTAATTTCACTAACATTAAGGAAGGACTGGATGTATTTATTCCATCTTACATGTTAATGCCAGCAACCATTCTTATGGCATATTTATTGTTGCTGTTACTTTATACAAAATTCTGCATAGAAGTCACTAAACTTTAGAAATCGAAGACCACTTGTTTACAGTAACTGTAGAATATTCCTATCCTTATCCATAAACGTCAATGAATATAGACATTTCCTTTCTCCCTTTTCCAGAATTTCACATATACCTTTATTAATCTCTCTCTCTGTCTCTCTCTCTGTCTCTCTCTCTCTCTCTACCATGCCTCTCTTTCTCTCTTTCTCTCATTTTGAAACAAGGCCTCACTGTGTAACCCTGACGGGGCTGGGACTCATTATGCAGAACAGCCTGTCCTCAAACCCACAGATATCTACCTGCCTCTGCCTCCTGAATGCTGGGATATCAGGTTTGTTCCACCTTACTCATCTTATTAGTATTTAATTACCTGTGATGAAATAGCATTCTTATATTTATTTTTTTAAAGCCATACTCTATGGAAAATAAATGAAGAAGGGAAACTACCATAGATTTTAGAAATTAAGGACTTCTAAAATTCTAAAAGCTAGCAAGGCTTCAGATGGTGTTGGTACAATAGTGCAGGAGGGAAGAGTTCTGTTGTGTGTAGCACAAGTTCATCACTGACCTTACAACCAGAGACAGGCAGGCAAGGGGCAAACTAGGATGGTGGAAGTTGCTACATTGTTTCTAGCACATTTCATGCACAAGCAAATTGGAAGTGTTACTTAACATATATCCAGTAAATAATGTTGGAATGTAGAATGAACATGCAACAGGTGGTCTCACACTTGTTGGCAAGAGAGAAAGAAAGTGGTCTAGGTTCTTATTTAACCCCAGACATTGTGATATAGGGATGCATAGAATGTAATGCAATAACTTAAATTTCTGTGTACTGTAACTGATGACAAAAGCAATAATGCCAACAAAATTAGGCTTTTTTCAGCTGTAACAAGCAATGGGTGAACATGCAAAAAATGGCACATTGCCACAAACTTGTTCATATTTCACAGAGATGGAAGAGGATGAAACTTCTTTCCCAGACAGACTACACCCCTACTCTGCTTCCATCCATGATCCAAATTGAAAGCAAGCAGTCACTCACATCCAGAAAACTAATGTAAAACACAGGAATCTAATTAACAAACTTGTGTCCTCTAGACGTTTTGTTAAACAAGGAAATTTTAGATGTTCCTGTCATAAAATTATGAACTATTTGGGATGAAAGTTATGATAATTTATCTTATTATCTTTGCCATTTTGATAGGCATATGTGTCAGTTTTTAAAAGTGCAATACAGAGAGAATTTTCTACTTTATTTTGCATATCGATCCCAGTTCTATCTCCCTCCCAACCTCTCTTCCTCCCTCCCATGACCTTCGACCACCCTTCCATCCCATTCCCTTCCCACACACACACACTCCACTTGTAGAGTGATGCCTTTCAGGAAGAGTCATCTAAATCTGTCAAGTCATTTCAAGTAGGGATTAGGCCCTCCCTCCTGCATCTAGGTTAAGGGAATATCCCTCCATGGGGAATGTGCTCCCAAAGTCCTTTTGTGCACCAGGGATACTTCCTGGTTCCACTGTCCGAGGTCCCTTAGGCTGCTCAGTCCTTCTGGCTGAGACCCATATACAGGAGGGTCTGAGTCAGTCCCATGCTGGATTCACAGCTATCAGTCTGGGGGCCCATTAGCACCTCCTTGTTCAGGTCAGCTGTCTCTATGTGTTTCTGTAGCCTGGTCTTTCCCCCCTCCCCTGTATCTTGATTCCAGTTCAGGTCAGTGTTCAGCTGTGGGTTAGAATTTTCTTTTAAAATAACAAACAAACAGAACAGAATTAATTTAATCACTAGTAATTCTTTATACATCTTATCACTTCACACAGGTATAGAAACAGATCTTTGGGGGCTTCTGAGAGGAGTATGTCATATTTTCCACTAGGTTTTTCCGTCACAGCAGTATAATATCAATGAACAAAATAAATATGCATAAGCAAAGTCATGAGTTGAGCACACAAATATTCAAAAAAAAAGGATTTCAATCTGTTTGAAATTAATAATGGGCAGGGATTTTTTCATGTAGGCAAAAGATAAAGAATTTTTGATTTGGTTTTGCCAATATCCATAGGTAAATGTTTCTAGTATTTATTTTTCATGAAATAAATTCAGTATGTCTTAGCAATTCGAGTAAGCAAATATTGATAAGTGAATGATTTTTTTTTCTACTGGATCCTCATAGCTTCCAACTCTGATGAGCTGCCTTTGAAATCATTCATTCATCCCTCATTAAAATCATGGAAATTTTTTTCTTATTTTACATATCGATTCCAGTTCCCTCTCCCTCCTATGTCCCCCCAACCCTCCCATCCCATCCCCCCCACATTCCACAGTGAGGGTGGTGCCTTCCAAGAGGGGTGAACAAAATATTTCAAGTCATTTGGAGTAGGGACTAGGCCCTCCCTCCTGTCTCTATGTTAAGGGAATATCCCTCCATGGGGAAGGTGTTCCCAAAGTCCTTTCATGGACCAGGGATATGTCCTGGTTCCCTTAGACTGCCCCGTCCTTCTAACGGAGGCCCATGTTCATAACTTCCAAATACACTAAGTGTTTTAATGAACAATAAAACTCATGTATTAGGTATATAATTTCATATATAACAGATTTTAATAAAATGTGATGCCATGTGTTTTTTTCTGAATAATATACCATGTGTGGTCCAAGGGAATATTTGAATAATAGATAAACCGAGAAAGGAACAAACAACAACGCATTGCATAGTTCTGTGTTTTTTCATAGTTACTTGGTGTTGGTGACCTGCTTCTGGAGAGAATGCATGCCATGTTTTACTTCCTCCAGAGGGCCACACTCCAGTTAGACAGTATCTTTCCCTCTTCCATTATGTCGTGCTGTCAGGAATTCTTTAAAATGCACTGCTTAATTTTTGCCTTCTGTTTGAATTTCAAACTCAAGCACAGTACAGGCCTCAAGAGTACAGACTTTACCAAACTGCCTGGAGGTAGACAGGACTGCTTGTATTTGTCTTCAGCTGGTCAGTTTTTCTTGTGCTGAAGGCTTTGTCACTACTGTTTCTGCTCACACTCTCTCCTATGCTGTAGCTCCTTCATTTTCTCCACATCTCGAGGAAACTCCTTTTCTGCAGGCACAAAGGTGTTCATTTCTTTTGCTTTTTTAACATTTTTATGTTTATAGGGTTTTTTGTTTGTTTGTTTGCCTGTAGGTATCTGTCCACCATTTGCATATGTGGTGCTCATGGAGACCAGAAGAGAGCATGGCATCTCTTACAATTACAGACAGTTGTGAGTCACTATGTAGGTACTGGGAATAGAACCTAGTTCTCTGGAAGAGCAGCTGGGCTCCTTCCCTGAAAAGCTATCTCTTCAGTGGCACAGGCTCTTGTTTTAGTATTCATTCTATACTGTATTCATTTATGCATACAAACTAATATTAATTGAATGTCTATTATAATGTTGTGGTGGAAATGTGGTTCATAGTGCTTTCCCTTTAGAGAGAAACTCAGACAACTCAAAATCAGTTTGATTGTTAGCTACTGTAATTGGAAGGATGGGAAATACACAATACCAATATCTAACCAAGTTTAGCAAGATTCCAGAAGGGTTCCTGTTGGATAAGTAGGAAGAAATATAAATTGAAGTTAATGTGTAAGTCCATAAGATAGAGTTAAGGAAAATGCATTTATCAAAACCTGGGAGCATGTGTTTAGTTTTTTTTTTTCCATTTGCATGTATAAAGAGTTTGCTGTGTTTAATCAGCTGCATGTAGGGGTTTAACAAAATGCTATTAGAAGTATTCAAATAGTACACAGAAGCAATCTGGAAGAAATGTCAGGAAATTGGGGCACAGCTTGATAAAACACAAAGTCTGAGGATGTGAAGTATGTCCTAAGAAAGAGCAAAGATTAAGAAATAGCCCAGAGAGGAGCATTTTATAAAGATAAGAGGAGAAACATGAAAATAAATTGTGATAGAGCAGTCCCAAAGGAAGAAAAAAAAATAAGACAATAGTTTCTTTTTAAAAACAATGCCAATTTTTAAAGAATAAGCACATGAATGATTGTCTATGTAATAAAATGAGCTTGAAAATGAGTTCATAAGAATTACCTGGTTATGTCTATTTTCCTTGAGGAGAAAAGAGTTACAGCAGAACTCTATGCTCACTGTAGAGAACGTGAGTAATATTCTGTTATCACTTACTGAGATCCATCTCCAAATTAAGGACATTCTAGTGGAAGTGTGGTAATTGCCATTTTAGTTATGATTTTTCTCTTATTATTACTATCTCACATTTCTTTATACACAAATTTTATGTCTATATATCTTCTTTCATGAGCTTTCTTTTTAATATTTAATAGTATTATATTGCATGATATTGGTATTCTATCCAAGAAATTATCTGTCTAACATGCTAGTGGCAATGTCCAATGGCTAAATTCACTTTGAGAAGTAACTTGACAATGTCTTTTAAATTTGACAATTCTATATTATCTAGACATTCTATGCTCATTTGTTTACCAAGAAGAAATAAAAGCATATTCCTACACAGAGACTTGCTCAGAAATATTCTTAAAATGTATATGTAATGTTGCCAATCTGGAAATATATATATATATATATATATATCTGATCAATAAATGGTGGCACAACCACATAATACAGAATTATGTGCCTATAAAAGAAATGGTTAACATATAAACCAACAGACTAGATGTCAAAATAATTATGTCATAAAAAGGCATATTATATTGTAACAAATACAAACTATTGCATATTATTATAGGAAAATTTTATAATGAAGCACAAAGACATTTGGAGGGATGATAAATGCTTTCGTAATGCTTTATGGTGGTATTTTATGATAATGATTCATGGGACAAAAGTTCTCTATATCATCTTCACTGGTACTTTAAGAGAGCTAATATGTACTGTTTCTGCCATCCAATTCCACAGATAGATAACAACAATACAAAATATAATATTTTGCTTCTATGATACAAATAAATTACTCAAAATCAAAAGAAGGGCCTGGAGAGATTCCTCCTCAGTGATTAAGAACACTTTCTGGGCTGTAAAAGGCATAGGTTCAGTTCTCAGCACCCACATGGTGGCTCACAGCCATCTGTAACTCTAGTTCCTTGGAATCTGATGCACTTTCTGACATTCATGGATATCAGGTACATAAAGTACACACACATATACACAAGGGAAAGACTTATATACAGAAAATAAAGTAAATAAATGTAAAAATTAAATTTAAAGCCTCAAAGTAGGACCAGTCTCAAGAATTTGTCCAATAGTTTACCACCCAGCCTGACACTCTGAAGACTGTTCACGAGCTCTGAGAATGTGATGACAAGCTGTCACTATGTGCTCTTTCACACCAAACACCCTGCACGCTTTGCTGTGTTGGCTCCAGCGGAAAGGATTACTCCCCAGTGTCTAAGTGCATGTTCAGAAAACAACCTTAAATACACTTTCTTTTTTCTTTTAAAAGATCTGTTTTCCATGAGTTTGGAAAAAGTCAACTTATTTTTTTTTCTGTATTTGGTCTTTTAAAGATATTTCCCAGAAATAAGACTTAGCTGAATTTAAGTATTTGAAACCCTGACAAACATGTTCTCCCCTGCAGCTTCTGAAAGATTCTTGGCCTTCCTGTTTCCTTCAGGCCCCCGAGGTACTTTTATGTGTCTATAAATGAAACCGTATGCACACACTATTCACTTTTAACATCTACTGTAAGCCTGGCCCATCTAAATGAAGTCTGTCCTTCTTTTCTGGAGTCTCTTGTGTTTGTGGATGTAGCAAAGTCCTTGCCCTCCCATTACCTTGGAGCTGGTTTAACAGGTGTTCTCTGCCACATCTGGCCTAAAAACCATCTTCCAAACATTGATCCCTTTTGTTTTGTTTTTGGTCACAGTGTAGAATAGAAATATTCAATGTTCAATGTACAACTTTGCATCGTGGGCTAGAACACATTTTATATTTAAGTGAAGACATTGCAGACTCTCTGGCAGCACATGGTCTGTCAGAACAGTGAACTGTTCCAGCTCACCTTTGCTCCAGCAATGACATCTATCTATGCCTTAAGCAGAGTTGGATTGATGAGACATGCAAAAAGTTCTCTGTTGTGCTGTTTGTGGTAGACAACAATAGTCAATAATAAAAATAATAATATCAGAATGCAAAGGCACTGTTAAACGCCATCTGGATTGAAGAGAGAACATAAAATGGTCAGATATATTAATTGTGAAGTTAAAGCAAAGTGTCAAAGTTGGAGCCTGGTTTCTAATAATCTCATAGTGAGGCTAGACATAAGACTAAGCAGGAAATAACATGCTGCAGTTGGTTGTAAAACTGTCAATCTCATCTTACACAAGTTTTCTATGACAGTCTTATCTTTGATAGGAACAAATGAGAGATACTTGGCTGAGATACAACTGAAAACCTGGGGTTTCTAGAATCTCTGAATGCTCCAGTGGAAGTGGTTTGTTCCTATATTGGAAAGATGTCACCAATGCAATTCAGAGTCTTCCAATGAGAAATATGACAAGTAAAACAACGTCTCCATTCACACCCTCATGCCCAACAGATCCATAAGTGGTATGAAATCTATGAATGAACCTGATCAAAAAGTGCAGGAATCAGGGCTGGAGAGATGGCTCAGAGGTTGAGAGCACTGGCTGCTCTTCCAGAGGACTTGAGTTCAATTCCCAGCAACAATATGATGGCTCACAACCATCTATAATGAACTCTGGTGCCCTCTTCTGGCCTGCAGGGATAAATGTAGACAGAATACTATACATAATAAATAAATAAGTAAATAATAAATAAATAAATCTTAAAAAAAAAGGACAGGAATCAGACAACAAAGAAAAGAAGTAGGAACAATAGGAAAGTAAGTGCTCAGCATCTTAATTATATAGGGAATTTTTGATGTATAAAATTGATGTCCTTTCTTTAATAGAATTCTGTTTCAATATCAACTTTAAAGTATTTTGGTTTCAAAATAAATTAAATGTCCCAATTCAATTTTAAGCTCTTGTCAAAAAAATGAGTCTATATGTCCATGTCTTAGAGTTATGTTACATATTATATTTCTTTAAATGTATATCAATACCCATTAGCATAAATTGGTTTATTCAAATAGAATTGAATTATACCAAATCTCATTTTATTTCTGAATACATTCTTTCAATATTTTATTATTATTTTAACACAATATGAAATTATTTTAATCATATCAAATTTGAAATTTGAGTTTGTTACTGATCCAGTGTAATAAACCCATTAAGTTCTCTTTCTCTCCAGTAACAGGATATCATATTTTTTTCAGGAAGAAAGCTGAAGACAATGAGCATTTAATGAAACTTCCATAAGCTATCTGTGAAAGAATTCATATATTTAATTTAATTCAAGAACGTCTCTCAAAAGTTTAGAATTTTGTCTTTTATACACTTTGACAAAGCAGTGCCAGGGAACCCAGTGATATGGACATTTGCCATATGACAGTTCAGAGTCAAATCCTCACTCCACACACCATACCCCATGTGCATTACCCCTGCCTTCTACTGCATGGAGACACTCTTATTGCATAAGGTGGTGCTACTGGTCATTAGGTCTCCAGTCCCAAATGGCACCATGTCCTGCTTACCTGTCCTTCCTTACACATGAGACTGAAAATGTTCCTTCAGGAAGAAAAAGAGAGGGGAGAAAAAGAACAGGAGGAAGAGCAGGAATCTTTACTTATTTATTTTTCTGTTGATGTATGTATGTATGTATGTATGTATCTATCTATCTATCTATCTATCTATCTATCTATCTATCTAATGTGATTCTAATGTGTTTTTCCTTTTGTGACCACAGACCCTCCTCCAGCTTTCTCAGGAATACTTTATCTGAGGGAAGCTTTTTCGTTCCCAGTGCTCTATGGCATTATCTTCTTTCACCCCTTTATCAGTCAAATATTTAAGTTAATTTGAAAGCTAAATAGAAATATACATTTAACACAAAAGTCATTTCCTGAAATAGACACTATCCCTAACAATATTTGTGGCACTATGTTTATCACATAATTACAGTGGAAATATATGTTCATAACATTATGATAGAACATACTATTTATTTTGATGGTGTGTAAGGCAGAACTTGGGCTATTTATATAACAACATATTCTAATAAACCCAATATTTATCTAGTAATGTCATAAAGACATTACTAGACAGTTTTCCATTATGTGGTTTAATCTGCTTTTTGATAAAAAGTCCTAGTGAGATAAGTTAAGAATGTTTAGGGAGATATTCTCCTTTACATTGGAACAATATGATTACTTAAACACACTTTATCATTTTAATGGGAACACCAACTTATTGGCTTACTGTGTTCAGAACATAAAGACTTTCTTATTGTAGCCAAAAATAGTCCATGACTGGTATGGGAAAAATCAAACCTCTCAGCTATCTGATGCACGTCTTGGAGCAAAAGCAGTTGTAATGATTCAGGCATTATGCTGGCCTGCCCCTGCCACCTGGCAGAATGCACTCAGGCAGTACTCTGGTCAGCCCAGGGTTCCATGAGTACTAGTCTGCAGGCAGGTGTAAAGGACCCCTTTAAAAGCCAGACCCCCGCCCACTTACTCTCTTTCTTGCTCTCTATCTCTCTACTGCATTTAGTTGGCCACCAGCTCCCCCCCTTCTTCTCTCCCCTCTATGTCTCTTCCCTTCCCCTCACTCCCCTTTCTAAATAAACTCCTCATCTAAGCTCTATCTGCCTGGCATGTTATTCCCTCCCGCCTCGGCCACCCTCACCTGTTATGGAACCTGCTATGCTCTCCCATATGGTGCCTTACCTTGGTACCCCACTCACTTGGGACCCTCACCTAGGACCATTCACCCCTCATCCCTTCTCCAGCTTTTATTCTTATAACTGTAACTAAAGAACAACAGCAGTTAAGATGTCTGTTCTATGCTGCAGGCATTCTGGAGGAAGGATAACACACGTTAAGTGATGTTTCTTGGGGATACATCCTCTGTGTCAATCACTATGCTAGTTTCCATCATATTTCTTAAGCAACCCTGGAAGATAGTTATCATTCATCACAAATAAGAGCAGGTTTGGAGAGACATTAAGTAACTTTCTTTATCTTAAGTAACTTGCATGGAAGATTGCAAAATTAAATGTAAAAATTTATTCTCTTTTGATAGTGTTGTTTAGCCAAGAGTTGTAAACATCATCATCATCATATCTAAAACAGTTTTTAATTGTTTACTATATTTGGTACTAATATTACACTGGTGTCAGAGAGTGTTCAATGTGTGCTCAACACTTCTTTTAAATGTTCTTAATATGAGGAAGACAGGCTATTGCTTTTTTTAAAAAATAAGCTTATAAGAACTTAAATGTATTTTAACATCATCTACTTCCCCCAGGCAAGTGACTCTTCAGTTGCAAAGCTGTGTCTCAATCCGGTCTACACTTGCATTGTGGCATTGCCAACAGTTGAGGTCTACCCAAAAACTTCAAATGCAGCTAAGGTTAAGGTAGGTCATTGCCTCCTGTATGTAGTATTTTTAGAGATGGTTATCTGTTTATGATTGGCTTTCTACCTCTCAAACATGCCAACACATACACAATAGACACAGCTCAGAAACATACAAAGATAGATGAAAGTCATGTTGCTTAAAGGAAAATATATGGGTCCGGAGAGAGGGAAAACATGAAAGCAAATGGGAAATTATTATAGAAAAGGAAAGGACAAGTGATGTATGTGCATGTGCGTGCGTGCGTGCGTGAGTGCGTGCGTGCGTGCGTGCGTGAGTGCGTGCGTGCGTGCGTGCGTGCGTGCGTGTGTGTGTGTGTGTGTGTGTGTGTGTGTGTGTGTGTGTTGGGAGGTATAATCAAAGTACTATTTATATGAAAATATAACAAAACCATTATTCTGTAGAACTAATTTATATTAGTAAATAGATAGACTGAAAATTGAGAAATAAAGACATAGAAGTGAGAGTGATTATTTTGATTTTGAAGAGACGAAACCACACCCAGATTCCATGGTTTAAAATAAATCTTTTTGTAGTGTGTTGTGGTGTCTGGATTGACTAATCCCATAAGTCTCTCGTGAGATTTCCACACAGTATCACCAGATAGAATCAGAAGCTGTGTTCTCCAGTTGTCTCAACTGGTTTGGAAAATCCGGGTAGCTCATTCACACTCCCAGAGCTCTACTGCAACTCATTTAGAAACCAGAATAAGATGGCTTCACGATCTGACTAAGTCTCCTGAGGGCATGTGTTCCAAAAGCAAATATTCCTAGACACACAGACAGATGCAATTAAGACAACTTCAATCCCCCCTAAAAATCTCTGCATGCTCTCTGTTCAGCAGGATACTCAGGCCAGGGAAGATTCAATGATGAAGGGGTGAGATTCCACTTTTCAATGAAGTGGCAACTAATGCAGTTGTTTCTAATCTATAAAATTAAATAATAAGGTGATTCCCTTGGAGATTTGTTTGAAAATCATTATCTTCAGTAATTATTTTGCCAGATAAACCTATTTCACACAGATAGATTTTGTTGGAATGCATTAATAACATTGCAAATAGTTTTTGGATTCTTTGTAACAGAAACAGTGTTTGAAACATCTCCAATGCTTTTATGTTAGCAGGAAGCAACACACTGAAACATAAAATAATAAGAACAAAATACAGTGATTAGAAGAACTCCTGCTAGGGCCATGGCGCTGCTGACTTGTATACGAATGTGTGAAAGGCAATGGGATGTGCTGTCCCCAGAATCCCTCATTCATTTCACATGAAATCCAGTGATATACATGCTGCTATTGTTTGCAACATTATGTAACCACAACTCTATTTTTACAATTGTGAGGAAATGAAAACTTGGATTTATTGTCCCAAGTCAAAACAATTACAAGAAATGTCCAAATGCAATTTATTATTCTAGAAATAAACCACAACACTAAGCTTCAATCCAGACAGTTCTGCTATGAACAAAGTTTGTGTCAGAGGCTGCCCTATGTAGTAATAACATGACTAAGCAAATCTCTGCTTTGTGTATGTAAAGATAATGGCTCTTTATATGCATCCACACTCCTTGTGAGTTCTTTCTAAATTTATTCTCTGATAAATTCATATATGTGTTGTCATAGTTAGAGTTTTACAGCTGTGAAGAGACACTATGACCATGGCAACTTTTATAAAGGAAATATTCACTTGGGTCTGGCTTACAGTTCAGAGATTTGGTCCATTATCATCATAGTGGGAAGCATGGCAGTATGCAGCCAGACATGGCTCTGGAGGAGCTGAGAATTCTACATCTGGATCAGTAAGCAGCTGGCAGAGAACTGGCTGTCACTCCTGAAACCTCAAATCCCACCCCTAGCTCTTGCCACAAGGCCACATCTACTCTAATAAGACCATGCCTCCTAATAATGCTACCCCTCATGAATTAATTAAAACAAATGAGTGTGGAGGACATTTCTATTCAAACCATCACATGGTTTGACCATTCAAACCTCTTCTTAACTGCTCTTACTCACTATCAGCCTTTTACTCTTCTCAAAAAGTTTTCCAATGTTCATGGTGCGTGTGTGTGTGTGTGTGTGTTTGTGTGTTTGTGTGTGTGTGTTTGTGTGTTTGTGTTTGTGTGTTTGTGGGTTGTGTGTATGTGTGCATGTGTGTGTGTGTGTCTGTGTGTGTGAGAGAGAAAGAGAGAGAGAGAGAACGTGCACCCCTACACTGTCTCTGTCTCTGTCTGATCCACTGATTTTAGTTAGGATTGCCTTCATGAGAACAGATGGAATGCTATTTACTAGACTATTGACAGCTAATCAATAGCAAGACTACAAGGGAAAAAGTGTCCTCTTCCCCCTACAACCATTAACTCCACAAGCTTATTAGTGACTGAGCTCCCAAAGATGAGGGAATGCTGATATACCCAGCCTTATGCAGGTTTGTATAGGTACCTGTGACTGTTGTGATTTCATGAGAGCAACCACCATGTTGTGTCCAGAACATGGGGTTTCCCAGTTCTCCTCCCATTCTCTGTGGCTCTTAAATTCTTTCTGACTTGCTTCTGGCAATCTTCTTCAAACTAATAGACAAAATAACCTCAGATCAGTTATTTTAGTGCTCTTTTCATAAAGTTTAGAAAAATTTAAAATAATTATATATAAAAAAGCCAGTAGCCAAGTATATCATTTGAGGAGTTATTTACACCTTTATAGCTTTATTCCGTATATTATAAAATTAATTACATTGACATCGTGTGACCTTATTTTTATTTTTCTGGTGGTATCACAAAGATACATTCATCTTATTAGAGCATTTTAAAATCTTCATATTAAAGAACATTTGAAATATATAAATTAGTAAAATGAATTCCATGTTTCCATAAGTCAACATGATGAAGGTCCCTTCTGCAAAAAATTTCATTTCACTTCACTCCAACTATTTTATCACTTCATCTAAATGCTGCCAGCATTTTAACATTTTTCAGTTTCATAATAGATAGATTTTGCTATGTAAAGGTCTGATCATAGGAGAACAGTGTTAAGAGTGTTCCTCTTACAATGACTGGAACCACCATAGTGATCTGTCAAGGCATATAGAAAGGACCTGATCAGTACACTCATAGGAATTTTGGTGCACTTCCTACATTTAACTTTCTGGCTGCTGAGTTCTCAGCAAGATTCACTAATGCAGAGGGCACACTCATGTCCTCCATCCATCAGAAAGAGGACATTCAACAGCAGTCACCAAACTGCATTTACAACCAAACAGTTCACAGCAGCTCAGCATCTCCCAAATTTAGGTCTCAGCATTTGGGGACCTCACCTTTGCCCAGGTGGGTATTTATCAAGTTGATTTATGCTTTCTGTCTAAACAATGAAGCTAGTTAAAAATGTCTGTCCTCCAAAAACTGTCAAAGGCTTCCCTTCAGTTCTCCTAATAGTACTTTGGGAAACAAAAAACAAAACTACGAGGAGAAAAAGTCAGGGACTATTTATGAGATAAATGAATGTCTCAGAGCTACTTGTAAGCAAGGGCACCTGGTTCTGTAACTGTAAGCAAAGAAGTTAACACTTCCATTCAAAAGTACATTTCTACAAGGTTTATAGCTATAATGATTCAGTTTCCCTGGGCATGGATCTAACTTTAAGCAAATGCTGACCTTAAATCATACATTCCGATTCCCATTACCTATGGAAGGGTATTTCACTCACAACCAACCACCTGTATGCTCTATGCATTAGTTATTTTCTTGCATACTTTACCTTTATGCAAGAATTAAAGGGAAAATTATTAAGAGTTATTTTGGGGTTGTTACTTCACTTTGCACATAATTCTCATTCTCTACTAAGAGAGTCTACTAAGTTCAAACGTTTGAAGACTGCTTGGTTTATTTACTAGCACTGTTTGTCTTCTATAGTTTTTATTTAAAATTAGAATTTGTTTTTAATTTACTGAAGGTCTACTGTGTAGTAAGCTGGTTACATATATTATACTCAATTTCTTCTTCCTGCTAAGAAGGGAGAGCTGAGTGTGCTTCATACCAAATTTATTAACTGAGTTCAGAAAACTCAAGAGAGTAGCCTGGAAGTTACTCAGGCAGAAGTCCAGTTCTGAGAGAACACAATATATCTTCATTCTTGAATATTTTTAGAACAGATGAGGCAAATACTTGTCTCTAATAACACTCATGCCCTGATACCATTGTATTCATTCCACAAAAGTATACTGAACTGTGCTTTTATTTATAGGTACACAAAACTGAATATATGAGGACCTTTAATTTACTGTGTATCACAATATGAAAAGAGTGTTGCCTTGATCTACAATGTACTTCAATGATACAGTGTTACTGTCAGCTCAGTGGAGCTCTGACCTGTAAATTCTGTTAATCATTTACATAATTTTAAATTGCTTGAAACTAATGCAATTTCACAACTTTTTAGAGGAGGTCACTATTCCAGAGATTAGATTGTCAGCTACTAAAGATGTATGCTAAAAAATAAAAATGTATGAAACCTACTAGTTTATACAGTTTCTATAAAATACGCTTTGAAGTTATCAGGGTGGCTAAGCAAGGAAAAGTAATTGCTACTAAAATGGATGACCTGAGTTCAAAATCTGGAACACACATAGTAGGAGTGAACCACCTCTGGCAGGTTGTCATCTGTCCTCCATGTGTGTGAATTCACACACACACACACACACACACACACACACACACACACACACGGTGGGGGATGAGAGTAAACAGAAGGCATTATGTGAGTGTATAATGTATACATTTTCCAGAGAACAAACTTAATTTATAAAAAAGTTAAAATGACACAGTTACTACTTTTCTCTTTACTTAAAAGATTTTCATTTATTTATGTTTAGCCTAGGTGTATGTGTGTAGGCGTTTTGTGTGTCTGTGTGCATGTGGAGATCAAAGGATCTCTATCCTTAGTAGGTGCTCTGCTTTCAACAATCCTCCGTCTGCCTCTCCTAGCTCCACCTAATGTTTGGCTGTGGGTCTCTGCAACTGCTCCCATAGGTGTGCATGCTTGATATTGCCTGGATGGCCAAGAACCAGAATCTATATAGCCCAGAGACTTAGGGTAGAACCAAACATGACTGACATAAAAAAACAAAAACAAAAACAAAAGTCTAGTTCCACTGCCAAAGGTTTCATAGACTGCCTGGCATAATGCACAAACTTTGGGAGCCCATTCCCTATAGAGGGATACTCTATTGGCCTATAAAAATGGGGGATCACCTAGGCCCTGCACCAAATGGTATGATAGCCTTTGATGTTACCCAATGGGAGGTCTCACCCTCCCTAGGGAGTGGGTGGAAGGTGGGATGTGGAGGTAGTGGAGGACATGGAAGAATGGGAGGGAAGGGAACTGGGATTGGTATGTAAAATGAGATTGTTTTTAATTTAAATAAAAAGCAGGGAAAATGTCAATAAAATGATTCCTTTAAATGGCACTCATTGGAAATGTATTTTGCTGGATGAAACCTCTCTGCTAACAATGGGCTATGCCCCAATCTATCTTTCAGGCAGTCTTGTTTATACAGAGCTAATCAAAAAAAAATAATTCAGAATTATTCTTTCACCTTTGTTGAGTGTTAGCACTTGAACGCATGATTTTTTTAATTAAAAACAATTCTTTTTATTTACATATCAACACCAGTTCTTCTGTCCCCTTCTCCTGCTCTGCCACTGCCCCAATTTCCACCCCTCATGTATTCCTGAGAGAAGGTAAAGCCTTCCCCTGGGGAGTCAACAAAGTCTCTGGCATACCAAGTTAAGGCAGGACCAAGGTCCTCCCCTTCTGTCAACATTGAGCATGTTATCCCACCATAGGGGGTGGGCTCCAAATAGCTAGTTCATGCTCCTAGGATAGGTCCTGGTGCCACTGCCAGCCCCCTCCCAACATATAACTGTTACCCATATTCAGAGGGCCTAGCTTGGTCCTATGCAGGTTCTCCATTTGTCAGTCTATGAGTTCCCACTGGTCAGCTGTCTCTCTGGTTTTCCCAATAATGCCCTTGACCCTCCTTATTCATATGATCCCTCCTCTCCCTCTTCAACTGAATTCCAGGATCTCAACCCAGTGCCTGGCAATGAGTCACTGCATCTACTTCCATCAGTTACTGGATGAAGTTTCTATAACGACAATTAGGATAGTCACCAATCTGATTACAGGAGAAGGCCATTTCCATTTCAGGCACTCTCTCCACTATTGCTATTAGTAATATTACTATTAGCAATAGTGGAGTCCTAACTGGGGTCATCCTTGTGGATTCTCGAGAATTTGTCTAGCATCAGGTTTCTCCCTAAGCCCATTTTGGTTTCCTCTATCAAGATATCTCTTTTCTTTCTTTCTTTCTTTCTTTTTTATTTCTTCCCTCTCCTTACTCCCCAAATTCAGTCTTCTTGATCACCCATGTTCCCATCTCCCATTCTCTCTCTTCTACTACCCCTTTCTAGTTTACCCAGGAGATCTTAACTATTTTCCCTTCCCAGGGCCCTGCATGGAACTCATGAATTTTTAAGGGGATGCCATTCCACCCATAACAATCAACATCGCCTTTGTTCACCCAACCTGACTTCTACTAACTGTTAAACTGTGTGAATATAGGAATCATATCACACTGTGTTTCATATGTCTAGCACTTTTGATTCAAATGTGTACATAATTCCCTAAAAGCAACACTCCTACTCCACGTTCTGTAGCTATTAAAAGAATTTGAGCTGCTCATGATGTATTCAGCTAGGAATGCTGGAAGCCCAATGTTCTTATCGTCAGCTAAATTGCAGTTGTATGGGAATTTCAGCCCCAACTCTGTGTTCAATGTTTGATGAGAAAACAATTTTCTATTCAAAGTGCTCAAGAATGACACAAGCAAAGAAAGAATGATAGGTTATATAAGGATAAATACATTTTGTGAGGGGTGGTAACTTAGTATATATTGGCTTCTATATCAGATGAAACTATTTCAATACCTTCACAGAACTCACAGTCAACTTTGGAAAGGCAACAGCACATTAGAAATCCTTAGGGAGAAAATATGTAAAATCAGAAGCTGTGAGCAATGGCCACCAGGATTCACACATACCAAATCTTCCAGTGGCTTAACAAGGAAATGTCTGTGGTGACTTTAGTAACTAAAAGCCAGTGCTTTCTGAGAAGACTAGGTTAGGGCCAAGGTGGGGGTAAAATGAACAAAGTAACATCAGGTAAATAGTAGATTCCAGAGTAGGAAGATCAATGCTGATCAATTTATTCAAGAAGTGGTTAGAAAATGAGAAGGCTATCATTGAACACAACTTCTATCCTATTGACTAACCTGGTACCTTTAGTAATGTTCTTTCAGTTCCACAAAACTGTCACAGATAATTTCAAAAATGTGTCATCTACCCATTATAAAAAAAGCTGTCTTTAGTTAATAAACAAATTAGTTACAACAAAGTAAGTTATCCTTCCATTTATCTGGAATAGAAGTTAAATTTTAGAATGGCTCATAAACTACTGCTTTTCTGCTAGATGTTAAAGGGTGAAAGGGAAAGAGAAAATTAAGGAAGACTTTTCAGATAATTTAGTACAAGAAACCTACTATTCAAAGTTTATAGGAAAAATTCCACTAACTTAAAACTTGGTGATTGCCAAGTACTTTATGCCATGTTATCCTACACATGTTCCATGGTGTTGCTTAATTTCCATTATCTTTTTAGCTCTAGGTGTTGTTTCCCATTCTTCATAGTCTAAATGACAGCTTGTATTGTCTTTACCAGAAAAAATCAATCCACACGTTGGATAAATCTTGGAAAATACATATCTATCAGTTGATGTTGGCTGCATTTCTTTTTACTTTGGCTTGCATGGTTTAAATGTCTTATGTGTTTATCTTAGGAGATATATATGCTAGCACAGAAGCAAATTGCAAGGACAGAGTGTTCTGCACGAACTTCCACTTGACATTGTTTAATAAGAGATTATTTTGATGATTGAATAGTTTAAGAGGTGAGCCATGGACTCAGCTCTTGGTTTCATATTCATTTAATACAGTATTTTTTCTCAAATGTTGTCATACATGATAGTATTTTAAATAAAGCATTTTCCCAAAGGTGAATCAGAAACTAGTTCAGAGATAACTTGATTCTATACAATTTGTCTGTACTTCCATAAAAGAAGCTGGACTCTCTTCTCTTTGTGGACTATTATTTGGTGTGCTTGAATCCATATCCATTTTTCATGCTATGTGCTTTCAAGCCTCTGCACTCAGTAGTACAATTTAAGGACACTCAACATGAATTTCTATAATGATGTGTCAATGTCTGGATGGATTTTTCCTAAGGGGAATATTGGCTGAGCATTGGAGGAAGAGGACAGAAAGGACCAGAGTATTTCTTCACAGCTCTCTGAGCCACAGACAACATCTATCTGTATCAATGTCTCTTCTAAAATCCAGCTCTCACCTGTCAGGCCAGCTGGGCTTTGTCAAGATAAGCAAAGTGTCTGGGTTTCCATCATTCCTTCCATCTTTTAGCCAGCCTAAAGGTTGGCTGTTGTTTTCAAAGTCAGGGTAACTTTGTTCCTCTTTTTCTAAACACTTCACTTATATTTTAAACTTTTCAAGTGGATTGTCTCTTCATAGCTGTAGTCCGGTTGGGACAGATGTCTTCTATCTCCTCTTTTCAAAAACCACGATCACCAATAAAATCTTATATACTTCTTACTATCACATGATCTCTGTTACTGTCACCAACCACAGTAGTGAAATACATGAATTGCTGTCCAAAGGGCTCGGAGTGTTGTGTTGAAAGTACAAAGAAGAACCTTAAGTACTAATAGTCGAAGCCAGAAGAAGGCATAAACAGGATGCCCTACAAGAGCAGCAAGTGGACAGTGAAAGATAGGACTGGCTGCTCTGTATGAAATGGGGGCAGAATGGTAAGGGTCTGTAATCTCCAAGCATCATGTGATAGTCTAGTAGTGACCCTTGCATACTCAAAACAAAACAAAGCAAAATAAACAACAACAACAAAAAAAACTACGACATATCCATGTAAATCACTGTGTGAGAGGACATTATTCCACATTAACCATTACATACTCTAAGGGGCACTTCTCTTTTCCTTACTGAAGATCCAAGGCATCAAAATAAAATGTATGAATGATGGAAATAAAATGTATGAATAATGGTATATGGAAAAAGTAAGCATTGAAAGTGGCATTCTTATTTACACAGCATGGAATGAACATTGTGTTATGGAATGCCATCCACCGATCTCCTTCCAATCATATTTTGTGATACTCAAAATCAGCCCCAGGTCTGATATCTAGCTATATCCTGAAAAGAAAATGCACTTCTTCATACATAGACATTATTCAAACTTAAAGGTGCTCTGATTTCCTCATCTCTGTTAGGAAAATCAGTTAAACCCATATTCAAATCCCACTTTGCTCATAAATCTCTATCTCTCACCCCCACTTTAAATGAGATTCTAGGAAGGGTTCCAAATCTGTGAATCTTACACACTTGATTGAAATCAATTATCTAAATATGTGACTCCCAATTAGCCCTGGCTTTGTATGGTAGGAATGCACTGCCTCTTTTCCAGGGGCTTGGAGTAGTCCTACAATTATAAGAGTGTCAGAATGAGTTATAGCACAAGAAGTTTAAAGATTTTACTTCCAAATCCCAATTCCAGATTTATATATGCTGGGGACAGAGATCATTCCTTGCAAGTTATGGAACACATATCCAATAAAGCATGTCAGTAAACCTGGTAGAATATAAAATATATCTTTTCCTAGCAGCTTAATTCACAGAGCTTGGATTATTTTAAAGAAAAAAGTTCTGCGAGGATTTGGCTTGTTAAACCTTTCTCTACACACCTTCATATATCAATGTTTAAAATCTTAGGACAGGGATAATTATTCCAGGATAAGCACAATCTTCTATGTGAAGATGAGAAGCAAAACAACTAATCTATGGGCATTATAGTTATTATCTTTACATTTCTACCCACCATAAACTTGATTTTGTGTGAAAATACCTATCTTTCATGCTATTTTTCAAATTTGTTCTTTCCTAGTGGAAATCAGTTTCTAGTCAGAATTTCTCAGAGCTATGTTAAAACAAAACACAGTTCAATAGTGATCGATAAAGTTGGCTACCATTCATCTACTATCACATGGCATTAATTTTGATTCCTAAGAATATAACTAGATAGCTGATATTATCACCATTTAATTATAAGAGACAAAGGATTGGGGCATGTTTCCAGGAAACAATTGAGCTAGGATTTCAACTGAGTGAATTTAATTGTCTGTCCTTTGTCTGTGATTTATAGCCTCTTTCAAAGGATCATACTAAAAATATTCTCAAGCTGTGAGAGAATCAGACAGTGAATTATCCAGAGACAGCACTAGGCTCTGCATTTGATGCTGTTTCTCTCTTCTCTTTCCTTTGCTTTGCTTAATCTCTCCCCATCCACTCCTCTCTTTCTTCTTTTACCTCATTTTTAAACAATTTAGTTATATTTTCCTTAACCAGACTGCTTTTCTTCTATTAAGTTAAATAACTTGAATCTAATCATCAAAAATCATTATTTGTCATTATTACAAATCTTCTAATACTGTACAACATAGATGGATTCAATAATAATTTGTAATAGCATTGTTGCATTAGTCAATGTTCTATAATATATACAAATGCCGATGTTGGAAGTATGCACACACCTACCTACAAATGAAAAACAGAACTTAATATTCAATCATAGCATTCTCATTATTCATAATACAGTGGTAAGAGCATGTAATAACTAGCAATAGCAAGAGTTGACTTTTAAATTATTGCACTTACTATGATTAAGGGTATGCTAATGTCTTCTACTGAAGTCTGTTTACTTGGTGAGTCACTAACAGGGGTGTCTAGGGCACAGGCATCTTCTGTTTTTTGGAAAAAATTATACAGTTGAAAAACAAAAAAGGCCAAAAGGACCTTACATTTATGGGTAATTTTCAAGTCCCATGAATTGAAGTTCTATTTTTGAGTATAAAGAACCCTAATTCTGTAAGTCCGCTTATAGTTGGAAATGAAGTATCTCATGTTATCAGAAAGAGGCTATTAGCACAAGTTGCTCCTTTAAGTGTCTGTTTTAAATATTAAACAGTTCAAATTTATTTCATTTTAATAGTATTTTACAGGTGCAGAAATAAGTGTGGACTCTTAGTAGATAAGCATCATGAAAGAAGCAGTGTTACTATCACATTAGTTCACTGAGTATTGCTTAAAAATAATTTTTAAAACAGACCTTTCATACCCATTAACATAAACAATTGTAAAACAAGGCCAAGAAAGCCTCTGTAATTTGACAGCATTCAGTACGTTGGAATCCATAATTTCAATAAGCTAAAAATAAGATATATAATTAGTGGTATAATTTCATATTTCTCTCTTCATTGTGTATATAACCATACACCCTCCAAGTTGAGAGCTAGAAAGGTGCTCCTTATGGATTTTTTTTGCATCCTTACCCATGGCTACTGATTCTAAATCTTTCTACGCAGTTTTAGCATGGTGTCTATGAATAGATGGTGGATGTGCATAGGTCTTACCTGAGAAACTGCTAGAGGGGAAAACAGGCACAAGAACTTTGCATGGTGGGACACTGGCCACACAAATGTAGGAAATTCAAATGTTCTTTATCTTATAAGCATAGTCAGTGGGGTTCAAGTGTGCATACACATTCCACAAATGTATTTGAAAACATGGGTATAACTGATATAGTTATTAACACATTAAGGGGCTGGATAAATGTATCACAGTTTCTTGCAAATAAAACTACAACTAAACATGAAAAAGGTTTAATTGCACAAGTACTTCAACTGACTCTTAAAACTATAAAGCACTCCAGAATTTCTTCCCAGTGCTTCTGACAGACAGTGTTTCATTGAGCTCCGATGAACTCCTTCTGTATAACCTCTGTCAGGACAAAATAATTATAGCTGCAAAGTATATAAAACAATATCATTAGCTCTCCTTCCAAGCCAGCAAATTAAAGCAAAACAGTACAAGTTATAATTCTGCAGAAAGTTTAACAGGATGATTTTGAGTAGAATTGTGTGGGATGTGAATTATCCCCAGCCATAAATTACTGTACAGAAAAGCAACTGAAATCACAAAGGTTGGAATAGTACAAGTCTTGATGAAGTCTTACAGTGATTGGGATAGCCTTGCGCATTGCAGAAGCCCCACATGTACATCATGTGCTTCAGAAGAAAGGAAGCTTTTATGGATTTTCTATGTGGATTTCCCTTCTCATAGCACTGCAGCACAACTTGAGAGTAAAAGTCCCTGTCAAGCATAAATGCTGAAGTCAGGCATGGTGGGACATAGTTGAAATCCTAGCCCTTGGGATACAAAGGCAGGAAGATCGGGCACTTCTCAGTTCCTTGGCAGTTCAAAGCCAGCTGGGAATATATGAGACATTACCACAAAAACAAAACACACAAATAATACCTACAGCTTGTCATCTCTAAAGACTCAGTGAAGAATAGTCTTTTGACTCGAACATATTAAACATGGCATTAGAAGTTTTGGTAGTACTGAGTAAGCCCCATAAATCTTATTATTTATGAGTGCTGCCAACAGAGATAATGCAAAGAGGAATGATTTTAAATTTCAACATTCCAATACATTATATTTTAATTAACACTTCATTAAATTGAAGGTGTCAATCTTACCCTAGGAATCCAGGGTTAATTCCTATGCATATAGTATATTAAATAAAGTAGAAAATACACAGAGTAGGATTGTACCAATTTTATGCTTTTTATTTTCTGCTGTTTTTGCTTCTGTTTGAATTTCTGAGCTCATCTGAGGTACCGTTCCCTTGAACTTGACTATTACTGACATGTGAGTAAGTCTTTAATCTTCATACTCTCTACTTCCAAATAGTATTTTGTTTTGAATGTAACTTCTTGACCACTTGCTCTGTTCATAAGCCCATAAAATCCCCCTTTCCCATTAGCATGTCTATTGATATTCCCATTATTCCCAGTTTGAATCTATTATTTTTAATGCTGACTATTTGGAGGTTTCTATGCTTTCACCCTTTACTAGCTGATGCAGCTTAAAAGTGGAATATCAACTCCAGGATTCTGAGTTCTAGACCCTTGTCATTCCACACTAGGCTTTCTTTTTTATTTACTGAATCTTAATTTCAGTTGGCCAAGGGCTGCCAAGTTGGCATGAACCAGCTTAGTGAAAAGATGTATGGAGGGAGCAAGGAGTGAACAGGAAATAAAGACAATGTAAAATTCTTTGCAAATATCTGGACTTTACAAAATTAGGACTGTCTACTTCCTTGCCTCTCTTCAGAAACTAAAGCCCTGGTGGGTGAAATGCCTGGATGTTATCCCTAAAGGTCAAAGCCATTGGTTATGGAGGATACCAAAGGCTCTAATTTCCTTTAGTTGTTCATTCTGGAGCTAACATCTAATTTTGTTTTAAGACAATGATGTTGGTCTGGGCCTCAGTCATTGTTCTACTGCTTCCAATAAAACTTAGGGGAAAAAAGCAAGTCAAGGAAGAGTTATCTTAGCTAATATAAACCAAGGGATAGACTCCACCATGTCAAGAAGCAGGGAAAGCATGGCTGCAGGTATCGGAATCTGGCCAATCAGGGCTCGAAAACAGCAAAGGTGTCAGTCTATAAAACTTCAAAACTGCTCTCAAGTACAAGTGCTGTACATCCCCCACCAAGGTTCCTACAGGTTTCAAACAGCACCACTAACTAGACACAGTTTTCAAATACATAAGCCTATGAGGGACATTTCTCATTCAAGCCACCACAGTGTCTCTTTGTAGATTCTGAGTTTGAAGCTCTAATTGCATGGAACTCTTCTTGGCTATTTATATGGCACCTTCATTCTGTCTTCCAATACTTGGCTTAAATAGAAAGGCTTCCTATCCATGAAAAGCAATGTGCCTCAGGTTTTAGCAGGGCAGAATTCTGGGAAAAACTGAAAACACTTGCAGAGATGTTTGAATTCCAGTTCTTCAGCTTTCAGGCTGAAAGAGTAACTTGTGCAAGCTTTGGCATTCTTGTCTGCACAGGCAACAAGCTAGAAGGGCCCAGGGAATTCTTAAGGAGATGGTGAGTGTGAACTGATCAGTGCAATTTGGTGTGCCTAAGAACACAAGTCAGTTGTTGAAATGTATCCATGTATGATGAAAGAACTATGGCTTAAGATGTGTGAACCCGGATTACCTAGTCTCATTGTTTTTTATGTACTAAAGATTAAAGAAAGACAAAGAGAGAAAGAGCAAAGAAAATTTGCAGCTTATTTGTACAATAAAAGAGGAAATGTATTAATATTGTCTTGCAAAAAAATCCAGCTATATACATGAATTTTGCTTCACCTAGAAATATAGCTCTTCACTAAGTTAATAAAATGCTTGATGTTGTTCTAACTGCATACTTTTGAATAAAGAAAGATATCAAAGACAATAAGAGAGAAAAAACATTCTGGTTAATTGCTGTATGATAGCACATTAGACATTCATTTGGCATTGAGAGAACTTAATAGAGTTTGCTTTCTAGATTTCAAATGTGTAAGGTTTTATTCTCACATATTTATTGAACTTATAGAGCCTATTAGGAAATAAACCACTAGAACATAAGCTATCAAGGATGCAAGAAATATTTCCAGATCAGTAGGACTGAAGCATAATTAGTAGATTGGAAAAATATACATGAAATGCCAATTTTCAAGTGAATGAACCATTCAGTGACACTTCAGAGTTCCTGGAACTTTTCTTATCTGCTTAGATAAAGTTGCTGGTTTTACAAAAAAGAAACCATTAAAAAATTAATCAAAATAAATACAATAGGCTAAGAACTTAAACATAAATACTTTGTTGCTTAGATATGAGTCAGAGTTTTACACACAATCTATCTTATAAATTTATTTATTTACTGACTATGTAGGTATGTGTATGCATGTGTATTGATTTGGCACACATTGAAAAGCACAAATGTGGTAGTAAAGTGGCAACTTGTGGGATCAAACTCAAGTCTTGGCCATATTACTGGCTGTTAGTAACAATCTTAATAAATTCCAAATGATTTCATAACTGAGCAGATTAAAAATTGCTTCTTATAAACCAAAGGGCCATATACTTGCAAGAACTTTAAAGAATAGAGGAGACAGAGTCTAAAACGTAAATGGTTAGATGGTGAGCAGAATGACTGATGAACCAATTATGAACGGCATCCAGGTAGTCTTTCAGCCTGCTAAAGAAAGTGCATAACAGATATTTTACTAGAATCTTTAGTAACCAAAAATGCATTCTCCATCAAGTCCATTTATGCCTTTCATGAGGATATTCACAACTCTTATAGGTACTGCTGTCAAAGGCAGAACCTTTAGTAGCACACCAGCTGTTAAAATTTAAAAGCTGTATAGATTTTAAACAAAGAAAATCTTTGTCAAATATCTAGGTGCCAGTTACCTAAATTTCTCCAAAAAATCATCAAAACAAACTAAAGAGAATATACATATTGAAGTTCTTCATATTAGCGTGGTGACACTAAACCAGACAAGTTCACATGCTGCCATAGCTCACCCTGGTTGAGGAAGAGACACCATCCACCAGGACACTGAAGTTTCAAGCAGGCTGCCTAGTCTTTAAAGTTTAGTTCTGTGTGTGGAACACAGATACTCTGGTAAATAACATGAAGAGTAGTCACAGCCTGCAGCTTGGATGTAAAGATGATTCGTCCTCCTGTTACCACAGAATTCTCAGTCATAAGACTTTGGGGACCAGAGAATAACTGCCACTCAAAAGAGATGAGAGTCTAGTGCATCTCCTCTAAGGTTCCCAGTATGCATTTCTCACAAAGTATTTGGGGGCACCGAAAGTTGGGCCACTAAGTAATTTTGACTCAGCCACCTTGATGATAGCTTTGTCAGAAGATAGGCTCAGTGTCACAAGGCAGGGTCAAATACACATCATCCAAAGACATATTCCTAGAAGTGGCTTCTTTGAGTGATATGAGAAACACCATGAGGTGAACTAACTTTTATCACTCCATACAAACTAATTGCTGACTGTTAATATGTGAAGAAGAATGCATTTGTGTACTATTTGATAGCTATTTGTGGACATTATAGTTTAACTTTCTCATCACTTTGTTAATTTGTTACTGTTTGTGTGAGTTAATAGAGTGCTCTACTTTCTCCCAGTGTACTTGAGAAACTTAGCATCTAAGAATAAAATCAAAAGGACTCGTGAAAACCTAAACACAAGAACCTTCATTAGCCCACCTCACAAGCTTTCTAGTCAGGCTTCAAGTAAACCCTTGGGAGGTTTTCTGCTTTATGTTTTCACCTTAATCATAGATATAAAATTTCCCTCACATGAGAAACTCATCAATTGCATGTTCTAAGGTTATTCCCATGTTATGACTATACATTTGGTTTGGAACTGTCATATAAAAACTTTATAAAAATAACTGGCTAATTCACATGCATATTTTTTCATTAAAGAAGCATAACATATTTTCATGAAAAATAAGTTCATTTATTTCCTCAAGAATATATTTTATATTGCTAATTTTTATATTAGCACATTATTGGCATTGGATTTATTATCTAGGACAATGCATTTCTACCTATATAATAAAAAGTGGATGAAATGTAAATAAATGTTTCAAGTACAAAATGAATATGCTTCTTTTTGTGAGGCTGTATTTTAGTTTAGTGACTATGTCAGTTTGTATTAAATATTTGTTGGACTTGAAAAATGTACATCAAGTCCAAGAACACCTTGATAACACTAGAAGAATCCCTATCACTGATCTATATACCTAACTTCAATTTAGGATCTTTAACAAGCTACAGAAACTCATTTTTTATAGTCAGCTTGCCTCATTAAATAGAATAGCACAGACTATATACAAACAGGAATCTGTTTTTCATAGTTCTATGGTAGTGGTTCTCAACCTTCCTAATGCCAGGACTCTTTAATACAGTTCCTCATATTGTGGTGACTGCCCAAGCATAAAGTTATTTTTGGTGCTACTTCATAACTGTGATTTTGCTACTGTTATGAATTGTACTGTCAAAATCTTATATGTGACCCCAAAGGGATCATGACCCACAGGTTGAAAACCATTGTTCTAGGGGTTGAGAATGTGCAATCGGTACACTGGTGTGGCCATTTTAATGATTCAAGCTCTCTGTGATGCTAAGGAGCACTAATCTGTCATAATGATCACCATCAATGTGAGATATTAAGATTGTAGTGTACAACATTCGAGGGATACAGAATTGTTCATTTTGCATCATTTTAAAGGCTGAGAAATGTCTGTTTCCCGGGATTCTAATCCAAAGTATAGTACCCGATAGAATTTTTTTTTTTTTATGCTCTTGGTTAGGTAGGATAAACATAGTAAAAATGGCAATCTTACCAAAAGCAATCTACATATTCAATGCAATCCCCATTAAAATCCCACCACAATTCTTCACCAACCTTGAAAGGATAATAATCAACTTTATATGGAAAAACAAAAGACCCAGGATAGCCAAAATGACCCTATACAATAAAAGAATGTCAGGAGGCATCACCATTCCTGACTTTAAGCTCTACTACAGAGCTATAGTTCTGAAAACAGCCTGGTATTGGCATAAAAATAGACAGGTAGACCAATGGAATCGAATTGAAAATCCTGATATTAATCCACACACCTATGAACACCGGATTTTCGACAAAACAGCTAAAATTATACAATGGGGCAAAGACATCATCTTCAACAAATGGTGCTGGCACAATTGGATGAGGGTGTGTAGAAGACTGCAGATAGACCCATGTCTGTCACCATGCACAAAACTCAAGTCCAAATGGATCAAAGACCTCAACATCAATCCAGCCACATTGAACCTCTTAGAAGAGAAAGTAGGAGGTACCCTTGAACAAATTGGTATAGGAGACTGCTTCTTGAACATAACTCCAGGGACACAGACACTGAAAGAAACAATTAATAAATAGGACCTCTTCAAACTTAGAAGCTTCTATAAGGCAAAGGACACAGTTGACAAGACCAAACGGCAGCCCACTGACTGGGAAAAGATTTTCACTAATCCTATGTCCGACAAAGGGCTGATCTCCAAAATACACAAAGAACTCGGGAAACTAGTCAACAAAACACCAAATAACCCTATTAAAAAATGGGGTACAGAACTGAAGAAAGAATTCTCAATGGAGGAAATCAAAAAGGCTGAAAGACACTTAAGAAAATGCTCCACATCCTTAGCTACCAGGGAAATGCAAATCAAAACAACTTTGAGATACCATCTTATCCCTGCCAGAATGGCTAAAATTAGAAACACCAGTGATGACTTATGTTGGAGAGGATGTGGAGAAAGGGGAACACTCCTCCACTGCTGGTGGGAGTGCAAAGTCATACAGCCATTTTGGAGATCAGTATGGCGGTTCCTCAGGAAAATGGGAATTAGTTTACCACAGGACCCAGCAATCCCCCTCTTAGGCATATACCCAAAGGATTCACATCCATGCAACAAAGACATCTGTTCAACTATGTTCATAGCAGCAATATTTGTAATAGCAAGAACCTGGAAGCAACCTAGATGCCCCTCAATTGAAGAATGGTTAATGAAGATGTGGCACATCTACACAATGGAATACTACTCTGCAGAAAAAAATAATGGTATCTTGAAATTCGCAGGCAAGTGGATGGCACTTGAAGAAACCATCCTGAATGAGGTAACTCAGTCACAAAAAGAGGAACACAGTATGTACTCACTCATATATGGATTTTAGAACTAGATCAAATGATCACCAGCCTATAATTCACATCACCAGAGGAACTAGGATACAAGGTGTATTCTAAGAGATTCATATAAAGTCCCTCACAGAACTGGGAAGGGACAAGTCCCCCAGAGCTCAGGTGAAGTGGGGGAGGACAGCGAATGGATAGAGAAGTAGGAGAAAATGAGGGGGAGGAGAGGAAGGCATGTGTGACCAGGAGGATTGAGCCTGGTTAGGAATGGAAGATAGAGAGAGAGAGAGAGAGAGAGAGAGAGAGAGAGAGAGAGAGAGAGAGAGAGAGAGAGAGAGAGAGAACATAAAAGAGGGAGCCAATATTGGTTTGAAGATAAAGTTGAACACAAAGAAAGGTCAAGAGAACTACAAGACTGCTGCCAACTAACAATCTCAGCTTCCGTGGAAAGGCTATCATAAATGCCCTTCCCGGAGAGTGAGATCAACAACTAACTTCTCTATGGAGCCCTCAACTAATGCCTGTTGAAAATAGGAGCATACATAAACACTGAGTCGAACTAGAACCCAGAAGCAGATGGAGAGGACAAGACCATGCGGTAGAAGCACATAGAGACAGCTTACCTGAACAAGGAGGAGCTAAGGGCCACTAGACTGATAGCTGGGAAGCCAACAGGGGACTGACTCGGGCCCCCCTGAATATGGGTCTCAGCCAGAAGGTCTGAGTAGTCTAAGAGACCTCAGACAGTGGAGCCAGGATGTATCCCTGGTGCACAAAAGGACTTTGCAAACATATCCCCCATGGAGGGATAACTGCCTTATTCTAGAGACAGGAGAGAAGCCCTAGTCCCTACTTCAAAGGACCTGTCACATCTGCATGACCCCAACTGGATGGCATTCCCCTACATATGGAATTGTGGTGGTGGAATGGGAGGGGAGGGTGTTTAAAGTGCATGTGAGAGGGCAGAGAGGATAAAAGGGAGGGAGGGAGGGCTAGAGGGGAGGAAGGGAGGGAGGGAGGGAGAGGGAACTGGGATCGACATGTAAAATAATAAATTAAAAAAAAAAAATGCTTTGACTCCCAAATTTAACTTGAAGAACAAGTTACTGGGGAAAATGATTTCTATTTTTGTTTCCACAGAAAATGAAAAGATATGGATTCCTTCCAGACTAATGTGGTTTGATCATGCCAGACCGCCTGAAACAGAGTACAAGCTGATCCTTCATTCAAAACAGCTGGACAAAACAGCCCTACAGACTACAGCTAGGATATCTGAATCTTCTTTGAATCCCCCAAGACAGCGCCCCTTACCAGCAGGAAGTAGTTTGGAAAGAACGACGCCCAAATTCCCAAATATTGTGTATAAATGTTTGTTTTCATTTAATTGGACGTGGTTATATAAAATTAAATAAAAATATTATCAATAAAAAAAACCCGATAGAATTTTATGAATCTGCTAAAATGGACATATCCTAGTGAATATAATTGCCTAGATAATCTTAAATGGTGGATTCTTATTAACCATTATCCCAATTCTTTTATATAAATATTTCTTAAATTATTTCTATGTGCTCCACATTGTATTATGTGTTAGAAAACAATATAAACTTATTTAATAAAGCAAACTGGTCAAAATTAAGATAACAATAGTCTGTTTTTTAAGTCTCCATGATTCAAGTATAATTTTGATACTAAAACAGGTTAAGAATAGCACAAAAACAACAGCATAGTCTGTGGACATGGTACACAGCGATCTATTGAGAATGTGGAGAAGTAAATACAAGAAGACCCATGGGAAGCACGACAGACTCCAACACATCCCTGATCTTCTCTGAGGTTTGTCCTACCGTGGTGTCTCCTGCTCAGAACTCAGTACAGTTACAATGAGAAACAATGGCTAGCTGAGCACTGAGATAGCTGAAGCATGGAGAGAGATCAAGAGAAACTGCAGATTTGCTTTGGGAAGAAGAAAGGGCAACTCCTAACACCTGGATAGGGGACAGCTAATCACTTCCCCAGTCTTGTTCCTCCCCATTTGGTGAAAATGTTAATGGCAGGAAATATCCTGACTAAGATGGCAGCGCAGGCCAGTTTCCAAAGAGAAAAACTTTGTATATTTGTAGCTGCACTGTAGTGTAGTGTAGTGTAGTCTTTCTTAACCTGTTTCTGTGTTTAGTTTAGTTTAGTTTAGTTTTGTATTTTCTTTCCACTAAGTCTGGAAATTGACTGTGACATGTTAGTAGTGAGCAATAGATAGTCATCTGACAAAAGGAAGCTCAAGAATTTTCTGAGTGAAATATCCTTCATGAATGAAAATGACCCGGACATTCTCAGAAAAAAAAAAAAATGAGAACTTGCTAGCTGGTAATAGATCTACTTCAAAAACATTGCTGAGGGAAGTTTTCAGATTGCAGAGAATAATAGCAGATAAAAGAGTATAACACCAGAAGTGAACTGGGCAGGAGAGAGGGCTCAGAGATTAAGGGCATCCACTGTTCTGCAGAGTCTCAGAGCTGGTTACTTGTACTATTATTGACAGCTCAGAACCACCTGTCAATCCAACTCCAGGAAGATCCAACACTTCTTCACAGGCACTCATATGCACACAGTCACACACAAATACACATAACTGACAAAAGAACATTGGGGAACAGCTAAAAGTCTCTGCAAAACCATCCTTCTCTTAAATGCTTGATCCTTAAAATGTAACTCTCTCAGATAGGAGTTTTGATGTGGGAGGATGCAGCGTTTAAAACTAGTACAGCAAAAAAAAAAAAAAAAAAAAAAAAAAAAAAGGTAAATTAATGCAATTTGTAGTAGGAATGGTTCTATATTCTAATGGGAAGGGAAATACTTCTTAACACATTAAAACATCACAGATTTCATTATTCCTATACTTATACAAAAAGATGCAGTACACTGACCATGAGAACAGCATTGGTGACTAGGAAGTATCAAAAAGTAAAAAAAAAAAAAAAAAATAGCCAAAGGGTATTAGACTTGGAATAACACAGAGCTTCTGTAGATGTTTGTTATAGCACGGTCATTGCCATGATCTAGGACTTCTTTGAGAACATTTTTTTTCCTAGAAAAATAAAGCAAACACACAAAATGTATTGAATGAAATGGTAAGATGATCTTTTCAACTTTGTTTTTTGATTTATGAAAAGACAAATAGTAGTTTACCATAAACCAATCACCATTAAAACTATAAATAACCATATTATTTTATTTGAAAGATTAATTGTTAAAATTTGATTTGTGATGTTTGAAAAGACCATTTCACTATTTCCAAATGATTAAAATAATAGTTCCATAAGACTGCTTGTATTTGGTTATAGATTTGCTTTTGCTTTAGTTTTAGTTTTGGAAGGAGAGATATAGAAGGGAGGGAAAGAGAGAGCTGTCTAGATCTGAGAAAGGGATGCTATGGCTTATTAAAACTATCCTCATTCTGCCTAAAAAGACTGAGTACTGCATTTCACTTTGGTTTTATTTCATTAATGATTAATAGTTACATGTGTAATCAAATAAATATCATTCTATTCTATGACTGTACTAATACCACTGTGAATTGATTTTAGAGAGCAATAATAACAAAATATGGCTTCCAACTAAAATAAAATGGTATTTAATAAATTCAAACCCCTATTTTCTCACTAAAGATAACCAGTGAGACATTTACATATCAATGAATTTAAGTGTCCTTCCTTGCTACTTCAAGCCTAAAAAACCTATTTAGACCCTCTTTGTATAAATAAATGAAGGTTCCTTAGAGAAAATTGTAAGGCTGTAAATCCTTTATCTTCACTTTAAAGGGAGTCTAATCTTCCTCGCACAACACCAATACTTTCATATGACAGATTCTCATTGCATCACTGATAAGGAATCAGTGAGTGGGGCAGCTTAAGATGACTCCAAGGAATATAGAAATATATATAAGACTATAGAAAGTAAGAGATGCAGCCAAGAGCTGTAATAAAATGCCACACAAGCACACTAGGATTGCAAAAAAAAAAAAAAAAAAAAAAAAAACTGACACAACAAGGAATGACCAAGATGTGGGGTACATGCAATGCTGATTCACTGCTGCTGAGAATATAAACTGCTTTGAAAAATGTTGCAGCACCTACTAAAATAAGAACATGAAACCTTTCTTTATCAGTTTCTATTATTGCATAATGCAATGTCAAAAGTCTGCTGGCTTGAAATAAAACCATGCATTAGTTCCCAATTCTGTACTGCAAATGTCTGATACAGCCTAGATCAGGGTGTCACTTGCAGAAATGAAGGATCATAAGGCTTGAGTTCCAGCAGAGGCTCTGGGGGAAGTCACATCCTAATTCATTTGGGTTGCTGGTAAAAGTCAGATTCCTGAATTTATGAACTGAGGTTTTAATTCTGCACTGGCTGTCATCATTGTCTACCCTCAGCTCCAGAGATATTTTCTAGTCACTGTATATAGAGTTCTAGATGACCAATGCTTATCTCAAGATCTCTTTTTGCTATTGTTGTTTTGTTTTGTTTTTCAAAACAGAGTTTCTCTGTGGCTTTGAAGGCTGTCCTGGAAGTAGCTCCTGTAGATCAGGCTGGTCTCGAGTTCACAGATAATCACCTGCCTCTGCCTCCCAACGGTTGGTAATAAAAGCATATTTCGCATATGCCACCACTACCTTGCTTTGCATGACTCTTTTCTACTTGTGCTTCCAACCGTGAAACTCTCGGTTTTTTAAAGACTCATGTGATCGAATTAGCCACTCCTGGATGTGTTCTTCTTTGAAAAAACTTGCTATAACTGAACATAGAATTAGGAGTCAGTTTTATAATATTTACATAAATTAGAAGTTTTAATCCAAGGCATGTAACCAATAGAAATGCTAGTATGTGTTCCAAAAAGTACATACATGATATGGTGATAGAAACAATAGCATAGATAGATGAATGAAATATTTAACAAATGAGTTTTCATGTATATACCACAGGCCATCAGAGGTGTAAGTGCACAAATGTGTGTAATATAATGGTAATCCCAGTAACCAGGAAAGTGAATCAGAGGGATTGTGAATTCCAAGACAGTCTGGGTTACTACTCAGAACCCTGTCTCCAAACCAAATATGTATGCATACACATATGAATGTGTGTATATATGTGTGCGTGTGTATACACACACACACACACACACACACACTTTCTTAAAAGTTACTTTAGAATATTAGAATCATGCACATATTCCAAGCTTAATTTGTCCATTATTTCCCTACTCACCACAGCACTGTCTGTACAAAGAGATTAAAAACAAAAAAAAAAATGCTTATTTTAGTGAAAACCTACTTTTCAGAATGCTTTCCCTTTTCTGATTTCTTTCATCAGTCCATGATTGAATTGAAGCAATCTTTTTGTTCAGGCTTTATTTTTTTTTTTAATGAAGTCAAGCAATTTAAAATTGATTACGTTATTGCAGAAATACTTTCACTGTAAAAGTGTATAGCACAGGGAGGGAGGGAGGGAGGGAGGGAGGGAGAGGGAACTGGGATCGATATGTAAAATAATAAATTAAATAAAAAAAATGCTTTGACTCCAAAATTTAAGTTCATGGACAAGTTACTGGGGAAAAGGATTTCTATTTTTGTTTCCACAGAAAATGAAAGCTGTGGATTCCTTCCAGACTAATGTGGTTTGATCAAGCCAGACCACCTGAAGCAGAGTACCAGGTGATCCTACATTTAAAACAGCTGGGCAAAGCAGCCTTGCAGACTACAGACAGGATTTCTGCATCTTCTTAGAATCCCCCATGACAGTGCCCCTTACCAGCAGGAAGTAGTTTGGAAAGAACGACGCCCAAATTCCCAAATACTGTGTATAAATGTTTCTTTTCATTTAAATGGACTTGGTTACATAAAATATTACATGTATATATACATATAATATTTTATATAGTGTATAGCACATCTATCCTCTGCTACATCTTTACTTGGTTAGAGCTACAGAGGGCACTGTAGAAATCCACCAATTCTGGGCACTGGAGTGCTTGATTCTGAATTTATACTTAGTTGATGTCACAGCATATTTAACATACATAAATTACATTTATAAAATATGTTAGTTAGTATATTTCAATTTTTGGAACCGTGTATGTCTTGAATGTAACCAAAGTAAAAGAATTGAAGAGATAAAAGATTTAAAAATTGCCTTAAGCAAGGATTCTCCTAACTATACACCACTCCCCACTTTTTGGTGTAGAATAAACTCATTACACGTTTTTTGTTTTTTTTTGTTTGTTTGTTTTTGTTTTATTTTGTTTCGTTTTTGAGACAGGTTTTCTCTGTGAATAGCTCTGGCAGTCCCGGCACTTGCTTTGTAGACCAGGCTGGCCTTGAACTCACAAAGATCTAATTGCCTCTGCCTCATAATTGCTGGGATTAAAGATGTATGCCACCACTGCCTGGATAATTACATGTTTTTGTTTTGTTTTTAAAATTTACTTCATTGCTTAGGTTGCTGAGAATTGTTAACTATATTTCCATCTTCTCAGATGCTGGAATTCCTCCAAAGCTCATGCCATCTACATACTCAAATATGTTCCTATTATAGGGTGGATGCCATTGTATGATAATAAATACCCTAAATACAATCTGAGAAGATAATAGGACTGAAAAGATCTTTACCAATGGAAGTATTTCTTAACTATGAAGGAAATTGAAATAATTGAAATATTATTATGAAAATCTTATTGAATTGTGAAATATTATTATGTAATAAGAAAGTTTACATAGCATTACAAAGTCTATGGCCTTTAAAATCAGTTACAGCTGGCAAGCACATATGAACCACAATTGTACTTATTACCCAAGCCATTGATTATATATCTGATCACTTTTTGACATTCAATTTTCATTATCAATCTCTAGCATTCTAATAATCTGACACACTCTAAAATTCACTAAAATTAACAATGACAACTGGAAGTTTTTCTGGTTTATCCAAAATAATTTGCAATGCACAAGATTCATCCCTACATAACCAAGAATTTTTTATGACGATAGTTAAAAAGACAAGAATTTTCCAGACCACCCCCCCCCACACACACACACACAAACACACACACATATGTAAAACGTCTGATACCAAGACTCTAGAGTTAATATTTAAACAATTTGTATTAGTCTTTCTTTCATTCAACAATTTTAAGTCAATATTTTTGATTCTTTAGAAAAATAAAGTTATATAATACATTCTCATCAAATATATTGTGTACACACTCACACACACATATATATGTACATATATATATATATATATTCCATGTTTTGATATAGTATCTGATATGTTTTGGTAAGTTTATTACATATAACCCACATGCAGGATGTTTTGTAACTCTAGAACATTCTCCCATACTCCTTTATGAAGTCTCACTACAGCAGCAGAAGCAAGGACTCTTCAGACTTTTCAAAATACAATGGCTTTGTATTTTGTCCGGACTCCTACTTGATAGGCTCTGTGTTGGGTTATTTTCACTTGAGATTCTTGGAGATGAAGCCACATTATAATGGAATGAAATTGTTCTTACTATCAGCACTCCATTCTATTGATATGCAACTAGAGGGTCAGTCTGTTCCTGATGATCAAGTTTGTTGATTCAATTTCTGGCTAGAAGGAATATATTATATGAAAATAAATTATTTTAAAGAAAAAATAAAAAAGAATATTATAAATTGCCTTGAACAGTTTTTCGTGGAGATTTCTTCAGGGTAAGTTTCAGAGAGTAGAATTACTGAGTTATAGGAACAATGGAAAATTGCTTACATAATCATCTGCCCAAACTTGTCTAAAGTGACATCTCATTATCTCATTATGGTTTCTACAAACTTTCAAACTATGCAATGTTTTGTGTTTTTGCCAAGAAAATCATCTAAGTATTCATTCCTTCATTAGGGAAGCTAAAGAATAGCATAAAGTGTTTTTAACCTAAAATCCTTAGTTATTTCTTTCTTTCCTCTAAATGCAGCATTAAACATATTTACATTTATGTTCTTTGCATTTCATTCCACTTTAATGTTAGATGTGACTTCTTCAATAAGCATATTTTTATTTCACTTATATAGTTTGTAACTATTTGTCTTGATAATTTCTACATAACATAACTAAGCTACATTCCTTATCCTCAGTAGTCCTAGCATGCAGGTGTATGCACATATGTGAGAGCAAATGTCTACAGGGACTGTTTTGGTTGCTTTTACATGCTATAGGAGAGCACAGGATGCTTTACTGAGCTAAAATTAATATTTCAATTAGGACTTTTCCCTTATAAAATGTTGTGGAAATGGTTGTGCTCACTTTATCATTGAGAAGTATCTCTTAAAGCAAATTCACATGTTGAAACCTAATCTTCCTGGTGATGCTATTAGGAAATGAAGTCTTCAGGATCAGAATGCTCATAATTCAAATGGGTGAGTATAAAATGAGTTTCAGAAGTCTGCTTTACTTCTTTTGCATAGTGCTTGTGGGAAGTTTCCATGAATGAGAATACAGTCCTTAACCAGGTAAAAAATATTCCAGTGTTCTGACCTTGGACTCCTCAGCTTCCAGAACTATGAGAAATGGCTTTCTGCTGTTTAGAATCTTCTATGTTTATGGCACATTGATATATATATGTATGTATGTATGTATGTATGTATGTATGTATGTATGTATACACACACACACACACACACACACGGATGACTACAAGACTTAAATCATTTTATTTAAATAGCATCGACAGTGTGAATTCCTACAAACCAATTTGGTAGTTGTCTCTCACAGGATGACCTTGGAATAGTCTATCTGCCTGCCTCTCTTACATCCCCACACCAACAAGGAAGGCCTTTCACTCCCCTTTCCCCCAATAAACGTCTTGCTTTAATGCAAAAGCAAATGCTAGACTCTATCATATGGGATTATTCTGAGTTTAAATTAATGTACCTCAAGCCTTAAAATCAATGCCTGCTGTGTAGTATGCACTGTACTATTACTCAACAGTTAATCAAGCATGGTGATTAACATGTCAAAGCCGTTCTTGAGTCATGTAGATTAAATAGAAAAAAGAAGGCTCATTGATATGAACACTTTTCATCCAAACTTCTGGTCACCAATCAATCACAGAGCAATTTAAGAATATTTTCAAATGGTTTCATTGCTATGAACTCTGTTGTTAGTTTTTTTGGGGAGGGGTAGGATGAAGGGAAGGGATCAATGCATTCTCATATGTCTCTCAATTATGTGGAAAATTAGTAAGTGAATTGCATAAGACAAGGGCATTTGACACTGTTGAAAGTGTTCTATTCTTATTATAAGAAACATACACACACACAAAGAAAATGCTACCACAATAAATATCAATGCTTTCTCAGAACTGTACTAATTAAGACACAGCTTAATGGTTCTACATGTTAGTGCTAGATAAGAATGAGGCAAAATAAATAGACCAAAATGAAGAAAAATAAAGTCTTGCATATATTTTCTCTCAAATTGTGGTCTTCTTAGTAGCCTTTTAGTCTTACTCAGCTTTTAATAATAAAATAATGATATCCTGGAACTGTAATTATACTTGGAACACTACTGGATTTTTTAATCTTGTACATTCTTCTCTCTTTCTTCCTTTTTTTTTTTCATATGGTGGATTTAAATTTAACTTTCATTATTTACACTTTTGATCTCCTAAAAGTTTTTGGGATTCACTTATTGCTATATATTAATATATTATTGCTAATAATTAATATTAATAGTAGACTACAGTATATTTTCATACATACATAATATTCTTCAATCACATTCATCCCTATTTTCCTCATCTTATTCCTTCTATTGGTCTTTCCATTTGCACTCATGCTATTTCCTCATTTTAAAAGCATCTAGATGACGTATGTGAAGGAAAGGGTGTTTTTCTTTTTCTCTGAGATTTATTTAGTTCATTTAGCATGATGATCTACAATTCCATGAATTTTTCTGAAGAAGATATAATTGCATTTTAATGGCTAAAGAAAACGCCATTGAGTAGATAAATGTCATATTTTAGTTATCTCATCATTCCCTGATTGGCATCTAGGTTGGTTCCTTACCTTAGTTGCTGTAAGCACTAGACTTTAAAACAATATCTCCACCTGGAGAAGGGATCCATACTTTCCACCTCTGAGAAAGATGTCTTTAAACCTCACATAAATCAGAAGTTGTATATAATCACATTGATGATAATTAGGTGTTGCAGTGATATATCCACCCAGCCCACACCTGTTGCGCAGACCACGCCCAAGAGAGTGTGGTCGCTTCTGCGGACACGAAGGGGGGAGGCTATATCTGGGGTCCTAGACTCCAGCTTAATCTCTTGCTTCCTGGACAGAGATCATCCTGTGGCAGGGTGGCATCTGTGGAGAGGGAACCCCCGGTGGTCATCTGTTTCATGTGTAAGTGAATTCTCCCGGAGTAAATCTCATTTAAGCTATACTGGGTCCAGTGAATCTTAATTCCAATGCAATAAAAAGACACTCCTTGAACTTTAGAACCTACTGTCATTGCTCTTGGTTACATTTCTGAACTTGATAAGATAATAATTAATGGTGAACTCACTACACACTTGAGTTATAAGACACAGAGTGATAAGGGTGGTTCCAGCTTGGAAACCTGATAGAATGCCGTTTGATGAAACCCACTGTTTCCTCCTTGCCTTACAATTCATTTCATATACCTTTCCTCCAACAACTCCTGCCCTGCAAGCCTCCTATGATCTATTTAATAGCCTACCTACTAGTTAGTGCTGTCTGTATGCTCATGGATATAGAACCGTCTACTTGAGTGTATGCAGCCTCTCAGGGCTTCATCTATGAAGGAAAGTGCTTATACCCTTCCCAGCAGCCATCAGTTGTCAAGAGATTCTCATCTAGGAGTGGAACTTCATGAACTGGGATTTTGATTAGCTTGACATTAAGTAGGTCAAGAGAGAGAGACAGAGACAGAAAAGTTTCTACGATGGTCTTTGAAAGATTCATTCATTCATCTGTATCAGAATAGGAACTTAAGAAACAGTTTAATGGTATGTTCATTTAAAAGAATAACAGTATTAGATTCTACCCTGTGACCTATAGACTAGCCAGTCACAGGTTGTTGGCACAATTAACAGTACTAGACACAAGTCCCATCATGTGGAGCAATGTTAACATCTAGTGAGAAAGTGGTTGGTTACAGCCATAACATTCATGATACCATTTTCCTAATTAGCACACATTACCAGGAAAGGTCTTATTATAGTTCATAGAGTACACAGCTCTGTAAGCATGTTGATTACATCCTTCCCACAAGTACCATACATAGAATGTTCCAATACTATAAAAAACTTTCCACTAGAGATAGAGCTTCCAAATTGGCAACAGCTTCAATTTTCTGTGTCCTATAACTCAAGTATGTGGTGTGTTCAGAAATAGGATCTTACCACCAAGTTCTGGAGCAAAACAAAAAGCAATGGAAATAGCATCAGTCATTTAATGAGCTATCTCCTTCTGTAATCGGTCAAAGAAATCATTGCTGGATAGATTACTTATATTTATTTTTTAATGTTTCTGGAATCCTCATAGAATGTCTTCTACTTTGTAAATAGTGATTAAAGTCTGTCTCATGTCCAAGGAAAAGGCCACCCAAGCTTCACTAAATTGTTACCAAACATACTATAAAACTGTGTAAAATGAAGTCTAAAGGAAAACTGTTTTATCATCATTGGTAAACAATTAAATAAAACTAAAAGCATAATTTACCCATTATAATACCAGTCTGGCAGCTAAGTAAATATTAATTAAGCAGTAAATAGACAAATTCCATTTGAAATACACTTTACAAAATTTCCTTTGATTTAAATAAATAATTTTTGAACTCCAGAAGATAATTCCAAGTAGCATGCTCCCATTCATTCTTCACAAGAAACAAACAAAACAAAACAAAAAAACTAAACAAACAAAAAACTGAAGCCAGTTTTCCTCTGAGACCTGCATTCCCTAGCACTGAGCAAGTCATTAAATTATCTATGCCATATTTTCTCCATTTTCAAATTAAGGAAGTGGACTAAACCTGAAATTTGGAAATGGTGTGGTTCATTTTAAGAGCTTCATTATAGTTAAAAGGAAAGTACAAAGCCATGTATACTCTTGTCAACAATCTCAGCACTGAAGGAGATGAGACTGGACTGCAGAGTGAGGTCCTGGGAAGACAGGGGAATAAGCAAAAAGAAAAGAAAAGAAAAAGTATAAAGAAAGGCAAGGAGGAAAAGAAACTAAGGAAGAAAAACTCTACACATGTACAGAGATAGTCCCAGTTCATAGTGAGCCACTTTCAACTTTTATTCAACTACTTCTTTCTTAGAGTACTCAGATAATTCTAGCAAAATAACATATTTACCATTTCCACAAATGGATTATAAATAACACAAAATCCTGAATAATTATATAGGAATGAATATAAATCAATGTTGGGCACAGAACTGTATTCAACAAATAACTATTGAAGATGTTGATACATGTATGATGACAGTTGCATCGTTGGCCCTAAATGTGAAAATTTTCACTTATAAAAACTTATTTCATTTAAATTATATATATATATTATTTAGAAATATAAAAAATACTATTATTTCCTATTGCAGTTTTAGCAGTTAACTATGCAGTCTTTCCATACTTTATAATTTTAATACAAATAATAATACAGTTTTTAAAGTACAGTCACATGAGAATATATAGTTCACATTGAATTTATATATACAATTTTATCAAAAGAGTAACACTTCCTCTCTTTAGTCCTATGTGGTAACTGAAAGATCTGGCTTCACTTGGAAGTCTAATTCTATCAACTCTGATTCATTCAACTCAATTATGGTACAAATTTTCAAAAGTTCAATTTACTATAATAGGCTATAGTCGCAAGCCAATCAAGCAATCACTGATAAAGAAACAGCCTTGACTTTGGAAAATTCCATAGCCAATGTTAACTTCTACCGTTATCCAGGGTCAAAGAGTATCCTGTGTGTTGTAAAAGTTAACAATTTTCAATTTTTTATTATGCTTTTGTGTTCACATTTATGTTCACCATGTTCTTGTAGGTGTTCCTCAAGGCCAGAAGAGGGCATCAGATCCTCTGTAACTGTAGGAGCTAGAAATTGACAGCAGGTGCTTTACAGAACCAGCAAACACTTGGAAATGCTCATCAATCTGTCTAGCACACCAAAAAGTGAACAAGTCTTCAAAGCTATCTGCTTCAGTCCATGGTAAAGAGAGTGGTGATTTTCTTGTGTATTAAAACAGCAACTTTCCCAGAAATCCTGTTTTATCAACAGCATCCTAAAGGGAGTCCAGTCACTCTGAGCTAACTGCTTTACCAATATTGGAATTCAGCAAATGCTTTCTCAAGTTGTACCACCTCACACAAAGATGCAAGTGGTATTTCCTTTGCCTAAAACCATGACAACTGATTGATCACTGTCACTATGAACATAAAATCCCCACAGAAACTCACTAGCCACAAACGTAGTGTAAATTTTTGTCATCAGGTAGAATGCTTCCCAGCCCTATGGTCTTACTTCTACCATTTCAGCTTTTCATTTCTATAATCATGCAATTACTTGGAATTTTAAATGCAGTACACAAAGTAATCAGTTTAATTATGGTATCTTGATAAATGTGTGTCAGTATATGTCATCCAATTAATTCTCCTTCCATGATTATATTTTAAATGTAGTTACTACTTGTAATTGCAATGTATAATCCTATCTTCAGGCATACCTGATTACTATCTCCTAAAATTTCAAGTTATCCCCTCACATTCCAACCTCCTCACATGATCTATCCCACTGACATTATCACCATTCCAACATCTTCTACTTCTGGTATGCTCTCACTTTCTGTACCATGATTATGAGCAATTTTTTTTGTATGAGCTTTTGTTTCCCTTAAGCCTCTCTTCTTTCATACACCTTACAAATGCCACAACTTGAATTAGATACAACTCTACCATTCTACCATGCAAGTCCATGTTCAGCTACATCTTTGGGAGAAATACATATAACCATGTTGGTCTGGTCTATCTCATATTCAAAAGCATTAATACCATTGGAAGCCTTTCTTAATATTTCCAAGCAATAGCCTTAGTGTTAACTCCTCTTTTTGTCCTTTTGTACTCTTAGATAACTATTTCTTATCTTCCTACTTCTACAGAAAGTCCCAAGACCTTTTCCTTGATTCTCACTCTCAAGACGCAACTCTGAACCAAGAAAATTGAAGCATTCAGATAAATAACATCTACCTTTCAATGCCATATGTACCCACAGACTCAACCTTCCATTGACAAGTGACCTATATTCTTCATGAAATCTACTTCCCAGAGCTTTCACTCTTGTGATGGTTGCCTAAGACACTGTCATTCAGTAATAGTCAAGTACATAATTTGTCTGAAGGTTGCCATAATAGAAATTTTCCTAACAGAAAATATTTAGAAAAATATAAATGTTCCAGAGTTATATAATGATGATTATAGTGCATAGCAAAAGAACATTAGTGTGTAGGAGAAAGGAGGTAGATGTTGTAAACCTGGCCAGCAAGGAAGCACTTTGACACAAGCTCTCTGAGTAATGTATGATTCTTCAACTAAATTATTTTTACATTAGAATTGACTATAATCACATTGATCTGGTAATGGATAATTATCTAGGAGCTCTTCCTTTGGGAAGTTTGAATACCTCTCTCTCAGCAGTCATTAATCACCTGTAGCTCATTATCTATGGATAGGGCCTTGTAAGATTTCCCCCATCCACATTTGCACATCAATGGGTGTTGTCATTATTTTGGTCATGTTTAGGTTCCATATTGTTGAGATTTCACAGGCGCAGACTTCCCTGAAACACACACAAATGAACACCACCAAATGGACGCAGTAGGTTGTCTTTATATATTGACTCATTTGTAAATATATGAAACAATAATAGTTTAAGGAAAAGAGGCCATTAATATTGGAGAACTAGAGGGATGTATGAGGAGTTTGACCAAGGAAGAAATGAGGGTATGAGGAAAATAAAGTACATATGTTTATTTTTAAAAGAACATTAATTAGTAACAATGGAATAATTAATTTGATTTTTTTTTATCTACTGCACTGTGTTTTCTTTTGAGCAAGAGCCTGGTGTAGAAGAGATTTATCAATCCATCTTCATATGAAGAATCCTACACAATAACATATAATCATTTAATAGATGTCAACTTTATATAAGTTTGTTGGCACATAACAAACAGGTGCATGACTTTAAAAGCTCTTAAGAAGTATAATGATATCACAGAAAATAATGAAAAGAAAAATCAAATTCCATAGATAATTCAAAATCATTTCTTGCTTCATGAATAGTTTAGACAATCATGTGCATGAGTGATATTGTCAAAGAACAAAGTTAATTTTAAAAAAGAAAAAAAGTTGCTATTTTAAAATTAAAATTTGCCCTATGCGTCAGTATTTGTAGAAATGTTACATGTCTTATTTACTATAATTATGTGATTATGTTCTAAATTTTCAAAACATTTACAGTTGCTTAACAATGTAGAAAACAAGTCGTTTCCAATGAGAAAACATACTTTTGTCCTCTAGGAGCTAAAGGATTCAGTTAAAGTCCTAGCCAGACTGAAAGTAAAAAGTTCAAGTGAACTGAATTCCTGCTGAGAGCCTCTTGACCTAAGCTACACTGAATTCTGTAGCCACTTGACATGTGCTTGAGCCTGTTCCTGGACCTTTTCATCAGTTTTAAGCATGGAGCCAGCCCAGCCTTGTATCCTAACAGTAGAAGAAAGGGAAGAAAAAGTTGATTACAAATGACAGGGCTTCCATGAAGTTTCAAGCTCCCAAACATTATTTATAATCATAGAAGCTCTTGAGGTCCAAGCACCACTAAACTGTGCTGTTACACAATAGCATCACTTGCTAAAAGAGATATGGGGGGAATGAGGTTGTGCAGTTCTAACTGCAGAACCTAAAGAAATACCACTCTGTCTCCATAGACCTAACTACAGCTGTTATTTCAACCTCTCTGGGCAGTCTGCTGGACATATTGACCTGTTTGCTAATTTGTTTATCAGAACTTACCTGCCTTTTTGGGTTGTTCCTTGGCCTTTGGATTACAGAAGCAAGTTTACTAGAATTTGGAAAGGAGCATTACAGAAATATTTTTCTTAAGTTTAAAAGTGACCAATGCCCACATATTTAGGATCCCTTTCACCTGATCTTACATAAGCTCCTCCAAAACCCTTTCTCCACTCAACCTCTTCTTTTGGAAACAGAAACCAATTTGTCAAAGGAGCCAAAATTAACTACAAAGTAATGGAGCCAAATCAAGCATCCCAGTCTTTTTTTTTAAGCTTGCAGCAGTTGGAAATATTCTTGAATAAGTGTTACTTAAAAATGTTTCTTCTGGATTCACATGATTATTTTGTATTGAAGAAATGCTGCTTGTAAGACTGTTTTCCCTTTTCTCTCAAATTTGAGATTGGATATAACTCCTGAAATTTCAATTATACTATTGAAATTATATAATGAAATTCTGTATCATTTGTTCTTTTGAATTCATTACCAAAAAGAAAATTAGGAATTAGTACCTAGATATACAGTATATTTATATTTAATCCATGCCATAATGACCAGCTTAACTTCACTAAAAATATGATGATGATGAATTGAAATCACTTACAAAGTTGAATTTATACTTTTCAAAATAGACAGATTATTCAAAATATTCTTATTATATCATAAATATGAAAATGTGAAATTATTCCAAATGTGTGTAATTCCAAGATGTATAATGTGGATATTAGATGTTAAGTAACTAAGCTACAATCTGTAGACAAAGAGAGATTAGGTAAAGAAGAGACTTGGTAAAGCGACAAAGATGCCCCTTGGGATGGGGAATAGAATAAATTTCTATGGGTGGACTGTGGGCAGGGAGATGAAGTGAAGGAAGTAAAAGTGAAGAGAGACAACTAGAATTGAGAGGTATATAAGGGGTGTTATGGAAACCTAGTACACTAGAAACCTCCTATAATATAGGACAGCAACCCTAATAAAGTCACCAAATAATGGGAAAGACAGAGTTCCACCTATCCATCTCTTGTCACCAAATGAAGCTTCTAGTACCAGGACTGGGTTACATCCAATTGAGTTGTTGAACAAAAAGGTCCCATGAAAATCCCCTAGCTATTACCAGGATAATAGATTGCACTGGACAAACTGACAGCAAAGTCCCATTGCTGAAGACAACTCACAGAACATGAAGGAGTCAAGCTGGTACCTACACAGGATCTTCACTCTACATTCTAGTGTCTTTGGTATGGGAAGGTTCTCTGTAGACTACCAAAAGAGAATTGTAAACACAACCCAGCCACAAACTGTTTGATTTACAATGTTATTTTCCTTGCATAATATGGTAGGGAACAAAACTTGTGGGAGTAATCAACTAACATCTGATTTGACTTAAGGCTCGCTCCATGAGATGCAATCAATACCTGACACTGTTTGGGTGACCAATAACAGAGACTGGATAGCCCAGAGACATGGGTTAAGCCAAATACTGCTGGTCCAAAGAAAAGAAAATCTGTAGTGATATAAATATGAATATTTGGTTTTGGAATGGATTTTCATTTATTGATACAATTTAATGTCAATTTTGTGATGTGTATATCTCTCCTTTTGTTTAGGTATTGTATAGAAATGTAATGTATAATTCAATACAGATTATAGACAGTACCTATGATAGTCAGATCTTATAGTTAAGTTAGTTAAGATTTCTTGATATACAGACATGTATTTGAGGTAAATAGGCATTCTTCAAACTTTTCAAAGACTTACAGAATATGGGATTTAAAATAGTTTAGGGTTTTTCTTGACAGTGAGACATAAATGCTCCTGGCAACACTACCTGCATCAGAAAGGAAGATGGACATTGAAGAAACTCATTACGGAGTTTACTTCCAATATGGCAAGACTAGCCATTTGGACAAGATACTGCTCCTGTCTGGACTGTTTGATTTTGTGCTATATAAACTGGGCATGCAGGACCCACAGGAAAGTGACTGCTGTTTCAAGATGGACCTTGCTACAGAGTTCCTGCTTCATGGAAGAGTCTGCCAGACAGTCTGCAGGACATAGAGAAAAGTGACACACAAACTGACAATACAGGTGGACAGTTTAAAGTTTCCTCCTTTGCTGAAGAGTCTGCCAGACATACTATGGCCTATGGGCTGAAGATGGAACATTACAGAAGAACTTCGTGTGACTGCCCAGGCAGTGAGTTGTCTCTGTCATTTCTAGAGTTTATATATTATCCTTCTGTGGTCTTTGAGGGAGTTGAAGACAAGTAGTTATGGTTATAGTTTTCCTTAGTTAAGATTAAAGATAAGTTACATAGACTTTAGACACACAAAGATAGGATAGATGATGAAATATTTTCTTAAATCTTGCAAAATGTTTATTAACTAAATAGTGTTAACTGTGATTCTTAACTGATAACTGTTGTGTGACTTATTTTGCTATGTTAAGGTTAAAACCCTTCTTTTATTTTAGACATAAAAGAGGAGATGTTGGGAGATGCCATTCTGTAAATATGTTTTTCATACAGGTTAATGAATAAAGCACTGTTGGCCAATAGGAAAGGAAGATAGGAGACAAGGAGGAAAGAGGAAGGAGGAAGGAGGAGTCAAGATGGAGAGTCTGGAGAGAACAGGACGCCAGCCTGCTCTCCGGTAAGATGAAAGCACGTGGAAATACATAGATCATAGAGCAACAGAAATGGGTTAATACTTAAGACAGAGTTAGCCGATAAGAAACTAGTACGTGGCCAATAGCATTATATAAAATACAGAGTCTGTGTGTTATTTGGGGCTGGTGCAGTGGCGGGACAAGACCGGCGGTGAGGGGAATACCCTACTACTTACAGATTAAGCCAATACTGCTGATCCAAAGAAAACAAAAATTGTAGTGATAAAATGGCTCCCAATAATATCCTGCTGTATTCCAAAATCAGTGCCTTATTCGGGCACCATCAGAGAAGTTTCCTCCTGCAGCAGATGGGCATATAGAAAACCACAGCCAGACATTATGCAGAGAGATCACTTAGGACACACTGCTATAAATGAGATGTTTCCATCGAATCCCTTCCCTTAAAGCTCAGGGGAACATCACAGAATAGGAGAAAAGGCTGTTAAGAGTCAGAGGGGATTGAGGACACCTTTAAATCAACTGAACAAAGCTCATTTGAACATAACAAGACTGAGGCAGCAAAACACAGAGCCTATACAGGTTTGCATCAGGTCCTCTGTGTATATATTATAACTTTCAACTTAGTAGTTTGAGAACGAGTGTGTCTCTGAATCTTGTGACTTCTCTTTGGCTTCTTTTCTTATTTTTCTTCTGTTGATTTGCCTTATCCAATTTCGATGTGATAACTTTGTTTTACCTTACTATATTTTATTTTGTTATGTTTTACTCTGATAGTTTAGAAGCCCATTCTTCTCTAATAAGAGAAAGAAATGGAGCAGAGGGCAGGGAAGGTAGAGAGGAACTGGGAGGAGTAGAGGGATGGGAAACTGTAATCAGGACTCACTGTATGAGAAAAGAATCTATTATCAATAAAAGGGGGAAATTTTAGATCATAATTGAATTACAGTTTGATGGAGTGGAAGTATATACCTTTTAAAATCATATAGCAGATAGGCCAGAATTAGTAGTAGATCCTATCAGAATAAAATGCATTTATGTATTAGAAATAATGATGATTCTTTCTTATTTGTCTAGTAGTATTCATAAAGATAAAAATGCTATCTTTGTATCTCCAAATACTGCATGTTGGAGCAGGATCAATCATTGGATCCTCAAATAAAGAAATACTGGGACAGGAGTAGGAGAATCCAAGTATTATTTTCTTCATTTGTCGCTTTTTTCTTATTAACTCTACATCTTTGCTTTCCTGTCTCTAAAACAATTTCATGGGCACACAAAGGGAGAGCAGGGCAAGCTGTATTCCTCTTGGGTGTTAACCTTGCAATAAAATGAAATCCAAGGATCAACAATTGTGCATATGCTTTAGAATTTCTTTTCAAGTCCAGATCTGAATTATGTGAAATGACACCAAGATTCCACTTGGGTCTTTGTTAATAGCTGACCTTTTGTCTTCTTCAAAGAGAGAATAAGCAAATTGTAATTAAGGAAACTCTGTGCTACACATCATGCATTGACAAGAATGCCCTTGACCTGACTTTAGTTCAGATTCTTTGATCCCTTACTCTACTTGGCTCCTTCCTTGGGCCACAGAAACATTTCTGGCAAACAAGAATCTTACTAATCTTGTTTATGAGAAATTGCCCATCCTTCATATTCATCAAGTTCTTTTTTTTTTTTTTTTTTTTTTTTTTTTTTTGCCTACTTGATTCTCTTTCCAGTTCCCTTTCCCACCCATCCTATACACTGACAGAGATTCTTCTATCAATGTTCCGGTTCCTATCTCACCCTGCCCTGTACATCATGGGGCCATGCTGGTTTTGGCGATGATTTAAGTCTCTATATTTCATAACAATGGCTTTAGTCTGTATGGCTATGATGTCAATAACATATTTGATGGTTTAAGTAAGTACCCACTGAAAACTTTCTCCCTCACATTATGTAGCAAAGAGTAACCCAGTAAAACTTAGGTTATACTAATGTCCTTCCTCCTGTTTTCTAGGGCAGAAATACTATGATAAATGAGGCTCAGTCCTTGCTTTCCCTTGAGGAAAGAGACTAGAGTAAGAAGAACACAACTGTGCATTTACAATACCAGCAGTCAAATGCTACCATCTGGGCTTCTTGTAGCATGGTCTTGGGCAAACATCCATTGCTCCCACAGTGGCCACTGTGGGAGAAGTTAAAAGGAACCCTGTTTACATGATAAATCCAGTGTATAAAGTGAACTGTGGATGTTGATCAGCTCTTAAAGCTGTACTTACACTTGATCCATTGAACATGAATGTCTTTTAATTAGAAATTATTTTCATGTGCTGTATTTTGATCATGATTTTACCCTTCCAAATCCTGTTTGAACCTTCCTACCTCCATATCTACTCAACATTGTTGAACTTGAATTATATGTTTTCACATTAAATACTATAATACTCATTGTAGTCACAATTGTGTACTAGTTTGAACTGTGTAATCAATTTCTATGTAAAAATAATTTCTTTCAGTGATTAATATTTTGTGCAATTATTAAAATTTTTCATTTTTATGCCATAATAAAATTAGAATCACACTGTAGAAAGGGATAATACAAAAATGAAATTAATTGTAAGGGTGTTTTAATCCTTGAAAGATACCTTAAGACATATTTCTACCCTGTTTTCCTTCTATTGATGGTAGCCAGGGTTGATGGCTTTGTGTGTGTGTGTGTGTGTGTGTGTGTGTGTGTAATCAGTATTTCTTTATGAGAAAATCAACTCAACTTCTTGTAAAGAAATAAGCACACCAATGTATTCTTCTAAGAAAGAATCTGATTACCAATTTTAAGTCAGAAACCATTTATTGATGTCATACAAAATATCCAGCATGTGTCTAGACAGAAAGGACTCCAGGGAAAGCTTTCTGTGGGTTACAACTTAGTTAAGAAACCAAACACCAAGGCTTATGGGAGTTGTGGTTATATTCTGTCTTCTTTTGTTTCAGGCTGGAGTATCCTGAGTCATCAATAAGAGTTTAATATGCTTTAAATCAATAATATATCTTAGGATGCTGTGACAATGATCCTGAAGGTGGAAAGAGGAAAATAATGTCTAAGAGGAGGTCTGAGATCTCCATAGAAAGCAGTGCAGACACCTGCTTGTCTTACATTACCTATGTGCAAAATGCAATTTCTCAACTCTTCGCGCAGGTCTATCTGATATTGAGCATGATGGAGATAATTCAAAACTACTAAATGTAAATTGCTCCAGTTGGGGAGGATAGTGATGACTGCAGCAGGGGAAAGTTCCAGTTTTCACAAACTGTGGAGGAAGAAAAGAAGAGAGGGTCTAAAAGGCAGACCTATACTCAATAACCATTGACAATGGCAACATATCTCTGTTTGAAAGAGCTCCATCTTTCTGCATAGATTGAAAGATATGAGGAAGACTTAAAGATAAATTGATTTTCAAATTAAATAGTATTCTAAAACTGTTTAAAAATTGGCTATGCCAGCATTCTCTGATATGTTATAGTATTAGGAGTAAAATAAAGACCCTAGGACTGTAAAGACTATACACAATCATTAAGTGTTCAAAAAAAAATAGAAATCTGTATGTTGTAATCAGAAATATCAGTGAAAATACAAACATTTTATTCATTCTTTAAAGAAATCTCTTTATCCTGCTAGGAACTGAGAAGCTCTTGGAATTTCCTTATTATATGATACAGGGTGAAAGAAATAGGTGGGAAGAACAAAGTGAAATCATCTTCCCTAATTTACTACTGCAAACTTTATGACTAGAAAAGCTATAACTTTGTTAAAGGCAACTTCCCCAGTTGTAACAAAATGGTTGAAGTCTTATAGATGGTTCAGGGTGATTTCTGAGTATTAAAGATCTGGTTTATATAAATCATGTTCAAGCTTATTTTTCAGGAATGTTTAAGAAACTTTCCTTTTTTTGAGATTATAATATACTTACATATTTTACCCTTCATTTCCTCCCTCAAAACCCTCCCACCGCATCTTTCCTTAAAACTCATGGCTTCTTTTCATTAACTAATGCTGCATACATATATGTGTGTATCCATGTACACACACACACACACACACACACACACACGTATGTATATGTATATATGTATATATATATATACATATATATTAAGGCACATAATCAAAACATGCTTATTTTCTATATGACATGTATGAATATGTTTTCAGGGATAACCATTTGGTGTTAAATAACCAATTATTATACATTCCCCTAAGAAGGCCTATTTCTCCTATTTTCAGCATTCCTTAGTTGTCTATAGTCTATGTTCTAGGGTTGGGGTCTCCTGAACTATCCCTTGTCCACGTTAGTATGTCTATTGGTGTCACTGATATTTAGCTCATGTTTAGGCAGTCAAGTTGGTGAGACTTTATAGATATAGCTTCTGATATTACTAGGAGACACAATCTCACAGAAAAACTGCTCTTCTAGTTCTTTCGATCTTTCCACTACCTCTTATTATATTGTAGATGTATCCTTTGAGACGGGACTCAACCACTCTCTGTTTTGATTGGTTGAGGTTTTCTTTAAAGGTCTCCATCTGTTGGAAAAAGAAGTTTCTTTGATGAGGAGTGAGAACAATACTGATCTGTGGATATAAGGAAAAATGTTCACAGTGTAGCTGTTGAGGGGTTTCTGAAGATATTACTACTGGTGGAAAAGTAAGAGATAAGAATGCAATCTCAGGACAGTGCCATTTTTTAAAGCAATGGGTCAAGACCTTCAGGGCTGTGATCCTGTGGTTTAAGAATGAATTCCATTGGCTGATAAATAGAGCTGTTAGGGCCTAGCAAAGGATCTGTTATAAGCATAAGGATAGATTTTGTTGGTGAAGAATGCAAAGTCCATCAGTCCTCTTTCATAGGGATGTATTCTATTCACTAGAGAGACAAACTCAGCTTTAGGGAGATTCTCACAATGCTAAACAATTCTAAACAATGCTGAGGATATTAAGGATTTCAGGAAGGCTGGCTCATAGAATAGATAAAAGATCACCAGGTTGATTAACCACTTTTCACTCTGGTATTCTAGATAACTAGATAACTAGGCATCATACATTTTCTTACATTGAAGAAAATAGACCTATGTGATTGACAATCCTGGTTTCTACATTGCTTATTCTATGCTGTGATTCCTATGTGTAGTTAGAGATTAAGTTATTTTAATAAAGTAGCAGAAGTAGATTCTTCTCTAAGATTCATCACTTCACTATCCCTGGGCATTTGGCTAGTTTTCTAGTACTAGGAATGATAAGGGGTCTTATGTCTAATTACACAGATATTGGTTACCACCAGAGTATATGTGCCACTATTGCAACAATAGGGTTATTATGCCATGCTGGCCATTGTTGTGGATCATCTATATCATAAATGAGTAGGATCATTTATTTTAATGTTAATTACTTTTAGAGGTCTCTGCAACCTCAATGGCCAGCAGAAAGACGAGCTTCTGGAAGCAAGAAGGTACTTCAGTTCAACATGACTCAGTAGCCAGTATTGATTCAAACTTCTGGAGTCTGACCCCAAATGACTTATTTTAGGCATGTTTAAGCACAACACAATTTGGTGAAAATTATTCTGGTGATAATTAACTCAACAAAACTTAATTAAATCTCCTTGAGGAACAAAGTAAACTAAATACAGATCAGATGCAACAACATTGAAACTGTTTGTAAATCCACAAAGATAGGGAAAAACAAGCATATGTTAAGGGTCTGTGGGGAAGGTCCAGTGCTGGAGAATTCTCTAGCCACACAGATGAAGCAGAGGTCAGCAGGTTAATAAGCATATCCATTCTTGGGCAAATAAGCATTCCTTCCCTTGATGGAACAACCAGGTGTGTTTAATATTCCAGTCCCTCTAATGCTTATTTGTGAGCACAAACACCTCAGTATCTCCTACAATTTTGTTTTTGCTGGTGTATCTCTACATTTCTTTGAAAGTAACAATCTGTAAAAACAAATATTGTGAATTACAAAAGCATATTTTTCATATTTAAATATGTTATCTTTCTTTAGTTAAAAAGCAATTTGATCACATAAGGCGGGCACTTGAATTATCTTCATATTTTATTTTTTTTTAAAGAGATATTTTAAATGTTTTTTTGCCAAAACAAATCCAAGTGGCTTATTTCTATCTTATAATTTTCTCTACTTTACAAGTTGTCTACAAAGTAAAATGTAATTTTAACAGAATGTCATCGGGACTTTTTAAAAAATCAAATTAAATACCATAATTATCTGTATTTATATAATACAATAGAAGTAACATTAAAAATAGAGGCACACTAGAAGTTCTTCAGAGTATCTGAACACATTCTTAAGATTTGGCTATAGTCAAATTCTTATTTCATGTAATATAGAGAGGCAAACACGTTCCATTAAGTTTTTCAAAATAGTCAAGACGACTAGGAGCCAGAAATAGAAGCCAAGAAGTTTCTTGGCTGACATTTATAAAAATCTCTAAGTGAAGACAGGAAAATCACTATTTACGTAGACAAAGCTTAGTATGTCTGGAGGAAATAGTTTATATTTGTTTTGCTAAGTTGTTAGGGATTTTCTTGTGTGTGTGAGTTTTTTCTTTTGTTGTGGTTTTGGTATGGTTTCTTGGGTTAAGGAGAGGTAAGTACCCTAACCCAGTGACCGTCTTAGACCATTAAGTTGACCTTTGACTAAAAATGGTGTGATTTTTTTTTCCTATGGTTAATTAGCACATTCCTTCCTGGTCCTGGGATTTCTAAAATTTCTTTCTGAAACCTCAGAATTCTGTCCAGCTAGTCCTTAGTGTAAGCAGAGGAATGCAATTTAAATGACTCCTCAGCTCAGAGAACATTAATTACTCTATTGTCAGCAGCTGAATAGTTCATAGATTAGATGCTGTACACACTTACCTTTATTCTGCTTGATGTCTTAATAGATAATAATCAGTGATTTTGAAAATAAATTTTTTTAAAGGAAGTTGGTTTTAATTTTTAACACATGCGATGATTTTTTTCTTTGTTTTTTTATTGTTTGAGAATTTCATACATGCATGCAATGTGTTTTGAACAAATCTACCCCCATAGTTTCTTTTCCAGTACCTCCTTTACCCTCTCTACCACATTTCCTCTCAATTTCATGTGTTCTTGTTTTAAACCTACTGTGCCCATTTAATGCTTCCCGTATATTTGTGGGAGGGGAATCATATTTTGGAGAATGGGTAACCTTTCTGGGACTATATGCCTAAAGAAAATGGCATCTCCCTTCCCCATCCATCTGGTATTTTAGCTAATATGTGCTAGAAGCCACCTTAGGTGTCAACATCAAGATTCAATTTTCCTACAGCCTGTATGATTTTATCTCACTTGATGAATTAGAAGTATGTTAAATGTTCTATTATTCTCCCATAATGAGTGAAAGTATTGATTTCTACTTTTTTGTTACACTTTAAGATCCCACATGAAAAGGGCTACAAAAATAATGAAAGATGGGTTTTCTGCATTGGCTATCCCTAGATTGAGTGCTGCTAACAGAAGAAACACAGAACAGTGTCATTAAGTCCTCCAGTGTAAATTATAGTAACTTGGGTGTCAGAATGCAAAATGAGCCCTAAGTAGAGAATGTCTCCTCTGCAGGCACTCAGCCCTCTTTGAAGGAATAGATTTAGGTTTTATTCTCCTAAGGCCATAGTTTGGCTAGTGTCTGAAACAATAGCACAGTACTATGAAAATAAGTATGCAGCAAAGAGACAGTGTCTCCTTAAAAGGGGGAAAGGTTGAATAAGTGAGAAGATAATTTCCTGGCTATAAAGAATTGATCTTTAACATTAAAATTCTCTACAAAATGAAAAGTGACAAGACATTCACTACAGTGGCTTAAACCAAATCTACCATCTTTAGAAGCTGTTGGAAAGAAACCTGCTATCACAGATATGATTTCACTGTGTGCCCATCTTTTCCCTGTTAAAATGTAAATTTATAACCATCCTTTTTAAGTAATGGAACAGCTTCCTGATGCTCTCCTCACTTTCACATTATGTGCAGTGAGCTGCAAAGGTTATACAATGTTTGTAAGACTTATTTTTAATTAAGTGTGTGTGTCTGTGAATATGTGTGATGGTGCCTGTGAACACCAAAGTTCTCATATAACTGGAGTTACAGGGTTATAAGCCATCCTTTCTGGATGCTAGGAACCAAACTGAGGTCCTTTGTAGGAAGAGCTTGTGCTCTTTAACCACTGGGACATTTCTCCAGTCTTGTTTGCTTTCATTATATCACCTTCCTTGCTCTTCAACTTAGTACAAATGTCTTCCTGATATTTACCACTCCATTGAAGAGTCCCCATCAGGGTCTATAATGAATTCCTTATTTTGAAAACTGATTGACATTAATACTCTGTAGCAAGTGATACTGTTGACTATTTCCTGTACAGCACTCTCTTTTCTTTGGCTTCCCAGATAGCACAGTGCTGTTTGTTCACGACAATTTCCCTATATTCAAACTCTTTACTCTCCTTTTAGAACACCGATGAGTTTTCCAGAGCTATTAGAATTGATATTTGTTCAGAACTTATTCTTTCATTTGTATTCTCTATGACTTAACCAATTGCTTAGTCAAAAATGATATACATGAATTTATGACTTAAACGTACTTTTCTTTTTTTTATTTCATTATTTTTTTATTTATTTTTTTTATTTAATTTTATATAACAAAGTCCAATTAAATGAAAACAAACATTTATACACAATATTTGGGAATTTGGGCGTCGTTCATTCCAAACTACTTCCTGCTGGTAAGGGGCGCTGTCTTGGGGGATTCGAAGAAGATTCAGATATCCTAGCTGTAGTCTGTAGGGCTGTTTTGTCCAGCTGTTTGGAATGTAGGATCAGCTTGTACTCTGTTTCAGGTGGTCTGGCATGATCAAACCACATTAGTCTGGAAGGAATCCACATCTTTTCATTTTCTTTAAACGTACTTTTCTATATCTTGTTGATATACGGACAAGCCCATATATCTATTTTCTTACTCAACATCCATATTTAATGGCATATAGAAATCTAAATCCAACCTTCCTAAAACTAATCCCTTATTCTCACCCCTAAATTGTCATTATTCTTGATCAGAAATATGCCACTGCAAGCCATGTAGCTTGATTCAGCCTGAGGAAACTCACCAATGCACCAATTCTAACATTCAAATGTCACCTAACAACAAATGTGTCCTGTTACTGTGTAAATCCTATATCTTTTAAGGTACATCCAGTTTTCTAGGATGCCACAATCTTTTGCCTAGCTGAAGGCCTCTCACTCTGTTTCAAGACAGCAACCAAAATAACTCTTCTAAAAACAAAATGTTCAGTCAGGAATGGTAATGAACACATGTATGTAATTCTAGTGCTCAGAATGATGAGGCAGCAGGATTATGATTTGGAGCCAGTTTGGAATTCCAGGGCAGTTGTTACAAATTATTATTGGAAAGACTTTTTTTTGCCTTCTTAAAGATCAATAACATATTCCAAAAAATTGGGAACACGAACTACAACAGCGTTTCCTAGAGATTGGTGTCACAGCAGACACAACATCAGTAAACAGATAAAGTGAGAAAAGATGGATTTTTAAATTTATTTTTATATAATTTCCTTCATACATTATATTTTGATATTTGTCGAGCGCTATCGCCTTGCCTGCAAGAACTATGCTCAACAACAGGATTCTTCTGCAGCTATGTTTATTGCGCGGCTCATTACAGCAAGTTGAGGGAAGACCTCGAGGAGGAAAAAGGGCTCTGCTTATATAGAGGAGCTGTGTCCATTACTGACAGGTGCAGCCCGCAACGCTCGTAACGGTCACCCCATGACGTGGATCGCACATCCTCGCCTTGCTGGCTTATGGACAGGAAACCGGCACCATCTTCGGGAATGGCACCGGTGGCTCTCTACATCTTCCCCTTTTTTGTTTTATAAACACAACAGGCAAGGGTTGTCTGATCTCCAGTAATGAGATGGACATTGTAATGACCTTGAATCCTGGTAGTCAGCCAAGTCAGTGCCATACCCGTCCGGCATCTTTTCCCTGGAGGTGGGGCCTTGGACACCAACAACCCACATGCAACCAGACTTGCCCTTCTCAGAGCTGCTCATAGCTAGAGTCAACACGGTGTGCAGTGCTAAGCCAAACAACCTGAGCATGAAGAATTTAGGCTAAACTAAAGAAGCACCTGTCTGCGTGCAATGGGAAAAAATCCTGCAGAGCATTAGGGCTGTTTCTGGTAAAAAATGGACACCCTAACCTGGTGCAATGTCATAGAAGACTCAGGGTGCAAGGGCTGTCCTATTGGACAATTAATGTCCATTTTTAAACATGCTTAGCCACATAGTGGGAGAGGAGCCTATCTCCATAGCAGCTAGGGCTTGAGCGATAACCACTTTGTCATGTGTCTGTTGAGCATGTAGCTTACACACCAACCAGAGCAGGAGTACCACCCCATAATATAACAGCAGGCCAAACCCCATTACACCCGCCCACTCCTTAAAGTGGGAAAAAGTGGTGGAGATCCAGGAGAACGATCCTTCTGATAGAGAGGTGTCCACACGGGTGGAATTCACATGGACGATGGGCATTTGGAGTTGGTCCATCAGGCTATCAAATTCTCCTGTGCATTCACCTAAAAGATACTGAAAAAGTTGTTTAGAAAGGTTTGCAGCTCTTGTATAATTTTCATATTGTACACTGGTGACACATAAATTGGAATATTTCCATTGACAGCCCAGTTGGGCTAGCTACTAGAGTGTGTCAATTTGGTCCTGCACCAAATCAATTCTCTGACTACCATCAATCCTCCTTTTAATCGTGAATCAATGGAGGCCTGTGATTGGCTAAGATCATGCCATATGGCTTTCCATTCCAAATATTGCCCCATATTGAGGCATGCTTTTGACTTTTGATATGGCACAGAGGTCACACATAGCCCCGTCATCTTCCATTCCCATCCTATTTGTGCTGCCACAAAATGTCAATCTGTTCCTGAACTAGATCAATTCGTTGATTTAAGACCATAATACCCCTTTTAATTAAGCAGTGGCTACTTTTGATGACAGGTTATTTAAGGCAGCTGCAGTCAACAGTGGAATGCATGGCAATGGCAGCCTTGGTGGCTCCCACTACTCCAGCTGTAATGGCAACCATGATAGCAGCAGTGATTCCAAAATCTCTCCTCTGTCTAAAGAGGGTCATGGTGCTCAGGCTCTCTACCGGAATGGGAACGTACCTGGGCATTCTGGTCACAAGGGCCAAAGGAAATTTTCCTCCATCCCAACATAAAGAATAGAAGCATACTTGAAGTGTACAATATAGCATTCTCTCACTAGAGTTTGCAAAGGTGCTATTGCTTAATCACAAACACAAAAGGATTAGAGGCTCCACGCTGAGCTGGGTTTTGATTACTATAAGGAGCCCACCTGGGTTGCTGGGGAATAGTGGAGTTACCCCTCTCCAGGGCTCTAGGACATCAACCTCTAATCCAGGTGGCATTACTCTTCAAAATGGTTTCACCATGTGGCGATTAAGAGCTTTCACCTGCGCTATTGCAAAAGCAGTAGTTATTTCAGGGGGTCTGGCTTGCTCAAACCACATTAGTTTGGAAGGAATCCACAGCTTTTTATTTTCTGTGGAAACAAAAATAGAAATCCTTTTCCCCAGTAACTTGTCCTTGAACTTAAATTTTGGAGTCAAAACATTTTTAAAATATATAAATTGAATTAATCCAGCAACATATTTCCTTTAACAGTTGTTTCCTCAGCAGTCAAACAATACAAAGACAATATAATACCGTACAGTATCCAGATTCTCTCCATCTGTGGCTTTTTTATTATTCTGTTTCTTTTCTATTTTATTTTTTTTTTTTATTTTTATTTATTTTTTTTTTTTGATCAGTCTCTCGGGGCTCTTCACTTTCTCTTTGCTAGCCTTTTTCTTTTTGCGCGCACCCAACTTTTCATCACGTTCTGCTTCTGACATGCTTTCTTGACAGCATGTCTATCAGAACTTACCTTATTTTGTTACCTGTCTGCCACAGTTCTGAATCTTCTCCAGCTGACTGAAGGGTCCCCCTTGTGCCGCTGATGTCAAGTTCCCGTGTTTCGACACCACTTGTCGAGCGCTATCGCCTTGCCTGCAAGAACTACGCTCAACAACAGGATTCTTCTGCAGCTATGTTTATTGCGCGGCTCATTACAGCAAGTTGAGGGAAGACCCCGAGGAGGAAAAAGGGCTCTGCTTATATAGAGGAGCTGTGTCCATTACTGACAGGTGCAGCCCGCAACGCTCGTAACGGTCACCCCATGACGTGGATCGCACATCCTCGCCTTGCTGGCTTATGGACAGGAAACCGGCACCATCTTCGGGAATGGCACCGGTGGCTCTCTACAGATATTCTTTTTTCTCTCTAAACTTCTTCCAGATCCTCCCCACCTCCCTATTTCCTATTTTCTACCTATTTCTAGGGTTTCTATGGCTGTGAAGAGACACCATGACCACAGCAACTTCTATAAAAGAAAAATATTTAATTGGGTGGCTTACATCCTCAGAGGGTTAGTGCATTATCATCATGGTGGGATATGGTGACATCCAGGCATATATGGTGCTGGAGAAGGAGCTGAGAGTTCTACATCTTGGTCCACAGTCAACAGGAAATAATCTGAAATACTAGGTGTGGCTTGAGCATATATGAGACCTCAAAACCCACCCCCACAGTGACACATTTCCAACAAGGTCATGACTACTACAACAAAGCCATGCCTCCTAATAGTGCCACTCCCTATGAGCTTATAGGGGCTAATTACATTCAAACAACCACAGCATCTAATTTAATGTTCTTCCTCTCTTAAAAAAATAAATAAAACTCAGAAAATTAAAACCAAAACAAACTAAAAAACATTAAGGCAAATAAAAAATTATTCATTTATAAATCATAAAATGAAAAGAAGTATAAATGGCCATGATAGGAATGTATTGAAAACTAGAGTTTTTACTTAGAAATGTAAGTAGCAAGCAATATCTATTACGTGATTGGGAAAAATAGAAAAAGTTACCTTCATCTCTGAATGGGGCCTCTGATGATGAAGCAGAGATTGTTGACATGTCTATGATATTTTGGGGTAAACTTTGAGTTTAGTGTTCTATGTATTACACATTAAGAGAGAAGTCTGAAATTCAAGTGATCATAGGGATATACAGGATGGTAACATGCCCCAAATTCCACTGCTGAATAGCAAAGTTTGAATAGTTGTAACAACTAATATGGAGAATATCAATTGTTAATGGCAATATGTCTGACTCCAAACACAAGAGGCAGTCCTAGGAAAAAATGATATTTGTGTCATATGGCTCAAAGGTTAGAACTGGTATGAATAGAAGATGAGTATTTCTTATAATCAAGGAAAATTTCACAGGACCAATAGCTTTTCAATGATATTTCAGGGGTAATGGGCATTGTATTGTTAGGGGATTGCTAAATATCAGAAGAATGGCAAATATTCAAGCATAGTAGAAAAACTTAAGACAGTAGATCACTGCTCAAATAAAGTTTTATCATGAAGCAATAGGTGAGCAATGGGAGGAGCTAGAATTTGTGTTTCATACTTGATGTCAGGAATTTAACATAGATTTTAAATCAGACCAGGGTACGACCCAGTCAAGGTTGGAGAGGGATAAGAAAAAGAGATTTACTTTAGTCACACTGAATTTGGATTCCTGCAAGTCATAAAAATGTGGCTATCCAATAAACAGATCAGGGTGAGGATCTGGGTTCATTACCAGAAGCAGAAGAACACAGGGCACAGAGTAATAGCCTACTCAGAAAAGAAAGCCCTGTTTGCCAGCCAAGATCATAAGACTAACTAAATAAAAGACTCTACTCTCCAAATGACTACCACCTTCTGTCGGACATTCAAACACACATGCTTTCCATGTTTTTGAATATGTAGATGGAACAGCTGACCAAACCAGAGGAAAGACAGAAATTCCCTGTATATCTTGGTTTTGTGCATAAGAAAAGGAGTCTGAGTGTGACTCTTTTCCCCAATTCTGGGGCTACAGGAGAGTGGCAGTTTATAAACTGGAAAGGAAGTTCCTCAATGCACAAGGTATTTCAATGGATATTCCTAACTTGTGTTAGACTGGATGTGCTTTTGACTATTGGTTTCAGGTACACCCCACAAGAGCAAACATCGACATCCTAACTTTCCTGGGAAGATTTTCTTAGAAGAGTCCTGTGTTTGCACACTGTGTGAGGATGTATTACTGTGACTGATGTAATAAAAAGCTGAATGGTCAATAGCTATCCAGGAGGTATAGGCAGGTCTTCTGGGGAGAGAAAGAAAGAGGATAAGGAAATTAGGTACAAGGGAGATGAAAGAAGACATGGGTAGGAAACAGAAGGCTCAACATAGAAGGTTGAGGAGGTAATACCATATAACAGAATCTACACTAATATAAATGGGTTAATTTAAGTTATAAGAGCTAGTTAGGAACAAGTCTACGCCAGAGCCTGAACTTTCATAACTACTAAGAAGTCTCTGTGTTATTATTTGGGGCTGGTAGCAGAAAAGAGAACCTGTCTGCGGTCCTGTCACCTTAATTCCTACACACCTGAAGATTAAACTATGCAAAAATTTCCATACCAAATACTGCTAGGAAAAATGTCAGCTTCACAAATCCCTTTCAGTGATTTCATGTAATGTGGTGAGTGGATTGACTTTATACTTGAGGGTAAATTTTGGTACTTGGGAGCAAAGGAATGTCATAAAGAAGGAACGGTGAAAGGAAGAATGAGAAGGCAATTTAGCCTTCATCACTTCCCTTGGGATGGGTTTGTGAAACTCCTCTGCTTTGGACTGTCTTGAGTAGATTTCGAATCTGTCTACATAGTTTATGAATCCTTGGATCTCTTTCAAATGAGAAGAGATACAGTGCTCTATTTTACGTGCCAAGCCTGTGTTCTGTTGGAAGCCTCAATGATAGTTTGGCATTCTCAATGCTCAACCAAGCAGAGAATTCCCTGTCTTATGCAATAGCCACAAGAAATATCACATCCTGTTGCTTAGCACCCATTTAACAAGTAACAGATAATTGAAAACTATATTGGAAGGACTTGGTGAGTACTTGTATTTTAGTATTTTATTCTAAGTTATTTCAACAATGTATTTTTGTGTTCTAGCCAACATGAAAAGAACAATGTGACATTAAAATAAAAGCAAAAACACAGAAAATAACTATAAGAAATTGACCCTACCCTGGAAAGCAAAACTTTATAAATAAAGAAAACCAACATTAAAAATGTTAGAACAATGACAGTACAAGTTAAGGTGAATGAATACCTTCTCACATTCTTTTATGGATTCAAGAGTCATTTCCTAAACTTTACTGTTTTCTTTTAACTTTTTGAGATAGTGCCCAGCTGTGTTGTGCTGACTCTCCTAGAATTTGGTGTGCAGACTATGTGGATGTTGTTAGGATCTTCCTTCCTCTGCCTGGTTTTCTCAGTGGAGGCTATCAATAAAAACATGATCAAATCATATACTTTAACCTGGATCTGATTACCGTAATTGTTCTCTCCAAATCAGACTCATAAAATAGTAAAATAATCCTTCTACAACAAATCCACTTATTTGATTCCTCTGAATAATAACCTTCATGAGATTTCCATTACATTTGTAATGAAAGCCACATCCTCATCATGACTCCAAGCTCAGCAGGAGGTAGCCTTTCCCACCAATTCAGCCACTTCTTGGGCAATATCCTTGTGTACTCCCTTATTCATGAACCTCTCATGCTATATACCCTTCTGTCTGAGCACTGAACACCACTCCCTTAATCCATAGGCATTTTCGCCATTTAAGAATGAGTTTGTATTCCTTTCCATAGACCAGGTCCTTAAACACTGAATGTAAGATCTACTTCTGATATTCTCCATTTCACTTTGGAGCCCTTACTCAATCTCAAAAATAACATTTTAGTTGTATTATATACTTTGAGTCCCACCTAAGTTCTTGAAGGAGAAGTAGTATCAGTCATGTCCATATTGCTTCTACCCAAATACCTTCTTTGAGGCAAGTGCTCAAAACATGTTTTTAAATCAAAGCGTAACTAAATGAGAATTTTCAATGGTATGTCGATGTTTTCAAGCCTATATAATGCTCCCATAGATAACATTTGCTGCTGGAGCAGTGCTGAGAACTAAGCTATATCTTTCCTCATTGGTGATACAAAGTGAAGCAGTGTAAGCTTATAAATATCACATCTTCTCAACTCTGAGAAGTAGTTTGCTAACCCTGGGAAACAGCTTGACAGGGGCTCCAATTTGTATCAAATGTCAGCTATTTAACAACTTATAAGAGAAGCCTAAATATGAAGGTAAAGAATATCCCTGAACTATGAGAATGTATACGCAAGTGAAAACCTGTATTAGTATGACTAAGCATTGGATGGGTAATAAATTAATGCTATTAAGATTCATTGCATGTTCCTAATATGCATACCAATGAATGCCTCTTAGTTGTAATATGTGAGACCTGAACTCCAAGTGAGGATGAGTGTTAACAACAAACAGAAAACATCCTCGTAAGCCTGAATTAACTTGCTTGATAGAGTACTAAAAGATCTTAAACTCTAACCTTTAGGTATTCATATTCATAGACTTGGCTTTCTAAATTCACTCTATACCATTCAAATATTAAGGGCCACTCTTAAAGTTACTTGCTTTTTTTTAAGTGTTTCAAAGAGTAGGCCTTTCTTTAACAAAACCACAAGAAATGACAATAACAATTGTTTTGTACTACAACTTCCCATTTTTTAGTTTTTGTTAAAGATCACATAACCATATATGTTTATCTGCTTCATTGATATTACAGAACATTTTGCATCTAAAAAGAGCTTATCATCATTCATTACTCTGATCTCTCAGGTACTACAGTTTGCATGAAGTATCAGAAAATATTACATAATATATCTAATGCCTCTTGAACCCCTTATGTCATAACATTGACTCCACCTCTTCCTTTAGCCAATGCTGTAAAACTGACTTTCCTCAATTTCATACAGGTCTCCTGTCAACCCACATCTTATGTGAGCTCAAGTGCTCAGCTCTTACCAGGACTCTTTTCCAGTAATGAGGCACATATTTTACTCAAGCAGACTGGAAAGATTGGGGAGTTAATGCTCATGAGTTCATCCCTGGTGGATCCAAGGATAGGTGAATGAGTGTTTTTTTTTTCTTTATCAACTGTAGAAAGAACTAGCCACATCACACTTCTCAGAAAGTCACCCTGGATCAAGCTCTTACCATTTGTGATATACTACATTATATTCTTTCTTTTATTCTATCTTGACTCTTCTGTTCCTAAACAAACACCTGGAAATTAGTCATTGTCTCAAGCTCTTGTTTGGAGGATCCAAAGCTAAAAGAAATCTTTAAAATGAAACAGGAGTTACTGAAGGAGCAGGAGGCTAAGAATTCTCAGAAGTGAATGTGACGCAAAAGCATCAACAAAAGAAAATGTAATTCAACACATACCTACTGTCAACACTACCTCTGCTACAGAAACAAATACATCTAGAGTCAGGTGAGTACTAAGTTAGAAGCACACTGGGATCAGTTTGATCAGACAAGGTCATGGGATCCAAGGAAAAGAAGAAGGATGAAGATGCTTAACAACTGGGAATGTGTAGTCTGCTGAGATGCTGAATGGAACACAGAAACACTGGGAAGGGTGAATCAATGCAGATCGGTCTATACAAATGACTCAAAATTTTCTGAAATCTGCATACTATTGGTTTATGAAGGCCACCATTCTGATTTTTTTCTTTTTGTATAACTCATTATTTGTCAATACCCATGCTAATTCCATTGTAAATATTTCTTAATCATTTTACAAGTTAGAAAACCAATTCCTACAGGATAACAAAAAGCAAAGAGATATAAGTCCCTTGAGATTTCTGTGGTAAAATGCTGTCTACACAATTCAGAGCAAAGTGGAAGCCTAACTCTGTTTCACACCCGTGTGTGTGTGTGTGTGTGTGTGTGTGTGTGTGTGTGTGTACCTTGTGCATGCAGCGCCTAGAAAGACCTAAAAAGAACACTGGATCCTCTGGAACTGAATTTATGAATAGTTGTGAACCATCATGTGTGTATTATGAACCAAACCAGGGTTCTCTGCAAGAGCATCAAGTACTCTTAACTAATAATATTTCAATTAATTTAATTTAATTGTATTATTATTATTATTTGTGTGTGTGTGTGTGGTTTTGAGGCAGGGTTTCCCTGTGTAGATTTGGAGCCTGTCCTGGAACTCAGTATGTTACAAACAAACAAACAAACATACATACAAATACATAAATGTACAAGGAGAACATAAAGTTGGGAGGGAGAGATGATGTAGGTACTGGGAGTAATTGGAAAGGAATAGAAAGTTGACTTGATCAAGATCAAGATATATTTTAAAGATGTATAAAACATAAGATATATAAAAATTGTCAAATAAAAAATAAAAATTAAAAATGAAGCCTTTGATAAACTCAGCATAACCAAATACTGGAAAATTAGCTCTTGATTCTCAAGTAAAAATATATGTGTGTATGCACCCACACACACACACACACACACACACACACACACACACACACACATATAATATATATATATATTCTCTTTTGGTTGTTATTTGTAAACCGTCATGTTAATTCACTTCTGAGCTTTGTCAATGACTTCCCTTTTCCTTCATAAATCTGATAGACATACTTCCATTAAAATTTTATGTCAATTCAATATTTCCATACTATGGGAAACAGTAACAGAAACAAATTTTCCCATTAATATTACGTAGCTAGTGAACCTAAGGTCCCAGCAGTTCACAGCTTACATAAATATTAATTACTATCCCTTACATCTAGGGTTCTCTGCTGTTAGTTTAACCCTCTGTCCAATTACTTGATTCCCCTGGGGCACACCCTCAGGAAACACTTCAGCTTACAAAAAAGCCCAGAGTTTTAGAGTCATATTTTCTCTCTTTTTGGCTCATTTCCATAGTTCTGTACTGCTAGGTTTGTTTTTCTTGTGTATATGTGAAGTAGTAGTAGTAGTAGTTCATGTATAAAACTAAGTATTTTTGTCATTCATAGTTTTAATCAATGTGTTGTTTATTTTTACTTATTCAAGTACAATTCCAAACTTCAGTACCAGAAAATATTTTACAAATGTCTTTTCCAAGCAGAGTGTTAGAAGAACCCAAAGTGAGGCAGTTTTAATTACATTCTAAATAGAAAACATCAGATTTTTGGACATCCAAACAGATGGATATTTATTAAACAATAGAATCTGCTGATACATATGACAAATATTCCAGAAAGAAAACAATGATATTTAAAATATTGTATATCCAAATTATACCCAACAAGCATTCTCAAATTCTGTCTTCCTGCCTTAAAAAAAAAGCACAGAATTAGCCAGATATTTATTTTCATACCAGCTCTTGTATTCCTAATAAGAGATCCTCATGTTTAGGACCAAGTCTTGTCACTGAGCCAGCAATAATTGAACAAATAATTTTAATTATTTAATTCATCTTTTAATTGACCTTCTGCTACTTTGTGCATTAAAACACATATCCAGACATCTGCAACTGTATATTCAAGAACTGCACTGATAGCCTAGAGGTCATGGGAATATCAGCCCCTCAACTCTAACATCTATAAGCTACTGTATAAAAGGAAACTACTTATACTGCTGCCTAAGTAATAGAACAGAAATACTACTCTTCAAATTGCTATGTAGTATCATGTCCTTAAATGTCATTCCCCAGCTTTATATTTATTATGATACAGAAATGGCACAGTTATTTTATTCATTAGTAACTAAGTATTTTTATCTGTTTTGCTACAATAAGTTTCTCCAAATACTAAGAAGTGGTTTTTCTTTGAATATGGAGGAGTGCTAAGAAAAATTATTGTCTTATATTGACGTTCAGGGGGAAATAACAGATTTCTAAATGGGAATCAGGCTGTTCTAATGCAGAAGACTAGGTACTTCATACTTACTCTGCTTCAGCGTCTTCCCAAATGGTCTGCTCACCTCTGATTTGGATAAACTGAAGTGAATACAACCTTGAATAGCAAGAGTAGGGTCAGAAATAGTGAGAGCCAGATGAGAGAGAGAGAGATACAGAGAGAGAGAGTGAACATAATCACAGTGCATCATGAACATGTATCAAACTAACAGAAAAATACAAATGCTTTAAGAAGTATCTTTTTATATTGATGTTATTCTTTCACAGCCACATGCATACACATGTGCGTACACACACACACACACACACACACACACACAGTTGTCATAGTCACTCCTCTACATACTCAGCCTCTTTGCCTGAACACCAACATCACCCCACCCCTTTCCTCCTCCCCAGTTCTCATCCTACTTTCGTGTCTTTTTGTTTTGTCTGTGTTTTTGCTTTGTGTGTGTGCTTTTTTTTTTAAATCAAAACAATAAGTGGTAAAGAAAATGGGTTTAAACTAAATTTGGGGAATTTCTTATTCCCACTTTCCCCAGAGAAATTGTTCTCACTCTTGAAATTATCTGTAGGGTATGATGGATGATGGATGCTGAGGTTATACAAAGGAAATGATCTGCCCAGATGTTTATTATACAGGGGACAGGCAGGAATGGAGAATTGTTAACTTTCAAAGTTTGTGCATCTGACTGTGCCTTGCAGGAACAGAGAACTGATAACTTTGAAACCCTGTGCATCTGTGAATAGCTACTTACAGAAGAAAGAATTTATCTAGGATTTACAGTTTTATAGGCTTAGAGTCCATTACTATCATGGCACAGAACATGGCATCAGGCAAAAGACTTGGTGCTGGTGCTAAAAACTCACATCTTAAGATGCAACTATGAAATAAAGAGGGGGTAAAATACTTGGAATGGCCTCTTTGTGGAACATGCTGTTCTCAAGCCACTCTGGGCACTCTGGGAAAGATCTGTACTCCTCTGTGGCCCAGTACTTCCTTGCAGATTCAAAAGGCTGTTGTCAATGTTGCCCCTTGATTTGTTCCTGTATTTTTCAAGAGGACAATCCCATGATTTTTATAACCAAGAATGGAAGGGTTTGCTGGGCTCTTGCATAAAAACATGAGGAATAAGAGAGAGATACTTCAATTACAACTGTTTGGACCCAACATCTGACTTCCTGGCCCTGTAATTTCAGAATAAGGTCTTCTTTCAAATATCTCAAAGTTAAGAAGAGATTTGTTTACTGTGGAATCTATAAACTCCCATTTGCAGGGTTTTAAAGAGGGTATTGGTGAAAATTCATTCTTGGTTTCTTCCCAGGGGAGAACTTATCCTTTAAGCTGTAGCTGTTAGAATGTGTGATTTGACTTTTGCCTGCAGTGTCAGCTGCAATAGAGAGCATGCTCCATTGTTATGCATTAGTTAGCAGTTAACTCAGCAAGCTGACTCTGATTCTGCTAATAACCCCTGGAAAAAATGGAAATTAATTCAACTCATAATTTAAATAAGGAGCAAAAATACATAATGGAAACATGCTTAGTTCATCAGTTTGGAACCAATTATCTTATCTTAAGCTAATGCTACAACATAGGAAACACGAGTATCTTGTTCTTTATAAAATCTAAATTTCTTATAAAGTTTTTAGTGAAAATAGAAATAAACCTCTTCATTTTTATTCCCACAGCCCTTCCCATGCACCCTCTCTAATCGCTCCCAGGTTCTTACCACACTCTCAAATTGATAGCATCTGTATCTTTGATAATTACTTTTATAGACACAAACACACACACACACACACACACACACACACACACATATATATATACATGGATATTATGTATATATGTATATACATATATACATATATATATACACACAATACATATATGCTTACTTGTATAAATACAACTTGTTAAGTCCATTTTTGTTGTTTGTGGGTATAGGATTGCAGGACTAACCATGTTGCATTTCGAAACCCATGAGAGGCTCCTTTCTGGGAGAGGCTAATTCTCCCTCTCTTAGCAATAATCTGTTGCCTGTAGTTCTTTGTGATTGGGACCTGTAAAGTTTCCTGCTTTCCATGTTAGTATGCCTGTTGATGTTGCTTGCTTTGGTCTTGTGGACGCAGCCATATCGAGGGGAAACTGTTTCACAGTTGACTTCCCTGTACCTTGTTTCATACATTCTTTCTGCCTCCTCTCCCACAACGCATGCTGAGGCCCTATCATTCCTATCATTGAAGACACTGCATATTCACGACATAGGACACAAATGAGTCAAATGGGACTTGACCCAAAAGCCTCCTTCCTGCTGTCTGTGGAAGCTGCCAAGGGAGGAAAGCAATGATTAGTTCTATGTAGGTGTGGCACCTATAAACCATAACATTGACCAGCAAAACAAGTTATGCATATAGGTGGCATTTACATGTTGTGTGTTAGTCATTTCTTTTCTCCAACTGTGGGAAAAAAAAAACTTCCTGAACATCTATTTTATTGTGATAAAAAATGATCCTTGTTGAACGTTGTCACAATGTGCTCATGGGAAGACATAAATTATGTAATCTAATTTTTTATAATTTATTTGTTCTTTTAAATTTAATTTTACATTCCAACCACAGTTTTCCCTTCCATCCCTCCTCCTACCTCCAGTGTCTCTCTCCAACCCACACCCAGTCAACTCCTCCTCGTGGGTAAGGGCTCCCGTGAGTACTCAACAAAGTCTGGCATAATAGGTTGGGGCACGGCCAAGTCCTTCTCTCCCATGCATTAAGTTTGAACATGGCATCCCACCATAGGGAATGGGGTTCAACATGTTAGCTCATTTATCGGGTATGTATCGTGGTCCTACTGCCAGGAGCCCCTCAGATAGTCTGTTTCACAACTATCTCCTACATTTGCAGGGCTTAGTTCAGACCCTGTGTGTCTCCACAGCTGTCAGTCTAAAGTTTCCACAACTGTCAGTCTAAAGTTCATGAGTTTTTAAAGCTTGGTTCAGCTGTCTCAGTAGATCTCCCCATCAGGATCTTGACCTCTTCTGTTCATGAATTCCATCCTGCCTCTCTTTGACTGGATTCTCAGAGCTCAGCCTAGTGCTTAGCTATGGATCTCTGCATCTGGTTCCATCAAGTACTGGATGAAAACTCTATGATGATAATTGGGGTATTCACCAATTTGATTACAGGGTCATTTCAGATATCCTCTCCACTATTGCTAGGGGTCTTAGTTGGGATTATCCTTGTGGATTCTTGCAAATTACCCTAGCACCAAGTTTCTTCCTAATCCCAATATTTAAAAATAAACTTTCTATTCTGAATTTGCATATGATACCAGCTAATTAACAGTTGTCTAGGATTTAAGACTCACTCAACTGATAAGAAGGAAATCATGCTAGGCCTAGCCAACTTCCCAGGGCTAGTGAGGTCATAGACCTTAGAGAAGAATCTACTAGTGCCACTTTGCTAGACCAGCATAACTGCTTACTACATTCTGACTCTCATCCTTGTACCAAAGATGAGTGTAGCTACTAGCCCTCATTAGAGAACATTTTCTATAGCTGATGGAAATCATCACAACAAAACATAGCTGGAAACAATACAGAGATCAATGGTTCAGATGGAGTCCAGCCCAATACATCAAACCTTGGCTCTAATCACATTCATTTCTAGGATATCTTACTGTTCAGTCTCATAATCTCCCTAAAATCCTAGGAAACACAGCAACTGATTTAGTGAATTTATTCAAACTCCCACATAGACTCAAAATCAGGCCAAGAGACCCATTACGTTCTATTTCAGTACTCGTCATTTTAGACTGAGTAACTACTAAACATGCAGGAGAACTGTGTAGATTAAATCAACTCAATATATAAGTGATGATCCCCCCTTTCCTGCACCCACCCAATATCCAGGCAAATAAACAAACAAACCATGTGTCTGTAATACTCATTCCCCTTCTTATTTTAAAGAATAAAGATTCTTATTTATCTAAATCAATTCATATTTTGATTGAGAGGTACTGCCAAGAGGTAAAGGTATCATCTTTTTGAGCTTGAGTTTATTCTATTTTTAAAAGGTAAATAACTACATTATCATTAACATTTGAAGTTCAGATATAATTTAATTATTCTTGCATGGCAAGATTACTGGCTGAACAAAAACCTGAATTTATTACAATGACAATCTGCACAGCTAATTCTATTACATTATGCTGCAGAAGGAAGACATAAAGTGCTTTCATCTGTGATTAGAAATGTTGACAATTTATTTGAATTATAAATGATGGAAAGAAGAACTAAATCAAATGAGAAACATACAGAACTCTTTCTAAATTAATAGGAAATGAAGATAATTTATTATTGTTACATTTGCTCTCAAAGGATACTGAAGCTTTCTTAGTTTGACTCTTATTTTTCCCAATCTGTACTTTGTTTAATGATTTCTCATTTCTCCTTTCCAAATAAATCAGAAAGTATAAAAATTACGTTAATCTGGTCATTACAATGACTAATTATAATTCCACTGAGATAATGGATGAGTGAGCTGCTTGGGTCATGTGTAGAGCCTCTCTGTGGCATCATTGATATTAGGCTAACAGAAACAAATGACTGGCTAATGTTGCTGTGTGCTAGGGAGGCTAACACTATACACTACACAATATACTACAATAATTACCACTCTGCAGATGAACTTCTGCCAGGAAGCTCAGATCTTTCAGTAACAAGTGATTCTTTCTGAATTTGGTGCTGGTGGAAATAAATGAAGCAGGAGGCATAGGAAAACATAAAACCACACTGATAATGTGTGAAGAAAGGTTTTATTCTTTTGTTTTTGTTTTGCCTTTCACAGAATTTCATGGGAAATAATGTCTGGATTAGAGAAACTATTAGCAGATGAAAAATCTCAGGAAAGAATCATTTATAACTTAAGAAACAAAGGATGCTAGTTCAAGACAGGTTTTAAATATCTTCATTGCAATATGCAGGCAAAAATATTGAACAAACACATTACACGGATAGACAGAGATATAGAATAAGAGCCAAGTTAGGGAAAATGTTTTAATTTAGACACATAAATCAGTAGGGCTCAGATTTTAAGGTGGTGATGATTCTGCTGGACTTTTAAAATTCATAGGTACTGGTGTAAATCTGAGGTAGGACACATGTTGCAAGCATCCTTTACATGAGGCAAGGCTCCTGCTTCATAGATTATGTATAGTATGGTGTATATTCTCAAATTCATCCATACATTAGAATTCTTTAGAGATTAAAACACAACAATCATGCTTGGTTTGTACCTACACAATTCTAATTGCATTAGCTTGAGGTACATCCCAGCACTGAGCTTCCAGTGACATTCTGATGTGTTGAAGACTTAAAAATCAATGTCAAAGTGGTAATTCAAATGGAAGACACCTATTTTGAGGACTTCTATGAGATCATAGTAAGATATCAGGTATGGTGCCAAGAGAATCCATTGGAGGCATTATTGGGGATTTATTACTTAGTATCAGTGCAAATAAACTTGGTAGTTTTTAAATACATTACTATGAATTATTTCTTGTTACTAAGGGAAAATACAAAGTAGAAGTACATAATATCTCAATTTTGTTACACATGAAATAACTAGCATGACCATTTTTATTTATTTCATTCAGGATGATTCATTTTTATATTGAAATAAATGATGGAATTATTACAATTAAGTAGATGAAACAAATTTATCAAAAGTTGGTCATAACATTGACATTATAATTGATATTAAAATTGAATTTATCACCAGGTAAATAAAACTACAAGAGCCTTAATATTTCAAAGAAATACTTAAAACATTAAATTATTATTTCCTCCTAGTGTACCTATAAAGTTAAGAAAAATAAAATTATAGGGTATTTTGAGGTAAGAGCTATTATTTTTGTTAAATGCATATAGCAGGATTAGGTCATATTTATTGAATTTCTGAAAAAGAAATTAGCATGATCATTTCCTCTTACGTCTTTTCTCTCAATTTTTATTATATTTTCTTCCATTTTTACACTGTTGAGATTTATTATATTATATTATATAACCATAATAAGCATAATTTGGGGTAGCTTTTGCCTTAAAGGAAATTTAATATATTCAGACCACTTAATACAATACCACTTGTCCTTTCTCTCTTACTCTAAAGATTTATAATCAATATATGTGTATGAGTGTTTTGCCCACTTGTATGTCTGCATAATACATGTGTACCTGGTGACCACGGAGCCCCAGAGTGCCAGTTCCTCTGCAACTGGAGTTACAGAATGTTGAGAGCTGTCATGTGGATTTGATCCCAGGAACTGATTCTAGGTCCTCTACAAAACCAACAGGCATGCTTAGCTAGTGACCTAATCAATTTATTACTCCTTGTGTGTTTGCTTTGCAGTTTCTCTTTCTCGATATAGTGTTTGCTTATGTATTATTTTCTCCCAATATGTTTGAGGGACAGCTTGGAAATCAAAAGTGACTTGGTTTTTATTGTTTTTCTCACATCTTTATAACAATTACAATTCTATGTAGAGCTTTTGAGTAACAATTCAAACGCTAAGACATTTGCATTTGTTGTCACCTTTAATACTTATACAAACAATTGGAATAGGTTAAATATTTGACCCCATGGATATCCAGGTCCAACTCTCTGGAACCTATAAATATCTCCTTATATAGTAAAGGTAATATAGCAGGTATAGTTAAAAGAAGAATATTCAGTAGTGCAGATTTTCTGGATCACTCAACCATGTTCTACACTTATTAGCAAGTTCCCTTATAAGAAGGAAGCAGAAGCATAGGGAGATCTGACTAAATAGGAAAAAAAGAAAGGCCCTGTGACCTGTGATAGTAACAGATGGTAACAGTCAGAGGGAGAAGGTGTTTTTTCTGACTGGGGCTGTGAGTTTAGGAAATCAGCAGAAACCTGCAGGTATAAGGAGACACATTTCCACATGCTGACACCAGAAACACATCATGCTGGCCTTGATTCCTCCTTCTTCAAAATCTATTTAGGACATAGAATATCCAGACTATTAGGGAGTAAAAGTGTAATGCTATAAACTACTAAGTTTGTGAACATTTGTTACCAAAGATATAGAAAAATAATGTGCAAATTAAATGTGATTTGTAGACTGAATATAGAGGTAAGAGAGTCATAGCCAGGCAGGAGGAAGTGGCTAACTTGCACAAAGTCTGGTAAGAGCTGAGATTTGAAACCTGGCATTCTGCCTCTAGCTCCTTGTCCCTGCCACACACTGCCCCTCAAATGTGGCTCTGCTGCTGTGAAAGAGACTTTCTGCTATTTTATTCCTGCAAAGTCAGATTAAAAGCTTGCTCAGCTTTTCTAGATTATTATATCTTCTGATTTTAAGGATGATACTTAGCTCCAAATGACCATGGCTTAAATTAAAAATATAGTGGACATTGTTCAGGCATAAAATCTCCTCATTCAGCAGCCATTAACATTCAACTTCAGACATGAATAAGTACCATATTCATACCAAACTGAGATTTTCATACTGCCTCCTGCAGAACAGATCACATTCCCTCAGTAAAACAATTAAAATCCAATTAACTTGAGCTCTGTCTACATCAAAATCAGAACTTGAGTTCAACAGAAATCATTCTGTGCACTGAAAAGTGAGTATAAGAACACTCATTTCTAATACTGGAGGGCTGATCATCCATTCTCACTACAAGTATTACAGAGAATTTCTGAGAAAGATGCATTCATGTTTAGAAAAAAAATGTTTTAACAGGAGTTATATACATGGTAAAATTAAAATTTACAAAAAGTTGAAAAAACCGACTCATTTGCATGACATCTTAAGGGTAAGTATATAATATATGGTTCAAATTAGGATGTTTTTAGACTAAGAAGACTACTAATTGTACAAGAAACTTGCAAAAAGTAACAGGAAAAAAACAGAACTATATTATTCACAGAAGTTAAAAATTTTTACATTTTCCAATAACAAAATCACTGAAATAAAATTTATGATACCATTGTGTTCTTTTGTAAGAGTGATTATAGTGTGAATCACTAAAAGATGTCAAAATCTTTGCGGATTTTTGTTTTGTTGAGTATTAAATTACTGTCAAACATATGATATCAATAGAGTCTAAACAACAAAGTTCAGAATCATAGTTGTCCCGCAATTTTTTCAACAAAATACAAACACATTAATTATGGTAATATTTCTCTTCATAGGTTGAAAATCATTTACTTATTTTATTTTAAGTAAAATTCATCATTCTTTCTTTTGAATCATTTGTATTTTCTGTGACCCATTTGCTCATACTCCATGACAATATTTATTTTACAGTGGAACTGGTTTTCTTGTTGGTTTATGTAAATAATGTGAGTCCTAGATATTCAGTCATGCATACATATTTTTTTTATAAACACTTCCCTAATAGATCATGCCTTTGTGGTTTGTGGGGTATCTTTAAGAGTTTCTCCACTAATGTGTATTTATATTTATTATTCCATTGCCTGTTTTTTGCTAAGGTTATAGTGTTCTGAGCATCACTGGAGTTAATTTACTGTCAAAATCATTATCTAGGCTTTTTCAGAGAAAATAGTGGTGAAATTATTATTGTGGCACCACCAACTATTGTAACAAACAGCATTGAAGGAGAAGGTACCGATAATTTGGCTGAAATCTATTAAATCGCTGTTTAAAAAATAAACAAACAAAGGACTTAGAAAAGGAAACCTCAGTTGTGCAGAGCTAATCTCAGAGCCAAATTTAGCAGAAATTGGGAAAATCAGCAGGTATTTTAGATAATCCTATCTGTACCTCTGAGAAGAGCCCTTAGAAACCATACCAGGCAAAACAGTATGCTAATTTCTCACCTTTGTGCCTTTCCTCCCAACATTTACAATTTATTCTTAGTGTGCTTCCATTAACAGTTCTGACTCAATATCCTTTTGAAACCACCACTATTGAAGTAATTGACATAATCACTATTACTTTGAATTAGTATCTACTTTGGATCAAATGACATGAGATTATTTTTTTCATTAATAAATTAACAGTCAATAATTAACTGTTGATCAAAATTTAGTTAATTATATTTCATAAGCTAGAATCTAAGTCCTTTTGATGCAAAAATCATGCAGCTACACATTGAAACTAGGTTGAACATCTAGCTCCTTAAAAGTCTATCATGGTTACATGGAAGACATTCATTATGTAACAATCAATGGATTTGGAAAGAGTCCATTATAAAATGAAAACAACTGAAAGAATTACTTATAATTCATAGAGAAGAAAGATTCAATTATAATAAAACAAATTATTAATAGCAATACTGAATGTCTAAGCAACATTCAGGTAAAGAGAGGCTTTGCTATGATCCCATTTCCTACAGAAAGGACCAGGTACTATTTGTATGAGAAGCTGAATCTTGGGAAGGATCATTGGGTAATCCAATCTTATACCTTTGCATTAGACTCACTATGGCACAATACATTAATAATAGAGCAAAAAGATAACTTTTACAAAGTTGGGAGTGGAATAAATTATCAGAGACTGAACAGAGTCCTCTGAAGAGAGGGAATGGGATAGGATCACCAAAGGGACTGCTCATCTCCTGGGAGTAAAAAGCTCCCATTTGCTGACATATATAGGTAACATTTGCATAATTTTCACTGAGAAAATCTAGGATAAAGCATACTGCATGTTTATATCCTAAAGCATTGTAGACTTTGAAGGTGCTAGATGTTTGAAGTGGTTTAAACATTGCATAATGCAGACCTGTGTCAAAATATCATAGGGCAATTCCTATGAACAATTTGCATGTGTTTATTTAAAAGTAAGCTAAAAAACAAATAAATAGTATGCAAAATACCATTTGTCAGAATTACATAGAAACAGATGTTTATGAAATTCCATTTTGGAAGCATCAAATTTCTTCACTGGGGGTTTCTTATCACCATTGGTACATTACCATATTTTGTTGCTCTCTCAAGAGTCTTCCATTATGCCTCAATGGTTTTGTCAAATTGGGAAGAGGAAAAACAGTGTTGAAAATTATAATGGACTGAGAAATGTAATATTGTAAGTAATTTTCACCTTTGCAATTTAATATAAAATACATTCTTAAAAGTTTATAATATAAATAATGTATTGGCCTTTTTAATAAAGAGCAAATATGATAGGTATCAAAACAGATGAATAATTGAAGATCATGTCCCAAATCCTTTATCTGATTCAGAAACAGGCAGCCAGATGAACAGATATACAGAGATAAGTGTGCATAAAGGTTAACATTCATAAAATAATGTTTCCTGCGGCTTTGTAAGGGAATGATAGTTGTAGCATTCTTCTTCTATTCTCTGAGAAACCTCTGAGTCTCGATGGAAGACATCTAATTGCATTGAGACTTTAGTTACTAGGAAACATGTGGTTGCTCCAGGCAGTCCTGTATGACCTCAGCCTTCTTACAATTCCAAATAAATACATGAATACACATTTTTAGATCTACCCATCTACCATCTGACTACCATTTAATGACATTAGTCAACTCTATGTAAAACAAACAGTTGTCAGCTTTGAACTGCCTGGTTTTCTGAGTCACAGAAACTTTAAGATATAACCTTGCATTGAGAATACTGTGACTTGAAGAAGTTTATATATAATTGTTTAAAAATTGTTTTGTGGATTACATCATACAATTCCTATGTAATTAAATATGGGGAAATGGATATACTTGTTTGTCCTTAAGAAACTGAAGTATGTACATTGGTAGTCAAAGAAAGGGCACACACTAATAAAAAAAAAAGCAGAGCTGCAAACATTCTTACTACTACATGGATTTATTGGCCATTTTATTGGGAAATGAAATAATGACCAAGTCATGTTATGACAAGTAGCTAGCAAAGAGCAGAAAATAAAATCATGAAGATTCCTTAGTATAAAATAAAACATAGATAAGCTTTAATTCTCCCCAAGGTTTAATGCTATGGAAGAGACATATAAATTATTAATAATAATAAATTTTTATATTACTTCAGCATATGTTTGTTATCTGCTAGGTGTGGTTGAAAGTGCTAACCAAATACTAAAGCCATACAATTATTACAATGACATAATGATATTGAAACTCTAGTCTTTCCATGTTACAGTTAGAACTCAAGAAGATGGAAAGGTTAAATAACTTGCCTATGGTTATATATTATTAAGTGGTATAGGCCAAGTCCTCCACTGGAAGTGCAGATCCACAAATCTGGTCTAGCTAGTATGTAACTTATCTTCCTGTTAGATCAAATATCTGAAAATTTGTAATCATTAGTAAAGACTTACAATGTTTGATAATTCTTTTTTTAATTTTTAGAATTTATTTATTTGCATTTAAAAGGAACTGTTGACAATGACTCACTGAAATAATCCAAGTGGGGAAATACAGCCACGCCTGCTGAAGCATATATTTATTCCACTAAACATAACTTCTTAGATGGCCGTTGACACAAAACTGAGTGCTTCACATTGTTCTAAATACATGTTGGTATAATTTACAAAATTCAATCATATCTTTCTTTCCTGAATATATAAAAATTAAAATACCAATTAAAAAACAAATGTATTTCCTCCTTAAATGCTGCTTGCAGATATAATCTCAGCATTTTAATAGTGGTAATTTAAGAGATTTATTTTGCTCACAAGGTGACAATCTATAGTTGACCTATAGGCTCATAGTGCAAATAAAAAGTTCAAGAATGCAACAACTGACATTTCTAAAAATAAAAAAAAAAAAAACGTAAAATTCTTAAAAGGTTCATGCAAAAAGCTGTACTATGATGCAGATGGCTGCAGAACTAGACTGCTTGCTAATTTCACTAGCAACATCAATGGGACTCCTCATGTTTGCATATTCAACTTGAACTCTCATCTTAGGCTTTGTATTTGGTTTTTCCAGTTTCATTAATGATACAAATATGATTAAAATCCCTGAAGTATTCATTATAGTCAAGGGCATATCCAACAACAAACTTGTCCGGAATTTCAAATCCAACAAAGTCTTGCCTATATCCAACACTTCAAAAGGTCCTTTTCACCAGCAAGCTTGCAACCTTAACCATTTTGGGGTTGTTCCGCTTGACCAAGGAAAGCAAAGTTTGCATTGTTTTACCAGTGTCAATTATATCTTCAACAATCAAGACATTCTTTACAGTTAAAGTTGAGAGATCATCCCCACCAATAATTTTTATGTCCCATTGACTGATCATTACAGTAGCTCTTCGGCCTGATAAAATCTACAGTCATGGGAATGGATCCATTACTATTTCTATTCAGTGCTTTAATGTATTCCAACAGGTCATCAAAGAATTTACAGCCCCTCTTCAGTACATAGAGGGGCACAATGTGATGGTCTCCCCTCTTTCATGACATCTCGAGAAAGTCTTTCAATCCTATCCATAATCAGTCCATGAGGAATAAACACCTTTTCCAAATCCTCAGCATAATGATTAGGTATACAAAATAAATCTAGGTCATAGCCTGATTCATCATCACTAATCACGACGCTGGGACTGCGGGTCGCCACGATGGAATCGGTCTGCTCGCTGGAACAAAAAGCGGTTTCAGGAGGAGGTGCTACGGCACCAGAAAGCCGTGAGGTAAGACCAACAAGCTTCTCAGCAACTGCTCAGAGACCTTGATATTTCTTTTATATTTTACTTAAAAAATACATACTTTTATTTAAGTTTTATGATCTATACAAGTACCCATATACAATCATATGTATGGTACCTGAAAAGATTTAATTTTACCAATATTAATATATAATAAAAATTTAGAAATTATTAAACTAGAAGTCTGAGTAGTAACTGCTAGCATTACATTTCTTACTTAAAATATGTAGCCCCAGGGATTCATGAGTGAACTTCTAAAGAATTCAACAGGAACAAATTTTAATTAATTTGTGATTAATCTCTAGGATAACTATGTCTCTTTGTTTAGCACTTAGTCTTACAGTATTGAATCCAGTTTACTTCATTGACGTTAATTTCATTGAAATTAAAGAAAGGATTTCTGTAAATAGTTTAAATGCCATTTATTCATCAGGCAAGTTATTTATTAACAAATAGATACTTTATCCTGATCTTCTCTAGATTTTCTATGTGTTAATTTATCTTTGCTAAATTGCCTAAGACTGAGACATTCCTAAAATTCTGACTCTTTGAAACTTACATTTAGAAGATGATGTTTTTTCTCACTCCAGTATTAACTTGGATTATCTCCTTTACAGCTTTTGACTTACTCTCAGAGGAGAATTTCTTTGTGAGTTTATTGATAACAACTCAACACCTGATCATAAAAGCAGTCAGAATCCCATATCCAGTTGCTGAGTGGCTCTCCCATACCTTTCAGAATGTTTATTGACAAAATTCTGGTCTACTGGTTGTAGTCTCAGAGGCTCCTGAGCTCAGTAAGACAGAGAATCCTGGTCTTGGGTCTTTAATAAGTGGTACCTCAGACCTTTCATTTCCCTCTTGGCATCTTTCTACAGTGTGATTTAACACTTGTCTCCAGCGTGGGTCTTGGGATCTCAGCAAGCAGGCAATACAATATTTTACACTTTGACCTTTAGCTAGTTTACTCATTTACTATTATCTAGGGTCTATAAAAATAGTGAGATGTGGCCTGTTTTCAACAAGTAACAAACTTTACCTTTAATGGCAATACCCAGGGAAGGTTTGCAAGCAGAGGGACATTTTAGCTAACTTTAGCCACAAGACTAGCCAAAAAAAAAAAAACCTGAATAAAGTTGGAATGTATATAAACCTTGATGACATACATGTAAAATATTTTACATCTATGTACATATAGAAACATATTATTCCTTAGGAAATGTGTTTTAGCCTCAGACTTTCTCCCATATTGCTATTCACAGGCAGTCCAAATTGTTCTGTTCTCACTGGCTACCACTTCAACCATTTCCTTATTTTGAGATAATGAAAGAAATGATATTACTGAAAAACTATTATGTGATTTTTAAAGCTAAACATTTGTTATTATATAATACTATTTCAGTTTACCAACCATGAAAACATTGAAAGAGAGGTTAAGTAACAAAAACTGAGTTGCAGTGCTAAGGGGTGGCACAAGCAAGATCTAAAATCTGTGCATCTATTTGTATAGCTATAAAACAGGGCCCCCAATGCTTTTATTCTCACATGCAAATATGACAACATCGCCTTTTTCTAGGTGATTTCTCTCTATGCCATTCCTCCATATATTTCTGGCAACCTTTGTGTTCTGAAGACCTATTGGCCTTAGAGTGCTTACCTTGACCTCTATCATCTTCACTTGATTTCCTGTTTAACTCCATTAATTCTTGTTATCAGGACTGTTAGATTTCAAAATATTTTGAGACCTCAGAACATATTCTAATCTTTGCTTTTTCCATAGTCAGTCACAGCATTCTTGGCAAGAAACATTTCAGCGATATTCAATGTAAGAGATCAGGCAGTCTCTGTTCTCCCATCCATGATGGTAGACTCAGAAAGACACAGATGCTATATGGCACCATACCACCCGAAACTCTTTATTTTCCCTTCTACATCTCCCAAAAGACCATCTTTACCTCTATAACTTTCTCCATTTCTCCCTTTCACTATTCATATACTATAGCTTCAACTTATTTGAATCCATTGGTTTTGTAATTCCAATATCTTAGATTAGGGTATACCTTCTAACCTAGGAAATGGGCAGAGTTCCACAGAAACTTTTTAGGTTCATACATTCCAAGAAAGTGGAGGGAAAGGTCATTTGTTATGTTTACTCCTTCTCTTAATTCATTTGTGGTTTCTCAGTCTGTCCATGTTAGCTGCCTGAACCGTGTGTATCGTAACATATGCCAGGCTCTTCTGAGAGCCAGTACTTAGAATATACCCTCTCAGTGCTCACCTAAATTCAAATGGCTTAAAATAATGTTCATTGCCAGTTCCCATTCAGTGAAGTTACTGAACCGTCCATTTCATTGAACTTTCTTTCATTTTTTTCTGCCTTTCTTGGATGTTATAAATTATGAATAAACATTGCACTTGTCAAGTTGTAAAATAACACAAGGAATAGAAATAAAAGGCATTAATGGTAAAAGAAGAAATTGAGCCAACATCTTCACAAACACAATAGTCACTGGTATATGCTACAATTTTAAAGTCTCAGAAAGACATTTTCCTGTTGACAAATAGCTTGATTCTTCTGTTTTGTGACACAATGGGTTTAATCAGAACTGTGAAAGTTAAAAAAGAAATTTGGAGAGAGAGCAGAGTTGACAAGAGTGGGAGGAATAAAAGAGAGTATGAGGGTAGGAGTAACCAAAATGTATTATACACATATATGATATTGTTAAAGAATAAATATGATAAACACTATTTCATTTTTAAAGTTTTTCTTCATATTATGTTTATATTTATTTATATTTTAAGCATTTCTTTTTATATGTATAGTGTAATTTATATTGTAAGAGTTTTCTCTATATTTATATTGTACTTCATGTTGTTATACTTCTATAAATATGTGTAATTACTAATAGTTTATGCATATAAATAGGACACTAGAAGTAAAATGCCTGGAGTTAGCCACAATCTAGTGTATAAACAGGTTCATATTCACATGTATGTGAAGATGAAATATGAAGATATATGTCTTCTGAGATATTTCTCTTGTGTTCAAGATCACCCAAAAACAAACATCTTGGAACATACGCATAACTTGCAGGTTGCTATTAACACTCAATAGTCATCCTGGAACAGTCATGATGGTTCTATGAATGAGATGATGAGAGTGACTGATAACGATTTTACTTGCCAAAATCTACCTACTGTTATTGTGTTCAATGTTTACCAACAGAACCCTACACTGGGCTAATACAAGGCTATGCCTTGGACAGACTAGTGAGGTATTTCTCCTTGGAGCCAAGACACCTCATTCATCAATGGGTCCCAGGTTTAATAATCTGCTAAAGTTGACACCCATCAAAGTTTTCTGATCTTTTATTGGAAGAGGTATATTTATCACTCTGCTTTTTTGTTTGTTTGTTTGTTTTGTTTTTTTTTTTTCTTGTGCTGAGTTATCAGTGTTTCACATCTCCCTTGGTAATTGTCCATCCATTTTGTCCATAGAGACTATGTTCTATTAATGATCTCCAGAACTGCACTTGGGTTCAGTCTGCTAGGTGGTTCATACAAGCCAATGGTCAGCATAGTAATTAATTCCTCATAGACACTTGCTGTTTTAAAACCATCACCTGGCTCTGTTTATGACTGTGTCTTCACAGGAATTATTAATGGAGCCCTTTTGTGTGCCTCACATTAGCATCAGTCCTGGTCAGTGTTGAAGCTTCATCACAGAATATCTTAGCAATACCAGTAGTGCATTCCAGATAGATTTGTGAGTGAACTACCCTTCTAGGTTTTGTCATGGAATAAGTGGTGTGAAATATCCTGGCTTCTCATAGTATATACATTTTAAGATGTATATTTAATTCAGTTGCTTTATTATTTCCTCTGTCATATGCCAAAAACACGGCCATTTCTACTTAGAATTTTTTTTGACAATCATTATGTCCAGGCTTCTAAGAGTCATTCTTGCGCAAAACTGTAGTCTTTGTTGGGGTATTAAATTATGTGTCCTGAAAAAGTGACCCCAAGTATTCTTTCATAGCCAGTCTTCCTACTAAGCACTATTCAAAATCAGAAGCAGGAATATTGTTTTGACTTCTACTGGTATATGGGAGATAAAGTCTTGCAAATCATTTTATGTATAATCCATTCTTATTATCAGACAGGTACATCCTCTATTCAGGTAGTGCTGAAACTTATCACTGTCGGGATAAAATTTGGCAGCAATACTTAAGACAGATTTGTTGCTTCACAGCTGAGAAAGGCATTGTGAGTATATTCTAGTTCTGTTGATTGCTAGTTCTTAATAGGTAACCTCTTCATAAAGCTAGGGGCTCCAGAAAAGCTGCCAAGTTAAAGAGCCTCCTTTTTACACAGGGCATCCAGGCAGATGTCTCCAGTGTGTATTTTAGGGCTCAACTGTATTCTATCAGGACCATTATATTCATATACAAGAATAGGATCTGCGGTGTACTTCCTTTATTTTTGGAAAGCTGTTACTAAACAATTTTATATTCAGCCTGACATTGAGCTCTGCTTGCCCTTGCACTGCCAAGAAGAATGGTGTCTTTGTGGAGTCCTTTGGACACCCTAACAGCCATTAGCTGCTTTTCAAAGATACAGGCTTTCCTTTTCTATTTCATGTTATAAATAGAGCTTTCCAGTGACCCGCCAGTTCTACTCTTATTGTAGCTACCTGTTTCAGTTTGCTTTCTGTTGCTGTGACAAAACACTGACCAAGAACAATGTTTGGAAGAGAGGATTTATTTGGCTGACATGATTTATTTTCCACTCTACCATCAAGGGGAACCAAGGAAGGAATTCCAAGTAGGAACCTCTAGGTGAGAATTGAAACAGAGACCATGGAGGATTGCTGCCCAGTGGCTTTCTTTTGGGCACAGACTCAGCTATCTTTTCTTACACAGTACAGACACACCTATACAAGGAAGGAAATACCCACAGTGGGTCAGAACCTCCAATATCCATTTCCAAGAAAACAAATGTTCCACAGGAATGTGCACAGACTGTAGAAGACTAATAGAATAAGTTTTTGCTTAGGCTCCTTACTTACCTAGTCTCAGGTTTGTGGCCACTTTAACAGTGTCTGATATGGGCTCTGTCTCATAGAGTGAGCCTTAAATTTGATCAAAACAGTGGTTGTTTACTCCCATAATACCTGTGCCTCTATTGCATCAGTATATCTTGTAGGCAGGTTGCTATTATAGATCAAAGAATGTGTAGCTGTGTGATGTTGATGATTTTATTTCTTTTCTATTAGCTCTCAGTGTATCTTCCTGCCTGGACTTGAATGCTAGTCATCAAGGGTGAAGTTTCTAATTGGGAGATATCACACAGAATGGGAAGTAAATACAAGGTCCCACTCCAAACTAAGAAGCTATTTGCAATTGATACCTACTTGAAAAGAAAAGAAGAGAAAAGAAAAGCCCCCCAGACTGATAGCTGGGAATCCAGCATGGGACTGACTCTGCCCCCCTCCCCCCCCCAATCATGGGTCTCAGATAGAAGGACTGAGCAGTCTAAGGGACCTCAGACAGTGGAACCAGGATGTATTCCTGGTGCACAAAAGGACCTTGTGTACACATCCCCCATGGAGGGATAACTGCCTTAACCTAGAGACAGGAGAAAAGCCTTAGTCCCTACTTCAAATGACTTGACAGATTTACATGACCCCACCTGGATGGCATTGCCCTACATGTGGAATTGGGGTGGGGGGATGGGAGGGAAGAGTGGTCAGGATGCATGTGAGAGGGAAGAGAGGGTAAGAGGGAGGGAAAGAGGGAGGGAGGGGGAACTGGGATCGACATGTAAAATAAAAAAATAAATAATTGAAAAAAGAAAGAAAAGAAAATCAATTTTACTTGAGTATGGCAGCCACATTCTAGGGCAGACCTATGCCCAGAGTACTTGGCCAACACAAAATGGACTGTTTTTTTTTTTGTTTGTTTGTTTGTTTGTTTTTGTTTTGTTTTGTTTTTTGTGTGTATATGTATATGTGTCAGAGAACTCTTTTTATTTTTATTTGTTTTCGTTTTTCTTACTGTTTTGCTTTGGGGAATTTTTAGTCAGCTAGTTTATTTCAATTTTTTCTCAAGAATGAGAGAAAAAAAACAATGAAAATTGGTAGGTAGGGATGTAGAAACGATGTGGTAAGAGCTGGAGGAAAGGAAAGAGTATGAACAAATTCTATTGTGTGAGAAATTTTTAAAATAAAAAGTAATTTAATAAAACATAATCCAAAGCCTCTTAACTGTGGATCCCTTTAAAATCCAAAAGAAGTATATGTTTTATTATTGCAAAAGTAAAGAACAAGGCAGAATTGCAATTGTATCAAAGCAAACCAAATTCCAACAGTAGAGCTCCAGATTTTGTAGGTCATTGTCTGATATCTAAAACCTTTGGAATCCTCTGGACTCCAAAGGGCTTGGGCAGTCTCTCTTTTCTATGCAATTCCAAACACATAAAACATGTTTGATAGATTCAGTATAGCTTTGCTCCTTACCCACTGGAATCTTTGATGGTTATTCCATGGTTTTGACATCTCCAAGAGTTGTAGTCTCCACTTCACCTAAAGTTGCCCCTTTACCAATGGCTGCTCCTGGTCTCTTCAAGGACTCCAATGCTATCTGATAGCTCAAGCCTCAGCTTCTCCTCATGTGCCCTTTAATACTATAGCTCTCATGCTGCCCAAAACAGATCAATCTAGGAGATTCTTAACACATTGCCAAGTTAGGCTGCCAGCATGGGGTGTAGCCGTGACAAGTTCTGGGCCATAGTTTGTGTACTGACCCTAAGAAAATACTTCCCAGAATAATTCACCTCAATGATATTGATCACTTAATCATGCTGACTTTTCAGCTGTAGCTAACTAGCATCAGTGTCCCAGTAAAGTAAATGCTTCTCTTCAGTTATGTAGGACTATTGTTAATCACAATTAATTGCTGAGTATTCAGTGACAGCTCACTAGAAACTAGATATTATTAACCCATCATATTACAGGAATAGTCCCAGAGAATCTTTGTAGAACTCTGAAACTACCTTCTGAAACTTCACAAGCCATGCCTCTATTGTTTGTATGGCTTTCAGCATTATCTACCAGGTTCACATAATAGCTCATTTTAAGCTCTGAGCAAGCTTCATAATCTTCCCCCAAACATGCTCAGGTCCTTCACAGCAATACCTCACTCCCAGTACCAAATTCTGTTTTATGTTCTTTCTGGTAATGTGTTGAAATACTGAGTAAAAACAATTATTGGAGGAATGATTTATTTAGCTTAAAAGTTTTATTCCATCATTGAGGGAATCCAAAGCAGGAACTCAAAATGGAGCTAGGAGGCAGAAACTGAAATAGAGACCATTGAAGAATGCTGATAATCAGGTTGTTTCTCCTGCCATGCTCAGCTATTTTTCTTATATAGTCCAGGTTTATCTGACCAGATATGGTAAAATCCACATTAGGCTGGGGCATCCTACATTAATTAGCAAGCAAGAAAATGCTGCTTTCCACATTCCTATAGGCCAATCTGATGGAGGCAATTCCTCAGATGAGATTTCTTCTTCCTGGATATATCTTAGTTTGTCTCAAATAGGCAAAAACTAATCAACTCCCCATCCACCTCAGTGTTTAAAATTAGTTTCCTTATTTCACCTATCATATAACTCCCTTCACTAGGGCTTTCTGTAAGGTTCTCGGTGGGTAAAATCACAGTGGCATGAGGCTGAACTTCTCACTATGGTGCAGATGAGCTAGTGTCAAATATAATTGTATCAGCTGTTATCTTTCTGATGGCCTTTATGTTATTAGCCTTAAAAGAGAGTTATGAAAGGGTGTGATAGTGATGGCAAGAGTAGAATAAGATGAAGCTAGAAAGCCTATAATAACAATCCATTTGAGATAGACATATGTAATAAGGATAAGTAATAATCACGTGGAGAGATTCTAGATTATAGTGTACCTCTATATATAAAGCCTATGGATGCTTTTAGGTAAACCTTGCCAGTCTATGTCTCCCAGGAGCCTGGCTGGACTGCTGATAGAGAGAAGCCATGAGGAGTGTGTCTTCTGAGCAAACACACTGTTAAATTAAATACAGCAGCCAAGATCTCAGTTAGAGGCTGCACAGTCATAAATCTAAGAGGTATATTTTAAGGCTTTTCTATATTGCTACCATAAAAGTGAGAGACAGACCAGATCCGTTTGTATAGGAAATCTACTTTTGTTACATGAAGGACTACAATCAGGACACTGACAAGAAATGAATAACACATTCTCAAAGGACAATGATATTTTCTCTCCACATGAATAAATAAACGAGTAATATTTTACCAAGTCCAGGTCCTTACTGCCAGTGTCTGTGTTATCCCCATTATCTACTCACTCCACATTTCCGTATAAGAATAGAAAGATATCAGGGAGGCATATGCACAGATACAAGCCAGATTAGGAGACATGGAGAAGATGGTTTCTCTTGCAAGGAGCTAGGACCCGTATCAGGAATTTTCTAAGTTGTACACCCTCAATCTTAGACTCCCAGACCTCCAAATGATTGGAAACTCCAGTCATCTAAAGTACTGTTTCTGGGGTGTTTGTTGTGACAATGTTAGTAGACTAATAATACAAAACAGAATAATCTCATCATTACAGTGATGTTTGGGAGGGCAGTATGAGATAATTGAGAACTTTACAAAGTGCTTTTGAGTAGATTGTTATGAAATTGCATAACTTTTCATACACAGCACTAACAATTTCTGAAAGATAACTATGACATCAAAGTAAAAGTACTAGAGGTTGCATTATTTTCTGGCTCACTTTGTCTCTTGTATAACTAAATTCAGAATGCTGTCTTCTCTTAGTTAGACACCAAACATGTCTTTGGTATCAGCTTCCCCAAAGTGATGCTCAAGTCTTCCTGTGGTATCCAGGGATTAATTATATTTATTTGAATAATCCTATGAATTTATGTTAAGAAATAACACATTAATTGGTATGTAATAGTAGTTCAATTTTTTGGCTTACTCTCATTCACTGGCCATGGCTCATCTAACACTGCTCCCATGTTATCACTTTAATTACCCTGTGTTGACGGCCAGTGGTTGTAAAGAATAAATATCATTTCTTTTAAAATAAACACAATTACATTAGATTCTTTTTGTTGGATCATTTTACAGTTAGTATTTTCAGATAAGTCTTCTTGAAACACTTAAAAATAATTAACAGTCTCATGAAACCTATTGTCTTTTGTCATTGCAGGGAAATGGTTTGTGTGCTCACTAAGGACTAAAACAAAAATGCTCACACGTTTTATTATGACGCATGTGTTTCTAATACAGCTATTTCAAAACTGTCTAGCATGATATAATTGAGCAACAAAACTTCTCAAAAGAGTGTTTTGTTTTTAATAATCTTTATTATGAAATTATTTGCAAGTAAGTGATAGCATCTATATAACTGGATGAAGTTCTATACAGCCAGAATAAGGCATTCATATAAAAGGTGTGGCACTTTACATTATATTTTAGATTTTCAATATCAATTATATTTTATGTGCTTATTCATCATCAAGACCAGAAAATACATAGCAGAATTAGAACTAGAAAATTAATTAAAATTTTATAACTCCTATTATCTGCATTCAACCCACCCATTTCTGTAGGTTTTGTTATTTTATTTTTGTCATGTTATACTGTACCAAGATATATATTTATTTATATATGTTAGTGTCTAGATTATGTCTAGAGAATGTGTGATCCTAAACTTTCATAAAGGTGTTTTTAAAGTTTATTTTGCACCCAAGAATAGATTAATTTCTCTCTTTTAAAACACACTAATGAGCCTGGCAATAGTAGCATAGACCTTTACTCCCAGCACTGGAGAGTCAGAGGCAGGTGGATCTCTGTGAGCTTGAGGCCAGCCTGACATACAGAGCTAATTACAGGGCAGCTAGGGTTGTTACACAAACTCTGTCTTGAAAACTAACCAAAAATAAAAACTACTAACAATTGTGTTAGATTCTAAAGATGAGTAAATTTCCAAAAATACATCAGTGATTCCCTTATAGGGATATGCATGTATTTTCTTGCCCCTACCCTCAGCAGGAATGTTTATTATTTTAAATAACAATGTTAACTCCCCTGTTTGGAGCCTACCTAGGATTGGGGAATGCTTGCAGAGGAGCCCCTCCCCACGGATTGTCCTTCCCAGAGTCTGTCAGTGTCCTGATTCCACCTCAGCCCATGGTAGCCCTTTTCCAGCCTGCCTTTTGGGGAATGACTGCTAGGAATGTCCTGAGGCCTGACGATTACAATCCCATGGGAGAGCCCATTCAGGCGGACTGGCCTGTCCAGAGACTGCCAGCACATTCTGGTCCCTCCTCTAGTCATGGAAGAACCCCGCCTTCTAGTGCCCCACTTGGAGCCTCCTGAGGACTGGAGACTATTCACTGGGCAATCCATCCCAGATGACAAGCCCATCTGGAGTCTGCCAGCACCCTAGTTCCGACCAGGAGAGCCATTACAAGTATTGGACCTGTTTGCACCCACCATACTCACCAGGTAAGGGAGAGATCCCATCGGTATGACTTGGAATAAAGGATGAGTAGAGACAGTATAAGAACACGGTCAACAACAGAAAGATCAATATGAGACCCCCCCCCAGAGTCTAGGGACCCCACAACAGAAAGATTTGAACTTCCCAACAAAGATGAAGCAGAAGAGAACAAACCAAACAAAAACGTCATGAAGATGACAGAGACCCTAAAAGAGGAAATGAAAAAATAATCCTTTAAATAAATGGAAGAAAAAAAACAAATGAAAATTGCAAGAAATAAACAAATCTTTTAAAGACAGGAAGGAAAGCCAAGAAAAGCAATCAAAGAGATAAAGAAAATACTTCAAACAGTCCATGACCTGAAAACTGAAGTAGAGACATAAAGAAAACACAAACTGAGGGAAGAATTGAAATAGAAAAGCTGGGTAAATGATCAGGAACTACTGATGCAAGCATAACCAACAGAATACAAGAGATAGAAGAGAGAATCTCAGGCATTGAAGAATACAATGAGAAATAGATTCATCTACCAAAGTGATGGGAGATGTCATATTGTAAATGTTTCTCATGCTGGTTAATGAATAAAGCACTGTTGGCCAATAGGAAAGGAAGATATGCGGGACTGGGAGACCAGGAGGAAAGAGGAAGTAGTAAGGAGGGAGCCAAGGTGGAGAGTCTGGAGAAAGCGGTATGCCGGCCAGCTCCACGGTAAGAGAAATACATAGATCAGCAGATATGGGTTAATAATTAAGATAGAGCTAGCGGATAAGAAACAAGTAACCTGGCCAACAGAATTATATCTAATACAGAGACTCAGTGTATTATTTGGGGCTGGCGTGGCGGCGGGACATGGCGGCGGGACAAGACCAGTGGCAGCGGGCAGAAAAACCGTATTCTTTACAAATGGCGCCCACGTGGCTAAAAACTTACACTTAAAATTTAACAAAAGCTTAAAAAAGGGTTTTATAAACAAAATAACAGAGAAAAGCAAGGTTTCTTGGTACCAACATTTTCTGGGTTGCACTCTGTTTTGTGTGAGACAAGCAAAAATTTCTGTGGCTCCTTTAAGGGAAGTTTCCTTACTCAGCATAAGCGGCAAAATCCGCACGGATTTTAAGAAACTCTGCTAACAATTTATTGGTGTGTACGAGAGCTTGCAATGGCAGTGGCCACATCTCCAAGCCAGCAGCATGCAGACCAAGGCAACGAGAACAGCTTTCAGTGCTGGCAGTAAAAGTACCTGCCGCCATCTTTGATAAACCAGGTAGGAACAACTATGACTTTCATTTCAGCAATGTTGTTGGTTACCAGATAAAAGACTCATGGCTACAAAAAGATAAAGATTTACAGTAAAGACAGATTCACATTAAGAAAAATGCTAAAGGTTTACAGTATGTTCTAAAATATATGTAGGCTTGGAAAAAAAAAATAAAATGGTTTTAAAAATACAGGGAGGAGCTGGGTGTGGTGACACATGCCTTTAATCCCAGAACTCAGGAGACAGAGGCAAGCAGATCTCTGTGATTGCAAGTAAACCTGGTATGCAGAGTAAATTCCAGGACAGATAAGAGTTACACAGAGAAACCCTGTCTCAAAAAATAAAAATAAAAAGTAAAAGAAACAGAGTAATAATAAAGCCACGTAAAGATGAAAAGCTCAGAGAGAATCTGGTTACTGTATACTATTGTGTTGTCTCTGCTTTGTTTGACTGCTGAGAAAATAACAACAACTGGTAAAGGAAATGCTGCTGAATTAATTCAATTTATATATTTTAAAAATGCTTTGACTCCAAAATTTAAGTCTAAGGACAAGTTACTTGGGAAAAGGATTTCTATTTTTGTTTCCACAGAAAATAAAAAGCTGTGGATTCCTTCCAGACTAATGTGGTTTGATCGAGCCAGGCCCCCTGGTGATCCAACAATCAAAACAGCTTGAACAAAGCAGCCTCGCAGACTACAACTAGGATTTCTGCATCTTCTTAGGATTCCTCCATGACAAACTGCCTATACAAGAAGACAGTTTAAAGTTTCCTGCTTTGCTGAAGAGTCTGCCAGACACACTATGGCCTATGGGCTGAAGATGGAAGATTACAGAAGAACTTCAGGTGACTGGCCAGACAGTGTGTTGTCTCTGTCATTTGTAGAGTTTATATACTATCCTTCTGTGGTCTTTGAAGGAGTTGAAGACAGATAGTAATGATTATAGTTTTCCTTAGTTAGGATTAAAGATAAGTTACATATAGGGCTTTAGACTCACAAAGATAGAATAGATAATAGAATATTTTCTTAAATCTTACTAAATGTTAATGGACTAAACATTGTTAACTGTGATTCTTATTGGACAACTGTTGTGTTATATATTTTGCTATGATAAGGTTAAAACCCTTCTTTTATTTAGACAGAAAAGAGGAGATGATGGGAGATGTCGTTCTGTAAATGTTTCTCATGCTGGTTAATGAATAAAGCACTGTTGGCCAATAGGAAAGGAAGATATGCGGGACTGGGAGACCAGGAGGAAAGAGGAAGTAGTAAGGAGAGAGCCAAGGTGGAGAGTCTGGAGAAAGCGGTATGCCGGCCAGCTCCACTGTAAGAGAAATACATAGATCAGCAGATATGGGTTAATAATTAAGACAGAGCTAGCGGATAAGAAACAAGTAACCTGGCCACCAGAATTATATCTAATACAGAGTCTCAGTGTATTATTTGGGGCTGGTGTGGCGGCGGGACAAGACCAGTGGTGGCGGGCAGGAAAACCATACTCTTTACACCAAAGAAAATCTTAAGTCCAACAAATCCCTAACACAAAATATCCAAGAAATATGGGACACCGTGAAAAGGCCAAACCTAAGAATAATAGGTATAGAAGAACACCAAATAGAGTGGACCACAAAAAATGTCCCCTCACCACATAATAATCAAAACACCAAACATACAAAATAAAGAAAGAATATTAAGAGTAGCAAAGGAAAAAGGCAAAATAACATACAAAGGCAAATCCATCAGAATTACACCTGACTTCTTCATGGAAACTCTGAAGGTCCTGGATAAATATTCTACCAACAATAAGAGACCAGCCTGACTACTATACCAAGAAAAACTTTCAACAACTATAGACAGAGAAACCAAGATATTCCATGACAAATCCAGATTTAAAAATACACATCAACTAATCCAGACCTACAGAAAGTTCTGGAAGGAAAATTCCAACACACCCACAGAAACATAGGCAATAGATAATCCCACTTTACCAACAGCCAAAAGAAAAATAGGGGAAAATCCACATATAATACCAGCAACAACAACAAATCCAAAACAAACAAGATTTAACAATCATTGGTCATTAATATCCCTATTAGTGGTCTTAACTCTCATATATATATATATATATATATATATATATATATATATATATCACCACAGGCTAACAGAATGGATACAAAAACAGAATCCATCCTTATGCTGCATACAAGAAATAAACCTCAACTACAAACACAGACATTACCTCAGAGTTAAGAGTTGGGAAAAGATTTTCCAAACAAATGGACCCAAGAAACGCACAGGTGTAGCTATCCTACTATCTAACAAATTAATCAAAAGAGTTGAAAAAGGTCATTTATCACTCATCACAGGAGAAATCAAGATGCAGGCTCAATTCTTAAGATCTATGCCTCAAATACAAAGCACCCACATTCGTTAAAAAAAAAAAAAAAAAAAAAAAAAGAAAGAAAAGAAAAGAAAAAAAAAACTAATAAAACTCAAAATTCAAATCAGACATAGAACCTCACACACTTATAGTGGGAGATTTCAACGCCCCACTCTCAAGACTAGACAGGTCCACCAGACAGAAACTTAACAAAAACTTAACAAAGAAACAACTACGAGAAGTTATGACACAATTGGGGTTAACAGACATTTATAGAACATTCCAGCCAAACACAAAAGAATAACCTTCTCAACCCCACATGGGACCTTCTCTATAATTGAACACATACTCAGCAGCATCATAACCCTCAACAGGTACAAAAAATTTGGAAAAACACACTGTATCTTATCAGACTACCATGCTCTAAAGTTAGAATTCAACAACAACACAAATTGCAGAAAACCTAAAAACTCATGGAAAATGAGCAATAGGCAATTGCACCATTCCTGGGTCAAGGGAGAAATAAAGAAAGAAATTAAAGGACTTCCTAGAATTCAATAAATATGAAGACACTACATACCCAAACTTATGGGACACTTTGTAAGCAGTACTATGAGGAATTTCATACACTAAGTGCCCACATGAAGAAACTGGAGAATAGTCACATTAGAGAATTAACAGCACAACTGAAAGCTCTAAAACAAAAAGAAGCAAACTCACCCCAGAGGAGTAGATAACAGGAAATAATCAAATTGAGAGCTGAAATCAATAAAGTAGTAACTAAGAAAACAATACAAAGAATCAATATAACAAAGAGTTGGTTCTTCAAGAAAATCAACAAGATAAATAAACCTTTATTCAAACTAACCAAAGGGCAGAGAGAGAACATGAAAAATGACGTGAGAAATGAAAAGTGGGGCATAACAATGGACACGGAGGAAATACAGAGAATCTTCAGGTCATACTTTGAAAATCTGTACTACACAAAATTCGAGAATTCAACAGAAATAGACAAATTTCTCAATAGACACCACTTACCAAAATTAAATCTAGGGCAAATAAGTAATTTAAATATACCTGTAACCCCTAATGAAATGGAAGCAGTCATCAAGTCTCCTAACAAAGAAAAGTACAGGGTCAGATGGTTTCAGTGCAGAATTCTACCAGAAAGTCAAAGAACAGCTAATACCAATGCTCCTCAAGGTGTTCAATACAACAAAAGAAGTGTCATTGCCAGAGTCTTTTAGTGAGGTTACAATTACCTTAGTACCCAAGCCACCCAAAGACACAACTAAGGAAGAGAATTACAGACCAATCTTTCTTATGAACATTGATACAAAAATACTCAATAAAATAGTGGCAAATTCAAACCAGGAACACATCAGAGATATCATCCACCATGACAAATTAAGCTTCATCCCAGGGATACAGGGATGGTTCAGTATATGAAAATCCATCAAAACAAACCTCCATATAAACAAACTGAAATTTAAAAAAAACCACATAGTCATATCACTAGATGCTGTAAAAGCCTTTGACAAAATCCATGACACCTTCATGATTAAAGTCTATTAGAGATCAGAGATAACAGGAACATACCTAAACATAATAAAAGCAATGTACAGCAAAACAACAGCCAACATCAAAAAAAGGAGAAAAATTTAATGCAATTCCTCTAAAATCAGGAACAAGACAAGGCTGTTCATATTTCCTCAGTATTGTACTTGAAATTCTAGCTAAAGCAATAAGAGAACAAAAGGACATCAAGGGGATAAAAAATGGTAAAGAAGAAGTCAAACTTTTATTATTTGTAGATTATATGATAGTTTACATAAGTGTAGGGAACTCCTACAGCTGAAAAACACATTCAGCAAAGTGGCAGGATACAAGATTAAGTCAAAAGAAATCAGTAGCCCTAATATGTACAGACGGTAAAGGGGTTGATAAAGAAAACAGAGAAACATCACCTTTTACAATAGCCACAAACAACATAAAATAATTTGGGGTAACATTAAGCAAACAAGTGAAAGACCTATATAATAACTTTGAGTCTTTAAAGAAAGAAATTAAAGAAGATACCAGAAAATGGAAAGACCTCCCATGCTCTTGGATAGATAGGATCAACATAGTAAAAGTGGCAATCTTATCTAAAGCAATTTACAGATTAAATGTAATCCCAATCACAGACTTTGAAAGAACAATACTCAACCTTATAAGGAAAAACAAAAGGCCCAGGATAGCCAAAACAAACATGTACAATAAAGGAACTCCTGGAGGTATCCCCATCCCTTACTTCAAAATCTACTATAGAGCTATAGCCATGAAAACAGATTTGTATTGGCACAAAAATAGACAGGAAGACCAATGGAATCAAAATTGAGAACCCTGATATTAACTCACACACCTACAAATGCCTGATTTTTGACAAAGAAATTAAAATTATATAGTGGAAAAAAGAAAGCATCTTTAACAAATGTGCTGGCATAACTGAATGCTGACCAGTAGAAGACTACAGATAGACCCATATCTATCACCATGCACAAAACTTAAGTACAAATGAATCAAAGACCTCAAAATAAATCCAGCCACACTAAACCTATTAGAAGAGGAAGTGGAGGGTACCCCTGAACTAATTGATACAGGCGACTCCTTCCTAAATATAACACCAGTAAAATAGACACTGAGATCAGCAATTAATAAATGTGAACTCCTGAAATTGAAAGTCAACAAGACAAAACAGCAGCCCAAAGAATGGGGGAAATATCTTCACCAACCCCACATCTGGCAGTGGTCTGATTTCCAAAATATACAAAGAACTCAAGAAGCTAGTTAGCAAAACACCAAATATTCCAATTAAAAGTGGGGTTCAGATCTAAATAGAGAATTCTTAATATAGGAACCTAAAATGGCTGAAAAATACTTAAGTCATCAACATTCTTAGCCATCAGGGAAATGAAAATCAAAACAAATCTGAGATACCATCTTACTCCTGTCAGAATGGCTAAAATCAAAAACACTAAAGACAGTTTATGATATAGAGGATGTGCTGAAAGAGATACATTCCTCCACTGCTGATGGGAATGAAAACTCTTACAACCACTTTGGAAATCAGTATGGAGGTTACTCAGGAAAATGGGAATAAGTCTACCTCAAGATCCAGCAATTCCACTCTTAGGCTTATACACAAAGGATGATCATTCATACAATATAGACATCTGTTCAACTATGTTCATAGCAGCATTATTTGTAATAGCCAGAACCTGGAAGCAACCTAAATGCACTTCAACTAAAGAATCCATGGAGAAAATGTGGTATGTTTACACAATGGAGTACTACTCATCAGAAAAATAAATAGATCTTAAATATTACTAGCAAATCAATGGAACTAGAAGTAACCATCCGGAGTGAGGTAACCCAGTCACAAAAAGACAAACAGGGTATATACTCACTCATACATGGTATTTATACATACATAGAACAAAGGATTATCAGCCTATAATCCATGCCACCAGAAAAGCTAGAAAACAAGAAGGACCCTAAGAGAGACACACATGGTACCTTGAAGAAGGGGAGAGGGCAAGATCTCTAAGCAAATGGCATCATGGAGGAGAGGGAGGTAGTTAGGAGGAAGAGCAGGAAGGAGAGGCATGAGAAGGAGCAGAAAGATTGAGTAATGGGAAGAATAGAGGAGAGCAAGAAAAGAGATACCATAACTGAGGGAGTCATTATAGATGTAAAGAGAAATCTGGCAATAGGGAAATGCCCAGAGATCTACAAGGATGACCTCAACTAACAATCCAAACAATAATGGAGAGGCTATATTAAATGTCCTTTACTGATAATGAGATAAATGGCTGCCTTATATGCCATCCTAGAGCTTTATTCTAGTAGCTGATGGAAGCAGAAGCAGACTCCCACAGCTAAACACTGAGCCAACCTCTTGGAATCCAGTTGCAGAAAGGGAGGAGGGATGGGCAAAGGGGTCAAGACCAGGCTGGAGAAAACTCACAGAAACTGCTGACCTGAACAAGGGGGATGTTATAGACTCCAATGTGACACATGGGAAACAAGCATAGGACCAACCCACATTGCTTGAATGTGGTGTTAGTTGGGAGGACTGGGGAGTCTATGGGGCCTCTGGTAGTGGATCAGTATTTATCTCTAATATATGAATGGACTTTGGGAGCCCATTCCACATGGAGGGATACTCCCTCAGCCTAGACACATGGAGAATGGCCTGGGCCCTGCCCCAAATGACATGACAGACTTTGAAGACTCCCCATGAAAGGCTTCACCCTCCCTGGGTAGCAGAAAGGAGACAGAATCTGGGTAGGTGGGGGGAACAGAGGAAGACAGGATTGTGTAGGAACTGCGATTGGCATGTAAAACAACCTTGTTTCAAATTTAAATTTTAAAAAATTTAAAACATGTTAACTCCAACTTTTACTTAGAATTCTTGTTAGATCCTTAAACTCATAATTGTACTTATTTACAAAATCAGTGCAAGAAGTACTGAAGTTAGGAAACTTTAAAATTCCTACCAAAGTCAACTATGAATGCTGACTGATATCAAGCCAAGAAAACTAATACTGAATATCCTTTTATTCAATTAGGGCAGCCGTTTCTTTTTATCCTTGTAACATTTCTAATAACAATCTTGTAAGAAAACGCCAAGAATGAAATACAAGAATTTGTGAGCTTGTTTGGAGGTTCTAGCAGGGGAGAACAGCTACTCATATACCCTTGACTGAAGACCGGTCGTCCTCTGTTTGGGGAAGATTGTCCTCTTAGACCAAGTGAGAAGAGGAGGGGAGAAGTGGGCATGAGGAAGCATGAAGATTGAGTCAGGGGAAGAATAGAGGAGAGCAAGAAAACAGACACCATAATATAGGGAGTCATTATAGGTTTTAAGAAAAATCTCAATCATATATGGATTTTAGACCTAGAGCAAAGGATCACCAGCCTATAATTCACACCACCATAGGAACTAAAATACAAGGTGTATTCTAAGAGATTCATATAAAGTTCCTCACAGAAGGGGAAAGGGACAAGTCCCCCAGAGCATATGGGAAATGGGGGGGGCACTGAATGGAGAAAGAAGTAGGAGAAAGACAAGGGGAGGAGAGGAAAGAACATGCTACTAGGAAGATTGAGTCAGGATAGGAATAGAAGACAGAAGAGAGAGAGAGAGAGAGAGAGAGTGTATGTGTGTGTGTGTGTGTGTGTGTGTGTGTGTGTGTGTGTGTGTGTGTGTGACAGAGAGAGAGAGAGAGAATGAACAGAAAAGAGAGCCATTATTGGTTTGAAGAGAAAACTGAACCTAAACAAAGGTCTAGAGACCTACAAGACTACCGCCAACTAACAATCTTAGCAACCATGGAAAGGCTATCATAAATGCCCTTCCCGGATAGTGAGATCAACAACTAACTTATCCACCATCATGCAGCCCTCATCTAGTACCTGTTGGAAACAGAAGCAAACACCCATACCTAAACACTGAGTGGAACTAGAATCCAGATGCAGAGGGAGAGGACAAGACCAGGTTGCAAAAACACATAGAGACAGCTGACCTGAACAAGGAGGGGCTAATGGGCCACCAGACTGATAGCTGGGAATCCAGCATAGGAGTGACTCAGCCCCCCACCCCCGAATATGGGTCTCAGCCAGAAGGACTGAGCAGTCTAAGGGACCTGAGGCAGTGGAACCAGGATGTATTCCTGGTAACCAGAAGGACCTTGTGGACACAACCCCATGGAGGGATACTGCCTTAATCTAGAGAAAGGAGAGAAGTTCTAGTCCCTTCTTCAAATGACTTGACAGATCTACATGACCCTACCTGCATGGCATTGCCATACATGTGGAATTGGGGTGGGAGATTGGAGGGGAGAGTGGTCAGGATGCATGTGAGGGGGCAGAGAGGCTAAGAGGGAGGGAGGGAGAGAGTGGGTACTGGGATCGACATGTAAAATAAAAAATAATAAATAAAATATAATAAATAAATAAATGCATCTACTAAAAAAGCCAGTTAATGGATTTCCTGAACTCCCTGTAAAGAGGAAACAGCACCTCCTCTTTAAAGAAAAGAAAAGAAAACTCCCTATGGAAGACCATGTACTAAAATGATCCATGACTCTGTACAACTAACACTAGTATGCTTGTTCCCAAGACTTGCAGGGTAGGTTGTGAGACTGAGCAATGGAAGGATACCCTAGCATCCTTAGAGGCCATGGGTATAAACTTCTTATAGTATGTTTTCAAGCTGCTTTTGAGATGGTTTATTATTAATGTCATCTTCATTTTGGCTGTACTTTTAAATTACTATTATTTTAATTGACAATCATAATTGCTGCTATCACAATCTTCTAAAGTGATATGTTTTCATGTTGGGCTCTTATACCTAGGAAATGCCAAGTGCAAGCATTGCTGGAGGCATCAGTAGGACTTGCTAATAAGGAAAATTTTACTTAGATTGATTTATTTTATGTGTATAAGTGTATTTGTGTGTGTACATCACATGTGTGCCTGATACATGATGTCAGTGGAGATCAGAAGAGGGATCCAGAGGTATAGAGATTGTGAACTATGGGGTAACAGCTGGGAATCAAACCCAGGTCCTCACCAGTGGTATACTGGGAACTAGATTGATACAAGTGGTAATTTCCAAGGAAATAAATTCCATCTCAGTTTTAAATCTCTGGAGAACATGAGTCACTTTATTAAAAGGTCTTTAACTTCTTAAGATAGATGAGAGCTGCACTAGAACTTAGTGTATTAACTACAGAGTACATCATTAAAGATATTTTCGAGAAGAGTTTTTGTAATTTTGTTTCTAGCTTGCTGTTATTCAAACAGTAAAAGACTCCTCTATGCAACTAAAGCCTGCAGAAATTAATGTTTTTCTAGATTTATGTTTGTCATATTTTGTATCAGTGTGTCTATGATCCAGGCTCCAGTTAGTCAATCAACAAGTAATATATGTTCTGCTATGAAATAGTCTTCAGGCCTCCACAATTAGCATACTTTATACAGAAAATATTCTAGATAAGCTGAGGAGAAACAGTTAAATTGTTTGGAAGTCCTAAGAGTAGATCAGAGGCTCCCCAGAGGAGGAGCTGTAACACTGTGAGCAGCAGTCTCTGGTCTGAAGGTGTCAGCCTGCCTTGGAATCACCTGCCCTGTGGATTTTAACTTAGACCCACAAGTAGCATCATAGTACACATCTACTTAGTCTGTATGCATGTAGTCACACACACACACACACACACACACACACACACACACACACACACACACTACTTGTTTGAAGTAGTGATTTCACTCCTCTGAACAAACTCACCCTATAACCTGCTGCCATAATTTACACTAATTCTTCAAAATACATGTAAGCAATAACCAGCTACATGGAAATACCAGGCATGCACTAGATTACTGTAGTTGAGTAATGATAGCTGAGAAGATTAGGATGATGGCAATCTTTTTGAACAAGTCTAGGCATCTTATCTCAACAAATATCTTTTTAAGCCAAAGTAAATTTGATTTTAGATATAACATGCTTTAATTTTTTTAATGGTACAATTTCTGAAATGGAGAGAAATTTATCAGATAAATGACAAAGCAAATAAAATACTATTAGCTAAGTTTAAGTTCCATAAAAACAAGAATATTTAATTTGGTCTTGATCTCTGTACTCTCCATTTTGAAAAAGATATAAGAATTTTTAGATGAAAATGTCATAGTGAACAGAAGAGTCTAGATTTGGGGAAGAAAACAGTAATAGAGTCACAAAAATGGTTTCAGTGCAATTCTGAGCTCATACTGTCTACTAGAGAAATTGTTCCAGGACAGAGGAAGAATGTAAACTGGGTGATAAACATGAAGGACCACCAAGTGGCTTTTAGTTTCACTGGGCCTTCAGAGTAATGGTGTGGCATGCCTCCCTGAACTTTCCTTAAAGGACATGATGGGGACCTTTGTCCAGTGGAACAAATCTCATGTAAAGAATACTTAGTACTTAACATTTCCTTGTCTTTTGGACCATACTGGTTGTTGTCCTGAGTCATTTTCTATGGATGAAGATTTAAAGGAGGACATAGGGATAAAATATCTGACATAAAATGCTAGGAATCAAGGCTTGTCTCCATTTGTATGGAAACTCCAGAGAAGGACCATGAAGGGCAGCATTCTATGCATGTCTTCAAGAACCCTTCTTAGCCACTAAGCCATCTCTCTACTCCTGACCCAATGGAATACTACTCTGCAGAAAAAATAATGGTATCTTGAAATTCACAGGCAAGTGGATGGCACTAGAAGAAACCATCCTGAATGAGGTAACCCAGTCACAAAAAGAGGAACATGGTACGTCCTCGCTCATATATGGATTTTAGACCTAGATCAAAGGATCACCAGCCTATAATTCACACCACCAGGGGAACTAGGATACAAGGTGTATTTTAAGAGATTCATATAAAGTCTCTCACAGAAGGGGGCAGGGACAAGTCCCTCAGAGCACATGGGAAGTGGGGGGGGGCAGTGAATGGAGAAAGAAGTAGGAGAAAGACAAAGGGAAGAAAGGAAAGCACGTGCAAGGAGGGGGATTGAGCTAGAGTAGGAATAGAAGGCAGAAGAGAGAGAGAGAGAGAAAATGAACAGAAAAGAGGGAGCCATTATTGGTTTGAAGAGAAAACTGAACCTAAACAAAGGTCTAGAGACCTACAAGACTACCGCCAACTAACAATTTGAGCAACCATGGAAAGGCTATCATAAATGCCCTTCCTGGATAGTGAGATCAACAACTAACTTATCCACCATCATACAGCCCTTATCTAGTACCTGTTGGTAACAGAAGCAAACACCCATACCTAAACACTGAGTGGAACTAGAATCCACTCAGGGAGAGGACAAGACCAGGTTGCAGAAACACATAGAGACAGCTGACCTGAACAAGGAAGAGCTAATGGGCCCCCAGACTGATAGCTGGGAATCCAGCATAGGACTGACTCAGACCCCCTGAATATGGGTCTCAGCCAGAAGGACTGAGCAGCCTAAGGGACATTGGACAGTGGAACCAGGATGTATTTCTGGTGCACAAGAGGACTTTGGGAGCACATTCCCCATGGAGGGATACTCCTTTAACCTAGAGACAGGAGCTAAGGCATAGTCTCTACTCAAAATGACTTGACAGATTTAGAGGACACCTCCTGGAGGGCATCACCCTACATGTGGAGTGGAGGGGGATGGGAGGGGAGGATGGGGGAGCATGAGAGGGTGGTAGAGAGAAAAAGAGGGAGGGAAAAAGGGAGGGACGGAGGGAGGGAGAGAGGAAGGGAGGGAGAGGGAACTGGGATCGACATGTAAAATAAAAAACAATAATAATAAAAATAAAGAACCCTTCTTAGATTCCTTCTAGAAAAGTGTGTGCACATGTATATGCATTCAGTCATCAATCTCAGATGCACTCTGGAAGGTTTCCTTATCTGTGGAATCAGGACTGGACCTGATTTTAGAATTGTTTTTTCTTAAAAGGAAGGAAGTAGCTGAATTCTGACTTGGGATATATGTGCCTTCAGTAATAGTTGTCTTAGATTGGAACGAGGGGGGCGGGGGTCTCAACTCTTTGCAAAGTCTTAAAATGAGTTAAACACACATTGCTGTGTAATGTGTGGAGCAAACAAATGACCAGGATGTTTTATTCAGCTCTCTCACTAAGGGTCTTTCCATCTATTTACATGTATCACCACATGCTCCTGCATTTTTTCCCTGGTCAGATGTTCTGGGATTCTAACCAAGACGAACACATTTATTCCCTCACACTTGCACAAAATGGGTGGCTTTAATAAGTTTTTCCTCTTGAATCATTAATTTTCTATGAAAATAATATTGCTATTGCTGTTCAACATTGGTAATGCAGAGCCTTGAGTTGCCATTTCCCCGACATTGAATGCTCTAAGCATCATCTTCTCCACATTTACTCGATTTGTCTCTCAAGACCCTTTCTCTTGACTGCTGTTTCAGAAATTCATGCCAGCAGTTCCATCACCCTTACTCATGAAAGTGTCACTGAGTCAGTGAGACTTCCTACTAGCTGTCATCTCCACTGGGCATGGATCATTACTCTCTTTATCACTCAGTTTCTATGATAACTATCCTTACTTAGCTATCCTATGGAGTTGCCGTCTCCTTTTCTCAATGCCTGCTTTAATATTTTGACACAGAAAGTATTAGTTTAAAATAATCATAAAATGGCAAAAAAAAGAGTAATTAAGGCCTATGACAGTTTACAGTAGAAAAAAAATAACTCCCAACTTATATTCTGCATTGATAAAATACATATTTTGATTTGTAGGTGCTTTGGAAAAATAAAAGGGTGTGCAGAAATTAAAATAGCAGCTCCAACAAAATGAAATGAACGGGGACAGAGAGAAGTCTCAGGTATAAGAATACTTGCTGCTCTTTGAAGAGGACTTGTGTTTGATTCTCAGCACCTATGTGGCACTTCATAACTATGCCTAAATACAGTTACAGAGAACCTGATGTCAACTTTTCCAGGCAACCTGTGCAGATCTTGTATGCTGGACCTGGAAATGAGAACCTGAAGGAATGGGGCAGACTATGGTACAATGCTGTAGTTACTCTTCTTCAATTTCAGTGTACTTTATACACAAGTGCAACAAAGCAAGCACTGATTCAAGGAAGGTCGTTTGAGTTCAAAAAACATGATCATAGAAACATGTAAATAAAAGGCAGTAAGCTCATACTAAATAACAACAGAGTGGCCCTTTCCCAGAATTTTCTCAGGGCAGACCAATTTAAACACAATTGTCTGGCACATACTTGAGATTATATCTGGGAAAACATGAAAGCAAGGCAGAAGGCCATATCCATCAGGGTACACTGACCAGATTGGGTTCTATAGTTATCCAACAAGAATGAACACATCTTATAAATTGAATGTAAATGTTTGTCACAGGAGGCACAAAATCATATCCTATCCAAGAGCAATCCAGGGAACAAAATGCACCTGAGGTCAAAGGTCCTCTGCCTTTATTTTTCAGGAGCCTCTCTCTCAGTGGCCAAGGTATTGTTCACCATGTGCCACTCCTTTTGACCATGCTCCAAAACCTGACATCACTTTCTAGCCCTCCTCGGCACTGCCCATGCAGTTACAGGCATCCAGACAAAAGACTCAAACAAATAGAATAAAAATAAATACTTAAAAAAACCAAATTGCTAAGAAATATAGCTCTATTAAGAAATCTCACTTATTAGCTAAAAGTCCTTTTATAAGTAATATATATTTGTAGGAAGATAAAAATGATTCATAAAGCACTACTCCAGGCATTCATTAGTGCCACTCTTTTGCCTTATGTAGTTTCAGCATGATTCTGACAAATCTCTTAAAGTTAAAGAACCTTTCTGCAGTCACTGAAGAGGAGCTTGTCCTGCCCACAAGGGGAAATAATATAAATGAAAAGATAAGATTATCAATACACAACTGGAATGGACAAAATGCCCCGGTAGTCTTAAAAACAGAAAATCCATAGTCCTTTCTTGGGATCAGTATGGAAAAATAAAAGAAAAAGAAGACTCAAGAGGGGCATCTGGGTTGTTTCCGGGTTCTGGCAATTACGAATAATGCTGCTATGAACATAGTTGAGCAAATGTCCTTGCGGTATGATTGAGGATTATTTGAGGTAATGCCTAAGAGTGGTATTGCTGGGACTTGAGGTAGATTGATTCCCAATTTTTAGAGAAACTTCCATACTGATTTTCAAAGTGGCTCTACAAATTTGTACTCTCACCAGTGGTAGAGGAGTCAGACTTTATTGATTCTTCATGGGAGCCCTTATCTGTGAAGAGGAGTAGATGGGACGGGGTGGGCTAGGAGGGAGAAATAAGGTTGGAACACACACACACACACACACTCACACACGTATACATATATACGTATATGTATATATGTATACTATATATGTATACGTGTGTGAGTGTGTGTGTGTGTGTGTGTGTGTGTCTTAGTGAAATCAGAGGAACAGGAAAGGGTAAACTGTCCTGCTTGCCTTCTCAGTAGATACCCAGTAGGAAAGAGTGTGAAGAACCCAGTAAAAAGATTGGTATGCTTAAATAAAAATAAAACAACAACAGCAAATCCCCCAACATTTAGATAAACTACATGGTGGGTAATGTGTTAGAAAAGAAATGTATGAGCAACACTCCCAAGAGGAAACACTGAGCTTCCTGGACATGAGATAAGTTTTCCACATTCTGTTAGCTGTTTGTGTAAAATGTGCCAACACCACATATGTTTCCAGCAGACATATTTCCACCAAACACATTCTCAATCCATGAGTTATTAAAATCGATTGCTGGGACACTTCTGTACTGTCATGACATCTGCTGAAAGATTTCCCTCCAGCAAATTCAGGGAAATACAATTAAAGAAAATACATGGAATATTTGGAGCCATTTGTATATATTTTATTATAGCTGAACTTCAATAGCTGCCTAATTAAGGCAAAACATTACCAAGAGAATCTACATTCTCTCATACACCAGCATGAGAAGATAGTAGAAGCAAAACTGAATGTTTCTGGTAATATATTGTCCTTTAGGAAAATATTAACAGAGTATCAAGAAATAAAATGAAGTATTGAACTGTGTTTGGTAAAGTTGGCTGTGACATGTTCCTTAGCTCTGGACATTGCTATCCTCTCAGCTCACTCTGAGACCAGCTGCTCCCCAAGGGCAAGGACCTTATTGACTTGAAAACTAAAGCAATGAGACTTGCCTTGGATATGGCAGCAGTGGGAGCAGTTTTCCCTCTATAGACACATTCTTCAGCACTGCAGTTCCCAGAAATAGTTTATCAGTTATCATAACATTTAAGATGATAGTGAATCAAATATTCCATTGGTTCTGAAGATAATCTCATGATGAGACAATGTATTTTCTTTTGTCTTTAACTACAGAAAACATTGCTGGTCATTCCAAAGGCTCTAAATGTGAAAGTGCAGAATGTATAGAAGATTATGGGAAACTTTTTCCTAATTTATTTTGTAGAAATCCACCAAGCCCCTTTGAACTTTAGTTCTTGAACTTGTTTACAGCTTGCTTTCTGACAAGAAATAAAAATTCTAGGGCTTTTTAAATTCAGCATCTACTCAAAGTGGTTGACCTAAAAAACTCTAAGCAAGTATAAATGGGTTCCAAATAATTATGTGCATAAACAATTCTTTGTAAACTTGTTTTGTGTGTCATCAAAAAAAAAGAGAGAGAGAGAAGTTCAGTGTTTGAGGAAGAGGAGAAGCACAGGAAGAGAGTTTTCAATCTAAACATTGAGAGATGTGACTGGTTATAAAAAATACTTCAGATTGGATTTGTCTCTGAGGGCTTGGACTTAGAAAAAGAGGACATGCTATTCTACTCTTCAGACTCTATTATATATCTCTCTTCTTAAAATCACCATGAGAAATTCATCTTCTGCCTCTTTAGACTCCCTACTATGATCAGTCTTGAAGAGATGGAGTGAGCATTGTCCTGAGACACAGAAGAAAAGGAAAATATTTTAATATAATACTCTTTAATCTCAATACAATGGCTATTGAGGAACTTTGGCCAAAGAATGAAAGTTTAAATTATGCCACCATTCCATAGACAGTTCTATTATGTAAGAAGCAATGGCAATGGTCTGAAGTGCCTTACACTCAGATCTTCCTGAATCTCTAACAAGAAAGGGAGATAAGAAAAGACAAAACAACAAAGGAAACAAGACATTTTATATAACTGCAAGTATGTACACAACCTGAAGCAATGGGCAGCAGTTCTCATATGAACTATCACCTCACACTCTGCAGAGCTTTATGCCTCTCCCATCTTTCTTTTACCCCATTACCAGAGAAAAGAGAACTCTGCCTTACAGGGCATTCTAGGAGTGGGGTCTACCTTCAACCACCTTCTTCTATTCCTATTGCACTTTCTTTGAGTGAAATATTAAGCCTCATGGAACCAACACAACTCTATATCCTCTGTCAATCACAGACCTTCAACAACATAATGAGAAGTAGAAAGACTCGGAGGATCCACACAAGTTTACCAGTGACTTTTTTTCACTGGTGCCTACAAAGGCACAAAAATAGACCAGAACTTAGTTCAGACCATTCGCTGTTCACCTGGAAAGGGGCTAAATGAATAAAAGGAATTTATATATTTCCAGTGTATATCTGTAATGTCAGTATAAAATGTGCTACACTACTATGTACCTCAGAACTAGACATGTTCTCATTACCTATGCAGATGGATATTTGACAACTCTCTTAGCTTTGTGATCATTTCGCTATTTTGAATTTGAAAACTTCTTCATATCTTTCTATAGTCAAGTGCCAATACTCAGTTTCTCTTGCCTTTCCTATAAACTGAAAAGAAATTAGAGATGAGTTGTGAAATTATCTTGATCTTAGATTATGGCTTCATCCATCCATTTCTACTTATTATCTTTGGTTCATAATTGAATCATCACTAGCCTCAACTGTATTATAATACTTATTAGAAATTAATAATATTTTTATTCTTTCTGTAGATTTTTCTGGACCATGAATTCTAAGACTTTCATAGCAACTGCATAAATAGGTTTATTTTATAACTCCTTACCAGGCATTTAAAATAAAATATATAGCCAATATTTAATATGGATAAAAATAGAATTTTATTATTCTGTATAATTTTTCTCTCAAAGTTAATAAATAAAAATCTGCATATGTGTGTGTGTGTGTACATACACAGATATGAGCCTAATTAAGATGCAAGTTACATACTACCACCAAAATTTACCAATACACAGAAGTTTAGATTAGATACCATAGCACAGTGCTAAGTTCTGCTCCACTAATTGGGCAAAGGCCTAGAGACTGAAATAAAAGACAAGACAGCGGGTCATTTGTTCAAAGGCAATGTCGGAATGCCAAGTGCCCAATGCCATCTATTGAGGGGATGGAGTGGGCTTATCTCACACAACAGTGGAAAATAATAGGGTTTACATGATTAGCTCCTCCCCACCAGACGTGTGTAGGTAAAGCATCAATGAAGACTCCCGGGGCAGAAGGAAGCAAATAACCAACCTGACATGAAGGTTACAGGTCTGGGTGACCTCTCCAATAATGGGTAAGGAATTATGATGATGTCTTCTGCCACCTAAGACAGGTGATAATTTATATTAAAAGAAATGGGGACCTGAAGGGCCTTGCATGGACCCCCAAGGCAACTTGAGCAAGACTGAAGCTGTTGGCTGGAACATCTTTCCCCTGAGTTGTTATTGGTACTCTTCCTATTTCCTTGCCACCAGAGTTGTCATTCCTGTAGTTGGCTAGTTTGTAGATTTCGTTTTAAAATGCCAGGTTGTCTAGATAATCGAGTGTATTTTGGGTGGCTAAGGCTTCAGCCAATTCACCTGATAGTTGATCCACTATGCTTGCAGTATTTACAGATTGGGAAAGGGTTGGTCATCTGTAGAGGTCTCCAGCATAGGTATCACCCCAGGTACTCAGCTGTTACTTCACACATCCAGCAGCTAACCAGATGGCAGACCAGCTGAGAACAATTGAAACTTCTTCCAAAATTAGTAGCATTAGTTACAACAAAAAAGAAGTGAGTCAGAACACAAGTGCCTGAAATGAAAGTGAAATTCTTATCCTTTGGGCCAAAGTGTAATTTTATAGCTGCTTTACCCAAGCTATAAATAATGGTCAGGAAAAGGGGCCACATAGACCCACAGGCATCAGAATGGGTGGATCCTTGATGAAGGCCCATTGGACCTTCTTGCTGGTTATCTGCACCTTGTATAAAGACACAAACTGACCCTCAGGTCCACACTACAACTGGGTTGGGACCATACCATTGTACAATAATGATATACTTCCACATAACTGAGCTACAGTTAAATGACCGAGACCACCAATACCTGTAGGCCACAGAACGAGCAGTACCATTAATAGTTAAAAAATGTTAAAATATAAAGGACAAGTGAAAGGTGATTATGAGGAGATCCTGAAAATTCTCCCTTTTTGTTTTATAAAGATAAGCTTTAATTGTGTGATGTACACATTTCACCATGGCCTGACCTTGAGGATTATAAGGGATGCCCACCCTAAAGGAGATAAAAAATAATTTCTGAGAGATACCATAAAAGATGGAGTCATTATAGGTTTCAAGAGAAAACTGACTCTAGAGAAATGTCCAAGGACCTACAAGACTTACCCCAACTAACAATCTGAGCAACAGTGGAAAGGCTACCATAAATGCCCTTTCCTGATAATGAGATTGATGACTAAGTTATCCACCATTATAGAGCCCTCATCTAGTAGCTGATGGAAACAGAAGCTGAAACCCACAGCTAAACACTGAGCCAAACTATAGTCCAAATGAGAGGGAGGACAAGACCAGACTACAGAAACCAACAGAGACAGCTGACCTGATCAAGGAGGAGCTAATGGGCCCCCAGATTGATATCTGGGAATCCAGCATTGGACCAACTCACACCCCCCCCTGAACATGGGTCTCAGTTAGAAGGCATGGGCAGTCTAAGGGACCTCTGACAGTGGAACCAGGAGGTATCCCTGGTACACAAAATGACTTTGGGAGCACATTCCTCATGGAGGGATACTCCCTTAACCTAGAAATAGGAGGGAGGGCCTAGTACCTACTCCAAATGACTTGACAGATTTAGATGACCCCTCCAGGGAGGCATCACCCTACATGTGGAGGGGGGTGGGATGGGAGGGTGGTCTGGGGGGGGCATGGGAGGGTGGAAGAGAGGGAACTGGGAGTGATATGTGATGGGAGATGCCATTCTGTAAATGTTTCTCATACTGGTTAATGAATAAAGCACTGTTGGCCAATAGGATAGGAAGATAGGAGGGACTAGGAGTCAAGGAGGAAAGAGGAAGTAGTAAGGAGGAGTCAAGATGGAGGGCCTGGAGACAACAGAACCGCCATTCCTCCGCTCTCGGTAAGACCACGTGGAAATACATAGAAATGGGTTAATAATTAAGACAGATCTAGCCAATAAGAAACTAGCACCTGGCCAACAGCATAATATCAAATACAGAGTCTGTGTGTTAATTGGGGCTGGTGCAGTGGCAGGACAAGACCAGGCAGTAGGTGGAAAAACCGTATTCCTTACAGATGTGTAAAATAAGAAAATAAATAAATTATAAAAAATAAAAATAATTTCTGAAAAGAGTTGAAACCCTGATTAGTATAAACAGGGCCATTATCAGTTTTAATTGTCTGAGTACCCCCACATAAGCAAAGGCTTGCAAACAATGGCTGTTAACATCCTTAAGCCTTTCTCCAGTATGGACAGAGGCAAATATGAGATGAGAATGTGTAGTGAGATAGTCCTTCTGTGGCACTGACCATGCCCATTGGGGGGGTGGAGCGATGGGCGGAAGTGACCTGTGGAAGGAAGTCGGAGGGAGAGCCCGGAAAAGCTCTTGCTGGCATGACTCGGACAGGAGAGGATCGGGTTGAATTTCCTGGTGTTCATCTGTCTAGGTTGTAAGTTATTTCTCCAGCTCTTTTGATAATTAAATATTTGGATGTAAGAGACTGAGGATCACCTTGGAGAAACTTACCCAGTCCTTTTCTGTGTACATAACCTTGGTCAGCTAGCATATTTTTAACAGGCTCAGTAGTAAGGACTGTTCCCATGGCCTGAAGCATATCTCTTCCCCAAAGATTAACAGGGATATGACTTAACACAAAAGGTTGTAAAAGGCCTGTATGTCCTTCATCATCTGACAATTTAAGAAGGTTAATTCTACATTCTGGAGCCACAGCAGTACCCACTCTTGTAAATGAGTGGAGGCCACCTGAAGAGGCCATGCTTGTGATCAATGTATTTTTGTTTGTTTGTTTTGTTTTTTGTTTATTATTTTGTTTGTGTGTTTCTTTCTTTCTTTTGCTATTACTGAGGAGTCAGCTGCAGTGTCTACAAGTCCAGAAAATTGTCTACCTTGTATGGTAAGGGTGAGCATGGGGCGCTGTTCAGGACTTGATTCCCAAAAGGCACTCATGGAGCCTGTGAACCCAAAATGAGCATATCCCCTGGTGTTCTTTAAAAAGGGATTGTTGGTTTTGAACACAGGGAGAAGAAGCAATTGTGCTATCATTAATACCCCCATTTCTGCCCAAATCAAGATTTTATTTCTCCTTGAAAATCTGAATCTATTGCTCCTGGAATGACTCTAATTCCTTTCAACAGGGCACTGCTGCATCCTAACAATAGCCCTACTGCTCCTGGGAGAAAAGGCCCCAAAACTCCTGTGCTTAAATCTTGAGTGCCCATTTGTGGTGTTAATATTGCTTGGGTGGTGGAACAGAGGTCCAATCCTGTACTTCCTGGGGTACCCTTGATAAGGTTCTGGACATAAAGGTGTTTCTCTGAGGGATCATCTGTATTGGGCAGGTTACAGGTATATCCATTGCCCCATACACTTGGGCTTGAGGGGCCTGAGGCTGGCCCCACTTCCTGTTTCCTGGAGCCGGTAAGAGATCACCAAGGGCATCTGTTTTTTTTTTTTTTTAAATCTACATTCAGTGCTCCAGTGGTGGCCCTTATGACAACGGGGGGGGGGGGGGTAGGACCCTGGCCCAGACTCCATTGCATTGTTGCACTCTGGGGGTGGTTCCTTTTGAAATGTCCTGGCTGTCCCAATCCAAAGCTAGTCTTTGGCCTGACTGCTCCATTGTTCCCACCTCCTTTCATGACTAAAGCTATAATATGGCCCATAATGTGATAACCATCTATGTCCCCACATATGCATATATAGTCATTAATACTTTTAGCCTTATGGGGATATAGAGCCTCTTTTTGTTTGCATTTTTAAATGTCAATTGTTTAATTATGGGCATGGCATTTTCAACATCACCAAAAATGCGACCAGCCAGCTGTAGGAAGTGGTCTGCAAATTCTGAATCAACTCAGACAATCCCTGTAATACCTTTGATAGTTGATCTCCTGTGGCCCTATTTGGCAGGGCTTACCAAGCTCTAGTAGCAACAACAGCAATTTGTGCATAGACCCCTGGGTCAAAAAGAATTTCAACTGCAAGGCTAGCATATTGCCAGCACCCATGGCATATCTAAATTCCTAGCAGGAAATCCAGCAGCGGCATTGCATTGGGCGGTTTCTTTGCAATATTCTTGCAATTCACCTCTCCAGAGCAAATAATCACCCCTCCTCAGTGTGCCTCCACAGAGCTGCATCCAATCACTAGGGGTGCAATTTAATGCTGTGAAAGACTCAAAAATTGCCTGAGTGAAAGGAGCTTGGGGCCCATAAGCAGTGACAACCTCCTTAAGCTGTTTTATATCCTTGAAATTTAGTGGGTTGTGCTTCCTAACCCTGTTAACCTGAAGATCCACTGTCTCAATCACAGGAAAAGTTTGTCTTACGGTTTCTAATGCTTCTACATTGGTTATTAAACCTTTGACCTCCTCCCTCCTCTATCCCTCGAGGTGCAGAGGCCCTACTAAAGGGATCACAAAAGGGGTTGTGCCCTGGTGGACAGCATTTGCACTCATCAGCTTCAGAAATTCTTTGTTTTAATTGTTCAATTGTTTTAATTCTGGTGCCCTGTCTTTTCAATAGGGTCACTAACTGACCACTGAGGATTTCCTTAGAGTTGCTTGCACCCTCAATACACCCTCATTCACTTACTTTGCCAGCCAGCCTCCAAGAGCGATCTCTTAGGTGATCCTTTCTTCCCGATCTCGGTGGGATCTCCACTTGTAGTGCCAGTACTACGATCTGCTCCATTAATTGGGCAAAGGCCTAGAGATTGAAATAAAAGACAAGACAGTGAGTCATTCATTCAACAGCAATGACAAATGCCAAATGCCCAATATCATTTATTGAGAGGATGGAGTGTGCCTATATACTGACTCACAGAAAAGTGGAAAATAAGAGGGTTTACAGGCTTAGCTCCCCCCCCCCCCAACCAGATGTGTGTTAGCAAAACAGGAAGAATATCAATGACAACACTGGGCAAGATGTTCTAGCCAACAGCTTCAGGCTTGCTCAAGGTGACTCAGGGGTCCATTCAGAGCCCTACAAGATACATTTTGATAAATTTCATATTTCCCTTTCTGTTACTGAATGTGTTCTTATACTATCATTTAGGCATCTGGATTTGAGATGATTATAGGTCTAGATATGGATTCTTGCATTTGTCTTTGTTGGATGGATGCTTCTGTTCCTTTGCTTTTCTCTTTTCTTCTGGCCTAAGTGGTCAAGGGTGCTGGTGACTGGCAAATCTTCAGGTCCAGTAGGGTGTCTCCACTGATGATTATTGGGTCTTGGGTGTCTAGATCCAGCCTTGCCTCCTGTAAAGTGGAAGTCTTCTTCTGAAGTTACAGACCAGAATATGGAGCCCAGTGGAGGGCATGTTGCTCTTTTGATTAGTGTGTGTTGTACCTGCTCCTATGTAATCTACTGGATTTGTAGGGAAGGTGTGGTATTTCATCAGAGCAGTGGAATTCCACCAGAGTTTGGGGAAAGGTACAGAAATGGGAAGGAGGAGACAAGGAATGTGCCCTGAGGCTTAGAGTCTGGACATTGGGACAGCTCAGCTGGGAGGCCAGTCACTCACCGGTTCTTCCAAATGGTGTGGGCTATACCTGAGCCTATGGAGTCTACTGGAGTTGTGAGAAGGGCTGGCTACAGGGAAGGTGATGAAGTGGGTGGGGTTGGGCTGCAGAGTGGGCCTATGGGTAGCAGAGTCTAGTGGATGATGGTGCTCTAGCTGGCAGGCAGGTCACTTACCTGCTTACCTGTTGGTGTAGTTTGCACATTTATTACCCTAGTTTTGATTTATCTTTCTAGCTTTTAATTATGTTCCTTGAAGATAAAGGTTTTTACTTTCAATGAATTAAAATATCATTTAATTCTCAAAATAGCACTACAAGTTATATATGCTTTTATTAAACTCATCATATAGGTGAACCATGCAAATTTAACTCATACAGCTTGTAAGTGAGGTCAATCCAGCAACCCAGAGAGATGGTTTCGATGTTTATTCTTTTAGCCAAATGAGTGCAGAATGATGTTCTTTTTTTGGATATGGTCATCCCTATCTCTCTCATTCTCACTTCTTTCTGACTCTCTTCCTTTAAAAACTGTAAGTCTTTCTCAAAGGCTTTAACACCCACCAAATCATAGGCCTACCTTTACACAAAACCATGAAAAGTATTTATTCTGTCATAGGCATATAGGTATACATGTATGCTTATATGTGTTGCATGACTATTAAGTAATAATCTTCACACCTGATATTGTCTGAGGTTTTAAAAGTATCCTCATCATAAAAGTAAAATGGTATGTCATATCATAATGTTAATTAGCCTATTGTAAAAAATATTTTGCAATGTATTCATAATCAGATTATCAAACTAAATTCTCAGTGAATCTATTCTTTATCAATTAGACCACAGTAAAATTGGGAAGGAAATGAATTCCATATTTACTCATTAAGATGAATTACTAAGAACTTGCTTCATACCCTTGTCACAGGTAACTGGACAATTGCTTGCTAGACTTTTGAAGACCTGGGCTTTTGTTCAAGGGTCATTTTTACTTGGTCTTAGAAAAACATTGGCTTAAGACTATTACAAATCCACTTCATTTAATAAAAATTATAAGCTACACGGTAATTTCACAGGATAGCCAATAATAAATTCAACTCAAGGGTCAAGAAACAAAGCTGATGGGAGCTTTATTCCTTCATCTCCCTTTTGCCCTGAACTTCCATGTCCCATATCAAGAATAAGTTGTTCCTCATAGCAGTGCAAGACCTTTATTTTTAATACACCTTCTTTGTCTTCTGCAACAGTGCCCATTACAATGAGTAACTGATACTTGTAAACACAGAAGGCAGCATGGGATGTGCTAGATTTGTGATATTTGCTGTCTTAGCTGTCTCAGTTCAAAGATCTTTTTCTTTTTCTTTTTTTTTTTTTTTTCCTTTTTATTTTCTTAAAATTCCTTTCCTAATACATTCATGGAATGAGAAGATTTCCAACAATGGTGCTGCTAGTTATAGAGGGTATTTTTCCAGGTCTTAGTGTGTAAAGTATAAATATCTACAGACCTCATTTAAAATTCTTTCGTCTTACTTAGTGCCCATTCCTTTAATATAACACTTGCATTATTTTTCCATTATTATTCTAGGAAATGGTTTCGAAGAAAGAAAGAAGACATTTATAGAAAGTTATGTTTCTTTACCAGTGAGGCTTTTGAAGTCATGGGTTTAATGAAGAGGTGAACTTGTATAGCACTTGCACCTCCAGGAATGTTAAGTGTTTCACTACCATGTGCCAACTCATCAGTCTACCAGCCACTGCCAGGCTATTGGCAGACCTTTGTTTATTTTCTTCATATTTTTACCACCACAAATTAAAGATACAAAACTGAGCTCTTAATCTGCATATATAATTTATAATGGCAAACGTCATCCTTTCTTTGCTTTACGTTTGAATTCTCCAAGATATATAATACCATTGTGTGATTTCAGTAATAAATGAGTAAGAACTGAGTTTTTTTAAAGGCAGTTTTTAGTAGGGTTGGAGGTTATAGTGGGATTAAATTATCTCATTTTTATTGAAATAGTAAGATAATTATTTGTCTACCTATATATTTACCTATTTTCTCAAATAGAACTAGAACTCTGTTGCATTTCCATACAAAGAATAATCTTAATTCTAGATAGTATAACTTAATAATGTTTTTATATTGTAATTCACAAATGAACATGTTTGAAAATGATAGTTATACTTCTAGTTCTTTTAATGTCTTTGCTTTTTTGTTGCTGTTTCTTAATAAAATTGTAATATTAATTTGTAACATGTTATGACTTTTTATTAAAAATCCGTTCTCTTGAGGTCATCTCTTTAATTACACATTATTTACCTAGCAATTTAAAAGGTTAATTTTTCCATTTTGCTATATATTGCTCATATTTATATAAAGAAAACTACAAATAAAAAGACTAACCCCAAGACTTGAAGTATGACCTAAGGAAGTCAGCCTTTCACTCTTTCTCCATCTCTGTTCTTCTGTGTTCCCAACTCAGAGTCCCAGAAGGATGCAGGTTGAGAAGTAGCTCACCCCATTCCATCCTCCACCACACCTCTCCACTGGAGGCATCCCTCTTCAGACTGTGCAGAAAGAACAGGAAATGTGGGAAGCCACAGCCCCAAGATGGCACCTGGCTGGATGCCAGGTAATCTGAGTTTAGCCGTAAACAAGCCTTATTTGGAAGTGCTTGATGGATCTGGTGTGCTTCCTCCTTCTGTGGCCTATCTGGGATCGCCAGGTGGCATGAGCTGATTGGGCAGTGAGTGCATATTTAAGGGTTTGCTGGGGCTGGCGGAGGTAGAAGCTGATGTACAAAGTTCCTGAATAAACTGCTTGAAGAAGAGTCATGGTCATGTTTCCTTGCTGGCTGAGGTAGGCATGACAAGTGGTAGCCCGTATGGTGATCCTCTCTCCATGGGTGAATGGCTCAGAACTTCCTCCAGTCAGGGCAGTCGACTGGTAAGTCCCAGGTAAGGTGGGACCAAGTTAAAGACTTTGGTAAAGAGGCAATAAAGTCTCCGGTAGGAACAATAAAGTTCCGGGATCAGACAAGGTAAAAGTAACCAAAAGTGAGAGCATGGGGAATTTGACATCACAACCCATTTATCTCGCTCTTCAGGAGCTGTTGCATATTGAGAGAATCTGGATACTGTACGGTATTATATTGTCTTTGTATTGTTTGACTACTGAGGAAACAACAACTGTTAAAGGAAATGCTGCTGGATTAATTCAATTTATATATTTTAAAAATGTTTTGACTCCAAAATTTAAGTTCAAGGACAAGTTACTGGGGAAAAGGATTTCTATTTTTGTTTCAACAGAAAATGAAAAGCTGTGGATTCCTTCCAGACTAATGTGGTTTGAGCAAGTCAGACCCCCTGAAATAACTGCTTCTTTTGCAATAGCGCAGGTGGAAACTCTTAATCGCCACATGGTGAAACCATTTTGAAGAGTAATGCCACCTGAATTAGAGGTTGATGGCCTAGAGCTCTGGAGAGGGTTAACTCGACTATTCCCCTGCAACCTGGGTGGGCTCCTTATTGTAATCAAAACCCAGTGCAACTTGGAGCCTCTAATCCTTTTGTGTTTGTGATTAAGCAATAGCACCTTTGCAAACTCTAGTGAGAGAATGCTATATTGTACACCTCAAGTATGCTTCTATTCTTTATGTTGGGATGGAGGAAAATTTCCTTTGGCCCTTGTGACCAGAATGCCCAGGTACATTCCTGTTCTGGTAGAGAGCCTGAGCACCATGACCCTCTTTAGAAAGAGGAGAGATTTTGGAATCACTGCTGCTATCGTGGTTGCCATTACAGCTGGAGTTGTGGGAGCCACCACGGCTGCCATTGCTGAAGGACAAAAGAGAAAAGTTAATGAAGGACTGACCTGGAAACCAATATCTGTTCCTTGGAATTTGCTAGCTTCCTCTCACAAGGCCCTGAGATAAGAAGAATTCACACTGCCGCTCCTTTCTGCCCCTCCTTTCTGCCCCTCCTTTCTGCCCCTCCTTTCCTGTGAGTCAACAGGTGGTAAATAGGGTCAAGAGATAGCTGTAACTCTGGTTTGCCTAGACAAGATTAATTAGCACACCTGAGGCCCTAAGGTCTGCTGACCCTAATAGCAGACCATCAGGCTACCAAGGGTCACGTACTCAATGGACAGAGGGTCCCACCCCTCCCTAAGCTTGTGGGTTTGACTTTAAAAACACCTGGGCCCGGGGGTGGGGGGGCTTCTCCCTAGCCTGCATGCTGGAGGAGCCCGTTTGTGCAAACGTTTCCTCTTGCGTTTTGCAGCAACTGGACTGGACATTGAGTTCTTGGGGTATCCACCGAACCTGGAAGACTCCTCATTCTGAGGGTCTTACATTGCCATGCATTCCACTGTCCAGATTGCAGCTGCCTTAAATAACCTGTCAGCAAATGTAGCCACTGTTTTGTACGTACAATCTTCCCCTAATGCTCAATTAAAAGGTGGTATTATGGTCCTGAATCAACGAATTGATCTAGTTCAGGAACACATTGACACTTTGTGGCAGTTGGCACAAATAGGATGTGAATGGAAGATGACGGGGCTATGTGTGACCTCTGTGCCATATCAAAAGTATTCAGTGGCTGCCAATATGTCTAACCAGCTTTCTCAGTATCTTTTAGGTAATTGGTCTGGCGAATTCGATAAGTTAATGCAGGACCTGAGACTTTCCATCGAGCATGTGAATTCCACCCGGGTCAACATCTCGGTTGCAGAGGGACTATCTACATGGATCACTCAAGACATGAACCACCTGAAAGAATGGGCGGGAATGGGTGCCCTGGGAGGGGTGCTTATCCTAGTCAGTCTCATTGCCTTATGGTGTATCTGCAGGATGAGGGTTACACAGTGGAGAAGTGGAGAAGTAATGCCATGATTGCACAAGCCTTCACAGCCCTGGAGGCAGGGCAATCACCTCAGGCTTTAACTGTGTTAAAAGACTAAGCAGTCATCATGCTCAGGATGGGAGATGAAGTACTGCACTTGAGGCCAGCTTCTAGCGGCTTCATGGAGGGCAAGTCTGATTGCATATGGGTTGGTATCATAATCCCATCTCTGAGAAAAGATACCAGACGGGTGTGGCACCAGCTTGGCTGATAACTGGGCACAGGGACATTACAATGTCCCTTGTTCATTAGAGATCAGACCTCTACCCTTGCCTGTTGCGTTTTAAACAAAAAAGGGGGAACTGTGGAAAGCCACAGCCCCAAGGTGGCGCCTGGCTGGATGCCAGGTAGTCCGAGCTTAGCTGTAAACAAGCCTCATTTGGAAGTGCTTCCTCCTCCTGTGACCTATCAGGGATTGCCAGATGGTATGAGCTGATTAGGCAGTGAGTGCACATTTAAGGGCTTGCTGGGGCTGGGGGAAGCAGAAGCTGATGTACAAAGTTCCTGAATAAACTGCTTGAAGAAGAGTCGTGGTCTTGTTTTCTTGCTGGCCGAGGTAGACGCGGCAAGGAAATACTGTGTTTATTCCCACTTGAAGGCTGTGAGCCTTAAATGTGCTGAGACTTCTCAATTCTGATTTGAGATAATGTTTGAGGAAAGAATGCACAGATTTGTTATTCTTTTTCTTGAATTTTTTATTGTGAAACTTTTCTCTTGTCCTGGTGAAAATAATTTTTTTTCCAATGTGGCTTCAAAAGACAATGAGATAAGAAAGTAATTTTAAAGTCTTTATTATAAGTGTCTATGTGATATATTATATACCTATGATGTGGTTTGGATATGTCCATATGTGGGGATCAAAAACAACAGAAAACTTTGTGCAGTCCTTTCTCTCTTTCTACCTTATGAAGGTTTGGGTTCTGAACTCAGGTACCCAGACTTGCACAGAAGCACTTTCACCCACAAAGCCACCTCACATTTCTACCTCTGATGATTTTTTATTTGATTTTGCTATTTCAACCTAGTGCATGCATCATTGTAAATAATAAAAACAAAGATAACCTGAATATGCAATTTCTAGATATCAGATATGCATATGTGCCTTCCATGTTTGTATACAATCAGGCACATATGTTTAGAATGTCAGAATAGAATTATGATCTCTTTTGACTTTGGGGACAAAGACTAAACTTGCCTTGGGAATAATTTGCCTTCCTCTACCACAACAATCTGCTATGTAACTTCTGTGAGGTACTGTCATAATGAGTGAATCAGCACCTCCATATGGATATGAAACCCTTGAGGTAAACCAACTTGCAGAATGATTTAGAAAGAGTAAGAAATTGCAAATAACAATAAGAGACGAAAAGGAAAATACCATGCTGAAATTATCACCATAAACACTTGTCAAATTATAACTATATTAACCCACAGTCTTGTACAGAGGCATAAAAGAGTGCAGATAGCATCTCTCAGTGACTGTCATTTTCTTCCCTTTCTTAACTGCAAAGAAAAAAAAAAGTGGTAAAAATAATACTTCATTTGATGGTTGTGAAATGACAAATTGTGTTCTTGAGACTGGGCCATGACGCTTTACCACAGACTCAGGAGTGTGGATGGGGAATTTTCCCAATGCTAATAGTTTTAAAACAAAAACCTCAAAGAGGTTCTCAAGTTCCCTTTGACATGTATGAAGCTTAAAAGCAATTAAAATATTTTCTGATTTTTGATTAACTGGGCTGAAGAGTAAAGTGCTTTTATTTCCATGTTTGTCTCTTATAACCCATGTGTGAAACTGATCTTTTAAAATCTTCTCCCTCAAAGTGATAATGCTAAGAAGAGGGGATTGGGAGGTAGAGGTTGGGGAAACTCTCAAAACAAGTGTTCTTTCCAGAGGGGACCCAGAGAACTGCCTACTCCTCCCTTCATGTAAAGACACAGCAAGAAGGATTATCTAGGAGCCCCAGCATATGCTGATGCTGCCCACACTGGGGTTACAGCATGAACTATTGAAGGAGGGAAAAAATAAATGTGTGCAAGAAAGCATTATTTTCTCTTGCAGTAAAGTCTGGTCAAAGATGTGGTGATAACTCTGCATTTCAGATACGATCCTGTCTCTAACTAGAATTGCTACCCTTGAGGATTCTTTGTTTTCTCGCTTGTTTTGTTTCCTAATTTGTATCTTACAAATTTCCTAAAATTTCATTTGTTGTCTTGAAATATGAAAGGGCAGTGTTATGATCAAAACTCAAAACCTAGGATATTAATCCTCACCTTCCTGAAAAATGGAATCCATCAGCAACATGAAAGATAATCTATAAATATCTAAATTTTAAAACAAAATAAACAAAAAGCATAGGAGTCTAGCTCAGGAGTCAGGTGGGGCTTAAGGCCTCTCAGAAGCAGCAGCTGCTGTCACCAGCTCATTGTTTTCCTGCATGAAGTGGGGAACATTCATCTGTTACTGTGGTGACAGACTTTCACAATATCCTCTGGCCAAAGAAATGTGACCACAGTAACCAGGCTGACTTCAGACTCAAGCTATTTCAGCAGTAGCAGCAGCAGCAGCAATGGGGAAAACACAGTGCAGCCAACTCCCAGCAAGGCCACATGGATGCTCCCTATTAGCTAATTACCTGGGGTTGGTGGCTGGATGTGGGAAACACATCAGGAAAGTCGCACAGAGACTAAGGACAACGCTTTCCATCTTGATTCTGAAGAAATAAAAGATTCCCAGATGTGCCCAAGCAGGGCTGGGAATGTGGAGGTCACAAGACTCTTAATCTCTAGTCCCCTGTCAAATGTCCCAGCTACTGATGAGCTCTTTTCCCCTTCTAGCTATTTAATTTCACCTCCCACTCTCCAAATGTAAGAGAAGGAATTATAATGTGCTCAGTCTTTTTCAAAGCCTTGTCTTCTGTGACAGACAGCAAATAACTTTTGCATGTGTAACACTTCCCCTGGACAACTTCTTTGACTAACAAGAAAAGAAGAAAAGCTGGTCAGAAATCAGGCTAGTACTGTTCCAAAGAGAGTGAGGCAAGGATGGCAGACATCACAGGTTAATTTGATTTCCCAACGTCCTCTCTCTCTCTCTCTCTCTCTCTCTCTCTCTCTCTCTCTCTCTCTCTCTCTCTCCCTCTGACATACATATACATACACATGATTCCACGGCATGTGCAATGCCAACAAATTAATATTAATCATGTCAAAATATAATGAGATTTTATAAACCACTAACAAAGCCTAGAAAAGAAGAAAAGGGTATTTTATAAAACAAGGATATATAGGCTAATATCATTTAAAATGTTATCAAAATAACTTACCACTTCAGTAGTTAGAACTACAGAGGGAGATATTTGTTAAAACCTTTAAATGTTCTATATAACACATTTATCTAGGCCATAAGTACACATAAAATCCTAATGTAAAAATATAGAGGATTCAGCCTTTGGAAAGCTGTTGGCAATACACACATATACACACATAAATATGTGTGTGTTCCTGTGTGTTTGTGTGTGTAGAGAGAGGGAGAGAGGGACATTTTGTGTGTGTGTGTGTGTGTGTGTGTGTGTGTGTAGAGGGGGGGCAGTGTGTGTGGAGAGAGAGAGAGGGACAGTGTGTGTGTGTGTGTGTGTGTGTGTGTGTGTATGTGTGTGTGTGTGTGTGTGTTTTGTGTAGTGGAGTTCTGTAACACAAGTTGATAATGCTGGTCTGTATCAAGTTGTTGGTTGGAGGTATCTAATTTCCCTTTGTTGCCTACCAGAACATGAAGGTAAGATCATGATGCTGAAAACACCACATACTTTGAGCATAGGATTGATTCCATGAATTCATCTAGAGTTGACCTGGACACCTTTCCTCCCACAAAACGGCTCTCATAATATCCAAAAATACAGTGCAAGTTGCCAAATGGGGTCAGTAGGGAGCGATCAGTATTCCTTCCAGGCTGCAAAACTTACAAAACATGATGACAAATCTTGCAAAGCATAACAATGACTGTTCTAACAGGATAGCCACACTGGTACAGTAGTGGCACCTACAAGTTGGAAGTTACCATCTGCTACTTAATTATACATAATGACCTCTCAAAAGGAGGGGATACATGCCTTTAACTATAACTCTTATCCAGCTACCTGTGCTGATGAGGCCAAGACTCTAATGGAGAGCTTGGTAAAGCCATGTCCCTAAGCCAATATAATTTCTAATTTGTTCTTATTCTCATACCCAAGAGTAGCTGTAGATATGACCCCCTCATCAGAGGAGCTTCTCTCAGCAACAGACAGAAACTAATGCAAAGACCCAGAGTTGGTCAAAATGCAGAGACTTGGGAACCCATCCAGGAGCATGAATCTGATTTATAGCCAACACTATGCTTTCTAAGTGTGGTGAGATATCAGCAGCTAGGTCATCCATCAAAAGTTGCTGTTTTAATAGTTACAGCATCATAAATAAGGAGCTGACTATATTGACCTCTATGCTCTCTTTGAAAGCATTCAAAACCAAAGAATACTACCCAAAGAAAGTCATGGGAAACATATTCAGGAGCTGAGCCTCTTTAACAACACATGCCCCATATGCCAAGCTTGTTTCTATGTTTTAATTAAATTTAAATAAGCAGCCACCACACGAAAGGTTCTGAAATTAAACTCCTACTTGGTTTATTATCATTCATTCTTGTACAAAATTTAACTTATAATAGTATTGTTTCCAGACTGCTTCTGGAAGAGTGGTCAAATTCCAGCATCTAAAGATTTTTTATACTTGTAAAGGAAAACTCAGTAAATTTGGTAGACATTAAAATATCACTGGGATCATTAATTTGCTACATGAATTTACTTAGAACCCAGACGGTAAAACATATCAGTAAGGTGAGATACATTTATTTTATTTCTGTGAAAAGGACAATAAGGTGTTATTCTACTTGTTAATCTCTGAGACTAATATTACTTAGCATCCATGTTTTCACTTTTAATTAGCACAGGAACTTATTTTCTTTTCGGCTTATTTCCCTATATAGGAATCCGTGTAGCACTAAAGCCTGAGGTCATTCCCTATCATCATCATAGCACCCTTTGCTCCATAATCTGAAGACACTGATGCACTAAAATGTAGTTAAGTCTCAACTGTGTGGCATCTCCTGTTTTCTGGTATTAGTCTTTGCAGATGTGGAAGGCCATGTCTTATAACACTAACTTTGCCTCCATTCTTCCATGAAATGGTTTATTCTTAGGCAACACAGCTTTCACTGTTTGTGTGTGCCCTGGGCTTTTATACAATAAAAATGCCTTGCTTCATCATTGTTGTGTTGCTTAAGCAATGTGTTTCTCTTAATGTGACACAGTGGTAATGTTTTGTGCTGTCTAAAAGGCCATTCCCTGAAACTCTTTGTATTACAAAATTGTGTTCAAGCAGACAACCACAGGCATTCAAAATTTTAGGAGTTCAAAAGCCTCAGTCCCATTAAAGTGTTAGAAAGATATTGCATTCCAACTTATCTCCAGTTCCCAGGCTAGCTGACTTGCTGACTCATGCTGACTCACAAATGTGTCTTGTCCCTGAATTACTTCCTTAGAATTAACTTGAGAAAATGAAGTATAAAGACAAAATTCGCTGTGTAGCTTCCATTTATAGTTTGAGTTTTACCTCTCATTCACCAAAATTAACTTCTCAGCTTAGAATTACCAAAACAATATAATACAGGTGTAAAAACATGTGTAATTCCCTGAACTATCATAGATGTCTAAAGCATGCAATGTCAGAATCAGATATGCACACACATACACACTATATATATATATATATATATATACATACATACATACATACATACACACACACACATTGTGGAAAGGCATCTGTATTGAAATACAGTAACCTCACAATCTGTACATTATTCTTATTGTAAATTATCTTTAGTCCCAATTTCCCTTGCTAGCTGTCTGTTGGAAGACACTGGTTCTTTAATTCCAATCTTCATTACTAATATTTACTTTTAGATCACATATTATACATCACACAATAGACATCTTTATGTGTCTTTATGTGTGCAGATTTACAGAGTGACTGCAAAATAGTTAAAGGGGCTTCAGCAGTGTTGAAGGGATTCGAACATATTTTACTGGAGGAAGAAGGCTGATAGCAATGCAAGTACAAGTAGTTACATACAAAATCCTATTTGAGAATTGCCACAGAACCAAACTACCAATAACAGAGATGCCCTGAGGCAAGTTTCAGGGCCAGGTCTGGGTGTACGAACAGATGGACAGCAAGACTGACAGAATTAGATTAGGCTAGAACAGCAGTGGGGACAAGACTGAGCTGAAAGCTCAAGGGCATTTGAGTGTTCCTTACCTACCAGCCTTTTTACTCACACACCCAATGGCCAGATGGCAGGTCAAAATGAGGCTACTGCTATCACAGTGCTAGCTGTCCCTTCTATGGAGTCTAGATGAGCTCATCATAGACTTGTCCCTGGCCTAGTGCATTCAGTAAGTTTCAAGACTTAATTTTCTTGATGTGGTTTTAATATGCCCATGTGCTTATATGGTCCAAATTTGCACTGATAAATCTATAAGGTGCTATCGTTTTACTTTTAGAAATCAATTATTTATCAGTCTTTTCCTAATGGCTCAGACTGGATTGTTGTTAGTCTTTTACTCTTTTGGGAGGCCGGCTACCCAGCTCCTTAAAACACACACAGAGGTTTGTTCTTAATTATAAATGCCTTACCTTGTTTGTTTGTTTGTTTCCTTGCTAGTGTTTGGTTTTTGTTTTTGTTTTCTTAAATTATTCCCTTTGCCTCTGGGATTTGGGATTTTTCTTACTTCCATAAATCTTACTTTCACACTTACTCTGGCTGGCTGGGTGGCTGGGTGGCTGGCCCCTGATGTCCTCCTTTTCTTGTTCCTTCTTCCTCTACTCCCATATTTCTCCTTTTTATTCTCTCTGCCTGTCAGCCCTGTCTTTCCTTTCTTCTGTCTCACTATTGACCATTCAGCTCTTTATTAGACCATCAGGTTTTTTAGGCAGGCACACTAACACAGTTTCACAGAGTTAATAAATGTAGCATGAAAGAATGCAACACATTTTTTGCATCATTAAACAAATGTTCCACAGCATAAACAAATATAACATACCTTAAAATAATATTCCACAACACTGGATAGGTGGTACATAAACAATGAGGTACAGTAATCTTGTCTCTGTTTTCATTCAATAATGCTCTAAATGCTGCTTATAAAATGGTGTCACAGTGATCAGAATACAGTGTGTGTGTGTATATATATATATATATATATATATGTATGTATGTATATATATGATATACATATATACAATATATCACACATATAGATGTATACATGATATATATATATATATATATATATATATATATATATATATATAGCCATTTTACCTAACAAAACATCCTCCTATTCCAAATATGCTGCAAATGACAGGATTACATTCTTCATTATGGCTAACTACTCCTATGTGTACATACCCCATATCATCTGTACCAACTTATCTGTTCCTGACATCTGTGCTGATGTCATATCTTAGCTACTATAAATAGAGCAACAGTATTCATAATGTACTGATATTGCATTAACATGATAGTTTGCTTTCTTTAAATATTATTTAAATTTAATAATAATAATAATAATAATAAAATTTAAATAATAATCAGATAGCTAAATTATATTATAGACATATTTTAAGTTTCTTAAGCAAGATCTCAAAGTTAATTGGGACCAATATAGACTGAGTTTGTCTTTACTAACATTGTCAAGAAATAAAGTTTACTGTGTCAATTGTTTTATTGTGATATAATCAAAAATAAAAATAAAATTGAAACAGCACATCAAGTCCAAATACCTTTTCCAGATGCCATATAACTTGTGCAGAAAGGCAGAGTTCAGGCTGATAAGTATATGCAGTTTGCATATTAGAAAGGAATTTGTTCTCTGGCTGTATTCACATATTGGCCAGAATGAACAGTTCTCATCTTCTGTGATTAGTTAGTAAGTAATATTTGATATAGATAATACTTAGCTCATCTATTCTGGGATTATTGCTACACTCTCCATCTCTGTTCAAAGTACACTAGTTAACTTAATAAAATTGGATACTTGCATAGAATTTTACTAATAACAAGAGAATTAAACTGGAGATTAGTAAAACATGAGCCTCTTACCTACACATTGTTCCAAATCTTCAGACTAGGAGTTATTAAAATATGCATTTTTACATTCTGTTCATAATGAAAATGTCTGCAAAAACTATTGCATATGGACAATGCTGACTGATACTCTGCTCTTAATCTTTGCCAGAGAGCTTCTTATTGCAAGGGATGGGAATTAAGGAGATGACTATTTACAAAGCCAAGAAAAAACCACCTGTGAGTTCTCAGATATGGGTGGGACATCTATGTTAACTCACATCCCTAAGGCTCAGAGAACACACTCAAAAAGGGATGGAGAGAATGGAAGACCTTAGGATGGGAAGAGAACTGTAATTGCTGACTTCTTGATGTAATATGGCTGTCACACATGCCAAATCAAAGCAAGAGTGTTCACTTAAACAAGATCAAGCAAAGTAAAGATCAGCATGAAGGGTTGAGGGGAATCTGATGTCGAAGCCCTAGTTGAGGAGATATTGGCAGTTGATGGTTTCTGGGGAAGGGAGAGTCAGTTTTCTTTTGCAGTTGTATCCAGAGTTAGGGTCCCTCATTCCACAGTTGAGGACATCACACCCCAGAGCATATGGGCAGCACTAATAACACACAGTATTTTAAAAATACCAATACATAAATTAATAATAAGAAAGGAAGACACTAAGTTGGGGAGAGACATGTGATGGCAGGGTCTTGAAAGGAACTGAAGGGGATGACAGGTGTTTATGATCAAGGTACATTGTATAAATATATGAAATTTTTCAAATAATAAATATGCATTTGTAAAAAGTGAATATTCTCTGACATAAACAAGGAACAGTTTAAAGGAGGTTTTTGTTGTTGTTGTTGTTGTTGTTTCTCCTGTATCAATCTGTACATTGGAACATAAATTTGCCAATCATTCTTGAGCTTACTAAATGGGTACCAATCTCAGTATAAGAAAGTTCTGTAATAAATCATAAAATTATCATGTTGTTATTGACCTTGAGACACATCCATTCTGATGTTATATTTGCCAACAGCACAAAAGGCTCAGAATGATAGATACAGTGTCCAGAACACTTATTAAAGGTAGAGTGCCTCAGTCACCAATACTTCTATGTAGAGGTAGAGTAGGTTACTCTAATATCCTGTCATTATTCCCCATAAAATTTCCCCAACTTGGAAAATTGAAAGCTAGGTCAAAGTTTATAAAATATGATTTACTTGAAACAATTAAAATCTGGAGAGGTCTGAGCTATACAAAAGATAGAAAAGAAAAGCTGCAGAAAGTGTCAAAGTAAATCATGAATTAGAGAGAGTTTCAATTGAGTCATATGCACAATCACCTCCTCATATGCACAATGCCTCCAGCAATGAGAGGATGCAGTGTCAAGCAGGTCCTCATTGTGAGACATAAATATTGAGTCGAAAATCATACCGTTAGGGTAAAGAAAGGAATGATGACCAATCAGAAGGAGCAACACAGACATCCTCTGTGAAATGATTCAACTTCTACTCCAGGTGGGAATAAATACATCATGCTGAATTCTCTCACAAAGAGAAATAATAGAAATAGCTGAAAATTCATGAATAATCAATTAAATATAGTGATTATTTTTTCATGAGACCTTTTTTGTTAGGACATATTAATAGATAGTACCAAAACTCTAGATTTATTTGCAAAGCTTAAATAATTTATCTCAAAAGTTTAGAACATTATACGGACTACTTTCAATATGTTATTCTAATCTGTGTCAATTGAACTGTGGTCTCCTCAGGGCTCTCTCATGAGTATTCACAGATAGACAACCCTTTCTATACATCTGACCAATCTAGACAGTCCATCTGTCAAAACATAGGCCCACAATCTGCAGGGCCTGAAGCAAACAAACAAACTGAGAGCTACATCCCATATGTTTGTCTCATTATAAGATACGAACCCAAAAACAAACTAATCCAAGATACTCTATCCTCCTATCCGGCTACCTGTACCGAGAGAAACAATAAAATTCAGAAACATCGTGAAGCTGTGGATTTTATGCTGCTAACAATAACTACATTATCAAAGATAGGACATTAATTTGAAATAATATATCTGTCAATGTGTTGATAAGTCAGTGAAGCTATGAGTTATAAAATAAACATATATATATATATATATATCATAGAAGTTGATGTATATTTATATAATAAAATTTGCTTTCATTTTTTTTAATCTTAGCACAATAGCCTGTCGTGGTGAACACATTTTTCTTAACTCACATTATATTAACAGCAACAGCCTAAAGGTTTGAAAATATCAAGTAAACATACTCAAGTTATTACTAGTTTGAATATTTTTTGTAGTATACTTCAGTTTCCTTAAGATATTCCTAGTCTCTGTAATACCATTTTTAAAACATTGCATATTCTATAGTTTGAGTATGATCCTTGTCCTTAACTACTGATATAAAAAAAACTGATTTTTTAATTGTGTTAGTTTCAACTGCATAGCTTTTACTTCTTAAGAATTGTGCTTTTAGGTATATATCAGAATACCAAAACATGTGCATTTGTGATAGTCAATAAATGATTGTATAGTTAGACACTATTTAAAGTTAAGAATGGTTTTTATCAAAATTATCTATTAATAAGTATATAAAAATTCTCTTTTGAATCAGTAACTTGGAACAGCCATTTCATTGAATCTTTAAAAACTTATATGAATACCATATACTTGAAAGCAGCCACAAAAATAAGTCAACATTTCATCCCAGTGACCTATGTCTTCAACAAAACTCTGTATAGATCCATTAACATCTACAGTAACTTAACACTTGTAGTTTGATTAGGGTAAGGCAAATACTAAAGGATTGTATTTACTCTAGAAATCTGAGAGGAAAATAAAATATATAGTTTTAAAGCTATGGAGGAAAAATTAGTTCTAATCTCACATTAAGACTTCTGAAAGAGAAGAGCACACCAATTAGCTATCCAGTACCAGATGATGAGCCCTGAAGACATACATACAAGTAACGTACAGACTGAGGAGGTTGAAATCAAGATCATATTGTAAATACATATGCAAATATGCATGTAATAATAATTGATGAAGAAAAAACAGCCATGAATTTGAAAGAGAGCAAGAAGGGATCCCCCATGACAGTGCCCCTTACCAGCAGGAAGTAGTTTGGAAAGAACAATGCCCAAATTTCCAAACATTGTCTATAAATGTTTGTTTTCATTTAAATGGACTTGGTTATATAAAATAAATATATATATTTAAAAAAGAAGGGATATTCAGGAGGCTTTAGAAAGGAAAAGGAAAATGGAAATGATGTCATTATGGTATAATCTAAAAAAATAAAAGAATTGAAATAAATATAAATTAAAGACTTCTGAAAGAATGGTTCATCATTGACATATGAGTACCTCTTATATATAAGCTAAAATAAAGTGATACTTTTTTTAAAGTTGATAATGATAGATTAACTCACATGCCCTGATTTCTAGTTTACACATTTTTGTCTACAAACAATTATGGGCATTATATAAAAAAATTATGGTTATAGTCAGTTACATCATTTGTAAATCCAAGTAGCCAAAACAATCTGGAAAATGATTTTTAATTACTAAAGAAGTACTTACATTAAGAAATAAGTTGTTTCCTACTTTTGAGGAAAAAAATCAACAATAATTATTTACACCCCTAAATGCTTATAAAGAATCTGTTATCCAAACAGGTATAATTGAATTCTGAAGTAAAAGGGGAAAGAAAAGAATTGCCCTTGCTTGTGTGCCTGGGACACAACTCCCTTTGCATGTTCTCAGTCTCAATAACAAAGGAGTTTTAAAATGGACACAGAAAGATACTTGGTGGCAATTTATTGGAAAGAAAGGGAGGAAAGATGCTCTGCATATCAGATTAAAGGTTTTGTGTGCTGAATAAAAGGGGAGAACATAGAAATTGATATACTTTGGAGGGCAAAATGGTCACATTTGAAAAAGAGGAATTGAGTTGGCAGAGCCTTTCTTCCTTGTAGTTGTTACTTAAGGAGTGCACATTGCCCTCCTCCCAGTGTGACCTGGACCTGAGGCTCCATGGCAAAACTCAATCTTTTTAATTTAAACATTGTGGAAATACTTAACCTTTATATAATTTAGTTTTCCTTGTAGTCAGTCTAGAAGTCAGGATGTCTAGATAGGAAGAAATAATCACTTACTGCATTTGGTTTATATTCCTGTTTACCTTGTAGCTTTCTTAGCTATGGGCCAGGAGTGAGCCACTAATTGAATGTACTATTACCCATTTAGCCTTTAGCTTTTAGCTTGTCTGAGCCAATGTGTCACAGCTTAGCTATTAAGAGCACTTTCCATATCAACCCCAAAATAACACACAGAGATGTTCTATTAGATATAAAGCTATCGACCTATTACTAGCATTTCTTATTGGCTAGCTCTGTCTTAAATATTAACTCATAAGTACTAATATACATATATATATATGTATATATATATATATATATATATATATATGGTCTTATCTTACCAAGAACACCAGACTCAAGTCCTCTTCTCCTGAGATCACATCATGACTTCACTATGTTTCCCAGAATCCTCCATCTCTCCTAGTCCCACCTATCTTGCTTTTGTATTGGCCAACCATGCTTTATTCATTAACAAATAAAAGAAACCTATTTACGTAATGACATTTTCCATCACTTAGCTTTCTGTCAGCTTGCCTCAATTAAAAGCATCAAGGGTATCTTTTCCCCTCAGTGAAAGGCCAGTGCTGGTTTATTTTCAACCAAGCAAAATAAAGACAATTCTTAAATATTTCCAATTATAGATAGCATTTTAAATCTAATTTCCTTAAAAGTTTTCTAATTTTGTATCAACTCTTTAAAACATCCCAGTTCTGAATGAAGGTCTGCAGGCAATTGCCTTTAAAGCTGTGGCTTTTGAAGCATACAAAGTTCATGTCTAAGAAAAGAGTTTTACCACTTTTTAAAATCTTATTCTTAGTCATGTCATATTTTATTTTATTTTTGCTTTGATTTTAGGCTTGCTTTCTTTAGATTTTAGTGCAGGTAAGCTCTTTTCTCAAAGGAGGTCTCACTTCCAGTCTAGACACAGGATGCACCATGTCCATGTTCGATGAGGGAGTTTTTGATGATTACTCATGCGATTTGTGCCTGAGGCGGTGGCCATATTTCTATAAATGCCCCCCCACCCACACACACACACATACTCACTTTGTTCTTTCTTCCTATCTCCCCTGTCAACTGGATGAAAATAAACCAGTCCCACATATCACAATGTGCTGGCTCCTACAATCTGCAGGACGAATTACCTAGTGCAGTTTATCATCACTGTGCTTTTAGCTCAGACAGAGCCCACAGTGACTATGTGATCCATAAGCTAATGACTTTCAATAAGAAGAACCGAATACTTTACTCAGCATCATTGCAGAGTGCCAAGGGAAGCAATTTCTACTGGAGTAAGGAGACAGTATCTTGAGTTTTGTATGGAGTTCCGGTCTGAACAAAGGTGAAGAATCTTGTTATGCAAGGCTGATAGCCCCGACAATAGTTGAGAAATTTTATCCTCCCACACTAATCTCCGATTCCTTTTTTCTTTCCCAATATTTTATTGTGCTCTCTTCCCTCCATTTGTCTATCATCGCGTGAAATGTTTTCTGTTCTTAATATTAGTTTGAAAGCATGTTTACACAGCAGTGTTCGCATGTCATTGAGAACTCTTGTGGAGCCCTTGGACCAGTAGCCACTTGGCTCCATTTCTCGGCCCCCTACTGCAGGGTCATGAGCGTGCTCTTTGTTCCAGACAGCGCCTCTGGTCACAGCTCTGGTCAGCATGGGTGTAGACACACATGCATGTACAGCCGGTTCTGATTCACAGACTCATCATGCTCTCTTTTGCGTGATGTCAATAACCACCACTCACTGCGGTTTCCCCCAACACAGGAATTTCCTCAACTCAAAAAGAGGCATGGAGACTATTCTGAAAGTTTTACTACATCAAGGGATTAGTGAGGCAGCAAAGTCTTTTTATTTGAAATAACAACCCAAAGCCAACTTAGAGTACTATGAGAAGGGACCAGACCACCTCATAATGAGTTTGACTGGAACTGATTCCAAGAGCGTAGGAATGTATCGGGAAGGCTATATTTTCTGGAACGAAAATAGAAGGTGGTGGAGAGAACAATCGAATAACAACATCATCGAGTAGCCGGAATTTTCATCATCCTGTTTCTGGTATATTCAAGTGTTAAGTGTGCTTGGCAAGCAAAAGAGCAGTGAAAGATCTAATGCCCAAGTGTGAACTTCACACACCTACGCCAGCGCTAGAGTTGTAGACAATATTTGGCAATTGGCTCTATAAGTGTATTTTAAGCAAGGACTCATAATGCTGAAATAATACAGAGGAACACTTTGTGGTAAGCAAAGCACGATCTTGATGTCAAGAAGTTAGCCTGTTACCGTAATGTTAGCAACACATTTTTGTCAACGCTGACTGTGGTCCCAGCTGCAGGCTAATTTCCTATGCCTGGTTATTGCATTACCATGTGTGTGTTGGAGAAACATGTATGTCTAAAAACTGATAAATCTTTTCAGTTAGAAAAGGCAATCTTAAGATGATGACATGGTGTACTATATTGATACAAAAGCGACAGTAGCGTGGCTGAGATGTCTGTTTGTATCCTTAGCAACCACATAAAGCCAGATGCTGTAGCTTGTGTCTACAATCCAAGCATTCTAACAATGAGACTGAAACAAAGATATGAGAATCCCTGGGAGCTTGTGGACTAGGTAGCCTAATAGTCAGGGCAGTGAATAAGAAAAAGACCCTGTCTCAGAAAGTGAAAGGTAAGATTCAACACCCGGAGCAAGAGAGATGGCTCAGAGGTAAAGAGCAATGACTGCTCTTCTAGAGGTTCTGAAATCAATTCCTAGAAACCACATGGTGGCTCAGAACCATCTGTAGTGAGATCTGGTAGCCACTTCTGGTGTGGGTCATACACACAGGCAGAACACTGTATATATAATAAATAAATAAATCTTTTTTGAAAAGATTCAATCCCCAAAGTCATGTACTTATCTCCACATGTGTTCCAGAGCATTTGTCTGCACTCACACACAATCATTCACATATGTATACACAGAGATAAAAAAAATAAATACAGCAGTAATTTTAATAGCATACTATGAGCCTCAGTATCACTGTTCCTTTTATTCCATATTTTAGTGACCTAGCCTTTCCTTTGTTTTTGCTGTTTTTGCTTAATTGCTGCACACATACTTTATGTATTTAGAATTTTTTGCCATATTAAGCATAGGGCCTAATGAACAATAGGCAAGTGTTCTACTAGTCAGTAGCCATCCTAGACTTATACCCATAATTTAATTCCAAACAAACATTATATTATCTGAAATGACAGTTTTGTTCAATAATAAAATAATCTCAATTCCATTAAGATGTGAAATGTAATAAATTAAGCAGCATCAATCAAACACTTAATTTTCCATAACACTGTGTACGTTAGATACTATTGTCAGCCTCAACGAGTGACATATGCTACCTTCCTAAGAAACAAATCATTGCTTATGGAAGACAATGTTAAATGGTCATTACAATGAAGTAACTACATAGTTATTAACAGCTTCATAAGTAATATAAAGGTATCACTGCTAAGGTATTATTCAGAAGGACCCCAGAGATACCCAAAACAATACAGAGTATTGCCATTGCTTTTGGTTACCACCAGAACTTGATGGAAAGATCCTACTGCTGAAGACACCATACATATTGTTCAGAGGACATGGGGAAATCAAGTCAGTACTGACCAGGAATCTTCCTTCCCACTACCTCTCATAGTACTAGAAGGTGCTAGCCAGAAGGTATAGTAAGGGCATCACCAACACTCCTAGCTGAGAACCCCATAGCTTCTGACCAGAGTAGTAAAATGTGCTTATGGGTACAATAATGGCATGAATGTAAAGTGATCACAGTCTGTACTATGGTCTTTTCCTGTTCCCTTTTCATTTTATAAGCATGAAAAAGTAGGAAACCTCTATATTTCTTTTTTTATTTTATATGTAATATTTATTTTTATTTATTTATTTTTTATTTAACATGTTGATCCCAGTACCCTCTCCCTCCCTTCCTCTTACCCTCTCTGCCCCCTAACATGCACCCTGACCACCCTCCCCTCCCATCCCCCCACCCCAATTCCACATATAGGGCAATGCCATCCAGGTGGGGTCATGTAAATCTGTCAGGTCATTTGAAGTAGGGACTAGGACTTCTCTCCTGTCTCTAAGTTAAGGCAGTATCCCTCTATGGGGGATGTGTCCCAAGGTCCTTTTGTGCACCAGGAATACATCCTGGTTCCACTGTCTGAGGTCCCTTAGACTACTCAGTCCTTCTAGCTGACAGCCATATTCAGGGGCTCTGAGTCAGTCCTATGCTGGATTCCCAGCTATCAGCTGGGGGCCAGTTAGCTCCTCCTTGTTCAGGTAAGCTGTCTGTATGTGTTTCTGCAACCCAGTCTTGTCCATTCCCTCTGCATCTGGATTCTAGTTCGATTCAGTGTTTAGGTATGGGTGTTTGCTTCTGTTTCCAGCAGGTACTAGATGAGGGCTCCATGATGGTGGATAAGTTAGTTGTTGATCTCACTAACTGGGAAGGGCATTTATGGTAGCCTTTCCACAGAAGCTCAGATTGTTAGTTGGCAGCAGTCTTGTAGGTCTTTAGACCTTTCTTTAGGTTCAGTTTTCTCTTCAAACCAATAATGGCTCCCTCTTTTATGCTCGTCCTCTCTCTGTGTCTCTCTGTCTCTCTCTCTCTCTGTGTCCTGTCTTCTATTCCTACCCTGACTCAATCCTCCTAGTTGCATGCTTTCCTCTCCTCCACTTCTCTTTCTCCTACTTCTCTCTCCATTCACTGCCCCCCCACTTCCCATGTGCTCTGGGGGACTTGTCCCTTCCCCCTTCTGTGAGGGACTTTATATGAATCTCTTAGAATACACTTTGTATCCTAGTTCCTCTGGTGGTGTGAATTACAGGCTAGTGATCCTTTGCTCTAGGTCTAAAACCATCCTTAGCTATCAGGGAAATGCAAATAAAAACAACTTTGAGATACCATCTTACACCTTCCAGAATGACTAAAATTAGAAACACCAATGATAACTTATGCTACAGATGATGTGGAGAAAGGGGAACACTCCTCCCCTGCTGGTGGGAGTGCAAACTCACAGCCATTTTTGGAGATCAGTATGGTGGTTCCTCAGGAAAATAGGAATTAGTTTACCACAGGACCCAGTAATCCCCCTCTTAGTCATATACCCAAATGATCCACACCCATGCAACAAAGACATATGCTCAACTATATTCATAGCAGCATTATTTGTAATAGCAAGAAACTGGAAGGAACCTAGATGCCCCTCAACTGAAGAATGGATAAAGAAGATGTGGCACACAATGGAATAATACTCTGTGGGAAAAAAAAAAAAAAAACAAAAAAAACAAAAAACAATGGACTCTTGAAATTCGCAGGCAAGTGGATGGCACTTGAAGAAACCATCCTGAATGAGATAATTCAGTCACAAAAAGAGGAACATGGTATGTACTTGCTCTAAGTTATATTTCTAAACAAGCATTAAAATGCAATTCAATAGACTTGGTACATATTTGTAATCCCATAACATGGAGAGCTGAGGCGAGAGGATCATAAGTTAGAGGACAGCCTGAGCTACATTTGAAGCTACATAGCAAATTTGAGGGGAGTCTTGATTATACAATAAAACCCTGTTTCTACAAAGGGAGCATGTGAACTTGGGGCATGCAATTCAGTTAGTAACAAAGGTCAATAAATGTCTCATGGTTTGCATTAGCATGACTGTGTTCAATACACTCAGTACTGCATGGTGAACATCATAAAAAGCACTTATTAATGGTTTCAAGTGTTTTCATAAGAACACATGTTTTCAGAAGTTAGCCAATAGCAATATAGCTTTTCATTTATACTATACTAATAGAATGGTATAAACAATTGCTTAAAAATATGTGAGGGCATATTTCTGACTAAATTTTGTATTGCTATAACAAAATAACTAATATTTGGTACTTCATAAAAATAACGTTTATCTCAGCACATTACTTGGAGACTAAAAACGGCAAGCTTTGGAAGCCACTTCTGTTGAGGACATTACACTGTGACATATGTGTTCCATGACACCACATGACAGGAGTACACACAAGAGCTATGAGCAGCATATGCTATTCCCAAGCATAGAAAAGCCAGGCATATGCTTGCTTAGAAAAACTCATTCTGTAGGTAAATAATTCAACCTACTCTGCCCTTAATGAGGTCCGTGTCGTGTCCCTCTGAGGGTGGCATTCCTCTGGCCATCTGGCTACCTCTTACAGGTCCTACCATCTCTCTCTATGCATGTTTGTTAGATGAATCATATCTAAACCATTCATTGCAGGACACAGGAAATAATTTTAAGTATAGTGAAGACATAAAACCATTATATTTATAGAGTAGTTATGCCAGAGTGTTTATTTTTGCCATCTGTGTTTTGTTGCTCAGAATTACTGACCAGTATCAATCAAAATATGAAATAATGACTTTCAATCACAAATCATGCTCAGTAATGATGTAGAGAAACATCACTTCTCTACCAATTCTAATTCCTATGTCCCTAAAGTAGATGTAATACAGTTCATATTTGATGGTTTGGGCCCTCGTTTTATTATTGTAGCTAGAATACAAAAATTCGAAGCACAGATTTCAATGATCAATTGCTTGTCTGCATTGGTTGTCCAGAATCATTATATTTTTCTTCCTCATTTTTGGTACTTTACTAAGGAGTGAGTTCTACCTTCTAAAGACAGATTAAGAAAATGGTGTGCCTTGTGTCTCAGGTACAACCACATGATTAGAGTTCTACTAATCATAGACCCCCAAGCATGTCAGAAAGCAAAGGACAAATACTCAGGGTTAAAAGTCACAAGGCAAGTTTGGGGAGAGGTATCTGAAGTTTTGTAGTGACATTGGGAGAATTTCTGTCCAAAAGGTTACATGATGATGGCTTCGGAGTTTTTTCAAGAGGTCTCTTAGAGGTTAGGAATTGTCACTGGCTTAATTAACCATTGAACCAATGGGTATTTTTAACCCACCTGGGAATTCTGGCCATTGTGCATAGTATTTAATAATTTAAATGCTCTCTGATACCAATCATAATGCACTCTGTTATCAACACCTGAGGATATCTGAGGATTGAAACAACTACTTGCAAATGTCATGTAATGAAAAGACAATAAGCAGATAGGTGATAAGAAAAGCAATCTCCAAACCTACTCAAGCTCTTTCGGGGGATATTTATAAACTAGCAATGATTACCTCATCCTTTAAAGTGACATTGAATTTCTGCTTAATAACCAGGAGGGAATGTAATCTCATAATATACTGCACAATGCCTGAAAAACTATATTGCTTTTTTCAGTGTGACAAATAGATGCTCATGTAATTTTGATTAGATATTGGAAGTCATGTAAAAAAAACTCTCATATTTGTACATTTTGGTTTTTTTTTATTTTTTTGTCTTTGAAAACATGTACCTGTTCTACATCCATGGAGAAACTGAATTTTATAAAATAATTTTTATTAGTGCCTCTTATGTACCATCTTTCATATTTCACTGTAAAAAAGTATTTCTATAAATTAAATATTATTTTGTCTGTGATAGCATTCTATATGTTTATTCATAGTATAGGATTGATAAAAAGCAATGTAACAAATAATGTACTTCTTAATGGAAAGAATAGGGTCTCTTAACATAGAGTTGTTTGTTTACATGTCATGAAAAAATAAAATACACCATTAGAAAGTCAATCAGTGCTATTGCTATTTTTCATTTTAATATCTATAAGCTTCAAGAAGTCATATTTGTTAGCATTAATAACTGATGGAAATTGAAGGGGTTATATTATAGAAATTTCATTTATTTCTTTGAACATCTGAATTACATGCCAACAATGACATTGAAGGAAGGCTCAATTAAATTCCTATTTATTATTTAAAATATTTTCGGATGATAGGCCCCCATTGGACTCAATTATTTGAGTTCTGAGATGAATACCCAAAGTGACCTTTCTAAGAAGCATCAAACAACTATTAATTATATTCATTACACTTTTTTCACATTTAACCCAATAGTCTCCGGACATTATAGAAAATAACAATATTTTATGTATTATTTTTGCCAACACAAATTTTAGGCAAATAGGTTTACTCTGTATATGTAAGATATATTTACTGTAAAATCTCAAAACTGCAGTATCAACTTACTCTATTTACTGAAAATACATTCAGTTATTTAATAACCAATATGTATTTTTATACTTATTATGCTGGTGAACAGGGGTATACTTGTCTTGATGCATGATCAGAAGTCAAAGGAAACTTGTTGCTCTTGACTTTCTTCCAAAATTTGAGGTCTGTACTGGATCATCAAGCTGGGACATAAATGCCACTAACTTTGAACAATTGTTAATCAATTTAGATAAAAATACAGTAAGAGATTACTAAATTCAGTCATTATTAAAAGATGAGAAAAGCATAGACAATAAATATATCCATATCTATATGTAATAACAATATACTCTTGCTATTTTCACAATAAATTTATAATAGTCATAAAATTGTTTAAGACAAAACATGATAAAAGATGCATATGCCTTTAATGAGTAAGATTACAACTTCAAATTGGAATATTTGGTTTATGGATTAAACAAATAAGAACTGATTTTATAAGTCAGTAAAAAATGTAATAACTATTAAGAACTATGAAAATCACCTTTTCTTTTCATAGGAAAATTTTTATCAGTATATAATATTCCAGTATCTAATAACAAATCATAGTAGAAATTACAACATACTTGTGTAATTTTTTTGAGACAAGTTTTCTACATGTAGACTTGGCTGCCTTGGAATTCACTCTGTAGACTAGTCTAGTTACAAACTCACAGAGATCTGCCCATCTCTTCCTCCAGATTAAAGGTGCACACCATCATGTAATATTTGTTTTGTATTTAATAGGTAAAAGTATATCAAATATTCAACGATATAAAAAAATGAGCACTTAACCCTTAGAAGGCTGTTTCTGTTGTAATGAGAATCAGAGATAGTGGATGTGGATGAGAGGAGAGGAGAAAAAATTGAGAGGAGTACAGGGAGGTGAAACTATAATCAGGATATATTATGTGAGTAAAACTTAGTAAATAAAAGAAAACACTGATCATTTACGCCGTGAAAGATAGAACACACCATTATTCAAGCACTTGAGAACCAAGAAAGCTTTCTGTGAGTTTGACACCAGCCTAGTTTGTACAAAGAGTTCCATGACAGCCAGTACAACATAAGACTTTATCTGAATACAGTAGGGCTACTGATTTTTTTGAGTTTATCTTGTATCCTGCTAGTTTGATGAAGGTGTTTATCAGCTGTAGGAGTTCCCTGGTAGAGTTTATTGTGTCACTTATGTAATCTATCATATCATCTGCAAGAGAAAGTTTGAGTTCTTCCTTTCCAGTTTGTATCCGCTTGATCTCCTTTTGTTGTCTTACAGCATTAGCTAGAACTTCAAGTACAATATTGAAGAGATAGGAGAGAGAGGGCAGTCTTGTCTTGTTCGTGATTTTAGAGGAATCATGTTAAACTTCTCTCCATTCAATTTGATGTTGGCAGTCGGTTTGCTGTATATTGCTCTTATTATGCTTAGGTATGTTCCTGTTATCCCTGACCTCTCCAAGACCTTTATCATGAAAGGGTGTTGAATTTGGTCGAAAGCTCTTTCAGCATCTAGGGAGATGATCATATGATTTTTCTTTTTCAGTTTGTTTATATGATGGATCACGTTGATAGATTTTTGTATGTTAAACCATCCCTGCAACCCAGGAATGAAGCCCACTTGGTCATGGTGGATGATTTCTCTGATGTATCCTTGAATTCGGTTTGCCAGTATTTTATTGAATATTTTTGCATCGATGTTCATCAGGGATATTGGTCTGTAGCTTTCTTTCTTAGTTATGTCTTTGTGTGGCTTGGGTAGCAAGGTGATTATAGCCTCGTAAAAAGAGTTTGGTAATGAACCTTCTGTTGCTATTGTGTGAAACAATTTGCGAAGCATTAGTATTAGCACTTCCTTGAATTTCTGGTAGAATTCTGCACTGAAGCCATCTGGCCCTGGTCTTTTTTGGTTGGGAGGTTTTTGATGACTGCTTCTATTTCATTAGGGATTATAGGACTATAAAGTTGCTTATCTGTTCTTGATTTAATTTTGGTAAGTGATAATTATCCAGAAATTTCTCCATTTCATTTGAATTTTCAAATTTTGTGGAGTACAGGTATTCAAAGTATGACCTGAAAATTGTCTGGATTTCCTCAGTGTCCATTGTTATGTCCCCCTTTTCATTTCTGATTTTGTTAATTTGCATGTTCTCTCTTTGATTTTTGGTTAGTTTTGATAAAGGTTTGTCTATCTTGTTAATTTTCTCAAAAAACCAACTCTTTGTTGCATTGACTTTTTGTATTGTTTTCCTGGTTTCTATTTTATTGATTTCAGCCCTCAAATTGGTTATTTCCTGGCATCTACTCCTCCGGGGAGAGTTGCTTCTTTTTTGTTCTAAGGCTTTCAGTTGTGCTGTTAATTCTCTAATGTGACTAACCTCTGTTTTCTTCATATGGGTACTTAGTGCAATGAACTTCCCTTGTATCACTGCTTTCAAGGTGTCCCATAAGTTTCAGGTATGTTGTGTCCTCATTCTCATTGAATTTTAGGAAGTGTTTAATTTCTTTCTTTATTTCTTCTTTGACCCAGGTATGGTGCAACTGTGCATTGTTCAGTTTCCATGAGTTTGTAAGGTTTCTGAGATTTGTGTTGTTGTTGAATTCCAACTTTAAAGCATGGTGGTCTGATAAGATACAAGGGACTATTCCAATTTTTTTTATCTGTTGAGGTTTGTTATATTGCTTAGTATGTGGTCAATTTTTGAGAAGGTTCCATGTAGAGTAAAGAGAAGGTATATTTTTTGTGTTTGGACGGAATGTTCTATAGATGTCTGCTAAACCCAATTGAGGCATAACTTCTGGTAGTTCTTTTGTTTCTTTGTCAAGTTTCTGTCTGGTGGTCTTGTCTAGCAGTGAGAGTGGTGTGTTGAAGTCTCCCACTATGAGTGTGTGAGGTTTTATGTGAGCTTTGAGTTTTAGTAGCATTTCTTTTACCAATGTGACTGCCTTCGTATTTGGGGCATAGATATTCAGAATTTAGACTTTGTGCTGATAGATTTCTCCTGTAATGAATATGAAATGACAGTCTTCATCTCTTTTGATTTTGTTTTGAAGTCTAACTTGTTAGATATTAGGATAGCCATGCCTGCTTGTTTCTTGGGTCTATTTGATTGGAAAATCTTTTCCCAACCCTTTACCTTGAGGTAATGTCTGTCTTTGAAGCTTAGATGTGTTTCTTGTATGCACCAGAAGGATGGATTCTGTCTTCGTATCCATTCTGTTAGCCTGTGTCTTTTTATAGGCGAGTTGAGACCATTAATGTTGAGGGAAAGTAAGGACCATTGATTATTAATGCTTGTTTGTTTTAGATTTTTTGTTGGCGGTGGTATTGTGAGTATATTTGCCCTGCTTTACCCTTGGGTTCTGGTGAATTGGGATTATCTATTGCTTATGTCTTTGTGAGCTTAGTTAACTTCCTTGGGTTGGATTTTTCCTTCCAGAACTTTCTGTAGGGCTAGATTTGTAGATATGTATTGTGAAAATCTGGCTTTTTCATTAAATAACTTGTTTTCTCTGTCTATAATGATTGAGAATTTTGCTGGGTATAGTAGCCTGGGCTGGCATCCATGGACTCTTAGTACTTGTAGAACATCTATCAAGGAACTTCTAGCCTTGAGAGTTTCCATGGAGAAATCAGGTGTGATTTTGATAGGTCTGCCTTTATATGTTACCTGTCCTTTTTCCTTTGCTGCTCTTAATATTCTTTCTTTATTCTGTATGTTAGGTGTTTTGATTATTATGTGTCGAGGGATCTTTTTTCTTTGTTCCATTCTATTTGGTGTTTGGTATGCTTCTTAAATTTGATGGGCATGCCCTTCTTCAGATTGGGAAAGTTTTTTTTTTCAATGATTTTGGGGAATATTTTTTATGCACCTTTAAGCTGGGCGTTTTTGCCTTCTTCTATGCCTATTATTCTTAGTGTGGCTTTTTCACAGTGTCCCACAGTTCCTGGATTTTTTTTAATTTAATTTATTATTTTACATGTCGATCCCAGTTCCCTCTCCCTTCCTCCCTCTCTCCCTCCCTCACTTTTACCCTCTCTGCCCTCTCACATGCACCCTAACCACCCTCCCTTCCAATCTCCCCACCCCAATTCCATCTGTAGGGTAATGCCATCCAGTTGGGGTCATGTAGAACTGACAGGTTGTTTGAAGTAGGGATTAGGGCTTCTCTCCTGTCTCTAGGTTAAGGCAGTTATCCCTCCATGGGGGATGTGTTCGCAAGGTCCTTTTGTGCACCAGGAATACATCCTGGTTCCACTGTCTGAGGTCTCCTAGACTGCTTAGTCCTTCTGGCTGAGACCCATATTCAGGGGGGGCCTGAGTCAGTCCCATGCTGGCTTCCCTACCAGCCTATAATTCACACCACCAGAGGAACTAGGATACAAGGTGTATTCTAAGAGATTTATGTAAAGTCCCTCACAGAAGCAGGAAGTGACAAGTCCCCCAGAGTTCAGGGGAAGTGGGGGGGGCAGTGAATGGAGAGAGAAGTAGGAGAAAGAGAGGGGGAGGAGAGGAAAACACAAGCAACTAGAAAGATTGAGTCCGGGTAGGAATAGAAGACAGTAGAGAGAGGGAGAGAGAGAGAGAGAGAGAGAGAGAGAGAGAGAGAGAACATAAAAGAGGGAGCCAATATTGGTTTGAAGAGAAAATTGAACCCAAAGAAAGGTCTAGAGACCTACAAGACTGCCTCCAACTAACAATTTGAGCTTCTGTGGAAAAGTTACCATAAAGGCCCTTCCCGGAGAGTGAGATCAACAACTAACTTATCCATGGAGCCCTGGATGTTTTATGTTAAGATTTTCTTTGGTCGATGAATCTATTTCCTCCAGTTTATCTTCAGCACCTGAGATTGTCTCTTCCATCTCTTGTATTCTCTTGGTCATGCTTGTATCTATCATTTGCCCAGTTTTTTTTTTTTTTTCAGTATCCCTTCAGGTTGTATTTTCTTTATTTCAGTTTTCAAGTCTTGAACTGTTGCCTTCATTTGTTTAATTGTTTTTTCTTGGCTTTCCTTACTTTCTTTAAGAGATTTGCTCATTTCTTCCTATATTTTGTTTGTTTTTTCTTCCAGGTCTTAAAGGGATTTTGTCACATCATCTTCGAAGGCCTCTATCATTTTTATGAAGATATTTTTTTAAGTCTCTCTCTTCTGCTTCATCTGCTTTGGGGTGTTCAGGTCTAGTTGGTGTAGAGTCCCTAGATACTGGTGGTGTCATGCTCATCTTTCTATTGTTAGGTGTTTTCTTGTATTGCTGTCTTCTTATTGCTTCTTCCAGTGGGTATAGGTGGGGTCTCTCTCTTTCTATGCCACTCCCCTGGTGGGCTTAGGTGTGTCAGAAGTTCGATGTCTATAGCTCTGGGTGGTCCTAGGTCTCTAGGAGGTCTCTCCCCAGGCAGAGGCCCTCGAGCAGAGGTCCAGCAATAGGGGTCAAAGATCCTGCAGGCAGGGACTCAGGATGTTCCTGCAGGGATAGGAGGATCTCTGGCCTGGGCCTGGAGCTCTGGAAGAGGACCAGCGGTGGAGGTCAGAGCTCAGGCAGACAGGGACTCAGGGTGTCCTATGTGGATAGGCAACTCTATTGTGCTCAGAGCAGCTCCAGGAAGTTCCCTGAAGGTGGAAGGATTGTTGGATCCCCTCTCTGTTCCAGTGCTCAACCAAAGTGCTGTGACAGTGAGCTAGGTAGGGCACAGAGGAGGGCAGGCTCTTTGCAGGAGGGGAGTTGTGTATCAGAGCACCAGGAGCACTGGACAGGACACAGGGAGGCAGTGAGGTTCGGAGCCAATCAAGGGATCTCCCAGGGAAGGATATGGGAGGGATTCAACCCGAACTGGTCCCAGACTCACCTCCAGCTGAGGCCAGGAGATGGGGGTCAGAGATCTGGCAGGCAGGGACTCAGGATGTCTCTAGCGGGGATAGACTGATCTCTGGTCTGAGCCAGGAGCTCAGGCAGAGGACTGGTGGTAGAAATGTGATTGATTTTAAAAGACAAATGTCTTAGTTAGGTTTTTTTTGTTTTGTTTTGTTTTTGTTTTGTTTTTTTTTTTTTGTTTTTTTTTTTTTTTGCTGGGAATAGACATCATAACTCTTATAAAGCATCTCTTATAAAGAAAAACATTTAATTGGGGCTGGCTTTTAGTTTCAGAGATTTAGTCCATGATCATCATTGTGGGACATGGTGGTGTTCAGGCAGACATGGTATTGAAGAAGGAACTGAAAGTTGATCCACAGGCAGCAGGAGTAAAAACTGTACATCACACTGGACAGACCTGAGCTTATAAGAGCTCAAAGCCTGCCTCCAATTGACACTATTCCTCCAACAAGGCTAGACCTTCTATAGCTTAAACATTCAAACACATGAATCTACAGGGGCCATACCTATTCAAACCACCACAGTTCACTTCCTGGACTGCAAAGGCTTGTAACCACATCATAATGGAAATTTGCATTCAGTCCAACTTCAAATGTCCCCATAGTAACTTATTTAAAAGTTGGAAGTTCAAAGTCTGTTCTGAGATTCATGCAAATTCTTAACTACAATCCTCTGTAACATCAAAATGAAAAAAGCAGATTACATACTTCTAACATAAAATAGTATGGGAATAAATGACCACAAATCCTAGGGAAGGAAGCATAGTGAGGAAATTCTGAACCAAAAGATCACAAACCAACAGGTCAAACTCCAAACTCTGCATTCCAATATCTGATGTCAAAGCTCTCTTCAGTTGTCCTACTCCTTTCTTCTTTGTTGACTACAATACACTTCTTATCTTGGGCTGTTTCTACTCCCTGTTAGCAGCTGCAATGTCCAGCACCTTCGGGTCTCCAAAACAATTCAGGCATAACCACAGCTTCATAAAATGGCTTCTCCAGGTGCCATGTTCTATTGTTTGCTGAGGCTGGAACATGGCTTCCTCATTCAATTATATCTTCACAAGCTTTCTGTTTTTGACGGTTTCCTTCACTGTCCAATCCTGGCTATCTTGTCCTCAAACTCAGAAATCCACCACCTCTGTCTCATGAGTACTGGGATTAAGGGTGTATACTACCATACCTGAACCTAAAGTGTTCTTTAACTCCTTCACAAGTTAGAAACTTACCTGGGTGGGGTCTTGCCCTGAGGTCTCCAGTCCCTTTATTCCATTTAACATCCTGCTTTCTTTTAATCTGTTTACATCCTTGAACACAGAATTTAGCTCCATTGCACTTCCTGGTACCTCCTTTCTCCTCAAATTGTGCATTTGTAATTCTTCTTGTTTAGCTTCCCTTTTCATTATAGATTTTCATAAGAGCGAACATTAATAACTATACAAAGAGTCAATACTAGGCTGTTTTAAGATTTCTTCTGCCAATGGAATTAATCCAAAACTCTTCACTTTAACACCAGGATAACTTTTTGGGCAAAGGCAAAAAGCAGCCATATTCTTCATTAAGATATCACAAGATGGGTCTCTAGGCCACATACTAACAGTCTTCTCCTCTGAAATCTCTTCATCCATGTCTCCACAGCTCAAATCACCCACAATACCACTGTTTTTCATGTTCCAACTAGTACAGCCCATTAAGACCCTCTTAGAATGTTCAACTGCCTTTTTAATACAAAATTCCAACATGCACATTCCTCCAAATGAAGGCTTGATCAGTCCTATCACAACAATACCCTGGTCCCTGTTACCAACTTCTGTCTTAGGATGGCAATTCTTATAAAGGAAAACATTTAATTGGTGCTGACTTATAGTTTCAAAGGTTTAGACCATTTTCTTCATGATGGCATGCAGGTAGACATGGTGCTAGAGAAGGAGCTGAGTGTTTTACATCTTTCTCTGAAGGCAATATCAACTGGCACATTAGTCTTACCTTTCTACTCCATTATTCTAACAGATAAATGTTCTTCTGCTAGAGAAATATTAAACCACAAACATTAGGTGTTTTCCTTTGTCTTTTGTCATTATCTTTTCTCATACACAGTGTTACAATGAAATACATGGAAAATGATTAAGTTGATGTAGTCCCTTAACATGTCTAGTATTGTGATATCTTCTGGAATATAATCTACAACATGGGTGCAGTAGTGACAGAACAGGAGAGCTGAAGTGGAAAGTAGTCTGCTCACACAGAACAGTTGAAGAAAACCTTATGGACCACAGCCCACAGGAACTGAGGCATCACCTATAAAAAAAAGTTAAGATTCTAAAATGGGGTTAAAGAAAATTCCAGCAGTGAGAAAGTATGTACAAAATTCCTGAATAAGGAGTGAACTTAGCATTTTGAATGTTAATAGAGTAGTGTGAATTGAGAGAAGAGAGGATGGCTGAGACACAAAGTATAAGGGCTGTGTAAGTACATTTATATGTAGACTAAAATGTAGTAATAATTCATAGAAAGGTTTTAAGCACAAGAATTCCATAATATAATTTGCCTTTTAAAGTGCAAGTTGTGATTTCCAATGGAAAATACATGAGAGGAATCAATAAAGATTCATGTAGAATTTAAATGATAAATGATTAATTAGGGAAATGGATAGAGAGGAAAGAAAATTCATGTTGAAGGCATAGTTAGCAAGACTTGCAAATAGATGAATTTCCCAGGTATGCAAGAGACAGAACATGTGATTGGCACCCAGAATTTGGACTGATGCAAGTACTCTTTGTTGAGATGGAAACTACTGAAGAATTCCAATTCGTAGGGAGATGTTTAATGTTGGACAGGTAATTTGCTATGAAATTAATGCAAATAGACTAAATTTTGCTGCTAAAACATATCTTTTATTGAGTTATAGAATACTAATAGTTGAAATTATCTAGGTATGGTGGTGGACTCTAGCACTCAGAAAACCAGTGTGTATTACCTCTCATAAAGAAATGGGAAAAAAATAAAATAAATAAAACTGAAGCTAACAACAGAAAGTAAGTTGAAATGGCTTCTAACAAGTGGTGGTATGAATTTCTATCATATAATTTTATAATCTTTACGTTTCATAGATGCAATTATTTAGTGAAATAGTTATTTTTTGTTGTTGTTGTGATAAAATATAATGACCAAAAGTAACTTACAAGTAAAGAGATAAATTTGACTTCTGAATCCAGAGGGGAAAGCCAATAATGGGACAGAAGGCAGTACTGTATACAACAAGAGCAGGAAGACGGTAAGGCAACATCAGAGAAAGCCCAGGCAACAATCTAGAAGTAGAACAAGGCTGTAGACTCCCAAGGCCCTCCCTCAGGGACCACTTCCTCAAGCAAGATTCCTGCCCTCAAAGTTCCATTGTTTAAATATATGAGTGGTGGGGGGGGATTCTCATTCATATTACCACATTTGATAAGAAATATCTCATTTACTTAAAAGGATAATAAAGAACAAGTTTAATTGGGAAAAAAAGTTTTATGGCAAAAAGTGTATATAACTAATATGCCTGTATTCTTTAAAATATGGAAAAATATATTTTTCTTAGAAAACAATGAAATGTTTTCTTGTGACTTGTGAATGTCTGTCACAAAACAACATTATATTCATATCCAATTTTTGAATATATTCTTGAACTGATGCATGTCTCAGGTCAAAAGTTAGGAATTATATATGAGAGTGTGGCCTAAGTAAATTACTCTTTATTCAGAGAAGAAAATATATTACTCAAACTTAGACATGTTCAATATAGTTTTAAATTATTGTTACTATACTGATTTAGTGTTTCTGGAGAAGGTAATCACTGTGCATAAATGCACAGTTCACTACTGCCCTCTACTGTACACACGGTTGAGGAAAGCTCTCAGAAGAGTGATCAGGGACCTATAGTGCAGAATCCTGGTAACACACCCAGGTAAGACCCTGTTTGGTGACCACACCAACTTATCCTACGTAAAACACACCTAACTGATTTTCATCACAAAAATGACCTTTCCAATAGGATTCTTAGTGTGCCTGAAACACCCTCACAACTCAGGAGGAGAGAAACAAAACAAAACAAAACCCTCAAGCCAGACAAGATCTTCACAAACCAGTTGCTTTTTCCTAGACTTGGTCTCATGCCTGGGGAAGCTTCTCATTATTAAGAGGCCAGTGAAGTTTCTCCTGCATGCTCAGTGTATTATTGTGGAAAGAGTATCCAGAGAACGAAATGTTCAAATGGCCAGTCAATGATCAAATCCTACAGAGGCAGACCAACAGAAGTCAATTTTGCCTTTTAGAAACTGGGAAGGATTTTTTGTGTTGTTGTTTTGTTTTCAGTTTTGTTTTGGTTGGGGTGGAAGTCTTCCAACCGAGAGAACACTATGTGCCTCTTACCAGCAGGAGGCTTGTTACAATGGAAGCAACCCCTAAACCACATTCAGTCAAACATGCAAACATTCATCAGCAAACAGGAAGAAGTCACCCAACCTAGTCATGCAAGCTGGCTGTCTTCTCAGGCCTCAGAACTCTCTCAAGCTAACTCTCATCAGGATCTTTTAGCCAAATCAGCCAACTTTCTAGTGAGGCTGCTGCACAGAGTGAGTCATTTAGGGCTTGAATGAGGAGTGGAGCTGGAGAGGCAGATCAAATACTGTAGAGACCATGTAACACCCTACCCCAAAACACAAATATTTTCTTACATTGACAAAATAATATAAGGATATCCAGTAGAACTAAAAATCATTTTAAGTATTATTTCATTCCCGGTCCCCTTTTCATTTCCTAAATGGTCCCCAAATGTAATTAGCAATGTAATTATTAGCATCCATCTCTCATTGCTTTCCTTGTGATACTCTGACTTGTCTAACAGTTATCAGAGAAGGAATTTATCAGGTTGGTTGGGAGTGTACCCTGAATCTAAATGAAAGTCATTTTGAGGCAGATTTTAGTGGCAAACTCAACAAAACTTTGCTTTTGGCAAGTAAAATAGTACTTTGATTTGTGATAGGAGTCAAAGCATGGACAAACAGAGCTTTGATGTCAAGTACTTTTTCATTTATCTGTTGATTGTTCATACATCAGCTTTGCAAAATTATCTACCCGTGTGTTTGTCTGTTAATTGAAACTGTTTTGATATTTGCAATTTTAAATATTGTGTTTTAATTTTAATGCCCTATTAGACAAATGGCTTAAAATATTTTTATTCATCATGTTGGTTGCATTTTCATGGTCTGTCACTTAAATGTCAGGCATGCTCATACATAGACACACCAGACACTCATATATATTTTAAAAAAAATCTTAAAATTCAAAGCCAAAACATCCTACACATTTACACTTATTAGGATGACTAATGCCAAAAGTCAAATTATAATTACTCAGGGATATATGCATAATGGAGTACTATTTATTTATTTTTATTTTGTATTCCTGTGCTTTTGGAAATAATATTTGTAAAATCAGTTCCAAGACCAGTCAGTTTCCACAGTGTTTTCATCTTGAATGTCTGTGGTTTCCAGTCCTATAATTAAATCTTCAATCCATTTTTGTTGGCCTGTGTGTATTATATAAGCTAATGGTTCAACTTCAGTGTTTTGTATATAAATGTTCAGTGTCACGAGCACCATTAGTTTGACAGTTTATCCTTTTCTCATTGTATATTCTTGGCATCCCTCTTGAGAATTAGTGACTGTATATTTATAGATTTCTTTCTGGGATCTTTACTAGATTCCACGGCTTTATACATCTCTTTTTGTGCTAGTTCCATGCTGTTCTGATCACTGAAGATCTACAATGCATGGGAAATTTCTCAGCCTCATCATCATCAGAAAGAAGTGTTGAAGGCTAGGGAACTAATGGCTTGGTGTCTTAGTCGGGGTTTCTATTGCTGCAACAAAACACCATGACCATAAAGTAAGTTGGGGAAAAGAGTTTATTTGGCTTACCCTTCCATATTGTTCTTCATTACTGAAATAAGTCAGAACAGAAACTCAAACTGGCCAGGATGCTGGAGGCAGGAGCTGATAACCCAAGGAGGGGTGCTGCTTCCTAGCTAGCTTCTCGTGGCTTATTCAATCTGCTTCCTTATAGAACCCAGGAACACCAGCCCAAGGATGGCACCACCACTATGGGTTTGCTCCTCCCCCATTCATCACTAATTGGGAAAATGCCACACAATTTGGTTTCCTGGAGGCATTTTCTCAACTGAGACTCCTTCTCTGATGACTCTAGCTTCTGTCAAGCTGACACAAAGCTAACCACAACAACTGTCCTCCTATCAACTTATTACATAAACATCACTATTAAGCCACAATTCTTTCTTATTCTTCCCAAAGTCCTTACATTAAAATCATAAATAATGTTAAATGTCTCATAGCCTTTACAAATTAAAATACATTAAAATTTCTGTCTCTTTAAAATATTCAGTGTCTTTTAAAAGTTCAAGTCCTTCAACTTTGGGCTCCTATAAAAATCAAAATCAAATCAAATACCTTCAAGATGAAAGAACAAGAACACTGTCAGAATCTCAACCAAGCAAAGCCAAACTCCCACAGTATAAATAACTCAATGTCCAGCTATCTGAGATTGACTCACAGTCTTCTGGACTCCTGCAAAGGGCTTGGGTCAAGTCTGCGCTTTACTCTCTTCAGCACACACAACTTGTCTTCTGGGCTCCAGCTGCTTCCACTTCACTGCTGCTACTGTTCTTGGTGGTCTTCCCTATGGTGTTGGCATCTCCAAAATACTAGGGTATCTTGTTGCACCTGTGCTACACTTTCACAATTAGCCTCTTGTAGGCCATCTTCATGGTGCCAAATCTCAACTTCTTTCCAAGACCCCTTCAGTCTACTGCTGAGGCTGTACCTTTGCAAGTGTCTTCTTGTGACCTTTCACAGTGTCAAGCCTCAGATGCTCTTCAGGGCCCCTTCATGCCTTCAAAACCAGTACCATCTGGGTGACTCTTACACATTACAAAGTCCTGCTGCTAACACAAAGTACAACCATGGCCACCTCTATAACACAGCTTCTCAGTGCTCTCAGGAAACACTTCCCTGATTTTACCTCAGTGATGCTGGTCTCTTCTTATTCACTACTATTTCTTAGCTGCAGCTGACCAGCATTAATTGTCCTAGTAACATAGAGGGTTCACTTTAGTAGTTCTGTTATCTTGTTAACCACAGATGATTCTTTAGCCCCAGCTAACCAGAACCACAGAATCTTAATTCAAAATAACAAATGTACTTGAAAGAGTATTTAAACTTCTCTCTGAGACTTTGCAAAGCTATGCCTCCATCCTCTACACTGCTCTCAACATTCTTATCTTCCGAGTTCCCACAGAGTTTTTAACACTAGATGGTTCTTCTAGCCCTAAGTTCCAAAGTCCTTCCACAATCATCCTCAAAACATTATGTCTGTCATCGAAATACTCCATTATGCTGGTACCAATTTGTCTTAGTTAAGGTTTCTATTGTTTTGGGGAAACAGCATGGCCACAAAGCAAGTTGGGGAGAAAAGTGTTTATTTGGCTTACCCTTCCATATTACTGTTCATTATTGAAAACATTAGGACAGGAACTCAGACAGGCAGGATAATGGAAGTAGGAGCTGATGCAGTAGCCATGGAGTGATGTTGCTCACAGGCTTGCTTCTCATGGCTTGATCCGTCTACTTTTTTATAGAACCTAGGACAACCAGCCCAGGGATATCACCACCTACAATGGGCTAGGACCTCCCCTACTGATCACTAATTGAAAAAAAAAAATGCCTTACAGCTAAATCTCATCGAGGCATTTCATCAATGGAAGCTCCTTCCTCTCTAAGGACTAAAGGTTGTGTCAACACACAAAACCAGCCACTACACTTAGCTTATAAAACACTTGCTTTACAAGTGTGATAACACCAGAATCCAGATTTTGAGCATACACATAGACACCTGCTGGACATGTGTTTCCTGTTTGTGATGTTCATATAGGAGATAGATACAGGGAATTCCCAGAGCAAACTGGCAAGCTAGATTACCCCTAAACTTGTATTAACAAGCTCTGTGTTCAACTGAGAAACCCTGACTCAAAAAACAAGGTAAACAGCTATCAATGAAGATTCGTGATGCCTACCCTGGGCCTCAATATGCACATGAACATACACAGATGTTCCACTCACCCACACATAGAAACATACATGTACACATGTATGCCACCTACATATATATATATGCATAAAAAGAAATAAAAGTGCAAATTAAATCTACAATGAGCTATTATTCTACATTTCTTAAGATAACCATCAAATTGTAATGAATATTGACAAGAGAATGGAGAAAGGCAACCCCTTGTGCACTGTTAATGGAAATGATATAGCCATTGATGAACAAAGTGTGTAGCTTCCCCAAAAGACCTGAAAATGGAAATACCATTTGATCCATTAATCACTGCTAAGCTTTGAAAAGGCATCTGAAATAGAAAATCAAGGTTTTTAAGTCTGTGTTTCATTGGTCACATACAAAAATCTTCATTTAGATCTGGTGAGAAGTCTTTAGTACCCAAAATGTTTTAAGTCCTTTTCCTTTGTAACCTTCACTTGACTGGTCTCTTGATGTGCATTGTCATTTCTTTATTTCAATGAAGTTTGATTTTAAAAAAAAAACATAACATGCAGACTCAGTGTCAGTTAGGCAGTGGTACTTTAAATGGCTAGAAGATATCCTTTTGTATTTTCTGAGTTGATTTCTTTGGTGAAATTTCTCTGTCTTTATCCTCCTATCCTTGACATGTCATGGGCAAAAATATATGAGGGTAACTGAACATGGATCTTATCACATATAATTCTGGCAAATCATGAATTCATTTCTCAGGTATAAGGCAGATTGATTACCATTTCCGTACTGTGAATGGGTTACAGGACAGCGTGGGAACTTGGTGTTTTCCACTCAGTGGAAATAAATGCTTTACTTGTGTAAATCCAGAATAACTTGCTCCATTTGTTCTCATGCAGTTTATTAGATTTACCAAAACCATGTAGTTAAATTTAGGTTCTTGGAAAAGGAACAACATGAATTTACAATAATAATCATCAGTGTACCTCTTTCCCTTGACCAAAAAATAGTCAACCAATTTCAGATTGCCCAACACTAACATTTAAAATGTAGGAAAGTATGTGTCCTCCTCATCCAAAACTGGAAATGTGATGTATAATTAAAAGTGCAATGATTCACTTTCTCTTTAACTGAAGAGACAACAGAAACTGGCATTTTCCTTAGGGGAATTACCTTCCCTGATGATACATACTATTTTGAATCCCTTCAGAGATTTGCCCTCTTTTAAGTCAGAGACTAACATTCACAACACCCAGAAAGAGTCTGGGAGATTATTAAGACTCTTACAGCCAAACCTCACCATCATCTGATAAAGAGAATTGACTTTAAAAGTTATTGTCTCACTTCCATACTCATACCATGGCATTGTCTCAGATAAACAGACAGACAGACAGACAGACAGACAGACAGATACATACGTACATAGATAGATAGATAGATAGATAGATAGATAGATAATAGATAGATGTAATTTTAAGAAACACCAATAAACCAAGCATAGAGGGACACATGCTTAATCCCAGCACTTGGGAGGCAGAGGCAGGTGGAATCCATGAGTTTAAAATCAGTCTGGTCTTGAGAGTCAGTCCAGTTCAGCAAGAGCTACATAGTGAGACATTAACTTCAGAGAGAGAAAGGGAGAGAGAGAGGGAGGAAAGAACAGAAGGAAGGAGGGAGGGAGAAATTATCAAGGAATTGTGTATCAACAGTCAATACCAGATGCAAAGATTAGGATTAAATGCCAGCCTTACTACTATTTATCTGTAAGATATTTAATAAATTATTCTACCTGTGTGGCTAAAGACTATAAACTTGGACAAGTTGTCTTTATATGCCTTTGTTACCTAAATACAAGTAATAATAGTATCTACTCATAGGGTTTTGTGGAAACTAAGTAAAGACACATAAATTTTTAATAGTAGAGGCTGGCACATAGTAAGCACAAAATATGTTAGCTGCCAATATGATTGACAGAAAAATCTGCATGTGTTTTAATATCCTCTTGGTCCTAATACTGAGTCACATTGTTCTGCAACCAAACCATCAGGTCAAGAAAGAAGACAATTAATTATCCCAGCCAATTAATTATCCCAACCATCATGTTTCATTTTGAGAGAATGTGAATAGTAAAGCTAGCATCTGTAATAAAAACTGAAGTAAAAGGAAGTTGAAGAGTAAATTATATTTTTAGATGGTTAAGAAGAGAATTACAAATAGTTTCCCCTAGTTTCAGGCATCTTGATTGTTGGCTGTATATTTTTATTGAATTAGTAGAAGGATGGTAAATAAAATTTATTTTTTTCATGCATTTCTTCATGATTAGACAAATGTAAGTCAAGCAAGTATCACTTCTGTAGCAAAAATAAAATCTAGAACACAAGATCCTTAATAATAATATATTCTAAAGGAATAAGCTAAACAAAATGTTATTTTAACAATAACCTCACTTCTTACTGTGGGTATATAGATGTGGAAATTGAGAAAAGACAGAGAAATATTTGAACAACAAGAACAAAAAAGACTGAACAAAGGAAAAAAGAAGATCCCAGAAAAGCAACAAAACAAAGTGAGAAAAGTAAATATTTTGGTAAAGACATTTGCTCTGCCACCAATATCCTTAGTGTGGAAAAGATGGTATCTCTGGTTGTCTCATCTAGAAATAAAGAAGGATGTCCAGCATGGTGGAACTCATGTGATCCCAGAATTTAGCAAGCAGGGTCAGAAAGAACAGGAGTTGAATACTAGCTCCAGTTACATGGCAAAGCCCAGTCAAGCCTTGGCAATACAAATCCAGCCTCAAAAAGTACAAACCAGGGGTGGTTCAGGGCTTAACACTATGCACTGCTTACACAGGGGACCCAAGGATGGTCCCTGGCACCCACATCAGATCTCACACTTCCTGTATTTCCAGTTCTACTCTTTTCTGGCTTCTGTGGAGACTGCACTCACATGCACACACACATACATGTGATTTAAAATAATTATAACACTTCTTGAAATTATAAAGAAAAAAAGATGTGCTGGGGGCACACTCGATAGTAGAATGCTCACCTAGCATATATGAGGTTGTGGGTTCAATTTTAGTAGTGACAAATTAACAAAAAGAATTAACAATAATAACAAGAGATTTTTTTTTAGCTTTGGGACCAATAGCTCCAGTATTCCTTTGGAGGGTTGAATTGATGTTTGAGTTCAGAAAGCTCTGCAGGGGTCTTTGGACTTGTCTGAAATGAGATTCATTTCCCTCCTGTGCAGTGCCCCAATGCTCAGCAGAACAGGAAGCAGAGTGTGGTTCCCAAGCATTGTGTCTAAAAATTATGGTGTCACTTTCTCATCATTGATTCCAATTTTATATTTTGGTTTATGTTGCATAAAACATATGAAAAACAAACATTCAAGTTGTACTGCTAAGCCCTTAAAAGTAACCTCATTTGCTGAATATAAAGTTTTATGACTTTAGAAAATAAGCTTTAGTTATCTAAAATATCTCAAAACCACAAATCATAATTTGATAACATGCATAAGTGAATAATAGCCACCATGTTGGCAAGAGAAGAAATTCCATTACTTCCTATGAATATCTTGTTTAAGACTTGTATTAGGCAACATGGGATTATTTGCTCCACCAACACACTTAAAACAGAGCACAGTTTGTAGACTCTAACATTAATCTCCATTCTGGACTCAGTCTTGACCTTCCAAATCCCACTTGCTGAAAGCAACCGTATGCCCTGTGGTTTTTTTTTTGGGGGGGGGGGCAGAGTTTAACATCAGTCTGGCCTTTTCTTTCCCCAGCTATATGCAATGCCTTCCAATATAAGTTGACTTCTCTGACGATGACCTCCCTTCAAGCTTTAAGCCTATTCCTAGACCAACACTAATAGCCTCATTTATTCTACATGAGGCTCTGTTTTGGGGAAATCCTCTTCAGCAAAAGCATGAAGCTCTTCAACTCCTCTGTTTATTAAAGGCAGTGCTCCTTCCCTTTGCCAAATGACCAGTCAAGGCAAGTTCTCACACCCAAAACATCTACTGAGAAAGGTGGCTCATTTCTCCAACTTGGCTTGTTACACCACAAATGTCACCTTTGTTTCTATGGTCATCTCCTGATTTGCTCAAGATTCAGTATTATATATGCAAAAATGAATAAGTGTGTTCCACTTCACTATTTAAGACACATTCTGCAGTGAGATTATATCCCTACAGCAAAGCTACAAGGGCCCCCAAATTTTGTCACCTTTGTTATGCTCATATACTTACACAACCTTGGGACAAGAACACATGCCACAGGACCCAACTGGTATAGGCTTCAAGATCCAATCTATCATTATACTTACAGGTGTAATGAAAACTGACCATTGCATACCCTTTCAGTATTGTCCTATTGTTCTTTACTGTACATCGAGAACTATTCCAAATAAGCAGATACATTTGTATATCATTCCTTCACATATTAATGTGGGCTCAAAATTTTTCCCCAAAGGAAGAAGGCAACAGGGTCTCCAAATTAGTAGACTCAAATAGTTAAAATATTTATCTTTTGTTACCATATATAAGAATATGAACTCTTGTCCACCCAAGAAAAAGTCACAGTTATATCATGAGTAATGTACGATCATGTCTATGAAATGAGACCAAAACCTCTGCCTTCTGTTGCCCAGCCATTTTTCATCACCCCAAAACAAAATATCCAAATTAACGGATGTAACCATTGGTGGCAAACTACAAAGACATGGATTTGTAAAGCTCTCTAAAAGTTACCAATGATTTAACTGTTTGTACTGCCATAGCATTGTATAGTTAATAAAAACACTGTAAATCTCATTTGATGTTTATTTAAAAGTACATACTTATGAGACTGGAGAGGTAGCTCAGCAGGTAAGTACACCTTTCTGCTCTTCCAGACCCAAGTGCAATTCCCAGCATTCACATGATGCTTCACAACCATCTGTAACTCCAGATCCAGGGGATCTGATGCCCTCTTCTGGCTTCTACAGGAAGCAGGCACACAGACATACATGCAGGCAAACACTTATACACACATAATAATAAAATTAAAAATTAAAGTATGTACCTATGAGTTCTTGAGCAGTATTGAACTACAAAATGTACAAACGTAAAAGGAAGTAGAGAATCAGAAAAAGTACAAGGAAATCAAGAACAAGAGGTAACAAAGCGATAGGAACACTTAAGTTGAAGGCATTACTTAGGGGCAATCTGGAAAATATAGACTCCTTACATTATTATACACTGGCGTCATTGAAGGTGTTTTTCCTTCTTTATAATTTTAGGGTGTGTTGTTCAAGAGAGTGATGAATTACATTCCTTTATGGTGTTGCAAAAGTTTGTATTTCCCTCCAGGCCCTGATGCTTCAGCCCCAAATAAGCACACAAAGACTTACATTATTTATAAAACTGTTGGCCAATGGCTAGGACTTCTTATTGCCAACTCTGTCTTAATTATTAATCCATTTCTATAAATCTGTGTATTTCCACATGGTCTTGGCTTCCTGGAGAATGCCCAAACCTGTTACCCCTGTGTCAGCTGCAAGGCATCTCGTTGGAGCGTCTCTCTGCCTATCTTTACCACAATTCTTGTCTCCTAATCCCACTTATATTCAGGCCTCTATTGGCCAAACAGTGTTTTATTCATCAACCAATAAAATAAACACATATAGAGAAGGACACCTCCCATAATTATGGGACAGAGTTTTACTCTTTAGTAGGGCTAGGGATGGAACCTGGCCCTTGTGCGTGCTAGACAAGTGTTTTATCACTGAGCTATGGCCCACGTTTCTTGGATGACATTATTTGTGCTGAACTTCTCTGAATTTTGAAGTGCCAGAAACTGCAATAGTATTTGTTAAATACACATTCTACTACTGACTGTTTTTAAGCATTTTACTCACCATTTGAGTGATGCTGTTTGTGACTGCATTTTTTCCCTATGAATGTTATCATGAGATTTTTCAGAGTGAGTAAGCTCCATAGGTCTCATATCAAAACTTGTAATCTCTATTTTACAGGCATAAAATAACTCCTTTTTGATAAATTCCAAATTCTAGTCTTCTGTTACATGTAGACTATTACAAAATTGTACAGTGCACTGTCTCAATAAACTATCTGATACTGTAGAAAACAAAATACACCCATTTCAAGCCTGTAGTACTAACTCTGTCATTCTCACCCCTCCCTCACTCACTCTCCCCCATTTTCCTCCTTCCGTCTTCCCTCCCACCCCGTATCACTGTCATACATTCTAAGGAAAAGGAAAAAAAAAAACAATTTTGTAAAGGTCAAATTGGAAAATGTCTTTGCTTATGGAGGACAAGAGTACCTGTATTTCTTTGGAAACTACAACTAGTAAAGTCAGTTGCACAACCCTGTGAAATTAAAGCGATGTGTTACTCCTTAACCCACATTTGATCTGGTTTATAAGATTCCTTTTAGAGCAAATAGCCTTCCTTGTGATAAAGTAATTCGCATTTCCATTCCTTACACCATATCATTGATTCTACTGCAATAATAGGAGCAGGGTTCTAGGAGCACACCATAATGGGTAGTGCCCTTAGTGATGCTGCAGGGCTCTTACTTAAGATTCAAACTGGAAGAGTAAAAAAAAAAAATAAATAAATAAACAAACGAACAGAAACAGCTCTCCCCACACTTTTCCTCTTTTTACTTACCAAGATTTGTATGTTCTACAATATTTAACATGAGTCAGCTTTTCCTATTCACAAAGGTTCTGGAGAAGAGTGACATTAGGGCTGGCAAGGTACAAGAGCCTGCTATTGGGCTTGAGAAATTTGCATTCAACCCTGGATTCACATGGTGGAATGAGGGAAATGACTCCTCTAAGTGTCCTATGGCTTCCACATTCACACAGTGACAGACATGCTTTCACACACATAAACATAGTAAATAAGATGCAACAATGTCTTTCTTAGGAAAAATGTCATTTGGCAGCCCACAGTAGATAATATGGGGTCTCAGATAAAGGTAGCACAACAGGGGAGACTGAGTTTTGTTTTGTGTGTGTGTGTGTGTGTGTGTGTGTGTGTGTGTGTGTGTGAGCGTCTACTTTCTTGCTTTAGGTTAATATTTCTCCATGAGAAGATTGTAAGCTATTGAAGATCTCCTATCTCATCAGTTGCTCACTCTCTTTTCCCTCTCCTTCTCCTTCCTATTCTTCCTCCTCCTCCTTCTTCTGCCTCCCCTCCCAGGATAGATCCTGGCACTGATCAAGTACTCAATATTCATTTAATTGATTAATTTGGAGTTAGAAAACAGACAAACCTCAAAATATCCATTAAATCATTAATTTATTTTGTAATTCACCTTATTATTAGCAACACTGAGTGTTATTTCTATAGCATAACAATAATAGACACAAATTTAGGACTATAATTAAGCTTATCTGTAGATGATCATTTGAAAGATTTTTATAATTGATAAAGTACTACATTGATACTTTCACCACCATGACCCTAAAATTCTACATTACTAAAATTTTATAATGACTAATTGGAGTATTATATACAGTGAAAACACCGATATTGTTAAAACAATAATTTTTCACTATGAAGAATATTACTATTTTTTAAATAGATCACTGATGTATTTACCTCTTAAGTAATTTAAAATACTATTCAATACTGAGTTTTATACAGCTATAATTTTTGGCTTGACCTTTAAAATAATTTTATTCTTTAGAAATTTCATACAATGTATTTTGTCCATATGTGTTCCCATTCCCTTAGTTCATTCCAAATCTCCTTCCACTTTCCCACCACCCATTTTTTTGTTCATTTTTAAAAAAATAAATAACTCATCAAGTTTATATTGTATTGCCAATGTGTTCCTGGATATGGGACCATTCACTTGAGCATGGACAAGCTACCAGGAGCCATACACTTAAAGAGAACAAATTCTCTTTCCCACAGAAATCTTAGTTATGGGTAACTAAGCTCTTTAATTAAGACTGAGGGTTCAAAACAACATATATTTCTCAATAGAATGTTGACGAACTTGATCTTGCACAGGTCTTATGTAGGCAACCATAGCTACTGTGAGTTCTTTTAGTACAGTGATACTGTCATGTCCAGAAGATACTGTTTTGTTTTGGTGGTCCCCAAACTATGGCTCCTACAATCTTTTCACACTTGTTTCTCGGTAGTCTCTGAACCTTGTAGAGCAGTTTGATATAGATGGCCCATTTTGGGTTGAAGACTCTACTGGCATTTTGATGAGCTGTGAGGTCCTATGTTAACTGTTGTCCAAGACACAAAGAAATTTTTCTATGGATGTATAGATATGAATTTAACAAACAATTTGATACTATATTTATTTGGTAAAATAACAATAGGTTCATACCTAGGGACTGTGATTTCTCAGCCATTATTTCTTGGTCATATTTATACTACCAAGACTTCCTGTTGAGTAGACATTAAATCAAATTATGAAGCAGGATTACTCCTATAGCTTTGGTGACACTATTGCATTAATGGGCATCATTGAATTCACATTCATCACAACCAGGTACAACTGATTACTTTTTTGCCCCAGAAGCCTGCAAAGCACTTTTCAGTACTATCAAAGGTAACCATCAGGGATGAAGTTTCCTGGCCAGTAGTAACTTGATTTTTCCATGTTGTGTCACTAATATTCATGGATAGTATCAACAGTAACAGGGTCTTATAATTAAGTATTTTTATTGACAACCAAGAACAATGACAATTAACTACATTATTTATCCAGGTTACTCCTGATAAAAACTCAAGAAAAAGTATCCACACCAGGCACTGAACCTTTCATTTTGACAATGTATGACTTCCTATGGAGCCTTATATGAACATTATAATCAAATAATAGGCTTAAAAATAGTAAGCTTACATATAGCTTTTTCCAGCATCCTTAGTATGAATTCTCCCTCCCCTGCCCATGCCTCTGCCTGTTTTGACTATTTGGGGGGAAGGGGGGAGGGGTTAGAGACAAGGTTTCACTGTAAAACAGTACTGACTGTCCTGGAACTCACTCTGTAGACCAGGCTGGCCTCTAAATCTGCCTGCCTCTGATTCCAGATTGCTTGGATTAAAGGAGTGTGCTAATACTGCCCTACTGGGATTAAAGGAGTATGCCTCCACTGCCAGGATTAAAGAAAAGGTTTTGCTCTGTATTCTAAGTCAGCTGAAATTTTTGATCTTGTTGCCTCTGCTTACAGAGTTTATGGTATTAAAGGCATAGGAGACTGTTTCCTGGCTCAAACATAACAATTTAATCAATTCCTGTTAATAATCAAATTAACAATTTAAACAAAATAATCAAAGCAATCATAATCAATTCATCATTAATGAGGAAATAGCCATAGAAAATTTGGTCTAATATTTTTGACTAAATGTCGACAAATCTATACATGTCCTTACCACTAACACCCTTTCCAAATATCTCCTTACAAGCAATTTGCACAAAGTCTTATAACCCAGTCATGAAGACAATCTGAATCAAAAAAGAAAGTAAAAGCTATACTTCAGTGAAATGGTAACTGATAAGCACAAAGTTTATCCATAATACAACTAATTCAAGATACCATTAGCTGACAATTTGGAAATAAAAATCTACAAGAATGTAGAGCTGAGGATTCACAGAAAAAAACTTTGACCAGAGTATTTGGAAAAATTAAGTGATCAAAATTGTTCTGTTGTCTTTCAACAAGCCACACTGATCCAGAAGCAAGAGATGGCAGATTCTCTTCCTGAACTGAGGATAACTCTCATGAAATTTTCCACTTCTTTGGGAATCAATTTCTCTACCTATACAAAGAAAACAAAATGTCCAATCTACCTCAATAAGAATGCCTTGAACAGCTTCACAGAAAACAGCTCAGTACTGGGAGAAGCTACTGGCCAGGAAAAAAAAAAAAAAAAACAAAACAAAAACAAAAACAAAAACATTGTAGAGAAACTAGAAAGAACTATCAGCACCATAGCATACATGTTCTTTAAATAGCAGGGTATCTGCTTAGGTCATAACACAAATTCTGAACTCCTGAGTGACCTCTGTCTGGGTATTTTTTCTCTGTTTTAGCCCCCAAACTGCAGTTAACATTGAAAATTTCATATAATGATGGTGGGAAAGCACCTTTTTTATTTAATTTTCTTCTTATTTTACATATTGATGCCAGTTCCCTCTCCCTTCCATCCTCCCATTCCCATCCCAGATACTCCCTCCCATCCCCCATCCACTCCTCAGGGAGGGTAAGGCCTTCCATGAGGTATTATCAAAATCTGCCAAGTCATTTGGGGTAGGGCCTGGGCCCTTTTTCTCTTGGAAAATTACAAAAGATAATTTTAAATACTTTCTGTAGTCTATAATCTCAATGTTACTCTTGGGTATTTATTTAAATATCTGCCCAGTCTTTTGTTATCACAGATGATATCAAAGATGATAGAGTACTTCTCTATTTTTATTTATAATCAGGCTCTGAAAGGAATGCATACACATTGTCGTAGCACTAAGGGAATGTCAGAACTCCCTAGCTAAAAATAAATAATTTAATGTTGACGTACAAAATAAATGTGGTTCCAAGAAGGCATGTAGAAGACATGCATTCTCCACTGATGAAGATTTTTACCAATTTGTATAAATTAAAATTATACTGGAAAATTCCTTCAGAGACTTATATTTGGATATTTTCCTACATATCCATTTGTGTAACTTTGAGTAATTGTGGATTTTTGCACTTATTTCTTTCCCAAATACTCCTCACAAAAAGTGATTTAATTAATTACATTTTGTATTCGTTGGTAAACACAACTAACATAAAGTAAGGGTAACTAGCAGGGGGAAAAGATGTTTGGCTTCCAAGTTTAGTCTGGCCTTCCCACATGGTATTTGCTAAAATGCCCTGTATCTGAGCTATGCTATTAATCAAGGTGTTATGTTATGAACCTGCAAACTTAGGGATCAAAAGTTTTTACCCACAAAGACAAATATTATACTCTACTTGAAAGCATCAAGAATATCCTCAAACATTTAACTTACCCTTTCTCTTCTCACATATGTGTACAAAATTCATCATTTTAAATGTGACCATATAATATTGTTTTTGTATTCTTTGAAAATTCCAAAACTTAATTATAAACACTTTCTATAGCTCAGTGGTTAACTATCTTAATTTCATTTCCTACTGTTGTAAAATAGCATGGCAAAAACAAGAAGGCATGGAAGGAAAGAAATTGTCAAGGCATGCAAGTATCATCATTGTGATATCTTTTGATGAGGGTTTCATGTGGCTCCAAATTCCAGGTTACTGTCCATCACAAAGAGGAGCTTGAAGGTAGTCACATTACATCTGTAGTTGAGACCAAAGTACAATGAATTAATGTATGCTAGCTCTCAGATTGTGTCTTTCATCCATCCACAATTCAGAATCTCTTGCTTAGGGACTGGTGACATCCATAGTGAAATCAATTTTCTCATCTCTGTTAACATAATTAAGATAATACCCAAGACAACCCCTCCTTAAGACTGTTTCTAGGGTGATCATAGATTGTGTGAAATTGACAGTTTAATCATCTCATTAACATATTTTTCTATTGATAAAGAAGCATTTGTGTTCTACGATACTTGGATGATACACACATTTTTAGTCAAGCTGATTCAAATACCTGAGATGAAAATAATTCTAGGATAAGATATTACATGCAAAAACCAAAATAAAAAGTGTAATGGTACATTAAAGGAAAGTGTCTAGTTACTGTAGACTTAAAATACAATTATTTAAAATAGTAACTTGCAATCTTCAAAAGGAAGTATTATAAACTCTGACAACCATTGTATCTTACAGCTCCTATCTACAGCTTCTCCAAAGTATAGAAGTGATATATAGAAGTCATAGGGAAAAGAAAATACATAGACATGAGAAAAAGATAAATAGGACAGAGTAAAAAGACATCACAGTTATGAAAACTACATGTCTTGATTATTTTTCCTTTTCTGCCTTTCTGCTTGTTGCTTGTGTCTACTTAAAAATTAGTTTAGTGTTTTGTGACCAAACTAAACAGTTTTTTTCTATCCGACTCATGATCTAGGCTGGGGGAAGGGATGATTCTTCATGCTGTTGTCTTCACACAAAATGTAATACAGCAGAAAGATGTGAACACATCAACTTCCAAGATATTGCAATGATTAATTCTGCGTTTTTTATTGCTTTTGAGACTCTGGTAATGAATAGCCCCTATATCCAAAGAATGGGCATGAAAATTCTGAAACAAATGACATGACATATTTAGTCTTGGTATCTTCCTGATGGAAAGAAGGAAGGAAGGGAAGAGAAATAATGAGAAAATGAGAGAATTTTTTTAATGTCACTTTTGTTTTAACTTATTTCATTTGGCATTTATCCTAAAGGCTACAAAGCCCTACAAAAAAAGAAAAAAAAACAGTAAACAAATTGTCAAAAGCCTTAAGTATCAGAGGACCAAATCACTTCATTTTTAATATATAAATTTAAAATGTAATATTTTAGGGTGAGCTCTTTACTAATTTGTTGTAAACAACAAATTAACCTCACAAGAAATATATGTTTTCCTAGCATATTTCAGAATATTGGTGAACAAGTATCTTGTGATTTCATCCTGTACTCATTCACATTAACATGACAAATAGATTTTTAAGAAACCAGAAATTCTATTCTGGAGAATCTGAATTCTTGAAGAAGAGAAAATACTCATTTTTGCCTGAATGGAAGTGACACACTGGGGCATTCCAGCTAAGTTTTTGATTATAGCTTTTATATTCAAACTAAATTTTGTTTTGTCCCAATTCCTAGATTTTTGGTTCTGAAGATAAGATTTTTGGTTGTCTCCATTTTCCGACACATAACTCAAGTACCCACTAATGAAAATAAACAAGAAAGCATTTAAATTAGAAATTTATTGTAATGTGAAATTCTCAAAAACTGAGTTTTGTGTTTTCTTTACGTTCATAAGAAATATGGGTATGGTAGTTTGAATGTAATTGGCCCTCATAATCTCTGCTCATCGCATAACCCTGGAATCTTCATAGTTAGGAACTCACAACCTTCAAAAGGAGGAATATTCTATCTACAGCACAAGATATGTTCCACACACCTGTAAGTTATAACTCTACTTTAGGCATTTTAAACCATTTCCAGCTTGTAAAGTGGAGTCTATTGACCAGAACCAAACATTGACTATTGAGGGAAGGGAGGCATATTGTTACAGAATGTAGGCAGGGTTTTGAAACGTGGACATTAGGATTCATCAGACCCAGTATAATTGAAGTAGAGTATATTAGTAAATTACCTTCATGGAAAATAATAAGCAATCCCCACGGCGTTCCTGCTCCAAGGAGACAGACCCTGTTCCCTAATGCTCTCTGAGAGCTGGAGGGCTTCGACCCTGATCCTTTTCCTCCTAACCAATCACATCTGCACCTGTGACCACACCCAAAAGGCGTGGTCAGTGCTACAGGTGGGGGAGGGCGAATATATCACTACAGCGTTTAGAATTGCAGTTTTTATTATAACCTTTCCCAACTGCGATAGTGAATGGACAAGTACAGCAATCATGGTTAGATAAGCTATTTTCACCAAAAATAATGAAATTCATTGGAATCTAGACTGTACCTTGGAACTATAATAAAGAATCACAGCCTCAAAATGAGCTGCCATGGAAAGTGCTGTAGTATTGGCATGATGTAATTCTTCTCCAGTTATAATAAGTCTCAGCAGTGTGTGCAAACACTGGTGGACAATGAGATATCTTCTATGGTGGCCAGTTGCAAGGAGTGTGGTCAATAGACAGTCTTGGATTGTTAGTTACTTCATTAGAAGATAGCTAACTTAACTGGTGTCTTTCCCCATGGGCACCTATTCAATTACTGACTGAGATTAAGCTGATATAATTCTGGCCAGTACAATCTATCGGCCACTTTGGCTTCAGAGTTCTTCAAAGGAGACTATTACCAGGCCTTTGCTGTACATTGGCAACTCATTGCATGTATTGCTACATTCATGGTGCTTTTCCAAGAAAACTTTCAATGTATAAAGTAATTTGAGAAGTTCCTTTAGGAGTGTCTTTTAAATCATCTACATTATCTTTAGTGTCAAGCTTTGTAGGTAAAATAAAGCATTAAATTGCTGTGAATTAAATTATCTTGAAACAGAATGCTGGAATAACATTGAATTTGTAATACTTTAGAAATTCTTTTTATATTATTCACTCTACATGAACTTATAGTATAAATGTAGCAAAATGTTTATTTGTCTGCAAAGAACAAAAATGTAAGGTAACTATAGTCAATATCTCATTATGACACTATGCTCTTGCTATTTAAGAGATCTTGATCCATGGTTCTATTTCTGTGAACAAATACCCATTTATAGCCTCTTTCTACCTCCTTCTCTGATTGTGAGAGTGGTTGTCCTTTTATAATTTTGAAAAATCTTCCCTTGGCCTGTACACACTACTCCTCTGGTAGTAGGAAGACTTCTGGTAGGAAGTCTTCAACTCCTTGGGGAATTATTTTGATGTAAGAGAATGAGAGTAACTTTCAGTAAATCTATTTGCTTTTAGTTCAATCTAAAATCTCCCAAAATGCTCAATAAGTTGGAAAGGTATTTTTCTACATAGATATCTCAGATAGGCAAAGGATGTATTTAAACTATAACCCATACCTGAGCCCTAGCAATTACATCCTTTCCTAATGTTTTACAAGACCCTATTTTCCTTGGGCCCTCATCTCCTCTCACAATGATTTTGATGAATTCATCCTCACATCTTTTAGGGCAAATTGTCAACGTGGGTGTCTACTCTTGGTGAGGGAAATTCAGAGCTAACACATATAAACAGCACCAGAAACATTTTCCTTCTTAGCCCATGTGTTTGCTCTACCTGTAGCCTCCATGACAGGAAAGCAGGCCTAGTAGGCATGCATTTCTCTGTTAAGTGAGGAAGGTCTGTTTGATGACAAAATTCATCACTACCCATTCATTCATTCCTTCTATGATTTACTTATAACCACACTTAAAGACGACCTTAATGTCTTATTATTTTACTGCACAATTATAAGGGGGTAAAATTTTGCTTCATAAAAATCTGCCTTAAGTAACAAATACAAAAGTTTGAAAAATATTTAAGTAACTTGTTACATTATTTTCAATGTTCAAGTTGCCTAGGGGCTCTCCACTAGTTTCATATAGTATCTAGAAAGGAGAAATATACAGAGAATTTAAGATTTGAGATATATTTTGAGGTAGTAATGATGTTACAGTCCAAAAAGACAGGTTTTAATGACATTTTTTAATTTTCAAAAGATTTTTCATATTTAAAAAGATTTCTGTCTGAGGCTGACTCTACGAGAGAGAATCCATGCCTAAAAATACTCTTTCCGGGAAGCTTCTGGGCATTCTCCTAACCCTGATCCAAAACCTATGCCTGGGGAGATTGAAGGACCTGGTAGAAAGCATTAATTACGATGATTAGACAAATTAACAGTATATTAAACAATATTCTAAACTTTTATAGAGAGAAAAACAAATGTAATCAAACTTAATCAGAGAATCAAATGTAAGCCTTGTTTGCAAGCCAAACACTTTATCTGCTGGGCTATATGATCAGTCCATATTCTAAAATTGAAAACAACTGTGAGACCTCAAATTTCACTCTTTATTGATATAGTTTTGACTACGAATGGTTTTGAGAGCCTACATGAATATTAGCCAAAAACTATGTACATTTCTGTAAACGCAATGTATTAAAATTTGGACAGAAATTACACTGGTTCACAGATTGTTTTGAGTTGTGTAAGTATATTGTCAGCATTGTTTTTCAGTCCATGAACAAACTGTGATATTTTCAGGAGCGTGGATCTTCCTTAGTATCTTTTAACAATAGTTTACAGTTTCAAATGTACAGTTTTTCTTCCTTGATTGCTTCTAAAATATTCTGTGCTTATTGGTGCCAATAGAATTAAAAATGTCCTCTTAATTTACTTCTCAGATTGCTCATTGTTATTAGGAATACACAAAAATGATTTTGAAGGGTTGATTTTTGTTTCCTATAACTTTGTGAGTTTCTTTGACTAATTATAATGCTGTGTGTGTGTGTGTGTGTGTGTGTGTGTGTGTGTGTGTATGTGTGTGTGTGTGTGTATGAGAGAGAAAAAAAGAGGGAGAGAGGGGGAAGAGAGACAGAGCAGGAGAGAGAGAGATTGAGAGATCATTTGTAGAGTGTTGCTTGTATACATGCATGTATCTTGCCCAGCCGCTTGATAATGTGTCACCAGTTCTGGGGTCCATTCCTGGGAAAGATTCATTCTCTCTCATTCAGTAGTTCTTATTTATCTTTAGTTCTGTGTCTAGGGGTGGAGGTCCCAGGACACTTTCCTTTCTACACTAACGTGTCTATTAATGTTGTCTCTGAGTCAGTCTTGTTTATGAGGCCATATTTTTTGTGGTATCCTGGGTGTAGCTTCCCTGTCAGTTGTAAAAGACACATCTCACTGCAGACTTACAGTTTCTTTAGTTTCTCTAGTTCACGTGATCTTTCCAATCTTTCTTTCCTGATTGCCCTTGATTCTTAGGTTCAGGAATTGTATTGTAGACTCACCAGGGTAAGTTGTATTCTAAGATGGTTATCTAAAATTACCTTTTTTTCTAGACCAGCATAATTCCTTTTCCTTATATCTGCAGATAAATGTAGCTTTTATACACATTCAAAAAAGTTTTTCTTTATATTAGGGTTCTTTATTTTCTTTTTATGGCACAATGTTATGGCTTAAGAGCCTATGTATATTTTAAAACATAGTAAAATTGTACAAAATAAAAGGAAATTTTTATTGTCTTATACAGATAATAGCAGTGAATTTTTCTTAGGTAGCCTTTTTTATGTCAACATAATTTTCTTCCACTTAAACTTTAGTGAGTGTTTTTATTATTGGCATTTATCAAGTAATTTAACCCTGAATCAAATATATAAACATATAGATTTCATTTTTCATTTTATAAACATGGTATACTCACTACTTTATTTTCATGTGATGAGTCATCCTTCCACACAAGATTAAAATCCTGTAAAACAAATGATGAATAATGCCTTTAATGTATCATTTAATTTGGCTTGCTGGCATTTTACTGAAGACATTGCATTGATATTCATTAGGAGTGTAGGCCTGTACCTGTACCTTGCCTTCTTTTAAATACTTTGTCTCCCTGAGTATCAGAGTATGGCTAGCTTTACAGAATAAACCATCTCCTTTCACTTTTTGAAGAGTTTGATGAAGATTTATATTTAAGAAAAGGAGGTATCTTGTTTTGATTCTTGTTTTCTGTTTCTATTTTGGTTTTGGTAATTGATTCAATTTCAGTTGTAGGTTCATGGGAAGTTTGTGTTTCTTACATGTCAGTATTAGTAGGCTGTATTTTCCCTTTTGTGGCCTAGGCTTCAGTTTTATTGAAGATGTGGGTTTCAGGCTCTATTTTCTACTACCTTCCATCTCCTCTGAGTCTCTCTCCATTCTTAGGCCTTGTTGTGCTACATATTTCTGTGAATTTGTCTCTTATGTAGGTCATTTGATCTAGTGACATGAAATTATGTTTTGTAGTGTGTCTATAACTCCAGACGTTTAGAGAATAAGCCAGAAAGACTGTGATTTGAGTGTCCTGGGCTACATGGTGACACCCTCACCTGAGGAAAACAAGTTACTCATTTCATTCACTTGTAAGTCAATCTATTTCTATAAAACCAGTTGTTTTGTACTACTTTGAGGGTTCTAAGTCTTCTGTCTCTTTTCTATGATAGATAAAGATTTCTCAGTTTTACTGATATTTTAAAAATAAAATGTTACCAGTTGCCCTGATGTTTTTTCTACCATCTAGTGATGCTGTTTTGTTCATGGCTGCTTTCAAATTCTAATTGTTTTCCTTCCTTCTGATAATCTTGCTTTAGTTTGCTTTCATTTTTTACCAGTCCCTTGAGGCAAAGTAAGAATAGGAAGACCTGAAACAATCTTCCATTTCTGCTTGTTTTTCAGCTATAAATATTTTACTTAGCACTGCTCTTGTCTCATCTCACAAGTTTATGAATATTATGTTTTTATTGTCATCTATTTCAAGAAATTTTATGATGTCAAATGTGATTTTCTTCTTTGACCTATTGGACATTTACAAGTATGTTGTTTAGTTTCCATTAATAGCTTCATGTATTCACTATTATAATTTTTAAACCTTATCCAATATTCACAATTTTATGATTTTAATAGTTTTAAATTTATTGGCTTTCTTTAGTTTTTTCTAGTCATAGACTCTAGAAATCCCAGTATTCAAAAGACTGTGATGATTGTGAATTTGAGGCCAGATTGGGCATCATAGCAAAACACTGCCCTAAAAACAATATGACTCCAGTGATAGAATCAGAAAGGATTAATAAGGTAACAGAGATTACACAATCATACCTATCAAACAAAACATTCCAACAGGAGAATCTGTTTCCTAAAATATGCCTAGAATAATCTTATGATCAAGTAACAAAAATAATGAAAAGGAAACCCTCATGTTTTAAATAAGTGAGCTTTCACTTTTGTGTGGGGCTCATGTGGTCCATGAGCTATTGACTGGGTATCCCTGGAAGCTCTTTACTGACTTTCAGAGATCATATATAATTAATTTAATGTATCTAACTGCTTACATAATGCTCCTTTTGGAGAATTGGCACCTAGACCTTCCTAGTCTTTTATATGGGGACTAGAAGATTAGGTAAATAACAAACTTATGGACTAACACAAATATGATGCTGTGTTCAAGCCCCAGTAAGAAAAGCATGCAGTTTTCCATCTTTATGGGCTCACTAGTATAACCTTTGGATGTTCTTTGCATCCTTATTAGAGCATTTCTTATACTTGTCATCTGAATGCCTCTAAAAGGAGTGTTCATAAATTAAAAAAGATATAAAGTCTCTTTCAATATTACTATAACTGTATGTGTGATAACATAATCTAAGTATGGCATGGCAGGGTGTCTAGTTCTGACAAGACTGGACATAGGGTAGATTGTTTTTTTTAGAAAAATAGACTCTATTAATGAAGACCACAAAAGGTCATGTAATAAGGCAAAATATGATGAACATAGTCTTAACTACCCATGAAAGACTGTTTTCAATGGGTATCAGCTAAAAGTGTACCATGCTTGCCTCCCACAGAGCTTTGTTTTGAAGATTCTTTGCAGATACAATTGCAATCTACTACCATTAGATCATCCCCTTCAAAAAGACAACAGGACTCCAATGGCAAACAGTTGGCAGGCTAAAAAAAATCATAATTGGAGGAGGGATAATTTTAACAGTAAGAGGAACCATGGAGTTATTATAATGATCTTGTGTTTGTAACAAGTGATCCACTGCTATCCTTTCAGAAGTTACCAAAAACTTACAGAGGAGGAGTCATAGAAATTCCACAGCATTTCAAAGACCAGTGACCTTTGCAAAGTATTATTCCAAAATTATTGGCAGGGAGGAAGCAAGAGAAAGAGATGTCCTGATATGACCCGCTCTCCTTCCAGTCTGCCTGGGATCCCAAAGAACAGAATAGCAAACTAGAGGGTTCAGAGAGTCTGTTATATTTCATGCAAGTGTTGGGAAACAGGACAGAGAGTGAAGGTTAATGTTAAAACAGTAGATGTCCCACATAGGGGACTGGCAATGTTATCCCAAGGATTACAATGCAGGTATTTTGTTTTTTCTCTATTTATGGGTCTCCTACTTCTCCTCCTTCCTTCTCTCCCTACTCCTCCATGGATATGAATAATAATTATAGTAATAAATCTTTGGTAAAATCACAACAAAATATTTATGCAAGCAGAAAGCCTATAAATAGGAAATTGTCACCAACAAAATGTTTTGCATAGACTATATATCAATTATGTTGTTGGTCCCCTAGAGACATTGTTCTCAGCAAAATAGTGACCTAAACAGACTTAGGGCAAGCCAGTTTGGCAAATACTGACTGTTTGGGGCTTAGTCAGTGAGCAGACTGAGAACATTACTGTACAGAAGCCAGTATTGATAAGCTTATAAAAATCTTACTAGAAAGACAGAAGCCTACATGAGAATAGCTCCAAAGGGATTTTTTAAAATTAATCATGACTGAAAATGCTCCTTAGAGATGAATCTTACAAGTTTTCAGAGACAAGTTTGCCTCCAGTAAACACAGGAAGAGCCTGAGAATGAGACAGGGATGTGTACCCATCTGTCTACACTGTCCCCATAGCCTTGGGTGAAACACTATCCACGTTGTGGTTTCTGACATAGGACATGGGGAAATCTGAGTTTAGATGGAGCCTTTTAGTCTCCTCTTACCCCCTATATTTAGTAATCTGGAGCCTTTGTGTCTAGATGGAATGTCTTAAGAGCCTCTCTAACTTTCTGAAGAGCTACAAAAGAGTTCATTAACCATTTTTGCCTTGTTTTTTTTTCTTTCATTAAAATAAGCATTGATACTATACTTGGAATAACAATTTAAAAGGTAGCATATGCACATAAAAAGGAATGAGATATTTAAGAGATTTATTGCCCATGAGAAAAAGCAGTATTACAACTTTACCAGGTTACCCCTCTGGAAGCAAAAACATATTCCCAATGTGTTTAAAAGGAGACAATCATTGTCAGTGACAAAACTTCTTCATATGTGTTTTCAGGTCCCCAAAAAGACTTCAAAAAGACCTCTATTGACTAAACCAGTCTAAATTAACTGCAGTTGCCTGCAGATGTGTACAGTAACAACAGAACCAAATATTATATTGTCTTGGGATGGAAAGTCTAAGAATATATATTCTGTAATTAGCATAATAATCAACCAAGGAAATGGTTGATTAGAGTTTAATCGGAAGATTTTATGCTCATATTATCATAGTTTTGAATCAACAATGGTAAGTTGTGGGGACAGCTGAAGACAGAGTTTCTTATGCTTATTCTGAATTATAAAAATGATTTTCTTTTTTAGCACTGAATAAGGAAGTAATTCCATACTAAAAGGATGGGAACTAAATGTTAATTTGGCAGTGGCTTCTTTACTGTTATGAATTTTTTTATATTTTCTATGTAATTAATAAATACAAAACAAAATAACCCCTAAAATTTACCATAAGCATTCAGTTTCAGGTAGAATATAGGTTTAGATCCCAACAGGATCTAAAAATGTAAACTACAATATAACTCTTATTTCTATGAATGCATATTATCAGTTCATTTTGCAAAATTAAGCAAACCAAGTAAGTATCTTATAATCTTTCTACATGGACAGAATCCTTGTGGAAGAAATGGGCACCTCTCTGATTTTTAAATAATTTCCTCAGAACTACATGGAATTGAAATCATATAGAAGTCATATTCTACAACTAATCTTTGTCATTTCTACTTAAATACTGAGCATTTATTTATGTAAATTACTTTTTTCATTACTGGGGCCAAATACCTTACAAGATGCAACCTCAAGAGGAAAGGGTTTGCTTTCCTTAGAAGGGTTGTAGTCCATCATGATGTAGAAAACATGGTGGCCGTAGTGGGATGGAGCTGTAACAGGACAGCTAAAGAAGTGGTTATGAAACCTTAATGTCTGCCCCCAGAAAATCACTCTTTCACCAAGATTCCATCTCCAAAATGGTACATAACCTTGCCAAACAGTGCCACCATCTGGACACCAATTGCTCACAAACACATAAGCTTACAGGGAACATTTCACATTAATGTATCTTTACATTACATCAATGTAAATGTAAATGTAAAGATACATCAATGTATCTTTATTATGGAAATGTAAGGCAACCATTTTAGGTGAAAATGTTGACTTTTCCCTGAAATTGTTTCTCATTTTTTTTGGTGTTCTTAATTAAAAGGTGTGGTAATCTAAAGAAATTATAATTTGAAGAATGTACAGTGAAAACCTACAGTAATTCTTGGGGTTTTTTGTTTTGTTTAGTTTGGGTTTTTTGCGGGGGGGGGGCATCTGTTAGAAAGATACTGTCCTTTAAATATAAAAAAACAATTTTTAAGTGAATCTAGAACCTGAAAATTGACTTTATCGTAGTAACTCAAAATGGAGCAAAAACGATATTATATTGGTTTTACTCTTCTGGCCTCTATATAGAACAATAAGAAAAGAAATTTGCATAAATTTAAACAATCAAGTGAGTAATCATTTCTTACAGCCTCACAAGGAAATTAATACATTCATTTTGCATGACTTTCCTGAATCCTGGGGAATCCACAGGGAAATCCAATGTTTTGGAAGAGGAGAATAACTCTTGACAGGGAAATACAGCAATAGAGAGGAAGCAGTCCATGGAGTCTCCTCCAGCTGTGGGTGATCAGCCTCAAAGAAGTCCAAGCAAACTAACAAAGACAATTCAAATAACACTTTGAGCAGCATTGCCTAGAATTTGAGACTTGCACTCTCTTCACTCCAAGGTCAAAAGTTAGGCAAGGCTGGGTAAGTAACAGAAGATACTCATAGAGAGGTTTTCTGGTTAGAGCCTATGAAATGTTTGTCTTAGGGATTTTATTGCTATGATGAAACACCATAGCCAAAGCAAATTGGGAAAGAAAAAGTTTATTTGGCTTAGCTTATACTTCCAAATCGCTGTTCATCAGGACAGAAATGCAACAGGAACCTCCAGGCAGGAGCTAATGCTGAGGCCATGAATATACTTACTGGCATGATTATTATAGTTTTCTCAGACTGATTTCTTATGGAATTCAGAAGCTCAAGCATATCCCCGAGCCTGGGCTCTCTTGCATCAATCACTAATTTAAAAAATGCACAACAGGCTTGCTTAGATCTTATTTAGGCATTTTCTGAATTAAATGTCCCCTCTTGCTTCTGTCCAGTGACTTCAACGTATGCCAAGTGTACATAAAACTAGCCAGCACAATTCAGGATGTCATTACTTTTAATAGCTGAATAGTATTCCTCTTTGTAAATATACCATATTTTCTTTATTCATTCTTCTTTTGAGGGGCATTTATGTTGTTTCTAGTTTCTAGATATTATGAATAAAGCTGTTATGAACATAGTTGAGCATGTGTCCTTATGATATGGTAGAGTGTCCTTTGGGTATATGCCCAAGGGTGGTATAGCTGGGTCTTGAGGTAGATTGATTCCCAGTTTTTTTGAGAAACAACTTTATTAATTTCCAAAGTACAAGTTCTCATTCCCACCAGCAATGGAGGAGTGTTCCCTTTGCTCTACATCCTTGAAACCATGAGCTGTCACTTGTGTTTTTGTTCTTAGCCATTCTGACAGTTCTAAGAGGAAATCTCAGAGTCATTTTGATTTGCATTTCCCAGATGACTAAGGATGTTGAGCATTTCATAAGTGCTTCTCAGCCATTTGAGGCTCATCTGTTGAGAATTTTTAATGGGATTATTTGATTTATTGATGACTAGTTTCTTGAGCTCTTTACTTTAGAGATTATCCCTCTGTCAGATGTGGGGTTTGTGAAGATCTTTTCGTATGCTGTTGGCTGCTGTCTTGTCCTTTTGATGGTGTCTTTGCATTACAGAAGGTTTTCAGTTACATGATGTCCCCTCCACCAGCCAAACATTAGGCAGCACTTAGGGATCCTGCATAAGAGAAGAAGGAAGGATTGTAGAAGCAAGAGGGGACAAGGACATCACAAGAAAATGCAAGAAAATGAACAACAAGGAAACCTACATGGAGCTGAGCTATGTCATCTGCATACATGTTGCAGTTGTATAGCTTGATCTTTTTGTGGGGCTGTCTCTGAATCTGCTGCCTGCTTTTTGGACCCTTTCCTCCTACCAGATTGCTTTGTCCAGCCTTAATTTAATAAGAGAGGAGTTGCCTAGTCTCACAGCAACTTGATATGCCATGCCTGGCTTGTTGACATCCTTAGGAGGCCTGCCTTTTTCTGAAGAGAAACATAGGAGAAGTACATGGGGTAAAGAGGGTAATAGGAGGTGTGTGGGGTACTAGGAGGAGAGGAGAGAGAGGAAACTGCAATAGGGATGCAAGATAGATGATAGATGATTTTTAAGATGTTCCCTTGCATCCAGGATTTTAAAGGATTCTCACCAGACATTGTTCCGTTATCTTTGACTGTCACTGTCAGAGTAACAAGATTTACAGTGACATGCAATGTTGTTTCGGTTGTTTGGTTTTGTTTTTGTTTTATTTTTCATTTTTAAATAGAAAAGCAACTAATACACTGTGGTGGAGAAAAGAGTTAGAGACTCTCTGTGATCCCTTCTTTTTAAAACTAGATGACTATTATTGGACATTCAACTTCATATAGCCACTCTTTTCAATGCAGAAAGCCTTGCAAATGATAATCAAGTTAACTAGGTAGTCTGAAATAGAGACTCCAAAATAATGAATAACAAATGGCAATAGACAATGGGTTACAACAGTCTGGTTGTGTTCACATGTCTTCATTTGGGAAATTCTGTTTCTATTCACTTACATCTGAGGGGCTCAACCATTAGAAAACAAACCTTAAGCTTCCAGAAATTGCTTTCATGTTCTTAAACTTGGAATCACAGCCTGGTTTCTAAAGTTTTAATAACTACAGTCTGTTAGGGCCTCATTCTACAGTAAACACATCTTTAAGACCATCTCCACATTGGTATAGATCTAGGCCAAATTACACTGGGTTATATGGTCCAGGAATTTCTAGGTAGTTGTTTTACTTTCTTATTCATACTAATCTTGTGTTAAACTTGCTGCTGCTATATTGAATGACACATGCTAGTTTTAAATCTCATTTTTAAGAAAGAAAGGTGTTTTCTGTTTTAGTTATCCTGAGTTTATACACATGAGATGATATATAAACACCTTCCAAGCTATATTCATAGACTTGATCAGTTGAGAAAGAACTGATCAGATGAGAGGAAAACAAATTCTTTCACATCTCTGAATATATGCCTTCTCATTTTAAATCTATAAGTGGTTGCTCTATTACTGAATAATTATCAGTGGATCACTTAGAAAAAAAAACAATTTTTTCTGGACAGTCATGGCACATACCTTTAATCACAATACACAGGAGGCAGAAGCATGCAGACCTCTGCGAGTTCTAGGCCAGCCTGGTCTACAAGCTCCAAAGTCACAGAAAAACCCTGTCTAAAAAAAGAAAAAGAAAAAGAAAGAAAGGAAACAGTTATTTGCAAATGATTGAATGGGATTTAGGCTTTAGAATATTGACTTACCAAATAAAACTAAAACGGACACTTGGTGATATGATGCTTAAATCTTAAGTCATTGTGGTTAGATTTGGTCAATTTGTGGTAAAGAACAATTTCTTCCTGGGAATACTACACCCACAAGTACAGAAGCATCTCCTCTTATTAGGGATGTCTCTGGAAGAGGAAATGGAATGGTTGAGAAGTAAAGACTAAACAGGACTATGTAGCAAGACTCTGAATCAAATAGTCTGTTATCATAACCATTCTCACCACCATCAAATAATTATTCTCCCTGTTTCTCAGAAGAAAATCCACAATAATTTGAACTGACCCCAGAGAAAAGTGTTGGTCTGTTCTGTAATCCATTCTACATAAGTGTTTACAATATTTTAAGTAATAAAAAGAAAAGAATAAGGATTGCATGCAGAATGCTATGAGGAAAAGAAGACACCCAAGAAAATCAACTACCAATTTCTGTAATAAATTCAGCTTTGTAAGAAATACAGAGAAAACAATGACTAAAAATGTATAACTCTCTGGAGAATCCCCCCACAAAGTGAAAAATGAAATCTCAAACTCTTCTATATGAGCAGAAATCTAACTGGAGAATTTGACGCTACTTAAATGTGTACTCTCTGTCCTCAAAGAGAAATGTTAGGATAAGTAAATACACAAGCAATGGTTTAGAGCCAATGTTGGTCTGCATTTTTTTTAGCTTTAATTACAATTTATGCTTTAATACCAGTTTTGGGAAAATAACCTCTTGAGCCAAAAGAGCCTATGCACTCAACACTCCGGCTGTTACATATTTTTGGAAAGGGAACAGAATGGTTTTTATTTTCTTTTATATTATGTGAATATAAAAATTGTCTTATAAAAAAGCCAGTTATTCTAATATACACAGGTCTGATACTTAAGATCTGTCCAGACACCTCACTGTTTCCCATTTCCACTTTTTGCTTTTGTTCACCTTATGAATTCATTGAGAAAGTGGGGGTGGGGTATCTACCTTGAGTCAAATGTTGTTCAGTAGAACATACAGTCCAGCAGACGTCCATATTATGTTTGTGTTTACTAAAGGTACTTCCACTCTGAGATTCTAGAGTGCAACTTCCTTTTATCCAGTGATGATAGCACCTCTAAGCCCTTAAGAATTCTTTCCTAGTCTTCAGAAGGTGGACATACATTTGTATGTAAACAAATTCTATGCCCTAGGCATTTAAGAGACAAGCATCATATTCACAAGGCCACACCTAATCACCTACAAGGGGAGGTAGGTTTTATAGTCTAGGAGTTCATCTATATAGAAAAACAAAGGGTTTAGGTAAAAATCTGGCTGGATATATCAAAAGGGTATAATAGCCTCTTTCTCAAACATACATATTTAACAAACTTACATAAAATAATTTCAATTCCCAGAATGTAGATGTTGAAGTAAAATTCAAGAAGGAAAAACTGTCCCACCAGCAATTACACTATGTGATTGTGGCTGTTTGGGATGTCTCCTGTTCTTACTCACATATTTTTGTACTTACTGCACTCAGAATATGAAAGATGTATTTCATAAAAGGACATCTGGCTCTCCTTAATATCTAAATTATCAAATTTTTATGCATCTATGTCAGACCCTTGGGTGTTTACTTTGAAACAGGTTCAAGTAAAGTTCACTTTGATAGAAAGCCATAATGTCTTCATGCATTAATTAGCATATTCTAATCTTGAAAGCACTAAATGAATCATCACTTCAGCTTATTAGTCCATTCAGGACCAGACTTGCCACTGTCTTGGCTCCAGTTTTTTTAATATCTGAAGCTCATTGTTTCCAGCTGTGACACCGCAGTGATCCTAGGGTAGGTAGAGTGGGTCATTATAATTCTCCAATGTCTAACAAACTCCAATACTTCTGAAGCTTTCCAGTGACTCTAGAGGATAGCAGAGTTGAGAAATTAAATGAACACCAGGAAATTGGTGTTCAAAAGCTCAGGCTCATACCTATAACTGAAGCAGTGTTCTAATCCTGAGTGAGCTGACTCATTTGGGAGTCAGTTACATTTTTTCCACCAGTAAATCCACAGGTCTATGTTTTCCCAAATTGAGTGTGTACAGACTGATATACGTAAATGAAGTTCTTATTAGTCTAAGTAATAAAAGCCAAGAGTCAGATATAGGGAAAAATGCTGAGAGATCAGAGAGAAGACGGAGCAAGCCAAAGCCATCTTTATCTCATTAGCTTCCCAGCAGAAAAGAGAGTGAGTTCCCATTTCCTCCTGCCTATATCCTCTGTCCACACAGCCATCTCACTTCCCTACCCAGCCATCTTACTCCCTGTCTTTACAGAACTCTCAACCTCTATAGTTAGCTAATGAAAGCTCTATTGTCTGATCTTCAGACAAGCTTTATTTATATAATCAAGGTATCTCTAGCTACAAGAGATCAAAATATCAGAGTTGCTTTATATGTATTAGATATTTTTGTCATTGAGACAAAATAGCTAACAACATCATAATGAAGGATGAGTTTATTTTGGCTCACAGTTTGAAGGTACAGTCCATCACTGAAGGGAAGGCATGGCAGCAGGGGCAGGAAGTAGCTGATCACATTATATCTATGATAAGAGGGAGATGAATACTGCTGCTCCATTCACTTTCTCTCTTATTTTTTCTTTTGATTTAGTCTCAGCCTCCATCCCATGGAATAATGCTGCCCATTTAGAGTGGGTTTCCTCATATAAATTAAGCTAATGTAGACTCTCCCCCCACAGTTAGGATAGGAGGTTTGTCTTCTGGGGTGGTTTTAGTTCCTGTCAAGTTGAAGGATGAATTAAACTATGTTCCATTAACATTTAATATAACAATTGCTTCAGTTAAATTCATGTAGTACCCTGTGACCAAAGGGAAATAAAAGAGAATTCATGTAGGTGAATTAGTGGGTCAGCATGGGCACTTATAATAAATGTGTTTCATTTAACAAATGTGGAAATTTGTCATTAAGGTAGTTCTCCAAGATGGTGGCACATACTTATATCCCAGCACTCAGAAGGCTGAGGCAGAAGGCCTAAAGTTTAAAATTCAGCCTAAGCTATATAGAAAGTGTTCTCAAAATAAATAAAATATTCTAATAAACTGGAATTGAACATAAAGTCATATACATAAATATGGCATCAACCACAAACTGAGAGAACTTCCCATACTGTCTTCGTAAGTGGCTACCAGGAGGAAACAAAGAGTATTGACCTAATCAGCAACAAAAAGCTTATTTTCATTCCTATACAATGAAGAAGATGTGTACTTGAATCATTGAAGGAAGATGTAAATGCTTTTTTTTAAAAAAGTGCATGCTATGAAAAGAGCATTTTTGAAACAAATTGGAAAGTTCCCACTACTGAATGGCTTAGACACAGGATGCAATTACAGTGCACAATGTTTAAAAGCAAGCAAGCAAACAAATAAAAAAGATTTGCTGTGATGATTTATTGCATTTTAACTTGATTGGCTTAATTCATGTGTAGATAAATGGTAAAATATTATTTCTGTATATATCTGAGAGGCTATTTTGCAAAATTAGCATTTGAGACAGTAGATATAGTAAACATTCCTTATCAGTTTTGGCAGGTATTACCCTATCCACTGAAGTCAGAGGCAAAATACCAAAGAAGTGATTCATTTTCATAATTCTCTCTCTGTGTATCTCTGTATCTCTCTGTCCCTGACATCTCCCATGTCAGCCCTTCCCTCTCTCTCTCTTCCTCTCCCTCCCTTCCTTCCTCACCCACACACGCAATCATTGCTTCCACACACATCCCTCTTTCTCCTTGGTCTGAAACACTCATGTCTACCTCAGACTACAGAACACCAAGATCTTTGACTGAATGAGTATATGACCAGAGTTCCTGGTTCTCCAGCTTATTTATGGCAAAAATTAAACTTGATCACCATAATCAACAAACCAATTCCCATAATAAATAATTTATTCTCTGTCCTCTAATCAGTTGTGAGTCCTAGCACTAAACACCACCCACTTCACAAAGAAACTTCTTTGATGGAGTCTGACAGTATACAAATTTTGGCTACAATACTGACATACTGAGCTATTTGTGCCTATGGATGTAATAGTGACATAAATGTTTTGAGATAACTAACCACTTTCTGGTTAGATTTGAGGCCTGCTCTTCAGGACGGAATTATATGCCCAGTTCTGTAATCTTGGCCAAAAACCCACGGATGGAAAGAGAGGTTATAGGCCCTAGGGAGGAGCCTCCTTATTGTTATTTTGTTAAATAGTTGTGCTGTCAAATTGCCTTCTAAGTATTTATGTTTTGTACCCATAGGCCAAGATGTCCTCACCCTTGATCAGAGATGCTTCTTTTTGCTATGGGCAGCAGTTACTGGAGGGATACATAACTAAGAATAAGAAACTTAGTACTCAGCCCTACAAAGGACATCTATGTTCCTCTTGTCCCTAACACACACAAACCAAAGCTCAGGGAACATGTCAAAAGAGGAAGAGAAAGGAATGTGGAAAGGGGTGTTGTGAAATGCTGTCATCTGGACACAATATAGCTATCACAATTATCAAGTCATAACAGCTGTATTAATTGAACATATACCACATATGATCAAGTCAGCCAACATCCAGGCATGGGTCCAGTATTCATCACACACCGAGTACCTATTCATAGTAGACAGCTGCAGGATGAAGTAAAATAATTCTTTTTGAAGATGTGGTAGGATTCAATGTTCCACCGACTGGTTCCACACCCATAAACATATGGATAGGATAGCACTAACTGGACTTAGGAGACTATTAAGTAATAATAAACAAAGTTGGAAGGGCCATGTTTATAAGGATAGTATATAATTAAAGGGTAAATGAATGGTAAGATGTGATCATATTTCATTGTATACAGGTATGAAAAATAGTTTCTTAAATCCAAATTATATTACCATTAAATATCATGAAATTAGCACAGCTAAATAGATAAAATTTTAAGTCTCAATATAAAAACAGATGAGCAAATATAAACTAGAGAAAGTATTCCTTAACATCATGGTACCATATCCAAGGATACATAAAAAAAAGTTTTTCTCAAAATGTATGCCATCCTAACAAATGCATACTCCTAACTCTCTCATAGCTTAGAGAGACAGCTCTCTGGATTTTTGAGATTGCAAAACTTTGTGTGTGTGTGTGTGTGTGTGTGTGTGAGAGAGAGAGAGAGAGAGAGAGAGAGAGAGAGAGAGAGAGAGGAAATTTTCCATATTGGTTCCAAATATCATCTTGTTGGTCAGGCTGTGGTGACCAACTGCTTTTAATTTAACCATTGACCTCAAATGCTGGGAAGGAACTAAGCAGAAGGACAGAGTGTAAATTAGGAAGGAAAAGCCCAAAGATCAATTTTTCTCTCATATTAGATCAAATTGTTCTAGGAGGTCCTACAATTTCCAATCCAAGTTTGTTGGCCTGTTTTACAAAGTCCATGTTAAAACATTACCTACTTCATTTGAAATAATTGGAACATAGAGAAACAATAAAAGCAAGAAAATGAGAAGGCATTGTGTTTAATTTCATGCATGGACATCTTGGAAATTTACAGGAATAATTTTGGTGACCTACCTCTGGTAGAACAATAGGTTATCAGCTTTCTATCAGTAAGGTTCTCCCACAGATTGATACAAATAAATATATTTGGATCCTTCAGAAATCAAGACTCAAAACAAGAAAAATACAAAACAAAGTAAAGAACCACCCATAATTAGACATTTGGACAAAATTAGATTAAAGAGTCATCTTGGAATTTTATTTGGAATTCTACCATATTCTTTTCATATTGTGGCTTCCCTTAATTAGTTTGAATAAAAGGCTTATATGTTTTATGCACATATAAATTACTATGGAAAGGCAAAAGTAAAAGCTAGAATTGTGTTCAATTTATTCAGTTTTCTTAGCATGTTTATTGGCTTCAGATTTGTGTGTGTGTGTGTGTGTGTGTGTGTGTGTGTGTGTGTGTGTGTGTGTGTGGTTGTGGTGAATTTACTCCAATAATAATGCCAGTGACACAGAAATTATTTATTAATGTGATCATATCACTAAATTCAATTAATTTATTCAAGAAATAATATCAACTGTCTAGAAAAACAAGTCAAATGAGGAGTATTACTAATGCCTTATAATAATTCAACAAGATAGCTTTTTCAAAACATTTGATGTAATTAAATATCATGTGATTTATTGAGGACTTAAAATGTTGTATTAATTATTTTCCTCATCACTAGGCCACAGACATGACAGAAGCAGAAGAAATTTGTTTTGAATGATGATGGTTCAGGGAAAACAGTCCATCGTAGTGTGAAGGCATACTGCTCTAGTGACACTGTCAATAACTGTGGGAGCTTCTGACATATTATATTGCAGCTACAAACAAGAAGAGAGAACAAAATATAAGCAGACCCAGGTACTTCCCACAGTCTATATCACTGATCAGTTGCTACAACTTCCCAAAGGTGCCACCACTGTGAGCCAAGTGTTCAAACACATGAGCCTATGAAGAGCATTTCAGACCCAAACCAAACAGATGGCTTTTATCTTTGATGACCAATATAAATGATTTTGTAAATGAAATATCAAGAAACAGATTTTCTCTCTCTCTCTCTCTCTCTCTCTCTCTCTCTCTCTCTCTCTCTCTCTCTCTCACACACACACACACACACACACACACACACACACAATGTTGGTTTAGCCATTCTTCATTGATACAAACTTGATTTTCTCATTTGTAAAGTTCTTAGCATCCTATCTTGCATTCTTATTGTGAAAGCAGGAATTGATGAATGCTAAACACAGGTGTCAAAATATATTACACATAGAAATATGTTTCCCTGACCCATTACCAACAAGGCTGAGTTGACATTGAAATAAAGCATAAAGCATTTCTTTGAATGTAAGTAGTAGCATTTTGCATCTCTTCATTATCCAGTCCCCTTAGTCAAACCATGAAAGAAGGGAAAAAGCCATTTGAACACAATTGTGTTTGGTCATTTTTTTTCATGCAACTTGAATAAACAGAGTTTATCACACCACAAAGATGAAACAGAACACAAACTAAAAAGGATAGTGAAAAAATACAGATATATACATTGATATAGATATTAGAATAACCAAGTAATCCGCGAAGTGCACTAAACTCATGTATAAAATGACCTACTCCAACTTTTGTAGTATAAACTCCCATAGCAGAATTTTAGGTTCTGGAATTAAGTCATACTTAAGAGTATTGTCTTAGGGTTTTTTCTTTTTTTCTTTTTCTTTTTTTAATTTAAACTTGAAACAAGATTGTTTTACATATCGGCTCCAGTTCCCTCACCCTCCCATTCTCCCCTATCACCACAACCAAACCCCAGACCATCCCCTTTCTGCACCCCATGGAAAATAAGTCCCTCCCTGGGGAGTCTTCAAAGTCTGACATATCATTTGGAACAGGGCCTAGGTCCTCCCCCATGTGTCTAGTCTGAGAGAGTATCCCTCTATGTGGGATAGGCTCCCAAAGTCCATTCGTATACTAGGGATAGATTCCGATCCATTATTAGAGGCCCCCCATGAGCTTCCTAGTCCTCCTAACACTCACATTCAGGGAGTCTGGGTGGGTCCTAAGCTGGCTTTCCAGCTATCAAACTGGGTTGCATGAGCTACCCCTAGTTCAAGTCAGCTGATTCTGTGGGTTTCTTCAGCCTGGTCTTAACCCCCTTTGCTCATCACTCTTCCCTCTGTGTAACTGGATTCCAGGAGTTCAGCTAGTGTTTAGCTGTGGGTGTCTTCTGCTTCCATGAGCTACTAGATGAAGGCTCTAGGATGGCACCTAAAGTAGTCGTCAATCTCATTATTGTGGAAGAGCATAAAAGGTAGCCTCTCCACTATTGTTTAGATTGTTAGTTGGGGTCATCCTTTTAGATTTCTGGAGATTTCCCTAGTGGTGGATTTTTCCTTAAATCTATAATGGCTCCATCTATTATTGTATCTCTTTTCTTGTTCACCTCTATTCTTTCCCTGTCTCAATTTTCCTATTCCCTCATGCCCACCTCTCCTCTCCTCTTTTCCACTTCTCTTTCTCCTAACACCCTCCTCCCTCCTTCCATGTTCCCAATTTGCTCAGGAGATCTTGTCCCTTTCCCTTCTCTGAGGGACCATGTGTGTCTCTCTTAAGGTCCTCCTTTTTTCCTAGCTTTTCTGGTGGTGTGATTTGTAGGCTGGTAAAACTTTGCTTTATGTCTAAAATCCATATATGAGTGAGTACATACACTGCTTATCTTTTTTTTTTTTTTAACAGGGTTAACTCACTTAGGATCGTTTCTTCTAGTTCCATCCATTTCCCTGCAAATTTCAGAATTCCCTTGTGTTTTTCCACTGAGTAGTACTCCACTGTGTAATTGCACCACATTTTCTCCTTCAGTTCTTCAGTTGGGGTGAATCTAGGTTGTTTCCAAGTTCTGGCTATTACAAATAATGCTGGTATGAACATAGTTGAACAGATGTCACTGTTTTAAGAATGCACATCATTTGGGTATATGCCTAAGAGTGAAATTACTAGATCTTGTGGTAAACTGATTTCCATTTTCCTGAAGAACCTCTATACTGATTTCCAAAGTAACAAACTCCCCCTGCTGGTGGGGAGTTTGCACTCCCCACAGCAGGGGAGAATTTTGTGGCTTTCTCCTTATCCTCTTTAGAATGAACTATTTTTGGTGTTTTTGATTTTAGTCATTCTGACAGGAATAAGATAGTATCTCGGAGTTTCCCTTTCAGAACTTTTTTGTAGGGCTGTATTAGTTGATTTCTATTGTTTAAATCTGGTTTGTCATGGAATATCTTGGTTTCTCTGTCAATAGTGATTGAAAGCTTTGCTGGGTATAGTAGTCTGGGCTGGCATCCATGATCTCTTAGTGTTGACAGAATATTTATCCAGGACATTCTGGCCTTCAGAGTTTCCATGGAGAAGTCAGGTGTAATTCTGATAGGTTTGCCTTTATATGTTACTTGGCCTTTTCCTTTGCACTCTTAATATTCTTTCTTTATTCTGTGTGTTTGGTATTTTGATTTTATGTGTTGAGGGTGTCTTTTTTTGTGGTCCACTCTATTTGGTGTTCTGTAAGCTTCTTGTACTTTCATTGGTATGTCTTCTTAAGGTTGGGAAAGTTTTCTTCTCTGATTTTGTTGAATATATTTTCTGCAGCTTTGAGTTGGGTTTCTTCACCTTCTTCTATACCTACCATTCTTAGGTTTGGCATTTTCATGGTGTCTCATATTTCCTGAATATTTTGTGTAAGGGATTTGTTGGATTTAAGATTTTCTTTGGTCAATGAATCTATTTCTCCTAGGGTATCTTCAATATCTGAGATTCTCTCTTCCATCTCTTGTAATTGGTTCATTATGCTTGTGTCTGTAGTTTCTGATAATTTGCCTAACTTTTCTATTTCCAGCATTCCCTCAGATTGTGTTTTGTTTTTGTGTTTTTGTTTATCTCTATTTCAGCTTTCAAACTTTGTGCTATTTGAATTGTTTCTTGTAATTTTTGGTTTGTCCTTTCCTCCATTTCTTGAATTTTTTCTTCTATTCTTCTAAGTGATTTTCTCATTACCTCTTTGAGGGTCTCTATCATCATCATAAATTTGTTTTTAGGGTCATTCTCTTCTGCTTCATCTATGTTGGGATGTTCAAGTATTTCTGGTTTGGAGTACCTAGCTAGACTCTAGTGGTGTCATTTTGACCCTTCAGTTGTTGACTGTATTCTTATACTGTCATCTACCCATCTCCTCCTTCATTGTGCTTTGGTAGAGTCTCTCCCTCTTCTGGTGTGTACAGGACCAAGGTTCTCTTCTGGTAGGTGGAAATAGTTCTAATAATCTGATGGCTTGCCTTCTCCAGTAGGAGACTCCTTCCATGGTTGGAGGCTGGACCAGGTTTCTGAAAGACTCTGGATGAGCCTGTCAGCTAGGGCAGGCTCCCTTGCATGAAGTCCTCAGACCTCAGGACACTCTTAGCAGGGCACTGGAAGGCAGGGTGGAAACAGGCCCACCCTTACTACCTTCCTGTCTTAGGGTTTTTATTATTTTGAAAAACACTATGACCATGGCAACTCTAATAAAGGAAAACATTTAATGGGGGAGTGGCTCATAGTTTCTGAGGTTTGGTCTGTTATCATCATGGCAAGAAGCAAGGCAGCATGCAAGCAGATGTGGGGCTGGGAAAGGAGCTGATAATTCTTAACATCTTGACCCACAGGCAACAGGAAGTGGTCTGAGACATTGGATATATCTTGAACATGGGAGACCTCAAAGCCTATGCCTACTACAAGGCCACACCTATTCCAACAAAACTGTATCTTCTAATAGTACCACTCTCAATGAGCTTATTCAGTCCAATTACACTTTAAACTTTAAAATGCTTGATTTTTAAACACTGTGGGACCTTTAAAGTTATACCATGATTTACATTAAAATTGTAACATGAGGTCTTTATAAAGGAATGATAGTGATATGTTAATATTTTAGTCATGATATATTTGTGTGTCGAGCTGACAATGGATTAATTGTTCTGAGTAGCTTTTGTTAATTTGACACAAGCAAGAATCACTTGGGATGAGTGAACCTTAAGGGAGGAATTTCTTCTATAAAACTGGCCTACAGCCATGTCTGTGGAACAGTATTTGAGTTATGATTAATGTAGGAGGGCCTGTTCTACCATGAGAAGCACAACCCCTGAGCAGGTGGCCCTGGGTTATATAAAAAAATAATCTAAGCAAATCATGGAGAACCAGCCAGTAAGCAGCATTTCTCCATGGTGTCTGGTTCTGTGCCTGCCTCTATGTCCCTGCTCTCACTTCTCTCATAGATGTATGGCGACCTGTAACATAAACCTTTTCCTCCCCAAGTTGCTTTTCCTCACTGATTTTAGCACAGCAATGGAAAGCACACCAGAACAGATAGTCACTAACCTGTTCTCAAGGTCCTTTAATAACATAATCTGTGTGATTTTTATAGACCATTAAAATGTCCACTTTTAGCTTCTATAACTAGACTGCAGTCAGAGAAACCATCAAGAGAGTGAGCAATGGCCTGGCTGAAAGCAGAATGCCAAGCACTGGGAAAGGGAGATGCTGTGATACAAAGGAAACATAAATCAGAGTGCATAGCCGAGAGCATATTTTATCCATTCTCTTTTATTTCATTGACAGGTATATGAACTTAAACCATGATCTACTTCTAACCACTGAATTAACTGTCTATAACAACATAGCATCCTTGGCCAACCAACAAACCCCAACAAAAGTAAGTTCTTGAGCAAAAATCTGTTTGTAGCCATGGGTCTCATTCCAGGGCCATGCTTCTTTTAACTGGAAAGAACTAACTCATGCATATCTGGATCAGATTCAAGGCAGTGCATTGGCACAGACAATGCAATTTCTGGATTTTTTCTAAAACGGCTGTTGATGTTCTACAGAATTAGTAATTATTCCTCTCAGTGTCACCATATAATTAGTTTAATAACATTTTAAATATGGATACTGAGAAGCAGAAAGACAGTTTAGTTAAGCAGCTTAAATTCAGTATTCAAACTAGCCTTGGATTATACTCCAAAGCCCTATTTATTGCTTTATGTTATAGCCATCCATAAAGATTACATTTCTCTAAACTGATGAAGGGCAATAATAACTCATATTGTGATCATACAATGACAATGTTTTGCTTGGTGCCCAATGTAGAGAAAACTGTAGGTTTTATTTTTGTTGTTGTTTGTTTGTGTGTGTGTGTGTGTTTTGATGTTGATAAAGCCCAGTGCTTAATGCATACTAGTATGTTCTAGCACTGAGATATACTCCAGTTACTGACAAAATTAAAAAGAAAAATGGAAGCAAATAAAATTGCCCCAAGTTTTTTTGTTTTTTACAAACTTTTACAGGTTTGTTTGTTTTGAGACAGGGTTTCTCTGTGTTGCTTTGGAGCCTGCCTTGAAATGAGCTCTGTAGACCAGGCTGGCCTTGAACTCACAGAGATCCACCTGTCTCTGTCTCCCAAGGCATTAAAGGCATGAGCCACCAACACCTGGCTGACTGTAAAATTTTTAATGATAGATTTTAAATATGTATTCTTAGCATGTCATCAGACTAAGTTCATATGGGGGTGAAACTTTACTTACAAGGAGATTAATTATAATGTCAAGGAAATGATAGACTAAATTCCTATGATTCTTAGTACACTTTGGCCTCATTAAGAGTAAAATATTCTTAAATCTATTGAAGATGGCACTATTACTTCAAATTTACATTCCACATCTGACATACAATATGGTTAAGCTCTTAGAAACACATGGAATTTGCTGACATTCAAGAATACATTTTTCCTCAATTCCTCCCACCCATCCTGTGGGTGTGAGCAGTGTTTTGGAGTTTCTTCTTTATACACAAGCTTAGATCACATCAACTTGGACAAGGTAAGACGTTTCAGAAAGTCTATTGCTTACTCAGTTTTTAAAAATATGGCATGCCTAATTTTAAAAGGAAACAGACACCCATGCTATTTTCATAATTTGTTTTTATAACTTATGATTAGTTGCATTCGATTTATTACAAAAACTGTCTTCATTTCCGTAAAACATGATACATATCTTTGCCCTTCTTACATGAATCAAATCTTTCTAAGCCAGAAGTTACTGTTCTAAATGGACTTGCACTTTCTAAGACATTTCAACTTCCTGGCAAAGCTCTTGTATACTTGGTTATGAGTTTCATTACTTTATTTATAATAATTTATACTTAAACTAAGTTAGCATGGGAAATCACTGCTGTATAAACAAGTCTATTTCCCTTTGGCTTGGTTAAAATGAATAGACTAATATGTTACTTGCAAAACTTCTATTGTAAATTCAAGAATTTAAGTTATGTATATTCCATTATTTGCATGATTACCAGAATTATTATTTAGAAGTACAATTATTATCTAGTTTGCCACAGAACCACCTCAGAATTATCTTTCATAATTAAAAGTATCAGTCATCTACAGCTCCAAATGCTTTCCTAGTTCTTAGACTCTGTTGTAATTCTCCTCTACTCACTCCCTTCTGAGCCCTCTCCTATCCCTCACTGTTTCAGGTTACTGACCCGAGATCTACAATATCTCTAATACAGCTCCCAGCATTTGTTCTTCAACTCATGGATGTCACTACACTCATATGTAAGATGCAAGCTCCATTTATTTTCCTTGGCATCAATGATCATGTTACATACAGAACACACATAAGTGAGCCACCATATGTATTGTTTGTTTGACTAATTAGAGCCTTGGGCTGGCACTCAAGCCCTGATGACATGCATTTGCCATCCTTGTACTTTAAAGTTGAAGTGAGAATGGAAACTCAATCCCAACTAAAGCTGAGGGAGAAGACTGTCTCAAGATAAAAAGTACTTCCATGTGTGGTGAACACCCAGAACACATAAAATTGAGAAAAAAAATAGCAAACTAATTTGGAGAAAACACAGAGTGTGCCAAGATAGCAGAGAAAATGAGGGGGGATTGTGTCCTAGAGTCTCAGTGGTAGACAGATGTGAGAATGCACCAGCAGCCTGGTGCTTATGTGATGATGGAACCAAGAAGAGCCTTCAGTTGTCAGATGAGTGGTTGTATCCAAGAGTTGACAGATGGGTTTCAAGAGATTGCTACGGTTGAAGAAAATCTGTAGTAGGTTAAGTAACAAAAGCAAATAAATAAAACAGAAGCCCACCCACACAGAATTTTTTAAAGAGCACACCAATAGATAAATTATAAAGAAAGCTTGTTGAAGGGAAGATGAAAAAAATACGAAATCAAAATGAATGACAATGGAAAATCTTCTAAATTGCTGTTAAGAAATCCTTTTACGTGAAAAAAGAAAGTGGCTATAGTCTCATTAGAGGACAAAGAAAGTCAAGTACAGGAAAAGCAAGCTACTTCCTCACCACAAGGAAAGAAGCATGGAAAAGTCAGTGAAACTCATCTTGTATTTTCTGCAGTTTTCTTGCTATAGGCCGGGTACTGACACACGGACACACAGTAAGTATCCAATCGCTGTTGAGTGAATGAAGAGCTTTCTGTGGATCATGTCATTGGGGATGAAAACAAGATGCTTCCCCTAGTGATGCTAGCCATCTCCCTACTATATGTGATTACTGTTATACAGCAGGGAAGCGTGAGGTGCATCTTCAGGAAGAACAGTGACTGCATTTACATAACAAAAAAGATGCTTACTAAAATTGGGTAGTAAATCTCACAAAACCAGTGGAAACATGAAGATGACCTTCTCTCTTTGAACCCAATAATGAGGTTAACAATCATCTCTCAGAGGATTTATCACATGCATTTTATCCAGAATTAACCTAACCCTGTATATCATACATTAAGCTAAGGCAGTTGAGTACATACTGGAATGAACTCAAGTGCTTCTTCCTCCTGCTCTATCTCCAGTTTTAGACTCACATAGATACACTCTGAATGATGAAAAGATGGACTCCAAATTCCAGTGGTATACAAATAATAATGTATGCAAGACTTTCTGAGGTCTACATTTCTAAAATAAAGCCAAAGTAGGTGTTTCAATTGAACTTCTGTTTTAATAATAAGAAATTCTAAAATAATAATATTCTCCCTTTATAAAAATATGTAATTAATTAATTGTGTATGTGTTCTGGGGGTGAGGGTATACGTATAGGAATGTTGATATATGTGGAAGTCAGAAGTATCAGTGTCAAATCCCTCTGGAGCTGGAGATACAGGTATCTATAAATCACCTTGACATGATGCTTTAAACCAAACTCAGGTCCTTGTCAAGAGCAATATGTGCTTTTAATTGCTGAACCATCTCTCAAGCCCCAATAGTAGTCTTTAGAAATAAGGCATTTATCTCGTTCTCAATTTTAAATTGAAAATAGATTCTTCTCTCATACAATGCATCCCTACCACAGTTTTCTCTCCCTCTACCCCTTCTAGCTAGCATACCACACACACACACACACACACACACACACACACACACACACACACACACACACACATCCCACTTTCCCAGATCTACTTACCCTCTGTTTCCCTTCAGTTCTCCAAGAGACAACAACCAAATATGACAAGGGGAAATACAATAAGATGAGGCAATAGCCCTCATATCAAGGACAACACAACCCAAGAGGAGGAAAATAGACTCAAGAGCAGGCAAAACAGCCATAGGCACACCCACTCCCAAATAAGGGGAGACACCGATATCACAAAGGTGGTTTTCCCAGGATGAGGCATCCCATTGCATTCTTTCTCTTGGAACCCAGGTTCTGTCAGTCTCCGCATATAGTTTTCTTTCCATAGTTCAGTGTAGCTGGTAAGAACATGGCCTGTGTGGACACCTCAACCAATACATGGAAGGAGGAAAGAAGCGTATACTGCCTGTCTTCCAAAATACTGTTCTAAATTAATACACAGAATTCCTATTTGTATCCAATTAGCCAAACTTTAATCACTAAAATGGAACTAACTTCAAAAACTCAGAAAGTGAGCATGTAATCTAGGCAACTAGAATTGCAGCTAGGAATGATGAGTTTGGATGAACCTGAAGAAAGAGAATATGACAATTTTGTCAAATCTAACAGCCATAACTGTGGAACTCTGCACATGTCTTTAGGCTTCTAATTTTCTAGAACTTTCCAAAGAGGGCCTGAACTTGCTTAGACACATGCTGTCCAGCACCAAGTTGTTAAGTCTCATTTTGCACCTGGCTATTGTCAACACCAGCTCATGCAAATGGAGTCTTAACTTCATAACCTGATGAATTCAATATGTCTTCTCTAGAAAATTATAATGTGGCTTATCTAGAGTCATTTTATTCTCACTGTAATCACAACATTTGGGAAAGGATATTAAAGTAATGATTTTAACACACATAACACGGATTTCTTCTAGATAATCCTTCTCACTGTCTCTGCATTCTCTTCCTGGTGAGTAAGCAGCCCCATTGCATCAGGGATCATCAACAGCAGATGAAATTTAATCCAACACATCCTGTTTTGTTTTTCATTGCTTTTCACTTGTTTGGTTAGATAGTTCTATTTGGTTCTATCACCTTTCTTCCTTTCTTTTTTTCTTGCTTGCTTTGCTTTTTATTTCTTTTTTGTTGTTTCATTGCTTGTTCTAGGTAGGAGCTTCATATAAGCAAGGTCTTTCTATGTATCTAGGACTGGCTTTGAGCTCTTAACTCTTCTGCATACACCTCCAGGATGCTTGGATTACAGTCACGCACCACTACACTCAACCCAATTTGTCTTTCTAAACAAAACTTTAGGAGATGTCAAAAATGGAGGGACTGGAGATGTTTGTGAATGCTAGAGAACTTGCCTGGCACCTGTACGGCCCTGGGTCCAATAGTCAGGACCTTTCTCCCCAAAGAAACATTGTATTTGAACACACACAAACCTACTTATTTACATATCATCTATGACTGTTTTTTTGGCTACAAAGGCAAACATGATTAGCTGTGATAGAAGCAGTCTGGCTTACAAAACCTAAAGTACTGTCTGACCCTTCCAAAGAAAGGTCATTGGTTACTGACCTAGTATCCCAAAACTAGAACCATTGTAGAAATGAGCTGGTGAGTGGGTTCTCAAGAAATACAGTGATTTGTTTTCCTCAAAATGTCTTTTGTTTTTAAAATTTGTGTCTACTAATAATGTTTATAGATTAGATAATTAATGTATGTAATTTTACTCAGCAAAAGACAATCTGTAAGAACACATTGAGCTATTATTATGGCTGTGAATAGTAGAGTTTTATTCAAACTGTTCTCCTTAAGATTGATAGAAAACTTGACTCCAGTTAATTAAAATCCAGGGATGGAGGGACTGGTCATTCAGCTCAGTTGGAAAAGTGCTGGCTGTACAGGTAGAAACTATGAGTTTGATCCCAGGAACCCATGAAAAACTCACATATGGCAGAAGACACAATAATTAATACTAAGAAGACAGCCACAGGCAGCTAGCTCTCTGGGGCTCACTGACCAGCTAAACTAGCCTAGTGGGTGAGTCCCAAGAAACAGTAAAATACTGTGTCAAAAAACAAGGAAGCTGAACCCCCCTTCCAAACACACACAAAAAACAAAACAAAACAAAACAAAAACATTGCCCTAGCATCAAAATCCACAAGAAACGAGCTAAAAAGTTTGCTAATCATCACCTAGGAGATTCAGCAATGTCTAAAATCCAGGAGTTCTGGTACTTTTCTTTCCTTTTTATTTTAAAAATATATTTTACATCCATTTTGCTGTGAATTTCAGGATTGAATTGTGTTTCTTTGCTGAGTAGTAATCCATTGTGTAAATGTACCACATTTTCTCCATCCATTCTTCAGTTGAGGGACATCTAGGTTCCTTCCAGGTACTGGCTATTACAAATAATGCTGCTATGAACATAGTTGAACAGATGTCCTTGTTTATGATTTGCATTTCCCTAATAGCTAAGGATGCTAAGCACTTTCTCAAGTGTCTTTCGGCCATTTTAGATTCCTCCATTGAGATTCTCTATTTAGTCCTGTATCCCACTTTTTAATTGGATTATTGGGTGTTTGGTATCTAGCTTCTTGAGTTCTTTGTATATTTTGGAGATCAGCTGTCAGATGTAGGATTGGTGAAGATCTTTTCCCATTCTGTGAGCTGCCATTTTGTTTTGTTGACTGTATCCTTTGCCTTAAATAAGCTTCTCAGTTTCAGGAGGACACATTTATTAATTGTTGATCTCAGTGTCTGTGCTCTATTGTTATGTTCAGGAAGCAGTCTCCTGTACCAATTCATTCAAGGGTACATCCCCCTTTCTCTTCTAAGAGGTTCAGTGTGGCTCGGTTTATAATGAGGTCTTTGATCCATTTGGTCTTAAGTTTTGTACATGGTGATAGATATGGATCTACCATCAGTCTTCTACACATCATCATCCAATTGTGGCAGCACCATTTGTTGAAGATGCTTTCTTTTTTCCATTGTATAAATTTAGCTTCTTTGTCAAAAATCAGGTGTTCATAGGCTTGTGGGTTAACATCAGGATTTTCAATTTTATTCCATTGGTCTACCTGTCTATTTTTGTGCCAATACCAAGCTATTTTTCTGGACTATAGCCCTATTATTGAGTTTGAAATCATGGATAGTGATTCCCCCAGAAGTCCCTTTATTGTACAGGGTTGTTTTGGCTATCCTGGGTTTTTTGTCTTTCCAATATAAAGTTGAGGATTGTTCTTTCAAGGTCTGTGAAGAATTGTGCCAGGATTTTGATGAAGATTGCTTTTAATCTGTGGATTGCTTTTGGCAAGATTGCCATTTTTACTGTGTTGATCCAAGGTAGTCAAGAGCATAGATCTTTCCATTTTCTGGTATCTTAATTTCTTGAGTGAAGTAACCCAGTCATAAAAAAAGACAAACATGGTATGTATTCACTCGTGTATGAATTTTAGACAGCCTACAATTCACACCACCAGAAAAGCTAGGATACAAGTAGGACCCTAAGAGAGACATACATGGTCCCCTGGAGAAGGAGAAAGGGACAAGATCTCCTGAGCAAATTGGAAGCATGGAGGGAAGGGAGAGGGAGTTAGGAGAAAGAGAAGGGGATGAGAGGAGAGGAGAGGTGGACATGAAGAAACATTAAGACAGGGAAAGAATAGAGGTGAACAAGAAAAGAGATACCATAATAGAGGGAGCCATTGTAGATTTAAGGAAAAATCTGGCACTAGGAAATGTCCAGAGATCTATAAGGATGATCCTACCTAACAATCTAAGCAATAGTGGAAAGGCTACCTTTAATGTCCTTCCACAATAATGAGATTGATGACAACTTTATATGCCATCCTAAAGCCTTCATCTACTAGCTAATGGAACCAGAAGCAGAAGCAGAGACCCACAGGTAAACACTAGCTGAACTCCTGGAATCCAGTTACAGAGAGGGAAGAGTGATAAGCAAAGGGGGTCAAGACCAGTCTGGAGAAACCCACAGAAACAGCCTACCTGAACTAGGGGGAGCTCATGCACCCCATTCTGAAAGCTAGGAAACCAACATAGGACTGACCCACATCCCCTCAATGTGGGTGTTATTTAAAAGGATTGGGCAGTCTATGGGGCTTCTACTAATGGATCAGAATCTATCCCTAGTATATGAGTGGACTTTGGGAGCCTATCCCACATAGAGGGATACGCCCTCAGCCTAGACACATGGAGGAGGCCTGGGGCCTGCTCCAAATGATATGACAGACTTTGAAGACTCTCCATGCAAGGCCTCACCCTCCCTGAGAAGCAGAAAGGGGATGGGCTGGGATCTGGTGGGGGTGGTAGGGGAGGATGGGATGGTGAGGGAACTGGGATTGATATTTAAAACAACCTTGTTTCAAATTTAAATTTTAAAAGAGGAAAATCATTTTTATCCTTCTCTCATGCATTACATCCAAACTCCTTCCCTCCACACTCCTTCCACACCACTTTCCTTCTCCCTATATCCACTCCTCCATTTTCCTTCAAGAAAAAGAGCAGGCCTCCCAGGGATATCAACTAAATACAGTATCACAAATTACAATAAGACTTGGCACAAGCCCTCTTAAGAAGAATGGATGATGCAACCCAGGAGAAAAAGGGTCCTAAGAGCAGGCAAGAGTCAGAGACACCCCCCCATTCCCACTGTTAGGAGTCCTGCAAGAACATCTTATGAACATAGCTATAATGTCTATACAAAGGACCTAGTTCAGAGTCACAGAGGGTCCATGATTGTTACTTCAGTCTCTGTGATCTGCTATGAGCCATTGTTAGTTGTTTCTGTAGGTTTGTTCTTACAATGTCCTTGACCCTTCTGGCTCCTGCAATCCACCCATGCCCTTCTGCAGGGTTTCCTTGGCTCCACCTAGTGTTTGATAGTGGGTATCTGCATCTGCTTCCATCAGTTCCTGGATGATACCTCTCTGATGACAACAATTTGGCACCAATTTATGAGTATAGCAGAAGATCATTAGTAATCATTTCATTTAATGTTTTTCAGTCATGTTTCATTCTATCTTGGCTCTCTGAGCTGTCCAGCCTCTAGTTTCTGGTTATCCAAGTAGCTTCAGCCAAGAATCCCTCTATGGTGTAGGTCTCAAATTGGACAAGTCATCAATTGGCCACTCCCACAAGTTCTGTGGCACTGTTTCCCCCAACACATCTTGCAGACAGGACTGATTACAGGTTGAAGGTTTTGTCATTGGGTTGATGTCCCAGTTACGCTACTGGAAGCCTTGTCTAGATATAGAAGATGAGCAGTTCAGGCTCTATACCTCCATTACTTGGAGTCTTTCTAGGGTCACTGTTTAAGATACTAGGGCATTTCTATTGCACTATGTTCCCATATTGCCCTCTCCCCAATTCCAGTTGTCTCTCCCAGTAATCTCTCTTCCACCCAGCTCTCTGTCACTTGATCCCTCCTGTTCCTATCCCTACCATCCCCTAGTCTGCAAAATATATTCTGTTTCTCCTTCCCAGGGAAATCCATGCGTCCCCTGCTTTATCCCTCTCTGTTGATTGTAGGATTACACAGCTATTAAAAACAACGACATTATGAAATTTGCAGGCAAATGAATGGAACTAGAAAAAGTCATCCTGAGTGAGGTAGCCCAAACACAGAAAGACAAACATGGTATGTACTCACTAACAAGTGGACATTAGTTGGCACTTTTCTATTTATGCATTCCTGGCCACACCATAATAAATAGGTTTCACCAACCTAAAAACCAGCAAAGATGTGAATCTCTCAGAAGACACAGCCATCTTTATAAGGTCAGGGTAAGTCCAAAGTTCTTATAAGATCAGTTTTTAAACACAGGAAATATTTTAAGACATTAATGTAAATTCAATTTGTTTTCAAACCCAACTTTCTCTTTTTTTCCTCTCTAAATTTCTAAGGCACATTGAAAAAACAAATTGCAGCATTCTTAATCATTACCAGACAATACATTACAGAGATGTTTGTGTTCTACAAAAGAATTCCAGTGATTCCCTGATACTGCTGCTTCTCTTGTCAACATGGCATTTTCTTTCTAGATTTACCTCTTTACTGAGGTCATGGCTGTCAGTGTGGTCCCTTCTCCCATGGTGTGCTGACTTGCAGAACCGACTGCTCAAGTTACCAGAAAAGTTGCCAGAACTATGTGATCTCCATGTACAAGCAACTTTGGACCAGTTTTTCCCTTGAAATAGGAGCAAGCCTTATACAAGTTGGATGGGAGCCGGCCACACAGATTTCTTGGCAAAAAGATTTCAGAATCAAACTACTCTTCTTCTAGCTTTAAATGCATTAACAAGTTATTGCTTAGTTGCTTGGTTGCTTTATTGATAAGGAAAGGGTTTAGAAACTTGATAAACAATACTGACAAGCTGTTTATCCATATGTCTGTTGAACTTAACTTTGTTCTGATTTGTTGTGCAGGAGCTTTTGTCACTGAACAGATGTTTCTTCATGTCAAGCAATTTGAATCCTGTGAACAAAGTGCTTGCCAATACTTATACTTTGGGTTGTTTTTCCAGTGTGTTCCTCTAATTGTTTCAGGATTTCAGGTCTCCCTTTAAGGTGTTAGACCCATTTTAATGCATTTTTGTGCCAAGTAAAAGGCAGTGATCCAGTTCCATTCTACAAGGATATCCAGCTTTTCCCAAAATCATTTGTTGAAGAGGCTTTTCCTTTCCACTTTTATTCCATTCTAATTAGAGAGAACACAAGATTATTTTCAATTTTCTTCCATTTGGTAAGATTTTTGTTGTATCCTAATCTCTCTCTCTCTCTCTCTCTCTCTCTCTCTGTGTGTGTGTGTGTGTGTGTGTGTGTGTGTGTGTGTGTGTGTGTGTATGTGTCCTTCTATTGCTAGGGCAGTGAAGTCATCCACTATTTCTGTGTTGCAGTTTATCTATGCCTTTATATGCAGTCGCGTTTGTTTTGTAGTACACATGCAAAATTGCAATATCCTCATAATTCATTGTTCTCTTAGTATTTCATGGCATTTGTCTCTTGTGGCTGATTTTAGTTTGAGGTCTATTTTGTCAGGGAGCTACATAACTGTTCTTGCTTCCTTTCCAGTTCTGTTTGTTTGGTTGGAATGCCTTTTTCACTCCTTGTTCAGTCTTAGGTTGCATTTGTCTTTGACAATGGGGTTCATTATTTTCCAAGAGTAAATGCTGTGCTCCTGATTTTCAAACCAATCTTCTGGTCTTCATTTCTCATTGGGACTTGAGACAGTATTCAGTCATTATTGAATGGTAGTTATCAATTCCTTGTAGTTATTAATTTCTTGTACTTTACTAATCCTCATTTCCTTAGAAATTGTTCTAACCTAGTTTTAACCTAGTTTATTCTTTCCTATGATCTCATGGATGTGTGTGTGTGTGTGTGTGTGTGTGTGTGTGTGTGTGTGTGTGTGTGTGAGTGAGTGTGTGTGTGTGGGTGTGTGTATTCCTCAGTATAAGATTCCTTTGTGTATCTTCTGTAGTACTGATTTAGCTAGTACTAAGCAAAATTAAAATCTTTGATACTCTTTCATTTATGAAGGCAATAATAGTTGGGGTTGATAGTTGTCATTTCTCAGTGCATGAAATGCTCTGTTCCATAACCTGACTGCTCTTACAGTTTCTATGTAAAAATCTGCTTTTATTCTGATGGATTTTTCTTTTCATGTGACATGGCATTTCTCACCTTTTAATAACCCTTTCTCTATTCTATTCACTCGGTGTAAAATATAACATAGGGATGTGTTTCTGGTCTTCTCTATTTGGCATTCTAAATATTTCCAATATCTAGATAGCCATCACTTCCCCTCAATGTGGAGAATTATCTATTATGTCATTGCATGTATTTTTAATAATTTAGCATGTATTTCTTATTTCTCTATGCCCATAATTTATACATTGGACTTTTAAATTGTTTTTTCATGATTCTTGACTACTTTATTTATGTTTTGTTATTATTTTATATTTGTCACTCCTGAAAGTTCTTGTTTATCTGTCATGTCATCACTCTGGTGTGCTACCTTCTACTTGATCCATTTGATTGATGAGTCTTTTGCTGTGCTTTCTTTACTATTGAAGTCTTCATATTTTAACATTTTTAGTGTTTCTGTCTCTTGTTTCTTTTCTTCTTGCCCTATCACACCCTCCTCACTTCATTCACCTGTCTGCTGAACTCTCCATGAATTTCTTCCAGAATCTTGTGTATTTTTATATTTTTTGAACATTTTTCTGACTTTTCTTTTGAATTCTCTAATAGTTTTTCTACTTCACTGTCATTAATATTCATTGTTGCAATTTGAATTTGCCCTAGTGTTTCATGATTGTTGTTGTGCTACATCTTTATTAACTAGAAGTGGCAATATTCTTTTATGCTCAAGGGAGGGAGGGGTACAAGACTATAATAAACATAAATATTGAGGTGAGGATTATGAAAATCATAATGTTATACTGTTGACCAGTGGCCTTTAATAAAAACACACATTTCTTCCATTGCCACCATCAGCCTCCTTTCTTCACTTTCATCTAGCTAAATTCTAAACATCTTCAGACCTCACTGAGAATATTATTTCTTCAAAATTATTCTTTTATGACTAGTCTATTAAAATTTATTCTATCTTCTTCCATGATATAGTAATATTTTAGCACTTTCTTTCAGAAAGAGTTAATATACCACACAAACAGATTTTAGTATATACATAGATTTAAAGAGCTTTATCATAATCTAATGTTAGAAGATTCATATCATTCCAAAAACAAAGGTCAATCTATTAGTAGTTATCTCCATCCCTTTCTGCATCAGCACTAAGCAACTGGCTATTTACTTCTACATGTTTACCTACCCAAAAATTCAAGTAGAAGCCTACTGGTATTGAGTTTGGGAATTAGCATCTTCTATTGAACACATTTCAAGTTTTAACCATATAATCACATGTACTAGCACTTCTATTTACTGACAAATAGCATTTCATTATATAAACATGCCATGTTTTGTTTACTAATTTATCATTCAATTGCCTTTGGATTATTCTTAGTTTGGGGTCATTATAAACAATGATGTTGTGAACATTCATTGTACAAACTTTTCAATGGTCACATGTTTTCAATTCTCATAGATATACCCCTAGGCTAGAATTATCAATTCCCATTGTGATACGATGTTTAATATTTTCAAGAACTACCAACCACATGTCAAATATTTGCACATTTTGCACCCTTTTTGGCCCATGCATGAGGCTACCCAAGTACTCTGGATGTTGCTATCTGCTGCGTAGCAAAGAAATTGTCATCAATAATAATACATTACCAATTTCAAAATATCTAAGAGGGAAAATTTAAAATATTTTGGCACTAGATGAATACATAAGAAAAATGATAAGTATGTCAAATAGCTTAATATAACAAATATATGTGTGTATTAAAACAACATATTATATACTATAAATGGATATATTGATCAAAAATAATATTTGTATTAAATTCTGTTCTGAATTTTTAAAGAAACCACATCTAATACCAAGTCACAAAATTATACTTGTATATTCTTTCAAGCATTCACTAGCTCTCTATATTTCCTCTTTGTCACATCACAGACAATTTGTATTAATACTACTCCTCCTTTTTCCCACTGGCCAGAACAATGACTACTACTTAAAAAGTGAAATTGGCCAAATACAAGAAGTGCACATTTCTAACCAACTTTAATATAATCACCTATATTCTGCCTTTATATTATTACCACAATACCGATTGCTGTAGCTTCACAATATATTTTAAAATTGTGAATTAGGAGGCATTGCATTTTGTCTCAAGATTGTGTTTGTCACTCCAGGTTCATATCTACTCCACCGAGTCTTGGAGAACACGTGTTCTTGGCTTTTCTGCTTCTAAACTAAAATATCATTTTTTTGTATCTTTTCTAAATCCAGAACATTCATTCCTTTCTTGGAAAATATGTGCATCTCACCCCAATTACACGCTGCTAATTAATCAATATGAACACCAAAAGCAACTAAAAATTGAGCACAGATGCAAAAGAGGGCTTATTACAAGAAAGTGACAGATTGGGGTCACACTAAATTGCTTAGGATAGGATGTTATGGGAATGAAGTGACAGTACAGTGAAAACTGAACCATAAATCTCAGAATAAATGTCCAAAATAGTTCCCTTGTGTGTTTTTCTCTTCTTTGTGTGGACCAAGCAGTTTATGTTGGGTAAATCAGCTCATTTCTCAGCCTCTTTCAAAATGAGATAAATCTGTTCCGTTTCTCATGATCTTGTTGTAGCGCCTGACTTTGACCTTTTGTAATCAGTATTTATGAGGCTTTTGAATCATAAATTGGTGCACTTCGTGTTTTAATCATTCGCAAATGGAAACAAAGGAGCCAAGTATAGGATTAGCCTCTTCAAGTGGCAGGAACCAAATAGTGCTCACATAAAAGACATGTTGATACCTATGGATAAGACTTCATTGAGAGATGAGAACTCTGTAGGTTTATATTTAAGCTGGGAATAATAAAATAATCTTGAATGGAATATGATTGGTGCCCTTATGAGGACACTATTCTGACAAATAGAGAGAGTTTGGGTTTATTTGCCTTCAAACCACGGAATGCCAAGGTTAAAATCAATTGTCAGAAGATGGGAAGAGTAAAAGAAGGATTCTCAACTACAGATTTTAGAAGCAGAATGGTCCTGCACCAACTTTGATGGTTGAATGAATACCCTCTAGGACTGCTTCTATTGCTGAACTCACCTGTCTATGTCACTTTGTCACAGAAAATTAAAGAACGTAATACAAACACTAAGAAAGTCTTAAACCAAATATTCATTAGCAGGAATTAAGAGTTCTCAGAACACCAATTGTTGCTTCCTAGTTTGGGGCATTTCCTACTATTCATACTCAACTCTATTAAGTAGAAAAATCCCAATCTTCGACAACAGCCTTAATACAAACCACTCTTTCCTTGCTTAAATATTGACCATGAGGACACACTTCCTGTATCTTGATTCTGAGAATCCTACTTTTTGCACAATTGTACAATGATTTTTTTTTCCTCTTAAAGTCATTTGGTTTCTTCCCACACCATCCAGTAATACTGGTTAAGTCATTTGAGAGCACCAGGATTAATCTAATTTCTTTTCTGAATATCAAGCTTAAAATATTTAATATTTAAAATCAGATAGATTACTTTCCTTATCTTTTTTTAAGAAATTTGCTCATTCCTGGAGTTTTCTTTTTCATTTATTTATTTATTCAATCTTTATTTAATTTTTTTTATTTTACATACCAGCCCCAGTTTCTTTTCCCTCCCCTTCTTCCACCCCTACTTTCCACATTCAATCCCTATCCACTCCTCAGAGGGAGTAAGTCTGCCCCTTAGGGAGTCAACCATTATCCATCATTAATGGGCAAATGTCAGCAAACCAATGCCCTGAGTGAAGAGTGGATACTTGGGTTGTCTAAAACAGGCCTCTCAACTAGGCAAGGTACAATGAACTAGCAGTAAGAGTCAGGCTCTATGTAATATGCCCTGGTCTCACAGTCACTATTACTTGCCTCTGAAGGTCTGCACTCACCCAGTGAGATTCTCCAGGTATTTCCTCTCACCTTTGAAATGAACTAGCAGTAAGAGTCAGGCTCTAGGTAATATGCCCTGGTCTCACAGTCACTATTACTTGCCTCTGAAGGTCTGCACTCACCCAGTGAGATTCTCCAGGTATTTCCTCTCACTTTTGATAGTCTGGATTGTCTGTGTTCATTCTAAGGATAATCTTTAGGAACAGAAATTCAAAGGGCAGTGATTTTTATATGAGATAAATGTGCTGATAATTGCACTTACATTAGGCTTTGCTCAATATGAAGATGAAGACTAAAATATAAGCTAATAATGGAATATTTAAATTTTTCAGTACCTAGAATGTCATCAAAACAAATAAAAGAAAAACAAAACAAAACAAAACAAAGACCATGACAATGTGGGAACAAAAGCATGGGAAAATGACTAAAACTTTAATGTACTCTAACCACAATGTTTTCCTGCTTTTTGAAAAATAGGCTTTGCACTTTCATTGTACACTTATGTGGCCAGGGTGCTCACAAAGAGCACTCTCTCTGTTTATTTGTTTGGTTTATTTTTTTCCTGTAACTTAACTCTCACAGCATTTAGATGGATTTCTACTTGGTGTTCTGTCTTTTCACTTATGTAAGAATGCTCACATACTTTAATGTTCTTTCTCTTAATCCCTCTGTTCCTGATACAAACATGTAAACATTTTAAAATGCCATATTCTAATTCCAGTTACCATTAAAGTGAGCATCTATTGACTGTTTCTTTTCTTTGCTATTCTAATCAATTATAATCAAAAGGTATCTTTGGCATACATTTCTTTCATTCATTCTTATTTATATGCATATATTTGCCTAATTTAAAAATAATCCTCACTCTTCTTTTTTTCTGTTTGCTGTTTTATTTCTTTTTTATTTTTTTATTTTATTATTTTTTATTATTTTACATATCAATCCCAGTTCCTTCTTCCTCCATCCCTCCCTGTCTTCCTTTTTCCCTCCCTTCATCCCCCCTCCCATACCCTCTAACCCCTCCTCCCATCCCATCCTCCCCCCCACTGCATAGGGAGGATAATGCCTTCCAGGAGTGATCATCAAAATCTGTCAAGTCATTTGGAATAGGATCTAGTTCCTACCCTCTCCCTCTAGGCTAAGGGAGTATTCCCTTAATGGGGAATGCCAAATAAACAAGAGCAGGGGAGGGGGTGAGAGATAGCCTAATATAGGGAGCTATTATAGGTTTGAAGAGAAAACTGATTCTAGAAAAATGTCCAGAGATCTACAAGGATGACCCCAACTAACAATCTGAGCAACAGTAGAAAGGCTACCTTATATGCCCCTCCCTAATAATGAGATTGATGACTAACATATTCACCATCATAGAGCCCTCATCTAGTAGCTGATGGAAACAGAAGCAGACACCCATAGCTAAACACTGAACCAAACTCCTGGAATCCAGTCACAGAGAGGGAGGAGTGATAAAAAAGGGGGTCAAGACCGGGCTACATAAATCCTCACTCTTCTTTTACACAATTCTCTATTGCTAACAGACACTAACCCTTCAGACCCTTGCACAATATCCTTTAAAAATCTAAGGCTTTCAAAAGGTCCCTAACACAGCAAAATTTTTTCTTCCCTTTTTATCTTTCTTTTGGGAATTATAAAGGTTGTCTTTGGTACCATTTTTCACACCCTCCAAGAATACTACAGAGTGAGTTGCCACTGTATAATTGCCTCTATAATAATATAAATATGAAATTCTTATTTCAACAGTACACATAAGACTTTTCTCCCTTCATTCCTGGTACCTGTCTGGTGGAAACACTATAGAAACTACACACAGAGTTCCTGAAAGTGAGGTGGAATTAATGTATTATCTAGGGTGACCCTTAAACACCAGATGGTGGGTCAAGAAAGACACTGGCTAAGCAGCCATAAGACACCCTTAGAGAAAACAGGAGTTCCAACTACACCCATTGTGATAAACAACTCCAGGGCTTTCCCAGTTTCCTGTTACACATTGCCATTTGAACACTTCAGTTATTGGGTGTTAATTCCTAAATGGGTTAGCTCTACATCTAAGCCTCATTTCGTGTTCTGAATCCAAGAGAAGGAAAACCAAATTGAATGCAATTATGTCAAACAATAGAGAAAGATCACTGTCCCTAGACAGAAACTTTAAACAAAGGAATAATGGACACCATCTATTTCTAAGTTCTTGTCCATGGATACTTTCCTTAGCTAAGATAGCAGATATTAGCCACATTTGTCATTCAGTACCATGCAGAATTCTAGATATTGATGCCATGACAAAGCATATAGGTGGACAGTTTGGTAGATGATATGTTGAACTTGTTAAATAAATGTCAAGGCTGGTTATCTATAAATCATCACTTTGATTCATATGATCATATCCTTAGGGGTAGTAACAGAAGAAAAATTATACTTAAAAGAAATAAAAACTGGACTCAAATGAGTTGTACTTTCAGTAAAGGACACCAGTTTTTTGGAAAAAAAACCCACAAGTTAAATCAAACATTACTCAAATTATAGAATTAATATGAGTTAACTTGTAGCAGGAAAAAAAAATGGTCTAAGGAGATTTCCTGGAATCTGTTAAGAAGAGCATGATACTGCAACAAGTCCACAGTAAACAAACACAATTTCCTCTTCCCTAGATTTTTCTAGGAAAAAAAAAAAAAAAACCACACAGGCAAGGTTCTGTAATAGCCACCTAAATACAGCATTATCTCACATCTATGTAAGTCTTTCTGAAGCTGAGCAGTTGTTCTTAGGTCCTTTGCATCTGTTTGCATCTCAGTTCACCTCTTGTAAAAGAAAACAGTACAATTTTTACTTATAAGTGATCCATGAACACACATGAACACTTGATGCATATTTTAGTGCGTTTTGTTAAATCACAAACCACACTAAGTCTTCATTCTTTGGTGGGAGGCCCAAGTTTGCTCCAGAGGGTATCAGTGGGAAGCTCAACAAAGAATTTGGGAAATGCTTCAAAGATCATTCCTTAGAGTGGCCAGCAAGTTGGTGCTCACTAGTGATTTTCAAGTCTCATCATTCATATCAATGGTGAAACTATAAAGTTCTCTTCAGAAGAACTCATTAATCAACTTAGACCTTTTAACACTATGTTACTTGGGCTGACAGAGTTTGCCAAGAGAGTAAGTTTAAATTCACTTTTACTATTCAGCATTGGAAGTCATGAAATGTCACTACCTTTGACAGCCAAATTCCAGAAAAAGAACACGGTTCTTGCTTCTGGACCACAGCAGTGTCCAAGTCAAGTTATAATGATGGGAGAATTAACATCTCGTTATAGTAACCACAGTTCTGAGGGTGAAAAAGTGGAGGGGAAATATACTATGGAGATAGTTTCATCTGACCTTTGGATAACAATACTTGGCATATTATTCTTCTAAAACCTGTACACCCAACTATGTACCAGCAAAATAATATGAGGTCTCTCATGAACTCTGCTAAATAAATAAATAAATAAATTGAAAAGTAGGTAAAACAAACATTCATCCTTATTCATATAAATTTGGCCACACTTTTAAATATCTATGAATCATAACTTACTTATCCCTAAAACAGAATTGATTGTATTTATGACATGTAGATAGAGTAAAATGTTTTATATATGTCACAAAGGTTGCAATGGCATTCAAATAGCATTGCTCTCCTTCTTCCTTTAGCACTAAATTTTATTGATTATTAATACTGTCATTTGAGATCCACAATGTGGTATAAGTTAAATAACAAGAAAGGATACATTTTCTAGAGGTATATTTCACTCCAAAGTATAGAGCAGTGTACTATAGCTCATCTTTGATTTACTTCTTAATCAAGCATTTCCCTTTTTAAAAAACTCATTTAATAAGTCCCATGCTATGTGAGCATATTTGAGTCATGACTTAAATATTCAGAGGCAAGATGTCGCTTACTCAAGAAAAACACAATTAACTGAGCCGTGGGGAATAGTAAAATTAAAGCAAAATAGAAAACACCCTGCTATGTTCAAGCAAAAGCATCAATCAGATAAGTTAGGCAAAGGAAATAAGCAGAATGTGAATATGGAAATCACACCAAGTAGTTATGTCAAATTAGAAATAGCTACATTAATTTGATTGGAATGAAGATCAATTGACTGCACATTAGGAATGGCCAACTGGGTTCAAATTTTTTCATTATGGTTTTGCTAATTAGTCATAATTAAGTAAAAATAAATGTTTTAAGAAATGCACAAAAGTAACGAAGAAATACAAAAAAAAAAAGAGCAAAGGAAGTGACTAAACTTTGGAAAAAAGTCTCACAAAGGAAAGTTTAACAAGTGTGTGTAATAGAATAGGGTTGTGTAACAACAATTAATAAAATGAGGCAATGAATTTGAAAGAAAGTAAGGAGGGATGTGTGGAAGGATTTGTAGGGAGGAAAGGGAAGGGGAAATAATGTTTAATAAAAAATTAAAATAAATAAAATAAAAATTTAAAGGACATTAATCACCTCAAAGTTGCTGGCAAATGTGCAGAGTCCTTACAAAACAGTTTGAGTGTGTCTTCTTTTCTGGCCTCTGGTATTATTTGTTTACATCTTTGTCCATTTTACATTTCCACAGCAAAATACCACCCACTAGGTAATTTGTTAAGAAAATGCACTGAGTTTGTCCCATAGTCTGGAAACTACCAAGGTGACATTTAGCCTGCCATCTGGAAATTAGCAAGCAGAAACTCTGGAGAAGTCTTCCGTGTCATATCATAGCATGGTAGAAAAGTGACAGGGCAATCAAGTGTGTGTAAATGAGGAAGGGCTTGGGCTATGACACGAGAGGGAGGAATCCTGTTACAGACCTAACTGCCTCCTAAAGTTCCCACTGCTCCATACTACCACAAGAGTAAAATTCAAAGTGAGACCTTAGGTTGGTTTGTGATGATGTTGAATAACGATGTCATTATGATTAACATCTGCTGCTGTGGTCTATCTGTGCAGTTGGCTGGTCCTCCAGCAAGAGTGGCACTCCTTCTCTTTCCACTGGAAGAGGTCACAGTGTGTACAGTTGTGTTTCAGCACATCATTGTCCCCTCAAACAATGACCAGATTTACTCTTAGCAGCTGGTCTCATTTCCTCATCCTCTACAGATTGACATCCGTGAAGAAGAGAGGAGGAAGAGGAAGAAGGGTAGGGCAGTAAAGAGGAATTCATGACTAAGGCTCCTGGTTTTCACAGGCAGACTTTGCATTACTCTTACATTTCAGCCCTGATTCTCCTTTCCTATTTATAAGAAGGGGCAATGTATACATAGTTCATATATTTGAGCTGATGTGGTTCTCAACTTATCAAGTACTAGTAAAACCAAATTATTTTCCATTTTCTCCTTAATGATAATCATATTTCCTGGTTATATGACCTTATTTTTACATGAAAGTAAAATTGTTGTATCTATATATCTAAACATTTCTTCCAACACAATAAGAATAATTTGAAGGTCTTCTGTAGCATATACTCAATAAACAAATAAACTCAATAAACACACTTAAATCCTGTGTAAAATCCTCTCTACAGTTCCCATTATTTTCATAACTCTTCTATGTATAAGAATTTTTGTTACAACATTAAGATACCAATTAAAAAGATTCTCTTTGTGGAAAAAATCATCACCAAATTCTTCCAAACGTGTTTAGTTCTTTCAAACCCAACATAGGAGTCTGTGTGTGCTTACATATTTTTTGCATTGAGACAGAGTGCATCTTCTTGTTTCAACATCTCAAAGACTGGGCTTATAGGTATTTACAACCATAGCCAGTTTTGTGTGGTGCTAGATAGACACTCTACCAATGGGCTACATCTCTAGTCCACATGCTTTTTCTGTAGTTGGACTGGCAAAGTGACCCAGAACACTGCCAACTGCAAAGACAACTTGTTCTCTTCCAAAAAATCTGTATGTTTTATTCCCATTTATTCAGTTTTAATTTTAATAAATTATGTTCCAGTCATTCATTTATTAGCCTGTTTGGATTTGCACTAGATTTTGCCAGAGAAATGTGATGAGTCTGTTCCCAGGCCTGCCCACAAACAATTTATTCATAGAACGTTGGAGTTGGAGGAACAAAACGCATAATCTGGCCCAGCTATCTAAAAGCCATAATGTTTCTGAAACTGTAATAGAAGTTGCCTCCAGAGAACCCTGGGAGAAAATCTACAGTCCAACTGAGGTTCTTCTGTGCCATGACATCACCAGTTTATTTAGGGTTGAAGACAAAATCTGGGTAAGAGTATCAGGAACCAGAGTTATCCTGGGAAAATCTTTGCAACAAGAGCCATTCTTTGGGTTTGAAGATTCAGCCAGGAAGACTGCATTGCCACCGATACAAAGTGTTGTTCTTTTGATGCAGCTAATGACTAAGAAACACAAATACGAGACTCAGCACCCACGTGGAGTAGCACCCACGTGGAGTTTGTTGAGGGGGAGAAAAAGGGGAGGAGCTGGTGGCCAACCAAAAGCAGGAGGGAGAGAGAAAGAGATGGGGACAGAGAGGCCAGAGAGAGAGAGACCAGAATGAGAGAGCAGTGCACTTGGCGCACTTGTTTTAAAAGGGGGGCTTGCGCATGCCTAACTGAATCCTCTGGCAGCCAGGTAAAGCTTGAGCGGCCAGGTAAGGTTGACATAGGGATGACATGGCCATGAGTGTTCTGCCCATCATTGGGGGCGGGGGTCAGCTAGCTGCTAGTTCCTAACACAAAGTGATTGTCTTGAGGTAGATGTGTCTAACAGAGAAGCTTTCCTCACACTGGAATTCTTCTGCATAAATGAAACTTTAATTATTTTTCAATGGTTTTCCTCAACTTGACTTTAAACTGTGATTCTTGTGAGCAAGTGATAGGGAAAGGATCACGTTAACTTACACCAACAAATGCTTCGCCAGTGATCGGAGAGTGACAGCCCAAGCAGTCACATCCAGCCCTCAAGCTCTAGGCTTCAGGTTACTTGTCACACTCCACACACTTCATAAAGGGGTGTGTATCAGGCTTCTCTCCTGTCCTGTAGATCCAACAGGAGAAAACAGCCTTGAAAATAGCCTCTCTAGCAAGAACAATCCAGGAATAAAATTATACAGTCACTTCTTTCTAAAGTATGTCCCTTTAGTTAATTGTCTACAGAAAATCTCATCTTCCTCACTCTCACTACAGTCACTTATTTTCTAGTCGGATAGCACTAGCCATCACTAAGATTCACCGTGCTGAGACCAAGGATGATTTTAATCATATAGTCTCATGAGTTCTGTTATTGTTGCTATTGGTTTCATTTTTTAAAACTCCTCTAGTGTTTCAATGCATTTATCTTCCTCTCAGATTTATCTTCCGTGTAAAGTTTAGTCATATTTACATACAGCAATTTCTCCTGCTACACTGTGAATATCATTTATTTTCTTAAATATGCTATTTTCAGAAGTCAAATTGACACAAGTTTATTAAGTTGTTTAAATAATGTTAAAAATGAAATCTTTTATTTCACCATGAAAAAAAAAATCAAATCTTTTCCCTAAGGATATGATAGATCCTTTTGCCTTTTCTATTTTCCACTCATTACAAGTTTTGTTTTGAAAATAGAAACACCATGATTAACATCAAACACAAAAATGTTTAGTAACAAATGCTAGAACTTTGATTATTCAGCATACTCACAGAAGGCAAGGACATTGGTTCTTTCTTTATTTATTTATTTCCTTCTTTTCCTTGTGATCCTTCCATCTTTAAATTGTAAATAAAACTTCTACTTAGTAGATGATGATTTAATATGGTAAATAAAACAACTTTGAGTCTCTTAGTGGACTAAGTCTCAACAGCTCTTCTAGATCATCACCTACAATCCCATGTCCTCTCTAGATGAATGAAGAGAGGACATTAAGTGCATTGAGTTTAAAGGAAAGACACTTTGCCTTTTGTCATTTCAAATTTGTCACTACATTTCAGAGTTATTGTTCCTTCTAGTCAAATATCACAGAACGCAAGGGAACACATGCTAGCCTGGAATTCAATTGTCTGAGTCTGCTTCCTCACAGTTGGCTGTATCCTCCAAATAGTACACTCTGTCCTCTGCTGAAGTAAAGAGATCATGAAATTAAAAAGGCTGATCATTTTTTTTTCTAAACAGAACACTGTTTTAAATTTTCCTTATCTTTTCTAGAATGCCCTTACCTCAAATAAAAAGACTAGGAAAGATCTTACGGGGAACATCCAATGGTAATCACAGTATATTTTGAGATTTGAGAGTTGGTTTTTTTATTTTTTTATTTTTCCACAAAATGAAATGAAATCATCTTGGAAGATTTTTAACAGAATTTACAGGAAATGGAACATCTTAGATACTTCTAAGTCTTCTGATTTGCCAGAAATTTTTTATGACTTTTCCAGTTTTCACTATCAAATACACATGTTTAATAATAGTCAGGCAGTACAGCTAATTGGCTTCCATTTAAATAGCAGGGAACATTAGTCATCAGTTAAGGATGGAAATGAGTAACACATTTCTGATGCTAAAGTTTATACATGTTTAAATTTATTTATTCAGTCCCCTAGGGAAAATTTTGTGTTGACTCTTCAACAGCCCAACATTGCCTAGAGTTTTTCTATTTGTGCCTGCCCTGTTCAAACTCTAACAGGAAGAAGCCTTCTCTGAATTCCTCAGAGAACCTGTGTTATGTTACCCTGGTTTATGACTTAACAATTTTGTTCCCAACCAGCATGCTTGTCTCTGTTGGCTCAGATTTGACCATTTATTTTGTTCTGGAATATGAACAGATGAGGTATTTGCCTCTCTCAGGAACTCAGATCCTAAATAAAGCATAAGGGTTGGCTGTATCCAATAACTGTTTCTATAGGAAAAGATGTAGGTGTGACTATACTAAAGGTTTTCATTTACCCTTTTTACTTTATCTTTTATTTACATGACTGAATGGTTACTACTCATGGCATTCAGTGGGATTTCTAAGCCTTTATACAGTGTGTATTGGTCATATTCAACTACCCTCCTTCTACCTCTCACTCTCCCTGACCCTCTTATCCTTTCAGTCTCTAGCAATCACTATTCTTCAGGTTGCTATCTTTTAGTTTCTACAAATGTAATACTTGTTCTCCAGTTCTCTAGTTTCATCATCCATTTTGTTGCAAACAACAGGATTTCATTATTCTTAACAGTTTGATAAGATCTTCGTGTCATACATATACATTATATATATATGTATGTACATACATACACATACATACATATATACATACATATGTATATATATATATATATATATATTCTATTAATAGACACCAAGACTGACTTCATGTCTTTGCATTCATGAATTCTGCTGCAATAAGCTGGTGTGTGCCTCCATCATTCCTTTATGCTGATTTAGTCTTCTTTGTTTATTGATCACTTTTAGTTCTTTTTAAAAATATCTAATCAGATAATTTTTAACTATAATGCCCATTGTTACTGTTTTTCTTTCTGTATTCTGATATATTAATGCTGTATCATCTTCTCACTCATAATGCCAGAGTGATGTCCTTTTAATCTCATCAAATTTGACCTGGTGTTTTCAGTTTACCCTATCAACATCATTCTGGTTGTTGTCCTAGTTCTATCTAGGATCAACTTCACACTACACTTTTTTTATTCAGACACATTCACCCTATGAAATTTCAACTGGTAATTCGTAATTTGCCTTGTTTTACTTTAATGTTCTAAGGATTTCAGGAGAAAAGCCACAAAACCACTGTCTTTCATTGAGGAAGCTCTTAGCTTCGGTAGTGGGGAGGGGAATGAAGGTGATTTGAACAATGAGAATGTTTATTGTCTCATTTAATAAGAAATCCAAAGAGATGTTGTCTTGAGGACTGATTCACCAGCATGTTATTTTGGCTTGACATTTGGTCCAAGATCTTCCAGATTGAGAAACAAATGCTACAATATGCAGACAGAGATTCACACCTCTCAGATACCAAATTCCATGTCTCTCAGGTACCTTATATAAATAATATTATATTTGCATACAAGCTACACATGTTTTCAAGTTGTTTTAAATTACATTTAGATTACTTGTAATATTTAATATAACTCAAGTGCTGTATGAGAAGGAATACATCTACACATGGTCAGTTCAGATGCAACTATTTGTTGCATGACAACCATATAATATATCAATGAGAGTCAAGGTCCACAATACTCAAACAATGGGCACTATACACAGAAGAAAGCCTATGAAACCGTAGGTGGCCACAGTAGAGTGGTTATCACTTCATGGTTTAAAGAGGGGGATTAGTACACTAGAAAATTCCAAGTTCACTTATTTAAACCTCTGGAATCCTTCAAATATTTTTAATCCATAGTGACTGAGTCACTTAATGCAGAATTCATGGGTGTACAGAGTTAATTGTATTCTTTTGAATCCATCTCAAGGAAGTGAAAATCTGTGCATAATTTCTTACATGAGATTTTTGTTTTGGTTTGTTTTGTTTTAAGTATCACTGGTTGAATGTGAGTCATAAGCTCTTGCTATATATAAATTCAGAAGTGTCTGAGAAAGCAAAGATCTGACATTGTAGTAGGAGCTGGGCTGTGTCTCCACATATAAAATGTCTTTTTGGTTGTCTGAAGTTAGGGTTTTCTAAACACTGATACAAATATGTATAGATGCTCCTTTTTTTCATTTCAAGCTTTTGCAAACTTTACAGTACATGCAAATCATCCAGGCTTACTTAAAATGACAAATGATGTGAAAATATTGGGAAGGGGCAATATTAGAAGTTTGCAGTTTAAGAGGAGTTTCCACAAACTGTGTAAGCATAAGAAAGCCTAATGGAAACCCAACATTTTCTAGGCGGATTTTTAAAATGCAAAGGCAACAAAAGTGTTAACAGAGGTACCTACATAGGTGGGCAATGCTTCCCTAGCATTGTAGTGGGTGGTACTTAGTTGAACTCAAAGTCTTGAAGACAGAAAAGGGAAGCAGTGAGGTTAGCAGGGGACCATGTCAGGAGTGTCTGGGAGCAGAAAGAAGTAAATATAACATTATATACATATTTGAAATTGCCAAAATAAAATTAATAGCACTTTCTTTTAAGAAAAAATATAGATGGAATTCAGCAGAAGGTCTGGGGCTTATAAAACGAAAAACTCAGTGCTAAGCATGGAATACTGAGCTACTTTTATTATTCAGGGAGGGTTATTCCCCCCCACCCCAAAAAAAAACATAAACTATTGCCATTTCTTTTGGTTGCTCATAACAGCTAGATGGTAAGCAAGCCCCAGCTATTGAAGACATCACACATTTTGTTTTCAGGACATACAGAAATCAAACTGAAAAAGTCCTGAAAACTGTCTTCCTATGTAACTTTCGCAGTGCCAAAAGGTGTTCTTCAAGCTGCTGATGTGGGTATGAGAAGACTGTTTATTAATGGGTAAACTCTGCATGCTACAATTTAAACATGACAAGTAAGATGTGTCCATTGGTATAATTGTGAGGGTAACCAACCACTTTCTGATAGATTTGAGGCCTTCTCCATAGAGACTGTTTCCCTGGTATTATAAGCCTAAATAAAAGGCTATGCTTGGGAAGTCATGAGCTTTAAAAAGAAATCCACTACTGTTTGTCTTGCTGAATGGTCACATTGTCAAATTGCCCTATAAATATTTGTGGTTATACTCATAGGTTAGTGCTATTCTCAGCTCGGTCAGAAAGATTCTTTCTGCAGTCAATAGTAGTTAAAGTAGACTCTCATAACTGGCCAAGGTGATGATAACAAGTAACTGATAAATATTCAGTCCTAAGTGGGACAGTTATATAAATTCCCCAATACTCAAGAAATATTATGGAAGAGGAATAAGAAAAATGTAAAAGCCAGAGGGGTATGGAGCAATGCTGTGAAATACTGTATCTTGACATGATATAGTCATTGCATTCAAGTGTTCTGGTCATCTGTACAAGACAAACATGATTATAAAGCTAACAAGCCAGCCAGACTTGTAGTGGGAAGCACTAAATGTGATCCAGTGTTAAAGCCAGAAAAGGGAAAGAGTGAGGTTAGCTGGAGGCCATGTCAGGACAGGAGGTGGGAAACTGAGAGCGAATATAATCAAGAGATGTTGTATATATGTTTGAAAATGCCAAAGGAAAAGTAACAGCATTTAAAAAATATATAGGTGGAATTCAGAAGAAGGTCTGGGGTGGGGTCTGAGATCTGGATTCTTCTCAAATTTCTGCAAGGGGATAGCAAAGTTACTAGGCTAGTAGCCACAGCTTGAGCCACAGGGCTTTTTCCATTTCTATTTTGAATACCATCAGGGATCATTTAACGTGAGCAAAATATGGGAAAACTTACCATTATGTGATTTTTGTCACTGTGTCAACATCCTAGAGTATATTTAAATGAACCTAGGTTGTATGGGGTCTGGAGTGATGCTTCACAGGGTGAGAACCCTTGTTGCTCTTATGGATGACCTGTTTTTTATTCCCAGAACCTACATTGTAGCTAACATCTGTCTATAACAGCAATTCCTGGTGATCTAATGCTCTCTTTGGCCTACAAGAGCACAGAACAAATATAAAGTTCATACACATACATGCAAGCCAAATATTCATACACATAAAGGAAAAATAAATAAATAAGTATTAAAACGAAAACTAAATGCTGTGAATCAACTACTGGGAATGGTCTTAATACAACCAGGAGACATAGTAAACATGAGGTATATGAAATAACTATGGAAAAACACTGCATGCTATATTTTAATAACATTTTTTGGTATTACTAGGAGAAATATATAGCATACCAAATGCATAAACCAGTGATAGAAGAAAAAACTGTGTGTCAGACTTTTATATCACTAGAAACCCAATAGGTACACTTACTCCTACACCACGGTATTTGATTTAATAATACACTGGGATGTTAGGAGAGCTTAGAATTTCACAGCTCCATCATAATCTTAGGTGACTACTAGATGAATGAATATATAAGTAGATGTCACCAACTAAAACATCTTTTATTGCACAACTACATTCATGGTTACTCCGTACTAGGCTAGCACAATTCCCACCATTCTCAGAAAATGACATTGTTTCCTATTTAATTATAACCAAAACCTTCAAAAGGGAGGAACCCACAGCTTAAGAAGCAATATTGTGTGAACATCAAGAAAATGGCTCTAATCTGGGGAGATGGCTCTATGGGTAAAGTGTTTTCCTGCCCAAGTAAGAGATACTGAGTTCAAATCCCTAGACCACATTCATGTACATGTGAGTTCCAAAGCAAGCATCTGTAACCACAGTGCAATCCTATAGCAAGATGAAAGGTGGAGATAGATCAATACCCAGAAACTTGAGGGCCATCTAGCCTGGTGAATAGAGTGACAAGCAAGGTGAGGACTGACATTTGAGGTTACTCAGTTGATCTCTGACCTCCACAGGTGTACCACGGCACATGAAAGCATCCCTCCATGCACACACACACACACACACACACACACACACACACACACACACATACACACACACATCTTACCATACACACAAACACATGTACAAGAATATTTGAATGAGAGGAAAAGAAAAAGGGGGAGCCTGTCTAATGGGCTCTGAAAGTCAACAGCTGGGGCTCCCATGTGCAGACTTACTATTTATTCCCATGTGATGTTTTGCAATATCCTTAACCTTTCTGAGTTCCTGTTCCTTATCATATGAAATTTAAAAAAAATTATAATATCTGACTCTTGCCGTTTTTAGAAGATTAAGTAGTACAGATGTATCCCACTAGTTTCTTGATTAAACATTTTTTAAAGCTTAAAGAAAAAAATGGAAGGATAGTAAGCAATGTACTCCCTAAAACTTGTTCTGATGAGAGAAAACCCAAACACTTAGTGCCTTAATAAAGTTGTTAATTCAGTGCTGTCCCATTTTAAGGTCTGAGAGCATTCCATACAGAGATGATGACTTCATGTTCTGGGGAAGGATTGCACTTGTTATTGAGCATGTGTTTTTACAGACTTGGAAAGACTGTCAAACCTACTGTGAGGTCCAATCATATATAGTTGGCTTTATCAATTCCTGTAACTGGGCTTGACGCATTCTGATTGGCTATAGCTTTCTTGGTGTCAAGAACCAGAATTGCCAACTAAAACCAGAGGTCCAGGTATTTTCTTCATCCTAGGACATGTTCTCTCTGATAAATATAGGTATAATTGTGGGGAAAGCACAAAGAAAGCTTACAGATATACTTGTGAACTAGATACTATATCCAGCCTCCAGGAACCAGCTTCACTTCAATTGCAGAGATGTTAATTCTGGATCTGGGGTGAGAAAATTGGCTCACTAATGAAGGACTGTCTATGAGACAGTTATATCAATTCGTGACCACTGGGAAACACAGTGAATCATTTAATAAGCACTGATAATTTGTCTACAATTTCCAAAGGTACATGAACTCCAAATTATAAAACTGTGGCACAAAGAATAGACATTGACAAATGAGATTAAATACATTTATGTTTATATATCTAAATACTGTGTTTTCTCACTATATGTTGCTATTTTGGTTATTTATGAGTTATCCAGTATAAATGGAAAGGAGTGCTTGGTCATTTTCCTAAAGCAACTGTTTGAAATTTCTTTGAGACTTGTGTGACCAAATGAAGCATTGACCGATTATACTTAAACCTTCTTTGACTGCCCAGTATCTATCAAAGTAAGACTCTTACATTTCTTTGGTTGCCCCTACAGCATTTCTAGTGAACTTTTCTATTACCATCATATTAAAGAGCTTTTGAATCCAAGAAGTTCTTTTGAGGATCTTGAAAAGTTGGCATTGATTCAATAGTCATTATAATTGAAGAGGAGATACCAGTGTTCTTTTGGAAAGCCTGTTGCAAGACTGCCTCCAGGGTATAGAAAAACAAATCCATGAATGCAGCAAGGGGTAGACTTTTTTAATCTGAGGGGTAAATAAGGAAACACACGTTCTCAAATGGCTACTGTCCCTTTTACTTCATCTTGAAAATACTCTTTCTGAAAATGTCTGTCTCCACGCAGCTATATCTGTTTTTACATAACTACATAACACCTCTCTCTCTCTCTCTCTCTCTCTCTCTCTCTCTCTCTCTCTCTCTCTCTCTCTCTCTCTCTATGTCTCAGACCTCTTTCCATCATATTTTCCATCATACTTCTCTCCTACTTCTCCTCACATTTCTCATACTTCTCTCCCCATCTCATACCTCCCCTCAAAGCAAAAGCCTCTAGAGAAATATGAATCACATTTCCATGGTCATACAGCACAATAAGAAACAGGGCCAAACTGGTCACACAGTTTCTCTCAGGCTGGAGATGTTACTCTGACTGTCTAGTGAGTAATGATTGGTTGTGAATGTAGTTCTAAGTAGCCAGGGTTTCCAGACAGAAAGTGACACTGAAATTTAGGACTTCAACAATAAACAGTTAGTTGGCTGGACCTTGAGGTTTGGAGTACAGCAAGAAAGTTATGTCTACTAAAGTTTCATGCTCTGACCTTGAATCAGCAATAAATACCTGGTAAATAACCCCATGTATTTGTTTCTATGGGTAACCAGTTTGTTTCCAGGGGCAACCAGTTTGCTTTGAATTTGTTCTGAAGTCTAAAACTAGCTGTATTAGTGACTGAAAATATGATTATTTTCTTATGTCAGTCTGAGTACAGAAAATATCCTAGTATCATTTCTATTCATCAGAATTATACAGATAAGCAGAAATCATCTTCCTGACTATCCACAACTATTTGTGTGCCCAGAAGATGGAATGTTTATATGAAACAAACATATAAGCAGTGGAAAAAATACTCATAGGTATTATTAGAGACACATGAGAAGATTACAGACAGAGACAGTTATCTACAACCAGTGACCCTATGACCTTAGCAAGTAGGTCTCCCCATTAGAGAGTTACTCATTTGGTAGGTTGGCCTGTTAAAATACTAGTGGTCACCTGCTGTATAATGTATACTCTCATGGTCTCTGGCAAGGAGAGTTATTTAAATAATGTCAGGGATATCACATAGCAAGGGAAATAAACAAAGTATGCACTCGAGATAAGACAAGGCATGGACTGGAGAAATGTTTACAGATGACAGATGGTATCTGTAGTACTGGGGGTAGGGTGGGGTGGGATATACAAGGAACTCCCAAACTCAGCAAGAAGGTAATGAAAATTTAATTAAAATTAGATAAAAATTTGTGAACACAGATGAAAATGTGCATCAGAAAATGTGGTTAATAAACATCATTGAGTGTTACAAATGAAGATCATATGAAATATCACAAATTACCTGGTAAAACAGCCAAACAGTCCAGAACACTGGTCCCAAATGCTGCTTTTGATTCAATCTCTTTGAGCCCCTATGAGCCTAGGTTAGTTGGTTGCCTGGGTTTTTATGGTGTCCTTGACCCCTCTGGCTCCTACAATCCTAATTACCCCTCTTCCACAGGATTCCACAAGCTCTTCTTAATGGTTGGCTTTGAGGGACCTCACAAAACTGAAAAGCTTCTATAAAGCAAGGAACACTCTTAAAAGGACAAAACAGCAGCCTAAAGAATGGGGAAAGATCTCCATCAAGCCCACATCTGACAGAGGAACTGATCTCTAAAATATACAAAGAACTCAAGAAACTAAGCATAAACAAACCAAATAATGCAATTAAAAAGGGTACAGAGAATTCTCATCAAACAAATCTCAAATGGCCAAAAAGCACTTAAGAAAAGTTCAACATCCTTTAGCCATTACAAAAATGCAAATCAAAACAACTCTGAGATTCAATCTTACAACTGTCAGAATAGCTAAGATCAAAAACACAAGAAGCAGCTTGTGCTGACGAGGACATGGAGCAAGAAGACCACTCTTCCATTGCTGGTGGAGTGCAAACTTGTATAGATACAATGGAAATTAATATAGCAGTTTCTCAGGAAATTGGGAATCAATATACCTCAAGATCCACCTGTACTACTCTTTGGCATATACACAAAAGATGCTCCACCATACCAGAACACTTGTACAACTTCATTCATAGCAATGGAAATAACATAGATGTCCTCAACTAAAGAATGTATAAGGAAAATGTGGTAATTTACACAGTGGAGTATTACTCTGCTGTTAAAAGCAATTACATCATTAAATTTACAGGCAAATGATGGAAGTAGAAAAAAAAATCATCCTAAGTGAAGTAACCCAGACCCAGAAAGGCAAAAATGATATAAAGTCAGTTATGGTTATTAGCTTAATGTAAAGGACAATCATCCTACAATCCACAGACCCAGAGAGGCTAGGTAACAAGGAGGTCTCAAAAGGGGATGCATGGATCTCCATGAGAAGGGGAAATAGAATAGATTATGTGAGTGGTTGTGGGTAGGTAAAAATGAGGACAAGAGGAACCAGGAATGGAGGGGGTAGAGGGGGAAAGTACTTGGAGAAACAACTGGAATGGGGGGGGGGGCATTTCAAGGGTTATATAAAAAAACAAATACAGTGGAAACTCTCTGGAATCTATGAGGGTAACCCTAGTGAAGACTCTAGTAATGGGGGACATTGAGCCTAAACAAGCTATCTTCTGTAACCAGTGGTAGGAATGGCACATCAACCCAGTCACAAAAGCTTCAACCTATGATCTGTCCTGCCTGCAAGATGTGCTGGGAAATGGTGGTGCAGAACTTGTGGGAGTGACCAACCAATGACTGGTCCAATTTGATGCCGATTTCATGAGAGGAAGCCTATGACTGACACTACCTGCATGTTCAGGAACAGGAGGCTAATAGCCCACAGACCTAGGATAGAACCAAATAAGAGTGGCATTAAAAAGTCAATGAAATTACTCCTAATAATATTCTATTATACTCATAGATCAGAACCTAACCCAAACATCATCAGACAGATTTCATATAACAAATGATGGAAACAAACGCAAAGACCCACAGTCAAACATTAGGAGAAATTTGTGGAACCCCAAAGAAGAGGGGGAGGAAGAACTGTAGGATCCAGAGGGGTTGAGAACACCATGAGAACATGGCCCACAGAATTAGCTAAACAAAGGATCACAGAGACTGAGGCAACAATCATGGAGCCTGTATGGGTCTGTCCTAGGCCTCTGCACATACCTTTTGGTTACATACCTTGATGTTCTTGTGGGACTCCTAACAGTGGTAGTGGTAGTGTCTCTGACTCTTTTGCCTATTTTGGGGACCCTTTTCTTTCTACTAAGTTGCCTCCTCCAGCCTGGATATTCAAATTTATGCCTAGTCTTGTTGTAACTTGTGCTGTGTTCAGTTGATATTACTGGGAGGTCTGCTCTTTTGAAGAGAAATGGGGGAGGGAAGCAGATTGGGAGGAATGGAGAGAGGAGAAACAGCAGTTGAGGTATAATTATGAGAGAATAATTTTAAAATCAATTAATTAAATAAATAAAATGTGACCCCAAGTATTCAGATGTATGCTTATTCAGCAAAGGTTAACAAGTAAGTAGCCAAGTCAAGAGTTTGTTTAATTTCAATTAAACAATTTTACAAATTGTCCATAAAGCAGATAGCAAGCACAAGTGACACTTGAGCACAAATGTTTCCCTAACTGGAAGGAAAATTCTCTCAATTGTGCTGTTTAATTTCCTTATTGTCCTGGGACTCAACTGAGCTACATCCCCAAACTGAAAGGAGAACATCATCAAAGAAAATTTCATGGTATAATTAGCACACATTTAGGATTAGAAAGGAGAATTTTTGACATCTATATCTTCTTAGATATTTGTGGATTGTAAATGTGTATGTTTCAGCTATTTGTCACTTGATATATGATAGAACTGAAACATAACTAATTTTGAGACAATCTCCAACATACATTGTTTTGGTAAGTTTGAGCATTTAGTTACTCCCTGCTGGCTATCTTCCATGCTACCTGAAGGTGCTCGCAGGCTACTGGTGTGGGGTAGCTGGGGTTAACAGTCTTACTCTAGTCAGCTGGGAGAAATCATGTATCCATAATACAATACAGAAATATGGCCATGGGAAGAGTCCAAGAGATTATCCATAGGATTATCCATAGGATTCAAGCTATGTATTATAACTGTAACTGAACTTTCTATCTTTTTGTTATCCTTTTCAACTATGTCATTGTTTTTATGATTTGCCAAAAATTACATGCAAGGAACAAGGAAAAAGAAACTAAAATTGAAGTTTTGAAACACTCCTAACCCTAAGATACTTTGGTAAGATGGTGCCAGTAACATTAACAGTGTCCTGGACCTTTCCCCAGCAGATCATTTTACTGAGAACTGAAAGCCAAAGGACTATCTAAAATGGCCTAGCCTCAGCTTTGCCTTGAGTTCTCTTCCAAGGCCTAGAGTTATTTCTTAAGAAAGTAGTACATCTTTAACTAGTCATTATAACCCAGATATTAAGTACCATTACCAGGGCCTGGAGGGAGGCTTTGTAATGTAAAGCATTTGCTGCTGTCCAGACAACTTAAGTTTGCCTCCCTGAATCCTTGTCACATGGCTCCCAACCATCTGTAATGCCAGCTCCAGGAGAGCAGATGCCCTCTTCTGGTGTCTTCAGACATCTCCATTCACACACATACTCAAGCACACTCACACACACACACACACACACACACACACACACACAAACACACAATCCTTTTTTAACACAAATGCCCCTGAGTTATTTATTATAATGTAAACAGTTTGACCACTGCCAACAAATCCACTGCTTTGAGTCTGAGATGAGATAAAAATCTCATGATGACAACAGCTCCTGGTTAAACAGACTGATCACTTCCTAGTACTTAATTAAAAAACAGAAAACAAATTAAAAAGAGGTAAAGTCTACCTCCTATGATGTGTCCTCAGTGACTACTTCCTCACTCATTCCCTCTCCTCCCAACAGTCTATTCAATTATGAACACAGCAATAGATTAATCCACTGGTGATGATAAAGTCCCCAGGATCATGTTACCTTTCAGCTCTATTCCATTGAAGACAAAGCTCTTAACAACATCTTTTGATGTCATCCCAGACCCAAACAATAAAAACACTCAAATTTTCTTATGTGCAAGAATCACCTAGCACTTAAAAGACAAAGCTCCTGACATCTGCATATCCAAAAATTATAACTATTTAGTTTGAGAAAAAGCCCAAACCAAAAAAAAAAAAAAAAAAAAAAAAAAACTGGTATTGGTACTAAATCTGAGAACTCGCATGTAATTTACCCAAGTGTTCTTCCACTGAGCTAATGCCCACTACCCTCCAAAATTTACATTTTCAATTATCATCCAGATGTCCTGATATAGGCATCCCAGTACCAACCCAAAAATTAAAATCTCCCCCACAAAAAGCCATTTACAAAATATATAGCAGTCTGCCAATGGACTACTGTTAAGTGACTAACTAGATCAATGGAATAATTGATTTATGAATTCATAGCTTAATGAGCTGTTAGGATATAGGGCATAGTTAGGGGTGGTGGGATCTCTCTCTCTCTCTTTCTCTCTCTCTCTCTCTCTCTCTCTCTCTCTCTCTCTCTCTCTCTCTCTCTCACCTTGCCACCATGATAATTCTAAATTGCCTCAAGTCCAAAATTTATGAAGCCCACTGACCATGAACTGAACTGTGAACCAAAATACATTTTACATCCTTAACCTTGCTTTCCAAGAGTGCATTCTTACACCCACAGAAAGATGACTGGTAGGCACAAGCTATATACAACTATATACAAGCTCAGGGAAAAGCCATTTTTCTTATTCAAAATCTAGTCAGTAAGCATGGCTCATAGTTCTGAAAACACAACTCTAACAGCATATACAATTCATGGTCATTGTAAAATGTGCTGCTAACTTCAAAGAACTGAAATAAAACTTTTGCCCACAGTTTTATTTGTACAAAGTATTATCTTGTTATGGTTTCAAATTCTCTCCAAACATCTGCAGCAAGAAGACACCATCTGGATAGGACACAGTTGTTGCACTCACAAACAGACAGCTATGATTATCTGCAGAAGATCTGCACAAGAGCAAGCCCATCAATATTTCATCACAGATGGGGAAGGATCCCACAAGCCCTCCCCTTCCCTTGGAATCTAATGGTTTCTGGGGGAAGATGAGTCATTTTTCCCTAGTGGAACCACTGATAAGTTTCCCATGTTGTACTAAGTAATGTTCCTCACCCCTGTGCAAGCAACTCTAATTAGTCTAGATAGTCTCACACAAAAAGAAACATGAAGGTAGAAGTGGATGCTGTTGGTAAGAAAGACCTTAGTGGGGAACTGGGGATGAAAGAGGGGAACAGGAATAAAAACTACAAAAATTCATTATAAACATGTATGAAACTGTCAAAGAATAACAGTGCAGTAGCTTAGTTTTTGTTTTTTTTTGTTTTGTTTTGTTTTGTTTTGTTTTTTTTGGTAAGGAAAATCTATTGTGGAGACAAATTAGTTCAATTTGCTGAAGATTTACTAAGATCATTCTATGACTCAAATTTCAGGCATCAAATTCCAAGGTATATGAAGTATATCCCGTCTTTATTTGGTAATGTCTCTCCTGTGTTTTATTATTTTTGCTGGAGAACATAAGTAGACTTGGCTCAAATGTATCCTGTAGGTAATTGTCATTTATGCATGCCTCATTATGTTTTAAAAACACACCTGTTCAACATTACTGTCCAGTGTTGTTATTGCCAGCTGTCTATGGCAACCTGTACATCAGAGTCAAAAGTAGGCTTCTGTTTAAGGTGGATTCTAAGAGATTCATATAAAGTCCCTCACAGAACCTGGAAGGGACAAGTCCCCCAGAGCACAGGGAAAGTGGGGGGGGGGGGTCAGCGAATGGAGAGAGAAGTAGGAGAAAACGAGGGGGGAGGAAAGGAAAACACGTGCAACCAGGAAGATTGAGGCTGGTTAGGAATAGAAGACAGGAGAGAAAGAGAGAGAGAGAACATAAAAGAGGGAGCCAATATTGGTTTGAGGATAAAATTGAACACAGAAAGGTCTAGAGAACTACAAGACTGCCGCCAACTAACAATTTGAGCTTCCTTGGAAAGGCTACCATAAATGCCCTTCCCGGGTAGTGAGATCAACAACTAACTTATCCATGGAGCCCTTGTCTAATGCCTGTTGGAAACAGGAGCAAACACCCATACATAAACACTGAGTCGAACTAGAACCCAGATGCAGATGGAGAGGACAAGGTCAGGCGGCAGAAACACATAGAAACAGCTGACCTGAACAAGGAGGAGCTAATGGGCCACCAGACTGATAGCTGGGATGCCAGCATGGAACTGACTCAGGCCCCCCTGAATATGGGTCTCAGCCAGAAGGACTGAGCAGTCTAAGGGACCTCAGACAGTGGAGCCAAGATGTATCCCTGATGCACAAAAGGACCTTGCTAACACATCCCCCATGGAGGGATAACTGCCTTAACCTAGAGACAGGAGAGAAGCCCTAGTCCCTACTTCACATGACCTGTCAGATCTACATGACCCCAACTGGATGGCATTCCCCTACATATGGAATTGGGTGGGGGGATGGGAGGGGACCGTGGTTAGGGTGCATGTGAGAGGACAGAGAGGGTAAAAGGGAGGGAGGGAGAGGGAACTGGGATCGACATGTAAAATAATAAATTAAATTAAAAAAAATGCTTTGACTCCAAAATTTAAGTTCAAGGACAAGTTACTGGGGAAACGGATTTCTATTTTTGTTTCCACAGAAAATGAAAAGCTGTGGATTCCTTCCAGACTAATGTGGTTTGATCAAGCCAGACCACCTGAAACAGAGTACTAGGTGATCCTACATTCAAAACAGCTGGACAAAGCAGCCTTACAGACTACAGCCAAGATTTCTGCATCTTCTTAGAATCCCCCACGACAGCGCCCCTTACCAGCAGGAAGTAGTTTGAAAAGAACGACACCCAAATTCCCAAATATTGTCTATAAATGTTTGTTTTCATTTAAATGGACTTGGTTATATAAAATAAAAAAAAAATATTATTTGGAGTGTTTCAAAGATGGCTATTTCCAGGCCATAGCTCATTATTATTGCAGTTAAATAGGGATCAGGATAAACAAATAGGCCAAATAGATGTTTATTCAGGGAGAAATAACTTACAACCTAAAGAGATTAACAACAGCAGGCTCCACTGGATGCTCTTCTCTCTGGGACTAGCCAGCAAGAGAGCATTCCTGGCTCCTCCTCAGACCTCCTTCCACAGGTCACTTCCGCCCCTGGCTCCACCCACCAAAGGGCGTGGTCAGTGCCACAGAAGGAGACAAAGCGAATATCCTATTACACATTATCTTTCTTATTTAACTTCGAATTCACAGAACTAATGCCAAGAATAAAGCAACATTTGTCTGAATGAGACCTGTGATCATCTCTACAAAGGGAGCAGTTTCTCTCACCTCCTCTTTTCTCCTTCCTCTTTGTCTCTCTTGCTCCTTCCCTTTCTCACTCCAGCCCATGCTCCTGCTTCTTCCATATTTGCTTTGCTGTCTCTGTGTTTCTTTTGATATTATATCTCCTTCCTTCATTTAGTGTGTGTGTGTGTGTGTGTGTGTGTGTGTGTGTGTGTGTGATATCTGGTGTGTATATGGGTACCAAACATTGTATTAAGTAAAGACATTAATATATGTATATATAACATATATATAATATGTATATATAACATATGTAAGTAATATATTAGTATATGTATATATAACATATACTATACGTAATGTAATGTCTTATACTTTACTAGAAAAGACTATACATAAAGCATATAGCACAGTGCCTGGCACACACAAAATACCTATGATAGCTGATATATTGTGAGATTTGCATTCACTCTTATTCAACTTACTGAATTCTCATGAGAATATGATACAAATCTTATGTGTGCCCGTATGTATATAAACATACACACATATATTTTATTACAAATATATTTTTTTATTTTTAAAGTACTAGAGATAGAGCCTAGGGTGCAATCTGTTGATTAACTTTCTTGAATATTGCTTTGGTTAATTCTTAAAGCCACTGCAGTCTGTTTTCAATCTGGGCTTTAGAGTTGGCAACCACAAGGTCTCCACCATTTGAGCTAAATTTTTCAATTAGGTTGCAATAACTATTAACTTGAAAATAATAATGTTCCTTCTGGTTGCATACTTAAAAGTCAAAGAAAACAACTTAGCCTTTTTAAAATAATCATCCAGCAAACATAAAATCTGATCCAAAATACAGAGTAGTGTTAATTTATGGAAACTGGTAGGAAGTAAGATTCACAATGGAAATTAAGTGGCACTGAACACTGGATAATAAACTCATTCAATGATGTTGTTTTAAGAAATCTAATGAAATTCCAGCCAACTCAGAGTCTGAGTTAGATTAACAATAACATCTGTTTCATTATTACAAAAATACTACACACAAACACACACACACACACACACACACACACACACACACACATACACATGGTTCATGGGAGGTTTATACTTAGTAGAAGATAGGAAAGACAGACAAAAACTAGACTAAGATACATGTGGCAGTTAACTTATGGACTTATTGAGGCAGAATGGCTAATACTTCTGAAAATCATCATTGTAGTGTAGCACTACATTATTTCTGGTTTCTAGTTTTTCAAGTGATTTAAGCTGGATGCAAAAAAAGTGTGCCAGCAAAATACTGATTGCTCATAGATTGCTCATAGAATAGGTGTATTCATGTTGGGAAAGGCTCAAGGACTTCTGACCACATTTATCTCTGCAAGGTGAAGGCTGTGTCTACTTTCATTTACTGTATGTTAATAAATAATTCTGACCTCTTAACGATAATTCATATTAATTTCCAGTTGATTTCCTCTTTTGAAACATTCAGTACATGTTAGCTATTGATTCTAGTACTATACCTGACATCTTCTAGGTGATGAGGTCATTATTACTAGTTCTCCAAAAGGTAAGTCATTGGAAAACTGCTCAATCAGCACAGTTCTTTCTTTGAAAGCATGAGGACATGAATTCAGTCCCTGGAATCCACATTTGAAAAGGCAGGTATGGTAGCAAATGCTCATTATACTATTGCTGGGAGGCAGAAACAGGCAAATCCCTGGGGCTCACTGGTCAGCTCCAGACTGATGATAAACCCTGTCTAGAAAATGATGTGCCTAGCCTAACTGTCATCAGAGAGGCATCACCCAGCAACTGGAATCAGATGCAGACCCACAGACAAAAATTAGGCAGAATTCAGAGAATCCTGTAGAAAGGATTGTAGGAATCAGAGGGGTCAAGCACACCACAAAAAAATCCAGGATATCCACTAATCTGGGTTCAAAGGGGCTAACAGAGATTAAACAACAGTCAGGGAGCCTGCACAGGACTGACCTAAACCCTCTGCCTGTATGTGCAGTTATGTGGCTTGATCCTCTTTGGGGATACCTAACAGTGGGAACCCGGGCTGTCTCCCACTCTTTTACTGGCTTTTGAGACCCTACTCCTCAGAATGGGCCACCTTGCCAAGCTTTAACACATGGGGAGATGCTCACTCTCACTGAAATTTGATACAGCATGTTGTGATACAGCAGGTCTCCTGGGAGACCTGCCCTTCCTCACCAGAAATGGAAGGAGGAGTATATTGGGGGATAAGAACAGAGGAGGAATGGGGGTAGGGACGGGGAGGAGAGGAGAGAAGGGAACTGTGGCCAGGATGTGAAATAAATAAATACATTTACTAACAAAAAAACAACAAAAACTCCAAGTGGAGTCTGCAGAGGTTATAAAAATCATTATAAACATGTATGAAACTGTCAAACAATAAAAGTGGAATAGTTTGATTTTTTTTAAAGAAGATGGGCTGTAAAAGCAAATTAGCTCAATTGCCTAAAGATTACTGAGATCACTCTATGATCCAAACATCATGCACCAAATTCCAAAGCATAGAATGTATGCCACACATTCATACAAGGACATCTATTCAGCTATGTTCATAGCAGCATTATTTGTAATAGCTAGAACCTGGAAGCAACCTAGATGCCCGTCAACTGAAGAATGGATGAAGAAAATGTGGTATATTTACACAATGGAGTACTACTCAGCAGAAAATAAAACAATGGAACCGTGAAATTCACAGGGAAATGGATGGAACTAGAAGAAACCATCCTGAGTGAGGTAACCCAGTCACAAAAAGACAAGCATGGTATGTGCTCACTCATATATGGATTTTACACTTAGAGCAAAAGATCACCAGCCTACAATACATACCACCAGAAAAGCTAGGAAACCTATGCTAAGAGAGGCATACATGGCCCTCTGGAGAAAGGGAAAGGGACAAGATTTCCTGAACAAATTGGGAGCATTGGGGGAGGGGAGAGGGAGTTAGTAGAAAGAGAAGCAAAGAAGACAAAAGGAGAGGAGGCCATGAGGGAGCAGGAAGATTGAGCCAGGGAAAGAATAGAGGCAATCAAGAAAAGAGATACCATAATAGAGGGAGCCATTCCAGATTTAAAGAGAAATCTGGCACTAGGAAAATGTCCAGAGATCTACAAGGATGATCCCAACTAATAATCTAAGCAATATGGAGAGGCTACCTTAAATGCCCTTCCCCAATAATGAGAATAATGACTACCTTATATGTTCTCCTAGAGCCTTCATCTTGTAGCTGATGGAAGCAGAAGCAGACAGCCACAGCTAAACACTGAGCCAAACTCCTGGAATCCAGTTGCAGAGAAGGTGTGATGAGCAAAGGAGTCAAGACCAAGCTGGAGAAACCCACAGAATCAAGTGACTTGAACAACGGGGAGGTCATGCACCCCAGTCTGAAAGCTGGGACACCAGCATAGGACCTACCCAGACCCCCTGAATGTGGTTGTCAGTAGGACTGGGCAGTCTATAGGGCCTCTGGTAGTGGATCAGTATTTATTGCTGGTATATGAATGGATTTTGGGAGCCCATCCCACATAGAGGGATACTTCTTCAGCCTAGACACATGGGGAAGGGCCCAGACTCTGCTGCAAATGATTAACAGATTTTGAAGACTCCCTATGGAAGGCCTCACCCTCTCTGGGGATCAGAAAGGATATGGGATGGGGAGTTTAGGGAGACAGAGGAGGAGGGGAGGAGGAGAGAGAGAGGGAACTGGGATTGACATGTAAAACAAGGTAGTTTCAAATTTAAATAAAAAAAAAACATTATCATAAAAAAGAATGTATGCCACAAGACTGATTTCCACATATGGCAATAGTCTCTCCTGTGCTTGTTAAAGAACATAAACATCCTAGATTACTTGGCTCAAAAATGCAGTGTTCTTTCAGAGGACACTGGTTCAGTTCCCCACAAACATATAGAAAGGCTCAAAACACCTATAACCCCAGGTCCAGGGAGTGCATCTCACCCCCCCCCCCAGTACCTGAATTCACAGGTTCACATTCACAGAGAGATACACTCCAATACAAATAACAAATCTCTCTAAAAAAAAATAAGAGTGAATAGTACCTATGGAATGATATTTCCCTCTGTCCTCCACATGCGTGTGCATATGTACACACACACACACACACACACACACCACACACACCACACACAACGGTAAGTCATTGAAGCCTGAAATTATGTTGAGAAAACTTTGCTTTGCATTACTTACCTCTCTTTCCAAGTAACATCTGTGAATATTTTCATTATTTGTTATTAATAACTGAGAATCTGGGTGTCATGACAGTCAAATGTAAGCCCATCAATTGGGAGGCTGAGACAGGAAGACTGGCAGTTCAAGGCCAGCCTGGACTACTTGTGCAGATAAGTCATTTAAACCTCATATACTTCATCTGTAATGAAAAAAAAGCATGTTTCCCACAAATGTATTTTCTATGTGAGAAGCAAATCAGACTAAGGAAAACTATGTGGCTTTCCTAGCACAGAGGACATGGGTGTAAGATATCACAACAATTGCCCTGTTAGAATACACAGTCTGCAAGATATTGAGTTTATAGGAAATCGAGGTTAGTAGAATTGGGCAGAGAAGGAAAGGGAAGCAGAAAATTAGAAATATTGCAAGCCTACTATGTGTCTATAGTGGGCTTATTGGTTTCATAAAGTATCCCATTCCATCTTTACCATAAATTTTTTATTCCCACTTTACACAAAAGAAAAACAATGTTCAAATATGTTTGAACTCAAATCACTCCCCAGTCCTGACACTTGCTCTTTCTAGTGTTCCAAAGTAAAGTATTCTGGGACTGATTAGTTCATGGGCAGTTGACTGTCGCCCCTAGTAGACACTATTCTTCAAAAGCTAATTTATTTTTAGAGTTCACCACTTCCCTAACCCAAAATCATCAGTTACTAAAGAGCTATGGTTATTAGTGTTGATGGAATGTTCCAGTCCCATTACAGATGCCACAAGAAGCAGAGCCTAGTCAACATATTGCAATATTCATGTGCAAGTGTCCCAAGCCTGAGGGCTGGTCCTCACCACAATGGTTATGAAGTGAATTTCCATGCTGCTTGTGGTTTAGGTGGTACTTTTCATGAGGAACTGTAGGTTAAATTGTACTTACTGGTGACTAATAACAGAAATGGAGCTCACATACTTGTACAGCTATCAGGAGTTAAATCCGTTTTATACTTCCAAGTCTTTTAATAAAGACCTGGTAAATAAGCTACTGGTAAATGTTTAGAGAGAAGAAATACTCTTAATTGTGATGTCAAAATAAAATGGAGATTGTCCAACATATAATGACACTAAGTAAACATTCCTATTCTGAAATGGAAGAATTTGAACATAGCAAGGAATGATTAGACCAAAGAAAATCCAAACTAGAGCAGAGAACAAAACTAGGCCTGCAACCCCATGCCCAGAATCTAGCAATGCTCATGATGAATTATCCAGTCTCCAACCATCTAAATTAGCCCTAACCTGTCACCTATGCAACCTATAGCACACAAAGTCTCTAGCTAGCTTGTAGTGATGACACCCTATGTCTGCTCTTCTCCTTGATGCTCTGGTTGGTGTTTGTAAAACTAGAGTCACCTGAGAATAGGGAACCTTAACTAAGGAATTTACTCCATTAGATTCACCTGTGGGCATGGCTGTGGTAGGATTTTTTTCTTTACTGATAATTAAACTGGGAGGGCCCAGCCCATTGAGATGGTTGCATCTCTTGAATCGTAGCTCTGGGTTAATACGAAAGCAAGCTATCAAGCCAGTAAGCTGTATTACTCCATGGTCTTTGCTTTACTTCTGCCTCCACGTTCCTCCCACAAATGCCTGCCCTCCCCCTCAGTGATGGATTGTGACTCCGTGGTTGTAACCCTTTATTCCTCGAGTTGCTTTTTGTCCTAGTGTTTATCACAGCTGCAAAAAGCAAAATAGGTCACTGAAAGTTCCAAACACTTTCACATTCCCCCTAGAAACTAGTTCCAAACACCCAAGAATCACATGCTCTGCTTTGTCATAGTAATAGCCCTACTTCCTTCTTGGCACCAATGATTCTGAGTTGCCTCCCCATTCCTGTGATGAAATACCCTGCAAAAGAATCCAAAGGTATAAAGAGTTTACTTGGATTACAGTTCTAGGAGATACAGCCCAGCATCACTGTGAAGTCATGGCAATAGGCAAGGAAGGCATCCTGGCAGGAACAGGTGGCTGGCTGGCTGGTCACATCACATCTGCACTCAGGACACAGAGAGTGAACAGAAAATGAGGACTAACTATAAAGCCTCACACTCTCCCCTGAGACACGATCTCCTAAAGGGTCTACAACTTCCAAAATAGCTGGGGGACCAAGCATTCAATCACATGTCTATGTAAGGCATTGCAAATTCAAACCAAAACCATAATTTAAACTCACTGATTTATGTGCTTTATGAAAGCAATAAAGAAATAAAAATTTTAGGTCATCCAGCAAAACGCAATAATCATGGCAAAATGAAATTTAATTTGTTTATGGTTTGTAGTCCTGGAAATCAACCACAGGGCTTTGCACATGCTAGACAAGCACTGTCTTCCACTGAGCTACATCAAGAGCCCCAAATGAAGTTTAGATTATATTCTTCTCTGATAAAAATGCAATGATTGGAATAACCCAAGTAAGTTGATGCTAGGAAGATCTCAGATCCATAAAACCAGTTTATTCACTTAAAGAATGATCTATAGAAGGAAAACAAAGTAGGGTTCCCAAAGTGGAAGTGAATAAGCACATAGTGCACACATGAGATGGCAGGGTTGCCAGGCTTGTCCTCAGGCATCATGCCCTGCAGAAAGACCCAAGATTTCCAGAATGAAGGAAACTGGAATGAAATCCTGCATCTCTAGCATATGAAGACCACAGATTGCATTTGTCTAAGGTTCTCCACCACTGAAACCCAGGTAACCCAGCTCATGGAGCACCATACCTGCACTTGACCACCTTCTCTGAACCTTGCCAACCAGTGTGGTTGCAGGGATAGATGTCACATGTATCACAGCCATACACCTCACATCGATAGCCTGTGCCAAAGTGAAGGCATTACACCTGTGTTCTATGTGATATCTGGTCGACCCATCCCCAGCCCACCTGGTGAGCAGAACAAAACCTAGAGAGTTGCAGAAAGGTCGTTCCCCTAGCAGAGGACCTCATATAAATGCAAGACAAGAGGAAGAGATCAACAGGGAAGAAATCTTCTTCTATGGACAGTAGAGTTCTGGTGCACTGCAGCTCTATTTAACTTTCATGAGGTGCCCAACACGAGGGCTGCACAGCTGTGCACACATGAAGCCATGGGCAGCTCAGGAGCATTTACTGTCTTTCACTCTGGATTTCCTGGAAGATGTGTATTATCTTCTCAGATCCTGACATAGACCTTGTTTCCTAAGGAACAGATGTTAACACAGAGAACAGAGCATTATTCCTGATCTCACACAGGGACAATGTAAAGGACATTGCAGTGCTGTAAATACCATAGGAATGGGCTTGGTATGATGCAGAGCTTCTCACTAGGGCCAGGTCAGAGCCAGGAGAAACTTCCATAGAGACCAAAGCAGAATCAGCAGTTGTGTTGTCCCATGCTCAGCTGAGAAAGTGGAGGATGAAGGATTGACAGGCGTACTCGAGGCAGTGACCCCGTGTTTAAGACATCCAACCACAGCAGAGGTCTCTGGACAGGAATGCTAGAGATAAGGGAGGGCTGAGTTTCAATACAACAGATTGGTAGACATGAAACATAATTAATTCCCTTACAACTCTTTACACATGAACACTCTAATATGAGTTCTCCCAAGATGATCGCAAGAGACCAAGATCTGACCAATGAAAAATTGCCTGAGGAATAGAGGAAAATCTACCCAGATGCAAAGTCCTTCTTTCAGTCACTCTTTACTAACGCTGCTTCTGTCCATGTTACATGCCCTTCAAGTTATGATTTAGAGTCTAGCATGGTGAACTACATTTGTAATCCTATCAGTCATTTGGGAGGCTGAAGATGGAAGGCTTTGAGTTTTAGGCCATTCTAGGCTATATTGTGAAGCCTTGACTGAAACAGAAAAAGAAATCTTTTCAATATTAGGAGCCTAGCTTACTAGTTTTGTGATGTTCCCCAAGTACATTAAACATTTTAAGTTTCCATGTCTTCTGCACTATGAATCAAAGTTCTGTGTTAAAGATTCTGTGAGGTCAATTGACTGACTGTTTTAGAGAGTTCGAATATCACAGATCTAGGAAAAAATTTCCATAGTATATCTATAGTCCCCTTCACAGCCATTCATTGTCCAACCTAACATTCATTCAACTACAGGTCAAAAATCTATGAAATGCTTCAACCAACCACTAGTGTCCACCAACTCAAAAGCTCTGAAATCATCTGTTATATCTAAAAATCTACAGCAGAGATCCTTGCTTTTCTGTAACTATTCCCCCAATTTTTCACATTAGAACATGTATTTGGGTAACCTAAATCTATGTTCCCTGGTGGCCATCTGACAGCTACAACATGGAGCTTCAAAGAATGGAGTTGAAACCAAGTATGTGTGCACTTATAAACAAACTGCTTGGCAATGCTGGCGGCACAGGCTCGCCTTCCCTGGGGAGTCCCACATGCTACCCTCTTCCTGTCTTTTCTCCACTTTCCATTGCCTCCGTGTTTGGAAATTCTGTCTTATTATTATTGGTTTTTAATGAAACCAATATGTTTACCATGCTGAACTGCAGAGTTCCTTGCTGCTCTGGCCTTGAAGTTATTCCTGACAGATTCAGTGGTGGCCTCTACATTCCTTTGCACAATGAGACAACAGGAAACCAGAGCTCTGGTGGAGAGAATTCAGTCCTGCACCTCAGCAAGCTGTCTCCTCCGGTAGGAAGAACAGAGAAGGAGGAGAACCAAGAGCTCTTTGAAAATCTTGATAGCAAAGCCCACTCCCAGCTGAAACATCACTATGAGTTATAGACCACTATAAAACTGCAAATGCTTCACAGATAACACAGCAGTCCCCTTAGGACTGTCACTTGCCGTAATGCCAGCTCTTGGACTAGCATGGCTGACCTTCTTAGTCCCCAGCTTCAGACGTAAACCACAGAGAGGAGCCCAGCAGACACATGGTAAATAAATGAAAAACATACTCAAAAATGTGCCTTAAAATTATATGTCTAATTTTATTCTGACATCGACAAAACTGCTAGTAAATGAAGTTATATAGTTTCATTAGATTATCTAAATGTCATTTAAGGCAAAAAGGAAAACAACTTCAGTATAATGTCAAATGGCTGCTCCACTGCAGACACAAACGGGCTGGAGCCTCTTTGTTGTGTCCAGATTTCTGCTGTCCCTGTGTCTACTCGACCTGTAGAATTTCTCTTCCTTTCCCCCACATCCCAAGCACCCCCGCCCCCACTGCCTGCCAAATTTCTAAAAGGAGCTTTGATACTTTTTATATTCTTCATACTACTTTTTCACAGCCTTTCTGCCTCCATCAGCTTGGTCGACCGTTCCTCACAGGCCCATGGCTTCGTTTCACCACATTTCCTAAATCTTGAGATTATTTAGTGCTCTTCTTTTTTCCCTCTTTGCTTGTAGACTCCCCGGCTTCTCCTAAGTGCATGAATTTAAGAGAAGGTTTCTAGAACTTTCATGTTTTCTCTATCAGGATGTCTCTTCTCAGACTGTGCTGATGAAGAAGCTCTTCGGTGAATCACCTCTCCTGATCCCACCCAGAGACAGAGCAAGTCTCACATGCTAGCTAAGTTCTCCATTACATCTGCAACCCCCTTTCCACTTTGAAACAGGATACAGGCAGGTCTTAAAGTTGTACCTTCAACTTGTGAGTTTTCTGCCCTCAGTCTTCACACTGGTGGCGATTACAGTCCTGGACCTCCAGCCCCAGACACATCTGCCTCTTGATCTGTGCTTGTCATGGGTACAACAGTGTCAGCTGTCGATGGCTATGTGAAATAGCGAGGGATGGTTCCTTTAAAAACAGCCTTGATTTATACCTGTTCCTTCTGGCATACCTTTAGTTAGACACCTCTGCTCAAATCTGACGAGAACACCCTTTTCTGTTGACTGATTTTTTGTGAACACCATAACAGACAGTCCGTCGCTCAGTTGTCAGTTCCATGATTGCAAATGCTTCTTCGTGTAGCCTTAATTTGCGCCTCTTAAAGATCAAATTCCTATCACCCCCTTTCCAGACTTAACCATAGAAGTGTTCATTCAATCTAAAGACTTCACCTTTATAGTTAAGAGATTATACCTGGAATAGAATTACTCAAACGACTTTAAAGGACTCATCACAGAGAAGAACAACAGCATTAAAAAAAAAAAAAATGAAACAAACAAAACCAAACAACAAGGCACAAAGACTAAGTTGCTTTTGGCTAGGCGGCAAACATTTTTTAACAATGGCTGTATTGCCATCTGCTGGAAATGTTGGAGAACTGCACTTAAACTGACTCCTCACTCCACCTGTAAATACTAACCACTAAATACTGCTTTTTCACTCCAGATGTCATAACGGATATTAGAGATTCCTGCAAGAAGTATTTTTTTTTTACTTAAAGTTACACAGAGTTACAGTCAAGAAGTAGATGGTTCTCTTTGGATTACAAAAGACACGTTACTGCTGACAGAGCTTCAGTAAAGCAATGACTCATCTGTCGACTACTGTCCAGGTTTGTGAAACATCTTGTCCAGTGTCGGATAAACTCTAAGAAAACAACTTTTGTGTCCTCTAGAGTCAGGCTGCCTGTACATTTATCTCTTAGTAGCTGTTGATGAGTATTTGGCGATCAGTTTCGTCTTTGTCATACAGAGATGGTACTATGGACCTTCTTAGGGATGATGGGAAGACTAAATCAGCTAAAGCTGTGGACCGGAACAGTACCTACCATTAGTTTTTCTCATTAACCTCAGAAGATTGCTACAGATATTGTACAGTAGTGCCAGTAGGGGGCAGTGGGTCACACATAAGAGTCTATCACTAATGAAAGACTTAACTAGGTATCTTAAGTTAGTAAGATTTTTTAAGTATAATTTACCTATAATAAAAACTTATCGATTAAGTTGTTTATAAACATCACTGTAGTTTTTATAAACGACATTCATTCATTTCCAGTGTGCATGACTGAGTGCATTTGTGCGTGCGTGTGTGTGTGTGTGTGTGTGTGTGTGTGTGTGTGTGTGTTTGCATGAATGCATGCAACAGTGTGATAATGCAGGTCAGAGGACAACCCAAAGGGTCAGCCATCACTTACCATGTGGATCCATGGAATTCAATTCAGGTCCTCAGTACTGACAGCAAGTCACCTTGCCTGCTAAGCTACCTGACTAACATGGTTTTCTTTATTTACAATATGCATGTCTTTGTAAAGTTACTTGTCTAGATTACTGAAAACAATGAATGACTTGGTATTGAGTCATTCACTGATTGTATTTACTACATAATTTTTATATATAACCTTAATAATTTGGTGCCATACATTCCATTCCTAATCTATAGCTTATTTCCCTTGGTAAATTGAATATGCTCAAAAGCTTTTGATACATCTATTCTAAGTGTGTGTGTGTGTGTGTGTGTGTGTGTGTGTGTGTGTGTGTGTGTGTAACATGAAAAACAAAAGACCCAGAGAGAGAGATATTGGGGTTCAAGCTTCAAGCTGAAGATTAGAAAAGCAGAGCATCCAGCCGCTAGCTCTTACCTCTACCTCAGACTGAAAGGCAGTCTTGGCTCCACCAAACCTCAGACTGTAATCCCAGACTGCTATGCTTTCCTCAACATGGCTGGAGATTCCTGAGACTCAATGTCGTCAAATCTTCAATGTGGCTGGAGAATGAATGCCAGCTCTGAGACCCTGTTCCTGCCTTAAATACCTCTCAAGTCCTAGGATTAAAGGGATGTAATTTCAAGTGCTGAGATCATTTTTTTGTGTGAGCTGTTTCTATTTAGGATTGGATCAATTCTGTGTAGCTCAGTGTGGCCTTAAACTAACAGAGATCTATCTCTTAATCCTGAGTCCTGGGATTAAAGGCGATTGCCTGGCTTCTATGGCTTGTGGTTGACTTTGCTTTGTGAAACCTCGGGCAAGCTTTAATCAATTATAAATAGTGTGTGTGTGTGTGTGTGTGTGTGTGTGTGTGTAGGGTTTACAATGATTCACTGCAGTAATTAAACAAATTGCTGTTTTCATCAGTCTTGCTTAGTCATGATGCATTAGTCTTCCCTCTTCACTAGATTCAATTTGCCAAACTTTTACTGAACAATTTTGTGTGTTTATGAGATACATTATTGATTTTCTTTTTTAAAAAACAAAATAAATTAAATTAAGTGGGAAATATTAAGAATGAGAGGTGGCAGATGGCTTCAAGCAAACAGTGTTTCCCAGATTCAATAGGACAGGGGCATATGTGAACTCACAGCAATTGTGACAACATGCACAAGATGTGTACAAGACTGGGCCCATCAACATTACATCATGGAAACGGAGGGTGCTCCCGAGGACCCACTCATTCCTGAAGAACTCTAGACAGTCAGTGGCTGCCAGAAAAGACAAAGGATGAGTCATAATTTTCAGTGATATAACCACAGGCAAGTTACCCCCTGGTCAAATAAATAATTCTTGAAAAGAAGATAGAGAAGCAATTTGTGAATATACAGAAGAGACTCAAGTTCTTGGCAAAGAAGACAAATAGCATGGGAATGTGCTACAGAAGAGAGCTGCACAGATGAAGGTGTTAATGAGTGGGAGAAAGAGAGTGCTGTAAGGTGCCCAAGAGTGTGAGAAGCAGTGACAAGTGCTAGTGTCAGGCCAAGGAGTACAGGATGAAGAGCAATGTCATGAGGCTGAAACAGTTGGCAAAGGTACTTGCTGGGTAAGATCCAGGACTCACCAAATGGAGATATGAAGATGAGCCTCATGTGTGCAGAAAATGCTCTGATAGGCATCTATCTGTCCTGAACACCAATAATTTTCCTCAGCTTCTATCGCGGTTAAATAAGGATCAGGATAAACAAATAGGCCGAATAGATGTTTATTCAGGGAGAAATAGCTTACAACCTAGACAGATGAACACCAGGAAATTCCACCAGATGCTATCCTGTCCAAGTCCCACCAGCAAGAGAGCTTTTCCAGGCTCCTCTTCAGACCTCCTTCCACAGGTCACACCCGCCCATGGCTCCACCCCCAATGGGCGTGGTCAGTGCCACAGAATGACTATCTCACTACAAGCTTCCTACTACTTTTATCTATGATAGATGGATATATAGATAGACAAGTAGATGATAGAGTGATGTTACACAACTAGATATAGATGATAGATTGACAGATAGATGATGAGAGATAGATAGACAGACAGATAGATAGATAGATACTTCATAAACCACACTGTTACTTGGGAGATTTATTAAAACTGGAATATCAATCTTCTCTTGGGCAACTGAGTTTCACCCTTCAAAGAAGCTGTTGACAACCAACCAACCAGTGACCACTCAATTCTAATGGGCACAGGAAAGAAAATAAACAGTGACAACCCAATACTAATGGGCACAGGAAAGACTGACAGATTTCTGGGTTTCTTCAAGATCTCAAAGAAATGGTCAGTTGAGGGTAATGCTTTGTTCAGCAAGTCCCCAGATGTTCTAGAGAACCCTGGCCTGAAGTTAGTCTCTCCAGAGTTACTGGCTGACCTCTCACTCACCTACAAGCTCTGGAGATTTTTGACACAGACTCCACCAGTCACCTCTCAGGTTGGGATTTTCAATGACCTATTCCAGGGCTTTGTAAGGAATATTTCTAGACTGCTTCTCGGTTGTATCAGGATCCTTGGAGTATTGGTAACCAGGTGAGATATATCCTTTTCTGCTCCACTGATCAAGATTTCCATCCCACCAATCTCAAAATGATTCCTGTCCAATCCTTCTGTGGGATGGGGACTTTAGGAGGAGAGAATAGTGGAACACCACCACCATTTCAGAATCTTTTTGAAACTGTTAAGTTTCTATTACTGTACTACTTAACTCTCCTTCCCTAGCATTGCAAATTCTTTGACATACTTATTTATCTTTTAGTTCTCCCTTATTATCACATTCTCCTTATCATGGTGTTTGGCCAAAATTCAGCAAGTCTTTCACCAATTCACATTAGATCACATTTACAAACAACCCCAAGACCCATTTCTAAATGGCCACATGATCAGTCCTTTGCCTAAAAAAAAGCAAGTGAGAATGTCATCCCATGGTGGGAAAACTTCCATCTATGAAGTTTGTGTTTGTCAAGGTTGAAAAGGATCTGTCTCACTCTAAAGAGGTGGATAAAAGTATCACCCTAGGCTTAGACTTTATTTCTGTGAGCAAGGAAAGAGCAGCATCCCAGCCCCACCCTAGCAAAATGAAATGTTTGTTTCAGATCCTGGGGCTACCAGCAACAACAACAACGTAGGGTTTCCTTCAAAAGTTTATCCTCCAAGCTTTGGATTTAAAATTATAGTTTAATACTATTTGTTAAACACACACACACACACACACACACACACACACACACACACACGCACACTTTTATCAACCCTCTCTAAAGGACTAGGGAACCCTTGAAATGTTGCCTTGACTGGAGCCTGCAGCTCTGTTTATAGAGACAAATAGATTAGATAGGAGTGCTCACTGTGGCCACCACTCAAGAATCAAAGGTCAAATTGAGCATTAGTTTTGTTAAAGTATAATCTGGTGTCTTGCTCAATCAACATGCTGTTGGTTTGTCTTAAAATCCTTGAAGGAAAAGTAAAGAATCAATCAATCCTCTTGACTCACAGGGAAATCTTGCTAATGACCCTTAAAAACTCTCTATGTTCATTTCTGAAAAGGACTTTCAATAACTTCAAGAATGTTCCATTCTGGAGAAAAACAGATAAAGTAACTCAGACTAAGGAAAACCTAATCTAAGCAATGTTCTGAGACAGGGAGAATGAAGACTTGGCATGACCTTTGGTCTTCATTGTTCCTTTCTCCAGCCATCTTTGGAAGAGCACCATCTGCTTAAATGCATGGAGCTGTTGTGGCTTTGAAACATATACATGTCATTCTCAAATACCCGAGATATAATGAGCACTCTGGAATGACTTCATTAATCAATTGATTTTTGTCACAAACTGGTTTTGATTACCACATTAGAGAAAAGTACATGTGCACATTATGTCATCTGAAAATTAAAGTACACATGCACAGTTAACTGAAGATAATGACATGTATGTTAATGTAGTAAAAAAGTTTGAGCAAAACAAGGCATGGTGGCATACTCCTTTAATCCAGCCTTCTGAAGTCAAAGGTAAATAAATCCTTGTGACTTCAAGTCCAAGGCTATTCAGAACAACATGGTAAATTAAAATAAATAGACACATGATAGGTAGGTAGGTAGGTAGATAGATAGATAGATAGATAGATAGATAGATAGAAAAAGAGTTAAGATTAATAAATTCTCTCAGCAGCAAAAGTTTCAAGTTTGACATAAGATGAGTTATTTTTATATAAATCACAACTTCAAAAACACATGAAAAATTGAGTGATAGTCAGACTCAAGCCACATGTGATTACACATGGTGTTGTACAACACCTTTTATACACTCTTCTTTGCTGCTGCAGTCATGGACCCTGTTCTTACCCATTGTACCCAAACAGAAATAGAGACGTATCTATACCCATATCTAAGTTGGTACTTGAGAAGATCAGTGATGGAACTAAGAGTCTGGTGGAGGTGACTCATGACTTGTGAACACCATGGACAACAGGAAAAAGAAAAGGGAAGACTGCCAAGGAAACACAGAGAGAGAACTAGTTATGGCCATTTGTTCCTCTCCTTGGTCACAGTCAATTATACAATCATATGTTGGCTTCTTCTACCAACAATGCCACCAAAGAGCTTCCCTAGACACAACTAGAACAATAAACATGAGAACGTTCTATGCCACAGCCCAGTGAAGGTCATCCCTTACCCAGTGCTAACCACTGATTGTTGGACTTCCCAGCTATGCACAAAACATAAAACAATTTAATAAAGTTAAGAGAGCACAACATATAAAAGTATGGATAATACATAGAAACCATCTAATAAAGGTAGCTATTACTATATCTAGAACTTGGAAGAAATCCTTTAAGTTTATTTAACTACTATCTAATTAATATCAAAAATATTTTTCAGTGTTAAACAATTAAGTTAGGATTTGGTTAAAATAGGAAAATGGGGATAGAAGTAAAGTAAGACTGAACTTGCTTTATACCCAAGGTTCAGTGTTGTTTCCATCAAGAAAGAAGGAAAGAGAAAGAAAGAAAAAGAGAGGGGGAGAGAGGGAGAGAGGGGTGAAGAAAGAAGGAAAGAAGGAAGGAAGGAAGGAAGGAAGAAAGAAAGAAAGAAAGAAAGAAAGAAAGAAAGAAAGAGGGAAGGGAAGGGAGGAAGGGAGAGGGGCATTCAAGAACTTCCAGAAATTCTCACCCACCAGAAGCAAGGAAAGAGAAAAAGAGATTCCTTCAGAGCCTGAGAAAATAATTTTACTGTTGTTTTTGTTGCTTAAGCAATCCAGTTTGTGGTGACTTGACATGCTGTGGTTTGAACATTCCTCCTAAATTCATACTGAAGTTTAACTGCAACTGTGACAGTATCTGGAGATGGGACTCTCATGAGAGCTGAATCCCAATAAGTGAGGTATTGTCACTATCTTGGGTTGGCAAATCACTTTAGGAGAAGCTCTGCACTCAGAGTGATCTGTCTTGTGCATGGGTTCTTTGGGTCAGATCTTCTCGCTCTTTTAAATGTCCACTCACCGTGTGATGTCTTGCTTCATGTTATGATAAGCCCTTAACTGATGCTAGCCTCTTACAACTGAACTCCCAAACTCCAGAACAGTTAGAAATAAACGTCTTTTCTTTTCTGGCAACCACTACACCAGCTATGCTCTGTTACAAATGGACAAAAAAAAAAAAAAAAAAGACAAGACATACACACCCAGGGTAATAATCTAGATGATATTATGGTACTGGAGGTGGGGGCAGGAAGAGGAATGACTTAATTTAAGCTCATTCTGTCCCACTGTAACCCCTGAGGAAGACCCATTCTAATGCTAAATCTTTGTTTTATGTGTAAAACAAAGCTAACAGGCTCATATGATAATTAAAATATATCTAAACTACAATGGGATTTTCAAAATATGCTCAGTTCAACTTGAGGACTGTGAAAACAGATTCTGTGGTGAAGTCAGTTTAGAAAAACCAGTATGTCAAGGTGTATTCTAAGAGATTCATATAAAGTCCCTTACAGAAGCAGGAAGGGACAAGTCCCCCAGAGCACAGGTGAAGTGGGGGGGGGGGGGGCAGCGAATGGAGAGAGACGTAGGAGAGAGGGGGAGGAGAGGAAAACATGTGAGCATGCGACTAGGAAGATTGAGTCCAGGTAGGAATAGAAGACAAGAAGACAGGAGAGAGAGAGAGAGAGAGAGAGAGAGAGAGAGAGAGAGAGAGAGAGAGAGAGAGAGAGAGAGAGAGACAGAGAGAGAGAGAGACAGAGACAGAGAGAGAGAGAGAGAGAGAGAGAGAGAGAGAGAACATAAAAGAGGGAGCCAATATTGATTTGAAGAGAAAATTGAACCCAAAGAAAGGTCTAGAGACCTATAAGACTGCCACCAACTAACAATTTGAGCATCCGCGGAAAGGCTACCATAAATGCCCTTCCCGGATAGTGAGATCAACAACTAACTTATCCATGGAGCCCTCATCTAATGCCTGCTGGAAACAGAAGCAAACACCCATACCTAAACACTGAGTCGAACTAAAATCCAGATGCAGATGGAGAGGACAAGACCAGGCTGCAGAAACACATAGAGACAGCTTACCTGAACAAGGAGGAGCTAATGACCACTAGACTGATAGCTGGGACTGACTCAGGCCCCCCTGAATATGGGTCTCAGCCAGAATTACTGAGCAGTCCAAGGGACCTCAGACAGTGGAACTAGGATGTATCCCTGGTGCACAAAAGGACCTTGCTAACACATCCCCGATGGAGGGATAACTGCCTTAACCTAGAGCCAGGAGAGAAGCCCTAGTCCCTACTTCAAAAGACCTGTCAGATTTATATGACCCCAACTGAATGGCATTGCCCTACATATGGAATTGGGGTGAGGGGATGGGAGGGGAGGGTGGTTAGGGTGCTTGTGAGAGGGCAGAGAGGGTAAAAGTGAGAGATTAGAAAGGGAGGGAAGGAGAGAGCATAAAAAAAAAAAGAAAAAAAAACAGTATGTAGTGATATTTCTGCTGAAGACTAAGATCATGGGCTGTTGTAACATAGCAAACATGAACCACCCCTTCCAAACACAAACACTTAATAAATCTGATGTTTTGGAAAAGAATGATTTTTGCTGCAAATGAAAAGGGAGATAACTGGGAAATCTGCAGATGTATCATCATGGCAGTGCTGTTGTTCTGTGTTTAACCTCAGTGGCTGCAGGTGATGGAAACCGCAAGAGTTCTGTGACTAGAGTAGCATGTTTTATAATATTCTAACTCTTCCCCCAATTCACGGCAAATCATCCCCCCAAATCACTCTGCACACAGAAGGAATGTAGGAAGAATACAGACAAATGTCCAACAGCCTGTGTGTTCTAAGTGCCCAGACAATCTTACAACTATCATGGTGGAAATCTTTGTCATCTTAATCTTTGTATCTTAGGACTTAGTTATAAAAAAAATGTTTATAAATAAAAATTATTTCCTTTAAAAACAAAACTGAACTTAAAATTACCTTCTTCATTAACGCTTTAACTATCAGTAAAGAATTGAACATATGATAGCATAGTCAAGGATCCCAGAGCTTATTTCATATTAGAAAATCACAATGTCTCAGAGAAACATACATGTTAAATAATCCAGCAAATCTGAATGATGTGTTGGTTCATCCACTGTTCTGGCCAAGAGCATACGCCATCAAGTACAACAGCCAATCCCTGGCCTGCTGCAGATTATATGTTAAGAAGGAGATTAAACACAAAGAAGTGAGTGTAACTCCATGTAAAGTGATGGTCTGAGCATGCAGAAGAATTAATCAAGGAAGCAGAGTAGAAAATGCAGCCACTGTGCTATTTCCTGGTCAGGGAAGGTGTCATCTAGCAAGAGACCTTGAGCTAGGCTGATGAAATGAAGAAGAAATCAGATTAGGGGAAGAAAGAGATTCCAAAGCTGAATAAACCAGTATGCATGCCCTGCCCAGGAAGGGAATGCTGAACAGATTTGTGAAGTAGCAAGGAAGCCTGGAAAACAACAATCGATGACAGAGATTCGATGACAATTTGACCGAGGGACTGATGGCAAAGATCACATTGCAACTTTAGAGAACACAACAAGACTTTGACTTGGAGTGAGTTAAACAATTTTAGTTATTGAACAGACAAGTCATATGACCTGACTGTGTGGGAAGCATGACTACAATATGCGAGATGAGGAACCTGTGGATATGATGACACAATTTAGAGACCGCTAGTTCAAATTCAGATGATAAGACTCAAACCAAGCCAATAGTTGCAGGGGTGGTGAAGGTACTTCAAAGAGGTGATGAGATTAGCTCATGGGTCTGCCTAGTTCTAAAGCAGGTAAAAGGAGCAAGTTTCCATGGTGCACGTAAGGTGGACGAGAGGTCTAACGTTCAGGGCATACAAACAAACGTAGATGGCATCGTGTGAGCTTCATGACTGAGTAGGAGCAAGACTTTTAGGGAGAGGTAGATGATGTAGATGAGAAAAATGAGAAAATTCCACACAGCTCTTTACCTCCAAATCCAAGCCATCACCTCTCTTCACATCCATCAGGCTTGGAGAGATGGGCAGAGATGAGATGTTCTCTCTAGCTGCCTGTAACTTTCATGAACTCTTTTTAAACTTTCTCATTTGAGTGCATTACCCTTTTTCTGCCAGGAACCCTGCTCGGCACAGCTTTAGAATATACTCTCATTACCCTCACCACCACTGTGACACTATGACGAATTCAGGATTTTGTCACATTAGCTCTCCTCTCCCCAACAAGCATAATACTATGACACAGGACTCTGCTCCATATTACAAACAAGAAAAGTGGGGAACTGTCCCAATTCACACAAAAAGAGGCAATAAGGATTTAAAAACAGATTTATTGTCCTCCAAAGAGTGTGTAGTATTAACCATTTCACCACATTGCAAAACAAAAATCAGTTACAATAAGCTGGAATTAAAGTCATTTGCAGTAATAAAATTATAAATAACATCAGTGTTTTAATGTAACTGCTCATTTTATGAGCAATAGCTCACTTATGGTTGACTCCAGTCTATTTATTTATTAGTTTGTTTGTTTATGGTTTTCTTGAGACAGAGTTTCTCTGTGTAGCTTTGTAGACCAGGCTTGCCTCGAACTCTACTTATTGAGTGCTGAGATTTAAGGCATGTGCCACCATGGACCAACCTTCCAGTCTTGATATTATCACTATTTTAGAGAATTTTAAAAGTGAGACTTAGTGTTTAAAATTTTTATCAGAGGCATAATCAATAACAAACTACAATATAAGTATACCAAAATCTTCATATTATGAGGGAATTGAAATACTGTCTATACAAAAATGGTTTCTCCTCACTGACAAACAAGGAAAACTCATAGCTCTATTTAATATACATTAAGTTTAACCATTTTGAATAGATTACACTGCAGTTGGTTATTTTTACTCTTTGTCTTTGAGGCCTGTCATCCAGCTCCCAAATAAATACACAGAGATATATTCTTACTTATAAATGCCTGGGTTTAGCTCATCTTATTTCTAGCCAACTTTTTTAAAATTCAAGTAAAAAAAAAGACTTATTTTACATATCAATCCCAGTCCCCTCTCCCTCCCATGCCCCCCACCAACCCCCATCCCACCTCCCATCCACTCCCCAGAGAGAATGAGGCCTCTCATGGGCAATCATCAAAGTCTGTCATATCATTTGAAGAAGGACCTAGGCCTTCCCTATGTATCTAGGCTGAGAGATTATCCCTCCATAGGTAATAGGCTCCAAAAGTCCATGCACTAGGGATAAATATTGGTTCCACTGCCAGAGGCCCTATAGACTGTTCTGCCCTCCCCACTGACACCCACATTCAGGAGGCCTGGTTCAGTCCTATGCTGGTTCCCCAGATGTCAGACTAGGGTCCATGAGCTCCCACGTGCTCAAGTCAGCTGTTGCTATGGGTTTCCCCAGGATGGTCTTGAACCCTTTTCTCATCACTTCTCCCTCTCTACAACTGGATTCCAGGAGTTTGGTTCAGTGTTTAGCTGTGGATCTCTGCTTCTGCTTCCAACATCTACTAGATGAAGGCTCTGTGATGACATTTAAGGTAGTCATCAATCTCATTATAGAGGAAGGGCATTTAATGTAGCCTCTCCACTACTGCTTAGATTCTTAGTTGGGGTCAGCCTTGTGGATCCCTAGACATTTTCCTACTACCAAATTCTCTTTAAACCTATAACGGCTCCCTCTATTATGGCATCTCTTTTCTTGCTCTCTTTCTCTATTCTTCTCTCACCTCGATTTTCCTGGTCCCTCATGTTGTTCCCCCTCCTTTTCCTCCAACTCCCTCCCCTTTTCCCAATTTGCTCAGGAGATCTTGTCCCTTTCCACTTCTCTGATGTATGTCTCTATGTCTCTCTTAGGGTCCTCTTTGTTTCCTAGCTTCTCTAGGGTTGTAGATTGTAGGCTGGTGATCCTTTGCTCTATGTCTAATATCCACTTATGAGTGGGTACATACCATGCTCTTCTTTCTGGGTCTGGGTTACCTCGCTCAGGATAGTTTCTTCTAGTCCCACCCATTTGCCTGCAAACTTCAAGATTTCATTGTTGTTTTTTGTTTGTTTGTTTTGTTTTGTTTTTCCTTCTTAGTACTCCATTGTATACATATACCATGTTTTCTTTATCCATTCTTCAGTTGAGAGGCATCTAGGTTGCTTCCAGGTTCTGGCTATTACAAATAATGCTGCTATGAACATATCTGAACAAATAAATGTCTTTGTGGTATGAATGTGCATCCTTTGCATATAACTAAGAGTGGAATTGCTGGTTCTTGAGGTCTAGCCAACACTTCTTAACTTAAAATTATCCTATCTACCTTTAGCCTCTGGATTTTCACCTTTCTCTATTCTCTATTCTTCTGTTTCTTCCTTACTCCATGGCTGCTTGTGCAACTGCGTGACTTGGCCCCTGTCATTCACCTCTCCTTCTTCTTACTTCTGTCTCTCTCTTCCTGTCCCTCTCTCTGTCTCTCTCTCTTCTTCTTCTTCTTCTTCTTCTTCTTCTTCTTCTTCTTCTTCTTCCTTCTCCTATTTATTCTCTCTTCCTGCCAGCCCTACCTATTTCTCTCTCTCCTGCCTAAGTATTTACCCTTCAACTTTTAGTTGAATCAGGTGTTTTAGACAGGCAAAGAAACACAGATTTACAGAGTTAAACAAATGCAACATAAAAGAATGCAATGCATCTTTGCATCATTAAACCAATATTCCATGGCATAAATGAATGTAACACTTCTTAAACTAATTCCACAACATCACATTTATTTTCCATGAATGCAATAGAGCAGCTTCCCCTCCTTTTGTGCATATTGTGTGTTAATTTGCTGCTATTATTAGTATCATCAACAGAAACCCCACAAGAGCCAACTGAACCTCAACCATCAGGTTGCTCAGTATATCTGACAATCCCCATAACTTGGTCACTAACAACAAAATAAGACTTTCTGAAAACATAATTTAGACTGAAAACTAAGCTAGGAGTTGCTTTGCAGCAGACTAAAAATATACCATATGTTCTTGTTCCCTAAAAATATATGTCTAGGAAGTTGAGACAGAATGCATAAAACAATCATTTAATGTGAATTCTAGTGCATATTTATGAATGAAGTGGTATGTACAACTACAAATATGAAAGGAGAGAAGAGGGCTGGAGTGCTCTGGGGTTATTCATGGAGGAGGCAGGCTCACTCTGTTGACACAGCTTTGATCCTCCCTTTCCAACTTTAAGATATGAATTAGTGAACTAAAGGTTTATGGTAGAGGGCTGCTCTGGCTTGGGTAAGGTCCTCAGAATGATCTCCATCACTTCAGCAAAATATAAAAATGTAAATTGTTAATTACCCACTAAATGTTACTCCTCCATTCTTCGGAAAGGAATTTTAATTTAAAACAACTACTTCCTAAATGAAATAACCCTTTTAAGCAATTTGTTTTTTTAATTTGTGTGAAGGGTTCTTGCCATCCCAGATGTCCTAGGGAAGTCAGTGCAAGAAGACTCCTCCTGAGAGCTTACACACTTTAATCAGTTGTCCTTCTTGCAGCAACATGGAGAGTCCCTGCTCTGTCCAGATGGCAAACTGGTAAGCATAAGAGTGTAAGAAACACCCACCAGCTTCCCTCAAGCCTACTGACACTCAGAAAAGAGTTTCTTCCAACCCAGGGATACAGTTCAGGCAATACAAAACAAACATCTAAACATTTCAGGATCCAGGACTTCCCCTCCATCATTGTGCCTTCTGTGTGGCTTGCCAAGGTCACATGGGGTCCTCCATTCACAGTTGCCCTATGCTGAGAGGCCTACACAGCAAATATATGCTGTAGATCTCCAAGCCAGGAAGACAGTATGAGAGAAAAAGATCCCTCTTTCCTGTGATACCTAAGAACCATCCCTCCAGTTTTCTTCAAGAATCTTTCTGTTCATCTAAAAGGCAGAGTCACCAAGTCAACTCCTTGCTCCTGGAGTAGCTACCATTATTTACTTCACATGTCTAGCTGTGTCTTGCACAAGCATGTAGAAGAATGTTTCATCCGCTAGGCTGGTCAGGCCAAGTTTGCATAGTGGGCATGTGATGCCATCAGCACAGTGTATTATCACACTCAGAGGAAACAGACATAGAAAATGAGGGAGACTGTGGATCTCTTCTCGAAAGCTCAAAACCATAATACTACCTAGTAGTCAAGGGTCAAAGAGCTGAGGCATAATTATTGTTAAGTCTCAGCTGTGTGTATGGTTTGGGAAATGTAAGGAATGGCATTAAACATGCCACAACACATCTAGAATGAAGGTTTTAGAATTTTGAGGGTTTTTTTTTTTTTTCTTTTCACTCCAGTTTAAAGAGGCCATGATCATATGAGCTTGTTCTAAAGCTTGGGTTTTAGAGAAATAAATAAGTCAAATCTCAAGGTGCAACAGGATCCCCACTGAGAAGCTGTCATTTTAAAACCCTATGGGGATTCTTTCTCAAAACAAAATTGAGCAATATTTTCCTTGGCATAATACACAAGCCATACCAGCTTACAGAATGCAAGCATGAGAACAGCAAATCCATATCCAAAATAAGTACCTTTTTTCTGTAAGGACAAAATGCTGCTGTTTCTATGATGGAAGTGGTCTGACTAGTCACCAAGGCCTGTTCTGAAGCTATAATAATGAAAACATATTGATAACGATGTATGGATAAAGAAAGTTAATGAAAAGCGTCACACAAACAGTTACCCAACCAATATTGTATCAAATACAGAGTCTCTGTGTATTATTTAGGGCTGGCCAGGCGACAGGACAAAACCGGACAGCGGGTAAAAAAAACCCCATACTCGTTACAAATGGCAAAAGTGGCCTTACAAGAATGGATTTTTTTTTTTTTTTTTTTTTTGAAGTGATAAAATAGGACAGTGAACAAACCCTGTGAAGAATGGCATATTATTTAAAGGTAGAAAAGATGGGTGGTACATAGCTCAGACTATATAGTTTTGTTTTGTTTTTGTGTTTGTTTGTTTGGTTGGTTGGTTGGTTGGTTGGTTGGTTGGTTGGTTGGTTGTTTCGTTTGGTTTGGTTTTTCAAGACAGGATTTCTCTCTATTGTTTTGGAGCCTGCCCTGGAACTAGCTCTGTATCCCAAAGATCCGCCTGCCTCTTCCTCGAGTGCAGGGGATTAAAGGCTTGTGCCACCAACCCAACGCAGGGCCAGACTATAGTTTTTGATGGGAAGAAAAAAAATCGTGTCAGACAAAGAACTGACTTCAACTTAACACTAACTTGGCAAGTATGTCTGAAATACAATGGATGTCACACTCGCGGGGTCAAAGATGAAAGATGCCTTGGTAGGAAGTGATTTTTTTTTTTTTTAAACTCCATGAGACATAAGCCCTGGAGTGAATAACTGACTGCACCTGTTCATATAAACGTTGCACTACCTGGCGCAGGCGCAGAGAGGCAAAGCTCTCCTCCAGCATAACCTTCCAGATGTTTGATCTAACATGGCACTGAGACCAGTTTGCCCAGTTTATATATTGCAGAGGTTTGTGTGTTTCTGACCAAATTATCTGAAGATCTGGCTTAAGTGGCTTGGATCTGCCACACCAGGGAAGCAATGCCTGGGACTTTGTGGGACTTTTTACACCACGTCCCACGTAAAGACAAACGACTCTTCCGCTCGTTCCTATCGATACGTTGAAAACCATCTATTCATTTAAAACATTGTTTGAGTGGAGCAAACGAAGGAAACAGGACAAGACACTGAAATCTGAACTGAAGGAAACTGAGAGACCGACCAAGTTGGCAGATGACAGGTTTTGTTTCAGTTTTTAACTTTTAAAAATAATGTTGCTTTTAGAACAGGGAAAAAAAAAAAAAAAAAAAAGCCAAGAAACATCAACAGTAAGCCGCCCTCCACCCCCTCCGCACCGCACCCCCCCCCCCGCCTTCCCCGCCAGATATGCTGAGGCCAGGTTTAACTTTATGTCAGGAAAGAGTTCCCTCCTGAGATTTTCCTGGCCATGGTTCAGTTGAGGATAATGTTTTCCAGTCTTGCTTGTTTCCAGAGGCCCTGAAAAGAGGAAGGGAAGTGGACCAGCTGTCTTGTAGGCCTCATCCTGAAGCAGCAGAGGGCGCTGTGATGACAAAGAAAGCCCGGGCTGCTGCTTGGACCAGGGTGATGTCTGAATGCAGTCAACTTTTCTCTCCTACGTACAATTTTTGGGACCAGGGACTACTTAAAAACTAAATGTTTACTAGTCATACTTACATTTTTTATTTAATGACAAGCCTTCATGATACATATTAAATCCAAAAGGAGGTAAAAAGCTTAGATATTCAAATAAATTTCCAGAAACCTTTAAAGTTCAGCATCATTTTATGATTATTTTAATCACTGTGTAAGGAGATGTCTTATAGGTATCTAAATAGGACTTCTGGGGCATTTAAAGACCCATTGTAAAAATGTATCTACCCTTGCCATGTCACAGCTACCAACATTAATTGTTTTGGCACACCTTTGTTTTCAAATTGCTTGAATCCATTTAAAACTTGAGGAGGAGTAAAGTGGGGAATTCAGCCACACTGATGACCATCACAGCCAGTCTTTGCCTTTAAGTTCACCCATGTGTTTGAAGTCCCACACTACATCCACACAATGTAACAACCACTAAGTGAAGAATTACTATTGACCCTGTAAGCAACTCTCACACTCACCTGCACCCAGGGTACTTACGAACCTCCTAGCACCAAGAAATCCCTATAAGCCCAACTTTATAGAGATAGAGCTATCTCTATAGCTGTTACTAACATTGTTTAGATATATTTCTGTGGATGCCATACATACCTATGTAATATGCATCCACTATTTTCAAGAACGTCCCCAGGAGTAAGATGTGGTGGTTTTGAAAGACATTTGGTCCAAAGGAGTGATGAACTAGTTCAGGGGAACTATTTCAGAGAAGCATAGACAGTACTCTAGAGTGGGGAGCTGAGAGACAAGACAGAAAATGGAAAGAGATGTCATGTCATCTGCTGTTAGCAAAGTTTATTGCTCCCCTCTCTCTCCCTCACCCCCCCCCCGTGTGTTGTGGGTGGGGATGTGGTGTGTGTGTGTGTGTGTGTGTGTGTGTGTGTGTGTGTGTGTGGTGATGGTGGTGGTGGTGGTGGGTGTTGTGGGCATGTGATCTTGCTGTTTATTTGGCCAACATAACTGAGCTTTGATATTCCTTGAGAATCAGGTTCCCTAACTTTTGCTCTCTCTAGAGAATAGAGCTGAGTTTTCCAGGCCCAATGACTTGGAAAAAAAATCTCATTTAACATCTCCAAAACCCTCAACTCCTAATTCCAGACATAGGTATTCCATAGGATCTTACAGCTGGAAACCTGTCTTGATAAAGTAATTGAGCAAACTCAATTACATTCTAAGTAGCAACCTCTTAACACACAGATATCTCCTATCTTAGCTCTTAAACTGGGTGCACACTGCTTCCTGTATTCCTTCTCCTTCCAAACCTGTTTTCCTGTACTACTGTGACATACAGGCAAACGGGTAAGTCCTTTTCCTAAACAAATGCCCAAGCAAGTAACTGAATCAGGTAATTCTAAATGAATGGCTCTTTAAGCACTCTTCCCCCAGAAGGTTTTAGAAAGGAAGGCCGGCATCCCCATTTTTCTTTCCTATGAGAAGAAAGAAATTGCCTCTCATCACTCGCATTCAGTATTCTGTAGCCTGGAACCTGACCCTTTTTAGCTTGTGCTCAGTACTATGTATAGAATAGAGGCAGGTAAGAACTCTCTGCATATATCACTAGTTATTAGACTTTGATGGACTCCACATACTCAGGTCACATACTTGCCTTGGGTCTGAATTGTGAATTTCAGGAATCTCAAAGTTCCTTGGAAGAAAGAAAACGTAGATGTAAACCTTTAGAATTTGCATTTGAAATCAGTGCACTCATTGTTAAGGCTTACTTTCATCACTCATTAGTTCAGTGTGGTTAGCGAATAACAAGCAAATGCCTGCCACAGGTTAGACAAGAAGATATCCCCCTAAATACGGCTTTTATTGTTTAGCATTTAAAATTCAACCCCCAGACTGTTAATACCTAAGTATCGAACTGGGAACAGTGGGAGAGGCAGAGTGGGAGAATGGACGCTATACCCTTGGAGCTTGAGACACTCGGAGCTGGAGGTGGATTACTTGAGCTCACACTGGAGGTGGGAGAGCATCAATATTAGACAAGGAAAAGGCAAATTGAACCATTTCAAATGGAAATGATAACAGTGTGTGCAAGGACACACATACAAGGGTTATGCAAAGTCAGTGTGTGCAACATTGCAGTGGTGGGTAAGGACATGAAGTCTGGGCCATGGAGAAGCAACAGTGACTAGGTGGTAATGCTTACACAGTGTATGGGAAGGAATCTGGAATCTTTATACAAAATGAGCAAGCATCAAAGGCTTTAATTTCAGCGAATGCTTTATGGGTGGTATTTTAACAATAGCAGTTTAGGCTAGATAGCTAAGAAACTAGAGCATCCAATAACCACTCAGGCATACTTAGAAGGGGAGCTGGTGAGAGAAAATGAGCAGGATCAGAAGGATGGATGTGAGTGATGTCACATAAGAGAATGAAGGCACATGTTACCTTCAGTCTTGTTATTGGAAGTTAGTGTCTGGAAACAAGTGAGGAACATAGAAATTGCTGGATTCACTTAGGTTATGTTGAACTTAAGGTGACCAGGGATATTTAAGAACTTTGTAGGAAGCACTGGGCTGGAGTTCAGAGCAGTGCAGGCTGACTGTGGGGACAGTTGTGTCTAGATGAGGCTGGAAGTTAGGCGAGCACATGTGGGGACTTTCTGGTTACTTATGGAGAAAGAAGGCAGAGAGCAAAGAGCGATCAGTTAGAGAACTGAAAGCAGGGCTAACAAAGAAAGCCAAGAAAGGGGACCGATAGAGAACAAAATCAAGATAGCTTGACGCAAAGCCAGACAAGAGGCCAGGGCTGCCGGACCAGTTCCAAAGTTAACCGTTGGAGAAAAGTTGATCAGAAAACAAACTGAAAAAATAGCCCAGGAGATAAGGAGATTGTTAAGCACTTGGGATATTGGGGGCTTCTCTGGGTTATTTCCCCTACGTTTAGATCTTTGAGAGTGGTGTTTTAAAAATGGGCTTTTTAAAGAGAACTTTCATGCACCAGAAATCTCTGCAAATGCTGAATTTTGAAAACATGAAATGTGCTTATAGCCTTACATTTTTCTTTAGGATAAACAATTCTTGCACAAATAAGCAAAAAGGAAAAGACAATCCTTTTCCCCTTTCCTTCTTAAAGTGTATAGGGCACACTCAAAAGGCCATTACTAAAAAGGTTGGGAGTGATAGCAGCAATTTTTCTCTGTAGGAAAGGAAATAACTCAGATTCAGGAAAAGTCGCTTGCTGACAAGACAGTTAGTCACATGTCTCCACAAAGGAAGTTGAGAAATTTTTTTTTTAAGGTCACAGTTCAGTGGAAATTGAGGATTTTACTTCACTTAAAGAAAGCTCTCTTCAGTTATACTGAATGGAATGTGGGAACAAACAGCAGGAACAATAGCATAGGATGGTGATGTCTCCAAATGCCCCGAACTGTCAATCAGATTGTTTGCTGAAAGAGCAAACATCCTGGAATATGAGGAAGTTCATAGAGTATCTTTGGCTGTTCAACATCATCTTCTATGTGCACTGAAATACTTACTTCCTTAACGAAACATCAAAAAGAAATGACCATAACAAGTATGGCATCCCACTTTGGTAAAAGTTAGATTGATGGCTTCTCGTACAAATGTGCAATTTTATTCTGTATATTCTTAGATAAAACGTGTGATCCATTTGCCTCAGCCTCTTAGGTTTTGAAATTGCAGGTGTATACTTCCATTTCTAGTTTTAAATATTTGTTTCAATTGTTAATTCTAACCCAGAAATTGTGTAGCGTATGTACAGATTAAAAAAGTATGAAGGATAGAGGAGATAATTAAATTATTAGGCTATTTTTTTTCCTGCTAAGGATCATAATGCATGCCTTTTGCTTTATTCTCAGAGATTTAGAACGTCCTCTGCACACTGAGAGGGATCTTCTGAGATCCCCAATGTGCCACTGGATGCTTGTCTCATTAGGAATAAAACACCATCAGGGATAATGACACATGGCTCAAGTCCGAGCACTTGGGAGGTAGAGACAGGAAAACCAAGAGTTCAAAGCCATCTTCAGCTATCTAGTGGCTTGAGGTCAGTTTGTATTGCATGAGATTCTATCTGAAACCACAACAAAAGAATTACATATATCTAGCCTTGGACCTGTTCAATTATTTTGAAAAAAAAAATGATGTGGATAAACTGAATTATATTTTCTCAGATGTCTCTCACTCTCATTCAAGTTGCCAGCTCCTGGCTATCCATCAGAAAGATCTGCTAAACCACAGCACGCACAAGGGATGCGACCTAGATCTTTTGCATTTCCCTAGGACTTGATGTTCTATTGTCAACTCAGAAATTGACCCAACTAAGGTGGAAGTCACTTCTACACAGTGAAGTGATTGTGTTAAATGCCTGGACTTAGTTGTCGTCACACAGGTTTCAATTCCAATCCATGCATTGTTATATATAAGCTGCATGATCATGCAAGGTGCCTAGCCACAGTAATAAAAATCAGAAGTGCTAAATACTTTTTTTCTAACGTCTGTAGAGCTCAGATGGTAGCTGAGACCAAAAAAAAAAAAAAAAAGACGACTGTTTATATAGTTACCCAGAACTCATTATTTAAATAGTAGCTTATCCCTCTCTTGAAATCTCAAAATATTACAAAGTCTTTCCTTTTTTTAAGCCAAAACTCATTCTTCTTGTTTATTTTACCTGCTAATCCCAAACCTATTTCCTTAAGCATAGCTTGATACGTCCAGTTTCTGAAATATTTTTAAGCCACTGAGTACCTAACTGTTCACTCCTGCGAAATAGGTAAATGAGACATAATCCCAGGCTAAAATAACATTAGGTAACAAAAGAGATAAGACATATCTACAGATACGTGGATAGGAAAAACATCTAAAGTAGTTGGGTGTCCAAAAATACAAGCTATAAAATGAATCACTGTTTAAACAGAACCCGAGTGCAAAGTACAAAAACAAATGTCACTTGGGACCCAAAGGAGGATGTGAAGTCTAACAGGGATTGAGAAGTCTTTGTGGAAAGAATTGTACTCTGCCCTGAAGGACACGTGAGACAGCAGGGCCACCTGAGAGGAGGAGCAAGGACACCAGCACCCGGGCTACACAGAAAACAAACAGAGCAGCATATTTTCCCAACTGTGTGAAGTACACGTGTCTCCAGGGCTTCAAGGGAAGTGTGTGCCTACATTCGCACCAAACATTGTGATTAGCTAGGATGACAACAAAAAGTGTCCAGAGTTATTTTCTTAACTTCAACTTATTTACTCATATGACTAGCAACAAAGCCATCATTCTTGGTTTCCTTCATCATTGAGGGAGTTTGGGGAAATTATTAATATTAAAGGAAGCTATCCACTGAAGAAAAGGTCAGGGCTGTCAGGTCAAAGTCCACTGTCTCCAGGGGTCAGTCCTTGGCAGTGAGTAGAGTTTCTTACTGGGTTATCTACTCACAGGTATGAATGACTCCAGCCTTTGCCCCTAGCTTTGCCTTTTTTCCTACTACCGCTTGGTTCTCGTCATACATTTTTCTCATTTCTACCCGCTTGTCTCAGTCCATCTGCATACTCGTTTTGGTCCCAAGCTGCTACATTTGAAACAAACAAAGACTCAGGTGGGGGAGTGTAGGAAAAATGTGTGTATGTAAGTTTCATTCACTTCCAATATTCTTTCTATAGACTTGAGCTTCAAAATATATCTCATGACTGAACTGTTTAGTCTCCATATGTACTACTAACAGCCAAATCCAAGCTACTCTCATTTTAATGTTGGACCCAGAAGTTTCCAAATTGGCCTTCCAGCACTTGCTCCTTCCTTGTTCCCTACCTTATTCCCAGGAGAGTTTCTGGAGTGCTCCTGATAAAGTATATATCACATCTAAACCCTCTAGCCTTCCAATGCTTTGGCCCCTAACAATGTCTTCTTTTAAGTGAGCCCCTCTTGCCCAGTTTTGTCTTAGGACCCACACTCTCTCCTCCTGCCTCCATCCCCTGCTCCCCTCTGTGTCATCCACTGTGCCTGAACCACACAGGCTGATCTGTACTCCTTCAAGCTCAACAAGTAACTCCACTCATCTCAAATGATAATGTGATGCATACCTAATGAGCTACTCAAAAGTTTTGCCTTTTTGTAGGAATTTATTATTTGGGCTACAGGAAGAAATTAGCTTGGTCTGAGGAGAAATTGTTTACAGTAAAAAGCTAGGATTGTTTGTGATTTGAGAACATCGCCTATAAATCCACTAATAAAACATTTTGTCTTTTTAGTTTCCCAGTTGGCCTACTATACTTTTTCTAATGTAAACTCTTTCAACACATCATTTTGAATTGTCATTATAACAGCATTGTTTTCTGTCTGAAACGTTTTTTTCCCCCAATTTATGTTCAGAGACTCTAGCCTGTCCTTAAATGTCCTATCATCTTGATTACTTATTCTACAACCTGATTTACAGCACTCTTGCTCCAAGCCCTAGCTCTTTGGCATTCCACAGAATTCTCTTAGTTCCTGGCTCTTCTTATCTTGGCAACCGGAACAATCTTACCCACTAATAGACTTGCCTGCCCCATCTATACACTGAGTCCTCTTAAATCCAGTCTAGACTTCATTCCTGAGATTTCATTGCTTTCTAGATAGCTCTATCAATATGTTCAAATGTCACTTCAAACTTAATGCATCCAAAATTCAGCTCATTACCTTTTACAATCACCTTTTCCAGCAAACTATATCTCAGATAAATGTAACACATCAACCCAGACATCAAATGAAACATCTCGACCCTCCATTGTCTTCTGCATCCACTTTTTGCACTGATCAGTACCAGAAGGTACCTTTGCCAAGACCACAACCTGCTGTTTTGCATCCAAGATGGCAAATCTCAACCCATCTGACATTCAACAAGGCAATCTCTCTGAAGTGATAGGTGTGGATTCTGAATGCCAACAAAACTGGTTTGAATTCTGCCTCTGCTCTTTGCAGTCTTAGGAAAGTTAGTGAGACTTCTTGACTCTCAGCTTTCTCATCTGCCAGGTAATAATGACCTCACCCATTCCTGGAAAGACTAAACTGAATAGTTTATATGCAAGCCATGAGTAGCATATTGATGTTTTTATGGGACCCTCCAAATATTTCATTCCTCTCCAATGTTTCTGTGAGACAACCACACTAACTTTAAAACTCCCCTACTGAAACATATGTGCTATGTGTCCCTCTCCTTACAAACACAGGTTCATCTGTGATTTACAGTGATGAGGAGGAGGGAGTTGTCTGGAGAGTGTGTCATCTGAGTTGCAAGTTAATTGATGTGTCATTTGGAATAAGTAAGTGATCTCTGTAATGAAATAACCCTGAGGGAGAGTGTCTTGGTTTTGTTTGTCTTATTCTATAGCACTAAGGGGGTCACTTTTATGCTAAAATTCTTCACAATTCTACTCCAGGACTCCTGAGTAAGAATTAAAGGAAGAGATTGATAGGAGGGGAAGCCTGACTTGGGGAGTAAACCCACCCAAGTTAAAATGTCTTTAATAGCTGTGTGACCACTTCTTTAATATCTACACTTTAATTACAACATAGGGATGAATGCAGTGGATGTAACTGGCACAGAAGAGATTGTCCATCTCTCTGCTTAGCACACCACCAAACCCACTAAACATAATGTTCCTTCTGGGAACATACACAAGAATCTGAAGGTTCCTCATCAGGAGAACAGCACAGCTTTATCATCACTTACATTATGAAATATCAGAAAATATCAGTTATATTATGAAACAATTTTGACAACTGAAAGAGTTAAAGTTTAAGGAGTTTTAAATAGCATTCTGCATTTAAACACATTATTAATATTCTATTTCATTTCCTTTTTTTTTTTTTTTTTTTTGTTAGTTTTGTTTTGTTTTTCAAAACAGAGATTCTCTGTGTAACAGTCCTGGCTGTACAGGAACTCACTCTGGAGACCAGGCTATTCTTCAAGAGTGCTGAGATTAAAGGTATGCACTACCAAACCCAGCTTTCATATTCTAATTTAGAAAATAATTTGCACTATTTTAGGGTAATGATACCTTATATTGGAAGTCCAAGCTAATTTCTAGTCTTAACATCTAGTTCTTTCTATTAGTTGCATAGGAAAATGATATTGGCTCCATGACTCATGCTCCATCAATAGTCACTCACTTTGCTGTAGCTGTCATCAAAATATACGAGCCATAAAATAAATAAAACCTATATAGAGATCGAATTTCTAGTTTTCAGTTTTATAACTGTGAAATGATGGCTAAAGTCACAAAAAGAGCAAAAGACTGCTATAATTCATATATTTATTGTTTTGTTCTAAGACAGTCTCCTATAGCTGAGGTTGGCCTTGAACTTGCCATATAGCTGAAGATGCCTTTGATATCCTGATCCTTTACTATGTCCAGCTAAGACTCTGCTTTAATGACTTCAACAGAAACATGAGTATCAACTACATTAAAATCAATTTTTTCACACAGCTTTGGTATAAAACATTTATCTTGTATTCTCCAAGTTTCCACTTAGGTTAACTATTAACTGCATATTAACAATTATAGTTCTTATCATTGTATTACATTTGTAAAATCATGATATGACATGGCAAAACTTAGAACATAAAAAATGTATAAAATTATTCAGGCTATAGAAAAACTTAAGTCCCTAGAAGCTATACCAAAATACATTCAGGAATTAAGTAAAGTGTATTCAAAAGTGGAAAGAAATTAGTTTCACATTTCAACATTAGCATTTTACAAAATATTCAAGTCTTCATTTGCAGCCTGGAAATTTTTCAGGAAAGCAGAATTTCAACAATTTCATGTTTTAGTTTTGTATGTTTGAGTTTTATCTTTTGTGGTTTATTTTTTGTTTGTTGTTTGTTTTTTCAAATAGTCTTGATGTGTAGAATAGATTGGCCTCAAACTCAAAATCTCCTGCCTCAGTCTCCTGTTGGGATGAGGAGTGTGTGACAGTATGCCTAATTGAGGCTTAAGTTTTCCAATCCCACTCTGGGGCAAACACTGGCACAATAGAAGGAAACTAAGTGCTAGAATTAAAAAATATATATATATTCATTTGAATTTTGTGTGCTCCATCCCCCACCCCAGGAGGGAGTTCACTTTTAGACAATTGTTTTCAGTTTATCTATTACTGTTATATGCTGAGTAAATAACATCCAAGAGATTAGCACTGTTAAGACAAGAACTTGTTTTAATCAGAAGGAAGGAAGCTACTACTTTGCCTAAGAGTGAGTAAATGTGATTACACAGCTAAGAAAAGCATCAATTTACTTTAAAAATGATGACAGCCCCATCCTGCACATGCATCTAGCAACACTGTTCACTGCATAACGTACAAATGACCTAAGACAGCATTTTCCCTTTGAAAAAAAGAAAAAAAAACTACTTTACATAGAGATTTAATCTCAGTATTATAAAGGCAAACACAAGAACCCCCCCCCCACACACACACACACCTTGGCTATCTGAAAGTTCAAGGCCTCTAAAAACAGAAATGAAGCTGGAGTGGTTGGGCATGCCTGTAATACTAGCACTTGGGAGGTAGAGGTGGGAGGATCTGGAGTTCAAGGTTATCTTTGTCAATATAACCAGTTCCAGATCAGCTTGGGCTACATGAGACGGAGATCCTGTGTCAGAAAAATAACAAAACAAAATAATGAAACAAAACAGAACCAAAATATATAGCTAATATTTAGTGTACAGTGTCTAACTATCAGCCTGAGAAATCTATACATGTTTATCACAAAATGTTATCTTCAGTTCTTAAACATTCAGCTAGTACAATATGCAAAAGTTCATGACTACAGAAAGAATTATGATGTCAAGGTATTCTATTGTTGTAAAAATGGCAATACTTTTAGTTTCCAACTCAACATATGGAAGGGATAGGAAACTTCTACATGCTGCATGAACATATGAATAATAAAAATTAATTTTGAAAAATGAATGAACCTAAGGAAACCTAGTGTCCTGAGTGGAAATGATTAGTGAATGAAATATTGTTTACATTGGTATTTTGAAGAATAGATTAGTGGAGTCTATTTTGCTTTGTTTTTTGAGATAGAGTTTTATGTAATTCTCACTGCCCTCAAACTCACCATATAGCATCCTCCTCCCACGGCGTCCTAAGTGCTATGACTACAGGTGTGCACTACTGTGTTTGATTTCAAAGGTTCCTTTCCAGCCTAAGAAGACAGATTTTTTTTTTTGTTGTTTTTACTGTTGCAACATATAGATTTAATGAAGGATCTAGAGCCCAAGAAAGACATGAGAGAAACATGTTAGAAATTTCACTTTGATGGTAGAGTGGGGAGGGCAGGAGAGAGACCCACATAGCAGATGTTGAAATAAATTGGCAGGAAATTTTGGGTTCACTGAATAAAGGAAAAAAAGTTGCTGGAGTTGAGAGATAATGATGAAATGACTTCATTTAATGCAAGGACCAGTGGCAGGATGCATGCTTAAGGTGTTTAAGAGATCTGCATGGGGGAGGCAGGCAGTGAGACTCACAGCCTAGTTCTCCTCTCCAATTTAAAGCTGCATATGAAATCCTCCTTGGCATTTGAAGATACTTGTCAGAGTATTTCATAAGCTGAAATACCTCCTACTCCAACTTCACCCAATCTTATAAAACACTACTGGCTTTGAGCAACTTCTAGGAGACCTGTGGCATGAAACACTCATAGTCTGATTCTGAGGGAGAAACTGAAACAGCATGTATTCCAGTGAGTTATTTTATTGCATGGAAGCTATAGAAAGGCAAGTACTGAGATCACTCTTAGTACTAAGAAAGAGCAAAGAATATAAGAGCCTCAAGTATAATACCGCAGATAGTCAGCCAGCATTAAAAAAAAAAAAGAAAGAAAGAAAAGAAAAGAAAAGAAAAGAAAAGAAAAGAAAATCAAAATCAAGATTTGAAAAGCATTGGGAAAAAAAGCTAGGCAGTGGTGGTACATGCCTTTGATCCCAACACTCAGGAGCCAGAGGAAGGCAGATCTCTGACCAACCTGGTCTACAGAGTGAGTTCCATGACAGCCAGGTTAACAGAGAAACCCTGTGTTGTGTTGTAAAACTAAAATAATAATAATAATAAAGCAAAAAGCATTGCAGAGAAGGTTCAGAGGTTGAGAGTATTGGCTGCTCTTCCAGAAGACCCAGGTTCAATTCTCAGAACTCACATAATGACTCACAAGCATCTGAAACTCCAGTTTCAGGGTGTCTGACACTTTTCTAGCCTCCACTGGCAACAGGCACACACGTGATGCACAGACATGCATGCAGGCAAAAGACTCATACACCTTAAACAAATAAATATGTATTTTTTTAATCACTGAGCAATCAGTACCACTATCTCCCATTCACAATACAATAGTATATAACATGGGTGCTCTGAAACTCCTATTGTCACTGATTAAATGGGAGGCTGAAGGGAGATCAGGAAAGTCAAGTGGCCCCACTGAAAGGGCCACGTCATCTACTATGACCTTTATTCGGTCCTAACTGGTATCACCTAGAGGCTTACAATCCCTCCAGATTTCACATGGCTGCTGGCCTTCATGCATGATCAATAATATTCAATAATGATGCATCTCCCAAGATCCCTTCCAAAAACAGTCTCGGTCCACCCAGTTATATGAGCTGGGATCTGAAGAGGTGTATTGGAAACATTTCCCATCAAGTCAATGTACATCAACTCAAGTCCTCAAGAATAATTATATCATCTCCAAAATATGCTTTTAAACTTACCAATTCTGATGCATCTATGCTGTCTCTGTCTTCTTCCAAAACACTAACCTCAGTTTAGACCGAAGCAATAGGATCCTTATTTTCATGTCTAATTTTCCTGTTTCTACTGTGTTCGTTACACAGAACCAGATTTATTTTGTTTGATGTGTTTATTTCATCACCCTCTTCACTAAACATCATTCCATGAGTCCCTATTGTTCTTAGAATGAAACAGTTTTCCTCAGAACTTTCCAAGATTTTTCTGGACTGACCATCTCTAACCTCAGTAAACTCATCACATGTTGGTGTCTTCTGGTCTCCCTTGCTCTGGTCACTGCCTTCCCTTGAGTCTCTTCTAAGTTCCCTGGAAGAATGTAGTCTCCTCCATAATTACCTACATTCTGTCCATTTCTAAAGTTTTTCACCCATATCACTTACTCAGTGAAATCTTTCTTACCCCTGAACCCCATTAGTTGTCAATGTCTCTCTTTTAAAATCCACCCATCCTTCCACATAGCAAAGACAGATGAGTTTGAAATTTTAAGTATGTTTATTTGCTTCATTTATTTTCCCCCTACAATCTGTAAAGGCCAAAGTACAGAAACCATTATCACTGTACTTCTGGTGATATAGAGGATGTTTTATCATACACATTCATGAAAAGCTCAGTTGGAACTGGAGCTATATAATAAATCTATTATAATTCTACTGTCAAGAGATGTGTAGAGGCTGGCAACAAAGCTCCTCAAATACAGGTAAATGAATGACAGTCTGCTGCTTGCTCAGCCAACAAGCCCTTAAATTCTTTCCATCTATAAATTCTTGACCTTTGTTCTAGACCACACAAAGAATCCTCTCTCTCTCTCTCTCTCTCTCTCTCTCTCTCTCTCTCTTTCTCTTTCTCAAGACAGGACATGTCAGTTTCTTTCTACCTCTTCCTTCAGCCAAATTCCAAATGAATGACTGAATTCTAGATCTTTAACTTTTCTGTTTATTGTTCTCTGCATAATTTTATAATTTTTTCCCTGAAATATGCAGGTACACTTTTTAACAATGCATTCCAGTAGGTTTGGTTATCCTATATTTCCACTGTTAACATCACTGTGTTACATACTTTTGCAGTCAGGCTCCAGTATTAATTTATAGTGAACTTTTAGCGCACTGTTAAATCCCAGGAATGTGATTAGTCCTGGCCACCTGCTTCTCATATTTATGCATTTGATTTTGTGAATATTAGTTGGGGTTTGCATACATTTCTGATAAACATTCTTGAGATGTAATTCTAATATTATTTCTTTGGGATCTTTCTAAGTCTTTGTTCAGAAGTCTCAGTTTTATGTCATTCAGAACCCTCAATTGTTCAAGTACCCACATTCTTTTTTACTATATATCTATTCTTCAAATTTAACTCTCAGGGTTAGGGAGACAGCTCAATGGCTAAGAGTGATTGCAGCAAAAACACAAGGGCCTGACTTTACATCACTAGTATCAACATCAAAGCTAGCCAAGGCAGCTCACATCTGAAACATGAGTGCTGGAGCCCAAATGGAGACCTATGGATTCTAGAGGATAACTGGCCAGCCATTCTAGCCAAAATAGTGAGCTTTAGGTTCAATTACAGACCTTGTCCCAAAGAAAATAATGTGTAGAATGTTCTAAGATACTAAAGGAAGACCTATGGGTACACACACAGATACAATTCACACACTCACACACACACACACATTTTACTCAAGGATCTTCCACGAAGTTACCTATCCCTAGTCCTCTATCATCTTTCTCCCCGCTCCTACTCAACATTTTCTGAAGTAATTTTCTCCTTCTCTCACTCATTTGTAAGTCACAAAATAAATATTAATTATTGAATGTCTCCACTGTGCCAGGGACGGGACAGAGTGCGGGAAGTACAAACAAGCATAACTTACATCTGTTGATTTAAAAGCCATTTCCCTAAATTCTTTTGGCCTTTGCTTATCACTGGACAGTTTTGTCTCTAATCATTGCTTGAACTGAAAATGTAAACTTTCCTAAATCATAAACCAGCTCTACAACCTCTTCTGGCCCCAGATGTGTCTTGTCAGTGGTTCACTAGACCACTTTAAATTATCCCACAAGGCCCCTCAAACTCAATGTGGTCAAAACTCATGGCATTATTTATCACAACCCCCAGCCACCTCTATGACACTTCCTGTTTTCCTGATCTTAATTAATGATGCCATCATCTGCTAGCCAGTAATCTAGGAGTCGCTTTGGATTTGCTATTATTTACCCTTCCCATAAATGTGTCACCAAGTCTCATCAATTTGTCTTACAAGTTTCTCCACAAGAATTTTCCTCTGCATATCACTACTGTTACTATCTTAGTTATTTTCTAACAAAGGGGGCTATTCTTATACTCAACTTCCAATCTACTCTTTCCAAATTCATCTTCCATATGTCTGTCAAGATTCCAAATAGAACAAAGGGAGTTTGCCAAAAAGTCATTTTTAAAATATAGCAATATTTCAATAAATGAAATAAGTGAAGAAAGTAGCAGCAGGCAAAAACTAAAGGTTGAAATCAGAAATAATGTAAAGACTCATATTGTTCATACTGGTACTTGGATACTATTCTATGTCTTGTAGGCTTCCTAGAGGTGCCTATAGGATTAACAAATGAACTGAAAACAAACATATCCAAAGTCTCTTGGTCGGTTAGCTACTAATTCAGAGTAGAAGTTACCTGTTTTCACAGTCCATGCTTTCACTGTGATCCCTAGAAAAGAAATCAAGAGACAGAAGTTATGCTGTGAAATTTTATTTACTGTCTAGAGGTGTCAAATGATTGAACTCCACTATCAAACAACCAAAACAAAGAAGAGTCTCTTACAAGATTTATAAACTAAAAATAAAAGCAAATAATTTGCCAACTGTGAACATAGCAATGAGCCAGATATGACAGCATGTGACTATTACTCTGAAACATGGGAGTTAGGGACAAGAGGATTAAGAGTTCAAGGCCACTGCAATGCTCAGTGCTAAGAATATGGTACATGCCTACACTCCCAGGCTTTGGGTGGCTACAGCAAGAGGATCAGGAACTCAAGGCCAGCCAAGGCTATACACAGACATCCTGTGCCCATGGCTACGCAACTCACCAGCTACTTTTAGCAGGATCTAAGCTTTTGTCAGAATTAATTAAGAGCTACAAATTCCTTTCTCCCAGAACCATATCATGCCACATGCTTAGACTATGATGGAAGAATTCTCAATCTAAAATTTGAAGTCATTTTTAACATTTAGTAACTACTAGGCAGAAAAGAAAAACCCACAATTTCATAAATTTGGTCCCTGTGTCTGCCTCATGCACTTTGAGAAATAAATGCCTTGCAGAAATGCCTCACTCAAGGCAGATCTAACCAGCTGGCAAAGCAACTTGACTACTCTGAGCAGTTTATACAGTCCTCTACTTAGTGACAAGATGCCTTCACCCTTATTAATAGCTTCCCATTAAGGCAAAGCCAGTGATACCTATTCAGCACCTCAGAAGTCCTCAAACATTGAGTGCTGGTCTGTGTTCCAGGGAAAATGATTTCTGTCATCTTTTTGACAGGATTGTTAAGTATTCTGTGCATGGAGCATGAACCACTTTTCAGTTATATATTATTATTATATTCAAGTATGTATTAAACATAATATTTCATGGGGCTGGAGCAAAGTCTCAGCAGGTAAGTGCACTTGCTGCTCTTGAAGAAGGCTCAGGTTTGATTCCCAGCAAGGTGGCTTAAAAATCATATATATTTCTAGTTCCAGAGAATCTGGCATTCTTTTCTGGCCTCTGTGAGTGCTAGACATACATGTGGATGCATTTATAGGCAAACTCTCATAAACATAACAAAGAAAAATAATTTAAATGATGTTTTCAGGGACTGAAGAGATGGTTTGTTTCGGTTTGTTTAGAGCACTTTTGCAAATGACCCAGATTCAGTGCTCAGCCCCCATATGGTAACTCACAACTATTTATAGTTCTACTTCCAGAGGACCTGGTGGCCTTATCTGGCGTGTATGGTGTACACACATACATGTAGGCAAAATATGGCGTTCACACAGAATAAAAATAAGTCTAAACAAATAAATGATATTTTGAAGAAAGCCAACTATTCTGGAAGATAATTGTCAAGATAATTGTTAAATGTCGCTTCTGTTTTTAAAGCATTGACCAAAATCAACTAAAACCTACTATAGTTTTCAAATAGAAAAGAATCAATTTTCCTTTGAGATATCTGCACTAAATGAAATTCCACAAGAGAGCATATTCTTGGGCACAGGCAACTATTTCATAATCTACAAGTGAATTATATTAAAAGAGAATATTCAGATATGGAAAGAATCTAATGATTGATTGATACTTATAGAAATAGTATCTTTACAGATGGGCAGGGCAGCATTGTCCAGGGAAATATGTATAGAATCCTGTTTTTAGAAACTATTACACTGAGAGTGGAGACATAGATCAACAGTAAAGAGTACTGGCTGTGCCTCCAGAAAACCCTAGTTCTATTCTCAGCACTCACACAGTGACTCAGAATCCTATGTAAATCTAATTCTAGAGAATCCAGTGACCTCTCTTGCCCTGTATAGGCACCAAGCGTGGATGTGGCATGCAGGTATACATTCAGGCAAAACAGATACAATAAAATATTTAAAGAAAATTATATACCGAGAAAGTACTATTGACTATACTTGATCTTTACTGTTGAGATTGGGCATTATTTAACATTTATTTATCTCTAAGAATATTTGGGGTAGAATGGGGATGTAGTTATTGTACCGTATGCCACAAAGACCATCTATATCCAAGGCACTTGACTAAGGACCATGTGGGTATGCATGTATGCAAGTGGATATGTATGCAGTTATATGTGTATATGTCTGAATTATATGTGTGTGGGATCTTCTGTGTGTTGGGAGCACTCTTTGTGTTCCTCTGTGTGGGGGATGGTGGTGTGTGTGTGTGTGTGTGTGTGTGTGTGTGTGCGCGCGCGCACGCGCGCAAATGCGCATAGTTAGAGGACAAAGTTAATAGTCTCCCTCAGGTCTTCTCCATCTACTTTGTGAGGTGAGATCTCTTACTGAGTTCAACGATTTGGCTACAATCTACTTTAGAGATCCCCCTTCTTCTGTCCTCCAAGCACTGAGAAACATCTGGGCATATATATATATATATATATATATATATATATATATATATATATATGGTTTTTTATCTTGGTGATGGGGATCCCAACTCATGTCCTTGTGCTTGCATGGGGAACTTTACTAACTAAGCCACTTAGTCCCTAGGCTGGCCTTTAAAGTTGTGATCCTCCTGCCTCTCTTAACTTGTGCTAGAATTACAGGGATACACCACCATGCTTTCTGCACTATGTTTTCCCCTTCTTTACCCATTGTCTCCAGGTTTGTAGTTTTGTATTTTTTGCTTTGGGCATATTGCTCTTTCTTCCCATAGTTTGATTTCAAGTAATTTTGACTTTGAAGGTGAGCTTTGGCCTGTTGCCTTCCCTGAAAGATCCTACTCTCACTAAACCTATAGCACGTAAACACTGGTGTGCCAAGAGGTGCCCCTTGGCATCCCTCCCTCAAAGCAGTTAGGGAGGAGCTCACTGAGTTGTAATTAATACAGGTAATGTATAAATCCAAACATCTTTCTTTTTCTGGGTTTTCCTGCTTCCACACTAAGCTTTGGACTTGGAATCTCAAGAATCTGGTATAGATGCAAGAAAGCCATCTACCACAGCGACCTAAACAGATGGCTGTTTTAAGCAGTTAATCAATGGTAAGGGTGCCCATGAAACCAGAGGCAAATTACACATGCTTAGAAGGGGGTTTGCTTGAGGCTCATGCACAAAGTGTCTGTCATCAATCTCCATTGTCTCTGTGACTCCAGCCAGGAATGGGGAATGTGCCTCCTTGTTGACATAAGACCATTGTAGAACAAAGAAAGTTGATGACATAAACATATCCTTTTCCCAGCACTTGACTTGTGTGTGATTTAACCTTTAACTCTTGCTTGTTGATATAGGTGAGATGTCAAATATTTCCTCCTGGGTTGCTGGCAACTGTTTAATGTGTTTTCATCACTCTTTCACTAAGGCAAAACCAGGCTCGGGCTCAAGGGGTCATTGCAATAGATCTGTACCCCACCCTCATTGCTCAGCTCTCTCAGCCACTTCCTACCAACTGAAACAGGAAAGCAGTGATGCTCATTTCTTGCTTTTGCAGGAATGGATTTGTAGCAAGGGATAGATGAGACTTGAGACCATGTGACCAACAGTGAACTAACCCTTTCAATTGCGATATAAGCAATCAGGAACCCAGTGCCTGAAGCTGCAATCCTGTTTCTGTTTGTTCTTGACCATCTTTTAATTCCTCAGAGTTGGAGTAAAGCCTTTTACGGTTTCCGGATCAAAACTCTGTCTGGAGAAGGTAAAACAGGTTCTGTCCACTCGGCACTCAGGAAGCCCTCCCCAATTGTTTCCAAAGCTAAACTAAACCCAACCTGTTTACCATCCGGACAAATATTTTAAATGGATATACTTTTGTTTAATGTTTAAGTCTCAGGTATAAAGGTCTTTCTAGTTTTGTATTAGTAAGATAAAGGTCCTTCTCCTGACAAAGGGGAAAAAGGGAGAATAAAATTCTCAGCAGCCCAAGTTTATACCATGCTTCACTGAGTGGACATCCTCCCTTGAAAATTCTGATGAAAGAACTGACTCTTGACACACCAGTAAGTAATTATAGATGAACACCTCACACCTATAAAGCACAACTTGGGTGAAGTAAGCAGCATTTGTTGGTATTTTCATGTTTTTAGTCTGAGGCTTGGACTCCTATCTGGGAAAGGAAATCTCTGTGTCATTAAAGAAAACTGGTTATGCCAAATGTACAAAAATAACGGTATGAGGAGACGGGGTGGGATGGTGTGGAGGAAGCTCACTTCATGTGACTCAGAGGAGCTTGGCATCTATAATTAATATTTTAAACATATTACTTCACATTCAAAATAGAATTACATGGTCAGAGGAGAAAAATCTTAACACCCAACCAAGGTAGGATTTCTAAAACTATGCATTTCCATATAAACATTATTGCATGACTTAGTTGAGCATATGTAAACTATATATGAGTGTGTTTTAATTTATTTTGAGGAACAGTTATCAAACAGAGGACACTTCAGGCCTATCTGTTTCTCTCTGTGGATCCATACATAGCCACACATAAACATTCATACCCCTACAAATGTAGTTAAATGTGAGATGTGTCTTTTATGTGTTTATTATGTACAGATTTTTAAATATTTATTTCACATTATATAATTAGTTCAGATGACTCACTCTCTCTCACATATACATACACACATGCACAAAGAGAGAGAGGTAAAGAGAGAGAGAGAGAAAGAAAGAAACATAACCGAGGGTTTTAATACAGCTATAGACAACATCATTTCTTCACCTAGAGAAGCTGCCATCTATTGATATACCTTAAGAAGAAGAGGTGGAATACCATGTACTCTTGAAATCACAGTCTCTTGCTCTCTCACACCATCATGGTCTTTTCTTGTGTACTAAATTGCTTAGTGGCCTAATAGTTTGAGAGAATTCAAGTTAGAAACACCATTAAGTGTTATCACTCAAGATGTCCTCTGACAAAAGTCACCTGCAGACACAAATTTGAGGGAGTCAACACAGCGTAGTACATGCTGTTAAATACCAGTTCCAGGTCCACGTTAAGGTTTGTTAGATCTCGAAGCTATAACTTGGAAAACGCTGAAACTTATGTCGCTCAACCTGGCATGGCAATGGTTTTCCCAGGGAGCTGAATGCTTTATGTGACTGCATGTCATAATCTGTAAGTGGACGAGAATGAAGGACTGGAGGCAAATTGGGCACAAGGCCAGAGCAATGGTTTTAAATGACACAATTCAGTAAAAAAGCTAATGAAAGCTGATTGAATCCACAGAGTTTTGTTTTGTTTTGTTTTTTTCTAAGTTAAAGCTCAATCAGATTGGTTTTGAAGTGAGTGTAGGACAAAGGTTAAAAGAAACCTATTAGTGTTATGATGGAAAATACATATCCAGTGGCTTTTATGAACATTAGGGTGCGAGAGAAAGTATGATTTTTCCTAAAACTCCAACAGCATCATATTTACACATAAAGTGGGGAGCAAAGGAATTTCATATCAAAATGCCGAATCATCTGATGTACACGGGCTAAGAAGCAGGACAGTTCTCAAAGGAAGAAATACAAATGACCGATGATTACTTGGAAAAAATGTTCAATATATTCAGCCCTCAGGGAGATACGGATTGAAAGTGCTTTGAGATTTCCTCTCACCCTGGTCAGGTGCCCATCATTGAGAAAAAAGAAAATGACAACACATACTGGTGATGAACTTGGAGAGAGGAAGCATTTTACCTGCTGGTAACACAAACTGGAATTAACTTGGACATCAGTATGGATTTTCCTCAGGAAGCTTAAAAGTAGGGCTACCAGGTGGTCCCAGAAACCCACACCTGGGAACATATCCCCTGAAGGATTCTAAGTCAATATACCACAGAAAGCCATGAAAGCCCATGTTTACTCCTGGACAATTCACAAGGCATGGGACCACCACAGAAATCCCCCAAGAGATGGATGGGTCAAGGAATGTGGTGCATACACAATGGAATTCTACTGTAGGAAAATGGATGTAACTGGAGATTATGAGGTTAAGGGAAAGATGCCAAACTCTGAAAGACAAATATCTCACATTTTTTCTCCTACGCAGAACATATTTATAAATATTATAAATGTATGTGTAACATAAAAATACAAAGAAGATCATGAGAGGGTGGAAGAGGATGTAAGAGTAAACAAATATATGTGTCATGAAAGCAAAAGAGAGAAGTGGTGTATGCCCAAAATCCTAGCACATGATTGGCCAAGGTAGAAGAATTGCTGTAAATTCAAGGTCAACAAGGAGTTCATAGTGAGACCCTGTATCAAAGACAAACAAACAGCTCACAACAATAATAAAACCCACCAAAAATAAAGAACAGGCATGCAGAAGGGATCTTTGTTTGTAGAAGGAAGGGCATCAGCAAGAACAGGAAGAAGGAATGGGCAACAGAAAGGGTAAATAAGAACCAAGTAGAGTAGGCCAGTCTATAGGGCATTTTATTAATTACTGATTAATGTGGGAGAGCCTAATCCATTTGAGGTAGTATCAGACTTGGGAAGGTAGGAGGTCCTGGGTTGTATAAGAAAGCAGGCTGAGCAAACTCTGGATAGAGAGCCAGTAAACAGCAGTCCTCCATGGTCTATGCTTCATTCCCACCTTCAGTTCCTGTACCCACGTCCCTTAGTGATGGAGTGTGACTTGGGAGTCATAAAATGAAATAAGCCCTCTAATGTCCAAGTTGCTTTTTATCATGGTGTTTATCACAGCTGTAGAAAACACACTGATACAGTGAGGAAAGTGTCTCATTGGGGAACCAGCAAAGAAGAATCTGAGAATCTAAAGCACACAGAAAGTGATCTTTTGATCACAGAAAACTTGAACCAGCTTCATTTCGGAGGGTCCTTGTTGCAGAGTTCTGTTAGATGCTCAGCCTGACCGGTTCCTTACTTTCCAGTTCTTTTAACCACATGAGTAATCCCTTCTCATTTATTTCTCTTTCACCACTTCCTATTGTTTCTTTTCTTCAGTTGTTTTTCCCCCTTCTGTCAAAATATATCATTTATTTCTTTAAAAAAGTAAACAATGTTTCACTATTGAAATGATTGCATTTACAAACACATATCATGTGCCAAACATCTGTAAAATTTCACTGTCATAAGTCAAATGAAGATGATGTCTTAGGGTTCCTTATAATAGCATCCATGTAGATAGGGACTAGAGAGATGCCTCGGTGCTTAAAGAACACTGGTTGCTCTTCCAGAGGATCGAGGTTCACTTCCTAGCACCTACATGACAGCTCACTATCATCGATAATTTCAGTTTCAGAGGATCCAATGCTCTCTTCTGATTCTGACCTCCCTGGGTACCAAACACACACAAGATGTGCATACAGATGCAGGCAAAGCATTCATATACATAAGATAAAAATAAATGAAGAAATTTAAAGAAATAGCATATATATTAAAGGAACAACTTAACTAGTACCACATCATATACTCTTACCCTGCATATGACTCAATGCATTATGAAAGAAAGAACCATTCCAGATGTAAGCCCAGACAAAATGTTTTGGTAAACAAAGGAGAAATCTACAACTGTTTCTTTTCCTGTGCCCACAGGCTGGCTCTTTGTACATGCCTTGCCCAGAGTCTGTCTCTCAGTCACTTTCATCATTATGCTCCTTATTGCCATATGATACTTATACACCATGTTAAGTTTATTTTACACCATACTGACTTCTAGGCTCTTATTATAATCTGATTGTCATGGAGCACAATTCTTAAATCATTTGAGAAGGCTGTAACATTAATTTGGGGATGAAATATCCCTAAGACAAGCACAGGTCAGTTGTTTTGTGGTATACTATGTCAAAAAGGAAGAGAATACAACTAGATTGCTTTGGTTCGCAATCTGAAGCAGTAAGTTGATTGCCTTCTTCTCTACTCCTGAAACAATTCTGTTCTCTTTCTCATGTCTGAAACCTTGGATTTCTTTTGGGCATCTTTTTCTACTCCTAAATAAAACTCTAGTTCTAAAGAAAACAAGTGTATTTTAAGTTGTAATAGGCTTAGGATACAGGTTATTAGTAGAGCATTTGCTTAGCATGGGTATGGCCTCGGGTTCTGTCTCCAGGGACAAGAAAGTGAAAAAGAGTTAACCACATAAACAACATTCCATAAAGAATATATATATATATGAAAAAGGAAGAAACATGTGGTTATGATAAATCTTGTTGCAATACTTAATAAGGAACATTATGATTTCATAAACTGCAGCTGTTAGGTACTGAAAAATTCATTCTGGAAAATGACCAGCACTATATTGATAAAATATTAGAATATACGTTGTCAACTTATTTGAAAGTTTCATACTTGAGCCAGTATCACTCCATCAATACACAGCATCAATGTGATTCTATTAAACTTTTATATACAAGGATATTATTATCCTTGACAGTGGCTTCTAAACAGCAACATATTGACAGTGGCTTGTGCTGATGTGTATAAATGTCTATGAGTCCATGCATCTTAACATTATGCATAGGCTGAAAGATAGGTTTCTGGGCATTTTGCAAATGAGCACTTTGTAGGCTCATCTGCCAGGTCTCAAGTCAGGCAAGTATCTTAAGATTAGGCACAAAGATCAGAGCATTAGGACAGATATAGTGATACATACTTAAAACTATATATATATATATACATATATATATATATATGTATATATATATATATTTGTTTTTTCAGGAACTAGAGGCAGGAAGTTCAAGAATTACATACAGGTCCCCTCCAGCCAGTGAGTTCAAAGTCAACCTGAGACATACGCAATCCTGCTTTAAAATCCAACCAACCCACCACCAGCAACAGCAAACACAAAAAGTGTGAAAACAGGATTGGTTGTATGTCATTTGTGGAGGAAACAATCTTTAGAAAAACCATGAAAGGGGCTTTTGAATGTATGTTCTTTCCTAGCTCACTAGACACTCTCAGTCTCATGAGTGTCTTTAGCTTTCTTAATAAACTGTTTCTATTATACTGAAAGGAAGTCAAAAAGTTCTCAGTAGCTCAGGCTGATCCAGAGCTAATTATGCGCTTAAAGATTATTTCAAATGCCTAATCCTTCTGGCTCAAATTGCTGAGTGATAAGATTAGAGGCAGCTACACAGTTCAATTATTTTGTGTATGTATTGAAGGAGGGATTGTTTGTCTACTGCTGCTGTTTGTTTTACGTATATACGTGTTTTGTTTGCATTTATGTGTGTGTGCTATATGAGTGTAGTTCCCTCAAGGCCAAAAGAGGGCTTCAGATTCCCTAGGAGTGGAGTTACACATAATTATGAGCTGCCATGTGGGTGCTTGGAATTGAACAGAGGTCCACTGGAAGAGCAGCCAGTATTCTTAAATATGAGCCATCTCTGCAATCCCGTTTGTCTTTTTGAGACAAAGTCTATCTAGCCCTGGCAGCCTTGAATTTACTATCTAGGCCAGGCTGACCTTAAATGCACAGATATCTGCCTTCCTCCGCCTCCCAAGTACTGGAAATATAGGCATGAACTACTGTGCCTAGCATCATAAATCAATTAAAAAAAAAAAAAAAAAAACCCGAGTACATTTTTACTCACCTGTGTAATCTTCATCACCTTCAGCAACTTCCATCAGGTACCTTTATTAGCAGAAATGCTTACTAATATTAACTTCCTTCTTAACCTCTCACCTTAATATTGCTGAGTTCTCACACCCTCCCATTCAACTTCCACCTTGTGATTTACTCTAAGAGATTTTCTGCTTGCCCTGTAGATACCTATCTGTTAATCCTTTGGAGGGATCTCAGGAGTCCTGGTTGATGATCAGTGTTTTAAGTAGGAGAAGGGGGGGGGGGACTACAAAGAGAAAGTCTTCTGAAGCATGTGACTGATGGAGAATAATCTTTAGGGAAGACTCCCAGAGGAAGTTCATTAAGCTAGGCAGAGTGGGAGAGGGAATCATGAAAGAATATAAACCTTTCACTGGTGTGCAGGAGCTTGGAGCATCAGAGATGTTTTATTTGAGGACACGTGGTGAAGTTTTTGCAAACCTCAATCAGGGAAATGAAGAAATTTGTGGCCCACTCCCCATAGAGAGAGATTCTCTCATCCTAGACACACAGGGGAGGGCTTAGGCCCTGCCCCAAATATGTGGTGAAGTTTTTGCAAACCTCAATCAGGGAAATGAAGAAATTTGTGGCCCACTCCCCATAGAGGGATACTCTCTCATCCTAGACACACAGGGGAGGGCTTAGGCCCTGCCCCAAATGATGTGACAGTCTTAGATGATCCCCCATGGAAGGCCTCAGCCGCCCTGGGGAGCAGAAAAGGGATGGGATGGGGAGGATCATTGGGGGGGGGGTATGGGAGGATGGGAGGGAGAGGGAACTGGGATTGATATGTAAAATGAGATTGTTTCTAATTTAAATTTTTAAAACATTTTTAAAAAACCAAAACCACCACCACCAACAACAAAAGCTGCTAGCCTTCCCCATGAAATGCTTGAGTTTTGGAATCAGATAAAAGGATTCCTTGGTGCACTGGTACAGATTACCCTCCAGGATAAGAGGGTCTGTAAACTATGCTATTAAAACCTTCACCCATCCTAGTTCTGGTCCCTTAGTATCATGACCAAGTGGATCCCCAAGTATTCTTCTTCATTCCATCATTCTGTGCAGGCTAATCTGGAAACAGGGGCTCAATCAGCTGCCCATAGCAGATTGATTTAGGTGTGTGCAGAATTATTTTAGATGCAGGCTTAAAACAGCAGCAGAAAAAAAAAAAAAAAAAAAACAGCAGCAGAAGTTTGACTCTCTAGTGAAGAATTCAATAACTGATTTTCATCATGTTCTGATCATATTGGATTTTTAAATGGTCTGTGTATGTGTCCGTGCGCAGGCACACACGCACATGCCTGGCACATGTGTGGTACTAGTCAGAGACAACCTTGGCTGTCAGTTCTCACCCTCCACCTTGTTTAAGACAGGATCTCATGTGATCAGCTGCTGCACACAGTTCAGGTGGCCCCCCTCGAGTTTCCAGGAATTGTCCTGCCTCCACCTGCTATCTCACACAGTGACACAATGATTTGCAGACACGTGCTACCACTTCTAGCTTTTTGCAAGTTCTAAAGATGTGAACTCGTGTCTTCATACACACGTAGTAATTGCTTCACCCACTGAGCCATGTCTTCAGTTCCTGAAAATACTATGTATACTCAACAAAATCTTATTTTTCTTCCTAATACCCCTACAGCAAAAAAAAAAAAAAAAAGAGAGAGAGAGAGAGAGAGAGAGAGAGAGAGAGAGAGAGAGAAGCCCCAAATACTAAAAATGACCAAGAAACAAAGAGACATTAACACAAAATATGCAGCTGTTGGAGGAAAAAGTATTTTATAACTTTTGTATGCTAGGAAAAAAATGAAAGCAGAAGAGACATTTAAGACTTAAGATGTCTTTCTCTTTACTAAGCAGCTTGTTTCCAAAAAGAATTGTGGCTCCAATGACAGTTGTCAGGAAACTTGGTGATGTCATTTCCTTTGAATTGGCCAGTTACATAAATTCTGGAAACAAGCCAACTAAAACAGTCCTCAAACAGATGGCTATGTGTGTAAATGACAGAAAGTGAGAGCAGACATTTGCAGTTGCATTTGTTTCTTTTTTACCCCACACATGGTATAATGTTTATTTTATAGTCTCTCTTATGGACTTATGTGGATCATACCTGTCATTTTTTAGGGGAGGGGGAGGAATCCCCAAGGAAGCACTCATAAAATATGAAACACAAATCATGAACTAATGGAAACTAAGGTACCAAGCAAAAGTGAGCATTGCTGGGTGAATTTAAGCCATCAAAGTGGTCTGCACAGTGCAGTTCATACAGCTGAACACTCTAGAAAGGAAGGGTCTGGAACAGGCAGGAAATCTCAAGCAGAAAAAAATTTTACGATGAGGCAAATGAAAACACTCAATGATCCTAGAGAAGTCAGAAATAGTATGTTAATGTGGATTTTATAAAAGTGGGGACAGGCGTGCATACTTCATAGATGAACTTTTAGCCCTTCAAAACTTATGTAAATTGTGCATCTTCCCGGTGGTACTGAACCATACCCTCTCCTTGTTCCAAGTCCATATTGATGCAATCAAAAGAAGTTTACACATTTGTAACTGTGAAGAATTTCAGCTATGCATAATAAAACACAGCAAGGAGCTTGAGGCTTTTCAGCTTCAAAAACGAACTTCTGCTCTGGTCTGCAATGACTGCAATGACTGATAATAGCCTTTCCTTTCCTGGCTGCGATGGAGATGTGTTCTTTTAATAGCCAGCTCAGCAAATGCTATGGAGGTTCAAAGAAGAGTAAATAAACCCTTGGAAATGCCATCATTTATCTTCATTTTATATTTCAGTACTTCGGATAAATAAAGACAGGTGAACTTCAGAAGATTATCTACCTTCTTTTTTTTTCCCCTTTGACAAACTGTTTATTAACTTTTGCATCAGTATGAATATCTTTTATTATACCCTAGAATACTAGGATTCAGGGAGGTGGTAAAGTAGCAGTGGTGAATTTGGGTATTTGATCTCCCAAAAGTACCTGCCGCTCTACCTGATTCTTGAATGGCTGCCAAGCATATTACCCCGCCGTTAGAGCCATCCTGTTCCATAGCCAAAGCGAGTGCATTGGCAGTGAATTGTAGACATTCATCTTTGGTCATGCCTTCCTGAAAGGTAGCATCAACATAGCCATAGATACATGAGCTCCCAGAACCTCCAATGGCAAAGAACTGCCTTATCATATTACCCTCCATGGGAACTGAGTGCACCTGCCCTCCTTCTTGAGGGTCCCAGCCTGCAATGATGATTCCTGCCATCAGATCTTCTCTGTATGGATCACACATCTCCTTAAATTTAGAGAATGGTGGCTGGATGTACTAGTGGAGGCTCATTCAGTTCAATACTGTTGAAACCAAGCTGGTGACAGAATCAGCTACTGCTTGGGTATCAGCTGCTGAGCCTGAATGTCAGGAGAAAATATGGTCTGGATAGGCGTCAGCTTGTCAGTCACTCGATTGGCAATGTAGGACCTACTGGTTATTCTTGAGCCTGCTCCTAGAACCACATCCCATCAAATTGCACAGCCATGGTCCCTGTGGAGACTTTCCAGTTTTCCTAGTCTGGGATGAGAACCTCCGGCCCAAAAGCCAATGTAGAGGCCCCTCCTCAAGCAGCTATGGCACCCACCATCTATCTACTTTCTTGAACATAGGTAACTTAGACACGAGTGAGAACAGGTAAACAGTAAACGCTAAAGAGAACTGTGGCAAAATAATCATGGGTTCTTCTGATGTCTTTCCTCATCAAGAAAACTGTGCTTCCTTGGTATCGACCAATTTAATCTCTCTTCCATTCATCAGATTTCCAAAGTCTGTAGCTACACACTGTAACCTCCACCTAACTATATAGCCATAAAATGTCCTGATTTACATGTTCATGAATATTGATTACAATTATGGTCTGAAGGCTAAGCTGGAAGTCACTAATGAAGAAATACCAGCTGTGGGGCCCTTTACATTTTTATATATTCTACTTAGCTTTGTTCTTTTTGATGTTTCTACCTAGTGTTGTGCTATTCTAACCCTTGGATCCCACCCACCCACCTCTATTCAAAATGTTTAGAAGCCTGCCATTTCTCACGAGTCTTCCATACCCTTGGGTCAGGGCAGGACAGTGTCAGAGACCCTGTCACCTTTAGGTAAGATTGTGTCCTCAAAAGGTTCTGTGCTTATTTTGGACTCCTCTGCCTGAACTCCACCAAGCACACTAATAAGTTCCATATGCCCATTTTTTTGAAGAACACATTTTCAAAGCAGCAAATGTTTTGACGGATTGGCTCTTGGAGAGCCTAAATACTGTTATACACATCGTTTAGCATTTCACAAGGCCCCTACTGTTAAAGTCTGGGAATGGGGCCAGGGTAACCTACCTACGGTGCTCTAAGTAATGTGAAAATATTGAGAATTCTTGACCATCGTGCTTTGCTGAGACGTATTTGGAATGTGAAGATTTCTTTGCTGCCATGGAACTGTGTGAATGTGTGGGTGTACACACTTTGAAGTAAAAGAGAGAATTAGGCCCTTAGAGTCAATACATTAACCCAAAGCCTCAACAATGGGGTTTTCTAGATGTTTGAACTTTTAAAATGTTCATCTAAAGTAGTTGGTGAATTCTGATCGTGAAGGGTGTGTGTGTGTGTGTGTGTGTGTGTGTGTGTGTGTGTGTGTGTGTGAGTGTGTGAAGTAGTGACAAATAACACAGAAGTCAATAACAACTTTTAATATTGCTGTTTGCAGTTAAAGATTCCATGAAGTTTTACTGCCCTCATATTGTCTCTGCACATCTTATATATGAATTACTTCCTTTCTCTCTTTTGTAATTGTTGTTGCTACTGCCATAGTGGAGCATCTACTGCTATTTGATTTTAATTTGAAGATGGGCCTTGAATCTGTGAGCCTCCTGATTCAGCCTGGAATGGTATACTTGTGCTGCCCCTGGCTGAATACACACTAGCCAGCAATGTACTCTCCAGATGTATTTAAATATGGAACTCACCTGAATTAACTTTTTCTGACTCTTACCCTAGGTCATGATTTAGTTGATCTGTAGTTAGGACTTGAAATTTCTATTTAAAAAAATTTTTTTTTCACATGACTTATACTTTTAAAGAAAGAGCACATTGTTAGCCATTCTATATAACCCTCTATAAGTGACCAATAATCATTAATGCTGGTGCTTCTACTTTATGCTAGAATTAGTAATTAGTTTATAATGAATTGTATATTTGAAAGAACAGTACTTTCTTTTTTGTTGTTGTTGTTAGTTTAATTTTTTGTTTGTCTGTTTTTTTGTTAGTTCGTTTTTTTGTTTTTCAAGAAAGGGTTTCTCTGTGTAACAGCCCTAGCTGTCCTGGAACTCATTCTCTAGACCAGACTGCATGGACTTGAACTCACAGAGATCTGCCTGCCTCTGCTTCCCAAATACTAGGATTAAAGGCGTGCATCACCATGCCTGACTAACCTCTTTTTAAATAAGTATTTTTGTTAGTTCTTTGGGAATTCCGTACAATGCATTTTGGTCTAATTCACACTCCCTCACAATTCTTCCATATCTATTCTCTTTAGCTCCCCTTCCTACCTACCCAGTGAGTTTTCCTTTTTTCCCATCCTCAAATTGAGTCCAGTTTCTGTTGCATAACTATTCTTGGGACTAGATAAAATTTCTAGTTTTAAAAACTCTCTTAAGTGGGTTTTGGTACCCAGCATAAAATCGAGGAAATCTTTGAAACCTACACCCTGACACTTGATTTGCACAGAGCTACCACTTCTACTGTACCTGTTCACATTTTAAATTATTGATTCCTGGATTTCTTTTATGCAATCCATCCTTCTGTTAAATCTTGTTTTGTTTTGTTTTCATTTTGTTTTCAACATAGGGTTTCTCTATATTGCTTTGGAGCCTGTCCTGGAACTAGCTCTGTAGACCAGGCTGGACTCAAATTCATAGAGATCCACCTGCCTCTGCTTCCCACTTTCTGTTAAATCTAATATATGTTTTTGCATCTGATATGTCTTATATTCTGGTGCTTATTTAAAGAAAAATATTATATGCAGTAGTCATTTCAATAAACAACATTATTATTATTGTTAAAATTATTATTATATTTTATGCCTGAGAAGAAAAGACCGTGGTGACACACTTCCTCACAAATGTATGTTATGAAGAAGGAGGTCCAAATACATTGAAGATATAATGTTAAGAATATTTGAATGTTTGCTGACTAAAGAATAATATAGTCCAATGAACTCTGACAATATCAAGAAGGCAGTAGACATGTATTACTTTGTTTGTTAAATATAGAATAGGTAAGGATAAAGTATAGCAAGGAATGCATAAGATGACTATATTAAAATCAGTTTTACAATTAAGAATGTTGAAATCTTGAGTCTGTTTCCTTCACCAAACTGTCAAAAAACCTCTTTTCCCCCATCTACTGCAAGAAAAGTCATCTTATAGAGCTTATTTGAGCTGAAAGTAAATCAGCTTTGTAGTGTCTTGTATAGTAGGTGACCATGAAAATATTAGGCTTTACAGTATTATTAATAGGATTATTAAAATACTAATCAATAATTTACTATTAGCCAGGTATGTGCAAGGTACCCCAACTTCCTTGCTCTCTGGAGCAACTTATAGTCTAGATAGAAAATAAGATTTTATATATATATATATATATATATATATATATGTGTGTGTGTGTGTATATATATATATATATATATAATTGTGATAGGAAAATGAAGGGTAGAGTGATGGGTTTATGACAGGAGTGGACTGCATTATCTGAGATGCCCAGGGTAAGCCTATTTACAGGAGTAATGCTTTCTAGACACTGGATGATTGACAGGAAGTTTGTGCTGGTTCTTTTTTTGTGAACAGTAAAACCTAGAGTAACCTCAGGGGCAAGAATCTCAATTAGGGAATTCCTTCCATCAGATTGGCTTCTAAGCATGTCTCAAGGGCATTTTCTTGGTTGATGATTGATGTGGAAGAGGTCTGCCCACTTTGCGAGGTGTAATATCTAAGCAGGTAGCTGTAGGTTGTACAGGATAGCAAGGCCAGAAAGTCATGGAAAGGTAACCAGTAAGCAGAGTTCCTCCATGGTTTCCACCTTAATTCCTGACTCCAGGCTCCTTGAGTTCCTGCCCTGAATCCCCTCAGTGACCAATTGTAATCCGTGCTTTACATGATGAATAAGTCTGTTCCTCCCTAAGTTGTTTTTGGTCAATGTTTAGTCACAGCAACAGAAACTAAAGTAGGACCAAACTGTAGTCTACATACAATTCTCAGAAAATATTTGGGATAGATGTTGGTATGTTATGTGTATCCAAGAAATGGAAAGAAGGCCTCTGTGTGTGTGTGTGTGTGTGTGTGTGTGTGTGTGTGTGTGTGTGTGTGTGTGGCCAGTGAGGTCAAATGAGACACAGAAATAGGTAGACAAGATTCTGAAGCATGCTTTTTATTATTTCCTTTTAAGCTGATGGTCAGTCAACATATTTGCATTTTAAGAAACTAAATGGTAATTATTTCCTTTTGATGGTGGGAGCAGGAAAAGTACTTTTAAGTTGTTTTTCTTTGGTTTGGTTTAGGTTTTATAGCCAATGTCCATGATGAAAATTCTTTGTGGTTGGCATCTGTTCCAATTTGTAGGAGGCCATATCCTACACTGTTACCCAGTGAATTTAACATTTAATTTTTTAACTAGGTAAAATACAGATGTATTCTCTTAAGCCTAGAACAGTGAGTATGCCCAATAGCTCATCAGAGAAGAAGTCATAAAATGTTTCCCTAGTTAGAATTTCAGGCTCAACTCTCCCAGTGATTCCCAACTAATTATGCTAGGCTGTTGATAGTCATTTGGCTTTCTATCAGATTCCAAGATTTTTCCCAGTGAATTACAAGGACATTGCCATCCACTAAGAGGAAAGCAGCCCCTTACAAAATGAACACCTACATGCACACTCTTCCAAATAATATCTATATAATGCATGGTAGGAAAAATACACACCATTTTAATAAAGGTCAAGGCTTCCACAGTATGATGAAGTTTCAGAGTTGGATGATGTCACTGAAGTTTTCTGGCTTTCACAATCATTATAGACATAAAGAGAATTATATTCACTCAATCAAGCTCTCTTGATACAATCCTTTAGATAAAAAGATAAGAGTCCTAATAAAAATTCAGGTAGTCTAATTCCTTAGATTTAATATATATATATATATATATATATATATATATATGTACTATATATATATATATGTAAAGACACAGATAGGTATATTTGCTGTTTATGAAAGAAATTTGATTCTTTTTTCTTAAGACTTCATTATTAATGATTGTAGGGGGGCAGAGAAAACAATGGGATAATGTGGGGTGATACACACTGAAGAGCAAAGAACAAATTTTGGGAAAAGGATTTTTTTCATTCCACATTAGATGTGAGGATCAAACTCGGGTTGTCAGGCTTGTGTGACAAAGGTTTTTACCACTGGGTCATCTCTCTGACCAAGAAACTGGGTTCTTATTGAGAAAAAAAAAAATGAGGACATTCATTCAATCATTTTTTTCCTGAGTAGATTTTACTGAACTCAAATAATGTCTATGGATTCAAACTTCAACAGCAAGTGTTGTCAGCAATATAGTAGTTCTAATATTTGAGAAATGAAAATTGAATGTGTATATTCTTCTTATTGAAGACTTTCAGGGACACGTGAGTACGAGTACATAGCCTCATTCCCGTACTATAAACTACCATCCTAGGCTCATTGATTGTTGAAATTATTATAATAAGATATGTTATTCATGTATTAACATATGCCATGAAGTTAAAAACTATATGTGTGTGTGTGTGTGTGTGTATGTGTGTGTGTGTGTGTGTGTGCGTGTGTACTGAAAAAGGATCATGAAGATCCTGAACCCTCAATTTATTTGTGTGTTTGTTTGTTTTTGCTAAAGTGTGAAAGCTATTTAAGGCAGAGTTGGTAATGTGATCATATGGGAAGGCAGCACCCCAAACATGATCAGTGTGGAATAGAAACCAGCGATGGTCAGATCAGTCATAAACAACAACTATTAGACTTTGCCTGCATCACACAAGTGTTACAGACAGTGGACAGTAATGAAGGAACACACACATACACAGGGGGAAGACAGTAAGTAAGAACAGAGGAAGGAAGTAAATAATCACTAAATGTTTTCTATGAGCTAGGTTATATGAAATATTTGTTTCTTTCAAGTTGGGGGGGTCTCTCTGTGAAATCCTGACTGGCCTGGACCTATGAAGAACAGGCTGGCTTTAAGCTCATGGATACCCACCTGCCTTTATCTCTCAAGTGTTAGGCTTAAAGAAATGCCTCACCAGTATAGGAGACTTTTAATTACCACCCTGTCCAGGTCTTCTTACATTCTCCAAAGAGCTTTAAATATTAAATGTAATGCTATATCTAGTGTGGATATCCACACTTGAAAAACAAGGCAACATTTGATCATGTAATTCCCAAGAAGGGCTTGAGGTCCTGCTTTTTATTTTGTTTACACATGTGGAAACCTAAAGGACTTGTCAAACTTGTGCTAAGACAACAGAGTTTTCTGAGAACACATGATTTTTTTGCTCCTCTGTCTTGCATCAGAGGTGAATCATAGAGCTATTTTTTAAAAACCTTGTTCTTGAAATTGTTTGGGATGTAAGCAGTGCTTGTTCACATTGCTGACAGATTATCACATGTCAAGATTATCACATTGCTGACATGATTATTTGGTAGCTCTCCAACCTAAACTCTCTCATCTTCCCGGTAACACAAAGAATTGTTAGTCCCTAACATTGATTTAACAAATTTTCACTTCTCAATCCCAAAATTTCAGGTCTAGAAATAGAATATTCAAATTAACTTACCACAAGCATCATGTAGAGGCTACTGATAACATAATTGATTACATTTTACAGATGAAATAGTCTACTTCCAGTCCTGTTGAGGAAAAAGAGAGATGGGATAAGCCTTGTTCTATAAGTTGTGGTCAGTAGGAGTGAGATCTGATAAAGAAGGCCTGAAACTATCGTCACATATCTAGAGCCAGTATGTCCATACCCTCCTTTCTATGAGAATAGTTTGCATAACTTTTCATTGCTATAATGAATTATTAATATTAGTTGTACAAAATAAGTTTCACTATGACAATTTTCATACACATATCAAATGTTCTTTGATCACCTTCCCTTGTCTTCTAGAGAGAGGAATTTAGTTTCAGCTTTCTTTTTGTGGATGTCCAGTTTTGTTTTGTTTTGTTTTTTTAGCACAGTCTGGTGAAGGTCTTGTATGTTCTCCATGCACATTCTGGGCACCATGGCTATTGTTATATACAGCGTGAGGTGGGATCTTTAGTGGGTTTCATAGCAGGTAAGGGACAAAGGGTGGGTGGGATACAGACAAAGACATAGAGCTATATGGATTTATCTCTGGACTTCTTCTATTCTATTGGTCTGTGTGTCTGTGTGTTAGTACCATGATGTCTGTGTTACTATAGCTCTCTAATATAACTTTAGCTCAGTTACTTTGATACATCTAGTATTTCTATATGAATGTTAAGTAGAAGTAACTTTATTATGGAGCAAGTAGCATATAGACAGTATTATCTGAACAACTAACACAGGACATATGAAGCAGAACTATAATGTATATTTGGGTTTTGGGCATTTAGAAGCAGGCATTATACTCTGTTTGTAGATAAGAAGACTGCCATTTGAAGTCATTATTTTCATAACTTCTCTAAGGTCATGTAGTAAGGAGTAGCACAATCCATAAAATAACTCTAACTGAGCTGGACCTTCATGCTAAATTCTCAGTGTTCAGTTTCCTTTCCCAAGTGGGATATCTTTTTGCAATAGGCTTATTGCTCTAGGAAACTCAGAACAGGGAGGCAGATTATAAAACAGTAGATCAGAGTTTTATGGGAAATACTAGTTTCAGGATATGATTTATGGGTCAACCTAATTCTCATTCAATCTGGTGAAATCTTTATTCTTCAAACACACTGATTTGCCTTGCAAACAGCACTGCTAAGGAATCTTTCCACCAGGACTTTACCTGTAACTTCCCTCCACTATCTATATAATCAGCTTCCATCATCCATTGGGAAATAACTCCAATGACTCATGATATGGATCCCATAACTGTTCAGAAAACAGTTAATGTTTATTTCTTGCTAAGCCTATTCCCATAATCACCCCCATGAATCCTTAAAACAATCCTCTAAGAGTAGGTTTACCGAGGTTAAGAAACTTAAGCAAAGACACAGAAAGTCATGAATTCAGATTTAAGTATATCTCTAAGTCCACACGGACATCCTTTCCCAGCCCCAGCTGTCTTAATGCTTATATTGTCACACTTGGCTTTTGTGTGCATGTAAAGGGGAAGATAATCTCTATTGTTGTTCCTCAAGTACCCACCTTATGTCTTTGAGACAGTGTCGCTCACTGATCTGATGTTTACCAAGTAGAATAGGCTGGTTGGCCAGCCAGTCTCAGGGATCTGCCCACCACTCCTCCACTAGTTCTGGGATTATAGGCATGTGGTGCCACACCTGACATTTTTACATGAGTTCTAGGGGGACAAAATCCAAGAAGAGGGAAGTACACTGATTGAGCTGTCTCTCAAGTGCTCCTAGTATTTTAAGAAAGTCTATGATCTTGTGTTGGGCCATATTCAAAGCTACTCTTTGCAGCATGTAGCTGCGAACAACCCACAGCCCATAGACTGGACATGCCTTTGAATCTAAGTCTGATTCTCAGAATGAGAACTCTTGATCAACAGTAGTTCTTGCATCAGGAATCAGGAGAGATTTCGCTAGAAATGTGTAATTTTTAGTTCTGCCCTAAATAAGCAAAATTGAAATCTGTACTTTAGCCAGGTCCACTCTGAGCATGTATTGCGAAGTCCAAGCATGACTGCTTTCAGTGATGCTTTGACTGAAGAGGATGTGGTGGTCTGAATGGGAATGGCCCTCAGAAGCTCACATCTTTTAATATTTAGTGCAGACTTGGTGGACCAGTTTGGGAAGGATTAAAAGGTATGGCCCATTTGGAGGAGGTATGTCACTGAGAGGGAAGGCTTTGAGGTTTTGCACGTTCACTATTCCCAGTTAGCTCTCTGCCCCATGCTTTTGGATTTAGCTGTGAACCCCTAAGATCCTGCTTCAGTGCCATTCCTGTTAATCTGCTGCCATTGTCTCCAGCAGGATGGTCAGGGACTACAACCCTCCTGAACCACGAGGCCCAAACTGAACAGTTACTTTTATAAGTTACCATGGCCATAGTGCTTTGTCACAGTAATTGAAAATTAACTAAAACAGAAGGTAATTAACTGTCCTGGGTCACTCCAGGGTGAGGTCACTTCCAACATGGAACTAGAAGCCCCAGAAAAGCAGGGCAAGAGCTAACATATTGATTCCCTTCTATATAAGGCCAGTATTTCCCCTTTCATGGGACATACTTTATACTGGCCTTCAACTCTAACTCTAGTTACAGGTATTATTAACTGTGTCCTCAAAAACATAGATAGGAAACGTCACAGAAAAAAGAAGGACAACAAACCCCTGAGAGCCATCCCCCCCCCCAGTGTCTATGCCTGAACTACTGAAACTTGGTAGTAAACTGTCCCATAAAAAAAGAGAAATCTTTTCTCTTTCATTATTATCCCAAATCCAAATATTGTAATCTTGAATAAGAATGTCCCCATTCAATCAGTTTTGGTTTTGTTGCTGGTGTTTGCTTACTTGCTTGCATTTTGAGAAAGATTCTAATGTATCACAGACAGACCTTAATATTACTATGTAACTGATGTTGGCCTTGAACTCCTAATCTTCCTGCTTCCACCTCCCAAATGTCAGGAGTACAGATGTGCAACATGCCTGGCTTTTATTCAGTTCTTGAATTTGTGTTTTTAAAAGTTCACTAAAATTCAGACATGTGAAAGTCTTTCATTACCTTAATATTAATGATTTCCATGGAGGGGAAATGTAATCCATGTGTTTATAATTCTTTCCAACCCTGCCATGTTACTACACTGAAGTAAATGCTAACCCTTAAGCTGTTGCTGGTGATTCATCCTCACAAAGGACAAAATGTGGATTTTTGTAGCCCAGGTCATAGTGTTAAATCACTTGATCTAAACCACAGGCTGCTGAAGTGCTTTGGGAAAGAGTGTGTGGAGGAGTCTAGATGCAAATCCTAGAACACCTTCTTTTCTGAAAGGATTGACTTAAGTATTCTAAATAATCATTTGTACAAAGAAAACAGAATAATATTTGGAAAATAAAATAGTTTCTCTACCTGCCTAAAAGCTGCTTGGTAAGCATTGAGGTCTTACATTATTTTCTAGGGTTCCTGTCCTTTGGGATATTACTAAAATTCTCGATGGCCAACATGAGACATGATTACTAATTGCATTATTTATTTCTAAATTATTTCTAATTGCTTAAACCCCTTTATACAACTATTGATACACATAATTTTAGTAGTTTTATTTTTAAGCCCACATCTTTCCTTCCATCTATTCTCAGAAATCTTAGTAACATCACCATTATTCATTCACCTATTCATCATAAGAATTCTAGGTCTCTTATGTGGATCAAAATTAACTGCTTTTGCTACCATACAATTCAAAATAAGTATAGTATAGAAAGATTGGTGGTCACCATAGATGTCTACAGAAATAGCCTAGCAATTCCATGATTGGAGTGACTTCTTACTTGTAAAATCAAGGAAGACTATTTGGGAAAGGTCGTATTTAAATCAGACTCATTCACAGATAGGAAGGGAACATGTACACAAATAAATAAGTCAAGATAGGAATGACAGGACATGTGATAGGAATCAAGTCTCCCCCTTTTGAACTACAAATCTTAAAGGAGTGGAGGGAAACTCTAACCACATGGGATGAAGTTCAGTAAAGCTTGAGGAAATGCTGACAGTTCTAAGCAAGGAGTTGTCACATCCTGGCAAAACTGTGATCATGCAACAGAGACCTGGAACTTGATGGAGAGCTGGCTAAACATTTTTTCAGACCATTTAAAAGACAAGGCAGAAACTCTAAAACCCACATCAGAGTCTTTATTGCACATCCATAGCTATTGGCCTTTCTTCTTTGCTACCTTCACTGTATATGATTTGTCCATCAGGATCCCAGCACCATAGAAAAATGATCATCAGCTATAGGAAAGTGAGTTTAGTGGAGAAGTTAGAGATTAGCTGTTGTGTTCAGAAACACTATAACCTTTGTTTGTAAAAGACTACATGGTTACATTTGGCATTCTGCATTTTCTCTCATTCCCAAAACAGTCCTAGGTGGAAAGCATTACAATTTCTCCTTTGCAGTTGGAGAGAATGGCATGGAGAGGTTAATTTCAAACACTATTTGGGGATATCGGATGAGTGCTGCTTTCCATAGGAGTGTCCAGAATTCTTTCACTTATAACTATTCCCTATTCTTAGTTCATTTTCAGTCAAAACAAACTCATAACTTTCTGGGACACATTCATCTGGAGGGAACCCTAGCCAGAAAGGCGGATGAGGGATGAGAAATCAGGTGGGTTGACATTCAAGGACATGGGGGCCAGGTGACACTGGGTGGGAATGAAGCACTAGAATTAATAGTGGTGACAGCGCTCACTTTAACTTGACCTTTGTGATGCAATAGAAGACACTGTAGGAAAATAAGAGAAACTGCATTAATGGCTCCTGAGACGATCACTTCCCATTAGACAAAATTCATTTGACAAATGGGAAAACCAAGGAAAGACAGAATATTCTCAAAACAATTTCTGAGCTTCCACAGCCGTTTGTTAGCCATCAAGTGCCCCCTAGAACTAGCAACATGAACAGAACATGCAGTAGACTAAACAGAAAATGAGGAAACATATTTTGTATTTTTTAATTGATGGCGGCCATAGCCTGTGAAAACAGGTCAACTTGAATAATTAAAGCAAGAACTCACTGTTTCTTTATTCTTTGCTTCTTCTTTTCCTTCTTTTTAATCGTAGGCTAGAACATTTAATAGAAACCAGGCAGGAACCGGGTAAAAGAACCAATTTAACCAATGTCTCCAGTGGACTAGAATTCTCATGGAAATTATTGTGGAGTCTTCTTGGAAATTCTAGATGTTCCTATTTCACCAATTAAAACAAAGGAAGACTGAGACACTGTTCAGCTTCAAATCCCAGTGACCATAGCATGAAAAAGCTTTGTTTTCCACTTCCTCCTGGCTAGGCACTGCTCCTGGGAGCTTTGTCCCTCCTCAGTCTCACACTCACACTCCAGTTGTGTATGCAAACTGACACTGTGTTTCTAAAAGTCCTGAGCTTCACAGGAGAGCTAATTACATAATACAATTCAATAAACTAGGGTTTCCATCACAGTTATAGACTTCAGAAAGCTGAAAGCCAAACATCAAGTTTTTATAGGGTGGAAAATTTTAACTATGGAGAAAAATTAGACAAGTAATTTATTTACCCATCCATCTATCCATTCATCTCTTTCCTAAAGCTATTCATTTGCATGGCATTCTGCAAGGTGCTATGAGGCAACTTTTGAAAAGTAATTATGTCTCATTACAACTTGTAGGACATATTCAAGACATGTGCACAAAACTTCAAGTTCAGTACAGGAATGGCATAAAGCATCAGTACACAATTCCAGTTTGGGCTTCATTAAATTCAGGTTAATAAAATGAGGATGAGGGCTAAGTGTGGTGATGCACACTTTTAATCTCAGCAGTCAGAGTACAGAGGCAGAAGGACCAGCCTAAGTTCAAGGCCAGACAGGTTTCTTCTTGAGTTTGAGGCCTGGCAAGTCTACACAGTGAGACCCTGTCTCAAAATAAATACACAGTTTCTTAATTAGTTAGTTAATAAAACATAAAATGGAGATTATAACACACATGACATGCCAATAGAGTCTCATCAGTGTACCAGTGCCATGTGATTTCCAGGTAGATGTGGAATAAACTATTCTTTTCCAAAGTGGTTTTCTCTCTGGCATAATTACTTATTTATATTAATGTATGTATTGTTCATTATATTATAATGTCATATTGTGTACATTACATAAACTCATATTTAGTTTACATGCACATATACATTTTGTGCATACTTGGTAGAAAACTTGCGCTCTTCTCAGTTCCCGTTTTCTCAACAAAGTGAATTTATTTCTCTACACTCTAAGGTACAAATGCCACTATAACTTTTTCTTTTTTTCTTTTATTTTATTGAGACAAAATTTCTCTGTGTAATAACCCTGGATGTCCTGGAACTGCTATGTAGACCTGAACATCAGGAGTGGGCATGGGATCCCATTATAGATGGCTGTAAGTCACCATGTGGTTGCTGGGAATTGAACTCAGGACCTCTGGAAGAGCAGCCAGTACTCTTAAATCTTTCATTCTCCAGAGAGGAGTATCAGACTGCTCTTCTGGGGGGAGGCCAAACCCTGTTAATCCCCCTGAGACTGTTCTTATTTCCTATTCAAGGCTACTTGAATACCGTCACTGGTTAAAACTTAGAAAAGTCTTCCTAGTACCCAGAATCTTGAGACAGGAGAACTGAGATTTTGAGACCAGCCAGTACTACATGATAAAGCAATAGCTCCAAAAGTAGTTTTTAAATAAAAAACAACATTCAAAACCTAAACAAAACAGTCACTTTCTGACTCAAGAAAGCATTGTTCCCTATTTGAAGGAAGGTAGAAACGTCTCTCTCATCTTATTCTACATCAGAGATAATTATTTCCATCGGTATGTATTATCCTTAACCATGTACATGCATCTCTTGATCTGTTATATGTTTCCATCTATCTTTGCCTACAGCTTTCTTACCTGTTGTTTTTCTTTCTACCCACATCTCAGATAACTTAGAACAAATAAGTTTGTATATTCAGTTATTAGTAAATTGTCTTGATGTTTCTTAGAAATATTGCAAAATTAAAGATGTATGGAACTAGCCAAGCAGTGGTGGTGCACGCCTTTAATCCTAGCACTTGGGATGCAGAGGCAGGCTGGTCTCTGAGTTCAGGGCCAGTCTAGTCTACAGTGGGAGTGACAAGACAGCCAAGACAGAGAAATCCTGTCTTGAAAAAAAAACAAAGGAAGGAAGGGAGAGAGGGAAGGAGAGAAGGAGGGATGGATGGAGAGGGAGGGAGAGAGAGAAGGAGGGCTGGATGGAGGGAAGAAGGGAGGGAGAGAGAGAGAGGGAGGGAAGGTGGGAGGAAGAAAGAAAGAGGAGTGTGGTGTTGAAAGGAAATCTAGTAATTATTCCTTACACTTTAAATTTCTCACACCAAATTAACAATTTTTAAAGCACATGCCATGGGCTATTTTTTCTTGAGAGACATTTAAATCATTGACTTTAGTAATGTACAGTTAGTAGCATATTAAAGAATAAGTTGCAATAAATGAAGGAGTAATTAAAAATTTGCCTAAAAATACACTTTCCCTACCCACTTTAAGACCTCATCTTGCTAGCAGTCCACATTGATTTGCTATATAGCCCAGCCTGGCCTGAAATTCATGATCCTCCAAGTTCTGAAATTTGGGCTTATGCCATCACATACAGCTTTAAAAGAAATAAAATTTTAAACAGTCCTATTCTAGGCTAGTCATTGCAGAATGCAAAGGCTACTGCTTGCCCCATCTCTTGGTAACCAGAAAGAATATGAAAGGAAATAACTTCCCTCGTGTAACTGACTCTCCTATAATCCAGGTGTATGCACCACCTAAAAAACTGTGTCTCCCTAGACAGAGGGGCTCATGCCTTGAATCAGGAGACAGAAGCCGGTGGATCTCTCTGAGTGTTGATCTCTCAGGGTCTACCTCACAAATCTGCCTCATAAAACAACGAAGAAATGCATCTTGTGCTTCCTGAACTAGATTCATGTTTTAACTTTGTTAATACCAAATTGAATTCTAGAGAAAATGTCCCTGGTAGACCTGACAATAATTTTTTGGCCTCTTGACTTCAAAACCCGTCCATGTGTCGACCAGAGTCCGACCTATAAGCTATCATATAATTGCCCATGTGCTGTCTTGAAATGGATTGCAAGCTTACTGAGTTCAGGAGCTGTGGCAATGCACTCAGAATACGGTTTTGCACATGGTGTCTTCCACTCTGCACATGCTCTGTGAAGTTTGATTCACTGTGATGTGCCAATAGTGCATCATCACCAGAAAATCTTTATGTTGGCTCCCGACTGTAGTACTACCAGGCATGGTTCAAAAGGCTTTCGTAACTGACCGCCTTCACCACTGGAAGGTCCAGTTGATGGTGAGAGAAATGAGGCAGCTGACATTTCACAGAAACAACTTTCAGCAAGGCATGACACACAGTAAGGTTTTTACACAGAACTACAGGGACACAGAAGAGCTAATATGGGAGCATGAGTACATGGGGAATCAAAGAACATGAACACGGGAAGGAAAGCAGAAGAGTGTGACATAAAGACATTTGTTCTCAAGACTAGAACTGGTAAGAAGAAAGGTCTCCGTAGCTGATGCAAGCTCAAAATAAAAATAAATCCACTAGGCAGTGGTGGTGCATACTTTTAATGATGTGGTCAGGAGGCAGAGGCAGGTGGATGTCCAGTTTGAGACCAGTCTGGTCTGGACTGAGTTCCAGGCAGGATATCCAGGGCTACACACAGAGACCCCGTCTCAAACAAACAAACAAACAAATAAAATTCATAAAATAAAACTTTAAAAGGCTCACATAGAGAGAAACCTGAGGTGTTGAACTTGCACTAGCAAAATGTAAACACTTGGAGCCATCCCCAGAGCAAGGCAAATGGGTAGGAGTGGCTTCCAAACTCCATGTGCAATGTAACAGACTTGATCACACTGATTAGCAATCTCTAGCTAGGGCCTGCCTAGCTTGCCTGTGCTGAAATCATGTTGGAGTCCTAATGATTTGCTAAGTAGAGTTTCCGTGTGGGTATCTTACAGCAATGAACCATCCAAACCTCAGGCAATGGAATAAAAATGATGACACAGGCTATCCAGAAAAGTTAGTTCAATCTATCCAGTCAGACCTGACAAAGAATGTTTTTTGTTCCATATAGGAACTTTCTTTTCTTTGTTTTCCAGCTTGCCTCCAGGCCACTTTGCTTGTATGAACTTATGTTTCTAAGAAAACATGTTCCTTGGGCAATACCCATCTACAATTTCCCCCTTATTGCCACTTTACCGTAAATGGAAGGGAGTTCAGGGCAGCTGTTTGGGCAGAATTTGTTAGTTCAGAATATCTCTCTCTCTCTCTCTCTCTCTCTCTCTCTCTCTCTCTCTCTCTCTCTCTTTCTCCCTTCCTCCATCCCTCCTTCCCTCTCCCTCTCCTCTTCCCTCTCTCCCTCTCTCTCATGAAAATCCAGGAGTCTCTTGACCTCCCTTATAGGCTCATTCCATTCCCTAGACATGAGGAAATTAATCTTTTCCATGCTTTCAATAAGAGTCTAAAAGTTCTTTTACCTACTGGAATTTCTAATTTTGAATAGGATCTTGTGAATGGTGGGCCAGGGACAGCTACATCAAAAACTACCTGCCATTATCTATATAGCCCATGGTTGAGGTATAACTAACACTTGAAAGCCATTTTGCCTACTGTATGATCCATGAGGTTTTTCTTTGAGATACTCCCGCAGTTTAAATATGAAGGTGAAGTGTATATTACCTGTATATGCGTATTCAACTGGTAATTTTATAATAATGTTAGTGTGCTCTTTAAGTCACATTACCTACAGACTTCCCACAGACCACTGTGGTGGTGGTTTGAATAGAAATATCCCCCATAGGCTCATGGATTTGAGTGGATCAAACTTCCTATTATATTGAACGTATTAACCAGATTCACTCCATGTCTATGTCAGCTGAGAACCTTAGAAGGAAATTCCCCATATGGTAGCAACCAGTAGGTGGATTCCTACAGAGTAAGCCTTGGCCGCCCACTCAGCGTTTCTTTTTCAGATACCTTCTTGCAAGCCCAACACACTTCAAAGTACCAACGATATCAGACATCTCTTTGGTTGTAGATGAACTTCTTCACTTTCTGAGGTTCAGATCTGAGTGTGTTTGTTAGTTTTCTAAATTCCCAAAGTCCCTTTTAAAACCGCCACCCCTAATTTAGTTTGTAACATTTGAGATTCCTTTGGATCTTGAAGAGGTTTGTCTCTCAGATTTAGCATTACTTCCCAGTTTGCATTTGACATCTTACACAGCTCCATCTTTCCCCTGGGTTTATGTATTCTTCCTTGACCTCTTGTAGCTGACAAATAACCTCCCAGACACTATGAGATATACTTCTCCCAAACAGGCAGCCAACAGACAGATTGGGAAATCATCTGAGCCAAAACAGCTGCGGTGGAATAGTTGGACAATCCAACATGGTACAAGCATAGAAAATTACTGCTTGCTAAAAGCTTCAAACCAAAGTAGGAAATAGTATTCTAGGGAAAGAACTAGCCTAGCAGTTGTATCATAATCACACAGCTCATAAGGAGAAGAGCCAGCTAACAAGAGCATTGTCTCCTCTTCACCTGGTAGGACTTTGCCATGCGCGGAAGATAAGACCGCATATACAAAACAGGCAACTAGAGTGGTTATTGGAAGCAACAGCAATGGGAAGGTAAGTAATTCCCTTCTTGGCACAGCAGTGAGTAAAGGTTGTAGATATAGAGCAGACCGTGACATAGGCTATGGGAAAGCCTGTTGAAAGGGAGCCATATGTAGAAGTGTCATAGAGCCCCCAGGAAAGTTAAGGTGATTGCACTCGGGTACATACAGCAAATACTGTACATGGACTTAGAAATAGTTTTCTGTGGGTTGGCAAGATTGTTCCATGGGTCAAAGTGCTTGCCTTGCAATTCTCATGGCCAGCCTTCAATCCCCAGAACCCTCTGTGGATGGAGAGAATGAGCATTCATGGTAGTTGTTCTCCAACCTTCATATGTGTTCAGTGATGCATGCATACCTGCACACACAATGCAATAGTAAATAGAACTTTTAAAAATCATTTTTTGTGTGCTCAGAGTGTAACTCAGTAGTTTAGCTCATGCTTGCTTAGAGTGCAGTAGACCTTGAGTCCAATCCCCAGCACCTCATTTCAAGAAAGGAAGAAAAGAAGACAACATTGCTGGGTGTGGTGACACACACTGGTATTCCTGGCACTCGGGAGACTGAGGCAGGAGGATCTCCAGTGTGAGGCCAACCTGGACTCAAGAAACTGCAAACAAACAAATAAAAAAAAAGTCACTTGTGTTGTGGGTTAAAATAATAGAAAGGAATGTAAAAGTTGTATTCTTACAGAGGTCACGATGTAGAGCTAATACATGATTGTTCTCCATCAATTCCTGAAGCTCCTGAACTAGAGACCTTGGAGTGTTTTGTTTGGTGGCAGTGACAGTGGCAGGATTTGTTCTTATTGTGTGATTGATTGATTGATTGATTGGTATTATTGCTCTAATTCACCCATGATTTTAATGCCCCTGAAAGTACATAGGAATGTAATAAAAGCCTGTTTTAAGTTCCCAGGTTTTGTGGTCTACATATGGATATGTATCTGTGCTGATGAGATTTTTAAAATAATATCTTAAATTTCTAAAAATTTAAATATAAAATAAAATGTCAGGATTATTATCTGGTGTGTATAAAGTAACAATGTTAAGCAACTTTGTTGACATATTAGCATATATAATTACTACAGAGTCAGAGATGTGAAGACAGTTTAGGCTGCCAGGGGCAGGGAACAGGGAAGAGTAAAATGAATGACTTTCATTTCCTTACTGTGACACATGGAGTGACCACAGTTTAATAATTGGACAGACTTCCTGTAACCCTAGTTACTGACACCACCTAACTTGTCAGCACCTGAAACCTCATATGGCTTGATCAGGAGAATTTCAGAGCAGAATAAAAGAGCAAATTGTACAGGGCTTCCCATGCCTGAAACTGGAGTGGCATAGATATAAACCAAAGACAAAGCCAGTCATACTCATGTGCACACATATGTACATGTGCCCACACATAGACATACATGAAAAATCTCACTTTCAAGTTTGTTCATTGGCTTGAGACAAGGATTCATGTAGTCCAGGCTCTCCTAAACTTACTGTGTAGTTGAAGACAATGTTAAACTTCTGATCCTCCCTGTGTGAGTGTGGGGATTATAGGTTTGAACCATGCCTTGTTTATGGGATGCTAGAAAATGAACCAGTACTCTGTGCATACTAACCAAGCACTCTATGAACTAAACTACATCTCTAGTTCCACACTTATTTTTATTATCAAAGTACATTAATTCCATGTATAAAAACTGCACTCAGTTTTCCCAGTTGATGCTTTTATTTCCTCCCAACGTTTTAGGCTACGTTTTAAATATTAAAAATAAAAAAGCAAAAACAAAATATACACAATTCTTCAGAGACAATGGACTGATATCATCCACTGTTCCTTCTTTGTCCTCTTCTGCCCCATGTGTCAAAATACATGCATATTTTAAGGCAGAGAATAGTTTAAAATTCTGTGAGAATGTTGTAAATCGTTGCTGTGAATCACTCCAGAGCCATCCAACAGGAGGCCCCCCTATCCCTTTCCAGTAAATGTTATTCCAGTCCATGATTGTACTTTCTGGCTGCTGAGAGCTCCCTGGGAACAACTTGGACCTGGCAAGACAGACCTTTGAGGTAATGGCCTTCCCTTGCCTGCTGGAAAGAATCATTTTCAACTCCAGAACAAATATCATCTTTTGCCTTTCAGTTGTTCATTTTTATTAACCAACTGTGTCTGCTGAAAGCATCTTGACCTAAATACTAAAAACTCCATTCCACTCAATTTTTTTTTTTAATCTTGGTTGTTCAGCTTTCCATATATTAATCCATGAATGGATATAGAACACACAACTTGTGCTTGGCCTACATAAATATTATTCTTAAATAATATTTTGTTTGAATTTTATGACCCTGTATGCACCCAGCAATCTGATAAAATCAGGTAGACATTCAGATTCCAAATGGCCAACATTTTGTTAATACATTAGTCATGTACAGTTCACTGTGTCACAAATCACTCCAAGTGGGCATGGTAAGCCTTGCTACAAAACAAGCTGTGACATACATGCCTGGACATGAGATGATGTAGAATTCTGTGTTCTAAAAAAAGGTGATAAACAGTAAAATTGATGTGTGTGACATGTAAGAAATTCTGTGTATGGATATTAAGTACGAAATTATGGGACACTAAAAGTATGTTTCTTGCTTCCCATTTATTTTTAATCTGTTGTGTGATGGTAATCTGTTCTGATGGTAGTGGTGGGAGAGGGTGTCTCTGAGGATTCAATCTGGCACTAAGCACACTTGAGTGAGGCTTGTGATGATTTTGCTGACACGATAAAGATGCCTTCACTTACTCATCCTTAGAAAATAATTTTCAGGGTTGGATTAACACAAGTTAAATTTAAACATTGCACAAGGCAGATCACTCATGCTTCCCGGTGACTTATCCACCATATCTTTTGATATCATGTCAGAACTCTTTCATGTCACACTGAGACAGAATCACATTCGTAAGAGACTTGTTGGAGAGAGAAGACAAGGCCAGGTAAGAAGACCCCTTAACATGGTGATGCAGGTCTGGTGTTGTAGAGAGAGAAAGGGAAGGAAGTGGGCTGGGTAGAAGACATTCCAGTATCACCAGAATTCCAAGTAAGATTTGGCTAGCTCAGAAGAAATTTCTTGGATCATTCCCAAAGTCTTATTTCTCCCAGAAATTGGTCTGTATTAATATTCTACATCCCTGGCTCACATACAGTACCCCATCATAATCTTGGAGCAGATCTCAGACAGCAGGCCTCAGATTGAGCATAGTTCTAGATTCAGACAGACAGTATCTGAGCCAGGAGTGCTCTCTATGGCATTCATCATGTAAAGCACACTTCACAGGCCACCATTTGGTAAGCACTAGTGTCACCAGAACCAGTTTATGGAGTGCATTTGGTCATTCACTTACCAACTCCATCTTTGTGGAACTCCTACAACAAGACAAGCATCATGTTCAGTATTATAGTCTACGGGTCAGGGGCAAAAAGATCTCTGCCCTTGTAGGATAGGTTATACATGCCATTAATTCCTTTGAAAATACTGGCTTAGAATTGGGGATCCCCTCAGACGGAGCTATGCTGCCCAGCTCTAATGGCGAATAAAGGTACTATTTTTCTGCATTAATCCATAATGTCTAGTTCCAAATAAAATTTAAATTAGTTTCATATTCTCATTAGGATGTGCACAGACACTGGGAATGGTGGTGGCAGAAACAGATATGGAGAAATGTAATACCCGTGAGCTAAAGCTGGCCTAATATTTGCACCAACTTGTCTATCTTTTCCTCTAGGACATGCTCATTCCTTTGAATGTTAAAGTTTGAAATCCCATCATACAATGTTAACTTTTTGTATGGATTAGCTTGACCAGGAGTATTTTTCTGAAAGTGTCGATCATTTTTCTGCTTGCTAAATATGCTGGGGGTATGTCACAGCAGGATGCTGGATCACCAGAAGTAGAATACAGCCAAATTGATAACTGCTAAAGTTATCTGTGGTTGAGAGAAAGTAGAAAAGACACAAGTTGCAACATCCCCATGAGATGAATGGTGACAGTGAACTTCATCTGCCTGAACTCCAAAGGATAATTATTTCTGAATATATTTTGCCATTTTTCCTAAGTTACAATTGTAAAGATATTAAAAATATATAAACTTTACATAATAGTTAAAATACGTGAAGATCAGACAATCTGAGTAAATACAATGGACAGTTTCCACTGATATTTTCCTGCTTATCCTAATGCAAAGGTTTTACACAAATAAAAATGCATTTCTCTTGTGCTTTTAGCAGCCATTAAACCTCCTTTCTTGACCCACATGTTAACCCATTTCCTGAGCTTGCTCGACCCAGGCCTCTCTTTCCAGTGTGTCATGGTCAGATATTTTTTTCTAATTTTCTATAATAATGGCTAATAGCTATCAAATATTGAGCATGTATTGGTTGTCTCCCATGCAGTATCAAATCTAATACCATGCCCTGCATGACATGTAGATTTTATTTTTATCCTCATTTAATTAATAAATCTATCAAGGATCAGAAAAGTCAGGTAACTTATACAGCTAAAAGTAGACAAGTTGAATTTCATAATTTGATGTGGCTGGCATGTAAGTCAATCAGTTTTGGAGACTAACTATCAAATATGTTCCAAAATTATCATTGAAATATGTTCTTCCTAAAGTATATCTCTAAATGCTTTTCTATGTAAATACTCAGATTTATGCAAAGACTAGGAAATGCCTGCTTTTTCACCAAACTCTATATAAAAAATCCTTTAGCTTGAGATTCTGTCTGGTTCATATCTTTAGCCTGAAGCACATACTTCTCAGGGAACTCTGGATATTTTTGAGTGCTTCATAACACCTAATCATCCTACCCTCCAGGTTTGTGGACCTCCAACTCTGTCAGATTTCCAAGTGAAATCTGTGGTGTACTTTTCTCTTCACTAAGAGAGAGAATGTCACCTGTGCCAAATTGTCTCTATCCTGATCCTCTTGTTTTATATCCAAACAAATGAGATCAGTCTGTAGAAATGGTCAGTTGAGCATTTTCAAATCTGGATAAGGATGGTCCTATTAAACATGTGATTATCTACGATGCATGGTACATTCATTTATTTAATGCATGCATATTTGTTGCCTTCTCTATGCTAAGGATTATGCAAGATTCTGGAGATGTAGAAAAAAAACAGAATGAGGGAGGGAAAAAGAGAGAGAGAGATAGGAAAGAAATAAAGGAAATAAGAAAGGAAGGAGGAAAGAAAAGAAAAGAGGAAGAGATCTTCTGTGTGGAATGCCAATATCCAATAGGTGTTAAGAATACGTACATTCTTTGAGGTCTTATGAACCAAGTGATTTATATAGATTAGTTCTAATCTTTATAAAACCTCTATGAGCTATGAAAGACACTTTGGCTCCATTTTCCAGATAACTGAATGGGCTAGAAAGATTGAGGCATTTGTTAATGTACCTAGGAAAGAAAAAAGCTGGTGCACAAGCTGCCTGCTTTCAACTTAGGAGGCCATTTTCCCCATTAAAGTTATTTCTTTTAAGGTAAGAGTTTCCTGGTTATGTATGTATGTATGTATACACACACACACACACACACACACACACACGTGTGTGTGTGTGTGTGTCACATTCTCCCTCCTTTCCTTCCTCTCTCTGTCCCTCCTTTCCTCCTTCCGTCTCTTTTCCTCTGCCTCTTCATCTACCTCTCCCCCTTCTCTCTCTCCCTCTCTTACTATGTAAAGTCATCCAAAAAACTCCAACTAATGGCCTAAGAAAATAACTTCTTTATGCTTTATAATATATCTTAATATAAATGTGGTCACTATAACTGTACTTCCATGGGATTACTTAAATGATCCCAAATAACCTAAATCCTATGAGAGCATCCATACAAACTAAATATCATCAGTAATACTCCATTCTAATTTTGCGTTGAATTATTATTGCTCTGGTAACCTAAGTGCATGGAGAGGCAGGGCTGCCTCCTTCCACACATACGTTTTCATTATTGGTTGGAGTTGCCTTTGTCATCTCAAAAGGCAAACCTCAGCTCTCCAGAAAATATTGCCAGTGGGTATGATTCAGTTGAAAACCAATTTGACTAAGCTCATGCTAAAATGAAAGCTCTGCCCATTTCGATATAACATAATAAGAAGAAAACACTTAAGTATGCATAAAACAATTAACACAGTGTCTGGCACTGGATTCGCTGAGTAAGTTGGAAGTTAGACATTTCCACTTTGCCTGGCAGGATTTCAGTGTATGCTGAAAGAATAACAGCTTTCATTTTTAATTAATACAAATATTATTAGTTAACTGGCCCACTCGCCAAACCAGAAGAGGTCTATCTGAAATACAATGACTTTGTTGAACTATAAAACAGAACCAACTAAACTTTGCTTTGATGACTAAGAAGCTACCTTTTCCATAGAAGAAAGAAGGACATAGTTCCAAAGCACCTGCATCTAATCCATGTTCTCTGGGTTCCACTGACAATCTAAGGAAGGTAGGAACAAGTCTAAAGCTGGTCTTCATGATGTTGGGTCAGGAACTCTAAAGTTTGTGTCCCTTTTTAACCTGTAGTATCTATTAGTTCTAACTAATCCAGTGATCTTAGAAACAAAACCAAGATAGTTCTCAAGGGAGAAAAATCAACATCTATGTAAAAGATGATCTGTACTCCTAAATGCCATCTTCATCAGCACACAGACATTATTTTACAAAAGCAATATTTCCCTAATACTATGCACTTCTCTTCTTAAACTAATCAGTTTCAGAAGTCATGTCACTAATATTTGGGTGTCCTATTATTTGAGAGCCCAGTAGTGGATATCTGGTTATTAACTGAAGGTTGCCTAAAAAAAAAAAAAAAAAAAAAAAAAAAAAAAAAGCCCAGCATAGCAGCTGTGGGCTTGCCTGGAAAATGTACCTGAAATGCAGATTCCAGGCCCCACTTCAGACACTGTGATAACTCTATGATTAGACTGGAGAATCTTAGGTACTCCAGGCAATTGGGATGAACATCAATATCTGAGAACTACTTCTTCCACATGAGTCACCATCACTTCTGATTTACTCTCAGAAAACTCAGCTTTCATTGTTTATCTCAGGTGCCACGGAAGAGAACCTTTAGCAGACAGACAGGTTTGGTGGCAGTTTGACTTGCTTCATGCAATCTCTGCAAGCCATTTCAAAATATGGAAAATTGGGCTCTGAAATGTTATGATGTTGGTATTGGCAACCAGTACTGCTGAACTACAGAGAAATACAGGGTCTTCCTGCTGTTTCCTTTTTGCTGAATTCCTTTCTGGACTCTTGGAAATGTTCCTTTGAGGCAGGCCTGAAAATATAAACCCCTCTGTGTAAATGAGTTGTTTACCCTCCTGATCATTTGTTAGAAAGCATTGAATTTTGCTGAATCAGGAGTAATTGCTTTTGACAAGCATACACATAAAACAGTAAGTGATACTAAAAACACTTGGTACAAGCCTCAAAACTTGAAACATTGTAGATTCTTAATCTACAATTTGGCACATCTTTGCATGTAATCTTAAACAAAGTCAGCTCAACCAAGAGAATAATGAAAAGTGAGTACTAAAGGCTGAACAAAAATGAGATATTATCCCAGTGAAACAACAGAAAACAGGACACATAAGAACCTTCACGATGGTGTAGTTTCAAATATAAGAAGTTTAATCTAATCTGTGCCAATTCTACTTAACTGGAAAGAAGAGAATCTATGTAGATAACTAAGTTTGAGGAAGTGTTTAGTTTTTCAAAGGGGGGGAACAAAAATTACTTTTAAGATGTGTTATTTATCAAATGTAGTTTTCCTTAGTGTAATCTATGGCGTGTCTTTATTATTTAATTATGAACATATGAAATCACCCATATTAAGTTCACATTTAAAAAAGATAGAGACTGAAAGGTAAACTGTGTGTGCCTCTTTCACTGATTAACTTCTATCTAGCTATACTCTCTGGATAAACCCTGGAAATTGATGTGCATATTTTTTGAGTATTTTCTCTGTGTCTGAACCACATTTCTGCAATAATTCTACCACTGTGCATAACAGGACAGTCACTGAATAGATATGTGACAGCTCTACAAGATAGCCTTGATATCATAGAGATAGCACAAGCATAAAATAACCTCAAAAATGGGTTGCTCATCAAATCTCAAAAGGACCAATATTCAAATGATATGTATTTTTATTTCAAATTGGGCTGGTTCTTGTGTACTCGTCTACAGCCTAGATTAAGGAAGACACACGGCAAATATTTGCCCAATTGATAATGTCTAGGTACTTGCTTAAGAAAAAAAGGACAGAGTAGCCTTGTTGTGGGCTCATTCTAACATGGTTTAGGATATTTTCACTTGTCTTTACATATTATGAACAGCTTTCCCTGTCAGTTTGTATAGACTTACTTCATCCCTATTAAAGGAGGAAAGCCATCATCCTATAAGTGATTGCACCACCATGATTATGAAGTCTCTCTCCTGTTGGTAGCTTTGCAATATTTTCTATTTATAAATTGTCCTTCAAATCCACCATATTTACACATTACTCCTTATAGAAATTTTACAGAGACCACACTTAATGCCATCATTTGTACATTTGTGCCTATTTTATTCTTTATGCTGAAACTGCAAAGAAAGTTTGGTTTTAACATCCATTTTGCACTGTTTATTGTAAGCATCTAGAAATGCACTTGTTTATTTTTTAACTGTATATTGTAAGGACATCCTAACCTTGCTGAACTTGATTATTAGTACTAAAATGCTGATAAACTAATTGCAGGAACATGTAATCTGAAAAAATGTGTAATTTTCATCTTTTAGAATTTGGATGACTTTTGTTTTCATTTCCTTACTTAAGTGTTCCATATAAAACTTCTAATACAGCATTCAATACATGAAAAGAACAAAAATCTTTGACTTGCTCCCAGTATTGGGGGAAAATCTTTAACTATTTTTCATCATTAGGTATAAAATTAACTGTTATAGAAGTCCCCATTAGGCTGGGAGGTATCTCTCTGTCTAGCTCTATGTCTTAGAGTCTTAGCTATTCCTAGGCTGGGAAACTCAAGAGTCTCCCATGTTACCCTGATTGACAGAACTGAAATTACAGCCATACACTATCATGCTTGGCTCCAAAATAAGAATTTTCCTTTTGAGGTGCCGGACATTGAATCTAATTGCAATTACCCACTTATGCTCAAGAGCTCTGCTGCCTAGTTATAATTCCAGCCCTGGAACTTCCTCTTACCTCTTAGTTTGTTGAATGTTTTTATCGAGAGGGGAGTTTGGATTTTGACACATTCTTCTTCCACACTACTGATAGTAAGCAAGTGGCCTTTTCCCCTTATCTTATGGATACAGTAAGCTACAAATGGTCCTTGACTTACAATGACTTGACTTTACGATGGAAACAAGACAATACACATTCTGCTGATCTCATACTTAAAATTGATATCTTTTTCTGGGCTGACAATATTCAATATTCTTGCAAAGTTAGGTTGCAACAGTGAGCCCCATCTCTCCATCAACCATGCAGTTATGAATTCAAACAACCAATCCTCTGCAGAGCACCATGCTTCTAAGCTTTGGAGTCAGTGGATCATGAGTATTCCAGGCATTTTGAGTTATTATATTTTCAACTCATGGTGAGTTTGTGTGATAAGACATCATTGTAAGTTGAGAAATAACTCATCTATTTTCATACTCACTTGTATGCCTAGGACAGACCTCACTTGGTCATGGTATTGCAATTTTTATATGTTGCTATATTCAATTTAGCATATTCTGAGCATATATTTACAAAGAATTGGACCTGGAGTTTTCTTTTCATGTACTATTCTCATATGGTCATGGCAATAGTATAATACTGGTCATATAGAACAAACTACGAATCTTTCTTTTTCTATTTCTTAGGAAGAACTTTTGAAGAGTTAGTATTTATAATTCTTTATATGTTTGGTAGACTTTGATAATGGCTCTGTCTAATACTAGGGATTTTTTGAGGAGATAAGTTTCATGATTATTCAATCTCAGAATGTGATGGGTCTATTTTCTTTCCCACTTCTGCTGAGTTAAGTTCAGCAGTTTGTGTTTCCACGCATTTGTCTGTTTCATTTGAGTGATTCTTCATTACACAGTTGATCATTACACTAGTGTCCCCTACCACTTTGTTCTTGAATTACTGATTTTTGGTCTGACTCTGTCTTGGGTTTTCTTGTTTTGTTTTTAATCTCTATAGGTAAAGACTCATCAGGTTTTTTGACCCTTATAAAAATGCATTTTTTGATTTTCAATTCTCTCTGCCATTTAAAATAATCTTATTTTGTTAACTTTCTTCTATAGTCTTTATTGTTACTGTTTCATTTTCTTTGTTTGTATTTATCTTGCTTTTATTTTCAGGTGCCAAGGTAGAAGCTCAATTGGTAATTAAAAATCTTTTTCTTTTTAAATATAGTTATTTTCAGATAAAGGTTATGTGGGCCTCAATATTTACAGTGTAAAGAAATCTTAGTACTGGGTCTACACATGAACTGGCAAGAAAAAATAATTCCTGATCTTTTAGTTGCTCTTGACAAGAATTCAGCATGTATAACCTAGAGTCATACAGGAGGTTATGTAGGAGAAAAGGCAACCACTCCAGCAAGACAGGAAGGATATCCTTGACTGGGAGGTATAGGCAGGTGGGGCCTAACTTGTTCATTTTTACCTACAGTGGAGTTCTTTCCAAACTGAGCTTGGGCTGGGGATGCTGGAGGTGGGGGTGAGGATATACAAGTTTTATTTACTGTGGTTGTTTTTCCTGAGGAGCAAGCTCCTCCCACTCATATCCTGGAAATCACTATCTACTGTATTCTGATTTTATATAATTCTTTTCTGTAATTTCAGCAGGGTTAAGGGAAGGAAAGATACAGTCTCAGGTGTCGGAGCTAAAGTGATAGGAAGATAAATATAACATCTGAATATAGACTCCAAGTCCAACCTGATCTCAGATCTAGCTCTACAGATAGTATTTCTACACTATTGCTTCCTTTGTCATAAAGACAGTAACACAAAGAGAATTAAATGACTTAATAAATTTAATCAGAACAGATAGCATTGAGCATTTACCCAATTCCAAGTAATAGATGTCACAATTATTGTTTTCCTTGGCTGTTTCTCGGACGAGCTCATACATACTAAACTAGTGAATCACAGTCATAGATGTATATCACATAGATGTAGATCAAGAATTTAAATTCACTTACATCTAAGTACGTAGTTATCATAGTCACAAGCATCTAGAATGTCAATCAGTATGAAAATGCTCCATAAAATATCTTTCAGGAAAGTTCTTGGAAGAGTTTCAAGTTGGTTTATAAAAGTATCCCAAACATAGAATGCAGCTCTTCCTAGAGGAAGATAAGAAAGTCTTCTCCCATTTTATTACAGAGAATTTTTAAAGTCTTACAGCTCCATCAAGTTTAAAATAAATGAACTACAAATAAATGAGCTATGCTTATTGTTTCCTCCAAGTCTTCAAAGCAGTCAGGTATGCTTACAGTACATGTGACTGTCACATAGATGGGCCTGGATTCCAGGCCTGGATACAGAAACCATTCATGTGCTACTGAAAAAGTGATATGCACACTGCTGTGATTTTTAGAGAAGATATTAATTCAAGAGAATACCTAGGTACTGTACTACTCAGCTCCAAACAGGCTCAAGGTTGACCAAAGAATAAACTGCCAACCAGGGAGGCCATATAGCTCATACTTAAGAGAAGAGAAACAGAGCCCAGCCATTCCCTTTGAATGTTCCGTCAAAAGAATGTGAAATACAGCTGAGTCATCACAGCTCAGCTTGGAATGGATCTTTTCACTAATCATATGTTCTCAATCTCCCTTGTCCTTGGAGACAAGTTAATGGAGTGAATGCCCAAAGAAATCATAGTTGTTTTATGTTGGAACTAGGTAGAGAAAGGCTTCCTATGCTCCATATCCTGGCAATAGACCTGCTGGGATATGGCAGTGAGCCACCCATATATTATTGAAATGGTCCGAGGTACAGCAACAACCAAATATGTGGCAAGGTCATTACCCGGTAAGAGCTCACTGTGCCCTCTCAAGAGGAACATTGCTCCACCCACGTTCCCTGGCCAGAGCCTATGTATCAGACATTGGGGGAAATGTGGTTAAGGGCTGGTTCTTCTGCTGAAATAAACATTTTTCCTCTTAAGCTTATGTCTACTTAAGTATACACTCAGCCCCTCCGAGAGAATGCATTGCTGGTTTCAAAGAAATATGCATAAATTGCTGTGAAAGCAGAGGGAAATAGGGAGGTGCCCACATTTCTTCCCAAGATTAGCAACTGGACTGTGGTGGAGGATGAAGCCTGCCTGAGTCAAAGACACATGCACAAATCTTTCTTGTCCAACACTTTTAAAAAAATGATTTGTATGTTCCTGTATTTCCCCTGAATAGCAGATCCATTGGTCTTTTCCTAAGTTTGACCCTCCTTCAGGATGGACTCCATGTTCTTTGTAATCCAACTTCAACTGCACCAAACAGTATTCTGAACGTATCTTTATTTGAACTTTTAATGGATTCAGTCTTTCAAGGTTCTTGTAAGATTACACTCAGCATAGAGCGTTTATATCATTAAAAAAAAATTGCATTCAAGCTGGGTGGTGATGGTGCACGCCTTTAATCCCAGCACTTGGGAGGCAGAGGCAGGTGGATCTCTGTGAGTTTGAGGCCAGCCTGGTCTACTGATCAAGTTCCAGAACAGCTAGGGCTGTTACACAGAGAAACCCTGTCTCATAAAAAAGGGGAAAAATGTGCTCAAATTTTATTTGTGCTACATATTGAGTTTTGGTATCTCCATATAGTTTGCTGCCAAGGCCATAGATTCCCTGGTCTTACTGCAGTCCTGACACTGATCACCAGAGCTACTTTCATAGTAGACATGCCCCTACCCTCTAGCAGAGGCCTCAGAAAATCAGTAGTGTGCCAGTCTCTCTTCCCTCCAGCTTTGCTTCCACAGAACATTCCTAGGAATATTCTATCAAACTTTGGGTCTAACCTCAAGATATACCAACACACATTCTCCATAACATTCCTTAGTTCTTGTTTTGAGTGCTCCAATGCAAAGCTCCCCAACCTACAAAAGTGTAAAATATAATGAAGACCACATCTCCAAGGACATCATCATGTGTATTCCAATATAACAATCTCCAGCTGGTATGTGAGTACTAGTCACTCCATGGTGCAGACATTATGGAAAATGAATGATGATGCTAAGCTGGGTTTATTTTCATAGCAGGAGACATGGATCCTACAATAATCTTCCACTGTTGTGCCTGTTCCTATTATTCCACATGATTGATGTGTGTTTAATGATTTTTATCTGATGTGTTTAGGAACTGTGGAACAGCAATCATTTAGGGAAGAAACGCACACTTCTTTCTTCACAATGAAAATAGCTTTATCCACAAAGCTGAGATGCTGCTTTTAAAGATAGGGCAACCTTTGAGGATACACTGCAACATGGGAGGGTGGTGCAATGGCCCAGTTGGCACACGGTCCCTGTGCTCAGAAACATCTAAACCTGTGTGAAGACTTCCTGTGTGCTCTTTTGTTCACATGCTCATGACATTATCATGTAGTATCTTTGCAAGCTCTAGCTGTCTCTCCAATTCTCAGGAAAGAAAATGAGACAGAGAAAAAAAGAATGGAAACATAGCTAAGCAAACCTTTAGTCAGCCAGAGTCAGGACCATATGTTTCACAATTTGAGATTGTGGCTTATATTATTTTGGTTACATGGAAACTTTGCTCCATTCCCCCTCTCTTCTCTGCTTAATATTGACATATCCACAAATACAACGTCCACTATTTTATATGTGAACTTCACTCTAGTGTTGTTACTCCATGAAAATCATGTCTGAGAACTCACCTCTCCATTTCTACTTTAAGGGGGGGATTGATTGATTGATTGATTGATTGATTGATTGATGTGTATGTGTGTATGCATGCATGAAATTATGTGCATCACATATGTGCAAGAGCTTATGGAGGCCAGAGAGAGCATCAAATCATACTAGTCTAGAAATGGGAATTAAACCAAGGTCCTCTGCAAGATAAGTAATTGATGTTAACAGATGAGCCATCTCTCCAGCCCCATGCTTGTACTTTTATCTGACTTCCCATATTTAATGGTACCAAGATGTTCTCCAACTTTCCAGTCTAGAAGGGTCAGAGGATGGAGAGAAGAAACAAGAGATCTGTCATGAGTTGATTTTTGAACTTGTGGAGCAGAAAGTAGATATGATATACAAACCACAGGATCAATTTGTCTTCTCTACACATTTTCCCCATTGTAGCATATGTCTCCCACTCCCCAACTCTGATATCTTCCTCAGGCACACATATTATTCATATTTAGGATGCTTCCTAAGTCTTCATATTTAATCTCCCTTGAAATTGTTTTTGACACTTTGCTCTTTCATTCTGGAACACAATCCCAGCTGTGACCTCCAGTTCATGCCACATATTTTCTATGGGTGTAACTATGCCCCTTCTTCCAACATGAGTGTAATGTTGGAGTTACAAGACTCTTCTCCTCAATTCCCAACCATGAAAATCATTTCTAAACCCCACCCTGGTCTTGGTATGGCATATTTAATCCTGAGATCCTAAAGTCTAGTGTTGCCGATTTTCACTATAAATCAAAGCAGATACTGTAAACTTAATATTTATGTCCGCTGATGTCTATGATTCCCATGGCATCTTTATTTACATATTCTCCCAGGAAATAAAAGTTGTGCAAAATATATGGTTATGTTTTATTTTGTTACTTGTATCAGATAGACAATGGACAGTCGAGGTCAGGAATTCCTTTAAACAGAATGGGCAGATGGGTAGGTGGTAGACAGATAGATGCTCTTAGCTTCTTCTTGCTTGCTTTTTTAAATATCTTTCTTCAGATGTTAAATTAAAGGTCTTATAGATGTGTATTTCCAACTGCTAAGAAGTCGGGAGCACAAGAGAACTACCTCAAGAACAGGAGAGTCCCTGAACCCACCCTGCACCTGTACCAGTCATCCCCATAAAGCGGCAGAGGTTGACTTAGTCATGGCTATCTGACGGAGTCCTTATTGACTAAACTGCATTGTGTTCCCTGGGCTCTGTTCATTCTTCTCTGGCATTGCTACTCTCTGCATTCTGTGTTTCTGGCATCATTCTCTCCTCCAAAGGAAACAGTGTTTAGATCCATATAATTAAGAGAAGTATTGGGACTCATATGTGAGGAACTTTGGTGTAACTGTCAGGGTGGTATTGGGCATAAACTTTGGGACATCTAGTCTTCAGCTGAAGACAGGGACAGTAATCACAAGAGCCCTGGCAGTCTCCCCTTCATTTCTGTCTCCTCTAGTCACTCCCTCCATCCCTTCCCTCTCTTCTCTCTCTGGAAGGTCAACCTTCCAGAGTTATCTGACTCAATGTCTGGGGCTGGAAGTAGTTAAAGGCAATAAGATCTTTTATTTATTTATTTGTTTATTTATTTACTCATTCATTCTCTCATTTTTAATCTTTTTTAGTGCTAGCTAGTACAAGCTTTGGTGCATATTTCTTGTACAGTGAGCGTTAACTTTTTATTTAAAGCATTTATATAGGTGATTCTAGGGTTCCATTGATATGTCTGACCCACAGATCACTTCAATACTGCACAAGTCATCCTTGGGAATATCAGTAACTAAAATTGTTGTGAAATGCTGCTTTAAGGAAGACATTAATGAAGGATACAACTAATTTCTCCTCAACTATAGAGACAGTGAAAATGTGGTTGCCTTTAAATTCTAAAATTACAAGACACCAGACCAGAAGTTGGCCATCTGGGAAACCCTTAAGGTCACAGTGCTCATCAGACCACAAGTTAAGAACTACCATTCTGTGTCTATTTATGTGTCCCAATAGCAAACTTTAAAAAAAAAAAAAAATGACACTCTTTGCTACTTGGTCGAGATATATTCTAGCTTTACTTATTCGTTGCTAGATCACTTTCCTTCCATAAAGTGAAATTGAATTTAAAATTTATTTTATTACCCTGTTTCACTTTCAAAATCATATGAAATATAGTTTGTAATGAATTATACCAAATGCTTTATCCACACCATCATGAAGAAGGATGGCTACTGAAAAGAAGGCAAAGTCATGATCTCAAGGTATAGTTTCTCTGTGAGTTATTCTTCCATCTGCATCTTGCTTTTTTCCATATGCCTTTGACTTTGAATGTGAGACTGAGCAGTGACGGCAGCCATTAGAGATTTCATCTCACCAAAGGTTCATGAACAAAGAGATCCTGAAGCCTGGAATACGTAATACGCCAGCAAAGAAGGGAAGACATCGGCACAGGATGGGTTCCAGACCAGAGCAGCAATGCAAGTTTCCAGACTTAAAATTCCCATTCATCCAGTCAGGAAGCCTGCTCAGGAAAGCCTGAGGAGCCACTGCTCTGGAGGAAATAACTAGAAGTGCTCTCTCCCTGCGTATCTCCTGTTTAAAGAGATAACAGAACACCCAAATTTGCTGTGTCTCCTTGAGGCTCTGTCTGATGTATTGGTTTTAACATTAAAACTAGAGAGCTAATGGCCACAAGAAGGCCTGGGCTAACAGGGCTTATGGAAGGGAATGGCAGAGGGGGATATAGGATCTGTGATGGACCAGGAATCTTTTTGAATCTTCAGGGTCCACCACTGAGCCACACTTTGAAATAAAAACAAGAGGTTTGTGATGGTAGATAGGTTCCTTCAAGAGCCTGCTAGTCCTAGAATCCTTTGTTTTTCTGAGGTACAATACTCTTTGTTAATTTCATATGATCTGAAATGGACAGTTTGGTAGTAAAAGAAGGTGGTGTGGTGTTAAAAACAACACTGGCATAAATAACTTTGTTTTTCTGAACAGGGTCTCATGTTCTCCTGACTAGCCTTGAGCTCACTCTATAGCCAATGATGAGTCTGAATTGCTGATCCTCCAGCCTCTACTACCTGAGTGAGAGGACTCCAGCTGTGTGCCACCATCTCAGTTTATGGTGTAGAGGGAATAGAACCTGGGGATTCATGCATGCTGGGCAAACACTCTATCATTTAAGTGACATTCGCAGCCAGTAATTCTTAAAATTCTTAACATTCTTTATCTTTTAAATCCCTGTCAGTCATGATAGTGATTCAAATAGACTCACTCTCCCTTTCTTAAACCTCAATGAAGATTCATATAAATATATTTACTGTGTACAAAATATTTACATATTTATTTCGATCATAATATAATCTATATGTGCAACAAAATCATGAGGTTTGAAAACAGAGAATCTCTATGAATTACTAAAATGACAACCTTATAGAAAAATGTCAAGGGACTTGAAGAAGTATATCATATACACACAAAAATGTTTAATAGCCAAGGAACAAGAAAAACTCTCAGCCTCTTTAGTGATCTGAGAAATGAAAATTAAAGCCACAGTGAAGGGATGCACAGCATAACAGAGCTAAAAATTAAAGTAATCAAAAGTGATGAGATGTCAAGACATGGGGAGGAGATGGGGCAGAAACCTTTATATATGCTAGGTGGTCAGGCAAGGCTACACAGTCACTGTGGATGAGAGTGCAGTGTCACAGCCTGGAGCTGAGGGCTGAATGTGACATATGACTCAGCACTCACAGTACAGCCATATGCCTGAGAGATGTGCAGGATGTGTGTGTGTGTGTGTGTGTGTGTGTGTGTGTGTGTGTGTGTGTATGCGCGTGCCCCAGGAAAGAACAAGTGTGCATGCAGCAGGGCCCCCATAATAACACAAGGTTCAAACAGCCTCTGTGTTTGAACCCTCCAGAACAGCGAGTGTCTTTAGATGCTGAGATATTACAGAAGGAAGCCATCAAGCAAGGTGCATACAAAAACGGGGATGAATCCCAACAGTGGGAGAAAGAAGTAGGGCAAACATGAACATCCATAGTGTTTCCCTTCTCATTGTTCAAACGCTAGGATGAGTAAAGCTGTTTTTTGAGGATATGTACAGAATTAATTAAACTATCTAAAAATCAAAGAAATGAACAACATGAAAGTCAATATAAGAAGGTAAAAAAGATACTGTGATGGGGGAATAAAAGACACACAGGTTTTCTGAGTGGCTGTCTCTTGATCTGGCTGAGTGTGATACAATGCTCTGTCTTTGTAATCATCTGGTAAATCACTAACACAAGTTATCCTTCCTGAATGTGCCTTATATGTCATAACCTTAAAATGTTTAAAAGAAGCAAGGAAAGAAAACAAACAAACAAACTCTAGCATAAGGGTGAGTGAGTTGACATTGCTTTGGAGGAGCAAACCCTTATTGACTGAAAATAAAAGAACTTTGAGAGCCAAAGATTTGATGGAGGGAAATTCCAAAATTAGGGAACATCATTGACATAAGAAACAAACCTATCTCCCAGGACAGGGCAAACTGTGTGCCAGAGTTCCTCCTTTAAATTTGTATTGTTAATTTCTTTGAAAAGGAATTCAGAGATGGAAACTGTACTCACTTCTCAGTTACACTGAGAGGCAGCCAGGCACCCTAGTCAAAATGGGTAAGCAGGCAAAATATTTCCACATAGTAACTTCTCTAACAATATCACTAAAGTCAGCACTACAGGGGAATCCAGTAGGTCCCTGAAAAATGAGCCTCTGCCTCTTCAAGTCCTGCAGATTAAATTCTTAAAACCTTACTTCACTATAGTTATCCTATTCCCACAAGCTATAATTTTGTATCATTTAAGAACCTCCTCAGCTGGGGGGGGGGGGTGGCACACACCTTTAATCCCAGCACTTCAGAGGCAGAAGCAAGTGGGTCTCTGTGAGTTCAAGTCCAGACTGATCTGCAGAGTGATTTCCAGGAGAGCCAGGGCTACACAAAGAAACTCTGCCTCGATAAATAAATAAATAACAAAAAATAAAACAAAAAAAAAAACAATAAACAAACAAACCACCTCTGTGTTTCCATTTTATCTGTATAATTTTGTAGAGGATAGACAACTGAAAGATTCAGATACAAATCCCCAGGTTCTTTCAATATCTGTCAATAATAACACAACCTGCCCACCCTTTCCATTTCTGCCCGTATGTGTCTGACAAGTATCTAGAAATTCTTGGCAATGTAGAGAATTTGTTTTTCTCCAATTGTCTTGTTCTACTCTGATATCCATTCCGTAGCCTATTACTATAGTATAACTATTTATTTCCTCCTTACAATGATTGCCTATTACATTTAACATATAAACTAGTCAAAAGAAAGGAAGGAAGGAGGAAGAATAGAAAGAAAGAAAAAGAGAGAGAGAAAGAGAGAGAGAGAGAGAGAAATCTAGAAGTCATTCATTACAGAAATCTCAACCTGAGAGTGGACTGGCATTTTTGTATTTCTCTGGCCTCCCCCATGTGAGTGTAATGATCTCATCATGTGGCCTACAAGTTGACAAAAACATCTCTGTTAGGGGCACTGGGGGGGGGGGGAAGAGCAGGCAGACAGGAGAGGGGACAAACAGCAACTAAAACTGTGTGTCACATGTTTGCAATTCAAAATGTTTGCTTCCTAATAATTCATTCCAAACGCAGAGGGATGCTTTAATCCTCTACGTACTTACGACTGTATGTTTCTCATCATCCAACTCCAACACTTTTCTTCTGCTGCTCAGTTGCTTTCTCACACTGCACTTTGACACTTCATAACTGAGTGCCCATTTGCCCAGGCTTAATACGTGACATCATAAAGAGCAACTGTCATACTTTGAGACAGACTATAAGACAATGACATTTTGTTTCAGAACCACAAAAGGGAGGGAATACACAAGACTTGTTATCCTCAAGATGGAATTCAGCCTGAGAGTTGGAAATGCTGGTGTCAGAGTTACAAGGCTTCTTCTGCCCATTTGCTCTAGTCATTTCTGTTTGCTCTTGATTTGTACCTGGGTCCACTGGGCAACATGTTCCAAGAAGACACAGAGACATGTGGAGTGGGAGGAGCTCAGGAAGGGGTTCTGTTCCTTCTCTCCCCTACTCTTCTTGCTGAAACGTTGAACAAAAATCCTGTCGTGTGGCTCTTAAGCTACAACACAAATATCAGCTTTCTTCTACCAACAAAGCAAACCCTTAAGACCTATTTCTTACACTTAAGATACCTAAAAGTGCAGCACACAGAGGAATGCTATATTTATTTTGTTATTTATTCCTCTAAAGCACAGAAAACAGTGTCCAGGGAGAAGAGATCAAAGAGTCTGCTAATGCCTCTGCCAGTTTTCCATTCAACCATATCCTGTTCTGCTTTGGTTGAATAATTACAGAGCTAAGTCATTCTTTCATTGTGATGGAGAGTAAAAGGTAAATTGTTAACACATCTGGGTGGGGCTGTGATTCCTGATCTCCCCTGGTCTCTGTGATAGGACTGGGAATCCTGTAATAAAAAACCTGGCATAATAATATTTTAAACCAGTTTTATCATTCATTTACTTACTCTGGTCTTATGAGATGGGACCTCATTGTGTAGGCCAGGCTGGTTTTCCTGCCTCAGCCTTCACAACGCTGAGATCACAGGCCATTCACCATCTCACCCAAATCTGTTCTGATACATTTTGCACAATCTTGCAAGGCTGTAATTCCCATCCAGCCTCATGGTCACAGAACATTTTCCATCTGATCACAAGAAGACAGCCAAAGCCATCACCAGCTATGCATGTTTGGGCTATAGTTTATGTTGCTGGTGTTGAGTGTCTGTCTGCAGAATTAGATTTCTTCAGGGAATCTCTCCAAGTCGACTTGCTCATAAATCCTGGGTATAACAAGAGGATGCATATGAGGAGCCTTTCTGAAGTTACATCACTTGTGCTGGACAGGATGGGGCATTGAGTGCTTAAGGACATTTCTTGTGTGTGCAGAGTGAAGTCATGGTTCTCTATCAATTGTTGCACTTATGAATTACAATAAGCTAAGTGAAAGGATTTTAACATGTTCCCTGGAAGATTGGATTTCTGTGAGGTAAAAAGGAGTTAGGAGAGCCTCTGTTCCCAGCCTCAGAGGCCCAGAGGGAGGATCACACAAGCTCAGAAGTTCAAGACAAGCCTAAGCTAGCAAGACCAGGTCAAGTTAATTAATCACCTAAGAATTAATTTTTTGAATTAAAAATTAGGTGAAGAAGGGAGAGAAAGGTGATCTAGAAGAAAAGAGAGAATTTACACACAAGTGTCTGAAGACAAAGTCTTCATAAAAGCCAGTCCATGTACTTTAGTCCAAGAAAAGATCAGAGTTAGGGTTTAACCCAATGTCTAGCACCTCTTCTAGGTGCTACGGTCCCAAGCTTCTGAAGTGATGCTCTGAGTCCATGGTATTTCACAGGACTGTTGAAAATGCTCAGCAATCATTTCCAGCTGTTTCTCGGCCATTTCCTTAACATTCCATTGCTCTGAAGAAAGGGGGGGGGGGGCTCTATGCCAGTGTTTGTAGAAGAGCATTAGCTATAAATCCACTCCATGGGAGTCTGTAAAACTGAGTTTTGATTTCACTGTTGCTACTTCATGCCAAATCATACTAGTGCTAAGAAATTAAAGAAAGAAACAAATCAAAAGGACCTTTTAAGTCTAAGGAACTTTCCTTGCTTATGTAATCAAAACTCATTAATTCTGATTTCCTTAATTAGTGAGAGAGAGGTCTGGTTAGGGAGTTACTGAATTTCGATGTTTGTGTTTTTATCATATGAAGAAGTATGTGTCCATATCTCCATGGGTGTGAGGTTTTCTTCTGTGTTGCTTTGCCTTGTCTGTGGTGTTTCAGACCCAAACTAGGGCTTTGTATGTGTGTATTCTACCACTTAGCTCCCAGACTCCCAACTTCCCCCACCTTTTCTTTTAAAATAGTCTTACTAAGTTACCCTGCTTAGTCTAGAGTTCAGTCTGTAGCCTGCTCTTGTGTGACTTTTCTGGGGAAATGTGGACAATTCAGATAGGGGCTTATGAACCAGGGAGTGTATTGGGGTCTGTACAGGATAAAATGTGAAGGGTCACATACAGATGCATGAGTAACCAACAGCTGCATCACCTAAAAACCCACCTGAGAATGGGACATGACTCAAAAACTACAGGTCACAGGCAGCTCCACCAAGTATGGCCCTTCTCAGTGTTTCCCAGGTTGTAACTTTGTGGAGGGGCTAACTGAGTCTTGTAATTCTCAACCTCCTGCCCATCTTCCTTTGTTTTCCTGAGTCTTAGGAATCTCCTCATAACCAGAAGAGAAGGTTTTAATTTGGAAGAGGTAAGTACATAATGCCTATCATGCTTCTGCCTCAACCTCCTGAATAGTCAAATCACACATATATGTAGCCAGCCCGGACTGTTGTAGCAGAGACAACCTAGTGTCTTAAATGTGCCACGGGACATACTAGATCATAGACACAGACTCCTGGGCCCACTGATGGACTGTGAGGCCTCAGGGAAGGTTCCCTGAAATGTGAAGCTGAACGACATTGGGATGAATGTGCGTAGTAGTATGCAGAGGTGTGTTGCATCCTCTGTCACAACCATTTGCTCATTGGTACATTAAACTTTCCATTCTTCCCAGAAGCAGCTTCAGCATATTTCTTAGCACAGAGCTCCAACAAGCATCCATCAATCTGTCAGACTTGGCACATGATCTCAGGCATATTTACAGAACTGGATGACTGTAAAAATTCTTCCAACACTGTATTTCCAGTATGTTAAAAGAGTCTTAATTAACATGCTTTAAAGAAAATGCTTCAAAATAAGCAGGGCATGGCAACTTACACCTACAGTCATAGCACTCGTGATGCTGATGCAGATGGATTGCAGATTTGAGTCTACCTAGTGACTTGGAGTCCAGGCTAGACTGAGCTCCATAGCAAAACATTTGGGTCAAGAAGAAAATAAAGGAGAAAAGAAAAGGAGAGGATAGAAAAGAATAAAAGAAAGGAGGGTGTGGAAGAAAGGAGGTTACAAGAGAGGACAGAAAAAGAGGAATGGGGAGAGGAAAAGAGAGGGAAGAGGAGAGCAGAAGGGAGGGGAGAGAGGAGAGAAAAGGAGGAAGAATAAAAGCAAAGAGCCAGTGAAACAAAAGGCCACTGGCCTCTAATCTCAGCACTGAGGAGACTGAATCTTGCCTGTGCAACATAGTGATAGTAAGTGTAAGTTAGCTAGAGGCCCATAGTAAAGCCTAACATTAAAACAATGCTGGCCAGTAGTGGTGTAGGCCTTTAATGCCAGCACTTGGGAGGCAGGGGCAGGTGGATCTCTGTGAGTTCCAGGTCAGCCTGGTCTACAGAGCTAGTTCCAGGACAGCCAGGGCCACACAGAGAAACCATGTCTAGAAAAAACAACAGCAACAACAACAAGCAAAAAACCCAACAACCTTGTGTGTGTGCATATACATATACATATACATACACACTTACATGAACTTATGTATGCCCATATCATCCTACTCTTAGCAGTCACATACCACATAACAAGTCCCCATTTACTTTACAGGTAAACTCATTTTACCTATAATAACAGAACTGTCCATAATGCAATTCATTCTATTTCTTTTCCTGTTGGCTGAGAAATATCTGTAGCTCTTACTGTTCAAAAACAGACCATACAATTTAACTGGCTGAACTTTGTGAAGAAACTTGAGCCTCAGGACTTTCTTGAAATATCAACAATAGTATACAGATTATCTGGAAGGGTTAGAGGGAGTAAGGGTGGTAAATATGATTAAATACATTGTACAAAATTCTCAAAAAGGAATAAAAGTGTTTTTTAAATAGTATACAGCAAAAAAAAAAACTCTGTATGGTTAATAGTTTACAAACCACTTTCAAATTGCTTGATAAGTGTTTATATCATCAGTTAAATTTATAAAATATAGTGGTTTTCACCAGACATAATATGCCAGTGGTCCTCATTAGTACAGTCATTCTCATCCAACTGTGAAGAGGGACTAGTAATGAACAGGATGGGCTAAGAGTTATGAACCCAGTAGTGGAATCAACCAAGAGGAATTTTTTTCTCCAATACTCAAATATAGAATACACCATGTCAATTATATTTTAGGGCTGCAATGCAGCCAGGAGAATATATTCCCTTACAGCTAAGCTTAACAAGTGCTGACCAACAACCAACATTGCTGTCCAAGATCCCTGCTGAAACCTCATTCATGTGACATTTCAAGAGCCTAAGAAAAATAAAATGTCTTTCCTGATGATTGGATTTGCCCCTCCATTTCTGGGACCAAGAGATTGTGTTATTCAGAAAACTACTTAGTAGGGACCACTTCCAGCTTTTCAGTCCAAAACCCCTGAAGTCAGTCTTAGCTTGTCTCTGTTTCTCAATACATCACCCAGTGTGTTCACCCAGTTCTGCTGGCTTTTGCTTTACCACTGACTGATTTTAATCACCAGCTCTTTCTGATGCCTGCGTGATTACACCAGTCACTTCCTAAAGCATATTCTGATTTAGTCCTTGATCTCCATTGTCTAGTGCATGAGGGTGTGTGTGTGTGTGTGTGTGTGTGTGTGTGTGTGTGTGTGTGTTATAGTATCCTAGGAAGAGAACCTTTTCCTTAGGCATGCTGGACAAATACTGTCCCACCAAGCAATGTGCCTAGCCCTCTCCACCATGTATCAAAGTGTCCAGCACCTAGCAGGCAATCAGTGGACAACTTACAGAATGAAGAAATAATGACTCAGGAATCAGAGGAAACAGCCCACTCAACACTAAACTCCTAGAACAAGCTTTTCTGAGAATTTATATCCAAACTTCAGTTTCCTTCTCTCTAAGGTGGACCAATCATGTTTCTCTGTTTTTCCGATCATAGGTTGCAATTTGAACAAAGGATTGCATACTATGTAAGATTTGGGAAACAATTATGCAATTTCAAATTTTATGCCACTTGTCCTGTTTCTTCACTTCTATACTATTTCATAAAACACCAATCACCAAAGATGTTAAGATAAATGTAGATTTAATCAATTCCATTTTGTTATTTAACCTATGTCTTTATTGTTTAAAAATAAATTCCAAAATACTGACTTAAAAGGGGCAATAGCACTATAAGATTAATAATTTTATGGGTGGTTGCTGGGTATGGCAGTTTAGAGTAAGTGGGATAACACAATGTATTTCAGGGTGAAATTTATATACATCATTTATCACAAAAGTGCTATATCAATCTGCATATTGTCTTATACCCACAGAAACCCTAATAAGAAAGAAAAGTTAAAATCACCACTTCAAAGCCATTCCAGTACTCAAGAAGCTGAGATAGGAGAGTTGCTGCTAATTTAAGTCCAATCTGGGCTACATAGTGTATCCTAGGTACCACCTCAGCTATAGCATGAGATTCTGCTTAAGGACAGATGGGGGGGAGGCAGCAGAGACAGAGAGACAAAGAAAGAGACGGGGTAAGCAGTCAAAACAGTTGGAAATTGGCAGCAGGAAAATCTAGCTCAAAGCCAGCATTGGCTACACAGTAAAATCCAAGCTAGCCAGGACTACCTGAGAGCTTGTTCCAAAAACAAGAAACAAAAACAACAACAGCAAAAAAGGCAGTCACCCTAATTACACACACACACACACACACACACACAGAGAGAGAGAGAGAGAGAGAGAGAGAGAGAGAGAGAGAGAGAGAGAGAGAGAGCAGGAAGGAGACTTGCTAGGAAATAGAGTTTTAGAGGGAGAAGGGGAGGGATGAGAAAGGTTATTGGGAGACAAAAAGAATAAAACTCATTCTATACATGTATGAGATTGTGAAAGAAAGAATGGATGGGGTTTTAAAAGTCTTGAGCAAGCAATGCTCAAGAAATAAACAAGGAACGAGCTGCTCTTCCACCCACACTCACTGCCAAACTTGGACCAAACCTCACTACATTCAATTTAAAAACTTTGAGCACTACTGAATTCTCAAGATATTTTCCAGCTTCTAAAATAATAATTAACTAAAAGTATTTTCAATGAAAACTTGAAGTGATTGTTTTTTATTTTAATTAAGCTTTAGGGAATTTGAAACATTGAGACACCAGCAACCTGAGGCAAATTTACCTTAATATCACAGATCTGCTGCAGAGTTTGGAGTCATCAAGCACCCATGGAAGATTCATATGTTTTCTGTGTTAACTTATGGAGAAAACTATTCTCTTCAATCAGCTTTTCAAGCTGAGGTTGAATGTCTGGAAAGTTGACCAGAAAAAGTCAGGTGGATCCAATGGAAACTTGGATTGCTCTAAGTAATAGAAGAAGCACAACTCTTCAGGTCGCAGTATGAGCAATAGGTTGATGGCCTCTTCCATCCAGGATCCTGGTGGTTCTACCTTAGGGTCATGGGAGTGGAGGTTTGTACTGAACATCTTGGTCTTATTCAAGGATGCCCATCCCTCTCTGGTTATCGCATCAGTGCACAGCTGTATCCCTAAATCTATGTAGCAGAATTGGAAGAATATGGTTATCCATTTATTTTGCCTTTGTCTTCCATGGATGGCCAAGCAGGCTCATCAACACAGTTTGGTAGCTCAAAGTGGTATTCACAGATATTTACAATGAAAAGGAGACCATTTTGTTTCTTCTTCAGGTTCTTCTTAAGGATGTGAAGAACAGAAGGAGCTGTTTTTAGGACAAACAGCATATCCACTCAAGCCTATCCCTGATGGCAACCTCTCTATAGTAATCAACACTGACACATGACTCCTTTTTCAGAGAAATTCTTGCCAAATCTAATTCTCAAGTTTGTGTGGCAGGCAATATCATGGCTTGTCTGAATGCTGGAAAATGTTTAATAAATTGCATTAATTTCTTTTCAAAATTTGCATCCAAGATACAGTGAGCATCATCAATATCTCAGTAGAAACCTTGCACATAGACTCCCAGAGGATTCTGCATATGGTCCAGGAACCTGGAGTTGACATGCTAGTGTTAATTCCATTGATGTACTTCTGCTCAAAGACAGTATTAGAAAAGCACATTTTCTTTTATAAATGAGAATGATAGAACAAAATATTTCAACTCAGGATAGTTCCAGAAACGCTTGGTCATGGGATTAAAGTGTCTCTGTTGTGAATTTCTAAGAGTTGACTGTGAAAACAAAGGTTGTTAACATAACAGGTCAGAAGGAAAAAAGTTGCTTTTATCACTTGGAGCACCTTTCACCCCAGAAACCCACACACATGGGTTTTATACCCACACAATGCTTTTATACACTAAGAACAAAAGCATTTGTGGCATAAAGTAAAACAGGGGTTGGCATTTGTCCCATTAATTGGATAAATGAGTGATACAAGCTGACTGAGTCAGCTCTTACAGCGACCTTTTCTTAATGTGAACTGTTTATGTGGCTCTAAGGATCAGGACAATAAAACCAAAAAGTCACTGCCTATCTCTCCTGTCTGGGGGGGGAGGGGAGGCACTTATTTCTAAGTGAAGGTTATTGCTTCAAATTAGCACATTGAAAGGTCTTTAATATGCCTGTCATTTAAAATTAAATACCAATCCCTCTGAGGCTTTTCTTTGGGGATGGGAGAAGAAGTAGATTTCCTGAAAAGAATGAAGACCAGCAGAAGTATGGCTGGTGGTATACATGTGTGTGTGGGTACAACAGAAGGATGGGTAGTGGCATACATATGTGTGGGTGCAGCAGAAGCATAGGTGGTAATTTACATGTGTGTGGGTGCAACAGAAGGATGGGTGGTGGCATATATGTGTGGGAGGCAGCAGAAGCATGGGTGGTGGTATACATGTGTGTATGGGTGGGTGGTGTCTTTTCACAGTCAACTTTTGGTGTGTGTGGAAAAGAACAACTCTAGAGGAATCTTCATTCCCCCCCCCCACACACACACACACTCTATTTTTAACTCAGTCATTCTCCCAAGTTCTTACAGAATTAATAGCGAACGTTTTGCCAAGCATATATCACTGATTCCATCATTGTTGTTCCCTTCATTTACAAAGGCATTGCTTTCTTTCTTTCCATGGATTGTTTATATGACCATACTCTGGATATCATGAAGCCATTTGCTGCTATGACGTGTGAGAAAAGACTAGTTTTGGTTTGGGGGGCTTTGTGTTACTATTGTTGTTTATTTGTTTGTTTTGTCTATTTACAAGCTTGCAATCATTCATTCAAACCCAAGGACAACTCTCAAGTCAGAAGATAGAATGCAGAAACAGTGTGACTCATTTCAACTGATTAGTGGAGGATGAGGAATCTTGGCAAATCTCAGAGAAACTCAATGAAAAGCACGGTGTAGTCAAAAAAGTGACGAGTGGTGATGACAAGTGCCTCATGGCCAATGAGCATTAGTCTGTGCACCATATTTGGGTCATGAACCTAATAACATAACCCTGCCACAAAGGGGTCTGTTTAACCTTGTTGAAATCTGCATTCAAAAGCTTTTACTATGAATTAAACTTTTACCTCCTCTAATGTGTAAGTGATTATGCTAAACGTTAGCCAAGAAAAATCAAGTACACAGAGAGATCTCATTCTTTATAAAACACTTGACACTAGAGAAACAAATAATCTTAAAATTGACTAAGAGAGGAACATGATATCTTTATAACAAAGAAACTATGGCCTCTATTTGAGGAAAAGCCAATCCTCTAGTACTAGTCATGGAAAGAAAACAAAACAAAACAAGGAACCAAAAATTATAATGTATCTAAAGGAACTCCATTTGGAACCAAGACTAAAAGCATGTCGTTGATCACTCTTCAGTTCAAATGTCTTTTCTGGATCCTTCATGAGAGTCTGGAATGAGTCAAATGAAAACTTTTCAGCAATTGCTAGGTCAAAACACAGGCCAGAGATCTGCTCACTAAGAAAAGCTTTATAAACACAACTCAAGATAACCTAGTGGCCATAGCGGCACTCTGATGTCAGTCTGCACAGCTGCAAATTCAGCTGCCTTTACTCACCAGGTGCTGTGCTCAATGATTTTATCAACCTAACATTTAAACTGCCCCTCAGTTTCCTCTCCTAGAAAGTAAAATGAAAAAAGCCTTCTTCATGCAATTCTCAAAAGGATCAGGAAATTGGGGTCTACCAAGCGTTCATCACAGTGTCTAGTACAAGCACCATTACCCAAACAAAAGACAAGCTGTAGGCATCACTACATCCGTGACTAAACGGAATAAGGCAAGGTAATGAAACAGTGGTGACATATGACTGAAAATAAATAAATATGTTAATTAGTATGTTAATAGTTGAGTCTCCTTTGTGGGCCAGAAGAATTTATAGCAAACACACACACACACACACACACAAATAGCAAAGAAAATTAAAGCAAGATGACATGCCCAAGTTGTAGACTGTTGTCAACTTAGCTCTGGTGTAAAACAGACAGCTTAACAGAACAGTAAACACCAAGACAAACAAGTGCAAGTTAGTAGCCCCAGTCCTGCATGGCTATGAAGTTCTGCATTTTGACTTAGAAGTTTCGAGTTGCAGTTATAGACAGCCTTTTAAAAGTCTAGAGATCAATGAAAATGAACAATGAATGCAGTTCATCAGGCAACTTGAATGCAACAACCAAAAGAACTGTGACTAATATGTCCCCACCTTCTCTTCTCTTCCTAAAGTAATTAACCTGCTATTTTAGGATAGTTGAATTCAGGCCATCTTCCTTTCTCATACCCTCCCTTTCCTAAAACACTTTTAGAGGTTTTGTTTGTCGAGAGTCTATTCTGACTGTCTTATTCCCAGCACGCTTTTCACAAATCAGACAACAATTTGACCTTATCATTCTAAAAGTGTTATGTCCTGGAAGTCTTACTCAAGGCTTTGGCCATACTAGTATATTTTCCAATTCTTATTCAGTCATGTCCATGGACCCAGACACGTCTAGGGGACCTAGATGTCACAAGCTTTGCAGGATGGTTCCCAGAGTCTGTTTTAATGTATTGAGCTTGATCCATTAGCCAAAGGCATGAGCAGAAAGTTAGACTCTTAAAGTCATCAGCATGAATTCTGTTGAGTTAAAGAAAATGTTGGGGTAGATAATTTGGGTAATCAGTAGGTTGACAAGACCTCAAAGTTGCTGTGCAGAGCAGGAAGTGTCTGGACAGTCCACAGGGCAGTGTGAGAGAGTACAGTCAAATAAGTCAGACAACAGACCTCACTAAACCTCAGGGTAGCTCCAGGGTAGAGCTAGAACATCCAGACTCCTCTTCTCTTAGGACAAGGAAAGCATCCTTTTTCCATGTCTTAACCTCTAGCCAGACTTTGAGGTTAAAGGTTCTCCCATCTACTCTAACAAGGTCTCCTCACTCACTCAACCTGAAGACTTCGCAAGATCACTCTCCTGAAGAGTGCTAGTTTACAAATTACATTTCTTGAATTGGAGGGTATATATAAAAGAATATTCCTGGAAACATTTGGTTTTTCAGCTAAGCCACAGGTTCTCAACCTATGGGTTGAAGGACTCTTTCACAGAAGTCAAGTAAAACCATCTATATATCAGATACTTACATTACAATTCCTAATAGTAGCAAAATGGCAATTCTAAAACAGCAATGAAAACAATCCTATATTGGGGGGGGTCACTGCAACATGAGGAACTATATTTAAAAGGTCACGGCATTAGGAATGTTGAGAATCACTTAGCTAAGCAATACCCTAATAAAGGACAATAGCCAAAATATATATAAATATATATATGGGGTATGGTGGCACACTCCTTTAATCTTAGCACTTCTGGAGGCAGGTGGATTTTTTAGGCCAGCCTGGTCTACAGAGTACATTCAAGAGCTACACAGGCAAATCCTGTATTGAACAATAGATAAATAAATAAATAAAATAAGAATATGTAATTCATAACAGTTTAGAGCTATTAGTCTTGAAGGTGAATAATTCTACATAAAATTTTAAAGGGTTGTATGTCATAATTTGACAGTTCAAATGGCTATAGCATAACTCAGAATTGCCTGGGTTGTAACAGTGGGTCTCTGTCCTAGATCCATGGAAGAATTTGCTACAAAGCTTCTGCAAACCTTACATCACAGATATATTAAATCAGAATTTCCAGAAAAGAAACCCTTAACACTAACACTGCTATGAATATTGGTGATCTCATATTCAGCCAGGCTGAGGATTCAGTGGCATGAATGACCCTGCTCCGTGCCCTTAACCAGAAGTTACCAAACACACCTGAAAAATGCCATAGAAAGCATACTCCTAGATACAGACTTAGACTAACAAAAGACAACAGTCAGAAAAAATGATGCTGGGTGTGTTGGGCACCATAGTGGGTTTTCATGGGTAGGAGTGGGTACAAGAGTGAATGGATGTTATAGGTGATACCGATGTCAGGGAAGGAAATCTATGCCTTTGAGTCTCTTTAGGCAAAACACTCATTTGATAATACAGAGCCCCAGAACTAGTTTTGATACACAAAATTTTGGTTTTCTAAGGAGAAGCCTTAACTAGGCCAGGCTAATAAGTTCCAGGGTGGTTTCATCTTTATTGAAAATATCACTTTGACCTTGCTTGATGCAAAACAACTCAAGTTTGGTTTCCAAATGGATTTCCCTTGTTAAATTTACAAAACAGTGAGAGTGCTTTGATAAAGATATGCCTTTGATGAGATTTTAAAATTCAGTGACGAATACAGTACAATCTGTGAGTACCCACAACAGGTCAACACAAAAGAGCAAAGATGCTGTTATTTCTGGGTGGGTGGGGGGAAAGAGGATTGTAGTTTTTTAGACATGATCCCATTATGTAGCCCAGCCTAGTCTCAAACTCAAGATCCTCTCGTCTCAGTCTCCAGATATACACAATTGAATGATTGGACTTTCAAACTGAACTGTATTGCAACGAAGATTCTTACATTACACCGCTATCAATCATCCCACTTTCCTCATTCTCCACAGATCAACATTTCTTTAGTTTTTTGTTTGTTTGGTTGTTTGGTTTGGTTTGGTTTGGGTGTGTTTTGTTTTTGTTTGTTGTTGCACCCATTAGATCACCTTTCTGTTTAGAGAAGGTACTGTTCACACAAACAGTTTGGGAGCAGAGACTGACTTCCCAATTTCCAGCTGTGTCTATTTCCATTGCCCAGCAGTATTTTATTCTTTGTGGTTTTGTAGGCCTCTCGATCCATCCTTCCTTTATAATGGAAAAAGTATAAATCTCTCTCTGCATTTTTTTCTCCAATCCTTTTGAGACCAAATACACTTCCTGTCCAGATAACACAACTTCCCACCTGCCAATGACTTCACTGAACTTGTAGAGTTTGAACTCTGGGATTTGGGTGTTGATCCATGCTGCCTTGTTTTGTTCTAAGGTTACCTTAGAATGGAATGAGATCTAAGAGCCAACTTAGCACTATTGAAAGTCCACAGTGTCTGCGACCTTCAAGGTGTTTTTGAGATTTCATCAGTATTCCTAAAGTCAACACTACCAGATCTTCCTGTCCTGGGGCAGAGTAGATAACAGGTGTTTTTAAAACTGCACTTTCAATAAATACCTTGTGTCCTTGGTCTTATCAATCAGTAGAGACAGACCTTTGACTCAACAGTTCCTAGCCACTGGGCATAGTGGTTATACTCCTACAGTTCTAGACTTTGAAAGACTTGAAGCTGAGGATTGCATTCCAGAGCAGCCTGGGCTACATAGATAAACCAACACTTCGAAATAAGAAAAAGAAGAATAAAACAAAAAAACAAAGACTTTTCTCTTAACCCAGTAGGATAAATTTTATTTACCCCAGCTAAATACTCAGCTTCTCTTGTTCTGAAAAACTTTGCAGAAAATATGGAGCCAAAATGTGGGATAAGATCTGCCTACATCAACCAAAACCACCTAGAAAGCCCCTACTGTGACTTTTAATCAAATATTGAATAAGATCAGAGCAAGGGGAAAAAATGTGCAGAATTGAAACATTTGAGAGAAAAATCACGGTGGGAACCAGTAGGGTCCAAGAGGAAAAAGTGCTGGAGACTGAAATCAATTTCCTGGAAGCTAAGTTTGCACTCACAGAAAGCAATGTGCAAAAGTGGAGGATGGGATTGTCCCTGCATTCTAAATGTATTCACTTTATAACATCAACATAAAATTACAGCGAGAAAAGGAAAACATATGAGGGGAGGGACACAGAAGAACCTTACAGTGGGATCTTTATGTTCCTTAATGCTGTAGTCAAAATTCACACTGTGCCCCTAAATATGTACTGTTCCTATGGATAGGGATTGGGGTGTAGCTCCGTGCTAGAGGTGTCGTCTGACACGTACTGGGCCCTGGGTTCGATCTACAGCACTGTCAGAAACCACAACAATAATCATTTGATAAATATTTTAAAGTATAGTCTTCCAGGAAGATAGGACAATCATGAAATAAATATACAGTGCACTATTTGATTTGATTTTAGGACATTGGAGCTGAAAATAAATATCATAATAGTTCAGAAGTTCTTTCTGGTAAGGTATTGCCAATAGACCAAATTTTATCTGATTCTTCTTTAAACTTATGTATGACTTTACCTCGAGTAATTAATTATAAATAAAAAAAATCACTAAGTGATTGGACCTAGGCTCATTGTCTCACACTTACAATGATCTATAGTACAGCTGAGTGTGTCCTCTGCAGCTGTTTAAAATTATCTTCCTCAACACCAATTGAGGAGCCTAATGCTCTCAGATCTGAACGCTTGCAAATCTGAATGAGGAGTCATACCACGCTGTTCATCCAAGCAGCTAAGTGTGGCATACAATCAGACTCTCTGACTCCATGGATCAAGTCACTCAAGGAAACCAGCCTCATGACATAATATTAACCATGATCACCCAGTCAGTCTACAAACTAGACTCCAAACTCATGGAGCAATTTTGTCTACTTTTCAAAGAAAAGTTCTTAGTAGTGAGGTTATTCAAAAGAACATACTTTAGCTTATGCAAATAATTAATGTAACTGCTGTCTGACAGTGTTTGAAGGGATATCCTGCTTTGTATCAGTAACTTCTGATGTAACTTTAAAACCAGATCTTTTTCTTCAAAGGTGTCTCCGATAATGCTTGATTTTGGTATGATTTCGAAACTTGCTGGTGCTGATGTTTAGACTGATGAGACTGAATTGCTCCTTCCTGCTTATCTTGATGAGCTGACATTATAGAAATAGGGACATGTCTGATGAGAAGAACTTATCCTTAAGCACTAGACTATCTGAACCCTGGGTCTCTCACCCATGAGCCTGTTGCCTTCCTTAAGCCTGAGACTCTTCAAAGAGTAAGCATAATACACAATGCATACTAAAAAGCCATATTGTCTGGCAGATCCACGACAAATAGGAATATTCATTTAGGCATCATTATTTAAGACTTATTTGTTTTATTATTTATGAACTGACACTGGGCAAATAAACCATTAACTCTTTCCAGACTTCAACTGCCCTGCCTGTGCATAAGTGAAACCTTATGACACTGTCTACATGTCTTTCCAGTTCTAAGAAGCCCATGAACAAAATCACATCTGCCACCAATATAAATAAACCATGAGCGCAAGTTATGAATTCTGCTTAGCAGCAGTTCTACTTCTGCATTTACAACTTGTTCCACGAAGACAGAGCAGAGGAGGAAGAGGAGTTCTTATCTGTATGATTCCCCCAAAACACACTGTCCATCTCGGGAAGAAAAAGAACGCTGTGCTTTTCAAACAACAAAAGAGCCCAGATGGTTGATTTCTGTAAGACTTTCATTTTTACACATGCCTAAGATATTTATGTTATTTTCAGTGAATTTCTCAAACACTGCATGGAGGTCAGGAATGCTGAAGACAGAGATGGGGACAGAGGTTTTGGGAGGGAAGGAGCCTGACTTGGATTCTTAGCTCACCCACCTACTGTGGGACCCAGGAAACTCCTTTTCTGTTTTCTGGAGGAGCCATGTGTCAGCATTGCAGGAGTCTTGGATCATAATCGGGACTTCCTCCCAAATGTCTTCCCTTAACCACAGTTCATATATGGACTTCTTGGTGAACAGGGTGATAGGACTAAGTGACCAGAGAACACACATAGAATAACAATTTGTTGAATTGAATTAGACTCAACATGGTTTCAGGAATTAGGTGAGCTCCGAAGAAAACTGAAGCTATTCATTCTTTAATCAGAGTCTAAACAATGACCTGCAGGCCTTTTATCCTATTCTAGAATAGGACTGATTAAGTTAAGACAGGCATTTCCCAAAGCCTTTGGACACAGGCTTTCAGATAAAACAGTCCGGGAATCAAATGTGTGTGAAATAGCTAGTATTCTGATGGTATATATTCCTTCACCCTTGAAGATTCATAGTGTGAAAGAGCAGGTTAATGGGATCTAAAACACATACTGCACCCAGGCATCCATATTCCCTGTATTCAAATAATCTTACATAGAAGAATTTGACATAAAATCTTTTGAACACAAATTGAGGGATGCTGTCGTTTAAGAAGACAGGAGAGGTAGTAGCAAGCACACATAATATATTTAAGTTCTAAAGCCCTAGATCTGTTCCAGAACATTTGCCACTGAGGGATTAAGAAAAAAAAATTTACACATAAAATTAAACATTTTGAATAAGGTTTAAAGACTTAAAAAAAAAAAAGTCAGTGTGGGCTGTGGTGGCAAACACCTTTAGTCCCAGTGCTTAGGAGGCAGAGACAGGCAGATTTCTGTGAGTTCAAGGCCACCTTGGCCTACAAAGCTATACAGAGAAACCTTGTCTCAAAAATAAAAAAAAAAAAGTCAGTGTGATTAATAAGAGCTAATTACCATAGGAAGCAGTGTTCTTTACTACAGGAAACAGTTTTCTGAAAATCTTTAGGATTCCTTCTCTGAAGTGGTATCTTTTGATATGTGTGTGGAAAACCTATAAGATTTATTTATTAAGAAATAAATATTTTGTTACATTTTAAAATTCATTTTATGAGCATGTATGTAAGCACACATGACATGGCACACATGTATGGATCAGAGGGCAACTTTTGAGAATTGGTTCTTTCCTTCTGCCTTACAGGTTCCCAGGATTGAACTCAGATTCTCAAGCTTGGAGGCCAGAGCCTTCATGAGCCATCATGCCTGTTAAAGAAGTTAATACTTCTAATATATTAATGAAAATGTATCTGTGATTAACCCAAAGCTATGATTTGTGAAACAATGAGAAAAACAAACATTTTGATCTCTGAATTAGACGATCTTTGAATTTAATCTCAAAGATGGAAGTGGTACTAAGCACTCATGACTCCAGCATGAAAGTCTGAGGCAAGATTGTAAGCTCAAGGTCTCCTACACTACATAGAAAGCCCCCCTCCTTGAAAAAAATGAATCTATACAGGGTAGATAACTTTCAATGTAGGCATTCAGGACTAATATCTACAATCCAGTCACCTCATATATATTTTTTGATGTCATTTACAGTGCTAGATTCTAAAAACCAAAGTAAGATAAAAACCCTGCATTCATCAAACAAACAAACATACATACATACATACATACATACATGTCAGTGTATGTGTGTGTGTGTGTGTGTGTGTGTGTGTGTGTGTCTGAGAAATGCACTTGTGCCTACAGCAAGCCATGTGAAAGGTGAGAGATTTAAGTTTTGATGAGATTAAAAATTACATACGTTGTGTTCATTGTTTGATGCCAGATCTTGGTATAGTCTTGTCCAGAGGATTTGCTTAATTGATACTTGTTGAATTCATTGAACTAGTGAATAAATTCATGAATGGACAAGATACGGAGTTGAGGGAACTGACCTCTGAGGACAGAGATTGATTTCTTATGTATGCTTCTAGAGTAAAGAAGGAAGGAAGCCTATAGGTGGAGACTGAAATGAGTACGATTGGTCTTCTCATAGATAATCCAGATTTTATCTTATGACTAAAAGGAATCCACTGAGTAGGTTAACCTGGAGGGAATGGTAACATGATCAGGTTTGAAGTCAGAGCTAAGGTAGAAAAAAAAAAAAAAAAAGAAAGAATGATAAAGATAACTGGAAGAAGATGGGAAGAGAACTTTGGCACCAGGGCAGCCATGGTGGAGAACACTGACAGAAGACTGTTAGAAGAGGGCACCATACATAGGAAGACACAGAGAAATCTCAGCTAGATGCAGAGTTTATGGCTTGTGGTCCCAGCCAAAGGGCTAAGAAACATGAGACCTGGATGGTATAGGAGCCCATGCCACCCATTAGACACGTAGAAGGTAAGGTGTGGGGCAAATTACGGTTCAACAAAGATCATGAGAAACTGTCTGTTTGCCTTTATTTTTTCCCATTTCAGACATGATTACTAGGCACTTATTTTAGTCAAAGTGTAACCATTACTCATCAGTGTGTGTCCCTGAACTACAAGGGAAAAGAAGCCAACATGATGCTAGGAAGGTAAAAAGAAAATAGGAATTGCTAGACCTTTCCTGTAAAGAGACAAATTCTACCCATATGTAGAAATGTAGAACATAATCATGTTATAATGTAATTGGTTTTAGAAAGACAACTAAAGTAAAGGGTTTTTTTTTTTGTTTTGTTTTGTTTTGTTTTGTTTTGTTTTGTTTTGTTTTTGGAGACAGGGTTTCCCAGTCCTGGACATTGCTCTGTAGACCAGGCTAGCCTACAAAGTACTTCTCTTACACACCAATTACTTCTCTTGTTGCTGTCGCTGAAGTCCTCATTCCAAGAGATACAAAATGAAAACTTCAAGTTGAAGGGTTTAGGAAATTTGAACCTGTCGAATCTCAAGGATCAAGACCACTCAATGATTTGGCCTGAGGCATATCAAAAACACTGCAGGATTATTGAGTTTAACCAGTTAATGCCCTCTATAGCTGCCTGCTCAAATTCTGAACACAGAATTCTGAATACAGAATATGTAAACTCATATAAGCACCAACTCCATGTGAATTAGCACACCCAGGATGGTCATTAGAATATGTTTTAAACCAAGTGGCTATGTGCTTCTACAATAAAGGGCCTTTCTTTATACTCCTCTTCCTATGAAATGGTTTTTATCCCAAAATTAGAGAGGCTTAAGGGACTCAGATTAAAAAGCACCTAGAAATGAGAGGATGTATTGAACTGCAATGAATTTTAAAGGAGCCCTCACTGGGGTAGAGTATGTGTCACACAGGTCCATCCGGAATGCAGGAGGGGAAATGTCCTGGAACAATAATGTAGTTATTGACGTCAGTGAGTCTGAACTGAAACAATTAAGGGCTTTCACTTCATTATTTTGCAGACAACTGTGCATTGAGAGTTAGCTTTATGGCAGACATCACTCTAGAAGCTAAAAAGGGGGAAAAGTTTAAGAGTCAGTTACCAGGCTTATACATGACCCACATCAGTGGGTTGGAAGGCATGTGCATGACGGCAAAGTGGTGAGACATGACCTCCATGGGCAGACTGAGATGAATGTGGAAAGGATATCACCTCAGGGAAGTTCATGGAACTCCAGCCTTGAAAAAAAACTCATTGAACTTGAATTAATCTGGAAAAGTGAGGAAATCATTCTGCCAGAATTCATAGTAATAAGTAAGGGTTTGATTTTGTACCTGAAAGATAATAGATAATGGAAAGCAATATTCATTCCCTGTGGTGAGACAAGATCATGTCACAGGAAGACTTAGACAATCATAGAAGGATACTAGAGGTGGGGAGGACAAATTTGAGAAGAAATAGGTTTGCAAATGAATGTATGGTTATAGGCATGTTTATTCATTCACTAAAATGTATTTATTAATGATCTGAGAAAATTATTAATACTTACATTTTATGTTATAACAGATGTTAATATTAACATATATGTGTCTGCAGCAGAGTGCATCTAAATCATACAAACAATGGAGAGGTCTAGAGTCACATTGTGTTCTTCTACCTCTTCTACCTAAGAATTAACATTTAACAATATATAAAAAGATCTTCCAGTAGATACTTTCAGACTATGGAAATATCTACTAAACATGAACACATCTGAACTCAGCACTTGGACTATGTGGCTGTGGGCTGCAGGAACAGATCCAATCCCATCTGATGATCTTCTAAGTGGATGCAGTGCTATGCATACCGTGATGCCTAATTTGGGCTAGAAGATCCATATTTTGCTTCTGGGTCCTTACCTGTAGGTCTGCATTACTGCTCAAGGTGCAGCTAGCTTCAAGCAACCTTTCTCTAAAATAACTTCCCAAAGTTCTGCAGGGCTCTCAAGTGCTGATGATGGCTTTGCTGTGTTTTCTCTTTAACAGCTGTGTTTCCTTTGGGAAAGAGTGGTTTTCTGTCTGCTGTGGCAAGCACTAGTCACTTCTTCTCATAGTGAGAACTGAAACCAGAGACACCATGTGCCATTTCCTGGGCACTTCCTATTAAAGTTCCCTTCCTTTCACCACAAAAGCTTTATTTAGAAGCACAGGTCCGTAGACTGAGTATCAAGATTGTAACTTATCAACTGCACACTCTTGGATAAACTGGATTGCCATGCATCAGCTCTTCTCTTTGTCTTCTGACTATGAAAATTCTAGTCCCAACCCCACAGGGTTGTTGTGAAGCATAACTGCAATGTTACATATAAATAGCCTTTATAGAGGGGTTTGGCACCTACCCGTAACTCAAAGTCTGGCTGCTGTTACCAGACAAATTATCAAGTAAATTTCATATGTACTTCACTCCCCAAATAATTGTTTTCCCACTTCAAATAGATTCAAACATTGCATCTGTATTATTATCACATGACCACGTGTTGATGATGTCTGTATGTGCCTTTATACAAAGCAGTACAAAGTGTAAGAGAAGAGTGAATTAATATTTAGTTATAACCATTTTGCAGGGAGGAGGGCTCTCCCTGATATCCAAGAAACCATAGAATTCTTTTAGTGTCCTAGGCAAGTGGCAAACCTGAAAATTTACCTACTACTGAAAGGGGGGTGGGTGGGATAAAATCATGTGCTTTTTGCTGTTACCTTATAGAAAGAAATGTTTCCTCTTTGTGTTTGCTTAATAGTAGTTTACTGAACATGTTCAAGTTGCCAAGTGATGAACTGACCTCCATCCAGCATGCACAGATGGTTCACATGTATACAATGTGCGTATATATGCATACATGGAGGGGTAAAAACTTGAATTCCAGTACTCAGAAGACAGAAGCAGGAGGATTGTGAGTTGGAGGCCAGCCTGGGCTTCACAGCTAGACCTCGCTTTTGTTGTTATTATCTTGCATGGGGTATCATTGAAGTATAACCAAGAGAAAATTGAAATAATACAAAGCAATATGATTCTCTCAAATATCATAAAAATAGAACTTTGCCTATGAAACACAAGAGGATAAAACAAACTGAGAAGATGATGGGTCAGGAAGAAATGAGATTAAGTTTAAATCGTAGAGCGAAGGGTATGGCACACATACGGGGAAACATTTACACACAGCAAATACTATTTAAATGGAGTCATTAAAATTCTTCTTCACCATCAAACCTGATGCCATTGTACAGATACTTGGGAGGATAAAGCACAATGGTCATGAGTCCAAAGACATCCTGAATTGCAGAATGACTTCAAGGCAAACCAGGGCAACTTGTCTCCCAAAGTAAGAGCTAGAGGGCTAGTAATATACTTTCATGGGGGAGTATTTGCCTAGCATGTGGGAGGACCAAGATTCAATCCCCCCTACTGAAAAAAAAATTAAAAACTTGGCAAAAAGTCTTCAACAAATATGGAGTTAGGTGTTCTTGGATGGAGTTCTTAGTGCAATAATTCACTGGTCACCTTGGAGACAAATTGCAACTAGATTATTTGATTGGGATTCTTTTCAGTCTTTTGATGCTATAATTGTTAGAAGAATTTCTTTCTCTAAGTAAATCCCATTTATAAGAACTGAAAAATAAATAGAAAGCCCCAAACTACAACTTCAAACTTCTCTCATTCTCTTGCTAGTGGGGTTATGAATAACATAGTCTCGATGGAGATATTCTAAACAGAACTATAACACTTTATATTTTAATTAATTTTGTACATGCTTACATTGATTAAACAGTATTAATATGCTGCAAGGAAGTTTCTCAATACTAGAGCTTGCATGAGACCCTGTATCATTCCCATACTGATAAAAACATAAATATTTTAAGCATGAGTGTTCAGACATTTCGGTCTTTCCTAACCTTTCCAGATTTTAGAAACATTTACTTATCATAAAAAGATCAACTGGACACAATCTAGCATCCATAGATAATTCATATGTGTAATATATTGGGGAGGGGTGTTTATTTTAAGACAAAGTCTTAAAGGTAGCCCAGGCTGACCTTTCCTCGAGTCTTCCCCTTCAGCCTCCAGAGAACTGGGGTTGCAGTTCGCCATCATGCCTGCCAAAAACATTCTATACTATTTAAAAAGCATGCTATACTATTCCAGTAAGGCTATTATTAAAAAAGACTATTGGCTTAGGAAATAAAAACACAACTTTAAGACTGAATCAACAGGTATTCATATGAAAAGTATTACAATTGCCTCTTCAGAAAACAATGGAACAGGAGACACTTCCCCTCCCTCCCACATGACTCAGCCTAATTTCTGAAGTGGGGAATTCATAAAGAATGTGTCCCAGTTTCTGATTTTTACAAAGAGCTTGCCTTTTATTTATGGTTACAGTGTGCACATATTGGAAAATTGTTGAAGGAGTAATTTATGTATCTTTCATACTGTAAAATTACAGAGGAAAATGTTCTACCTTATACTCATTTGGTAATAATTTACTGGGCATGTAAAGCTTGCCAGGTGATGTACTGGACATATATATATATATATATATATATATATATATATATATAGAGAGAGAGAGAGAGAGAGAGAGAGAGAGAGAGAGAGATTATACATATAATATACATGTGCATTCATACAACACACACATTCACATACTTAAATTCTGGTACTCAGGAACATGAAGGAGGAGTATTGTGAGTTGAAGGCCATCATAGGCTACATACAAAGACCTTATCTCAAAAAGTTAATAGAATAAAATAAAGAAGACAAACAAGGAATCACATGATGTTATTGCTGCAGTGAAAACAGATGATGGAATGAGATGTGTCTGGCCAGAGGTGCTGCCTTAGGTTGGGTGATGTGCCCATGCTTGGCTTGCTTCTGTTCAGATTAACTTTTGTTGCATGAGAAGCAGTACTTAGAAGAGCCCAAAGTCTAAGGGGGAGGTGTGATGTGCTGATATAAATGTAAGAATCATTATATGCAAATGGATATTTAACTATGGGTTTGAATAACATTGCCTACAACAGGAGTGAAGCTGGAAGTGATTCATGACCAGCTGTCAGGGGTTGTTCTAAACACGGGGTCTTGAAAGGGTGACAGTCATTAGCTATAGCCACATTTTTCAAAAGTAAACATTTTAAAGATCAAGTAGAAACATTTTATGTGTGCGTATGTTTAAATATCTAGCCTGAAGCCACAGACTAGCACTACACAATTAATCTGATTAATATAGACAGCATTTCAAATAATTTAGAATGCAAGACAGATCTCCTGGATGGTTTTGCCATTTTACATGGCCTAAGTGAAGCCATACTAACTAAAAACTATTTTTCCCAAAAAATGATTTGCAGTTGGTATGTGATCTGAAATGAACAGGAAGGTACCAACTGATTCTGAATTGCAAAGTTTTACCAAATTACCTTCCATTTGGCTATACCTACCAGAGGAATAATTAAAATTAACTGAGGAGAATTCCTTAGGCATTCTGTATAAACCATCTATTGATTACTGTATTGGCTGTTTGGACTTATATGATCAAACAGAAGGTTATTTTTCTATACCCTAGAATTCTGCTTCTAGAATTCTAACTCTGAGTTCCTCTTATTTCCCAAAGACCAACTGCTCCCTCTGAAAACTCCTTACAACACCATATCCATCAAATGTCTCCTCACAGCCATTGCCAGTGAAGTGTCCTTTTATGTGGAAGTTCTGGAATGTTTGGTTGGTCAGTTGGTTTTTACTTGGTTGGTATTATTGTTTCTTGTTGTTTTACAGTGATGGCCATTGAACCCAAGGTCTTGCTCATGCTGGGTAAGCACTAGACCATTGACCTATGCCTTCCAAGAGTTTTTGAATTCTCCAAAGGAGACTTCCTTGCTACCTTGCTCAGAATCACTGCCTTCTTGAGAGCTTTATCTGCTGAATGTGAATATCTGTAGGATAGGAAACAGTTCAGTGTGGTTCAAAAAATTTTTTATGCAACATTTTGTATACATTCAGAGAATAAAATGTTTGCTTAATTATTAGAGACTAAAGTTTATTTTAAAACACGTTGATAAAGAACAGTTCATTGCTAATCAAAGGATAGTCAAAGGATAGAAGAAAAGGAAACTGCATGTTCCACTCTGTTTAATAGCTGTTTTCTGGATGAAAAGGTAGCTTTGAAAGCAGAGAGGAGATTTTTCTTTTCACTTATTTCTGGTACTAAGAGAAAAATATGTATATAGCTTAGTAAGTTTAGAGATGAGCAAGAGAAATGTTAGCCTCTCAAAAGAACTTGAGGCCAATGCTATTTTTGAAAAGGAAGCATCAATTTTGAAACCTGGAAAACAACAGGAAGAAGCCATTGAGAGAATTCAAAACAAGCAACAACTGCAAGCAAGGGCTGCATTTATTACAGCCATCAAAGGTAGCTGGATTTGATTCAGACTAGAATATGTGAAACTATCCTAGGAAGTTATATATAAAGGGGACATTTTTAAAAGACATGTTATTTTAATAGCTGAGCTACAGCAGAGTTTCTCTGAAAGACACAATCTATCTCTGTAAAAAGAATAACTTGTAAGCTTGTTTTGAGTGGGATAAAATGATATTTATGTCCCAAAACACAGTATAGAAAATGATCACTTTGTTAAGTATTAGGTAAGTTGTTCCTCACAAAAAAAATGGACCATCTCCTAGTGTTTAGAATAGGGAAGAAGAAAAACAGGGAAGGAAATGGAGAAGGAAGAAGCAAGCTAAGAAACAAGGCAGGCAGTCACGCCTTAGTCTGAGACTTCCAGGAGGGATCCATTGGTGGGACGGTTCAGGGGTGGTTACTGAGCCAAGGTGTCCAGCCTTTGATTTTTCCAGATGGGGTTTCACTGTGTATCCCTAGTTGTATGGAACTCATTCTGTAGACCAGAATGGCCTATAATTCAAAGATCCACCTGCCTCTGCCTCCTGAGTGCTGGGATTAAAGACCTGTGCCACTAATGCCTGGCCAGAGAGTTTTGATTTAAAGTACTCCTGTGCTTCCCTCATTTACCCTCAGGGAAAATAGTGAAGTAACTGGCATCAGAAACAAACAACAGCAGAGGAAGAATACATGGTCCCCAAGCTGCCCCCAATTCAAGCCCTGAATTTACCAGAGAAAAGGTAAATATGTGTCATGAAGAACAGAATCAAGTTCATTTAAACATTAGAGAGACTTCCCCCACAGTTGCTTGAGATACAGAATCCTTAATTATTAGTGGTTGCTTAACCAGAGCATCATAGAAGCATAGGGATGACCCTGATTCCAGGAAAACAGAGGCAGGAAGATCAGGAGTTTGAAACCAACCTGGGCTACATAACCCAGGAAAAAAATAAAATATTGATGTCCTTGGAAGAAACTAAAATATTGGTGCAGTTATTTTTGTTTCTGGTATTGATATCTATAGAGATGTATTTATGTATTTATAGCTTGCAAAACTCAGTGTCTAACATTATCTTTGATGAAATGTTCACTGTTCCTTAAAGAGTTGCAATCTCTCTGGGATGAAAAAGAAATTAAGACTTAGCTGGGTTGTAGACTAAATGTTCTGAGTCCAGCAGAGGGCATCTAAGTGGGATCCACCTTTTATTGGCATATGCTACAGCAAATAAATTATATAAATAAATACACACACACACACACACACACACACACACACACACACACATATATATATATATATATAGCCTTTGTGTGTAAGTAGAGCTAATCACTCCTCTTTCATTTCAGCAATGTTTGTGAATTGTATTCAAATTGTGGATCTTCTACCTAATCAAAAGTTATGAATATTCCCTAAAAAACATTTATATAAAGTTTTAAGGGCTTCATCTCTTTCCTATACTAAGGATTCCTGTTGTATTTACATAGTCTTGAGGGGGGTGCTGTATTTTTTGAAATGTGGCTCCAAGGCATTCCTTCATTTAAACCCTGATGCCAATTTATGTTTCTCTTAAGAGTAAACTTCCAATATCCTGCCTAATGTATTCCAGTGTCACAAGCTGGTTTTCTTTAAAATGAAAAAATGATATTTTCATGTAAATACTCTGTAGTTATGAAAGCAGTATAGGTTGAACTTGGCAAATATGTTTAGAGTGTGTCTTCATCCTCAGTTAGAATAGTGGAACAGTGGAGAGACTCACCCCAGGTTCAAATACTCTTGAATCCTCCATGTATGGCTCTAGAGATCTAAAACAAATCAACTAGCCTCTCTTTGTCCAACCTTATTATGTAATGAGCAAGTGCAGTGTTAACTTGAAGAGTGTTTCCAGGGATAACATGTGATGACCTATAACATAAAATACTATTAGGAAGCCGGGAGCACAGATGCATTCAGAAGACAGAAGGAAAAGGATGGAGAATTCCAAGTTAGCCTGGATGGAATAATGAGTCTTTATCTTTTTTTGTTTGGTTTTGGTTTTGGGTTTTCAAGACATGGTTTCCCTGTGGTTTTGGTGGCTGTCCTGGAACTCACTCTGTAGACCAGGCTAGCCTCAAACTCATAGAGATCTGCCTGCCTCTGCCTCCCAAGTGCTGGGATCATAGGTGTGTGCCACCAACGCCCAGCTGAGACTTTATCTTAAAACCAAATCAAAACAAAGCAAGCTGACAGGTTATGAGGTCAGGTAAATATTTCTTCTTCTAATAACACATTTCTAATGGAAAAAGTTATGCTTACTGACTCAGTAATCTACATTTTAAGTACATGTACAGTAATATAAATCCTAGTTACTTCAATGAAACAAGAGGATATATAAATACATTCCCAAATACACTAGATTATTTTAGTCACAACACACTATGATTAGGTGAATATAATGGTGGAGGCATGATTAAGTTCCAGGATGATTCTGTTTCTAACCAAACATATTTCTTTCCTGTACAAGGAAGTAGGTTCAGATTGTTAGTTCAGGGATCATGGAGAGCCACAGGGGTATGGTGCTAGATTTGCTAGAAGCTGAAATGTCAAATCCCCCCCCAAAAAAATGTCCTCTTTAGTACTTTGAAGTGTGAAGTTGAGTTCTAAATTTCTATTATCTTCATTTTTATTGAATTTTTTTCCCATAGTATTTATTCTGATCACAGATCTCCTTCCAGGACATCCCCACCTCTCCATCCATCCAGCTTCATGCCATTTATTCTCTCTTTAGAAATCAAATAAACAGACAACCAACCAGAATCAAAAAGAACCACAATAAACACACACACACACACACCATAAAAACACAAAATCAGGAAACATAAAAACCAAAGACCAGTAAGAAAACAAATACACTCAAACAAAGCAATATGAGAAAAAAAAGTTATAAGCATATAACATGGACATTATCTTCAATTTGTAACCATATTAATAAAATGTATGAGGTCTGCTAATTAGATCACAAGTGGTTAGCCAAAGGTAGTTGAGACAGACACAAATTACAGCCAAGACTTAAGTATTATTTTTGGCAGTAGAAAATCCTTTGAAGTCCTGATTATAACAATAAAGAAATACCAGGAGACCTTTTGTGGGTATAGCTTCTGACATTCCTTGGAGACTCAATCTCAGAGCACACTCCCTGATCCCCTGGTTCTTAGAATCCCTCCTACCTTTTTCATAGTGTTCCCTGAGCCATGGGTGCAGAAGTGGCCTTGTAGATGCATCTGTTGGGACTGGGCTCCACAACTCTGCATTTTGATTGGCTGTTATTTTCTGTAGTGATCCCGCTCTGTTGCAGAGAATTCCCTTAATGAGGAGTGAGGACTACATTTATCTGTGGGCATAAGAACAAATATTTAGAATGTAATTAAAGATTATGTTGCTCTGATAAAGTGGTGGTTGTAGGCGCTCATACAAGATTATTGAAACATCCTGGTTATTGTTGTGGTCCATAGACATCACAGTCGGCTAGGAGTATTTATAGTTTCACTTCTTAGGAAGATTTCATGGCACCTTCTAGTACCATGAAAGATAATTCTGACTGCTGAAACATGAGTAGAACAAGGACAACAATAGACATGCTGAAGTATATAAGAGAAGCTTTAACCCTAGACAAGGAACTATAGGCAACTGAAGAATGCTGAGAAAAAGAAGAGCACACCAATTGATTAACCCTGAAAACATACAGCTAAGCATTATCCAGACTGATCAAGGTGTATTTGTATATTTGCAAATATGTGTTTATAGACATTTATGATATTATAATTAATTACAAAGAGATGATTAATTCGAAAGAAAGTAAGTTGGGGAATATGGGAGTGAGGAAGGAGAAGAGAAATGATTCAATTATACTCTAATCACAAAATGACAAAAGAAATAACTTTTAAAACTACAGGTCCTGCTGGGCCTGCTGCTCGGGGTGAGAATTAGGCCAGAGTGCACGTCCAACACTCCCTACACCTCCCTGGAACTTCCTGGGTCTGCTCTGAACACACTGGACCTGCCTATCCATACAGGTCCACCTTGAGGCCGCACTTACTTGATCTTTGGGCCCTGTCAACTGCCCTCTGCCAGAAAGACCTCCAAGAGAGCTCAGATCATCCAGAGTTACAGACATCAAACTCCTGATCCACCTACACCCACTGGGAGAGCAGGGTAAAGAGAGAGAGAGACTCCACGTGCACCCACTGGAAGATGCTATGGGAAGACAGTATTACAAGAAAACACCCAACAATAGAAAGACCAGTATGACACTACTGGAGTCTAGGGGCTTTACACCAACTAGACTTAAACACACCAGAGCAGATGAAGCAGAAGAGAATGACTGAAAAAATAACTTCATAAAAATGATAGAGGACCACAAAGATATGAGAAAATCCCTTAAAGAAATGGAGGAAAAAAACAAACAAAAAATTGGAAGAAATAGAGAAAAAGACCAAACAAAGAAATGCAAGAAATGAGCAAATTGCTTAAAGAAAGTAAGAAAAGCCAAGAAAACACAATCAAACAGATGAAGGAAACAATTTAAACAGTTCAAGACCTAAAAACTGAAACAGAGACAATAAAGAAAACACAAACTGAGGGAATGTTGGAAATAGAAAAACTGGGTAAATGATCAGGAACTACAGATGCAACCATAACCAACAGAGTACAAGAGATGGAAGAGAGATTCTTAGGCACTAAAGATAAACTAGAGAAAATAAATTCATTGACAGAAAACATCTTAAATCCAACAATTCCTTAGCATCCAGGAAATGTGGGACACCATGAAAAGACCAAACCTAACAATAACAGGCATAGAAGAAGACGAAGAAACCCAGCTCAAAGGTGTAGAAAACATATTCAACAAAATCATGGGAAAAAAAAAAAAAACTTTCCCAATCTGAAGAAGGACATGCCCATGAAAGTACAAGAAGCATACAGAACACCAAATAGACTGAACCAAAGAAAAAAGACCCCTGGCCACATAATAATCAAAACACCTAACATATAGAATAAAGAAAGAATATTAAGAGCAGCAAAGGGAAAAGGCCAGGTAACATAAAAAGGCACACCTATCAAAATTACACCTGACTTCTCCATGGAAACTCTCAAGGCCAGAAGTTCCTGGATAGATGTTCTACAAGTAGCAAGAGTCCACGGATGCCAGCCCAGGCTACTATACCCAGCAAAACTCTCAATCATTATAGATGGAGAAAACAAGATATGCAATGACAAAGCCACATTTTCACAATTCATATCCACAAATCAAGCCATAAAAAAAGTTCTGAAAGGAAAACGCCAACCCAAGCAAGTTAACTATACTCACAAAGACATCGATAATAGATAATTCCACCTTACCAGAACCCAAAAGATAAAGTGGGGCAAATGCACTCACAATACCACCACCAACAATAAATCTAAAACAAACAAGAATTAACAATCAATTGTCCTTACTTTCCCTAAACATTAATGGTTTTAACTTGCCTATAAAAAGACATAGGCTAACAGAATGGATATGAACACAGAATCCATCCTGCTGAATAAAACAAACACATGCAAGCTTCAAAGACAGACATTACCTCAGGGTAAAAGATTGGATAAAGATCTTCCAATCAAATAGACCCAAGATCAAATGGACCTAATATCTAACAAGTTAGACTTCAAAACAAAAATCAATCAAAAGAGATGAAGAAGGTCATTTCATATACATCACAAGAGAAATCCATCAGCACAAAGTCTCAATTCTGAACATCGATGCCTCAAATACAAAGGAACCCACATTTGTAAAAGAAACATTACTAAAACTCAAAGGTCACATAAAACCTCACACACTCATGGTGGGAGACCTCACCACCCCACTCTCACCACTAGACAGGACCACCAGGCAGAAATTTAACAAAGAAACAAAGTTAACAGAAGTTATGTCCCAATTGGGTTTAACAGTCATCTATAAAATATTCCATCCAACACAAAAAATATATACCTTCTTCTCAGTTCCACATGGTACCTCCTCTAAAATTGACCACATGATAGGCAACATAACAAACCTCAATAGATACAAAAAAATTGGAATAGCCTTCTGTATCTTATCAGACCACCATGTTTTAAAGTTGGAATTCAACAACACCACAAATTACAGACACCCTACATACTCATAGAAACTGAACAATGCACAATTGCACCATTCCTGGGTCAAGGAAGAAATAAAGAAATTAAAGATTTCCTAGAATTCAACGAGAATGAAGACACAACATACCTGAACTTATGGGACACTTTGAAAGCAGTACTATGAGGAAAGTTAATTGTACTAAGTGCCCATATGAAGAAAACAGGATAGTCACATTAGAGAATTAACAGCACAAATGAAAGCCCTAGAACAAAAAGAAGCAAACTCACCCCAGAGGAGTAGATACCCATAAATAATCAATTTGATGGCTGAAATCAATAAAATAGAAACTGAAAACAATACAAAGAAGCAATGTAACAAAGAATTGGTTTTTGAGGAAATCAACAAGATAGACAAACCTTTATCCAAACCAACCAAAAAGCAGAGATGGAACATTCAAATCAACAAAATCAGAAATGAAAAGAGAGACATAACAATGGACACTGAGGAAATCTGAGAATTTTCAGGTCATACTTTGAAAACCTATACTTCACAAAATCTGAAAATTCAAAGGAAATGAACAAATTTCTGGATAGCTATCACTTACCAAAATTAAATCAAGAGCGGAGAAGCAATTTAAATAGACCTATAACTCCTAATGAAATAGAAGCAGTCATCAAAAGCCTCCCAACCAAAAAAGCCCAGGGCCAGATGGCTTCAGTGCTGAATTCTACCAGAAATTCAAAGAAGAGATAATACCAATTCTCCTCAAATTATTCCACACAATAGAAGCAGAAGGTTCATTACCAAACTCTTTTTACAAGGCTACAATTACCTTTGTACTCAAGCCACACAAAGACACAACTAAGAAAAAGAACATCAGACCAATATCCCTCATGAACATTGATGCAAAAATACTCAATAAAATACTGGCAAACCAAATCCAAGAACACATTAGAGAAATCATCCACCATGACCAAGTAGGCTTCATCCCAGGAATGCAGGGATGGTTCAACATATGAAAATCTATCACTGTGATCCACCATATAAACAAACTGAAAAAGAAAAATCATATGATCATCTCCCTAGATGCTGAAAAAGCCTTTGACAAAATACAATACCCTTTCATGATAAAGGTCTTGGAGAGATCAGGGATAACAGGAACATACCTAAGCATACTAAAAGCAATATACAGTAAACCAACAGCCAACATCAAACTGAATGGTGAGAAGCTTAAGGCGATTCCTCTAAAAGCAAGAACAAGACAAGGCTGCCCACTCTCTCCATATCTCTTCAATATTGTACTTGAAGTACTAGCTAGAGCAAAAAAGACAACAAAAGGAGATCAAGGGGATCCAAATCGGAAAGGAAGAAGTTAAACTGCCACTATTTACAGATGATATGTATGACAGTTTACATAAGTGACCCAAAAAACTCTACCAGGGAACTCCTACAGCTGATAAACACCTTCAGCAAACAGTATACAAGATTAACTCAAAAAAAAAAAATCAGTAGCCTACTATATACAGACAATAAAGGGACTGAGAAAGAAATCAGAGAAACATCACCCTATACAATAGCTACAAACAACATAAAATACCTTCGGGGTAACGCTAACAAACAAGTGAAATACCTATATAGCAAGAACTTTGTGTCTTTAAAGGAAGAAATTAAAGAAGATACTAGAAAATGGAAAGATCTCCCATGCTCTTGGATAGGTAGGATAAACAAAGTAAAAATGGCAATCTTGCCAAAAACAATCTACATATTCAATGCAATACCCATCAAAATGCCAGCACAATTCTTCACTGACCTTGAAAGGATAATACTCAACTTCATATGGAAAAACAAAAGACCCAGGATAGCCAAAGCAACCCTGTACAATTAAGGAACTTCAGGAGGCATCACCATCCCTGACTTCAAGCTCTACTATAGAGCTATAGTCCTGAAAGCAGCTTGGTACTGGCACAAAAATAGACAGGTAAACCAATGGAATCGAATCGAAAATCCTGATATTAACCCACATACCTATGAACACCTGATTTCTGACAAAACAGCTAAGTATACAATGAAAAGAGGAAAGCATCTTTAACAAATGGTGCTGGTACAACTGAGTGATGGTGTGTAGAAGACTGTAGATAGACCCATGTCTGTCACCATGCCCAAAACTTAAGTCCAAATGGATCAAAAACCTCAACATAAATCCAGCCACACTGAACCTCTTAGAAGAGAAAGTGGGAGATACCCTTGAACGAATTGGTATAGAAGACTGCTTCCTGAACATAACATTAGTACCACAGACAATTAATCAATGGGATCTCCTGAAACCAAGAAGCTTTCTGTAAGACAAAGGACACAGTCAACAAGACAGCAGACCACAGAATGGGAAAAGATGTTCACTAACCCCACATCTGACAGAGGGCTGATCTCCAAAATATATAAAGAACTCAAGAAACTAGTCACCAAAACACCAAATAAACTTATTAAAAAGTGGGGTACAGAACTGAATAGAGAATTCTCAATAGAGGAATCCAAAATGGCTGAAAGAAACTTAAGAAAGTGTTCAACATCCTCAGCCATCAGGGAAAAGCACATCAAAACAACTCCGAGACACCACCATTTTACTCCTGTCAGAATGGCTAAAATTAGAAACACCAATGACAGCTTATGCTAGAGAGGATGTGGAGAAAGGGAAACACTCCTCCACTGCTTGTGGGAGTGAAAACTTGTACAGCCCAGCCAATTTGGAGATCAGTATGGAAGTTCCTCAGGAAAATGGGAATCAGTCTACCACATGACCTGGCAATTCCATTCTTAGGCATATACCCAAAGGATCCACATACAGATGCAACAAAGACATCTGTTCAACTATGTTAATAGCAGCATTATTTTTATTAGTAAGAACCTGGAAGCAACCTAGATGCCCCTCAACTGAAGAATGGATAAAGAAGATGTGACACATTTACTCATGGAATACTACACAGTGGGGGAAAAAAAAAAAAAAAACCACAATGGAATCTTGAAATTTGCAGGAAAAATGGATGAAGCTTGAAGAAACCATCCTGAGTGAAGTAACCCAGTCACAAAAAGAGGAATATGGTATGTACTCACTCATATAAGGATTTTAGACATAGAGCCAAGGATCACCAGCCATAATTCACACTGCCAAAGAAAGTAGGACACAAGGAGGAAGCTAAGAGATCATACAAGGTCCCTCACAGAAGGGGAAAGGAACAAGATCTCCTGAGCATATTGGGAGGGGGGAGTCAGTGAGTGGAGAGGGAGTTAGGAGAAAGAGAAGGGGAGGAGAGGAAAGCATGTGGGACTAGGAAGATTGAGTCAGGAAAGGAATAAACAAGAGAAAAGAAAAGGCACTCATTCTGTAGACCAGGCTGGCCCTGAACTCACAGAGATCCACCTGCCTCTGCCTCCCAAGTACTGGGATTAAAGGCATGCATCACCAAGCCCAGCTGGGGTTGTTAAATTATAATAATCATAACTAAGTACTTCCTACATTTTTTGTGCTTTCATAAATCACTTGTTAAACTTTTCAGCAAAAATAAATGAGTACATATTTTCTATAGGAAAGGTTACATTTGGGGGGGAACCCGCTTATTATTTAACAAAATGGAAAACTGCTTTTGGAACAAAGACACTCATATTCAGTAACTACCACCTGTACAATCTTTATAAAAAAGTTAAATAGCACCAAAAAATATGTTATTTTTTGTTTTGTTTTTATTTAATTTATTATTTTACATGTTGATCCCAGTTCCCTCTCCCTCCCTCCCTCCCTCCTTCCCTCCCTTCCTCTTTCCCTCCCTCCCTCTCTCACTTTTACCCTCTCTGCCCTCTCACATGCACTCTAACCACCCTCCCCTCCCATCCCCCCACCCCAATTCCATATGTAGGGCAATGCCATCCAGTCGGGGTCATGTAGATCTGACAGGTCATGTGAAGTAGGGACTAGGGCTTCTCTCCTGTCTCTAGGTTAAGGCAGTTATCCCTCCATGGGGGATGTGTTAGCAAGGTCCTTTTGTGCACCAGGGATACATCCTGGCTCCATTGTCTGAGGTCCTTTAGACTGCTCAGTCCTTCTGGCTGAGACCCATATTCAGGGGGGCCTGAGTCAGTCCCATACTATCTTCCCAGATATAGTCTGGGGGCCCATTAGCTCCTCCTTGTTCAGGTCAGCTGTCTCTATGTGTTTCTGCCGCCTGTTTTTGTCCTCTCCATCTGCATCTGGGTTCGACTCAGTGTTTTCCTCTTCTCCCCCAGCTTTCTCCTACTTTTCTCTCCATTCCCTGCCCCCCCTACTTCCCCTGGGCTCTGGGGGACTTGTCCCTTACAGGTTCTGTGAGGGACTTTATACGAATCTCTTAGAATACACCTTGTATCATAGTTCCTCTGGTGGTGTGAATTATAGGCTGGTGATCCTTTGTTCTAGGTCTAAAATCCACATATGAGTGAGTACATACTATGTTCCTCTTTTTGTGACTGGGTTACCTCATTCAGGATGGTTTCTTCAAGTGCTATCCACTTGCCTGCGAATTTCAAGATACCATTATTTTTTTTCTGCAGAGTAGTATTCCATTGTGTAGATGTGCCATATCTTCATGTTATTGTTTTTTGAGGCAGGGTCTTACTCTGTGTCCCTGGCTGGCCTGGAACTCACAATGTAGATTGATCTGGCTTTAAAGTTACAGAAGCCTGCCTCCTGGCTTATGTAAAGGAGTATGCCATCATACCATGCATGAAAAACCTTTTTTAAACAGGCTCCACAGTCCATAGAGATGGCTCTGTAAGTGCCTGACATGGGAATCAAATCTCCAGTACCCTTGTAACAGCCTGTGTCCCCAGTGCTGGGGACAGTGACAGATGGATCCCTGGCGCTCACTGGCCATCTAGACCAGTCAGTCAATCAGTGAGCTCTGCAATCAGGGAGAGACTGTGTCTGAAAAACTGGACAGAAAGTTGTGGGGAGGAAGATCCCTGACATTTAAGCAGACACACTTGTACCACACTCACACACAGAGAGAGGTGGGGGAGGGGGGAGAGGCAGACAGAGACATAGAGAAAAATGAAAATTGAATAGATTAAAAGAGAAAATGCTAAAGCTTGTGTGATGATGTATTTTAAGATACTGGAAAGGACAAAGTACTTCCATGTATTGGTATAAGAAAAAAATTATATTAATTAAAACTTAAATGACAGCCGGGCAGTGGTTGCACATACCTTTCAGTCCCAGCACTCAACAGACAGAGGCAGGCAGATCTCTGTGAGTTTGAGACCAGCCTGGTCTACAGAGAGACTTTCAGTACAGACTCCCAAAAGCTACACAGAGAAACCCTGTCTCAAAAAACAAACAAACAAACAAACAAACAAAAAACCTTAAATACTAAAGCCAAAATGCAGAGCATTTTGTAATACATCCCAAGGGAGAGACAGAAGGACCTCTGAGTTCACTGACAAGTCAGTCAGTCACATATGTTGAGCTCCAGGCCCATGATACACTTGAGCCATCCTTCCAGAAATTCCAAGGTTGACCTTTGGCCTCCACACACATGTGTACATATGTTCATATGTACCTATTTACCACATGCTTGCACATACATATAAAAACGTGTCTACATTCTCACTGGTACTGATTTTTGAAAATGTGCCACCAGAAAATGTTCATGTGTAATTTAGCTAGCACTTTTGCAAGAAAATAGTCCACATAACTATAAGTTCCACTGCATTTCTTTGATGGCTCATGTCTTATTCCCAGACTGTCTCAAAAAGAAATATTTTCTCCTGAGAATGTTTTTAAAGACAATTTATTCCATGTATGAAGAAAAACAGAAAACCTTGAAAATAACTAGAGAAATTTTAGGAAAATTTTGCCCAAGAAATCTGGTAAGAACTTAGGCTCCCCAGGCCACCTCAATAGGGGCATGGGTTTCCTGTGTCAAAGGGCTCCATAAAATCAGGACAATGTGTTTCATTCACAGTTACTCTGCCAGATTTTGCTACACAATATGAGAGACATTAATAAATATATATCATCCTGTTAATCCTTCACAAAATGTTTCCCTCACAAAACAAATGGGCTAGTTCAAGGCTACAATGCTCAGCTGTATGCAAGAAACATTCAATTTGTAGATGTATGTTGTCTGCTTAAAGCACCAATTCATACAATATACTTCATGGCTGATCCTAACGACGCATGCCTGTTTGGGGGCACTTTGGGAGTGCTGATCAGATGAAAAGAGCAACTGTGAATCTCCTGTACTGAAAGCTGCTGTGAAAATATCAAACTGAATGTGTGTTTCAGATGAAGTTCTAATTAGACAGTCTGACCTGGGTGTAAGCTGCGTTTCAGACAACAAGTTGTGTAGTGAAATGGCTTAGAGGTGTGAAAACTTCAAATGCCTCTCATTTCTTGATCTGGGGTGGTTAAGTGAGAACATTCCTATTTTTCTTTCTCCAGTTTAAAGGAAACTTCTGTGATAACAAAAGCCTATAAGAATTCATAGTGAAGGATAAAAAGTACATCATTTAAAACCTGTGCAGTATAGAATAAACGTAACAGGCATATGATTAAAAATGATTGACAATGTAGTTCAGAGATGAAGCATATGTCTAGCATGTGCAAAGCCCTGGGTTTGATCCTTAACACCATAGAAAGAATAAAAGCTCACAGGCAACAACTTATGTATATATCAACAATGTATCTCTGCACAAGCAACAGGTCCTGCATATCTAGGTGGAATTTTCTTAGGAGGAAACTCATGGGAATGAATAGTTTAATCTCAAAGACCAGTTTGCTCAGCATTAGCGACTTCCAATTAAATGGACCAACCTGGGTGTCAGCAGCATTTCTGGCAACAAATTGTGTAATGAGATGGCTAATACCTTTCTAGAGTTTATGTCTTTAAAATGGCTTGTTTACATCTCTGATTTCATTATGACTTTTTTCTTTTTGTAGAGTCTCTCATGGCTATCTACTTATAACTTAATAACCCCTGAGAAAATGGAAGATTAAAAAAATTAAGATTCATAATCCTCAGCTCTGAAAAATAAATTAAAATTTGACATCTTCATGAAAGAGGTGTGAGCAGAGAAGTACATAAGTCAGGATATCAATTAAATTCTATTTATGTCTGAGCCTTCTGCTTGCTGTTGAGTCTCATATAGACCAAATAAAGTCATGAAAAGATGTGTTTATCTATAGATACTCACTCGGGATTCTCACAAACCCCAAAGGAGGACTTTTAAATACATTGAGATTATACTGTTGCTACAACCTGCTCTCTCTTAGTCACCAGCAATTTTTTTCTTTTGAACTGAGCATTCTGAAGGTCCAATAATAATAATAATAATAATAATAATAATAATAATAATAATAATAATAAATTTGTAAATATTGATCCTTACTTATTGCACCAGCCTTGGCTGGTCTGAGATTGCGTTTTGTAAAATCAGTGATTTTACCCAGCAATGGCTATTTTGGGTTTTGGTTTTGGCATTGTGGCCTATAAGAGGGCTCTCACTTTCCAAGTCTTCTTAACTGACTGCTGACATGCCCTGAAACAAGAGTTTTTGAGGTTTTGTTTTGTTCTCAATAATTTCCCTCTCTTTTGTATGGTGACCTGTGAAGCCTGGTTAAGACATGTTATATTAATACAACAAAACAATGGGTCATATTATCTTTTGCCTCTCAGTTTTATCATAAACTGGGTCAGTCTGTTAGAATAGTTCCAGTGGCTCATTTAGGAAAGAGAGTAGGAATTGCCTACACAGCTCTCATTCTCCCTCCGTGGATGTTGTCCTCCTTTATCTCCTAGCCAAAGGAAAAGCTTAAAATGCCCATAGCTCTCACAGTTATTGACCTCCACACTGAGTATAAGTCTCACTCAGAACTCCAGCTCCATCCTGCCCCTCCACATAGTACAGATGTTGTATCTGATTACTTTACATGTGCCCTGATTCATTGGCTCTAAGACTCTTATACTTCTAATAGACATCATTATTTTTATGTACCACTAAGGACAAAAAGTCACCAATTAAAAACCTATGCAGAGGTGGGCATGGAGCAACAAAACTATAACCCCAGGGCTCGGGAGCCTGAGATGGGAAGATTGTGGGTTTAGAGTCTGCCTAGGATAGCTATGTAGTGAGATCTGATCTCAAATCAAAATTCTGTAGTTGTCACCAGAAGTGTGATATATTCTAATTGAAGATATGAAAGTAATCCTCTTATCTCTTCTGTTGGAAACCCCTTCCTGCTCTGGTTTTTCTGGAGCTGTAGAGAGGAAGGGAATTAGGAAAAGACTCAATGGTGTCAAACTACACTCGTCATTGCTGTGATATTCAGACCTCTAAAAATTCTCTTGTAATAGGTTTTCTGTATTCCCTTTACTCATTGTCATGTTTCACATTTTTGAACCTCTAACCACTTGCTCCACTCCTATACTTAACAAAGTTCTTGTCTTTGGGGGTAACGACAATTAAAGTCAGTAATACAGATGTTGTGTGGGTGGAGTTTCTACGTGTCCCAGCAGCTGTTATCAAATAACCACTCAGAGGATTAATATTAAATATAAATGCTCACCCAATAACTTAGGCTTGTTACTAGCTAACTCTTACAGTTAACCATTTCTATTCCTTACTTTTTGTCATGTGACTCATGGTTTATTACTACATTTTGTACATGTCCTCCTTCTGCATCTGGCTCAATGACTCTGACTCCACCCTTCTTCCCAGCATTCTCTCTGCCATGGAAATCCTGTCTAGCTATCAGTCAATCAGATTTTTATTAACAACCAAAGCAACACATTTCCCTGGTGTACAAAATGACTATTCCACAGCAATGTTATTGTTCCATTTTTGGTGAGCAAAAGTGTGTGTGTGTGTGTGTGTGTGTGTGTGTGTGTGTGTGTGTACAAATAATAAATAAAAGCCAGCCAAGCACAGTGTAACTGAGGAAAAAATGGAAAAACATCAACTCAACCTCAACCTCTGGTCTCTATATAAACACACACAGCTACACAGAGAGCAGAGATAGAGATAGAGACAATAACATAAACAGAGAGATACTATGAAACAATAAAATATGTCTAAGAATAAAATAAAAATAACAAATAGTGGCTCGGGATGTTAACTCAATGGTAGAGTACTTGTTAGTAAATGCAAGACCCTAGTGTTCAATCTCCATCATGGGAGAAATAATATATATATATATCATATATATATGATATATATATGCCTAGTGTTGGTATAACATTAAACAGCAACATAGTTATATGTGACTATTTTCAAATAACATGTAGTATATATAATTGTATGTAGTGTACTTTCATATAATTGACAATGTAGTACGTTTGCTTAAACAGGCATCACAATCATTGGGACATCAGTAAGATCTCCATTATAAACTAATGGTATCACTGCTGTATGTGTTATAGTCTAATGTTTACCAGAACAGCATCATATACATCAAAATATGTTTGTATTTTAAAATACATTAAACATTTAGTTTACTAGATACATATGTACATGGATATTTGTGTGTATGTATTTATGCATGTCAGAATAAATACTATTCATTTCACACTTTCACATAATACTAACACAGGAACTTTTCCAGATGTTTTTTGCGGAAGGGTTTATACTGTACTTATCAAGAAAGGAGGTTAAGCTTGGTGTGTTGTCAAACAAAGAAGGCAGGCAAGGAAGAACACAGAGAAACCCACAGTGAAAAAAGACAACCATCACAAATAAGAGCCTTGAACCATCAATGTCAAGACAATTGGTAAATCACCCACCCCGAAGAATTCTCAGGGAGACAGAACTCAAGGTTTCCATCCATACTGAGAGTACATCAACTGAAATCCAGGTTTGTTTAATTCATTGTCTCCAGGCCTTAACAATGCAATCCAACGACCCCTGTAGCTGTTGAACCTAGGTGACACAGCAAAAAACTTCAGGAACTTCTCTTTGCTGAAAGTCTTCAGAACTAAGTTGAAATAGCTCTTGGGGCAGGGAGTAATACTGTAGATGTAATATGATCATGTGATTGGATTGGGGGGATTGACTAAAGGGGCCCCGAGTTGGTCTTTTCATACATGTGTTGTGGTTGTTATTTTATTCTTTTGTTTGTTTGTTTTGTTTTGTTTTTTGTTTTGTTTCTTTTGTTTTCGCTTCCTGTGGTTCCAAGGAACAAAGGCAGGGCCTCACACATGCTGGGCAAGCACTGTCCCACTGCTTTCTCAGTGTCCCCAGCCTGATGCTGAGCTCTTTGGGAGTCCAAGAGAAGGCTTTTTAATGGTTTGGGGATGTCGTATTTTTCTTTCTTAATAAACTACCTCTATTTATGCCACTTACAAAGTATTCTGGAATTTATGTAGCCTCCACCCATTTCAACTTTCTCCAAATGTAGCTCAAGTTCAACTGATTGACAATCTAAGGCCCCAAAGCTTTTTTAGAGGAACTCAGTAACCACTCATGCTAGTTCCAATAATACTGTCCCAGACAGTGATGGGGAAATGGAAATCTTACTAAACCTATGCCAGTATTTCCTGCTGGACAAACTTTGTTGCCCTCTAAAAACACTGAAAAGGGAGGGAGGTCTGTGGCATCTGATGTGGAAATAGTTTTCAAAGCCAGGGCCAGACCGGCCAGGTTGGGAGAGCAGAGCAGAGCCTGCCTCTGCCACAGAATATGGGACTGTTTCTTCTTTGTGAAAAGTTCTGCATGAGCAGTCACTGTTTGCATATCTGCTGCTGCCTTGTCAGCATATGTGGATTTGCACGTCAGTTGGATCAGCAATCCTTATTTGGCAGATAAATCAGTAGAATGGGTCTACATGCTAACCTGTCATTCTCCTCATCCATTTTGAAGCTCACTGAATGGGAGTTAACCCCCCCCCAAGAAGCTTTGGAAAATTTCTAGCTAGGTCACTTGCTTGTTTTGTCAATGACGTTTGTGGTCAGCTATAAAATATCTGGCATGTTCTCATTGCTGCCTTTTTCATGCATGTTTTTATAATTTAGGCATTTTTATGGAAGTGGTTAAATAATTTCTGACTTCAAGCTGGTGCAGAAACTGCAGAGACAGAGAGAATCCTCCCTAGCTACCCATACCCATGCTCTCATAAACACACGCGTGCAACATTCTTGACATATGTCCACACTGTTTCTGTTTGATTCAGCTTTCTTGCTTGATAGGCATTCTCTCTTTCTCTGTGTGTCTCTCTGTTCCTTTCCATCTCTTCCTTTCCTGTTTCTCTCTCTCTCTCCCTCCACCTCTCTCTCTCTCTCTCTCTCTCTCTCTGGAAAGGAATGAGAGCAACTGTGATTTCCATCCCATTTTAGGTTTGCTTCTAATAGAGGCAGCATTGTTCACATGTCCAAGTCTCCTGCTTTTTCCCAGAGTTAATGTTGTATAAATGTTGTTCCAAGTCTTACTCTGGATGATTGAGGTATTTTTGTAGCATGTCACCTCCCAAACCATCATTAGCGTTTATAGTTCTAACAGCAAGTTGCTTTGCTTTCCTGACCTGTATAGGGGTATTCTTTCCCTGGTCCAGCCTACCTCCCCCAAACACATAAAGCTGAGGAAAAGTAAACTTGGGAATGTAGATAAAAGCTAATCCTTAGTAGTACCAAAGAGTATCTCCCTAAGTGAAACTTTCTTGCTTCATTGAATCGGTTGTATATAGTGTCTTGTGATCAAAATGAACAGTTTTTAGAAAAACTGTATTTTTTTCATGCTGGAAAATTCTGTTACTGCTGAGAGAAAGAGAAATACAAGAGATGAGCATTTGGGGTTTATGTTAGGAGAAATTTTGTGAGAAATTCTACAGATATTAGAAAAATTAAAATGTCTATCCAGTGCCCCTTAAAAAAAGAAACAAACAGAGGTCAGCCTGGTCTACAGAGTGAGTTTCAGGTCAGCCAAGACTGTTACATAGAGAAACCCTTTCTTGAAAAACCAAAAACCAAACAAACAAACAACTATGCCAGGGGGTGGTGGCACATGCTTTTAATCCCAGCACTTGGGAGCACTTGATCCTTCATTTCCATTGTAAATACAGTTAAAATTTATGAACTGGGCTGGGTGTAGTAGCACATGCCTTAATCCCAGCAATCAGGAGGCAGGGGCAGGTGGATTTCTGTGAAGTCAAAGCCAGCCTGGTCTACATAGTGAGTTCCAAGTAAGATCCTGTGTCAAAAAAATAAATAAATAAATAAATAAATAAATAAATAAATAAATAAATAAAATCAACTATACAAAGTAAATAAAATGTATGATCTTTAACTCAGAGACTGGAAATGTGGTGAAGTGTTCACCTAGCACACATGAAGTCATAGGTTCAATCCCCATCACCTTTTATGAATCACCTGAAAACAAAACCCTGAGACACCTAATCCTCATTTGTACAACAGAAAATGTATAACATCAGCTGTTTCAAAACAGAAGTTTTGTCATGTGCATGTGTATTTAGTGTGCATGCCTGTGTGTGTTGTGGTTGCATATGTAATGTGAGTACAACTGCGCATGTGTGCATGTGGAAGCCAGAAGTTGAAGTTGGTTGTCTTTTTCTATCATTGTCCATCTATTTGTTGAGGCAAGGTCTCTTTTTTGAATCCGTAGTTCACTTTAGCTCCTCTGGCTATCCATTTGTTTCTGGGACTGCCATCCCCACTTCCTTTATGCCCGAATAACAAGTGGACCACCGTGACAGCCCAGCATTTACATGAGTCTGGACATCCAAATTCAGGTCCTCACATCCACACAGCATCTCCCAGATGCCGAGCCATCTCCCCACAGAAAACACAACTATTTTATACAATCTCCTCATCATGAGTTCTTTTACTTCTTTTCTTATGATATATAAAACAGGTATTTTGCAAATTAGCAGAATGCTAATGTGACATTAAATTAAAGATTTGAGATTCAAGATTTGCCACATGATAGGCTGTGTGTATATGCCAGTAATAGACAACAGATAAACTACAACCCAATCCAATGTAACCTCTTTAGAAATGAGAAATAATTTTTCTAAAATGAGGAAAATCAAACTTTCACCTCCCTTGTTATGAATGAATGAAACTATGATTTTACTTCCTCACTAGTATTTGTGTTCTTTTGAGCATCTTACATTGTATTTTTAAAAGATCCACCCAGTTAAATAATGAGATTTACATTGCAGTGCAGCCTGGAGACTATTCAATAAAATGAATTGCACAAATTCTCTAAAACAAGTATGTCGGCACCAAATTTGTGATCCAAGGGGTGAGTTTTCCACTTGATAAATATCTGGATTTACTTTTCCACAAACAGCCTTACTTCCATTCCCTCACATTGTTCTCTTGGCTGGCATGGAAGGTTGTGTCTCTTTCTGTGTTCCGCTCAGCCATGCTATGACTGCTGGGCATTCCTCAGCTAAAAAGAGCCAGATGGCCGTGAAACACTAAGGCCCCCTCCGACTCTCTTCAGGACAGGTCTTTTACGCAGTTCACAAGTGTGCTGGCCTAGCACTACTGTGAGACTTTCATACTTAGTTAGCTGTAAGCCAGACATTGCAGCTAAGTCACAAGGGGCCACCTTTAGATCACAAGGAACCAACTTGCTTAAGAAGAGAAAGTTCTAAGGACTAGAGGAACGAGGTTATATTGTATGTTGCAAAGTACACCAAAATAGTTTGCTGACCTAATTAAAATATCTTAGGCAAATATGTTTTATATACTTTACATTATGACTTTTTTAGTATAATACCTTAGAACTACTTAGAGATTAAACATTCAAAGAAAAGAACATAGCTAGACCCCAAACACCTTAGTGAATGAACACATTTCAGATAATTTGGAAAGTAGAACAGGTAACATTTACAATCTTTTTAAAAACTAGATTATTGGCTATAATAATCCCAGTACTCAGGAGGCAGAGGCAGGCAGATCTCTGTGAGTTCAAGGCCAGTCTGGTCTACAGATCGAGTTCCAGGACAGCTAGGACAGTCCTCTGGATCTTTCCACTCCCTCTTCAGCAATGGTCTCTGAGCCTTGGGTGCTGTGGTGTATCTATCAGTTTGCACTGGGTTCCACAACTCTGTACTTTGATCAGATGGGACTGTCTGCTCTGGAAAGATTGTGAGAGCCAAATGAATAGGGAGTTCTCTATAAGATTGTCAGAAACTATAGCCATAACGTCTCACCAACATGGCTGCCTAGCCATGACCTGAACAGGCACAACCCCAGGAGAAAATGCTCAAGCAGCTCAACCATAGACAGAGAACTATAGGCGACTGAGGAATTTTGAGAGCCTAGAAAGAATCTTCTTCAGGGAAGAGCACAACAGTTGGTTGTCCAATACCTAATGGTCAACCCTGAAAACATAGACACACAGCAACTCTACATGGACTGAGAAGATTGTATGTGGTGGTTCAGGCATGGATTTGGAGGAAAGGGAAGGGGGAAATGATGTAATTACATTACAATCTCAAAAGAAAAAATGTTCTTAAAAACTGGATTGTCTGGATGCTTGGATGTTTGTTTGTGAGGAACATGCTATAGCTCACAGTAGCCAGGAATTCGACACATAGCTCAGTCTGGCCTCAAACTCCCAATCCCTTGGCCTCATCTTCTCATCTAGATTTGCAGGTGAATGCTACCAAGCCCAGCTTCTTCCCTTATGAAATGTTTGGCAGGTTACATCTTCCAAGCCAGAAAGATTATGGGCAGGATAAAAAGAGTCACAAAACAATGTCATAATGTTGCCTATTTCATTAGCTTTACAAAAAAGTTCTCTAACTTCTAAGATCCCATGTTGTCACCTGCTGTATAGATGCATGATGATCAAACCTGCAAGACAGATACAAGGATCAAAGTTACACACGAGTAATTCAAAATCAGTGTCCTCTTTATTATGATCAAATTGTCGCCAAGCTCTCTATCTGCCATCTGTTCCTGCCCTGCCATACAGGTGCATTATATATTTACACACGAGAATAATGAGAAACCCTGTTCCCCCAAATGTCTGAAGTGCAGTAAAAATGTAGAAACCCGACTTCCAAGGATGACTTTGAAAGCCAGTCTTCTTGGAACTTGCTTTGTACAGTGGTTCCTGGCTTCCTGAAGCCAGAGAAGTGGAAAAACAGACTCCTGAACACCTGATCAGACAAGCACGTGACTGCAACACAGACCTCTTCCTAAGGCCCAGGAACCAACAGACTTTGGACCTATTTGTTCTACTCACTCCCTGTGGTGTGAAGCAGACAGGAAAGCCTGAGTCATTTAACATATCACCTGACTTCAAACTGAAATCAGTAACCCAGAGAAACAAACTCTTCAGGAGCAGAGGGGCGCCCAAGGGGCTTAGCCTGCATTCTCCGATAAGACCTGATGTTGAATGATTAATATCACCTTATTCATCCTAAACCCCAGGAGGTGCTCCTTGACACACATTCAAGCTTCACCTGTGAAAGAGCACTGGGAAAGGAAGCCACACACATTCTCAGTCTTGGAGCAAATGTATAAACTTCTAAATCTGAGAAAGTATAGAGAATGGTGCTACAAAAGTATCTCTAGCATCCAGCTGATACCCCAGCCGTAGCTAGCAGATGGAAAATGACAGAGAACAAATGAACGAATGAATGAATGAATGAACTCCATGGAATCAGAGAGAGCATGATCTTGACTCCCTATTACAGAACATTTCAACTATAAACAAAAACAGAATTATATGTTCAATCCAATTCACAGATACCAATCATTCTGCTTTGCCAGTCTTGGCTGAGTTTTTGTTTATTTTCTTATTCTTCTATTTCCTTTACATTTGGGGTGTGGACCACGTTATTTTAAAGAAAATTCAAGGATTCGGGGTTTAGGGACTTAACTCGGTGGTGTAGTGGTGGTCTAGCAAGCATTAAGCTCTGGGTCAGTCCCAATATAGGGTGGAACTCAGTGTGTCACATTTCATCTACAAATCCAGTATGTCTCTAATAAGTAAATGTGGTGCATTAACAACAATGCTTAATTTCATTGTTCATATTCCAATCTCTTCTCAAAAATTCCTTTCAGCAATTGTTTAGAACTACAAGAAACAAAATTGTATATTTTTGCCTCTTCTCCACTCCCTTTGGCTGATGCTCTTGAGCGGTTGGGGAAGCAGATAATTTGTTCTGTAAAATATACCACAAGCTGGATTTTGCTGGAATTCATTTATTTGCTCCTTTATCTGTATGCTTCCTCTAAACTGGCAGGTAACCTGGAGCTTGATTGAATATATTTCATATTGTTTTCACAAGTGACTATGCAATTCCTACTTTCTCACAGAAATGATCTTTTAAAAAGCATAAAGTGTAAGGGATAGGTGGGTCTTGTCTATATGAGAAGTATAGACTATAGCAGAGCTGGGAGATAGGGATTTGGCTCAGTAGTAGATTACATGTTTCATGCGTGAGACGAGACTTTGGGTTCATTATCTAGTACATACACACTCAAGCAAGGAAGTGTGTGTGTGTGTGTGCGCGCACACACACACACACACACACACACACACACACACACACAGCCACTTTGGAAATAGTATGGTTGTCCTTCAGGAAATTGGGAATCAGTCTACCTCAAGATCCAGCAATTCCACTCTTAGGCATATACCCAAAAGATGCACATTGATACAACAAGGACATCTGTTCAGTTATATTCACAATAGCATTATTTGTAGTAGCCAGAACCTGGAAACAACCTAGATGCCCTTCAACTGAAGAATGGATAAAGAAAATGTGGTACTTTTATACAATGGAGTACTACTCAGTGGGGAAAAAACAATAGAATCTTGAAATTCCCTGGCAAGTGGATGGAACTAAAGAAACCATCCTGAGTGAGGCAATCCAGTCACAAAAGACAAACATGGTATGTAATCACTCATACGGATATGAGACAGAGAGCAAAGGATTACCAACCTTCAATCTACACTGCCAGAAAAGCTAGGAAACAAGGAGGGCCCTAAGAGAGACATGCAGGGTCCCTTTGAGACCTGAGCAAATTTGGAGCATGGGGGGGGGGGAATTAGAAGAAAGAGAAGGGGTGAAGAGCAGGGGGAGGAGGACATGAGGGAACAGGAAGATTGAGTCAGGGAAAGAATAGAGGAGATCAAGAAAGGAGATGCAACAATAGAGGGAGACATTATAAGTTTTAAGAGAAATCTGGCTCTAGGAAAATGTCCAGAGATCTACAAGGATGATCCCAACTAACAATCTAAGCAATACTGAAGAGGCTACCTTAAATGCCTTTCCCCAATAATGAAATTGATGACTACCTTATATGCCATCCTAGAGCCTTCATTCAGTAGCTGATGGAAGCAGAAGCAGAGACCCACAGCTAAACACTAGCCAAACTCTTGGAATCCAGTTGCAGAGAGGGAGGAGTGATGAGCAAAGGCATCAAGACCATGCTGGGGAAACCCACAGAAACAGCTGACCTGAACAAGGGGGAGCTCATGGACCCCAGACTTATAGCTAAGAAACCAGCATAGGACCAACCCAGGCCCCCTTAATGTGGGTGTCAGTTAGGAGGGCTGGGCAATTTATGAGGCCTCTGATAGCTGATCAGTATTTATCCCTAGTGTATGAATGGACTATGGGAGCCCATTCCACATGGAAGGATACTGTCTCAGTCTAGACACGTGGGGCAGTGCCTAGACCCTGCCCCAAATGATTTGACAGACTTTGGTGATTCAGCATGGAAGGCCTCACCCTCCCTGGGGAGCAGAAAGGAGATGGGATGGGGGTTGGTGGGGGGCATGGAAGGATGGGAGGGAGAGGGAACTGAGATTGATATGTAAAACAAGCTTGTTTGTAATTTAAATTTAAAAGGAGAGAAAAAAGAATACAGGTGTTCTATATTCTAAACCTACTAAAAGTAGGATTTTCAGATTGATCAATGTCTCTCTCTCTCTCTCTCCTTCATGTTCTACCTGCCACCACTTCCTCTTCTACCTAAACTCTTTCAGGTTTTTATTGATCAGCTCCATTCTATGTGCCAGTGCATGAATATCTAAAATGTTGTTATTGGTTTTTTGTATTTTAAACCACGTGCAAATAGCTTCATGCCTTATGTCTCCCTCTGTAGTGCAGTCTTCCTACTCACTGCATCCTTCCTACTCACTGCATCTATGCCAATACAAATGATCCATCTGTACCATGGCTGCTACTTCCAGAGTATCTCCAATGGGCAATTTACCACAACACCACAATTTATTTCTGTTACCACACTTAGGCTGTTCTTTCTTTTTGCTATTTTTCCCCTCGTTTATTGGGGCAGAGTATCATATAAAGCAGGCTGGCCTTGACCTTGCCATGTGGTTAAGGCTGGCCTTAAATTCATGATCCTCCTGCCTCCATCTCCCCGGTACAGGAATTACAGGAATGTGTCATCATGCTTTAGGAAAATTCTTAAACATATTTCTAGGAAAATGAGAGGGAATTCTTCCAAGGTTGGCTGAGAAATGAAAGTTCTGAGTTTTGGGGTAAGCTTAATTTCAAATGTACTTGATACTTTTAAATTTTTTAAATATTAGCAAAATTTTGTGTTATCTTCAGCATAGCTCTAGGTGTTTGCTAATACTACTGTTAGCTTGTCTAATCTGATAGTACTCTGGGAGGAAGCTTCAGGGTTTCTCTTTTTAGAACTCATTCCTATTCCTTAGGTGACACAAGATTGCTAAGCCGTGGAACTGGATACTATGTCTAGAGTCATAACAAATACAAAATACCATGTTATAAAACAGCAAGGTATTCTAATCAAAGAGCAGTATACAACACATGAGAGAGTTCATGGTCAGAGTATGACTTCCTTGTCATTAATCACAACTACAAAGACCCCCATTTCTAAAGAAGAGACATTCAAGGTTCTACAAAGACATTATTTTTAGGGACACATTAGTCAAGTCAGTTCATGTTCTCTGTGAATGGACAAGAGGAGGCGTGTGATCCACTTGTTCATATTCAGAAATGTTTACATACTCTTTCCTAACCCACTGCTCAGGTCCGAGGCCACGCTTGCCCTGGCTCCCCATGTCCATTATGGTAAGGCTATGCTGAGAGGGATCTTGGCGTTCTTATTGCCATGGATGTCCTATTATTGCCCCAATGACCCTGCTGTGGACACCCTCCATTTTAGCAATGTCTTTCTCGTGAAAGAAAATTCTTTTCTGGGTGTGTACACACAAACACAGGATTCTGTTGACTCTAAAGCTTCTACTGACTGCTGGAATCATGCTTCATACATGGGAATAAGAGCAGAATAATTCTACACATTCAAGGACTTGGGTGGTAGTCTCACTTTGTCCTTAACTCTGTGAAAGGACATAAATCAAGGTGTCTTTGCTTAGAAACAAGAACACTTGGACTAACCCGTTTGACCATGTTGTTGTGAGGATACATATCAGATGGGAACAAAAGACCCAGATAAAATCTTTAGTTAAAAATGGGCAGAAAGAATGTGGAATGGCCATAAACCTACAATACTGTGGAGTTGAACTTTATTTTATGGTATGAGGTCCTTTGATGATCTAGTAAGAGCTGCAATATACTTTTCCTAGGAAATATGCCTGTCTGTACACACATGCCTGTGTTTCTAAACATAGGGAGAACTAAATTACTTTGGAGTACAAAAGTGGCCTAGTCCAGTCTCCAATTATGACATGACTTTCAGCTGAATGTGGGGGCCCACACCTGTGATTCCAGCACATGGGAGACAGGAGCAGAAAGATTACCATATGTTTGACACTGGTCTTCTTCATGTAATGAGCTCCTGACCAGCCAGCTAAAAATATATAGTGAGACCTTGTCTAAAGAACAGGAACACTTTTTAGCTAGGATCAATAAATAGTCTCAGTCCCGAGGCAGGAAGGCAGACGATCACTTGAGTCCAGGAGCTTGAGCCCATTTTGATAGCATAGAGAAACTCTTTCTCAGAAAAAAAAAAAAAAAAAAAAAAAAAGTGTCTCCTGAGTCTTTGAAATAGTACCTCATGTGGCATTAATTTTACATTCAAAAGTGGCTGTTGTAGCTCAGAACTAAGATGACTAAGGTAGACCAGGATACTTAACATATCACATGCATCTTTCTGGGGTCAGGTTGTAGTTGTTTTGGATTAAACTGACCGACTATAGAAAATCTGACCTCATTCTTCACTAGCAAGAGAAGAAAATCAGTGTTTATCCACTCACTCTCAACCTGTCCTTTCTTGTAATATGCTAATTTACATTTACACCACCACCACCCCCTGTGTGTGTGTGTGTGTGTGTGTGTGTGTGTGTGTGTGTGTGTGTAAGAGTTATCTGTTGAAGTAATCCTTGCCTGGGGTTTAGGATCACCCATTTTAGAAAGTAAGCATTACAGAACTTCACTACAGTCAGTTTCATAGTTACATAAGCACAAGGTTTCATAGAGATGGGTGTGTGGTATCAGTAGTGAAAATGATTTCTTTCTTAAAAATCTTTTTTAGGCAAGGTTTTTGTATAGCCCTGGCTACCCTGAAACTCGCTCTGTAGATCAGACCAGCCTCAAACTCACAGAGGTCTGCCTGCCTCTGCCTTCCAAGTGCTGCCTGGCAAATACTTTCTGATAAAGAACACCTTTTTTAGTAAAAATATGGGCTTCACATATTTTCCATTCTGGGATACTTTCATGAATATGGATTTACTAGATTTTCACCAAAAGCCAAAATCAGATCAGGAGGGCCACAACTATTTTACAACTGGGTCCTTGAAAAGTAGGCTTGCCATCCTTTCAGTAAGTAAAGTGTAAAACTATAGCTTTGCCCCAGACCTGATCCCAAATCCTGGCCTCCCTCGCTATAGTATGGCAGACTTGTGCATCTGATGCCTTTTCCCTTGTCAAGCAGCCATTCAGTGCTTTGGGGTCAAAGTACAGCTTCACAGAAAGCAGAATTGCCTACGTTCTAGAAGTCAGTTTGTTGGCCTGTTTTCTGGGTAGCTTTAAGTTGGAAACATGGCAGAGTTGGCAATTGCCTCCATCTCCTCAAGCCTAGAATCAACTTCTCCCAGATCTTACAAAGATGGCTAGGAGCCTTGAACTCTGAGCTGTGTCTGCTATTCCACAGGCAGGGCCAGGGCTGAAAACATAAACCTGTGGGTTTATGTCAACACAAATGGCTACTGTCAGTTTCGTTTATTGAAAACAATCACCTCACTGACAGGTGAGGGGCCAGGGAGGAAAGTCATTACCTGTGCTAGGATCCTGAGGCCTCAGAGAGCCAAAGAGAAAAAGAAATCTGCCTCTCAACTATGGGGCTTCAATTGTGCAGCAAACACTCTCTACAGTGGAAAATGTTCCCATCTCACAGAGAACAGCAAAATCAGTTTCCTCTTGACCTCATGGGGGGAAATGTAGTGCTCAATGTGATGCCCCCAAGCCCACAGTACCAGTAAAACCACGCCAAAGTGCTATTGAACAAATAGATTCCAGGCACTTTGCTCACCTGGGATCCCTGAGCCAGTGTGACATGTGTGTGGGATGTGTACATGTGTGTCTGAGGGTGTGTGGGCAGACATACAGAACTGTAAAGTCTGTTTCAGGTAGGCTTACTGGCCACAGAGCCCTTGGTAGCTGTCTGTCTCTATTCCCCAACCCCCAATGCTAGAGTATATAAGCACTCACAGCCATAAAAGCCTGGCTCTTTTATGTGGGGTATTAGAGATTCGAACTTAAGTCCTTATGCTTTTACATACCAGACATTCTTCTCCACTGAGCTACCTCCCAACCCCTAATGCTCCCTTTTGAAAGACACAGGACTGTACTTTCATAAGAACCATTTTAGAGGAATTGCTCCTGAAGCTCTTCTTTTTCTCATCTTAGAATCATGTCACATATTTTTTGAATTGCACAAACCTGCACATCTACAATTCACTTTGATGTACAAATGCATCACTGTCTGTGGACATCCTTTCCCCTCAACCAATTCCCCCTCTACCAGATCTAGATATATATAGTTAGTTTCCAGTCCCTTATAATCTTCAACACACACAAACACAAACTACACTTGACATGCACATATAGATGTTGCATTTTGTATTACTAAGTTAGAAATTCTTGAAACTTCTTTATGGTTTCTGCCTTTTTCACTCAACAAAATCTGCTATAAAAGGTTCTAAGCTATACAATTTAGTTTCAATTTGTTCTTTTCAATGGTTGTGTATGATTCCCCAGTCATAACTTAGTGCCTTCCTGCTGATGGATATACTTTGTTTTCAGCTCCCTAGTCCTAAAAACAACAAAGGAATCAGCATCCTTGTATGTTGTATTTGTTTCATGTCTAGTGCACAGATTCTTCTCCTTATGATAGAGGGCTATGTGAGTGGTTGTTATCAACATCTTTGCAGGATTCTATGCTTTTTATTATTTTATTTGCAATGTTAAATATGTTTTTGTTTCTGATAATTCATATTAGCTTCCTTTCTAAATATGATAATACTTATTTGAGTGATAATTCATATTAACATATCCCTCCCTCTTCATTACTTGTCATTATAAACAAGTGCAGAGGTAGCAAAGTGTGGCTGGTTATAGAAATACATAATATATTGAATTTTATTTATTTGTGTGTGTGTGTGTGTGTGTGTTCTTGCACATGTGTAAGGAACCCAGAGGATTACATTTAGGAGTTGGTTCTCTCTTATCATGTTGAGTCCTGGGGATGGAACTGCAGTTGTCCAGCTTTGCCAACAGCACTGTCTTGATGGCCCAATGTTGAATTTTAAATGCCCTTTATTTCATGCTGTTCCAATTTCCCCAAGTATCCTGGTGTTTGACATCAGACTTTCACTATTACTACATGTCACTTGAAAAAGATTGAATTCTGTGTCATTATCAGAGATTAAGGAAGAAAACAGATGACAGGAATTAGCAAAGCCAAACAAAAATAACCCACCTTCCAAATTTCAGCAAATATTATCTGAAAGAGAGGGAGAAGGCAGGAGAGAGGGGGGAAGGAAGGAAAGAAGGAGAGAGCAGAGATGGATGGATAGATGAGCAGATGGATGGATGGATGGATGGATGAATAGATAATAAGAACAAAGACAAACTCCTGGGACTTGGCCATCCCTATCAGCTAAATCTGAAATCTACACTGTTAAATATGTAAGATCAGTTAGGGGCAGGGGACGTTTTATGGAAGCAACTGCCTTTTTTTTTTTTTTCTCTCTTCCTCATTTGACAGCATTTATTAAAAAAAAAAAAAAAAAAAAAAAAAAAAACATGGAAAAGGGGAAGGCAGACTCTTACCAGATACATCTCAATCAATTCTTCATAGATATTGTTTCCCTCTTAGACTTAATTATCCTCCTGCCTCAGCCTCCAGAGTAGGCAAGACTACAGGTGTATCCAATCTTGCCAAGCTTGATTTGTTTGGTTTGAACATGTCTATGTGTTCAATCAGCATCGAGGTGTAACTTCCTTGAGGCCAATTTCAAAGTGCCATTTAGAGTTCACAAAAAATTAGCAAGATTCAAAATGGGTAGTTTAAGAAAGCCCTGAGCAGCAAAGGAACGGGCAGTAATTTGGTAGAAGAGAGAAAGGACTAGACTTTTGAGCTAAGAATGGACAGTTTAATCATGGACAAAAAGACATACATAGGATAGCCTGCATAGGCAGAGCTGCTGTGGAAGCACATTCCAGGAAAATCTTAAGAGATTACTTTAATAATAAACCATGCATTCTTCAGCAAGCTGTCACGGGATTAACTACCCCTTTCTAGACTGGGAGCACAGTCCAGATTCCACCATACCCCACCACAAGCAGGTTTTGTGCAAACAACGATTGTTACGCGGCGACCGTGGTTTTTAAAAACATCGCATTTAATTTTTTTCCTACCTTAATTTTCTAAACAAATTTTGGTGGCGATTAAAAAAAAATCACGCTTGCCACAGTTGAACATCGGGGGGGGGGGGGAACTTTGGCATGCTTTTCCTTATGTGGAGATGTTCATTTTAGACTTACTGAAAAGTTAACAAAGTAGATGTGACAGGAAACAGCACCTCCTGGGATAAAAAGAGTTAAATTTATTTTCATTTCTTTTTTTCCCCCTACATAATGTGAGCAGAACATTGAGCTATTGCCAAGACCAATATCAGCACCCTAGAGATATAAAAATACACTTCAAACCAGAGCTCTCCACTCCTGGCTCTTTAGATATAAAACAAGGGTGTCCATTTAGAGCTGTAATGTTGAGCCCACTCCTCACAAATGAGCTGTTTGGGCCCAGATCTTCTCTTTACACTGAAGTTCACAGTGGATGAAACAATTTTCTTTATCTGGTTTCTAAGGCAAATTACTTCCTTTTGGTGGGAACAATTAAAACTTGTCTTAGAAACAGTCTTTGAACTATACTGATAAAAATATGGGCTTGGGTGGGCACTTCCAAGCTGAGGAATAATACATGCTTTTTGGAGACTTTTTTTTTTTTTTTTGTATTATCAATATTCTCATTTGCTTGAATGGACTGCCTTTTATTTTTTCTCATTTTTGAGCCTTTTGAAATTAAACCATTTCTATAGACTTCTGGATATTAGACACAAAGTGTGATGTGCACAGAAGTAGCAGAATTAAAGTCCTCACACAAGTGTTATGTCCTCACAGAACTAACAGGTAGACATCTTTTTTTTTTTTTTCCTTGAACTCACAGATATCTGCTTGCCTCTGCCTCCCAAATGCTGGGACTAAAGGCATAAAGCCCAGCATTTTTTTTTTTTTAATAATCACAGAAAATTACCTCAGAGGAATATTAAGAGTTGCCATTATCACCCCTCTTCTGTGCATACCCAGGTGTGGAGGGAATGCAGAGGTCAGGAGGGGCAGCATACTGGCCAGCTGTGCTGTTCTGTGTCCCTTGCTCTCCCAGCACATGGGCCTGACCTACTTGCAAGCAGACACCACCACTCACATTGAGTCACCTCAAATTACACAGTGGCTTTGCAGCTGGGGCTAGGCATGGACCACAAAATACATCCTTGGTGGGCCATAAGCCCAATTTGAACCCTTGGTTTTCAGTGTTAAGATGCAAATCCATTGTGTTGCTTACTCAATAAAATCAACAACCCATTCCATCCAAGTGACACTTTGTTACTTTCTATCAATCAGTACACTCTGCTTCCAATATATGGGGGAGGAGGAGGAATCGCAGGAGGGAAACAGACAAGAAGAGAAAGATGTATAAGAAAAAAAAGGATTAAATGAAATGAGAAAGCAAAGCAGAGTGGAGGAAAAGGAAATGGAGGGGACCTTCCCAAAGCATGATTCCCTATGCCTTAAAAAGCATCACCATTTCTATGGAAATTTGACAACTGTCCTGACTTTAAAATGCACAGAAAAGAAATTGCAAGCTTCTATATGGTTCCTGGAGTCCGCTCTTCCAGACGTCTACAACTGAGCTTTGAAAGTGACATTTTTGAACATCTCTTCTCATATCTCAAGGTTTTCATGCAGGAATTAAAAAAAAAAAAAAATGCTGTAGGAACTAGAAGTCAGTTCCACTGAAAGGAAATCCAGAATATAACTTCTTTATACCATAAATGTAGATTATTAGATGAGTTAGAAGGATGCTAAAGAGTTTCGTTTAGGCCAGCTTCACAGAGAGAACATGGCCTTGCATCTGTAGGCATGGTATTAAACTTCTACATAACTACATCCCATTACGTGGACACACGTAAGTTTCTCTCCCATTTAAGCACGTCCACATTTGCAATTAACGGACACTGATTTCTTTAAATGTGACAGTCCAGTCACATGCTCTGCTTTAGATAGGACAGATCGGACCTGGAACCCACCATCCCACGTAGGGAATGTAGGGAGTAAAGGCATTTCTTTGTTCAAAAGGCCCCCGGGCGGTTTGGGATGAATTCGTGTGGCAGTCCACTTGAAGTGGCGATCCAGGGAACGGATCTGTGAAATACAACTTAGTGGATCCCACCCCTTTCCGAGTTTCCCTTTCCTGTCCTTACGTGCACCCTTCCTGGCCCCCGTTAGTGTGAGGCTGCTGGCCCAGGCTGTGAACAGTCCTTTCTCTGGGTCCCTGCGGTCGCCCCCAGCTGGTCGGGCGCACGGAGCGCAGGAGGCTAGGTGGCTGGCTGCAGCGCGAGTTAATAAACAGTTAAGTTTGGAAGACTCCGTAACACGTTGAGGGGGAGTTACCAAGCCCAGGCAGCAAAAACATCCCGCCACATTCCTGGGGAGTCCTCAGCTGCCAGCATCTGATTAGAACCATATCTCTCTCCCCGGGAGTGGCCGCGCGGCACCGAGGCTCCCGGCCGGAGGCTATTTAAGCGGGGCCCACCGCGTCTTCTGCGCTGTAGCCTATAGACTCCAGGCGCGGGGAAGTCATGCTGGCTCCGCAGAGGCACTAGCTAGCCCGTGAGTAGCTCTGCCATTCTCCTTCCCGTTGGCTCCATTTTTGCCGACCCCCTTTCTCTCCTTTACTGGCTTCTCTCTTCCCACCCCTGTCTTGGCTGCAGACTTTGGGCGGTGGGGAAATCTCACAAATGAGACAGTATACTCCGGGGCAAGCAGCGGTTTTTTGGCCTGACATCTGTGGAATGCTTCCAAGGAATGCATTTTACCTTTGGGGTCCGACTCCAAACGCCCATCCTGTGACGTTTAAAGAGCCCGTGTTTGTGTGTGTGTGTGTGTGTGTGTGTGTGTGTGTGTGTGTGTGTGTGTGTGTGTGTGTGTGCGTGTGTGGTGTGTGTGTGTGTGTGTGTGTGTGTGTGTGTGTACAAGCGCAGAGTGCTTAAGGGCTTTGGGGACATCCCAGGGAGGACACCAGGGTGGCCGCTGACCACCTAATTAACTGCTGAAGGGTGTTCGGTTTTGCCTTGTGACAAAGGCTCGACGTGGTTTGTGCCTCTAAGGAGCTATTTTCTGCTGACTGACAGCATAGGGCATTAAAAATGTGAACTTTGTCTTACACCAGCATTCCTAGGAAACTATCTGCCCAAGCGACTTAACAAACTTGTCTTAAATCCCCGAAGCGTTTAAAAGCTGTTTTCTTGACGGTTGTAAACTAACTGCGAGGATTAAATAAGAATTCCAGAAAAAGGACGGAAAAAAAAATGTGTTAAAAGCTCAGAGTCCCAGTCAACATAGCGGTTTTCTTTGCAGCATAGAGCTGCATCTGTTATTTCTTCCTGCTCGCTCTCCTTCCTCACTTAATCCCGAGCCTGGAATTCGGCTCTGTAGAGGGTTTCAGATGGGAACTGCTTGAATCCCAAGGAAATTTAACTGGATTCGAAATACTTAAAGAAGCTGGATCTTATCTCCACCCCCGGGCACCCCCACACCCTTTCCTCTTTCTTCTTAGCCTGTGTTTGGAAGGAAGGGGGCCACTCTGTAAACCGAGAAGAGCAGGAGCAAGCCTCCAGACACATGGAAAGATTTAAAAATTATGGAGGGAGCAACTTCATGAATAGTAAATGTTGCCGTTGCGCTATAAAGTGACTTGATGAAAATAGTTCTGGCCCTAATAAGGCAAAGCAGATCAGTGGAGGGGGACCGAGGTACATACAACTCCCAACCTGAGCAGTGACAGAAGATTTGCCAAAATGTCTTGGAGATAGCTGATACGGCTCCAGGAATGGTTCTGGTGAGATGTATAGTCCATCATTCTTACAATCTTGAGGCCTGGGCTTTGCACACGGAAGCTTTGACTGGCTGTTCAGAAAGGAGGGACTAGCCAGGATTCTGGACTTGCTGCTACCAACTGGCTTGTCATGGTGCTCTCTTGTCCTAGATTAGGCTGCTTTACCCCATCCACCCAGGCAGCTACCACTCTACTCCCTTGACCTGAGGCAGGACATACCAGTGCTGGAAGGAATCGGGATTGTTGGGAATTCTGGCTTCCTGAGAGAAACAGCTTGGTATCTGGGAAAAGCAACGCACAGTTAACAAATCTCAGAGGTGAGATAAACTAGACCCCTTGAAAAAGGAGGTGTGGTGGTCTCTTGGGATATGTATTTCAGACACAGACCATTCTTCCATGTCCTTATTCACTTTGTCCTAAAGCTCACTGGATTCTTCCGCTTTTGACTAATAACAAATACCTTCTTTCCCTATGGCTAACTCCAGCCTTTTGTCCAATCTTTAGAAACTGTTCCTAGACTAGTATGTTCCCTCTTTCCCCTGAAGTCCTAGAGAAGGGGGGTCCAGCATCTTGGACATGCCTGGCGAGTCACTGAGCTGCTTCCCTAAGCCCTAAAATGGTTTTGATTTGCACTTCAGTCTAGACTTAAACCCATCATCCTCCTGCCTCTGTCCCGTGAGTGCTAGGATTGTAGGTAGAGTACCACACCTGGCTAAACTATGCCTTTTAACTATGGCCAGAAGAGACAGATTGTGGAGGAATGGGAGGAATGTCTTTCTAATGCAGATATGTTTATGGGGCTGGTGATGCTGATACCACAGTTTATCTCCACCTGAGGATGTAAAGGAGGCTGGGAAGGTAACCAAGGCATTGTTTTCAGGCCTTGCTGATTTGTGAAAAAAGAACATCCAGAGGCTTGCTCATTCGTTATTTCTTCTTTCCTTTTTTCTTTTGGTGTTTTGAGACAGTCTCAATGCATTTCTCTTCCCAGGCTGACACTGAACTTCTACTCTTTCAAGTCCTGAAATGATAGGCAAGCACCCCCATGCCTAGTTCAGAGTTTGCATTTCTAACAAAGACTTACTATAATTTTAGGGGTTAAACTGAAAGTCTAAATTCCTGTTCATTGGACCTGTTTCTTGTCTTACTCCATAGGTTAGATGGATTTTATTAAGCTTTGGGTGGAGGGAAACAGGAAGACAGGTATTGCTTTTAAGATACTTATTCGCATAGTGATGGGGTAAAGGCTTCCAGGAGCTACTACTGCCCATACCCCTGTTTTCTAAAATTTAAAAGACCAGGAAAGCATGGCTTGCTGGGTGGCATTCAGCCATCAGGAAGCATTGGGAGAAACTGCTCCTGGTGAGACCATGAGGAAGTTGCTCCTTCATTTCTCTCCTAGTCTGAGCCTAAGTCTACTACTACTTTAATCAAGTTAACTTGAAAACACCATGTGTTTCTTTACCTCCTTCTCTCCACTGGGGGGATTAATCACTCCTATTCTTGAAGACAAAGCTGGGATGCTGGAATGTGTGAAAAGCCTGCCCAAAGGAGTTCACAGGGGGCATGAGTTGCCCCCACTAGAAGACTTGCAAGGGGACTGGCCTAAGGGGTTATGCAAGGGACCTAAAGTATAAATAAGGTTTCCTATACTCAGGCAGAATTAGAATAGGAATTGGATTGGCAATATGAAACACCTGACTAGCAGAATGTGGTGCTTCATTTTGTTTTTGTTCTCCCTAGAGTTGTAATTTTTTCATAAAGTTGAAAAGCACTGCTACTGAATTGCAGAGGCTAGTCCAAGTCTCATTTAGAAGACAGAGGGTTCACATCAGATAAGTGTGCTTAAGAGAAATCTAAATCATGGTGGATTAATCATGTCAGTTAGAAACAAACTATCAGGTCTCCTCTTAAAGACAAAGCCGAAGTCAATAGTCCTGCTTAAGGGTACAAATGATGATGGATATCTTTTTCATTTGTGGTTTATTTATTTATTTATTCCAAGACAGGGTTTCTCTTTAGCTTTGGAGGCTGCTCAGTAGACCAGGCTAGCCTCGAACTCACAGTGATCCACCTGCCTCTGCTGGGGTTAAAGGCCAGCTGGATATCTTAAGGGACCACCAGCTCATTCATTTGTATACTAGCTCTGTCTGTCCTTCTGCCAACACAGAACAGTTGGGTAGTGGGTGAAGCATCCACACCACCACTCATAAGATGACCTTGGGCACACAGAATGACCTCTCAGTAGTTCTGTTTTCTTATCTGAGGAAGAACAATAGTACTTGGGGACACTGGGAAAATAGATTAATCTCTATCTTTTCCAATACTTTATTCTGTTTGTTTTTTTCTGCCCCCCCCCAACAACTGAATTAAGTGTCTTTGGGAACCCTGAAAGTAAATGGAGAATTTCTTAATCAAAAGTGACTACCATTCACCTATCTGAAAAAATGTCAATCATTCAAGTACTCAATAATAAGGAAGCCTGTGCATATGCTTGTGTTCATGCTAGAACAGACAGTTACTCTCTGTTCTCAGCATGGAAGCCTGCTATTTGGTTTGGTCAGAATGACCTCTGGTCTCATTTAAATCTTCCCCACACCCTTTCAGACTCCCTAAGGAGAAAGAATGAGCCTTCCCCTGAGGTCAGCATTCTAGCCAAGGAAGTGGGAAAGGAGGGACCACCCTGACTAAGCTAGTGTCTAGGCCAGGCCAGGCCCCAGTACTAACATGGCCCACATAGCTGGGCAGGTTGCCATGGTTATTCCCCTTCCTGCATCTTCCCACCACCCTGGGAGGAAACTTGCCTCTCTAGGGCAAGCAGAATCAGAACAAATTGCTTCCTGGTCTAAAAATGGAAGTTACTCAGTAAAGTAGGACCTCTCTCCATTCATTGCCCTTCCTCACCACTCAAATTTATTTTAATTCCAGTATAAAAGTTCTAATCTTTGCTAGCTCTTATATTATCTACATAACAACACATGAGGACTAATAAAGTTTCTGTTATTACCTCAGTATAGACATTGCTTGGCAATTTCTGTCCCTCTTACCCTGCACAAACTAGCTGGGGGCAAATGACCCTTGGCTGATGTAAGCTGGTGAGAATTCTCAGTAATGGGTCATGCCAACTTAATGTTTAGTTCTAGGGAAGTGACCAGGAAGCAGGAAGTGTGACAGCCATCTCTTAGATTTTCAAGAAATGTCAGAGAAATGGGTAAGGAAAAAATAGGAAGTAAGAATTCTAGAATATTGGGTCTATAATACTGTAAGAGGTAAGAAAGAGTGTGTTGCAAGTGTGAAGCAGGTGCCTATGTGTATAAACTCTGGGTTCACAACCCAACACTACAGAAAAGAAAGAAAATGAAATTAAAATGCTACTAAACATGGGAGAAGCTTGAGTGACAGGCAGAAGATTTAAGATGTTTTTCTTGGTAAAAGCTAGTCTGTTTTTCCTTAGGAATATGATGTAATACATTAGGTTGAAATACACCAGGATCTTCAGAGAACATATAAACTGCCATTTGTAAATGGATTTGTTAAAGCTAAAGTCACCCTTTCAGGACTGGACACATGGTGTATGCTTCACATCTAGGAAGAACTTCTTGTAGAGTGTGGTCTCCACTCTAGACTGATTGAACCAAGCCTGCAGGAGGCCTCACCCAGCCATAGTCTACAAACCTTTTATTTGATCTTAAGAGTAACAGTTATAATTCAGTTTTATGATTCAGTCATTCAATAGAAAGCATAACAACTTTCTTCAGTTCCTACAGTCATAGAAATAATAGAGCAAAACTATTTAAATATAATTATGTTTAGCTGCATATTGGATTGCAAAAAGATGAGAAAGCACATACCTACATTTTACCCGTTTGGCTTGCTTGATCCCAGGAAAATGAATATAATCCTTAGTTTTACCACATTGCCTCACTTCTAAATCCTTTCACCTAGGCTGAAGTTTTTAAAGAGTATAATTAATCTCCACTTATTAGGAGACTGTATCAGCCAACAGCTTTTGTAAAGGGGCTCCAGTAAACTACATCATTACCCTTAAACCAGATGGTTTTCTCTAGCCCACATTCTTTTACATTTGTTTTCCATGTCATGTCCAGAAGTGCAGACAGGAGCCTCCACTGTAAATAAATCTACTGCACTTGGATTTCAGAGAGCTGTGTGTCTTAGGAAGGATCAATCTATTCCTCCAGGTAACTTTCATTATTATAACTTGTAATAAAACAAAAAAGCTGGGCTGCGAATGTAACTCATTTGCTAGAGTGCTTATGTAACAGGCTCAAGACCTGGGGTTCAATCCTCATTCTGAACTAGTTGGAGCTCATGCAGGTAATCCCAGCATTGTAAAAGTGGAGGCAGGAAGATGAGAAGGTAAAGGGCCAGGTGTAGTGAGTCTGAGGCCAGCATAGGTTACTTATCTCAGAGAAAGATGTCTCCATTTCTTAGCTCCAGTATGATCATTTTGCTCCACATCAGATCCTGAAGATGAATTTAGTTGTAGTTTTAGTGTTTCTCTGAATATTTATGAAGAATCTAAGTGATACATGGTGTTGGGTCAGCAGTAGAGAAACAACAACCCCAGTGAGTAGAAGTTGAGGAAGAAATCTGCATCAGGTGAGGCCATACACACAAAATCTAGAGTTCTGCCAACCTGCAATAGAATGGCAGCCCTGGCATTTCTCAGAAATGCTACCAAAAGCCTGGCATGTGGCTTATTGATAAAGCTCTTACCAAGTATGTACAGGGCTCCGGATTTGATTCCCTTTTTTTTTTTTTTTTTTTAATAGTTCTTCAACATTCCCAACCCTTAGTTATGACACCCACCTTGCAAAACAGTCCTGAGAATGATTGGTATGGGTAGAGATCCCACCGACAGCTGAAGCTCACACCGTGTTATGTGAAAATAGATTAGAGAACTCAGTCTGAGATGGACAAGGTTAGTAGTGGTTCAGAACACGGACTCTGAACTACAAATGATGGCATCCACAAACCAGCTTTGCCATAACACAAGAAGTATAACATCTGAATTTCATTTTTCCTCTCAGTAAAATGAATTGACTCAAAGGTACAACTGAAGGGAAATGGAAAGTCCCTAGGAATGGCTGCTGATGCAGATAAGTGATTGCTGGAACTGCCATCCTCAGTGAAAAAGCTGGGCTCATGCTAGCAAACGGTCTTATGTTGTTGGTGAATTTTAAATAAGCTCAATTCTGACACTGAACACAGGGAGTTAAACCAGATTTCTTTCATATTTCAATATCATTAAATATAGGGGTCAAGCCATAGAATATGGCAATATTTCATAAACCGGAAGAGACCAACAAATGCTAAATTTCATCGTTTTACTTTGGTCTGATCAGGACAAAGGAGTATTTTTAAAGCCTAGAGTTAACTTATACCTAAAAACCTGAACATGAAAAGTAACCCACTCCTTTCTGTGTCCATATTGGGCATGGATGTTCACCTACATAACCTCATTTTTCTTTTTCCTTTCTCCATCTCCTTTTCCCCTTCCTCCTTTCTCTCACCCTCCCTATGACCTTCCCTATACCCTTCCCCCTCTTCCCTCCCTCCCTTCCTTTCTTCTCTCCACTTCTCTTCTCTCCCTCCCTTCCTTCCTTCTCTCCTTACTTTCTTTAGTAGGGACACAGGATCAGTAGCCCAAGCTGGCATCAAACTTCTCATCATTCTGCCTCAGTCTCCCAAGGGCTGCATAGGTATGCACTATCACACCCAGTTTTTACACTTTATGTTTTACTTGTTCTGTTTATGACCAAAGTCTGTTCTGACCATCTATGATATGCAATCCATATGTTAATAAATGTTTATGTTATCTTTTAGTGTTGTGGAAATAAGCCAAAATACATTTGCAACTGTCAGAGGTGTTGAATGGTAAAGAACACTGAACCAGTTATTTACTGTCCAAAGTCAGGATCAGAAATCAAAATGAATATACACACTAGGTCCTCTAATCTCTGTGGTTTAAGTGGAGGAAGCCTTGGCTGTTACATCACTACTGATTTTGTTGCTATTATTGTCATCATATTTGTTTGTTCCTCATCCTCTCCAAAATTAAATATTATAAATACAGCCCCACTTTTGAAGTGTAAAACAAATGGAAAGCTGGTTATGTGGTTCTTTCATCAATAGTTAATGATGTTCAATATTGAGTTCTACCAAGCCAGAGGTTGAACTATAGATAGGATTTTTCAGAAAAATCTAGATTGGCAGGTAGGTGGGTGGATGAATGGATGGATGGATGGATGGATGGACAGACTTGAATTGGAATGATAACTAATTTTACTTAGTATCCGAACTGTCTTCTGAAGTATAACTTGATGCAGAGATGTTATAATTAATCTCCCTCCCCCAAAAAAACCTGTTGGAAGATGTAATTCTGATTTGTTTAGCTGTAAAGAGTTATGATAACTAAATATTAGTTAAAATTCAAAATTGGATATAGCTATTGATTTTATACATATTAGCAGACACATGCTAATTATCACACACACACACACACACACACACACACACAAAATTTAGCTGGGTGTGGCACACAGCTTTAATCCCAGAACTGGGAGGCAGAGAACAGCATATATATGTAAGTTCTAGGACAGTCAGGGCTGTATAGAGAAACGTGGGAGAGAGAGGGAGAGAGGGAGAGAGAGAGAGAAAGGGAGAGAGAGAGAGAGAGAGAGAGAGAGAGAGAGAGAGAGAGAGAGAGAGAGTGCCTATGGTCCCAGCATTCAGGAAACAGAAGAACTTGAGTTCAAGGCCAGCCCAGGCAATATAGTGAAACTCTGTTGACAAAGATAAAATAAATTTAGAGAAAATGATAATCAACAAACAGAATTTTGTTTCATTGAGTGGTGTAGGGTATTTACATGAGTCCAGATGAATACAAAAAAGTCAGTAGTCTGTAATAATGGAATTACCCTTTAAGGAACTAAAGGAAGTCAAACATGCAAAAGTAAAATGAGAAAAGATGTTGTAGGAAGAAGTAGACAAGATACTCATGTAAGTGGGAAAGAATGGGCTATGCTCAAATAACTGTCCATTTTAACTAAGAGAGTACAGATGTAGAGCTAAGAAATGATAATGTATAGAAAGAAAACATGGAAGTTGTGGAAGTATGGTCTTTTCTTGCTAGATGTCTTCATTTAAGCAGAAAAACATGTTGACTCAGGTAAGTTAATCAGTCTAAGTTAGCAAAATGAGTATGAGTATGGGTTGCTTAGCAGTTGAAGAAAATCCTACTATCAAAGTAGGGCAAAGATTTGCCTGTTTTAATATTAAGGACCAAAGGGAAAGTGAGTATTGCTGTCATGTATCTATTTTGATTTGTTTGAGACAGATTCTATCTATGTAGCTCAGGCTAGCCTCTGCTTCACTGTATAGTTTGAGCTGGATTCAAATTTACCAATCTTTCCTGCCATTGGCCTTCCCAACCCCCAATCTCTGGAGCTGGAATTCGAATCCTGTACCACTACCTTCCATCTGTACATTAGTCTTCCTGTTTTAAAGTGCTATATATGCTCTTTATCAGACTCTCTAAAACTTAAAAAAGCAGAGTAACTAATTCCCTCACCTCAAACATTTTATTAAGGTTAGGGAAGAATTCTACATGAGTAGGAAAGTGATACAGTGAGTAAGAGACCAGTAGAGGCTTCTGGGACCATGCACCTTGAGTAACTTGGAATGACAGATTAGAATTACAGTGGGAGAAGGCAATCAGAGATGCAGGCTAAAACAGGAGCATCAGAAATATGGAAGGCATGGCTCTACTATATTTCTGTTAGGGTAAACAAAAAAGAATGGCTCATCTGGAAAGCTAATAGCTATGAATTTGTATGTCTGCAACCTGCTTACCGACTCTGGACCTTAGTTCGAGTACAAATGTAGTTAGGGAGCTTGATTGATTAAAAAATCAGGAAGGCTAATCCAGTAGGCACTTCTACATAAGGCCTCCAGAAAAGCTGACCTCGTATAACTAGAGTCACTTAAATCTTGTGTTGTCACTGGAACTCTTTGAAAAGATGAAAAGTATTTAATCATTGCACTTGTTTGACTTTAAGTATTTTGAGTATATTAAGGAATAACATAATATCTGTAGAGAAAGTAAAGTACAATATACCATGATATAACAAGCAATGTGACCATGAAGCAAGGTTGGGGAAGAATGCTGGAACTTAGGAAAGAGGAAGGAAAATGGGAAGATGAGAAGCATGAAAACAAAAGACAGCTGTGAAAAACAATGAGTCAAAATTTTGACACTTTAAGTAAATGTGTGAAAAATCTAGAATGAAATCCATTTCATTCCAAGCTATAGACAATACTCCTGTAGATTTTATAGGCACATTCTGGTACAATATAAATTTTATTAAGTGTCTTCCCAGTTCACGTACAGTAATGCGAACACAGAGCTTCTGGTGTGAGGACTCTGCTATAGAATAAAGGACACAGTCATATTCTGTTTGAGAATCTGGATGCAGAGGTTTCCTGCAGCCACCATTTGTGGATGCTTCTAGAGGTTCCAGGTGAATGCACTTGTAACTAGGTAGTTCCCTTTAACCAAAGCTAGCTTGAGGGAGTTGGGAGAGAGAGAAGGTTACATTTTCCTGATACCTGTTTCATTTGAATAAGGAGTTTGCCTCATCTGAAAATGACTTTCTTGAGACTTCAGGATATGGTAACGTGTTTGGTACAAGATGCAGACATTGATATCTCCTCTCAGTTGTTTATGCTTCTCCAGTGCTGAAACTGATTGCTAGATGAACGCAATGTTTCCTTCTGTTGGTTTTTGAAGCTAGTGATGACTTAGATCTTAGAATTTTAAGTTAATTCTTACAGAAAATACTGCATATACTCTTTAATGGCCCTACCTTGCACAGTTCTTCCTTCTATAGCTCATTGCCACAAAGTTGTTCCTTGAGACTGCAGTATGGCCATACGAGATTTAAAATTGTTAGTGAGATAGTCTGTACATTAAGGTGGTCTCATACCATTGTTCATATCAGTAAGAGATCAATTCATGTAGAATTTCGTGAAGTAGTGTCATTTTGTTTTCTTCCTAAATGTTGATAGCAAAGAAGGTTTTCATGCTAAGTGGAAACATCTTCAAAACATTTATCATTGATTCTAACAAACATTTCTTGTCCTATGCCACAAATACCTTAAGAGTAAAGACCATGTCTTCTTTGTTATTGTATACATAAGATAATACAGTGCTTGGCACACAGTAGGTATTCAATAAATGACCAGATGGCCAGGTGAGTAAGTAATTCAAGCCACTCTCATTTTTATGACTTACTTGTAATTTGCTATAGACTGAGCATAACAGTAAAATTTCAGCTTTCCTTTATCTATTAGTATAACTAAAACAATTATGAACCCTGTTTTAACTTTATGGTAATTTATAATGAGCAGTATCCACATGTACTCCTACTTATATCTGCTCAGGACCTGAGAAAGACAGACAAGGTGTTACTAAAATTCTCCAGATGATGTCAGATCTCCAAGTTATTGGGTTAAGTCATTGGAGTATTCATTGCCACTCAAAAGCCTGCTTTACCTAGTGGATGTAACCCCCTGGCTAATAAGTTACACTTAATGGTTTCCAGGCTGATAGTCCATCCAAGGACAGCTTCTCATTATTCCTTTGTTTCATGATCTACATACATCCACTATCAAAATTGAGAATTGATTTTGTTTTGCTTTGCTTTTTTTTTTTTTGAGACAGAGTCTGGCGTGATAGCTCAGGATGGTCTGGAACTTACTGTGTAGCCCAAGCTGACCTCCTCCTGCCTTAGCTGGTTCCATCCAACTCCACTGATGGAATTATAGATGTAAGCCACCACATCCAGTGAGAAACTTAATTTTTAAAATTTGTTTGTGCAGCTGGACTGTGATTTAAGATGCACTTTCCACTAGCCCTCCGAAAGTGCTCAGAGCACCACACTGCCAGCTCATTACTCTCTAGACTGCTCCCAGTGTGTTCAAGAACATAACTAGAAACCAAAAACAGGTCATGGCCTAACCAACATCAAAATGCTACCATCAAAGCAATTTTTCAAAGCTTAATTATTTGATTCAAAGATTACTGTTCAGTGGTTAAGATGTTTGCTTATTCAACTGAAATTCAGACCCTGGCAGCCATATTTAGCAACTCACAAACACCTGTAACTCTAATTACTAGGAATCAATCTTATGTGTCTTCTGGTCTCCCTAGACATTTGCACACACATGTTCAAACACACACGTGTGCACACACGCGCGCACACACATGCACACGTGCCCGTACAACACAAATCCAAAAAAAAAATTTTTTTTTTAAATAATCTTACTGTTAGAATTTTTAATTTATCAGTAGATTTTCTTAGCAGGTTTAGATGAGTATCAGTAAAATGGTGTCCAAGATGACATTGTTGCAATCTGGCCATGGGCACTGCTCTAGACACATCCAGATGCTCTTGGTGGGTGTCACTGAGTTCTGAGAGACTCACCTAATTATCTTTCTTGGATGCTGAAGACCAACCCCAGGCCCTCACGCATACTAGCATCCTAGGTGCATTCTTCATCATTGCAATGTTTAAGTTCTAGCTGAGTTTTAAATACTGCTCTCTGATACATTAACACATCTCCAGAAAAAATATTATTTTAAAAATAAAAGCACATGCCACCCCAACCTCACATTCTAACTGTATAAGAGTTAGCAATGGCCTGCCCTTCCTTACCAACCTTTCCTTAATACTGATGTTTCCAGATTTTCAATAGTTATAGAAGAAACAGAGTGGGAAAACATACTGCTTCAAATAAGACAGAATGATGTGGTTATTTTAGTCCATAGCTGCCTTTAACAAAAGATGCCCTTGTTTTGTTTCCTAAGTTGACACTTCACAATGTCATTTCACTTCTAAAATAGGCATTTTTGAAGATAAGGTGGGTCATAGAATAAAGGGCGTAAAATAGAATGGCCTTTGGCTTTTATGAAAGTCACTTTTAGGATGCAGTTTATTTGAAGTTTGAGGGTTGTTGGCATCATTGCTCATCTAGAAGGGATGACCTTGAATCTGACATTTGAGACTGTTAGACCTTAACCTTTTGATGAAAAGGCGTCTCCCCAGGAGATTAGTCAAGTATTTAAATAAAAGAAACCGGCAGTGTTGAATCATTCAAAGTGGCACATCCACGAAGCTATCATACTACAAAGCTATCTGACCCTTTGATGCCTTCCTGTGAGTACTCAGATTTGTCACTACCCCAACCTGGACACCATCACTCAACCTCAGTCTTCCCTGTACTGTCTAGACAAAATAGGACGCCGCAAACTCACCGTAATCCAGCTTGACCTGACTCTCAACCTTTTCCCTGGCCTCATAATCACCCAATCCTATATCCTTACTCAGGTGATATAAGTACTCTTTATTCCTTGCTAAGAATTCTTATTTCCCAGACAGATTTTCTGACCTGTACAAGTTGCACCCAGCCCTGGGGGTGGGGTTGGGGGATTGGATGTGTGTGTGGGGGGGTGCTTGATTAATAATTTCTTCTGCCTGTGGTGCTCCAAGGCACAGGTTGAGGCAAAAGCATCAGAAGCAAGGATGCTTAATTCTTGCAAGTCAGCTTTCCTCATCAAATAGGAATAATACCAAAGAATTGCATGAGAGCATTATGGTATGTGATGAACATTTGATATTTCTAAACCATCCCCAGTGATGTTCTGCAAAATTCCTGGGCTGCTCTGCTTTTCCTTAACAGATCATGTATCCCCTTAAGAAAACATGTATTCCATTTACATTTTGTTCTGTCTGCAATAGTGCAGACTTGTCAGGAAAGGGATCTCCATTTTGCCCATGGATATACCCAAGAATTCTCACCACACACCAGGAACACATATTCATTCTATGATTTACCTTGCTGGTATGTATCAGAGGCATATTCAAAGGGATGCACCCCCTATTTCAACAGGGTTGTGTGTAGCTCTGACTGATCTCAAACTCACTGTGTAACTGAGAAGGTTGTTGAATTTCTGATCCCCTTCCCTCTACCTACAGAGCAAGGGGTATAGGTTCCACCTTTCAATTTCTAATGACAAGCTGCAAGATTCTGTACCTGTTAAGCAAATGGTACAGTTTTAGCGATGCTGAATGAAGGGACTTGTGCATGCTAGGCAAGTACACTAGAAACTATTTTTCTCCTATAAGAAAATCTCTTAGATCAGAGTAGGTGTAAAGTGGAATTTAGGGTAGAGAACCCCAAAACCAGAGAGTCTGATTCTAGAAAAGAAGCTTTATTCATACACATGTCTAGTAATTTCCTTGAAATAAGATTTTTGCTTCTTTTAGAAGGACAGACCAGTTTCTCTCTCAGTTTTTCCTGATGGAGCTAATTATTTGAATTTCTACAAAATGTGACTTACTGAAGATATTGTAAGCTAACACAGCAACTGTAAACAATCACAAAATTCAGATTCACTCAAAGTCTTTGGAGTTTGGAAGAGTTCTATCACAACCTTTGAGAATCTGCCTTAACTTCCTTGTCTATAATTTTGAGTCTTTTTAAATAAAGATTGGATTAGAGATTTAATAATGGCTTTCAAAAGAGACTTCTCTTTGAATAGGGCTATAGAGTGCAGCTAAGGAAACAAATCATAGAATTGCATTCTTTGATACTAAAAGTGCCTACAAAAAAAAAAAAAAAAGAGTCAAATCAGATGATACCATAGAAAGAAGACTTCAGTTAATGCTTGCAGACCAACTCAAATTGCTTTGAAATGATGAGCTTAATAGAGACCACGAAGAAAGGCTACAAATGGAACCCCAGTCTAATCCATGATTCCACCTCACCCCCCCCCCATTTTTGTAAATATGGAAGTACCATTTGCTTAGCAAGTACAGAATCTTTCAGCTTGTCATTAGAAACTGAAAGAGCAGAGGAGAGGGCTCTGAAAGAACATTCAGGCTAATAATAAACATTTGCTTAAACACTGCATTTTTTTTTTTAACTAACCAAGGAAATCTCCATTAAAAGTGACTCACTGAAGTTGGAATTCTTGTGGACTCTAACAGAATCCCTTTTAGTGCAATATAAGAAGAAACATCTAAATCATCAATGGCCAACAGGCTTCAAGTGGAGCCCAGCAAAGTGCCCTTCACTAAAGAATTGTTCTTATCTGTTCATCTTGAACTAGAACTATATACTAAATAGACCCCTGTGGTTACTTTCTGGGATCCTAAGGAGGTAATGAACCTGGTCAGATGGTGAACATTCAACAGCCCAGAGAAAGAAGCACTTCTTCCCATCTGCTTATTGTAGAAAGGCACAGGTTAAGTCAGGGAAGTGTGTGTGTGTGTGAGAGAGTGTGTGTCCTGTTGTTTTTGGTTATCTGTTTGTTTTGTTTTGACTTGAAAGAGTCTCATTGGGTAACCCTGGCTGGCCTGCACCTCAGAGATCTGCCTGCCTTCTGTCTTCTAAGTAATGGGATTAAAAAAAAGGCATATGCCATCATACCCAGCAGATAAATTGTTTTTGTACAACTATTTGAAAAAAAAGTCATCCCTCCCCCCTTTCAATCCTGCTAGAAGAAATGACTTAACATGACTTAATATGTTGACCTAAGAGGAATATATATGTACATACATAATACATACATACATACATACATACATATACATATTCAGTCTTTCTGAACTCTGGAGCAAACTATTTAAGATTTATACAGAATAAGGTAATTCTTAAGGTTCTTAGAAATTTATAATCAGAAAAGAAAGCAGTGAGCTCTGCCTTCATTTCCCAGGAAGACTTAGTTCTCTGAAATACTTCATTCCATTTCCCTCTTTCTTGTTGAGATTATGCAACCAAGTGGCCAAAGGTGACAGAGAAATTGGATTCCTGAAGGCCATTGTAGATGAAGCATATTGTTTAAGTGATTAGAGCCTCACAGGTATGACTATCTTAAAAATCTGTCCTTCACTGGGTCCTTTCAATCATCCTTTCACACCTGCTAAATTTACTTATATGCCATCTTATGTAGTTGATCTTGCACTCAGTCTGTGGTAGTTTATTATTTTGTCTACATAACCACAAGCACAATTTAAAAGCTAACATAGGTTAGCTATGTCAGGACATTTTTGTATCATACATTCTAAAATTTCAAGACTGGGATAGAATTTGTATATTATATCAAGAAGCAAGTTTCTATACTGAAACCTGTACTGATAGGCATTTCATATCTAGTGACCTACTTAATTTGGCCAGGAGTCAAGGTATAATAAATGAGCCTAAACATTCTTATTTTGTTGGGAAGAGTTATCCTGAATTTTTAGGTAACATTCTAGAAGCTTCCTAACATAAGTATGCTAGGACACTGTTATTCATATAATACAAGAAAAGATTGGTTCCTGGGTTCCTGGTTCCTTGAGATGAAATCTCTCTTGCCCAAGCATATCTCCAACCTTTGGGCTCAAATAATCCTCTTGTCTTGATCTCCCCAAAGAATCTGGTACTAAAAGTATACACAACATCCTCAATGCCTAGATACTTTTAAATGACCCTTTCATTTCATTTAAAAGCAACAAAATCTGCTATAACAAAATGAGCTGAATCATTACAAACCATCTTTAATGTGACATTTAATATTCTCAGCACACAAGATGACAGTAAATAGGAGGTTAATTTTTAAAAAATTCTATCATTAGCCATTGAGGTTAGCATGGTCACCAGTATTCTTGGAGATGAAGCTTGATGCCTTGTTGGCAAAATCTTACCCAGCTGGAATAGATTCTATCAAACAAGGAAATGTGGGCAGGGTAAATTTCTCATGGAAGGTTATTGCCAGCCCTCAGGGTAGACTGAACACCAAAACAAAGGACATATTTTACCAGGGAGGCCACCTAGAATCTGGAGATGGCACATTAGAATCACAGCATGTAAACCAGTTTTGAATTCAGTCTACAGAGGCTTACTGCCACCTTTTTCCAGAAGTCTGGTCTAGACATAGAGGAGTAGCAGGCACACAACTTAGTTTCACTGACTGTAAACTATCATTGCACCCATCCCAGTTTAACTGCTCTGTACTGATGTGACAAGGCAGCTGGATCCTTCTTCCTTTAAAATCTTAAGACCTCAGTATGTGTCTGAAACCTGAGTTACAGAAAGGGGGGAGCCACACTCAGGCATTGGCTTTCTGGGTTATGTGAATGTGGGGCTCTGCCTGGGAAGGGAAATCTCTTAGGGATTTATATCATTCAGCCAGAAAGAAACCAAATATCAGGCGGTATTTCTTGCACTGGTTTGTGGAAGAGGAAAAGCTTAAGATTCTTTCCTCTTTTAGAGCACCCTGGTGTGGTTATAAAATCATAACACAATTCTGCTGGTGTGTGGCTCTGCATTTATAACCTAGGGTTTCAAATACAGACAGATCCTTTATAAATAGCAGGCTTTCTGTAACTCCTAACATCGGATAGAGTTCCAGGGTGACTAATGGAACATGAATAAAGACTGAAATGTGTTTACTTGGATTGTGTGCACACTCATCTGTAGGTGAATATTGATTGTTTCCTTGGGTTCACACAGATGGGCTACATGTCCTACCAGGTTATCTCCTATGGGAATGGACAAATACACATTGGACAGCCTTGAAAATAAACTTCTAAGTTTCCTTAATATGATTTCATTTAAAAATTACCTTTGAGTTAAGAAAATGAGCTTTGGTGACGCATCACACCTAACTTACTTTGAAAAAGTGCAAATACTCTTTTTCTTTCCCAGAAATTCAAAAGTTGTATGGCTGAGTACTTTTCCTCATCAAACTCTTGATTTCATTTTGTTCTTTTAATTTTTGAGATTGTAATTTAATTCCCTTTCCTTCCTCCCCAAAATCCCTGCCCACTCTCCTTCAAATTCATTGCCTCTTTTTTCATCAATTGTTATTGCATCCACATATGAGTTTGTAAATAAATATATAATCCTAAATATAACCTGTTGAGTCCATATAATGTTACTCAACATGTATGTTTTCAGTACTGGCCATTTGGCAAACGGGCATGCTTATCCTTGGGCATTCACTTCTTCTAGCTTTACTTGGTGCCTGTGTAGGGTGGAGGCCTCATGCCTCACCCCTGCAGTTTGACATGTTTGTTAGTGTCCTCCTTGTTCAACTCAAGTTTGGGCTGTCATGGCAATGGCACTTTATGGATAGAGCTTTTGATGTTACTAGAAGAAACCGATCTCTGATTCTTCAGCCCTTACAGTCTTTCTGCCCCCTCTTCCTCAATGTTCCTCGTGGTGTGGGAGTGATCTGTAGATGTAATTACTGGACTGGGCTCCACAACTCTTGTGCTTTGATTGGTTCTGGTTTTTAAGTAGTAGTCTCTTGCAAAGTCTTGCAAAGTTCAAACATAGAATCTTTGCAATATTTAGATGTCAAGTGTAAAGTGTTTTATATGTTCAGTGTGGTTTTGTATCAGTCCATGAGACTTTTATTCAAATTACTCCCCAAAGCCTTATGAAGATTCTAAAATGTGCATGTCAGTAGTTATATTTTTTTAAAGGAGGAAAGCATTAAAATACTTCATGTAAGTTGCTCACTCTTTAGAAAACTTTCTGCCAGGATGACGATTTACAGAAAGAAGCAGTGTTAGTATCTGATGATACAAGATGGAGTTTTTTCTGTTTAAAGTCTTTTTGTTGGTGGTGGGTTTTTTTGTTTTTTTTGTTTTTGTTTTTTGTGTTTCTTTGTTGTTTGTTTTTTACCTTGAGATGGGGTTTCACTAATGTAGCCCAAACTGGCTTCCAACTCAAGAACCCTATCTCAGGCTCTCAAAATGTTGAAGTATAGGTATGTACTACCAAAAGAGTTGTTCTAAATCAGTGTTTTTCAAGTTAGTTTAGCTCACCCATCCCCAGTTTTTCATGAATAAATTTGCTTTTTAAAATTATCTTATCAAATATGGTTGATGCCACTTCTACCAAAGTCACTGTGGCATAGTCTTGAATCCTATCATGGCTACTAACTGCAGGTGATTTGTCTATGTTTTTATTCCCCTTCAAGTGATAGAGGGGTAGGTATGCTGTTGATGGTTCTGCTGTAGCTTCACAGTGGGTTGGAGAAGGACTTGGGAGCATTCTGGTATATTCCCATGGGCTCTCTGAATCATTTCACACAGTGCTTCCTACCCATTAGTGACTGTATCAGAAGTTCAAAGTACTAAAGTTTCATTTCACAGGGGTTAGAGAGAAGCCTGGCATTTGAGCCAGGACGTTCCTGTTCTCCATCTACCCCAAAGGAACCCTCCCTTCCCTATCCCCTACCTGAGTCAGATGACTATAATCCATTGGCCTCTACCCAGAAATGCTTTGGCTGAAGGTCCAAACTTGATTTTCAAGTTCCCAGCCACCTTTGAGCTCTAAAGTTCAAAATATGCAAGGAAGAGCAGTTCATGTCAAGCTCTCATCTCCCCCAGAGAGCCATGCTCTCCTTTCGCTCAGAATCATAGACTTCCTTCCTATAATCCTTTCCTCGGAATCCATAGGCATCACTCAGGGCTTGTCCCATGAGTAGGTTTGACTATGCCTAAATGGAAGACAGAAAGGAATGATGTAGCTTAAGATTATTCTCAGTACACCCTTGAGCTCCAAAACACAGTGTTTACCTTGCTGACCTCTCTTGTCTTGATAGACAGTGCAGAGGGGGACAATAGTGTGTAGGGAAATAAATACTGCATTGTTAGGAATCTGTGTCCAATAATCTCAAATGCAGAGCTCTGGCACAGTGTTCTGTCTGCTAGATAAAGAGCCCCACTATGCTCTCTCTTTAAATATTCCCAGTGAATGTTCCACATCCCAGTGTAAGGGCAACTATGACAGAACTGAGCCCAAACAATCAGTGCTAGCAATGAGAAGCAATGACAAAGGTGATTTTTGAAGCTCTCTGATTCCCATAAGCCAAAATCTCAAAGCCACTTCCTTCTCCTTGTAGAATTGAATTACAGGACAGGGCTGGATTCCGGTTTTCCTGTTTCACCTAAGCTACAGGAGGTCAGACTTGGGAGGAGTAGAACGTTTCTTCTTAAACAATAATGGGCCAAGATATTGAAGCTAAGATGCATGTATGCAAGTGCTTTTTGTTTGTTTGCTTGTTTTTTGTGTTTGTTTGTTTGTTTGTTTGTTTAGATAAGGTCTCACTATATAGGGCAGATTGGATTCAAACTCAAAGGAACCCACTTCAATTGGCCAAATGCTGAGCTTATAATCAGGGCTGCCCCACCTGGCTATGGATATATTTTCTATCATCTAACTTATGCTTTATGTCCATACCAAAAACATTCCACATGAGCAGAAAACCAGAGGAATAGTCCACCAGTACCCTCTTTCCTAGAATCAATTAGGTAAAGGAGCCTCTTTGCTTGGTTTCAAACAGGTGTATTAACTGTATTGAGGTTTCCCAAGGGACTGGAGCAGACTGTGGTTAGTAATGCTAATGGAGAGAAGAGGTTAAGTGTGCAAAACAACAGTCAGTGTGCTGAAACCATTGGGTAACACATACCTTAAAAAACAGTCATCTACTTGACTTTGGTCTGAGCTGTGAGCACTTTTCAGACGCTCAGTGAATAGGTTGGCACAGGCAGTCTACAGAATGGACCTTAATATGGGTACACAAAGCTCCCTTAAAACTTAGTCCTCCCAAACACCAATTATGATAATTACTTCCTCCAGCTCAAAAGGGAACTATTGCTAATACAAAAATTGTTTTTGGAGTGAAAACGGCAGGGGGGTGCAGGGAGGATGGTGGGGACACAAAGTGAGCCAAAAATACTAAAAGTTATCAACTTTACAACTCAAATTTTGTTTCATGCCGAGACAGACAGACAGCACACACACACACACACACACACACACACACACACACACACACACACACGGGGGTGGGGGGGGAGTGTAAAAAGGCCATAGTATTGCATAGTAGAGAGTGTACTGAACTAAGAACTAAATTTAAAGCCTTTGATCTGTGACTTGTGTCCAGACCCAGCCAAAGCAGCCAAATCCAAAGGCCAGTTTGACCAAGTATGATATTTCTGCTACCTGGGCCGGGGATTGGAAAGAATCCAGTGACAATGTAGAATAAGATGGTACAAAACCCTTAAACTCTTTTTCTGTTTTGGCTCAAGACTATAAACACTTATAGATAAGTTGTTTTCTTGATCTTTCCTTGGTGTGCCTACTAAACAGCTTGGTTTGGTTTGTGCTGGTTTGTGTTGGGTTGGCTATGGTGTAGTGGGTGGACCCTAGGAACTCGAATGCTGGCAGCATTCTCCAACTGAGATACATTTCACCTCTAGTCTTAGAAGACTTCTTTTTGGTAGAGCCTCTATATAATGAGCTTTGCATGGTTTGCTTTTAAAAAAAATAAGTTTAAAAACAGACACATTATACTCTCTAGGAATAAATAGTGCATTCTGGGAACTAGATTTTTACTGGTACTAGCTTTATCCCAGCCAGCTTTTAATTGATACAAGTTCTTTGCCCCAAGTTTCCTAAATAGTGAATAAAATCTGCTAGACAGAAGTAACTCAGAATAAGTCCTGTCCCTGTATCCCATGAGAACATGACTCTGTAGGCCCTTAAGCCTGAGTTAGGCAGGAGATGGCTGGCTTGCACTTGGATACATCCTCCCACATTTCCACCTATATCATTAACTAAAGTATGTCTTCCCATGTTTTGAGATACTAACCAATTGAAACCCCTGCTGTGGAAAAGCTGTGTTGGCTACCGTGCAATATTGTACAACATATACAGCATTAGGACGCTGTGGCTTAACCATAGCTGCATTTGTTGAACACTGGCTTGTTTATATATATGTATGTATGTATGTATGTATGTATGTATATATATATATACTTGTTTACATATATAGGGAGAGATAGAAAGAGAGATTTACATATATATATAGATAGAGAGATTCACACACACAAACATGTATATATATTTACATACATATATATGTATACACACACACACACATACCACACATACACACACACACACAAGCACACACATTTGCCATGTAGCCCAGGATGATTTCAGACTCACAGCAATCCTGCCTCAGCAGGAAAAATTGCCTCAAACCACATAGTTAAAAAACAAAGTCCCTGGTGGATAAGACTTTGAATCTTAAACTCTGAACTAATATGCCATCTCTCTTTACTCCAAACAGATTGTCTAGGGAACTTAACGTTAGGTTGACTTGGTTCTAAATATAAAGAAGGCCTCTTAGATCAGGGCTTTATATCCTGACTCTGTCTTACACCATCAACTCCCAGGGTACATGCTCACTGTAAATGCATAGCTGTACAGAAATGCCTAACTTGTGTATTAGCACAGATGTGAGTTAATACTTACAAGAATGCCCCCACGACTCTTTGTGAGTATACATTAACATAGTCTAATTACCCAAGTCAACAAGATGCAAAAATCTTTTGGCAACTCTCTATTTTTCATTCTTGTTTGTCTGTATGATGTGTTTGTGTGTCTGTGTGCCAGACAGCATGTATGATTATCAAAGAATAACTCTGTATATTTTTCTCTTTCCACTTTTTACATGGGTTCTGGGGATTGGATTTGTGTCATCAAGTTTTCCTAATAGCTGCTTTTCCCTGAGCCATCTCTCTGATCCACAGAAATCTTACTGTCTTCTCAATATGCCTTTACAGATTAAACTGACATGTTAAAATCATAAAGATGGAGCAGCTACAGGAGTAAGTAATTCAACAAGTGTGAGACTTTAGAGCTGCATCTAATGAGTTTTCTCAGAGGTCATTCAAAGACAGTGGAGGTGTCCATTCCCTGATGGTCTCAAGGTTTGGCCTACAGGTTAATATTTCACATGTCCTATTAAGCACTCCAGCAGGCAGAAACAGACATAGTGTAATCAAGGAAGCATATTCCCTGTCCAGGACAAAGTTCTAGGCACTTGAAGCAAAGATGTTTATGCTGCTTTCTTCTTGAATCTCCTTAATTCCCTTCACTATGTCTGCTTCATGCTCCTCTTTGTGAAAGTCATAATTGATATGTTTAAAAAAAAGTCCTGAGATTGTGAATTTTAAAAAGTACAGATTAAAAGTGGTGGATTTAAAAACAGCAAATAACAAAAGAAGCATGTTAAAAGGAGAAAAAAAATCAGTTTTGAGCTCAAAAGCTTTCATGGTTAGGTTTTGTGTTAATGAGTGCATTTATTATTCCTAAAATGGACATTTTTACAAAGTTTTAAGATCTTGGTGGGCAGACATTCACCTGTGTCCACAATGGCTTAATTCCAGTATTCTCCCCTCTCCCTTAAATGCTAACATCCTTTGATGTTCAGAACCCTATGTGCATTGTTTACTTCAAACCATCTAGTATTTTTTTAAGATTTATTTATTTACTATGTACACAATGTTTTGCCTGCATGTATGTCTGCACAACAGAAGAGGGCACCAAATCTCATTACAGATGGTTGTGAGCCACCATGTAGTTTCTGGGAATCGAACTCAGGACCCCTGGAAGAGCAGCCGATGTTCTTAACCTCTGAGTCATCTGTTCAGCCCCCATATACCATATTTTAAATAATTTCTAGAGCATTTATAATACTCAATATAATGCAAATGCTAAGCAAATAGTTATTATGCTGTTTTATTTAGGGAATGATAATTTTTTAAAGTCTTTACACATTTAGTACAGATGATTTTTTCTGGGTATTTTTGATCAGCAGTTTTTTGAACCCACAGATGTAGAACATTTGGATATGGAGTGCTGACTGGATTAGGTGTGTATACCATATTACCCTGAACTTTGAAAGAAGATTCTCTACTATGTATAGAACTGCCAAGTCCTTCACTCAAGTTATTCTAGCATTTTGAGACAAACAAATTCCTGCCTGTTCTGTATAATTAGAGTAAGAAGGTAGGTTAGAGGTCAGGTATAAGGACCTATAAAATTATGTCATGATGTTGCTTTAGAACCTTGTAGTCAGTAAGGAGTACCAATGAGACACCAGTACAAATCCCATTGACAAGAAGGGCAAGCAACTTTAAGAAAGTATCCATTAGATTTGTTTGCCCTTATAAAGCCTAGACTAGCTATTGCCCACTATGCTGGTTTTTCCAGGTTGCAAAATACTATGACTCACTTTAAGGACAAAACAAACTATAGCTGACTTTTATTAGTGCCAAGGACACAGTCATTCGAAGATGACTCATGCATCCTTCCGTTGTACATCTCTTAGAGCCTTCTCAGAAACCAAGGGAGATGTTGCAAGTTCCAAAGTCATCTGACTTCAGTGCCATGCAAGGAAGCTATTTCCACATTCCTTCAGGGAAATTTGTTTGAAGTTCAAAATCCAACTTGGATGTCTTCACTCAAGTGGAAGCTAATCTCATTGGCTCAGCAAAACTTCACTTACCATTGTCTGTTTTATATAATTTCTTAAGGAGCCCAGGGTATAGACTAACCTTAGAGTCTTCAATTCTTTCTACAGATATATAATCTTACTTCTATTTTCAATCTCCTAATGAAGGAAACACCCTGTTCTAGAAAGCTAGAAAAACCAACTCTTTAGATATGACCTATGTACACATCTTTGAGATTTCATCTGTAATCCTTGCCTTTTACTGTTCATCATGTATGGTTCCTATATAATTTCTTCTTTCCTTGATCTCAAGAGCCATATAATCATGCTGAAAATGAAAGACTATATGTGTAATTCAATATACACATCCATTTTTCTTTCAGAATTTCATAGTAAAGTTTTTCCTCCCTATGTTTCTCTTTGGTTACTACAACTGTTTAGCCCTAAACAGTGAAGGATATACAATGAAGTCCAATACCTTTAGAATAATAACAATGTCATCAAAGCTATGCTTTAACTAAGCTGGTAGGCACAAGCCTGTAATTTAACACGTGTGAAGCTGAAGCAGGAAGGAGGCAGTTTCAAAGCCCACAGTGTGTTTGAAGCCAGCCTGAGAAACTTAGTGAGACTCTGACTCAAAATACTACAGTGAAAAGGACCAAAGAGTAGGGGTGAAATATCAATGGGGAGCTTTCCTGGTATATGTAGTTTTAATCCTTAGTGTCTCCTCCTTACAAATGTTGTCTTTGGTGTCTGAAGAAAGGAATTGTTTATCAAAAGACATGGCCAAGTAGTTCTACTCACCTTCAGCCATTTCTGTCTGTTCCCTCCACCCCCAGGGAGCCAACACTTGATATGGTCATTGGCCTTGAGCTATATTCTGATATGTCATATGATATGACTATACCCACATGCCATGACACCATCCCTCTCCCTTAGGTGCATCAAAAGTGCTTTGCAGCACTTCTCAGATTTCTTTAAAATATTAAAACTTTGGAGTCAAAATTGATAAATTGAATTAGCTAAGTCTTTCTTTAAAACTTTGTTAGCAAAGCCAACAATTTGTTGGAGAATCTGACAACAGGTTCTGCAATGGGCAAGGAACACTTCTCAGCCAATAATTAATTCTGCCTGGTTTGGAAATCTTACCTCTGCTGTCCACATGCACACTGTGGAACTCAGATGTGAAGGATACCCCCACAGGTGCTGTAGGTGCCTTCCATAAAGAGGATAAAATGTATTCCATTCTGGGGAGAATTCTTAGGGTCCATGTTGTTGGCTTAGAAAATTAAAATCAGACATATTAACATACAGATAGAGAGCCCACAAATCCCAAACAATACAATATTTTTAAGGGTAAAACTATGGGTACTTAATTAAACTCTTCTATGTCACATTTAAGATATCCTCTTCAGCCATTAAGTTAAGAAAAAATAGTGTTCATTGCATTGGTTGGAGTTCAGCCCACATCAGTCATATTAAGAAAACTTAATGTTAAGCATACATTGGTATAAAGTCATTTTCAGAATAGTTGAGATGATAAAGGCAGGCCACAGCAAATCTCTCTAGGTAAGCAAATTGCAGAAAAGAGATGGCACCCTAAGGCTGATAAGAAAGTGGGAAGACACAGTTGATGAGTAGGGAGGATGCTCATCTAGTGCTAAAGCCCTATGCTCTGAGTACCTGAGACCGTGAAGTTGCAGAGAACAGTGAAGGCTGAGCTTGGTACATCCAGGAGACACACATTGAAGCTAGTTGTGCAAGTCCAAGAAAGTAGAATTCCAGCTTGACAATATCCCACTAGCAACTCCAGTTGGCAGACCTCATGTGCAACCAGCTGGCAAAGCAGTAGTATTTGCTGAGAACTGAGCCACATGTTGCAAAGACAGATGGAAAAGGGAGGTTCAAATAAGTTTCCATCTACTCCTGGAAGTTAATCTCTAAACTACATTAACTACCCTCTAAAATTTAGCACCCTCTGACAAAATTTCTCACTACATTTCTAAAAACAAAAACCTCACATACAAAAGGAAAGGTAGAGAGTTCTGAGAAATTAAAAAATGTTGATACACACAAATTCACACGTATGATAAGCAAGGAAGAGAATTTATACTGCTCCAACAGCCCAGGCTACCATCCATATGAATGACTCCCACATGCCAAATGAATCTTCTCCCATCAAGGACATTGTGGTCCTGAGGATTTGACAGACAGACATGAGGTTGATCTGTGAGAAACCATGTGATGAGCATGTGTATGTAGAAGGGAGAGAAGAGGACTTCAGAAAAGACCTTGGCTTACCTACTTTCTTCAGGGACAAATGAGCACCAGAGAGAGCAGGATGTAGGGCCAGATGCCCTACAAGTATCAGGAAGTAAAAGCAAAGGTCATTCCCAAAGAAATGATGAACTTGGGGCTCACATCCAGGTGTGAAAAGAGCGGAAGGTAAAGATGATTAGGCATTACTCATGAGCATGACATAGAAAATGAAAATAGCTGCTTTGCTAACATCCAAAGTAGAGCTTCCACAGTACATTTTCCAATTTTTTTTAATTTATAGAAAATTCATTCAATTATTTTTTTTAAAAAAATCCCATTGAAACCTAATTAAGAAAACACAAGTTGAGATACAGAGCTCCAAGAAAGGCATAGATGTATGACATGTACAGTAGGACCACTCACATGCAAGGAAAACAAAGAAATTGGGTGTGCCAGGAAATTATCAGCAAAGTGACTCTGAGAGGAGAATTGAGATTAACAGTCCATTGAGGATGGTAGGAAATGGAAAAGGGCATGAAGTAACAGTCCTTTAGTTTTACAAGCTTAACCTTGAAAGAATCACAGGAAAATAATCATGTAGTAACTGTATTGCACTGAAGTGTTTTCTTTATAAGATGATGTCTGAGAAGAGTTGGGGACTCATTGGAGAGAGGAGAATCATGTGGGAGAAGACCATCAGTGTACTTAGATAGGATCTTAGTTTCACTGATACTATTAGCACAAGAAAGCATCTTCTTGATTTGTAGTAAGTCCTCTGAAGTGAAGAAAATAGCTTTGAGTTTTGAAAATGACTAAGAAAATCACTTGTCATGTCACCAAGAACCGTAGAAACCAATGAAGGCACACAAAACATAGATGGCATGTGCACCACTCACGGCAGCATTACCAAATTATTACATATGGGATGAGTGGCTTAATGCAAGAGAAATTTATTGGCACAGTCCTTCTGAAGGCAGCTAGCCCAAAGTCAGGACATGCTTGCTGAGGCTTTGAGGTAGAACCCCATGCTGCATTGTGCTCTTAGCTTCAGGTGGATGTTAACCATCACTTGACTTTCTTTGGTTGGCAGACACATCAAATTAAGATCTTCTTTTGGATTTATATTTTCATCTGCTTTGTGATTCTCTTTCTCTCAAACCTCGATCTACCTTTGAATAGAAGGCATATGTCATTGGATTTAGGTACCTTCCCAACATAAATCCAACACAATCCCACTTTCTTACAAAAACTCTAGGCACTAAGTCTTAGACATACATTATGGACTAATATATATATATATATATATATATATATATATATATATATATATATAATATACATGTATATTATATATACATTTCATATATATATATATGTATATATATATATATATGAACACTTTCTGTAGCAAGACTGTGATTTCTAAGATAAAATTCATCAATGGGATGTTAAGGAATTCTGACACTGAACCAGACTGTGTGGGATAGAAAACTGGTTCTGTCACTTGGCAGGTGGTAAAGTGTCTGTGCCTTGGTTTTCCGTGGGAAGGTGTATTAATATTGTAATACAGAGCTATTGAAGGATTTTTAAGAGTTAAACAAGAAAAAGTCAAGTCTTAATTTTTATCTCCCATGTCTATGAAACAGCATGTATTCACATGTGGTAGGTTTGGTCCATGGTGTTGCCATATATGGGCAACACAGTATAGAAAGAAGAAGGCTTCTGTGGTACGGGAGTATCCTAGCCCTGAGATGGCTTTACAGTAAGTTTCTAAGCAGAGTGGCTCTCCTCTGCCATTGGTCTATAGTTTTAGAATGTTCATCCTCTCAAGTTCCTCTAGAGTATATAGAAACAGAATACCATGCAGTCAAAGGACCTTTTGAAACATTAGTTTACCCCTGTGTACCTGCAATGGCTATTTTCTTTTCTGTAATACACATGGAGGCATTATAAGAGCCCGAGGAACTACTGTTTTGAAGATTCTAATGGTGAATAGTAGCATAAAAGCATTTATTAATGTACTCAATGAATTGTACAAGAGATATCCTGAAACTCTCTGATACACTAGTTTGTCAATGAAAAAATGGAAATCATTTACTTATATTACTAATTTTTCAAATAGCATATGGAATAATGTGTTTCATTTTCACACACACACACACACACACACACACACATATAATTGTACTGAGCTCGTATTTACCCCTACTACCTTCCCCCATCAAAACTTCTCCTGTCAGTTATTCCCCTTCCTCTTTTACATATTCCTCCTTAAGCTTTCACACTGCATATGTATGATATATGCCATATATGTATAATATATGCCTATATATATTTAAATCTAGACTTCATATATAAGAGAAAGATGTGATATTTTGTCTTTCTTCCTTCCAAGTTCCCTCTCTTGTTTCCCCCCTCTCCCTTCCCCAAAGTTCCCATTCTACTTACATGTCATATCCACATATGAGAGAGAAAATGCAATGTTTACATTTCTGAGTCTGGCATATGTTGATTAACAAGTTGATTTCCAATACTACTGCCCCCACCACCACCACATACCATGCAGGTATTTAAAGTCCAGGGCTCATACAACCCGAAAGTTATATGTAGAATCTCAATAATAGGTTTTTAAATCTCTCAGTGAAATAATAACTCTGTTCTTTTCTATTTTGGGTGTGCTGGGGAAACAAGTCAGCTTGTAAGTATTCTTTTATACTCCTGGAGCACAACTACCTTTCTTAGCAGTTGTGTGGATAACTGAAACTCTGAATAGCCATTTTCAGACATCAGTTACAATCTTAACGAGCTCAGCAGGTCTGTTTCTATTTTGCTATGAAACCTAACCAGTTTGTGATCCCTATCTTTGATGCTAGATTCTTATGCCAAAGTTCTAACACAAGTTGCCGCACTAGGTAATCATTAAATGCTACCAGAAATCAAATGCTTGAAGAAAAATTTACCGAACAATCTCTTCCCATTCTGGGGAGCTTCAAAGGGAATAAGCCTGCCTCCAGAGTTCAGCCTGATAGAGAAGGATTTGCAAATGCATGCAGTTAACAAGAACATACAGGCAACAGAATGGCCTCTGTGGACATTGATGGCGTGAGCTTGGGTTTGCTTTATTGTTGCCTCACTATGCTTTTCCTCAACCCACAGGTGTGTGTCGTGGGTTATGTTCATTTGAGACCTGCATATTGAAGATTGCCTGGTGTCAGTGAGTGTCTGCTGCTGGGTTTTCTGCTTGCCTTCCTGCCATGTCTAACGAAGTAGAAACAAGCACAACCAATGGTCAGCCTGACCAACAGGCTGCACCAAAAGTGCCATCAAAGAAGGAAAAGAAGAAAGGTATGGGCAAATGGCTCTTGTTTGGCTGTCACGTGAGCTTACTCTTAAGTTCTGAGAAGGGAACTTTTATTTCTGGCAAAAGCAATTGGTTTGACTTCTGTGTGACAATACTTATTTTTTGCATCTATGATTATACCAACTGAAGTTCGGTTAGGAAAATTTCATAGTATTTTCTTAATTTTATATTTTTTTGTTTAAACATGTGGCTAATTATACAGTCATAACTATTGTGTAATTATCATTCAGTAATCTATTTACCACTTTGTTTTACTAACATCACCAGGTTTGAAAAATCAAAACTTTAATAAAACAACACTGGGCTTTAAGTACTGGGCTTTAAGTACTTCTAGATAGTGTCCAAGGCCTTAATCTGCCAGAGCTGGAGAAGATGCCATGGACTTCCTGCTTTGCTTTGGCCATGGCCCTTCAGTTCTAGGAATGAGACAGCATGTGTTTTTTGAGAGGAGAAAAGAAAATACAAAGGAAGCTATAATTACCCAATGATAGCCATGGAAATTTACCCTCAATTTGCTTTTGTGTTTTGATGGTTCAAAATGCTTGAAAATTTCTTTGGTGCCTTATTTTTTTTTTCATTAAAAAGAATATGCCATTTTGTAAAATCCATTCAAAACATTAAAAACTTTGATGAAGAATATTCCCAAGTCCCAATTCATGTGTTCTCATGAATTTCTCATCTGCATTTTGTGTCCTCAGGAAGTGTTTGTTGTTTGTTCTTATTTTTTTCCTCTTAATCTCAATTCTGTAGTCAATATTATGAAACATCATTTTTCTTAAAAGAAGTAAAAATGAGACAGTGGGAATCCCATGTATGATCAATTATGGTATGATAAAGATTTATGCTATTCAATTTGGGGGGATAGTGAGCACATGTTGTCATACTTAAGGGTGACATTTAAAAATAGGATTTACCCTGCATTTCTTTTTTACTTCTCAGGTTCTGAAAAGACAGATGAGTATCTGTTGGCCAGGTTCAAAGGTGATGGTGTAAAATATAAGGCCAAGCTAATAGGTATTGATGATGTGCCTGATGCAAGAGGAGACAAAATGAGCCAAGATTCTATGATGAAACTCAAGGTAGAGAGGGAAAGAATTCATTGTCTGTTTCAACTATGTGTCTAAAAGGGGGAATTCGATTAGCTCCCATCAACCCAAGCTTTGTTTGTTTGGTTGTTTGGTTTTGTTTGTTTTGTTGTTTTGGTTTGTTTTTTTTTTTTTTTTTTTTTTTTTTTTTTTTTTTTTTTTTTTTTGAGACAGGGTTTCTCTGTGGCTTTGGAGCCTGTCCTTGAATTCAATGTGTAGACCAGGCTGGACTGAATTCACAAAGATCCACCTGCCTCTGCCTTCTGAATGCTGGGATTAAAGGTGTACACCACCACTGCCTGGCTTCAAGCTTTTCTATTCATATATTGATCCACTAGTGTTTTCTTTCTGGAGAAGCATGTTTACTCTGAATCTGAAATTGTTCTAGAATTCATCTTTAATCAAGGGTCACAAGATTCTGGGTGCCTTTTCTTTTGGGTAAACTCAGTACTTAGATGAGCAAAGCCCATCCCTAAATTCTCAGTCATTAAATGATCTACAAGGCTTGGGGCAGCTGTGTGTGATATCTTATTCTACATGGAAGACACAAAGTAGGGACTTAGACAATGGCTCAGTGGATAAGTGTAAGGACCAGAATTTAGATCTCCAGCACCTACAGGAATACTGCATAACTGTGACAGCCCATCTGCAATCATGACATTCCAGGGCAGAGACAGTATTCCCATAGCAACCTGGTCTATACTAGAGAATTTGAGCTCTGTGCTCAAGATGAATCCCTGCCTCAGTATAGAAAGTAGAGAGCAATCAAGAAAGATGTTCAGTGTCATCTTCTGGACTCCATACATATGTATATCATATATATGCAAATATGTGTATGTATACATATGTATATTCTCCAAAGTAATCAAAACTAAATAAATTTTAAAAGAAGTCACAGAATGCCTATTGACTGAGAAATAAATTATTCAAGTAAAATATAGGACTCTAGTTGGAAATTGCCATTCAGTGTTTTGAATTTGTATGTGTGCACATGTTCATATGTATGTGCATGTATGTGCATGTGAGTGTGTCCAGAGGTTGACAATGAGTGCCTTCATTAGTTGTGCTCTACCTTATTCTTTGAGACAGAGTAGCTCGCCGTGTCTGGAGCTTACCAATTTGGCTAAACTAACTGACCAGCGAGCTCCACGGATATTACAGTCTCAGCCTCCCTAGCACTGAGATTACTTGTGTATACCATAGCACCCAACATTTTATATGGGTTTTGGGGGAGTCAAACAAGTATTCGTGCTCACATGACAAACACTCTGAGCCATCTTCGCTGGCTTAGTGTTTCAGAAATTTTAATTTCTACACTATGCTACTATGTAGACCTAATTAAATAATACAAGGTTTAGGTGAGCCATCCTCTGGGGATGAGAGTGTGTGTGTGTGTGTGTGTGTGTGTGTGTGTGTGTGTGTGTGTGTAATAACCCATCCATTACCCTTGATCAAAAGTGCTTAATCTTTTCATAGATGCCATCCAAGCTGAAAACAAATCAGTTTATCTTTCAAAACTTTTGTCATAAGAAGTATTATAGGATACTTTAAAATACATTTCTCTCATCCCAATTTCACCAGGGAATGGCAGCAGCTGGCCGGTCTCAGGGACAGCACAAGCAAAGGATCTGGGTCAACATTTCCCTGTCTGGCATAAAAATTATTGACGAGAAAACTGGGGTAAGAATTTGTGCTGCTTGCAATAGTTTACTCCTGAGTCTGACCATAGTTGAATTCCAGTGGAAAACCCTTTTCGTCCTCAAATAAGTAAAGGATAATACCATGTACTACTTCTCTAAATTAGGCAATAGAAAGAAAGGAATCAAGGTATCTTATTTTGAAGTTCATTTTCTATAAGAGATGTGAACAAGCCCCCAAACACAAATGTATCACTGCTGTTGTATGGTAATTATTTTGAACTTCAGACTAAACTAAGTTAATCTTAATATCCAACTTATTTTAAGGTATTGATCATGTGTGAATTTGGAGGCTAGTTCCAACCCTTTAGAATGTTTTTCATCTTTCTTTACCCCTACTCTTCCCAACTGGCAGATATAACTTATTTGGATTTTGTTTTAGTTTTCCTTTCTTTTTTATTTGAGGTAGCTATTATTCTATCACATACAATCAGTTTTCCTTCGTTATTGTTTACTTTATTCTAATCAGTACCCCAAAATAATAGTATTTTAGGTGTTCTGTAGTACTTTTTCCTTTGTTCTATAAAACACTGTAGGATTCAAAGTGTCATTTGTAACTCTGCTATAAAACACTGTTCATATCAAGACAACATGGCAAGATGTCTATTCATCCCTTCCAAGAGATACCTGTTATCTAATATGCAAAATCTGCCTGCCAGACTTAGGGCCAGGGCACCACGGTAAACGCCCACTTTGCTTGCTGTTCATTAGTTCCTCGGGTATGATTGTCTTTTATCACTATCATTCAGCCCTTAATAACTTTATCTCAAGTCCCCTAGGCAACGGTAGCAGGTTTCTCTCATAAGCATTATTTCTTTCTCCTCCAAGTATGATCTCTTTGGCAAGTTAATTTTAATACTCATATAAAATGATAAATATGAATTCATAACATTTATAAGAAACCATATAACATTTTTATTTGTTTCATAAAAACTTCATTTGGCAAAAATTAGTGTCTTATAGACTGAAGACCTGCTGTCAAGTCAAACTCAGTGGTTCAGAGGTGTCACTTGGCTTATCTTTTCAGTGATCTTAGGCATTTAGAAATGCAATTCAAGACACATTTTGCCACCTATGATAACTTTGAGGAGTTGAATCCTGGTGCTGGTGCTGGCTGGAAAGGATCAAGAGAGGTGGAGAAATCAGAGGACAGAAACCAATAGAGTCTCTGTGACATTTGACTTCAAATGACAAGGTCCCTCTAAGACAGGATGAAAATTATTATGGCAGCATTTCATAGCTTTGAGGTTCACTGGGTTCAGTCATCTTAATAAAATACAGGAGCCCTCCTGACAAATTCTTCAGCTTACTTACTTAGGTTGTCCATTTAAATTTGTCATTTTGTTAGGAAGCTAGACCTGCTTGAGTTTTGTTTGAATTTGACTTCTTGTTATTGCTTTATTGTAGGATGTGGCTCTAATTTTGATATGTGCTCAGTTGGTTATTCAGTTGGTTAGCTGGTTTTGAGATACTATCTTGTTGTGTTGCCTGAGCTGGTTTTTAATTCATAGGGCAAACTACTTCTCTGTCACAATCTTCCCAGTTCTATAAAGGCCACACCACACCCAGGTCCACTTGGGTTGGTTTAAAGGTTATGTATTCCTCCTTCACTGTAGAAATTCTTGAATTCATCTCAGTCCTTCCTTGCATGTGGCATTATATCTTATGGATAGAGAGTCAAGTCGAGCACTTATATTTTTAGCAAGAATGTTTTTCTACTTTTGTTTTGTATTAACTCTTCCTTTTGGAGCCCTTTCAAGAAAAAAATAAATCTAGATCTAGCCTGAATCAAACACTAAGAGGCTTTAACCTCTTGGTACATGCCTTCACATATGTTTCTGATGGTCAGTTGTGATAGCCAACAAGTATGTTCTATATTACTCACTGTTGTTCTTTCCTGTTCCCTTTTAAGGTAATAGAGCATGAACATCCAGTAAATAAAATTTCTTTCATTGCCCGTGATGTGACAGACAATAGAGCATTTGGTTATGTGTGTGGAGGAGAAGGCCAGCATCAATTTTTTGCCATAAAAACAGGGCAACAGGTAAGCTCTAAGACACAGTACACCTGAGGATTGGTCATCTGTTGAGAAAAGGAGTGTTTATAATTAACAAGAATTACTCGAAACAATTCATTAAGCCACAGTTCTTTAGGTCAATCATCATTCAGACAATAATTTATGCCTGAAAAAACTATTGAAAATGTCACTGATACTCATGTGTGTAGCAAAAGAATTGTGAGAATGGAATTTCTAATAGTGCTACTAATGAATTTATAACAGTATTGGATTATTCCCAGGGACCTTGAGGAAACTACAAAAATAGTCATGGTACCTCTTATTTTGTCTGAAGACTTGAAAAAAGTTCTGTTGTGATAAGTATGTTCTTAGAATTAGTGAAAACGTGTATTGACCTTAAGTCCTTTAGTTATCTGAGGGTGGAGATTCTCTATAATATAGGGAAGGGTTGTAAGGAATCTCGATAGGAAATATAAAGTACTGATGGGAATTGATTATGGACAAAGAGTGAAGATGTAAACAAAATGTTGTTAATGCTTTCTGTCACTTCAGGCTGAACCATTAGTTGTTGATCTTAAAGACCTTTTTCAAGTTATCTACAATGTAAAGAAAAAGGAAGAAGAAAAGAAAAAGGCAAGTGCTGCTTGAGAGACGTTCTGCTGGGTTCACAACTATATTCAGGCTCTATTTGGTGTCACATTTGAAAGCCATGGCTAAAGAGCTGAGCTTCTTTCCTTCCATGTGTAGCACTGTCCATTGTTCCTAGCAAGGAAATGGTGGGATTTTGTGCTTAGGACCATCTGATTTCAGTCTCTGGCTCCTTATAATGTTCATACTTGTTAAAGGACTTGACAGAGCAACCAAGCTTAAATCTAGAAAGTTTTCAAAGCTAGTATCTATGTGAAGAGGGGAGGGGCATATATAGGAAAATAGACAAGATTTTTTTTTCTCTTGGCCTATGAATGTGGCTATATTTGTTTCTTTTCTAACTCTCTTCCCAAGTACTAAGCTTAGTGAACCTGTGTCTTTCTGTTTAGGTCGAAGAAGCCAGCAAAGCAGAGGAGGTAAAGCTGCCTTTTGACTTCCTGTGAAGTGGGTGATGTGTGGAAGCCATGTTGGCTCCCTGCAAAAGCATTCTCCCCTCCTGTCTTGGTCCTCTGAGCTAGTGGCCACTCTTTCCATGGGAGTAAATAGTTAAAAATTATTAGAGAGCAAATTATAACAGCTTAATAGGATAGTTGGGCATGGAAATAATTTTTATGGGGCTACTTCATCAATTTAATATTTGCCTGTTATTTGCAGAATGGGAGTGAGGCCCTAATGACCCTTGATGATCAAGCTAACAAACTGAAGCTGGTATGTTTGGGATGTTTTGTATTCATTAAATATGGGTTTCTACCTCCTGTAGATCTTGCTAATACTGAACCTATATTGAATCCATAGGAAATTCAATTAGGACAAGTATTTTCCTATATATTGAAGTAATATCTATGTTAGTTTACAACATAGTCTATTTAGTAGGTTACCATTCTCTAATACAGCACTTCTTTAAGGTGTTGACCAGAGTGATGTGCTTGGGGACAAGCCTACATTTCCTGACATAAGCAGCTTAATATCAAATCTGAATGAAATCAGCTACAATCAATTATGACAACTATTTCCTATAGTTTAGGACACAAACAATTACAATGATAGACAAAGTAATTGTTTTTAGTAGACACATCTGAATCTAATCCAAATACTTTTTTAAGGGTATTGACCAGATGGATTTGTTTGGGGACATGTCTACACCTCCTGACCTAAATAGTCCAACAGTAAGTGCTTTGTTTTTAAATTTGCAATGTAATTGAAATAACATCTATAATCCCAAATTTACAATTAACCAGAAAGCTTGATCATTTCATGGAAACTTGGAATGTCTTGCATTTTCCTCATGGAATAGAAGTGGCTCCTAGAAAAATAATTTGAATCTTAAGTCACCATAGGAACCTACCACTACTAATTTAGATATATTAGCATAGCACAGAGGCTAAATCTGCACTGCTAGCCAGTCAATGTGTTCCTTCTTGGTAATAATTTAGGATCAGAGGGAGGATCTGTATTATTATTCTTGGCATAAATCTACTTGAAAGAAGTATGTTTATTAAATAATAAATCCTAAATTGTCTTAGTTTCCTCATCTTTTTCTGCTTTTCTTTTTTGCAATTTATCAGCATGAGTTTGACAAGAAATAAGAGTTAAACAAGGAGCCAGGCATGGTGGCACATGCCTTTAATCCCAGCACTCAGGAGGCAGAGTCAGGTGGATATTTGTGATTTCAAGGCCAGCCTGGTCTACAAAGCGACTTCCAGGACAGCCAGGGCTGCACAGAGAAACTTGTCTTGAAAATACAAAAGCAAACAAACAAAAAAAGGAGCTTAATAAGGTTCATTTTATGATTAACAAAAGTCTCTTCATTTTAGGAAATTGCTAGTTTTTATAGAACAATATTGGCAGGCCTGTGTCAGTCGTGTGAGAATATAGCAGTATTTTACTTTATTGATATGAAAATATTCGTCCAGCAGGAAAACTCACTTATGCTGAGATTTAAGGTTTAAGCCTTATTTTTCAGATCATCTATAAAACAGGCCCCACACAGAAATAATCATGTCATTTTGAACCAACTTTTATTATTCATTTCCTAGTTTCCTGAGCACCTGCTATTGGCAAATAATAGCAGCAAGAAAGATGCAACCATTCTGTCTACCAAGGGCCACATTGAATGATGCAAATTTCAGGATGTTCACCTAGCATGCAGATTCAGATAATGTTTCCAAGGAAGGGAGTTTCTAGACTTGAACATTAGCAATAAGAAGGCAATAGCTAGGCAAGCAGAGAATTGGTACATGCAGAATAATGGAGGAAGTGTCTGGATAAGACCCTTTTAAATCAGGAAATTTTCAAGTAAGTTTTCATGATGTGTAGATCTCAGGTATTGAAGTGAGTCAGAGAGAGAGATTGGGAAGAATTTTTATTTCCAAGAGTACTACAGAGGAGCCCAGCAGGCACATCCTCACTGCACAAATCCACAGAAGCATGAACTGTGTACAGTCATCTCTGTACCTACACATAAGAATCATACTGTGTGATGGCATCTTAACATCCTTGCAGAGACTACAATAGAGGAGCTAGAACTACTGGGTAGTCATCCACATAATGAGTCCTTTCCTATTCACTATCCCTTGGCACATTCATTTTTAGTGTTTTCAGGATAAGATTTTTGGCATATTAGGTTAGCTGATACTGGAAGGACCATCCTGGTTCTGAGGGCTTTTTGATTCCTCGACAGTCTTGGCAATTCTTTATTAGTAGATAAGAGAAATCAATATCTGTGCAATTGTCTTTCTAAGTGTCACACTGAAACAGGCCACCCAAGAGAGAGGAAAACTCTTACAATGAAATTGCAGAGGAAGAAGCAAGAAGGCACTTACTTCCTTGACTTTTGTGGATTTTTGAAGCATTCTGCATACATAATGAAAATACAGCATGGATGATCCTTATTCTTATACCAGTGTTCTTCCAAACTAAAAATTTTTATTTGTATAAATTTAAGTTTTAGTTTAAAAATAAGTTAAATATAAATATAATCAATGTAGGTAATATCTGGTAAGTTTTTTGTTGTTGTTGTTTGAGTTTTGTTTTTAAGGGCTAACAGGACTAACTATGTGTTCGTTAGACTTTGGCAACATATTCTGTTGCATTGACTCCAGATGCAGAGGTCACAAAATAGATGTTTCTCTGACTAGTAAAATTAGCATGTTTCAGAGGTTTTCAACTCTTAAAACAATTGCTCTGGAAAACGTAAAGTGTAGAAGAAAAATAACCAAATTACTTAGTCTCTTTTAGTTATCCTTCGTGGCTATAGCTTCTCCCAAATTGATGAACAAAGCTTTTACACACGTCAAATATAGTGTTTACATCCCTTAGAACATATTTTTTTTTTCAAAATTACTGGAGCTTTGTTTCATGGTGCCTAAGAAATAAAGAGAAAGGGGAATTAAAGGAGGGAAGAAGGTACAGAGTCAGGCAAAAGTGAATGAGGAAAAGGAGAAATAGACGAGGTATGTGACCTTTAACTTTGAAAACCTGACCACTTGAAAGACTACAAGAAATGATCCACTATCGTAGGCATTAAACCTGGCAAATTAGATTAGGTACAAAATTTAAGTAATATGTGTATTATACACATTTATACTCCCATAAATGGCATGGGGTAGATACAGGTAAAACTGAAATATCAATAAGAAAAATGTAAGGAAAACCCCGAGTTTGAGCAGGGTCATTAAAGTATAAAGTGCAATAGATAGTAGCTATGGTAAATCAAGTGGGGTCCTACCATGTAGCATTCTGAAAGCTGACCTAAAGAAGGTGGTTTTAAAGTCCATAACAGATGGCAGGAAGCCAACAATGGGATTGAAGCCTTAGTTAGCTACCCAGAGAAGAGCAGTAGATCTTGGTTTTCAAATATTGCCTTGGTGCAGTCCTCACACCTGCTTGCTGAAGAGGCTTGATTGACTTTCACATCTGTCTGAAGGTGTCAATGGGTAGCCAAGTGGAGTGGTGACAGTCCAAAAAGCACTGATGAAGCTTTGACCTCGGGAGTAGATGAGGAGTCTTACGTCTGTCCAGTCTAGTCTTTCGGTTAGACACTTCAGCTTGGATCCACAAGCCTGACCTGAGGAGAACCTTATACATTTTGCTCGTAGGGTGACTATTCAGAAGTCTAACACTGTGGCTCGTTTGGTGTCTTAAGAACTTCTTCTGAAGTGTCTGGAAAGGAGAACTCTGCCAGCTGTGAAAACCCAACTATGCTAACCTAGAGGTGGCTCTTAAAAAATAAACACTGAAATCAAGCTTCCAGAATGCATCTTATCCCACCTTTTGATTGCTTAAAGATCCACTCATTAAGAAGCCTTCCCATTCATTTGTTTGATTAAAAGCTTTTAAATTTAAGTTCTTTCTTGTGATGAATCCTTCTAGTTATAAAAAAGAAATCAGGCTTTCAAAAAAGAAAAAAACCTGATTTTACATTTTCCAGTAAAGAAAATAAAAAAAGAGAATACAGTTTTGACCTGATTTTTGTGGCCTCTTCTATGTCACAAAAGAGAAATAGGACTTTATTCTTTTCTCAAAAAGAGAGACTTTTGAGCACTCTTTGTCCTTATTAGCTGAAAACATTCAGATTCCTTTTAAATTGTTCTTGTCCCAGTGATCAAAACAGTTCTCCACCCAGGCCACTTGTTAGATGTCTTCTTCAACTCCTTCCCAGCTGGACAATGTTTCTTGTTTACAATCTATGGCTGTCATAGTTAAGTATTTAATGTATCAAAGTCAGACATAAAGGTCCTTCCCAGGGTAAATAATAATTAGGTATGAACTAGAATAAAAACGTGTCAAATTGATCAAATTGGTACCTTTGATGCTAAAAATTTTCATAAGACAAGTGAAGAAACCAAACAATTAACATCTATATTTTTCTCATGTGATAGAGAATTGGATTTAGTAGAGTTATGCATTCTTCATGCTTTGATGATTACATCCTAAACCCTCATTTTCCCCTTAGATATTAGCTGACTTTAACGCTAAATAGGTGAGATCATTGCCACAATACAGGAGTTAGGAGCTATGTTCTGAAAATACTGATTAGATGTGATCAGTGTTTTGAGTGTCACATACAGAAGAACACACAGGAAAGGTTACATCCAAGAAGGGATGAGGATGGTAAAGATGAGAGGCCCAATTTGGTTAGTATCTTTAGTAAGATCTTTGTCTATTCAAAGAGTGAGACATAGTGACCCGGATAAAAATGGAGAATCTTGTTTTCCCCCAGAGGAAGGAAATACAGTTGACCTTAAGTTTCATCACAGCCATAACTATGAAATCTGGAGCTGTGGAATATAACTCAGTGGTAGAATGCTTATCTGAGATTCTCGAAGCCCTGGGTTTAGTTCCCAGAACTGTACACATACATACACAAGGTACACATATGAATATTAGCCAATGAATTGTCTCATTTAGAGAGATAATGTTAGAGACTGCTGGAAAAAGAATTATGAACTGTATGTTTCCCTATGAAGTCAGTTCATAGGACCAAACAGTATATTCAGATAGCCATTTAATGTGAGTACCAATTAATTCAAAGGCATCAGTTGAACCAATGCAGATAATTAACCTAGCCATCTGAATGAATGGAATAAGGAAAGCACAAATTGAGCAAGATTTCATTCACTGAAGGAGGGGCGGCAGATCCCATGGAAACTTACAGCTCACAAACCGAATGAGGAATTAACTCCCAGCCAGTCAACACTCAGGGAGTTGATGGGAGATGGTAATAGCCCCAAATTCTAATAGGAATCCTGATAATCCTTTGTCGTTTTGATGTAGTTTTCTCGTTTGAAGTTATAACATGGACTAACACTGTATCTTTCTCTCTCTTTTTTCCCCCAAATGTGCTAGGAAAGCAAAGATATCCTGTTAGTGGATCTAAACTCTGAAATCGACACCAATCAGAACTCTTTAAGAGAAAATCCATTCTTAACAAATGGCGTCACCTCCTGTTCTGTCCCTCGACCAAAGCCTCAGGCATCCTTCTTGCCTGAAAATGCCTTTTCTGCCAATCTCAACTTCTTTCCCACCCCTAACCCTGATCCTTTCCGTGATGATCCTTTTGCACAGCCAGACCAATCGGCACTCTCTTCGTTCGATTCTCTCACATCTCCAGATCAGAAGAAAGTGAATTTGAGTAGCTTGTCTACTCCGCTGAGTAAAGGGCCCCTGAACGGTGATACCGATTACTTTGGTCAGCAATTTGACCAGATCTCTAACCGGACTGGCAAACAGGAAGCTCAGGCAGGCCCGTGGCCCTATCCAAGTTCGCAAACCCAGCAAGCAGTGAGAACTCAAAATGGGGTATCTGAAAGAGAACAGAACGGCTTCCATATCAAATCTTCCCCGAACCCTTTTGTGGGAAGCCCTCCTCCCAAAGGACTATCGGTACCGAATGGCGTAAAGCCGGACTTGGAAAGCTCTGTCCAGTCCTCAGCACATGACTCCATAGCCATTATCCCACCTCCACAAAGTACCAAACCCGGAAGAGGCAGAAGGACTGCTAAGGTGAATTGTCTTTTCCACATACCATTAGCAGAGTGCATGCGCGGTACCAAAGGGTGGTGTGATACAAGCTCTCTTCCCTGCTGCTCTTTTAGTTTCCTGTGTGGCTGTGAAATAGAAGGTGGGATAAGACACATCGGCCCTCTAGGAATATGCCCCTCTAGTCAACATTCTTCCTAAGCTTGCCAACAATGTTTGTCACATCTGCTTTCCGTTTGCATGTCTGGTCACCTAATACTAAACTAAACACAAGTTGTTTTTGTTTTTGTTTTTTTTTTCCATTGTTAATGCTGCTATGCTTCTGTACCTCTGGTAAGTTTGATTGTCATGTTCTGGGATGGGAGGGAGAGCGTTCTTGTGATTCTTTTGATCCTGTCCCCACACTAACACATGTCCTGCACACCCATCATCACTGATATCCATGGTGGTGGTTTAAAATTCTCAAGTCTGTCTCCTCTTTTAAATGTAAATGTTAATTTAATAACCCAGTGCCTTAGAAACTTACAAACGAACGCTATTACCAACTTCATTCAAAAGTGACTCCAAGTACAGTACCAGGCAATTTTTACAAGCTCTCATAGGAATGTGCAGCCTTACCTAATGATGAAAGTAGTATAGTCTCTATGGAAACTGATTTAGATAGAATGGAATGATTGAAATTATTTAGGATGCTTATATTGCCCTTCCTTTCCCAGCTTCAAGTTTTGCCAATAAGGAGACAAGACTGGCATAAAAGGATAAAATGAGAAAAATAGATTTCATTTTGCAAGTCCAAGATGGTATCTATTAGCCCATTCACTACAGCCATCTGTGTCTCTTACCCCCACCACACACACACACACACACACACACACACACACACACCTTACCTTTGCTCTTTTATTTATTGGTAGAAGTAATCATTTTCCATTAATAATAGATTTTCCTCTGTGTGGAGGTTAGCCTTGGGGTAAGGTGCAGGAGACAAATGGAAGCTGTGTTTGCTGTCGCCCTGAGTAACTTTTGTCCCTCCTCCCTCCTTGTCAGTCTCCAGCAAATGACTTGCTTGCATCAGACATCTTTGCCTCAGAACCTCCAGGCCAGACGACACCCACAGGACAACCTGCAGCTCCTCAGACCAACCCTTTGGATCTCTTCAAAACAAGTGCTCCTGCCCCAATGGGGCCCCTTGCAGGTCTAGGTATGTTCCCAGAGTTGGAATTAGATGTGTCTCTGCTACTGTCACTCATAGTGATGACACATAGAAGGAAGGCACTTCCTATGCTGGTGGGCATCAGATGGGAGACCTCAAGCAACACTCCCTGTGCCTTTACTCCTGCATAGCCCACATGCCTGACATTCCTGCCTGCTATCTGAAATTCAGCTCTCTGGGCTGCTATGTTACAAGAAGTCTGCCTTCAGTGTTGCATGTCCCTGAAAAGCTGGCAGTGGCTTTCAGAAGTCAGTTTTAAAGGATTCTGAAGTCAGACCTGCTTCCATGGTAAAAAGAGGATGCATCGAGAGTCATATGTTCTGTCTGCACAGGAGCACACATGCTTTCCATGACATTCACCTTGACAGATGGAAGTCTATCTCCTCTCAAGGCTCAAATCCTCTCTCTTATGTACCCCAGGGTGGGTGTAGGTTAAGCCAGAAGTAAGGCTAAATCAGAAACTGAAAGTCTAAGTTCCAGACTCAGCTCTGCCCCTAGGTCTAAATAGGCAGGGAATGGGCCAGAATCCTGATCTGTTTTTGAATACTTGCCCCTTAGCAATCCACAATTTTTCTAGAATTTTCTAGTAATTTTTCTAGAAGAGCATCTGTGTAGAGCTGGGAGGTAACTATTAGAAAAAAAATAAAGCTAGAAGAAGCATAGGTGGAATTTTCTTAGACAGTGGGATGTACTAGGGTGAAAATAAATTTCTGGCTTGCCTGATGCCCTGAGCCTTTGCTGCAGGATGGAGATAAAGGGATGCTGACTGAGGTCTGACCCTGTTACTCTTCCACCAGAGCTCTAGTCCTTTTCAGACTTCAGAAACACCAATAATAGTCTTTGCCATCCTGCTGGGGATTCCCTTTGTGTCTTGCTTCTTGGCACCTGTGCAAACTCAAATAGAATCTGGCTTGGGAGGTGGAGGGGCCAGAGATGAAGAAGGACTCTCTGGCCCTTTGGTAAGATTTGAATGAAGATCATAGCTTTTCCTACCCTCTGTAGAACCAGGCACCAAGATTCCTTTTTCTTCCTTCATTTCCTTTCTTCTCTCCTTTGCTGTTTTCCTGCAAAGGAGAGCAACTTCTTTCTGCCACTATATGTCTGTCTAAGCATGTCTGGAGTAGGGATGAGATAGGAGTTGTTGCCAATGCTGAGTGCTGAAACTCAGGTGAGTGAGAAGCAGTCCATAGGTTCCAGGCTCAATGTTATAGCACCAAGAAACTCTCTCCAAGTACATGGTGCACGTTGGAAGCCTCCTTTTTTGGCATTGTTCTTTTTGCTGTACCCACAGTGAAGCAGCTGGTGTCTTTCCTCCATAGAAAGGCAGAGAACTTGCATTCAGCAGCTGTGACTAGATCACATCCCAGAGCTCTGTAGTCTAATATCAATGCCTTGAAGAATTCTTACAGCCAATATTTAGCAAGTCAGCCTGAAGATACAGCTGGACCCTATAACTGTTAATTTATTCAGACGAAGTGAAGCCTTTTGGCATTGTGCCCCTGTTGAGGCCTTGGGGTATACAACTGCAGAATACTGATGATTCTTCCAAGTTTGGACATGGAACTCAAACTGAGCCCCACAGTGTAGCCCCTGTCCATTGGCAGTGATCCTCAGCCAAACCATGGAAGGTTGTAGGTCTGGCTTCCGCTCGACCCAGCTGGGGGACTGTCTCCTCTTGAGATCTGGAGAAGGGGGGCATTACAGGAAGCTGAGCCCTCAGCTTTGACTTGTACCCTGTGTTTTGATCTAGCGTCAAAAGGTAATAAAATTAATGCTTTATGCCCACACTCTCTTTTCCCTCAGTCCTTGCCTCTACTTTCTCCAGCTGGGCCATAAATGTTTTAGAAACATAATGGGTGGAGTCGGGGAGATGGGAATGAAGGTTGGCACAAATGCAGGCTTACCAAGCCCTTACTTCCTGGCAAATGAAATATTTTTCTTTTTTATAAATGGCACTCCCGTTTATACTATCTATGACTAGAGTTAAAGAAGTAGTTCAGAATGAAGGGCGGTAAATGGGTGTTCCCTTTTGTGTATTTATTTTTACACTACTGAGTGGCTGAAATGATTGGAAAATAACCCTTTCTTCCATTCACAATATTAAATTGTTTTGAAACATTATCAATAGCTTTGCTCAAACCAAAGCCACTTTTAAGGCTTAATAAGAGAAACCATGTCTTGGTTACTATGTGAATTAGCTTCCCATTGAACAAGTAGTTGCTTCTTATGCCTTGCCATGAAGAGGTCAAAATGGGAGAATAATGTACTGGGGTCAGGGCCAAGGTGCATGAGTTTGTCCCTATGGATATGGACTATGAACTTCCCATATTTGATTCAGTTTCGTCATGGAAAAATAGGCATGCTCATAAAGCAACGTGACCATTCTATGGGGGTGGAGCAAATGTGTTCCTGACCAGATGCCAGCACTCAAGAAAATAAAAGAATCAAATGACAAAAAGATCAAAAGAAATGACCCTATGCCAGTCCCTAAACCCCATTTCAAAGTTCTTCTCATTCTGAAGGAATGAAAAAAAAAAAAAAAGCAACAAATCTTTTCTATCTCACGTTTGAAACCTTTTCATGGTTGAATTAGAAAATGGATAATGAAAAAATGCTGTGCTCTGACCTTCAGAACAAGTAGGTTTCAAGAGTAGAACAGCACTGCCCATGACTGAGAATGAGGCTGGACTGGGTTAGCAGATGGCTAGTGCTTTGGGTTTTTTTCTCATTAATGCAATTGGGCAGAGAGAGCAGAGAGAATGAATGTCCTGTGTTAGAACAGGTTGCAGGGCAGGACGGAGAGGTCTGGGTTCTCATGAAGAACATGGCAGGGAGGCAAGCCCTGGGGATAATACTCTCTGACAACAAGAGGCCACAGTTACCCACAAGGGCCTGATTTTCCCTCTAACTCTGGCTCCCCTCTAACTTCTCGCAAAGTTTAGTGAGTGACACATGGCAGGAAGCTCTTTTATTGGGAGCAGCCATCCCAGGATTTTTACATGTAAAAGTCTAAACTATATGGGCCTCGGCTAAATTTCATCTTCCCTTTATGTAGCTGTGTCGACTTTGGCAGCATTAAAAGGCAGGGGACCTTTGAAACTGGAGAGACATTCTTGGAGAACTCATGTGCATTCATGATAACCAGTTTCCATAAGTCCTCAGAAGGAGCCAACTGTTAAATGCAAAGACTAAATAGTGCCTCCACGGAATGGATTATCCTAATTAACTACTTAATAATCCATGTGATTTGCACATTTGTCCACTTGACAAACCAGCTCTTACTGTTTGCAAGTTCTGTTCAGGGTGTTTGGAAGTTCATCAATATACTTTTGATAAGCATTTATCTATTCATGATTGGGAACCTATGGGGTGTAAGTATGAGGATAGTAAAATGTGTGGTAGAAAAAAACATGCAACAAGTGTTTGAACACCAGCTGAACAATGCTAATGAGTTAACCTTCAGAGTGATTTCATCTCTTGAAGCCCTTAGTTCTGGGTTAGCTTCAAAACTTCATAAGGGTGTTTGCCTTGGGAATGGTCTACAAATATGTCCAGAAAGCCATGCTTCTTAAAAGTCAAGAATTCTTGTCAAATGGACAAATATACCCAAAGTATGATAATGTTATGGATGTTTGAAAATGTCACAAATTCAGGATTTTATGCAATTAGTACATTGTTATAAAAATATAAGAGTTGGGTAGGGCGGTGCACGTCTTTAATCTCAGCACTTGGGAGGCAGAGACAGGTGGATCTTTGTGAGTCTGAGGCCAGCCTGGTATTCCCAGCAAGTTCCAGGACAGTCTACAAAGCTACAGAGAAATCCTGTCTTGAAAACTCATGAATAAATAAGGGAAGGAAGGAAGGAAGGAAGGAAGGAGGAAGGGTAGGAAGGAAGAAAGGAAGGAAGGAAATAAAAGAATCCTCTACAAGCTTGTCTCCTGATAACACTTTCTCCCTCTTTCTTCAGGTGGTGTTCCAGTAACACCCCCTCAAGCAGCACCTTGGACACCTGTTGTCTTCAGTCCTTCTACAGCTGTGGTCCCAGGAGCCATAATAAGTGGCCAGCCTTCAGGTTTTGGTCAGCCAATCGTTTTTGGTGCAACCCCAGCAGTTCAAGTTTGGAATCAGCCTTCATCATTTGCAGCCCCAACTTCCCCTCCAACCCCTGCAGTTTGGTGTTCTCCTGCCCCTGTGGCACCCAATGCTTGGTCATCCACAAGCCCTCTGGGGAACCCTTTTCAGAGTAACACCTTTCCACCTCCTGCCATGCCCACTCAGTCTCCTCCTATGCTGTCCTCTGTCCTGCCCACACCTCCTCAACCACCTCCCAGAAATGGTCCCTTAAAGGACATCCCCAGTGATGCTTTCACTGGCTTAGACCCACTTGGGGACAAAGAAGTCAAGGAAGTGAAGGAAATGTTCAAGGACTTCCAGCTACGCCAGCCACCTGTTCTACCCTCAAGGAAGGCAGAGACACCTTCTACTGGGACTTCAAGTGCCTTCTCCAGTTACTTCAACAGTAAAGTTGGCATTCCTCAGGAGCATGTAGACCATGATGATTATGATGCCAATCAACTGTTGAGCAAGATTAATGGTAAGTTTGCTCACTTATCTGCTGACTAATGTTTCAGCTGTCACACAGTCCCATGGGGATCTCAGGGGACCCTTCTATTTCCATCAATAATCCACTTCCCACTTCTTCCGGAGTTCAGGTTAACCATTTACCTCTTAGAGCCCTTTACCTCAGCCAATCCCAAGGACTGGCCCAATGCTGCCCCCCAGTGACTATTCTTGAGAGGGCGTCTAAGAACTATAGATGTGATGACCGATTGTGACATTTGAAGAATTGAATGATAATCTAGCCCACATTCCACAGCCACACACAAGAAACTTCTGAGTGTCTTCCACTTTAGATAAGATACAGATGTATCTTTTTTTGATAGATTTCTGGTATGTGTGGTAATTTTTATTTCACTGTTGTAAAGAATTCAAAGGTAAGCCAGTCAGAGAACATGCGTTGTATGTAAGCAAAGTTTGTCTACTAACTGGGTTCCTTGCCTTCCAGAACCGCCAAAGCCAGTTCCAAGACAAGGTCTCCTCTCAAATACCAAGTCTGCTGACAATTCTCTTGAGAACCCCTTCTCTAAAGGATGCTTCAGTTCACCACAGCCCTCTGTGAGTATCAAATCCTAGAAGAGCATACAACAGACCCCTATAGCTTCCTGAATCTACCTTCCCTATGCAATAACTCTTCACTAAGAATCTCTATTTGCCTATGATGCATTATCAGGAAACTTCACAGTGTGGATATCTAGTCAAGCTGAGTAATATGATGTTGCACAGGCACTGCCATCTTGAGGAATAATACCATCAAAATCCTTCCTTTGTATTTTACTTTCTCCATCTTGTGAAAACATTATGGCAGATGCTGAATCAAAATAGTCTCTTAAAATCTTTTAAAGATAAAAATTCTGTAGTTGATAGTTGTATACAACTTCCAAGCTGAGGGAAGCAAATGAAGTTCTCCACAGCCTTAACTTTGAACAAACAATATGTACTGTCCATCTCCAAGCAAGTAGACAAGAATCACCGTAGACATGTACAATGTCTGATTGGTTCTCAATGTGTGGGTTGCTCCCTCTTGGGGGTTGACTGACCTTTTCACAGAAGTCATATGTCAGATATCCTGCATATCAGACATTTACATTATGATTCCTAACAGTATTGATATTGAAGTTCTGAAGCAGTAATGAAATAATTTTATGATTGGTGGTCACCACAACATGAGGAACTGTATTAAAGGGTCACAGCATTAGGAAGGTTGACAACCACTTAGCTAAGTGATATTTAAATGACAGGTTTAATCATGTATTTTTTTTCTTATGACTATAATAGTGTTCATTGTATTGTTTTTATCTCTTAGGTGGCTTCTCAGCCTGCATCTTCTGATGCCCACAGGAGCCCTTTTGGAAATCCTTTTGCCTAACTTCTGTAAGTAGGAGAACCTACTTAGCATTTTCTCACAGTGGGTGAATGGTGAGAAACTGTGATACAGAGGGTAAAGGGTGAGGTTTTATTTTTAGAATTGGAAAGTGGCTAAGTATGTATAATTTGGAAGTAATGAGGCTGAGCATTTAGGAAAGTAATTCCTACAAGCAGTAATCAATCTAGGACACACAAATTTCTATCTGTGATTTTGATACTTCAGTTCTATATGGAAGTACATTCAATAGAACATGGCCTCAAACTCTATAATGGAGAATAATCTTCTTCTGGATCTCCTGCCCCTTCCTCCTCCTCTTAAGTGCTGGGTTTACAGACAGGCACCACTACACCAAGTTTTATGTAGTCTTTGGAGATCAAACCTGGGACTTCATGAATGAAGCACTCTCCCAGCTACATCTCCAGACCTACTTAAAAAAAAAAAAAAAAAAGACTCATGTTGAAGGGGAAGAATCCTGGTAGCAATTTGGATCTCTATAAAATGTCCAAGTTTGAAGGACTTTTTGATGATAATACAACTCCTCTTTCATTTCTTTCCTCAATGGTAATCTCAAATTGGTCCCTGTGGTGGGATGTGTTACCCTGACACCAGTGACAGTCTAAAGTTCAAAGTGAGTGAGAGGCTTGAGCATGCTATCTCTAGTGACTTTATCCTAAGAAAGCTGAGTCTCCACCAGGGCTTCATGTCATCTGCTCTTTTCATCAATAATTGGCACCAATTGTGTTCTAATCTCATGACATGGAAGTGAAGAGAAAAATGAAACCCTAGAATGTTAGAGAAGGCACAGCCAGAAATGATAGAACTATAAAATGAATGGGATGAATCCAAAGCCATTTTATTTCAATATTTCCTCATCCAAGCAAGGTTAAACTCTATTTTGATTTATCTGTGATATTTAACTTCCTTGCATACAATAATATTTATTTCCCATTATCCATGGAGAATGCATTTCAAATTTCCCTGACGATTTCTGAAACCATGAATTACAATTTAGTACCAACCTGGTTTTTATTATATATAAGTGACTAAAATGTTATTGATAATTAGGTACAGAGATTAATAGTAGAAAATAATAACAATAACCTTTACTGGTCATGGCTTGGGTGTTGTATTATTTCCTTGTCCTGTTCCTGCAACAAAATGATTAACAAAAGCAACCCAAGAAATGAAGGGTTCATGGTTCAGTCCATCATGATGGAGAAAGTCATGGCAGCAGGAACATGGACCAGCTTATCTCATTGCATCATCAGTCAATAAACAGAGAGTTGTGAAGGCCAGCTTGTTTCTCCTTACTTACTTCAGGATCCCATCACAAGGATCCCCACCCCATACTTAGGGTGGGTCTTCCCAGTTCAGTTACTCCTGTTCAGATAATTCCTTAGAAATATAGGTGTATTTGATATAGGGACTCAACATTAATTCAGACTGGCCTTGGTTTACTATATAATTTTGGCTAACTTTGAAACCTTGTGCCTACTTCCTCAGCCTTCTGAGTGCTGAAGTCATCAGCATGCATTGTCATATCTAGTGGGTGGTACTATTCTATCCTATCCTCATATCAGCCCTGGGATGTACTGTCAGTAACATTTGAAAATGATGTTTTAATATGTAATGCAATGGTAGTCAACCCAAACATCCTAACCAATCTTCTCCATGTTTCTCTAGGAAGATGTAATGCTGACTCTCCAGAGGGACAAAAGACTGGCTTGAGCCAAGGACAAAGCTGATAGCCAGAAACGTGCTGACCTCTGTCCTTGTCCCACCTTTGACCTAGTATCTGTTGCCTTACTTGTCTCTGCCTCTTGTAAAATGCCTTTCATTTTCTGCCTAGGCTGAAGCTAAACTGAAACTATGGCTTTACGTAAATTAAACTCCTAAACTCTCTAGCTCAAATATAAATGAAGTAGCTTCCCTGCCAAAGCCTTGTCTGTTGAACCCATAGAACATTCCAGAATATTCCGCCTTCTACCCTACAGCTGTGGGGTCTGGCCACTTTAGCCCTTCATATCACACTGCCTTGAGTAAATGTCCAAATCCTCATACCTCAAAGTCATTCGGAGTTCCTAGTGTGCAGCTTAAACCTAAACATTCTACTAATAGGACAGCAGACATCTTGCTTCCCATTCCTACTCAGAAAGAATTTTTTGATGAGTAAATTGAAAGCAAGACTAACTTCTCAAAAGCACACAGAACCATCACAAGATGACCATTTCCCTCTATAATGATATTTCTCCTCTAATTGTGTCATTTACCAATCCTGCCCCAAGAGGTGCTTACAGTAGACTTGAAGAGGAGGAAATTCTAGCTCCAAACATAAGGCATTATTCAAAGCTCATGAAACAATTCATTTCTCCCTGGGGCCTCAAATTGTTTTCATTCCAGGCATTTTACAGCTGTTTGACCCTGGTGACCTTATGGCCTGAATTTTCCTTGATGATCCTAATTTCATATCATGTGATTTTTTTCTCAATAAAGATGATTATTGTGTGCATTACTTAAAGAAGTATAATTTCTCTTCATTCTGATGATTTCTCCCAGGACCTAGGCTATTCCATTTTTTATCTCCTGTTGGCTATTTTAAATGAGAAAATAGAGCTGTTTATAACTCCCTGTCTTTGTCTCCCATGCTTTTCTCGGTCCATTTTGCTCCTGGGTTTGTATAAACAATACCCAGGAACAGATCTTTACCAGGAACATATTTTCATAGGTCAAAAAACATTAAATGACTCACAGATCTGGAGTACCCCTCCCCCCACTTCCAGTCCTTGTTAGTTCAATGTCTAGACTTCTGAAGGTACACCATCCTCATCCTCCATATGGACTGGAGGGCCATTCTCTTGAAGTTCTGAAGAGCAATTTAACACAGGAGTGATTACCGGACCCAGCTCAGTCATGAAGGACTATATTCAGAAAGCTAAAGTGACCGTACCAAACACACTGGGTCCTGAGTGGAGGTTGCATTATGCCTTTCTCATGTAATTAAAAAACTTCCTTGACGCAGCTATCATCTAGTTACTAAGACAATAATAAATGAGAAGAGAAAGGATGGTGGATGAATGTTTGGAACTATCATTGAAAAATCTACCTACAGTATTTTCCTCATAACCTTGGAAACCTATTCAGTGTGTTTTCATTTTCAGGGGTCTTTTTTGGTTTTTTGTTTGTTTGTTTGTTTGTTTGTTTTTTTGTTTGTTTGTTTGTTTTGGGTTTTTTTAATTTGGTTGGTTGGTTGGGTTTTTGTTGTTTTGGTTTTTGGGGTTTTTTTTTGTTTGTTTTGGGTTTTTTTTTTGTTTTTTGTTTTTTTTTTTTTTTTTTTTGTTAAACAGGATTGAAGAGTTTGTTCCTGCCAAAACCTTTAGTTTATGTTGAATTTTTTTTTTTAATGCTATCTGTTGACCATTAATGTTCAGGTCTTGTGGATGTTAATATAATCTTACCTTTTGGTGGAAGATGACTGCTCAGGGTTTAAACAAGAAGCTGGTCTTGTGAGCCTCTGTTGATTAGTCCCAAGCAATCCAAGCTGAAGTCCTGTGGGTTTCTGTTTAATGCTAATCATTTTTTTCTTCCTGTCTAACTTCCTATTTAGCTGTTATAAACAGAGACTTGAAATCATACTTTAAAATTCCAAATACCTAAAGATTGCTAAACTGGAGGTAACTATTTCTAGATGGCTGAAATTTTTAGAATGATCAGCCACACACCTGTTTTGTATGTACCTGTCTTCCTTGTGCACTTTTCTGTATGCAAATAAAGCTATAAATTTACTCATTCAATAAACTGGAATGACAAAAATCTCATGTCACTGTTAGCTTCTTCTGCTATTTGACCCCTGATTTAGGTGAACTGTTATCAGCAGCTAGAAGGTAGAAAACTTCTAGTTTTACATATTTGGGGATGTCCACAGAGAAAGTGGAAATCCATGATGTAAAAACACAAGGAAATTACCCAGTCTCTTCCAATGTCTTTTTCCCTCTCACATCCACACATATTCCCTTCCTGTGAATTTAATGACATTGGTAGATAGGAGTTACTACAGGTCACATGACATCCACTGGATAGTTTTTGGTCCATGCCTTTTGTCCTTTGCATCTCCATTATTTAGTCATGTTGCCCCACCATGTGTAGGGGTTAGTCTGTGTGGGTACTAGCCATTTGGAAGACCTGTAGTGTCAGGCTGGCAGGCCAATGATCAGCCGAGGACTCTCAGTCATGGTGCCCTGGTTTAAGTTCAGGGATCTCATTTCAGCAAAGACCTGGAATAAATCCTAAAGCAGGCTCTGGAAAATACAAAAGACTTGGTTTTAACCTAGCAACTCTAAAGAGTAAATAAATACTGGGAAGTAACCATCTTGTGGTGCATACTCTTATGGGATGTTTGGGTCTTCTGCCTTCTTCACCACTTAACTGAAAACAGTTGGTATCCTTCTGACAACAGTGAGGAGGAATGTAGAGAAACAAGAGCTCACCCCAGATGAGAGTGAGCTAAGGGCTGCTGGAAAGGACACACCACAGAGTATTTGGTTTATCTGGGTGTTCTGCTGTCTGTTTAATGAGCTGAACTAATTCTCCTTCCGTGTGACTCGATGCGTAAGCACACACTGGGATTAAGCAATGCTCATGTACAAGAAGACATTTATGAAGTACAACATACACCACTATTAGACAAAAAAGGGATGTGGTGCCAGGAGGTAGTGGCATTCGGGAGGCAGAGACAGCAGGTCTCTGTGAGTTCAAAGCCAACCTCATCTACAGAATGAGTTCCAGGACAGGCTCCAAAGCTACAGAGAAACCCTGTCTCAAAAAATAAGCAAACAAACAAGAAAAGGGATGTTTTTTCTGAAATAGCCCTGAAAATGGGAACCCTTGCACTCTTTAGTAGATATGGCATTCAGACCTAGTCCAAAAGTGGTATTCTTTGAGACCCTGGGACTTCTTTTAAGCGTCCAATGTCTTTAAGCAAAAGGTTGAATGTTAACAACCAGAAAATCCTACCATTTCTTACACAAATGCAACACAAAGGGAGAAGGCACTGATTTTTATTATGATAACCACTCATTGGGTAATGTTATGTTTGTTATGAAAAATAAGTCCATTCTGCTGACACATAATCCAGCGAGGCAAATCTGCAGCCATTACAGCTCGTATGAAACTGGCATCCAGGTTTTAAAATGACTGAAGTTGCTCTAGGACATAGGGAGTTTTTCCAATGGATTTTTTTTTTTTTTTTTTTTTTTTTTTTTTTTTTGTGGCAAAACTGTTGTAGTGGGTACTCTTCTCCCACAACGCTCGATCCCTCTATCAAGCCAGGCAGGACATTGCTGTGCCATCCTGTGCTGAAAGCAAGGAAGGAAAGAACAGGACATAGCTAATGCAGAAATGTAGTTCACCTTGGAATTACCTGATGAGTGAGGACTTTGACCCAGATGCCTGGAATAGATTCAAAAGAAAGTCTTTTCCTGAAAGATGGGAGTTGCCCAAAAGTTCCTGGTAAATATTTAAGCTATCACCATTTAAAGAGATTGCTCAACAACAAAGCTCCGAATACTTTCCGGGAAATGGCATGTTTTTTCACTAATTCTTTTCTGGAAAAAAAAAAAAAAACTAGAATTCATGTTCTAAGTTTATCTGACATACATGGATATGAAGAAAGCTCTGTACCAGCAGTGGGTCTGTTAACATATCCTAATTATGGCAATGCTCATGGACCAGGGCCAGCTACTTGTCATCTCACTTCATGAGTGCCCCAGCCTGTTTGTCCTTGCTTTCCTGAAGTTATATGCCTCATTACAAACTTCTACCTTCTACTAAAGTCATACCAGTGCTGGTCTCTACAGAAAACACACTGTGGGTTTCTCAGGAACCAAAGTAGGCTGTAATAGTTAAAAGGGAAAAAAAATATAGGAAATACAAGTTCACTTCTGAAAGTCTTCATGACTATGTTTTCATATGGTATTGTTTGTGTCGGTTTATGTCATTCCAATCACTGATATATATATACAGTGGTTGGCTTCAGTCATTATTTTAGCTTGCTGCTAATTGTATTTTTTTAAAGAGGAATGGGTTAAACAGTGCCCAAATGGGTTGTAGCACAGTCACAGATACCTTTAGAACATGTTCTCTAAGTACTCCTCCACCCTTATATTTACTGAGTGCCACAGACATTTTCCTTTGGAGTTAGAGAGATGAGAGTATTAGACATAGGAGCCAATAAGGAGGGAAAGGAAGAGAAGGGAGAGAAACAAGAGGGTTGACATGACATCTGCTTTCCGCTTCCCTCACTGAACTCAGAGATTGGCCACAGACTTAAATGATAGGAAATGCCAAAGCTGGAAGTGGGAGAGGATATCTGTTTCTGATAGAAGGATAAAAGATGCTGGGATCTGGGCAGTGGTTCTCAGCCTGCATTGGGAATGAACAGACTTTGGAAATGAAAACGCATCTGACCTCAGGGCCAAGATTACCAAACAAGAAAGTAACTTCCATACCCCCACTCTGTGTGAAGGTATGTACATAGTCAATTGCCACTTCTAGAAATCTAACTTTAAAATAAGAGCCCAGTAGATTCTGGTAAAAAGGGTTCGATACTCCACACTCTGAGACCCTTTATTTGAAGACTGATTTATTCCTAAAAATGGGTTTTTAAAGAGAAAATAAAGTAAGAACAGAGACCAGGTCACTGAGGTCTGTCCATCTAAGTGATGGTCAGGAAAGAAGCTAGAAAATAAGGGACAGATCCAGTTCTTGATCACCAAAGTTGAGGGAAGCAGTCTTTAATATGTAAATTTTAGCCCTGTGAACCTCTAGTTACTCATGCTACATATCATTCACTGTGGTGTTATATTTGTTAAGCATCGGGAATGGTAGCACACGGGTGTACTTAAAACCTGAACTTGATGGTGACCCCAGCCAGGTTTTCCGCATTCAGTGATCTGATTGCCTCCCTGCAAGGGTATGTGCTACAAGTGAAAGACTGAGAATTTCAATGTGGCACTGAGGAGCTCAGTGAGAAGAAGCTATAGAACAGCCAAGGATCCCCAATCAGAGATCCCTGAACAATCAAGAGAGCCCATGATCACTAAGAAAAACAACTTGAAAAAAACTGCCCATAACTTTAGAGGGGTCAAATGGAAATGACCCTGAACACATTTTATCACATCAGAAAAAACAAAAAATTCTTCATACTGCTGGTCAGAGTATCCATGTGTCTCTACCATTTCAAATGGAAAAGAGGTTGTATTGTTATGTGGAAGTATAATTTAGCAACACAGAATTCTCAAGGAAATTTGAATAAATGATGTAGAAGAAAGAAAGTAAAGGAATGAAGGAGGGAGGGAAGGAAGGAAGGAAGGAAGGAAGGAAGGAAGGAAGGAAGGAAAGAAGGAAGGAAGGAAGGGAAAAAATCTCCTTACTGGTAGAAAGCTGTGAGGTTCTCTTCAGGGTGGAAACACTTAGAACTAGAGACTAAAGTGAGTTTTGTTGCCTTTCTACTGGGGTTCTATACTAGAAGGAGGGGACTGGTTAGGGGTCATCATGACGCCATTCTCCATGAAAACATAGGGAGCTAATTAAAATATTAACCAAGGTACTCGTAACATGATGGAAAAGCTTACCACACAAAGTGCAAACCCCATAGACTCATTCCCATATGAGACTGGACAGATGGTTTAATCCTCAATAGCCAGCATTTCTTCAACTCTGTGATGGAGCCATTGAGAATTAAACTCGTTTGCAAATATAGGTAAGCTGGCATATTATAAAGTTTCCATTTGCATCTCTAATGGCTATGATGTGTTACACATATAAAGATATTTGCTTCTCCAGTTTAATTCATCCCAAGTTTGAAGCTTCACTTCAAAATGTGTCAGATACTGATAGATGTCAGGAGCCAGGAAGGGTTAAAGGCACTGTATAAATAAAGACCATGTTATTCATATAGTGCATACATTATACAGTGTATATACCAATCAATAACTTTTAGGTTGTTATTATATTTTGCTCTTCTCATATCACTGTATTGTATAAGATGATGACAAAACTCAAGTAGCAATATGGACTCTCCTCCCATTCAAACCGAACAGGCAAGATGTCCTTTTCCCCTCCACCCTTCAAGACAGTCAGTCTTCAGGAAAGAGTTGATTTTGCAGTAGTCATGACCACTTGCATCCTAATCAGCTAGCATCATATCATTGACATAAAACAGCATCCTGTGCTAACTTATTTCCCACCCTTAGGTCCCACAGACCTTCTGAGAGGGTCCACAGAGTCCCCAGTGCACTGTGACAGATGACAGATCTGAACTGAATCTGGATGCTACCCACATGTCATTAGCTAAGGCTCATGGGAAGTGTCCCTCTGACATGGATTCATTCACGGACATGGGCTTCAAACATGGCACCTGTGAGAATCATCTTACTGCTTTACATGTCAGGCACATGTTCTCCACATTAAGCTCAGAAATGGGTGAAATTAGTTCCATTGGTTCTCAAGCTCTCTATCTAAAAATGAGAAGGAATGAGAAAGGGTGATTAGATCCCTTTTACACTCCATGCTGTAGTTAAGATGGTCCCTAGATTGCTAGATCTGTGATTTACCATCCCAGCATGCCAATGTTTGAGATTTGCTCTTTTATAATCAATAATTATCTATGAATTTCTCTTAAGAATTGTGTCATCTGGGTGTGGTAATACACACCTTTAATCCCACCCTTCTGGAGGTCAGGGAGTTGGAGGTCATACTGGTTTACGAAGTGCATTCCAGGGCTACACAGAGAAACTCTCTCTTGAAAAATAAATAAATAAATAAATAAATAAATAAATAAATAAATAAATTGTGTCAGAGAGCCATGCATAGTGGTGTGTGCCTGCAATCCCAGCCCTTAGAATATAGATGTAGAATGATCGGGAGTTCAAAGTCATCCTCAACAAAAGTGTTAGGAACAGCTAGCTTGATATAGGCTCATGCCTGTAACTCCAGCACACTTGGGTGGAGGTAGAAGAACTGCAAGGAGTTCCAAGCCAGCCTGAGCTGCCCTGTCAGACCCTGCCCCAAGCAAACAGAACAAAACAAAAGATAAGAATGGTGTCATGAGACATTTTAAAGTCGTGATGCATTACCCACAAAACTCCACTGGATTTTCTCTCTCTCTCTCTCCTCAAATTGTGTATTGTCAGTTCCAACCCTTACCACACATTAGAATGATTTGAGAAGCCCAGACAGTTAAATTTGAGTAAGATAGGGAGTAGCGGACTTCCATGTTTACAACATCCCAGGTCATTCTCTTGTGCAACAGGTGTTCACAGAGAGCTTGCATGGTCCGCACTTTTTTGGTTCTTCCGGGACCTCTCCCTCTCCACCACGTCAGAGAATGGGGAGACAAGGAGCAAGCAGTCTTTCTACAGCACAGGGAGGAAAATCCTATCCTTTTAGTGTGTCCTTCCATTATAACCAAAGTAAATCTTTTTGGGGGCTATTGCTAAAGCCTTGTGGAGCTTGCATTTCATGTTTTCAGAAGAATCCCCTACACACATAAGAGAGAGATGTGTGAAGTTTATGGAAAAGCTTACATTTCCACCCTTTATCTTGCTTATGTGTGCAAGGCACACATCTGATTTCCAGAGGGAGGGGTGTTTAGAATGTGCACACAGATCTCTGCCTTTCATAGTGCCATCTCTGCAGTTATTTTCAGCTTAGGCTTCTTATGAGAATAAGCTATAGGCTATAGGCCTCTCCCATAAATTGTGCCTCTCTCTTGCATCTTTTCTTCCAGAGTCTCCCAAGAACAGAACTGCTAGGACTTTGATTGCTTTTATTTTTATACAACACTGCTCCTAATTTTTAAACACTTCAGCATCTTTTGTTTTTTGTTTTTTTTTCTTTCTTTGCTTTATTGCACAATGACACCTTGTCAATAAGGGGAAATAGTAGTCAGGAATTACAATAAATGACTCTCCATTGGTTGGACTTTCACCTAGGCAGCACAAACGGACACATACAAACAAAACCCTGGGCATATTACCAGCAATAACTGTTCTCTGTCCTCTGGTTGCAAAGAAATGCTTTGCAAGACCCCTGGGCTGCCTAGGAGGAGTGGCATGTCTCCAGGCAAGACCATCACCTTGGCAATTATAATCTTCACCTTGGAAATCAATGCATGGACCCCAGGACCCAATCTCCGGTGAGTTCATGGCTTGACTGTTTATCTCTGGAATTCTACTGTGGAATCTGCTGTCTCAGGGTCCGGTTCTTCCCAACAAAGTAGGAAAGACTAGGTTAAAGGTTAAATGGTGATATATAAAATGCCCAGGATTTCAATTTACTGAACAAGTGAGAAAAGCCACGGAAGCCTGCTGATGCCTCTGGGACTTTGTTCTAGGGAAGGAGCTCACATGTTAAAGCTAAGATATTCTGTTTAAATATTTAGAATTAGAAAATAAAACTGGTTGTCGCCAATTTGTGAAGACCATTGTTCATCAGTGTCTACTGTTTGAAAAGTTTACAACGAAGGAAGTTAATCTTTCCATTCCTTATCTCAAAACCTAATACTTTATAACTGTTGGCTAAGCCGGTTGTGGTGGCGCCTACCAGCAGGAGTTGCTGAAGAAGACAGAGGTAGGAGGGTCACAAGTTGGTTCAAAGCTAGCCTGGTCTATACATTAACTGTTGGCTGTAAGGCCCTTTGGCCCCCACGTTAAGCAAAGGTTAATCATTTGTCTCCTGTGACAACCCATATTGTGTCCCAGGTTTTATGTCCTGGGCCTTAGGGTCCACTTGCTGTACCCAAGAATTGCCATGATCCCAGAGCTAATGGCTAGTCTCCAGGATTGACTCTTATTTCCTTTTTATCTGATCCTATCTGGGTTTGCAAAACCCATAAGAAATGATTTGCATATGGTGTGAGGATGTCCTCAAAACTATGTGTGCTGGAAGCTCAGTCTCCTGTGTGGCAGCAGAAAGAGGTAGGGTCATTAGGGAGTAAAAACCAGTTAGATCTCAGGTTTCCACAGTTATGAATGGACTCTCTCTGACAAATGGGCCAAGCCTAGCAGAAATGGCCCCTAACAGGTCTGTCTGGCCAGGCCCTTCCTCAAGCCCTTGTTTTCCTTCCCTACATATGTGCCCCTTCTGAACACAGGGACTCCATTTTTGCTTTTAGTGACCATGTTATGACACAGCCTTAGGAATCCAGATGCCTGGCTATGATATTTGCAATTCAGTCTGATGATTGTGAGAAGAGTAAAATTCTCTCCCTTTATACGTAACCCCCATCAGGTACTCAGTTACAGCAACACCAACAGAGCGTGACACCATACCAAATACACCCAGCAAATGAACCAACAGGGCAATGAAAGCTGAACACCATTACACCTAGGACTTCTAGAGATTATGACCACGTAAGGCTCCTTTCATCTAGATGTCACAGAACAGACACAAACCTGTGTGATCCAACGCAACATGATCTTCCCTGAAGACAGAATGGAAATACCCCTAATGTTAACATCCGCCTGGACACTGTTCTGCTGTCTGCATTAATCTCCACCTCTGCCCAATTCCCCTCAGTTTAATCAAAGTCTATTTTGGACTTTGCAAGCCAGCTTATGACATCTTTGCCTGCCTTCTGACTGTGTGGTCTGTGTTCAGGATGGCATCTTCTGAGAGAGGACTCAAAGAGGAGCTACTCAGACCCACATGAGCCCTGGGATAGGGGCTGAGCGAGCTTTCCTCCATTCCACCCACTTCCTCTGCTGACATTATCGACACAGTATCTCTCGGCACAGAAAATGTTTTCTTTCTTTTTGGGGGGGGGGGCGCTCAGAAGGAATGTGTACAAAGGCATTCCCTGAAAGCTACTCTTTCTTGCACTTAACCTGACCCTCTCTTAGGCTTTTAAAAACAATTCTCATTTCTTGACTGTGGCTCAAAACTGAGAGGCTGTAGGAAGGCCACAGTTGCCTTGAAGTTCGCACCCACTCCCTGGGTCTGGTCAGTCAGCTGTTCCAGAAAGGACCAGGCAGACTCCTAGCAGTTGCACTCTCCTGAGCTCTCCCAGCCATGCCCTTCAGCCTGTGCCACAATGTCCCCACTTGGAACACTCTGTGCTGCACCCTTGGGCGGAGGATGAGGTTAAGATGGAGAGCTCAGAGATTGCAGTAGCTACGTGAGACAATTTACTTGAATATTAGCAGCAATATTTCAAAAATATTTCTGAGAATATATATACTTCAGAATGGAGTTAGACACCTGCAGCTCATATCAAGTCGCCACTGTATACCAACTGTGCAGGTTGGGCCACCCCTGTAGACAAGCTGTTCAGGTTGGAATGAGTGGCCCAGTCTCGGTGCTGTTTCTCTGGTCTATAAGACACTGATTGGGGTTGGTTCCTGTGGCTGCCGTAACAAAGTCCAAAAACTGATTGGTTTAAACAAGTCTTCTGTCTCCAGGACAGGGACTGGTGGTCTGAGGTGATGATGTTAAGAGAGCCAAGACCCCTTTGCCATTGTTTTGGGACCTTCCTAGCTTCTGCTGGTGGCCTGAAGCCCTTGACATATTTTGACTTTCTAATCTTGTCTCTGTCACCTTTCTTCTGTATAGATTTTTCTGTTTTATTTCCCCTGACCATCTTCCCATCATACTGGGATTGAACCCTGGAGTTAACACATGCTAGAAAATACTCTACTGCTATGCTATATATATGCTCAGTCCCCAAATCAATCCCTCTCTCTCCCTTTCCCTCCTCACATGCCACCCAAGCAAAGTCTTTTCCCATAAGTTCTGGAGATCAAACTCAGGTCTTCATGTTTGCCCAACAAGCATTTAACCTATGGAGTCATCACCCAACCTCTAGATTTCTCTTTTTACATGGACACCAGGAATATTGGATTAGGGCCTACTTTGACAATTCCATTTTAACTCAGTCACCTCTATCCAGATCCTATTTACAAATAAGTTCACATTCACAGAGCAACCAGATCCCAGGACCACAGCATATAATTCACTGTTGGAAGGAACACAATTCAATTCATACACTTAACAATGGCAGACTCTACCCAGTGGTGTTTTCATGTGAACATTAGTTAACATGTGTGTAAAGTGCTCAGAGCTTCCATCCCAGGCCTATGGGAAGAATTCAATAAGCATCGAGTGTATTTTTATAATGATTTCATGACTCATTTTATTGAGATGTCCCTTGTTCATGAGAAGGGATTGGAAAGTTATACATCCAATCCAGGAGGGAAATAATAGTTCGGGTGTAGCTTCAGGATCCAGGCTACCTGCAGAGTCCAATCTCAAAGGCTTCATAGCTGTGCACCCAAGGCAGACCCTGTTTCCTCCAAACTCATGTTACATTTGCCTATACACCTGCTGGTGTATAACAGTGAAAATGCTGTCTCATATCTGTTGCTCCCAGAGCTAATCCTGGTGTATAGTAGATCGTCAGTAAAGGCAGTTTTATGCCAAGTCACTGGGATTGCATAAAATAAGTCTTGTAAACTCAGAGATGTGCCTTGAAAACGTTAACTCTAGGCACTTGAGTTATATAATCTTTTTATCCTTTCAAACTGTGAATTTAGCATGCAGTACTGATTTCCTGAACTTTGCCCACATCATATGGGGATGTCTTCCTGCTTGTGCCAAGCATACTGCCTTGAGTGTGAGCAGCTATAGTGCTTTTCTTTTTCTTGCTGGCAGGAAGATGGGACCTTTATCAGTGCATTTCTGGCCCAGAGCTAGATTCCCCTGCAGTGCTGAGGTACATAGCTTGGATGGAAGGGATGCCTTCTCCCCAGCTGAGATGGAAACACTTGATGGGCTGCACTTGATAAGCATAGTCTATCTGAGAACTGGAAAGTGCTTTACAAACACTCCTCTGCCCAGCCTAATAGCTCAGCAAGATGATGGACAGGTGATGAGTGTTGTGTACGCACCGTCCTCAAGCTACACAGGGTTATCTGCTGAGTGAGTCAAAAGGGCTGGCAAGGCAGTGCTGGGTTCAGAGGGTGGAAGATAGGCAGAGCTATCTGAGGTCACTGATCTCCCATTCTAATATGTATGCAGCATGCTTACTCAATAACATTCCGTTTGCATAACCATTTAGTCTCCCCCACTAATTCCTCCAAGTCCTGCTTTTACTGTGTGTTGGGAGAGCCAGACAGACACCTGGCACAGTGAGGACCAAATAGCCAGGGACTAACACAATTTCCAGTTTATATTTGCCCCATTTGGCATCATTTCACTGTAAGCTTGCTGCAGATCAAGGTAAGAATTAGGTTGTCCAAAGGACATACTTTGTCTGGGTGGCTATATAAAAATAAATTGTGTTCTTTTTTACTAACTCACTATGTCTCAGAATGTCTAAAAACCTTGAGGCTATTCCATCCAGAAGTTATTGATCAAGCCTGTGACTGCTCAGCTTGTTTCAAAGACGATTTGTGTTGAGGGAGGAGAAAAGCTAAAAGAGACAGGATCAAACTTCACTGAACCAAGTACAGCAGCTGGTGATTCTAAGTTAGTAATAGTTTGACGTGGAAGGAGTACTGTAGTTCTCCATTTTTATTTCCCATCTGTACATCATAATAAATGGCTAGTATTACTCAAAGCCAAAATAAAATATTTACGCACTGTGTATATAAATAAGTAGACAGATGTCTGTCTTTACAAACTTGAAATGCAAGAAATAAACTAATAACACTAATTACTTGAGGTTTATAAACTGAATTGTGTTCCCATAAAATTGATAAATTAAAGTAGTGATGCTCAGTAACTATATCTGTTACATTTTAAAATATAATTGCATTAAAATGTGGTTAAGAGTCAAACTCTATCTGATATGGATAGTATATTTAAAAAGAGTAATTTGAACACAGACAGAAGGAAAACTACATGAAGATACAGAAAATCCAGTCCCAGAGATTACAACTACAATATGATTCACAAACATAAGCTTCATGGATCATTACAGAAAAAGATTCTAAGAGCCAGGGAAGTAGGTCATTTGCTGAGAGATTGTGTCTCCTAAGAACATCAGAAGCTACAGCCATAAAGTCTCACCAACAGATCTGCCTTAACAAGGACACCGATAGACATGCTAAGGTTGATGGGGAGGAACACATTAGGCCTTACCCTGAACAAAGAACTGTGATACTGAGAGTAGGAGTAATAGTCTTCCCCAAGGAAGCGTCCACAATGGTTTATCTAATACCAAATGGTCAGGCCTGAAAACATACATGCACATAATGTTATACAGACTGAGCAGGTTACATGTATCTACATTTAAGTGACCCAAGAAAATTAGTATACAGAGTCTAAGATCTGTAAGCACTGTGCCCAGAGCAAGCATGCTATCCTAAACCATCTTCCTTTGAGGATAGGATATGTTATTCAAGTAATGAATTCAAATCACAGTCCAGGAGGGCAATGAAAGATCAAAGGTAAAGATTAGGCACTTTGCACTAACTCCAAACTGTAGATGAAACTGTTAAAAATAGAGCATTCTTTTTTTTCCTTATTTTACATATCAATCACATCCTCCCATGCCCACCCCACCCCAAATCCCTCCCCCATCCCATTCCCCACCCACTCCACAAGGAGGGTGAGGCCTTCCAGGAGGGATCATAAAAATCAGTCATTTGGAGTAGGGTCCAGGCCCTTCCTCCTGTCTCTAGGTTAAGGGAGTATCCCTCCATAAGGAATGAGCTCCTAAAGTCCTTTCTTGCACCAGGAATACATCTTGGTTCCACTGTCAGAGGTCCCTTAGACTGCCCAGGCCTTCTAATTGAGACCCATGTTCAGGGAGTCTGAGTCGGTCCAATGCTGGTTTCCCAACTATCAGTCTGGGGGGGGGGGTCCATGAGCTTCCCCTTATTCAGGTCAGCTGTCTCTGTGGGTTTCTGTAGCCTGGTCTTGGCCCCTTTGCTTATCACTCCTCCCTTTCTACTAGATGAGGGCTCTAAGATGGCATATAAATTAGTTATCAATCTCATTATCAGAGAAGGGCATTTAAGGTAGCCTCTCCACTGTTGCTCAGATAGTTGGTTGGGGTCATCCTTGTAGGTCTCTGGACATTTCTCTAGAGTCAGTTTTCGCTTCAAGCCTATAATGGCTCCCTCTATTATGGTATCTCTTTTCTTGTTCTCATCTATTTCTCCCCCTACTCAATCTTCCTGGTCCCGCATGTTCTCCTCTTCTCCCCTTCTCTTTCTCCTAACTCCCTCTCCACTCACTGCCCCCCACCCCCTGTTTCCAATATGCTCAAGAGATTTTGTCCCTTTCTCCTTCTGTGAGGGACCTTGTATGAATCTCTTAGCTTCCTCCTTGTATCCTAGTTTCTCTGGTGATGTGAATTGTAGGCTGGTGATCCTTTGCTCTATGTCTAAAATCCATATATGAGTGAGTACATTCTTAAACAAGATGTTAAGAAGGAAATGAATAGACACACACACGCGTGTGCGCGCGCGCACACACACACACACACAGTCAACATGGGCATATTATTGCAGAGATCTGTATACAAGTAAGGTCAGAATCACTGTAGCAGGATTTAGTCACCAACGTGTATGTGTAGATAAAAAGAGCTTCTCCATAGCCTCTGCCATTGCCTAGGAACTAGTTTTACTCCCCCCCCCCCACACACACACCCAAAAAAAAAAAAACTGTAATTTCTTTTGGAGTAAGTATTTCAGTGGCCTTGACCTCCCAAGCATGACTTTCTAATGTGCATCAAACCCTCTGGACAGGAAGTTAAGAGATGAAGATCTCAGGGCTCGGGTCTATATGGTGGATGCTGGAAGAAAATGCTAACATGTTTACCTAAGTGAATGATGGATAAAGAGGAACTGGTTGCTAAGTTTTAGGCACCAAGATGTTGAAATGGATCATGTTGTAAACAGACAAAGCCTAATGTAATGTCTGAAACCAGTGAAAGGTCCCTTCTGTGACATATTTAAGCCAATAATGAGGTCTGAGTAATGTTGAAATGATGAGCATCCCACACCTATATTCTACATTATCACTTACCATGGGTTCCCACCAGATGTTGCTATGAAGTATTCCTGAAAAGTTTGAACACGAGAATCATCTGGGTAGCTCCTCAAAGCCTTGTTATCTAGGACTCAGGCCTGGAGAATTTGATTTCATCAATAATATAATAGAGGGATATAAATCTTATTATTTATTTGCTGTAAACCTTATTATTGTGAAATTTATTTATTGTGTGAGTTTGGGAACTCAGAAGCTTGCACTTGCTGGAAAAGCACTCTACTATCGATTTAGATCTCCACCACAAGTTTTTAGTTCTTTTTATTTAATTATTTTTTATCTTATGTATGTGTGTCTGTGTACTACCTACATGCCTGATGACATCCAAGACCAGAAGAGGGCATCTAATCCCTTGGAACTGGAATTACAGATGGTTGTAAGCCAGCATGTGGGTTCTGGGAATTGAACTAAGGTCAACTAGGAAAACAATGGCTGCTCATAACCACTAAACCATTGATCCACACCCCAAGTTACTACTTTTAATATCTCAAGATTATGAAAGCATAACCAGTATACAACATAGAGTATCTCTGCCACTGCTTGTTGAAACCCTTCAGTTCCAAAGAGGCTTCAATGGAAAACTTCTTGTAAAGAATTCCTCAGCTAGGCAACTTCAAACATATACAAATGTTTCAGCTTAAAGAAAGATTCTGCTAGGAGTTTTGGCATCTATATTGCAATTTTTTTTACCTATATTTCCAGAAGATAAGGGTTAATGCTGGAGAGTGTGGATTTGCCTTAAATCCAATTTTAAAAGGTGGTTGATTATTATTCCTATAACATTTGGGCCACTATTCCACCAGTGGGCATATCGGACTATGCATGTCATTATTATAGCTCACAGTGACTGGGTGAGAGTGGCGATTACTCTTTTCCTCCAGTTATGTGCTCGATACCTTCCAGGGCTATGGATGCTGGCCACTAAAGATAAAGCTTCCAGTTGGGTATCAGCTAGAATTTTTTTCTCCATGTTGTATGACTCATGCCTGCAGTTTCAGCAATGGGTTCTTACTGTCAAGTTGTGAAGAATAACCAAGAGTATTGGCCACAGCCTATAATGTCTTAGGAGGCCTATGAGACCCCATTGGCCAACAACTCCCAAAATATATAACCCATATCTGACTACTTTTTTGATAGTATATGATATCTAGTTAAGGTATTATCTCCCCATTATAGGGCAAGTCCATTTTCATTCCTTTGATATATGTACATATTTTAGAAAGCTTCTGCAGTAGTAGGTTTCCATATGATTTTTTCAAAAAAAAACTTCAGTGTTAATTATTGTTCCACTCCTTCATTTTTAGAGCTGGCGGTATGGATGAAACCTCTTTCCAGGTCTTGGGTTTCTCTTGTCTCTTTTTTCTTTATTCTTCAATGAACAATTCTCCTTTTAAGTTCTCATGTGATCAGAATAAGTCCACTAAAAATCACAGGAAATCCTCCTATGCATCATGTCTATAAAGTCTCTCTTGCTGTGTAAATAACATCCATAGGATTTCAAACATCTCTAGGAGTCATTCCCCACACTGTATTGAAAGACTTGAGCCTTGTCACACAAGTAGTCTTTCTAACTATTGGAGAGTTTTCAGTAAGGGCAGGGTAACATTAATTTTGCTTTTCTAAAAGATCCCTCTGGTTGCCATATGTAAACTAAGTGAGAAAGAAAGTGCCAGAGTCAGCTAGAAGAGATGTTATATTAGTGTAAACCAGAACAACATCTGGAAGATATTAGGAAGTAAGGATGGATTGGAAAATCATTTACAAGACTGCCAACAACAGGTTTCAGTGCTCCATTAGATGTCAGAAACGAGAAGGGGGAATAGAGAATTAGACAAGAAACACCAATTCTCTGGCTAGGATAATTCATAAATGAAAGAGCAGCCCTGGGATAAAAGGAAAATAATGAATTCATTTGGGAAAACATTGAGGTCAGTGGGACATGAGGATGTCCAAGTACAGATGTAGAGTTGAGAATTGGATGTGAAAGTTTAAACTTCAGGAGAGATGTCTGGACAGCACGTTTATCTCTGTCTGGGTATCATTAGCATACATGTGGAATCCATGGATCTGGGAAAAGTATAGAAAAGTATAGGAGAAAGAAGCAGAAGAGGAGAGAGGAGAAAGGGGAAGGGGAGAGAAGAGGAGGGCAGGGGAGAGAGAGAAGCGACTAACTAGTTAGAACTTGAAGGATTACAGAGAAGAAGGATCCTACAAAGGAGAGTAGAGCAGTTAAAAGTAACAGAGTAAAGATAAGAGAAAAAGGAGTCTAGTGATGTTCAGGCTAAGAAAAGAGGTGGTGGAGCATTTGGGCATAAAGGGACATCATCTCCTTCATGGATTGGGGGAAATGACAGAAAAAGAAAGTAAGAATGTAAGAGTCAGAGGATAGGGAGATATACAGCAAAGAATGTCTTTTAGACATGACGTGAACTCTCTGCAGCTGTGGTTATCACCACAAATCCCAACATTGTTATAGTTGTACAACATCCACAGACAGTAGCTAAGTGCTAAGTTGCCAGGGCCCCAGAAAATAACCTCCCACCACACTCATGAAAGCAATTTTAATTAAACAAGAGAAAACATGAAAGCATAGGAAGAAGTTCAGCAGGACAGAGGGAGGATGGGAGAAGATAACGGAGCTGAGAGGGCTACAAATCATCGTGGACAGCTATGAAACTATCCAGGAATTAAAAACAGGGCAAAAGGAAATACTGAATATGAGTGGTCAATTGTAATAGACCAGGAGAGGAAACCAAGAAGAAACTGGCTGAAAGGAAGTGAGTGAGTCACACAACAGCCACCAATGCTGAGCAAAGGCAGTGTGCATGAGGCAAGAGAGTTGGAAAATGTTTGGAAGGTCAGGAGATAGATCAGAGAGCAGGGTACTTTTTCAGGAAATTTATAGGAAAAATAGAAAGCATTGAGAATTTTGAAATGGCTCAAGGAGCATGGATGATTGAAGGAGATGAGACTTATTAGGGGAAGAGAGAGACATAAAAGTATTACAATGTTTTAAAAATGTGTTGGCATGAAGGCAGGAGAGAGACAAGAGTTGACAAACACTAAAGACTGTGGAGATGATGGCTTATATATTCATTTAGTGGCTTATTTAATATAATACATTATATTACAATTGGAAGGAGATCATTATGGAGAAGAGTTTAAAGTGGATGAGACACTCAGCTAATCAGCTTCAAATTGGAGCTGAATTCTAGAATATTTTTATGGAGGCACTGACCATACCTGGACCTCTTCGTGGTGTAAGAGTATTGATAAAAAAGGACAGATGCTGAACTAGGAAAACAGAGGGGAAAATATCAATAGGATTTTTTTGTTGGGTATCTTTTGTTTTGTTTTTCTTTGTCGCTTTCTTGTCATTTAATGGGTTAAGTACCCAAGGCAGGGCTGTGATGAGAAGAGACCCAATGGTAATCCAAATGGCAAAAAAGTTCAAAAATAGAACTACTGAGAACTAAGGCTGAGCACTGTTCCTAGGGATGAAGGGGAAGCTGTAAGTGCTAAAACACATGATGCTAAAACTCAAAAAGATCATGAATAGGTCTTGAAATGGAGTGTAAAGCAGGAAAGCATCTATTTTAGAACATAAGCATGGAATTTGGGGGATGGGGTGATTTATGAGGTGTTTGCTACAGGAATTGCTGGACTGGCTGGATTAATTTTGCAAGTGAGCCAGGCAACTCCAGGCTTTGCCAGCCTCTCGGGGGATGAGAGAGATGCACAAAGAAAGTGAAACAAGATTTTCAGCTCCAATGAGTCTACCACATACTTGTAAAAAGATGAGCCAGTATCAAACATCTGTTAGGACACCTTGACAGTTGTCCTTGTTACCATCATTAACTGCTATTGTTGATAAGTTAGAATGAAATAAAAGAATGAATTGAAAATACAAAATATTATATGCTCTAGTGTCATGGGAGACACAGAAATATAGAGTGTGTTGATAAAGTAAACATGCACATGAAAACCTGAGTTCAGATCTGCAGGCCACTACTTATAGCCAGTTATGGGAGAGTGTGTCTGTAAGTAAACTGGAGTGGAGGAGGGGATAGAAACAAATAGATGCCTAGAGTTGGCAGGCTACCCAGTCCAGCTAAATCTATGAACTCCAAATCCAGTGAGAGACCCTGTCTCAAAAACTAAAGGAAGATAACTGAGGAAGATATCTGAAGAGCTCTTGCCTTTAATGCATGCACACACATATGCACATGAATACACATATGCATATGCATATGCACATACAGATCCATGCACAAACATGTATACACACATATTCATACACTGTGTGTGTGTGTGTGTGTGTGTGTGTGTTGAATAAACACTGATTTAAGGAGGGAAAAGTAGTAAATACATGAAATTGGTTTTGGAAGACTTCTTGGAAAGAGGTCTACATAATGGTCATTTTAAGTTGATACTTCTTAATCTTCATTACAGTGAGACACAAGGAGGAGACTGGGTGTCACCCATAGACTGTAGAATGAGTCCCTGGAGTGAATGGTCACAGTGTGACCCTTGCCTCAAACAAATGGTAAGTATTTGAATCCATCCACCTGAGCTCCTCAAATGAACACTAGCATCTTCAGGGAAGTGGCTATGAGGCAGGGATACCAGAAACAAATTCCAACCCAGGAAAAGGTAGTCACTGAAATGAATGTAGCTGATCTCACCAGGAGACCTGCATGTTGAACTGGATGTTTGTGACATTTTATGCATGTAATAGACTCCATAACCTCGAAGGCAAAATTCTATTGGTAAGTAATGTCAACAGTGGTTTCTTCCACCTCTCTCTTAAGATCACGGACCCATTGGGAGTTCATCCTGCAATACTGTAGATGTGGCTTTATTCCAGCAGTGCTCAACCTGTGGGTCTCAACTCCTTTTTGGGGTCAAATGACCCTTTCAAAGGGATTACCTAAAACCATTAGAAAATACAGATATTTACTTTATGATTCATAACAGTAGCAAAATTACAAAGTAGCAATGAAAATAATGTTAGGGTTGGGAGTCACCACAAGAAGATGAACTGTAGTAAAGGACTGCAGCATTGAGAAGGTTGAGAACCACACTACTTTAGATCACAATCCACTTTTGCATTAGGCAATACAGTGTTTTCAGCTGTTCTTTGTTTGGTTATTTGTTTGCAGTTTCGTTCAAGAAGCATTGAAGCCTTTGGACAATTTCATGGGAAAAGCTGTGTTGAAGCTTTAGGTGACAGGCAACAGTGTGAACCCACTGAGGAGTGTCAGGAGGAACAGGACAACTGTGGCAATGACTTCCAGTGTGGAACAGGTGATCTGAGAATCCAGTTGTTCTCTATGGGCTTTTGTGTACACTAGTGAGTGAAAATAAATAAACACATTTTCATAGATGAACATAGCTATGTAGTCTGTAGAAAGAACTAAAGTGTGTCTAGCACTCACTTCCAATGCTAAAGCACCCACAGTGACTTCAACAAATGAGAATATTTAGCATTATACACAATGTGTTTCCTGATTTTGACTGCAGGCAGGTGCATAAAGAGGCGACTTCTCTGTAATGGTGACAACGACTGTGGAGATTTTTCAGATGAGGATGACTGTGACAGAGAACCACGTCTGCCCTGCCGTGATCGAGTGGTGGAAGAATCTGAGCTGGGTCGAACAGCAGGCTATGGGTTTGTATTTCACTTGAATCTGTCCAGGTGAAAATGAATGGAAATGGCCTTTAATGTCCATCATGACAAAGAATACACAGAAGGGCTTATACAAAGGGCACAGTTGATGTAGATTTTGATCTGCATTCATTTGAGTCCCCTAGAATATTTAGTTAATTTGCAGAGATACTAGGAGTCTGTTGAATAAGTTTCACTCTGAGTCAGTAGGAGACGGAGCATCTCATATGCAAATCTCAGGAAGACCACAGAAACACTGACATGACATGTCAACATTTAGAATTAAATGGCCCACAGCATATGTGCCAAGTCCATTAAAACATCCAAATTCCAAGTGTGGCTACCCTCCACTGTTTTGTTTCTTGAATTGATAACTGATTATAAATTCTGAAGAGGTTCAGGCATTCTGCAGTTGGGCTAGAAGAAATGGAATCAAAAAGACTAGGTCATGATAGCCAGGTGGGGGTGGCACACATGCCTTTAATCCCAGAACTCGTGACACAGAGGCAGGATGATCTCTTTGAGTTCAAGACCAGCCTGGTCTACAAGAGCAAGTTCCAGGACAGCCTCCAAAGCCACAGAGAAACCTTGTCTTGAAAAACCAAAGAAGAAAAAAAAACTAGGTCATGATGCCAGAGGGTAATAGGGTTTGGAGTCTTTTGTAGAGAGTTGACAGGCAACTCATTCTCCACACAAAATTAAGGGGCTCTGAGCTATAAGCTCTAAAGGAAGTCTAGGAGTTTAAAACTTGGGACTATATAGAGCAGAGAGGATTCTGCAGACATCTGTGCTCCAGGAATCTGGAGGATGACAGATTTGAGGTCCTGATCTAGTCCATTCCAGTTGCAAAGCACTCCAGGGACATTCACTGCTTAGTTTGCATAACCACCTTGAGCTGGATAATTTCATCCCTGACACAGATGAAGTTGTTCTCACATTTTGCGGTGGACAGACAGAAGAAAATGATTCTGTTTCATCATCTAGCATGTAATGGGTTTCTTTATCCTCAGAGTTTCATTCTTGACTCAAAATAGATGCTCAATAACTATTTGGTGGTAGATAAACAGGTGAATTATTTAACGAGTGAACACCCTATTCATAGGTACCTTCTGAAACACTGGTAATATCTGGTAAGATATAAACTAGGTTCCTAGGATGAAACTCAGGAACAGAGATCCAGAATGAAGACGGGAAGAAGAAAAAGATGGCAGAGATGGTAAGAACAAAGCTGACAGAGAAACAAGAGTGACAAAACTTCTTGGGTGTGGTGATTCCCCCACAGGGAGATTTAGGAACGTGTAAATGGCATTTGAATCACCACTGGACAGTGCCGTTGACACTAGCTGTTAGAGGTTAGCAGTGTTGGTGTTGAGCATCCTACTGCCCACAGCTCCACACCATCAGTGGTACAGAGGTCAAAAAGCCTTACACTGAAGACTATTTCCTCCACATCGGATTTGGCTGAAAGAAAAAAAATGTCTTTTCTCTGAGGTCAGAGGAAACATCCATTTAATGAACATAAGAACAAAATTCTAGGATACCAAGAGTCAGGAACAAGATAAATGTTTCACACACCATTTATTCACTTCATAAAATCTTACTCAAATGGCTTTCAAATATTACCCACAGTGCCTTTGGCCCTTAGCTTAAAAGCTGTGTTTGTGATTCAAATGGACTGTCTAGGGCCAGGAATCTTACTAAATGGCAGTTAACAGTATAGAGCTGTCCAAAACTTTTCTAACCAGATCACTATGAACTCAAATTATCCTAAGCCCCTTCTGCATCTTTGGGGGGGGGGGGTGGTTATCTCTAATCTCAGCGAAAGAACTTGAAACAGGGAATCGCATATGTTATTTATTCTCACTCAATGCAGATTTATAGTTTGTGTTACAGGAAAAGAATACAGAAATGTTGGCCTACTTAACTGAAAAAACAGTCATTCATAATCTATTGGTTTCCTTTGTTGAGGGAAAAGAAAAAATATTTAACATAGCATTTGCCAGCAAGTTTCCTAAGGAGGCATCCTAGAGAACTGGCAAATAATCTTTAGAAGCTCATGCTTTAATACAGTCAGGGCTGGTACTGGGGAACAGATGAGCCATCAAGGCTGAGAAGGGGGCCCAGCTATGGAAAAGATTAGCTGCAGACATGGAAAATGAGGCAGGCCCTTGACAGAATCAGTCCATCAACAGGTTTTATTGAATTCCCTACTATTATGAGCAAAACCCCTCGACAAATTTAGTCTTTATAAAAGCTACTACTATCATTTGCATAATACCTTGGATTTTTCAGAATCTCTTTGTACACTCTATCTCTACGGATTATCATAATGGCCCTGTGTCTTTGTTGGGGATGCTTTCATATTCTTTTTGTAAGTAAGAGCTAAATGAAATAATTTAAGCCCTTTGGTGAGTGTTTCAGGGAAATAAACCCAAGTTTCTCTGTATCACATAAAACCATATTTCCTCTACCACACCACTTTACATTCTCCTTCTCACCACACTCACCAATACACTTCTCCATACCACTTCAAAGACCTAAAGTCAATGCCTTTTCTGCAAAGCAAAACTAAGCTTACAAAATGATAGTTCATGGGCCAGTGAGATGGCTCAGTGGGTAAAGGCACTTGCCAGTGAGTCTGACAGTCTAAGTTTAATCCCTGGGACTCAACTTCTGTAGGTTGCCCTCTGACTTCCACACTTGTTTTATGACACTTGCATTCCACATACATATACACACATGCAGACACATACTAAACAAATACATGCAAAAAAATTAGTGGCTTAAGCACTATTTATCATCAAGCCTATAATTCTAACACTTGAGAGGCTGAGGCAGGAGTATCATTCATTCAAAAGCAGCTTTGACTGCACACCCAGTCCCTATCTATTTATCTATCTATCTATCTATCTATCTATATCTATATAAATAGAGACATACTATGAAATTTGGATATTTATAATTAACCTCCATTATTCTCACATAGCTTTGAACTACAGTGAAATAAAGGTAACAGGGATTAAATTAGTTACTTTTCTGTTGTATTAGTTACTTTTCTATTGCTGTAGTAAAATACTAAGACCAAGGTAATTGACAGAAAGAAGAGTTTATTTGGGCTTATATTACAGTTCCAGACACATAGGAGTCTGTCATGGCAGAAAGACATGGCATCGGAGGGGCATGGTGGGAGGAGCAGGAAGCTGAGTGATCACAACTTCTACCTCAAGAAACAAACTGAGGAAGAGAGAACTGGAAATAAGGTGAAGCTATATGTATATGTGCATGTATATGTATATGTATGCATTTATATATTTATTACACATATTAAATGAGACCACCACAGGACAAAGAAGCCAGTCTGAGCAACAATGCTTAGGAACTACTTCTCTACAGTTCAGTCTGGGTGACTATAATAGATCCAGTCTCCTATTTCATACACCTGACTCTCTGCATGAGCAAGTCACAGGAACTTGATATAACGAATTAATCTTTACCCACTTGAAGGACTCTCATATAAGTTGCTACTCTGGCAGAAATCCACTGCATTACAAATGTTTCAGACTTCTGTCTTGAAGGCATCTGAGATCCACAAACGTTCAGGGAAGTACTCCAACCCATCTTGCATTCATTGAAAGAGCACAAATCAAAACCAGCTGTAAATGATGTACAATATGTAAGGAATGACTATTTTTTCTGATCTAAGCATAACTCCACTTCTGTGAAGGGAGCCTTCTTGTCAGTTCACCTGGTGAATTAGAGCTGCCTGTAGTTCTGGGGCAGCTGTGGAAGCAGTCATCTCTAAACACTGCCAAAGAACACGTTTTTCTTCAAATTTCCCAGGTGATGACTTTTCTATTCATGAACACTTTTCATGTTTCTTGGCAGAAAAATATTGGCTCATTTTAGACCAGACTGGCCGTCTCTGTAGGAGTGGAATCAAGTCAAAGGTTTTTGAAACATTTCTCCCTTAGTGGTGCTTTAGACTTTATTGGCTTCTGTAACGTTCCAAGATGGACCCAGCCAACTGGTTAGTGTGCTACCCTGTGAAAAAATATCCTTTGAGCTAGGCGACACATAATAAAGGGCACCCTCCAGGAGAGTGGCAAGTAAGATGTAAGGTATTAGTTTCCTCAACTATTAATTATGTAACTGACCTAACAATAACACTCAGCCTCTAAATATACTTGTTTTTCATAAAATTGGTAAGTTTAATGGCACAGATGCTTCATGCTTTCTTGAGTCTTTTTTTTTTTTTTTTTTTTTTTTTTTTTTACTTAACACTATTTCTTTTAAGACAGGAACTTGCTATGTAGCTGAGAGTCCCAGGTTTCTGCCACCACACAGGCTGTATGTGGTACTGGGGTCTGAACCTAGGGCTTCATGCTTGTGAGGCAGACACTGTACCAATTGTGATACATGGCTCCAGACCTCTAGATCTATCATCTACTGTCTCAAACACACCTCACTAATATTACATAATGGAGAGCCCAAGCTCCTATTTCAGCACTTAGGGTTCACTTAGACTCTAATGCCTTAGGAATAAAATGGTCTCCACTTTTTAAAAATTCTAACCAATATTCAAAAAATGGACTACAAAATACTTTTTATAAAAGGCTATTATGTGTCCAATCTTTTTGATATCAAAGAATTGAATGACATTACTATAACAAAATACCTTCTACTCTTATCTACTTATTCATGTGGGTAAATTTATCATCATTTACCTCTATAAAGTGAAAAGTAAAAGTAAAGTAATATTGGTGCTGATCCAGTATTAGGAGAACATATGACATCCACCAATATTGAAATTTATCTATTAATTTGAAAAGAAGCCCAATTCATTTCACTGGGATAGCTTTCCAATACAATTTTACTTGATTTGATAATTACTTTAAAAATTAACATACTTATATATACCACTTACAATGAGTTTTAATATTTAAACTCTATGGTCAGGGAACATTTAATACTTGAAATACTCAATTAATATACTTTGATACACCAAAGCATGAAAAAGTGACCCAAAGATTATTCAACATAAATTACATTACATTCTATATTAAGTTAAAATTCCGTGGGAGAACCATATGCACTTTCACTATGCCAGTGATGTATATTAGATTTAATTTTCCATATAGAACAATAATTACATTTTTAGTAAGTATTCATAGCCTGATGGCAAATTATATCATTTGCAACTATTTAAGCTTAAGATGAAAAATATAGGTGCCTCACTAAAATGTTTATGAAGTCATAGCTAACTAAATTGCTTTAGAAGGTACAGAAGTAAGAACATTACCTCTGAAATGTGCCACATGTGGGAGCTTGCCCACACCATTCCTCATGTACTTTCAGCACCATCCCAGGTTGAGCCTGCACCAAAACCCAAACCAAACCTTCTATTCTTAAACTCCTTGTATAATCTCCTCATGATGATCTCTTCCTTGTATAACATGGGTCTTCTACAGCATTTATTTATACCAGTTATTTGGCACAGTATATTCTTCCCAAACTATTTTTTAAGTAGATAATTATATTTCGGCCCCCACACCTGCAACTTCCAAGGAATTTTCATGGGATCCAACTGTATATTAACTGTATTCCTATCACTCTCTGCTTATTATATTCACAGAGATGTGGTAATTAGTACCCTAAGGTTACTCATTAGAAAGGAAGGTGAGGTTCGTTGTTCACTGAAGGAGTCTCTTTAATGAAGGTACTTAGCGATACAAGGGTTACTGTCCCATTACATGTAGTTGAACTTCTATTCAAGAAACAGACATCATCTGTTCTTTCCACCACTGCATGACTTCAAGGTGGATGAATTGCATCCAACCTACAGTGAAAGGAAGACAAGAAGCGATTACTCACAAGACTGGGCTTGACAGGAATCTCTGCGTTTGAGCTGCTTTGCTTTCCTGGGTGGTTTGCTGAAGCTCTGGGGCTTCCGGAGCAGCAGAGCTAACAAGGAGCAGCTGCTACCGTTAGAAGCCCTTCTCAAGGTGATTGCACAAATAAAGGAAAGCAGGGAAAAATACATGAGACCTTTTCGTGTCCATTAGCTTCTCCCCATAACATACCGTTGGCCAAGGCAACTAATATGGTTGTGCATAAAACCTCACAAGATGCCATGGGAAAACAACAAAACACAAGCAAGTGATAAAATTTTAAAGTAAATAAAGCAGCTACAATGTCTGGGCATTTATTCCAGTGACTTATTTGAGCTCATCACTCTAATCTTCAGCTCTGTGTTGGAACTTCACAGCCTTGGCATTTGCTGGGAAAGGTCTTTTGGGCAGGTTAGGCAGCAAGTTAATTTTATCTATAGCTCAGCCTTCGCAAATAATTTCCTCAACTATCCTTCCCTTACAGAGCCACAATGTTGCTTTCTTCCAAGTTTCATATAGAGGTAAAATGTGTGATAATTTTGAAGTTGTTTTAACCCACCCATTGGTATTGTTTTTGGTTTTATTTTGTGTTTTGTTGTTATTGTTTTGTATCAGGGTGGGCTCATAGTGAGTCACCCATCCTCTGACTAATTACTCTTGAAAGCAATATACAGATTTATAATCCTGTTAATTGGAGTTAGGTATGTAATCTAGAACAATGGATAAAGTCTGTGTCAGGGGAGTTATAGGCGTGTGGAACAAATTTCCATTTTGGCATTCCAGGCTCAGAGCCATCTGTTGTACACACTGCCTACATAGCAATGGATGCGCTCCTCAAACTGACAAATGTGAACTTGACAAAGAGGTAACAGTTTCTTGTGCCGATACTGTCTAGAAATCAAACTGAACTTTTGTTAAAACTTTTGTTTAAAATTAAAAACAGCTAAAGGATGTTTCTGTCTGTGAATTAAAGTTTGCCAAATAAAAATATATTTTTTTGTTGAAGGGATAGTGCATAGAACTTTTGAGACTACCTTGATCAGATGCTGAATTTTGTTTTTTTGTTTTTTGGTTTTTTTTTTTGGAATGTTCATCTTGGACAACCTAATAGGAACAATATAATCCTGGGGGAGGGGAGAGATTCTTGACAAGCAGTAAGACAGCTGGAGGAAGGTTTAAACTGAGAAATGGGAGAAAAAGACAGCCCCAATGTCAATTCATAGATGAAAGATTATGTGCATATATTATACTGTCCCCTGGGATGTTCTGTTCTCAAATAATTTGAATAGTTGGTGTTACAGCATTTGGTGTTTGGTTCACTCAGCGATGTGAAGTACAGCCTTAGAGCTAAGACTCCAGGAGCCAGAGGGTCCCATGTGTCCTACTTACTGCCTTTCTTTCCTGTGCTCTAACAGTACCCGAGGTGCCAGAGAGTTTACAAGATCCTCCTAAGGCATGCTTTCTGCCAAGGCACTGCACCAAAGTGAATGGGCTTTGGCTTCTGTTCCTGATTAAACCCCACACGTGTTGAACGACAGTGACATGAACCAAAGCTGTCTCACTCTCCCTGCTACAGAAGGCTGCCTTGCATTAGCAATGGTATTTACCTATATGATCCATTCTGTTTCTTCTCAGGGTCAACATCTTAGGGATGGATCCCCTGAACACACCTTTTGACAATGAATTCTACAATGGACTCTGTGACCGGGTGCGGGATGCACATAGTTTGACATACTATCGCAAACCTTGGAATGTAGCTTTTCTGGCCTATGAAGTAAGTCACCATAAAAGAAAACACATTCTTTTGTTTTTGTTGGGAAAGTGTACCTTGATACATTTAATAGTAGGTTCAGTAAAAATTTCAAACAGTAAGAATTTAAAGTGAGCATGGGGCTCACTTAAAGGTAAGATGTTTCTTAGACCTCTTCAGAAACAAAGCATTGTGCCATCAATGCTAACTACACACATCTATACTCTGTAAGGATCACCCAGGGTTCTGAAATGACTAAAAACAAGATTAGAGCAAATTTTATGTATGATCAAAATGATCAAACTACTTCCATATGACCTGTTCCTTGGATTAGTTCTTTGAGTGAAAAAGTCCCATTGTGTCCTCTTCATCCCATTGCTAGAAAGGTCTTTCTGATGATGTTACTCCCACCAGACTGAAAAACATGCAGACTTTTTAAAAAGTGGAACTGTTCTTGCTTGAAAAACAACATCATCATGAATTAATCTCTACCTATTTCATCATGAAGCTATCCTGTTTGCCTACAGATGTTAAAGATTCATATCTGGACCAGGTTGGCACTTTGTTCACAAATAATCACATTGTCTTATTTCTTGCACCTGTAGATCTAGAATAAAGCCACAATTTCCCACAAATCTGAGGTAAATTTGGAGGCTACAGTCTTTCTCCATAGTGTCATCTTTTCCTCACTTAAGCACAAAATTTTGTGAGTAAAAGTCAACAGTCTACCAAAAAGCACTTTCCTGACTGGTGAAATGGTACCGATGATTAAAAAAAAAAAAAAAAGTTTGTCTGGATATCTGAGTTTGATCCTTGAGGCCCACATTGTAAAAGAAGAAAACAGATTCCTGAAGGTTGTTATCTTGTTTCCATACATGCACTGTGGCACACGGTGCCTACATACACACGCACTCAATGTAAATGATTTTTTTGAGTCAGGGTCTTCTATATAGACTTCTCTAGACTATAACACACTATGTAGACCAGGATGGCCTCAAACTCACAGAGATCTCTTTCCATCTGCATCAAAGGTACTGTGGTTAAAAGCATGAATCGCTATCCTTGACAGAAAAAAAAATTAAGACTTTCTCTAAGTGGAATCTAGAAATCATGGTCACTTTAGCCATTACTGATGGGTGAAAGTTGACTGGCATGTTTTCTTACTTTGTTTTCAATGCTCAAATCTTCACTTTGTGAAGTCTTTACTACTGCTAAGTTCTGAGTGTAAAATATGTAAGATTTCCTCCACGAGCTTATGTGTTTGCATACTCGATGCCCAGATGGGGCTCCTGTTTGGAGAAATTGTGTAACCTCTATGGTACGGAGTCTAGTGGGAGGAAGTGGGTCACTAGGTTAGACCTTTTATCTATCCAGTCTAAATGTCTACTTCTTCCTTCTCAACATGAACAGGCTGCAGGTACCACTTCCATTGCTGTAGTCAGACTATCCCCATTACTATGCACTTCCCACCCATCATGTACCTACTGTAGCCATGATGTACTCATCGTAATCTCAGACCTCAAGGGGCAAAATAAGCCTTTCCCTTCTTATGTTTGAGTCAGATATTTTGATCACAGAGATTAAGCAATAATTAATGTAACCTCTGTGACCCAGCTCTACAGCTCCTGTATAAAGGTGATCTTGTATGATATAGAATGGTAAGGGCCTCATGACCACCCAGGATTAAACATCATCCTACATCAGGAGAGTAAAGACAATGGTTCTGCTTGCCCCACCTCTCAAAAGCTATAAGGCTCAACATTTGAGTATGTTTTATACTTTAAGAGAAATACATTGTTTCCCCTGTATATTACTTACACCACTGGGACATTTGGAACAGTATCCCATAATCAAAAACATTAAGCTTTTCTGTTGCAAAACTAATCTATTTTCACACAATGTGGAATAAATGAAATCTATAAATCACTTTTTATTAGTTTGGGTGTGATTAGTGCCTCCAAATGAGTTTTTCCACTGAGCTTATAAAACAGTAGGCAGGAATGTAGACTTGAGTTCTTATTTGGTACCAATCAATGGAGAGAGGTATTTGAGTTGAGTCCTTCCTAAGTCCCCGTGTCTCCTTGGTGCTATGACCACTGGTGGTAACCTTGGACAAACCTGTTACAGTCTTGGAAAATAAGTAGCCAAGCTTGTCATATCATACATGAATAAACATGAATTCTTATGAGTGGAAATCTCAGTTTTAACTTACAAAGGTTTTCTTCAGTTTCAAAGGCTCAGTAAAATAAACGTCTATCACACTTTGTATAACAGTACAAAACCTGAGTTAAGTATATTTTCTTTTTGCCTATTATCAATTGCATGCGTAGAGGGGGTACTCACAGATTTGTGCCTGATGAATGAATTTTGATCACATTATATTTATTTAATGTGAGTGTAATGTTGCACATACTGTGGAGTTCATATGGAATTCAGAAGACAACTTTCAGGGGTCACTTGTCTGTTTCCAATATGTGGGTCCCAGAACTCAAGTTATCAGCTTTGGCAGCAAGTACCATTACCCACTGATCTATCTTGTCAAATCATGTAAGTTAGTTCTTAAGCCTTATTTGGGTTACTCATTGGCAATAAATTATTGTCTTTTGTTATTGAAAAAGTTATGCTGGTCTGCAATGACATCTTCTTATTCATCTCTCTTCACTTGATGTTTCTTGTCTCAAATGTTCTGTGGTTTAAAACCCATCCTTCATGGAAAGCAATCCTACCTCATCCCTGAAGCTATGAGATCATTAGTAAAGTACTTATCACGTGACTCGGTTTCCTCATGCAGAAAACAGAAATAACACTGCATACCTCTTGACAAGAAAGGGATATAAATTTGAAATCTTTCCAAGGGTTGTTGGCACAGAGCAAGGACTCAGAAAACACTTGTTATTACATATTTCTAGAGCATAATTAGTGAGAGACTTAGGCAAGGCTAGGAACTTCATTAGAGGTTACATAATAGATTGGTGACCATCAATATTATCATCTCTCCCATTGTGTATTATTGCATTTTCTGGGTTATTTTTACTTTTATTTTTCAATACAGCATTTCTCTATAAAGCTCTAGAACTTACTCTGTAGACCATGCTGGCCTCAAACTCAGAGATCCACATATGTTTACCCCCCTAGAGTGCAGAGATCAAAGGTATGTGCCACCATGCCCATCAATACTCAATTCTTATTCTTATAAAACAATATATCAGGAGCTCTAAGGTAGAGCGGCCCTTATCATAGGGCTCCCCATATTGACTTCACAAAGACTTCAACCTCTAAATACCATGGGTTAAGTTTCTATACTTTTAATGCCACATATACAAATTAAAATTCAGCTTAGTTTAAGAAACATACCAAAACCATACACAAATTCTAACATATTAACACCTAACTTCAATCAAATGGGCAAAAAAAGTCTTAAAGTGTTTAAATTTTGGACGGGGGGGGGGGTTGGGGGAGGGAACAGGGATTGATATGTAAAATAAGAAAAATATTAAATAATAAAAAAAGAAAAAAATAAAGTGTCTAAATGTTTAATGAGGTTGATTTAGGGATCTTTGGTCGGGAGGTTCTTAGGAGATTTTTGGAGTTATGTGTTTGTTTAGGTTAGTTTTTAAACCTTTTCTTTATTTCTTTCTTTCCTTTTTTTTTTTAGTCAGGTCACATTATATATCCCAGTGTTCTGGTTAGTTTTATGTCAACTTGATACAAGCTAGAGCCATATGAAAAAAGGGGAACCTCAATTGAGAAAATGTCCCAATAAGATTGATGGGGGGGGGTGGCAACTCATTGTGGGTGGTGCATCACCTGGGTTTGTAGTCATATATCCCATAAGAAAGCAGGATGAGCAAGCCAGTAAGCAGCACTCCTCCATGGACTCTACATCAGTGCCTGCCTCCAGGTTTCTTCCCTGTTTGAGTTTCTGTCCTGGCTCCTTTCAGTGATGAACAGTGATATGGAAACATAAGCCAAATAAATTCTTTCCCCCACAAGTTTCTTTTGTCATGGTGCTTCATCACAGCATTAAAAGACCTAGCTAAGACATAATTGTTACCAGGAGTTGGGCATTGTTGTGAGAAACTTGACCATGTTGTTTTGGGGAGGATTGTGGAAGGACTTTGGAACTCTAGGCTAGAAAAGTCACTGAGTGCTGAGAACTAATTTAGTAGGCGGTTCTGTAGAACAGTGTTGATGATAGAGAACTTTATGTGCCCAGTACCATCCGGCCTTCATTAGGTTGTTTAGTTTAGGTTTGCCTTTATGGAAAAATACATGAGGTTAAAAATTCAGAAACCCAAACTAGCAAAGATTTGCAAATAAAAGCAAACCTACTATCCCTACAAATTCCCATTTCATCTTCCTCTTCAATGTATACTCTTCTAGATTATCTAGAAATTTTAAAGGAACATAAAACATTGATTTTTTCTGATATGTAGTAGGATATAAAATTTAAAAGAATAATTTTGAAGCCAGGCAGCTGAAGTATTTTTATTGAAATTTACTAATATGTATAAAATGCCTGAAAAGCTTACTGATAGGCCCACAAACCCTCAGTCAGTATTTGCTATATTCTTTCATTTTATACAAATTCTGGCATATATGTATATATAGATCTGTACTGCAATGTCTTTAATTATATATTAATTATTAGAATATTACTGTATCTTGTTTGATATGAATTACTGCATTGAATTCCATAACAAGCTTCAGGTCAGCTATAAGTGTCTCTTTCTGTGCAGTCCAGAATCAGACCATGTACAGTTTATTTAGTAATATCCTAAAGATCACAGGATGTGATGGCTAGTTTTAATTAACTTCACACAAACTCCAATCATCAGTGAAAGATCAAGTTGGTCGATGGATCTGTCTGCAGGAGATTGTCATCATTACGTTAGTTGATATAGGAAGCCCCACCCTAAAAGTGAGTAACACCACTCCTGTGTTTGGATCCTGAACTATATAAGCGTACTGAAGATAAACTGAGCAGCAAGCATACATGCATTCATACTCATCCTCTCCCTGCTCTTGTGTGAATATGACTAGATGCTTCAAATGACTGCTTTGGCCTCCTCACGATGATGGATTATAACTTTAAAGTTGCTTTTGCCTGGGTATTTTATCACAGCAATAGAAATAAAACTAGGTTTTGATCTATTTTAATATTATTAATATATACTTATTTATAATTTATAAAATCACTTATGTCTTTGATCATATTAACATTAATTATAAATGTTATTATAATTATATTATTTATATAATATATTAATATCAATTTATATATTTTAAAGTATATGATTTATAACATATTTGTTCTATACTTATTATTATTCTAATACAAATACATTGGTCCTGAGGAGGCAGGTCATTGCTTTGATAAACATGAATTTCTAATGCTACCTGAGCTATTTTATGAGCGGAGTATGTGGAAGAGTTTGGAATTTTGGGTTAGAAAAGCTGGCAGTAGAAGTTAATGGGCCATTCTAGTAGGAGCTTGAAAGACAGTAATGTTAAGAAGAATGTGGACAGTAGAGGCCTAGTGTGATGTTTCAAAGAAAAGGGGCTCTACTGGGAACTGAGATAGAGGCCGTTTGTCCTGTATTTTAACCAAAAATATGGCTTCATTCCACCTGTGACTTGAGACTTTGAAATGAAATATAAAAAGAATGGATTGATTTAGTTTGAGCAAGGAACCATCAAGGATCTGTGGGGTTCAGGTTGGTGTTGCCTTTGTGGAGAGGCCCCTGTGCTTCACTGGGGCAACAGGTGTGTGTCCACGAGGTCAGTGCTCAGACGTGGACACAGCTGTGGTCCAAGAGGAGCCAGGCTAGATCATCATGAACACCGTTCACAGGGTGCTAGTTGTGAGGGAAGTGATGGAGAGCAATTGAGGCTGGGCGCTGTGTGGCAAGGTTGGGATCCCTGCAGAGAGGCCCTCATAAGCTGGCGGATGAAGGTATAGAGCCTTGGTTGCAATAGAGACCCTAGGATATTTGAAGTGTTGGGATGATAGGGCACCCACTAGGAAATAGATATATGGCCCTAAGCCCCAGAGAGAAGCTGTGCCAGCCACAGGTAGCAGGGACCCAGGTTATATCACAAACCCCAGGTGTTGGATATGGAGGTATAGGAAATGCTACTTATCCTTGTAACGAGTACAGTTTTTCCGCCTGCTGCCCGGTCTTGTCCTGCTACCACGCCACCAGCCCCAAATAACACACAGAGACTCTGTATTTGATACAATACTGTTGGCCCGGTTACTTGTTACTTATCGGCTAGCTCTGCCTTTAATTATTAACCCATTTCTATGTATCTTCACATGGCCTTCTCTTACCGGGGAGGCGGCTGGCGTCCAGCTCTCTCCAGACTCTCCATCTTGACTCCTCCTTCCTCCTTCCTATTTCCTCCTTGTCTCCTAGTCCCTCCTATCTTCCTTTCCTATTGGCCAACAGTGCTTTATTATTAACCAGTATGAGAAACATATATACATAATGGCATCTCCCATCATCTCCTCTTTTCTGTTTAAATAAAAAGAAGTGTTTTAACCTTAACATAGCAAAATATATAACACATCAGTTATCAAATAAGAATCACAGCTAACAATATTTAGTCCATTAACATTTAGCAAGACTAAAAGAAACTATTCTATCATCTATCCTATATTTGTGAATCTAAAGTCCTATATGTAACTTATCTTTAAGCCTAACTAAGGAAAACTATAACCATAACTATTTGTCTTCAACTCCATCAAAGACCACAGAAGGATAATATATAAGCTCTAGAAATGACAGAGACATCTTGCCTTTTCAGTCACCCGAAGTTCTTCTGTAATCTTCCATCTTCAGCCCATAGGCCATAGTGTGTCTGACAGACTCTCCAGTAAAGCAGGAAACTTCAAACTGTCTTCTTGTATTGGCAGTTTGTCAGTCACTTTTCTCCGTGCCCTGCATACTGTCTCGCAGACTCTTCCATGAAGCAGGATCTCTGTAGCAATGTCCATCTTGAATCAGGAGTCACTTTCCTGTGGGTCCTGCATGTCCAGTTTATACATCACAAAGTCAAACAGTCCAAACAAGAGCAGTATCTTGTCCAAATGGCTAGTCTTGCCATATTGGAAGCAAACTCCAAAACGAGTTTCTTCAATGTCCATCTTCTTTTCTGGTGCAGGTGGTATTGCCAAGAGCAATTATGTCTCACTGTCACGAAAACCCTAATCCATTTTAAACGCCATATTCTGTAGGTCTTTGAAAGGTTTGAAGAATGCCTATCTATCTCAAATACATCTCTGTGTATCTTGAAAAACCTAACTAACTTAACTCTAAGCTTTGACTATCATAGGTAATTATCTATAATCTGTACTACATTATACATTACATTTCTAACTGAGCTCAATAAACACAATACCTAAACAAGAGGAGAAATATACATATCACCTTATTGACCTTAAATTGTATCAATAAATGAAAATCCATTCCAAAACAAAGTATTCATATCTATACCATAATTCCCTTTTTACCTTTAAAAAGAATTGGCTGTGATCATTAACCATTTATAAGCAAATCCATTTAAATGAAAACAAACATTTATAAACGATATTTGGGAATTTGGGCGTCATTCTTTCCAAACTACTTCCTGCTGATAGGGGCGCTGTCATGGGGATCCTAAGAAGATGCAGAAATCCTGGCTGTAAGTCTGCGAGGCTGCTTTGTCCAGCTGTTTTGAATGTAGGATCACCAGCGACTGTTTCAGGGGGCCTGGCTTGCTCAAACCACATTAGTCTGCAAGGAATCCACAGCTTTTCATTTCCTGTTGAAACAAAAATAGAAATCCTTTTCCCCAGTAACTTGTCCTTGAACTTAAATGTTGGAGTCAAAGCATTTTTAAAATATATAAATTGAATTAATCCCGCAGTATTTCCTTCAACAGTTGTTGTTTCCTCAGCAGTCAAATGATATAAAGACAATGTAATGCCATACAGTAACCAGATTCTCTCTGAGCTTTTCATCTTTATGTGGCTTTATTATTACTCTGTTTCTTTTACTTTTTATTTTTTATTTTTTGAGACAGGGTTTCTCTGTGTAATTCTTATCTGTCCTGGAATTCACTCTGCATACCAGGTTTACTTTGAAATCACAGAGATCTGCTTGCCTCTGTCTCCTGAGTGCTGGGATTAAAGGCGTGTGCCACCACACCCAGTTCCTCTTTGTCTATTTAAAACCATTTTATTTTTCTCTCCCAAGCCTATGTATTTTTTTTTTTAAACACACTGTAAACTTTTAGCACCTTTTCTTAATGTGAATCTGTCTCTACTGTAAATCTTTATCTTTTGTGGAGAGGCCCCTGTGCTTCACTGGGGCAACAGGTGTGTGTCCACGAGGTCAGTGCTCAGACGTGGACACAGCTGTGGTCCAAGAGGAGCCAGGCTAGATCATCATGAACACCGTTCACAGGGTGCTAGTTGTGAGGGAAGTGATGGAGAGCAATTGAGGCTGGGCGCTGTGTGGCAAGGTTGGGATCCCTGCAGAGAGGCCCTCATAAGCTGGCGGATGAAGGTATAGAGCCTTGGTTGCAATAGAGACCCTAGGATATTTGAAGTGTTGGGATGATAGGGCACCCACTAGGAAATAGATATATGGCCCTAAGCCCCAGAGAGAAGCTGTGCCAGCCACAGGTAGCAGGGACCCAGGTTATATCACAAACCCCAGGTGTTGGATATGGAGGTATAGGAAATGCTACTTATCCTTGTTGTGGTTTTTAGAAGGCATTCAGGAGAGAATTAAATGTGATTGTTTTATGTCCAAGTTTATTTATCTTATACCATTATATGTTGGAATAATATGACTTGATTTTTTTTTTTTTTTAATTTCATAGGCATTTAGAGCTAGGAGATGTTGAACTTTTAAGGTATCTGGATTTTTAAAAGGCTGGGGATTTTTAAAGTTGGGCTATATTTTACGTTATGGCATAAACATTAATTTTGAAGATGGAATAGGAGATTATAACTAAAGGTGATTCGCTCCTGTGCTGAGTTAAAAGGGGAGGGGTTGTGAGGGTTGGTTGTAAGTGTTCATGTGAAACAGTATAGAATCACCTATAGACATGTGGGGAGGGGTTGTCTTAACTGGTGGTGATTAATTTGGGAAGACACAGTCTACAAGCAGAGAATGACATTTCCAGGGTTTAGGTCCTACATTGCAGGACCTAAGTTAAAGGAGAGAAAGAAGACAGCAGAAGTATACTTCTCTCAGAAGTATTCATTCTCTCTCTGCTCTAAACTATGGCTGTAACATGACCAGCTGCTTCCAGTTTCTCCCTTGTCTTCCCCCACAGTGATGGAGTCCCGAGCAGAATAAATCTTTTCTCCCTTAAAGTTGCCTTTGTCAGGGTATGTTATCACAGCCACAGAAATGAGACTAAGGCACAGGCTCTGCATTTGAACCACAGAAATCTGACTCTAGCACTTTCACCTTAGCTAGCTGGCTCCTTATACTGCCTGATTTGCATTTGTTTTTAACAGCTTTTTCTTTTTTTTTTAATCATACACTTTTAGACCAAGGCTGATAAAACTTTCAGAACTGAGAATTATGACAAGCATATTGAATTATTCGAAAAGATCTTCCAAGACAGGACCTTGACTTTTCAGGCAAAATTGGCTCTAAAAGTTTCAATCACTGAAGCAAAGAAGAAAGTTGAAGGAGTTGATGCGGTTTTCCCAGAAAATAAATCTTCAAAACCCAAAGAATCTTCAGCTGATTTTCATTCTTTTCATTCCAACAATGAAAATTTTCAACGATTATCAACATATATTTCAAAGACGGTAAGAACTGGGATAATTCATAAATTCATATAAAGACAATAATAGGACTTATTTCACAGAGACAAAACTCTTCTTAAGGTAAAGTAAACGAAAGCAAAACCCAGAAAATCTTCACAGAGATTTCTAGAAGAGGTAGCAAACTGCTGAGGGCAGGGAAATCTCAGATGCAGGGCTGTACTCAGTAAGCCCTACGCTGGGTGCTCTAGAGTGGGGTGTGCTCTAAGGAGTCAGAGCATGTTGTTTGACTGACAGCTAAGTGTCAGAGCACCCCACTTAATGATCATCATGATTATTGGTACAATGGAGAATTAAGCTGGAGGATTTTGGTTATTTATTACATGGCCTCTTAGAACGATCCCTCTGTGCTTCCTATAGAGTCTGTCTCCAAACAGCGATGCTAGGCACATACCCATGTTGCACATGAACTTGGTCTGCCTACTTGGGAATCACACTTTTAGACTGAAACTTTAAATATATATATATATATATATATACATATATATATATATATATAATCCAGATTCAAAAATTTACCTCACCACTTCTAGAATAATTATAAGAATTCTTTTCGGCATTGGTGTGATGCTGATCATATGTTTCCTCTTCCCTTCCTGATACCATGATCACCTGCTTAGACACTTCATTTGCCTAATAAAGATAACAATTAGCTCTCAATATTTATATTATGCAATTAGTTTGTGTGAAAGGATGAGAGAGCAAAGACTAAAGGGATGTCTCGCTAAACAGTTGGATTAGGGCTAATGTATCTGGGAGAAGGACAATTAAAGTTGCAGTTCAAAGGTAGGAAGAGTCTGATGGCATGTGTTCTGTCACATCGGACCAGAAGGAGAACAGATTTGAGAGGGCACTTTAATTGGATCCCACAGAGCCTCAAAGCTCACTGCAAAGGGTGAATTTTCTCTCTGTACCAGGCGTTTGGATTCACTTCTTGCCATTCATTGTTAAATTGAAAATGGCCCTTCTGTTACACAGCATCCCCAGCCCTGGTACTTACTAGTTTTTCCATCTGTAATGTAGGACTATGATGTTATTATCTTTATATTAAATATTGGATGTGTACTGTTTGGAACAATTCTGGCATGGTGGATGATGAATAAAGTTAATTATCATTATAACCAAAAGGAACAGGGGGAAAGGACCCCTCTGGGTACTGTGTTGAGAAAAGATTGGTTGTGTGAAGAACAAGCATAACAATGGTGTTTAAAAGCCAATGCAGGGATCCAGATGGGACAAGGATGGTTCCCATCAAATCTGATCCCAGTGTTTGGATCCTAAACCATTTGAAAGGTAGAGTTAGCTTCTGATGGAGAACCTTTCAAGAAAAATAGGCTGAAAGGAAGACCAAGGTTAAGTTCTAGTTAGATGAAGTGTGAGAGTCTCTTAAATGTTCAATTGAAGGTTCCAGCTAAGTGCTAGGAGTCTAGAGTTTGGGAAAGATATCCTGGTTCAAGATATAATTTTAGAAAGTTTTGACATACAGATGATGCTTAAAAGTCATAGATTTTAATACATTGTTATAAAGCATTTTATAAGTAGAAGAATAAGTGTTAAATTTGGGAAACTTCAATATAAAGAAAATTGCAAAAGGAGAAACCACGGAGAAGACCAAAAAGCAAGTGGTGCAATATCCTTGAACCTTATTGCTTGGTGTGGTCTCTGGATCAGCAGTGCCTATATTAGAGGGAAGCTAGCCCTTCAGATTCCACCAAGACCTGATAAGTCAGAATTGCATGTTAACAAAACCCCATGGGTGATCTGTTCAGCATCTTCAGCTTGATAAGCTCTACTCTCCAGCACCAGACTTGAAATGCTACTGAATGAAGAACAATTAACTGTGTCAAATGTGCTAATGGGTCAAAAATGAGGACAGTGATCACTGGCCTTAGGATTATTAAGGTCACTGGAAACCTTGACCAGAATGGTTTTGTCTTTCTGAGGGCCGTAGAATGGCTGAATTAGATTTAAGTAAATGTGAATATAGCTCAGTGGTGAGGTGTCTGCATAGAATGTTCAAAGCTCTGAGTCATTTTCAACATACTCCTTTCCCTCTAAGAAAAAAGAAATAGATTATAGAGAAAATAGGAAAAGAAGAGTTGGAAATAGAATATACAGAAAAGCTTTTCATGCAATGTTGTGTCTAATGAGGACTAGGAAATGGATAGCATCTGGTGAAGCTCATGAGGCCAGAAGAATCATTTTTGTTGTTTTAAGATGAAAGAAAAGAACAACCAATTTGGGTGAGAATGGTCAAAGATCTACCTTTGAAATAAGTTGTACCAAAGGATATCACATTTACTTAGTCCAAATCCAAAGATGTACTTCTAGTTTTGACAGTAATTAAAAAGGAACCCTGATCCATTTTGCTCATCTTTGAGACTCCACTGAGAATTAGTATGTTGTACAGAAGGCGGAGAACTCATTATGGTTTGTGATGTAGAAAGTGAGTTCCTCTAAGATTCTTGTCAATAAAATTCTTGTATTTACCCATGAGGACTTAGAAGTCACACCAAAATAGAGAGAGCATATATCTTCAGACATAGAACATACACCTTCAAATAAGATGTAGAACATTCTACCACCCCAAGAAAATACCATCATTTTCTTCACAGTCCAGATTTCTCCTACAACAACTAGGGGGGGATTGTACAGTATGCCTTCCTTTGGGTAGAACTTTCTTTTAATCCCCATGTGTTTGAGATTACTTGTTGAATGTGTCTAGTTTGTTTCTGTTGACTGATGACTCAAAACCCCTCTGTATGGATATAACACTATATGCTTAGAAATTTCTTTGTTGATGGGTGTTTGAACTTTCTCCTGTTTGAAGCTATTCTGATGAGTGCTGCTGTGGAATTCTGAAACAGATCCTCTGGTAAGCATTTAATTGTGGCATTGTTGTTTATGAGAGCAGATGAGTGTTTAATTTTACAAGAAACTACCAGGCAGGTTGTTTAAGTGTCTGACCCAGCATGTCTGAGAGTTTCAGTTGTGAAACATTATCAACAACAGTTTATGTTTATTTGTTCTGATGTGGTCTGCTGTAGTAGTTGCTGCTAAAATATCATTCCCCCTCAGTATTCTAGATTTTATGAGTTGTTTGAATGCCAGTGGTAAAATGTCATATTTCTCTTCTTTAACCGCTTCTCAACAAAGAACAAAGTGTTTATGCATGTGAAAGGAATGGTTCACTTGGGTAGATTTGTGATGAGAAATCGGGATGTTGTGCTGACAACAACTTTCGTGGACGATATAAAAGCTCTGCCAAGCTTCTATGAAAAGGGAGAGTATTTTGGATTTTTGGAAACCTATGGAACTCACTACAGTAGCTCTGGGTCTCTGGGAGGACTCTATGAACTGATATATATCTTGGATAAAGATTCCATGAAAGAAAAAGGTATGTCTGGAAATAGAATTCTAGCTACAAATGTCGTTCTAATTGAATATTGCTACTTTCATTGTCCCTTTTCAGTAAACCCATAGGATGAAATAATCTAATAGTCTGTTCTTCTGAGAGATTCTGCTCTGACCTTTAGCATCTAACAGTCTATCATTGATTCCCACTTTGAATAGGCTCACTTGCTACCAAAGCACTCAACAGTATTACTGAGAAATGCACCAAATCATACTATAATGGACTGGCTATTAACGGGAAAACAGTTTCTAAGAAAATTTTATTTAAGATATGGAAGAAGGAATAAGAAACAATTTATATAACCTATCTCTTAATGCTCAGACTGGTTCAGTTTAGGTACAATGACTGCATTCCAACATATTCTTCAATGTCAGTGGGAACAGATTGTTCTAAATGTTGTCACTGAGAGGAAGGAAGAACCAATATTATTGTACAGACACAGTGTGTTAAAGTCAGGTTGAATGTTTTGTTTTGCCTTATATGGTGATCATTATAATCTTATAGGGGTAGTTCACTCGAGGCCATGTTGAATCTACTCAAAACTATGGGGAAAAGGTAACATAATGTGCTTCATCCATGTGTCCCCTATACTTGCAAGATCCTTTGGACCTAAAAGTTCATCTATTCCTTTCAAGAATAAAATAGAACAATCAGTTACAGCAATATATGCCTGTAATCCCAACTACTTAGGAGGGTGAGGTAAGAAGAGCCTTGCTAAAGGAGTTTGAGGCCAGCCTCAATATCACAGATTCTTTCATAAAAATAAAAAGAATAAAGTAAACTCAAAATGACTTTGTTAATAAATCATAGCTATAGCAGGATTTGGTGGTACTATATAATTGTGTAAGTGTAAGATGTATACCTGTAGAGAGAGATAGATGTTTATTCATTCATATTTTTATTTTCTATTTATTTTCAATTATTTTATTATCTTTATATAGTATATATTTGTTGTTATCTATTATATATTTATTATTTCTATATAACATTTGCATATTATATATAAAGAAAACAGATAATAAATTACAGACTTCAGAGAATTTAAGGATATAACTGCTTGAGTAGGCATATACCAACCACAGTGAGTTAAGTGTAAAAGTTTCTTAATTGGTCTTCATAATAAAAGGCCAGAGTCATATCTTAGAGAGAAATGCTGAGAGATCAGAGAGAAGGAGCAAGCCACAGCACACCTTACCTTCTAAGCATCTCAGTGGAGAAGAGTACAATTTCTTGTTTGACCCTACTTATATCCTGTTTCTGCCCAGCTATGTCACTTCCTGCCTGTCTGTACAGACCTCCAGACCTCTATGGTTAGCTAGTAGCAATTTTCTGCCCAGCTACATCACTTCCTTTCTGTTTGTACAGACCTGCAGACCTCTATGGTTAGCTAGTGCCAAGCTCCATTCTCTGACACCCCCCCCCCAGACAAGCTTTATTTGTGTAAGAAAGATAACACCACAGTTAACTTCCAAGATTATTATTTGTGAGCATTCATAGTATCAGACAAAATGAAGTTGCTATATATTCAAAGCATCTGTCCAAAACAATTGGGTATTAGTCTGTGATTCTGTGATTCTGTAATTCTGAAACTGAGTGATAATTCATAAGGTGAATGTGACAATTAAATTATTTAACTCATACAAAATGTTTAGAAAAACGGCATGCATATAATAGCCATTCAGTGCAATGTTGGACATTGCTGCCTCCCTTGGGTATCACAAAGGACTTTACTATAACCACCTTGGCTGACCTATACCCTTTTCAAATAGGTGGTAAAGTTAAAACATCCTTTGCTACTAAGTTGATAAGCCAAGTGAAACGATGCTCCCAGGTAATCAATAAAAAGGCAAGGGAATGAAGGCATGATGTTACTTTTGAGTCAGTAATTGTGTCAAGGAACATATATTTGTAACAAAATAGTGAAATTAGAGTTTATTTCTGTTGTTGATAGACTGTATGTATGTATAATTTTCATATGAATTTATAACACAGGTGTTGAAATGAATGATGTGAAGAAGTGTCTTGGGTTTGGACTGGATGTGTCTCTACATATCCCTCTACATACCATCATTGATGGAGCTTCACTCACAGCAAATGTTAGTAACAATGACTGCATAAAGACAGGTCATAGTACAAGAGGTAAGTATGGAGTGGTTGGTTATACTGAGGAAGGCAGAGCCAATGGCTAAGAGCATTGCCTCTCATGATCAGGTGTAGTTTGAAGTTTTTATTTGTCCCGTTGGTCCCCCTGGGACCAGTTTTCCTCCCACTCTGAGTTCCTATGGTGGATTATGAAATAAATACTTTGAGGCTTAATTTAATATCAAATATACTTGTTTGTCCAATGGCTTAGGCATATACTGACTAGCTCTCAAAATTAGAATAATCCGATTCTATTAATCTGTGTATTGCTACAAGGCTGTGGTTTACCAGTGATGCTCCAGCATGTTACTCCTTTGGTGTCTACATGGCATCTCTTCAACTCCTTCCTTCTTTCAGCATCTTTGATTAGAATTCCCACTTAGCTATATTTTGCCTGTCCTTTGTCTGAAACAGCTTTATTCATCAACCAATAAAAGCAACACATATTTGTAGCATACAGAATGACATCCCACATCAATCTGGGCACTACTATCTTCAGTTAGAAAACACAGAATCTCTTAAAAACTGTTTCGTTTTTCCTCACTCACTGTGACCACAAGAAGCCTACAGACACATCTCTTTCAGTGTCACTACTGAGCAAGAGAGGCACAGGGCTCAAGGGCTGCTACTCATGCATTATTTGTGTATCTTTTTTGGTGATAACAGAAAACCAGTCACTGGTGGAAAAGTGTCTTGAAGACAAGTTTCTTTGTTTTTTGTTTGTTTGTTTTGGGTTTTTTGCTTATGAATCAATATTTTTTTCTCTAGATTTTTTTATTTGAATTATAAATAATCTTATTTTACATATCAATCCCAGTTCCCCTCTCCCTCCCATCCTCCTATGCCTCCCACCAACCCCAATCTCATCCCCATTCTGCTCCCCAGGGAAGGTGAGGCCTTCCATGTGGGATCATCAAAGACTGTCACATCATTTAGGGCAGACCCCGGGCCCTACCCTGTGGAAAACAAGTTTCTGTTCTTAATTTTCACAAGGCTTTCAGTGGGCTAATGTAGGACTTTGTGTCCATTACAAAGAACAAGACCTAAGCCACCTTCCCAGGTTTACTTTCATCTTGGCTTAATTAGCTCACCTTTCCTAAGTTCCTCAATCAGCACAATGGAACTCTAGATGTCGTTGTTATAAGTATAACCTTCTCTTATTGACTTTTGAGGAAATTCGCAAGCATGAAAATTCACATCTTCCTCTAATCAGAAACACTTGAAATTATTTTTATTAAGCCTTTTTCTTTTTTCTTGGTTTTTCAAAACAGGGTTTATTTGTGTAACTTTGGAGCCTGTCTTAGAACTATCTCTGTAGACCAGGGTAGACTCGAACTCACAGTGATCCACCTGCCTCTGCCTCCTGAATGCTAGAACAAAGATGTGCACTTTTTTTTTTTTTTTTATCAAAACACTTCTGATTCATCTCTAAAGAGCCAAATGATAGTGAAGGAAAGGAAAGCTGAACATTGTTTACAGTCTTGTCTACTTGTGGATATGATTGCAACTAACAAAAATGACAGAGCTCTGGAATTACCATATTACAACATTAGGTTAATTGCATGACCTTACACTGGTCATTCCACCACATCATTTCAGATTTCTCATATGTAGAAATGACAAAGGCTAAACAAAAACATCTTGTGATTCCTTTAAATTTTCATGACTCTAAAAGTTTTAGAAGTGTTTAAAGTGGTTCACTTTAGAGAGGAACAGAGAAAGGGGGATAGGATTTGGAAGTGGAAACAAGTTTAATTTTTATCTCATTCTTTTTAGACACTAATATTTTTATAATGCTAATATAATTTAAAGCATATTATATACAACATAAATATGAAGGTAAGTTTTTTCAAATATATGCATACATATATACATATATGTAAAATATATCCAAAGTCATGTCAGTTTTGCTATATATACTAGTATTTATATGATGAGCTATAAGTTATCAATCCACCTGGATTGATTGTACCACCATTATTTTTCAAACCAAAGATGGTTGAAATCTATAAATTGATTACTGAGAAAAATTCTCCTATTATATTATGGAGGGGAGATTTATGTGCATAATATGTACAGCTGAAGTTCAACAAATATACTAGGCTAGCCTAAAAAGATGTAATGTACATTTATCAAGTGCCATCCAGGTAATTGATCACAGAGATGCAAATGCTTCTTTCTTCAAGTCTTCCTTGTTTCGTTTCCAGTAAACATCACCAGTTCTAATATCATAGACGATGTTATTTCATTCATAAGAGGAGGGAATGGTCAATATGCAGTTCTCCTGAAAGAAAAGCTTCTCAGAGGACCCAAGATATTTGATGTGGCTGACGCTGCCAACTGGGCCTCATCCTTGAAAGATGCTCCAGCGCTCATTAGTCAAAAGGTAAGGAATGTTTAAGACAGAAGATGCTGTTGTTTTCTTATTAAGCCTCACACCAGGTCCAGATAACAGTTGCCTTTATAAGACAGAGATGTCAGTATTCAAATGCCCTCACATGGCTTCCTTGGAAAAAAGAATTACAGAGAAGTGAGGCATATTGTAGTGTCAGACAACACTAAATTCTGTGGACCACCATGAGTTTTTGAAGGTTTAATAAGATTGTTCATATATAGTCTGTAAGACAGGTTGGCACAAAAAATAGTCACCAAGAATAGAGAGTTCTCTTCAGCTGGCCTTTGACTCCCCTTTTTTCCTCTGGGTATCACAAATCAGAGATCCTCATCTGAAAGTCACTGTGGAAAGGATGTTTATAATATCTTGACAAACATTTAAAAAAAAAAAAAAAGATGAGTAATACTTGTGGTCAGAAAATCAGTCCCCTCTCACTCTCTTTCTCATTGTCCACTTGGGGTCAAATTCCTGAACGTTTTAATGATCCTCCTGCCTCAGTCTTTTGAGCAACTGAAATAACAGAGATGCCCCCTTTCTGATTTTTTGTTTTGGTTCTGTTTTATTAGGCTGGGTCTAACTCTGTAGCCTGGCCTGGTCTTGAACTCTCAGCAGTCCTTTTGCATTAACCTCTCAAGTGCTGGGGATACAGTTGCAAATCCCCAGACCTGCCTCCCCTTTATATAATGGTAAGAAAGTTCAGTCTTACTCTTGAAGGGGAGACAATATGTTACAACTGTAAAGATGTAAATACCATTGCTATTTGACTGCATCATTCTACTTACTAAATATATATATATGTATATATATATGTATATGTATATGTATATATATATATATATAATTCACTATTTCTTTCTTTTTTCCTGATATTATTATAAAGTAGTTTTTGCTTGCTTTTATAGCTTTCAGCTTTCCATGCATGCTTTATGGTTTCTTCTCTCCAGTCAAATTTATCTTTATTCACAATGTCAGTTTTATTACATTTCAGAAATGCTGTCATTTTTTTAAAAGTACTAGTTTCTAGAGAATTTTACTTCCTCACCTTATTTTATTGTTTTTAAGAGTTCATTAGAGGCACTTCAACTATCTCTCTTGTATAAAGAAAGAACACAGAAACCAAACATTGCAATCAATTCTGCATTTTGGTTTTAGAAATAAAGCCTTTAGCAGATGTGTAGCCATAACTTCACATAAAGTGTGTGAGCCCAGCCTGTAACTCTAGCTGCTCCGTAGGCTAAGGTAAGAGGACCTAAAGGTCATGGCCTGCCTGGTCAACTTAGAGGAACCTGTCCCAAAACTGAAATGAGGTGGGGGGAGGGGAAAAGGAGGAGGAAGAGAATGAGGTGAAGGGAGGGAAAGAGAGAGAGAAAAGAAAGAAAGAAAGAAAGAAAGAAAGAAAGAAAGAAAGAAAGAAAGAAATGAAGGAAGGGGAGAGGAAGAGAGAGAAACAAAAAAGAGAGAGTAAGCAAGGGAGGGGGAGGAAGGGAGGGAGTGAGGAAGGAAGGAAGGAAGGAAGGAAGGAAGGAACAGAGAAGGACAGACATGATGTGCCTAGCTTATATTAATCCTGGGTCCACCTCCTAGAAGAGCAACATCAACAACTTGAAAAGTAAAAGTATTTTCCCCAAATTAGACAAAAATAAGTAAGAAAAAAAAAACTGAAAAAGAAAAAAAACTGCCTTATATAAGAAAATAAAAATCAAAGGGAGCCCATTTGTTAAATATAAATTTTATTTAGATGCATTATCATGCATCAGCATGTAAATAAAATCTGTGACAAAGATTTTAAATAAGGGAAGAATCGAACACCCTGGCAGATGTCACCTAAGCTGCCTTGTTCTATCAGCTCTGTAAACCAAGTTCAGCCTGTCCTTTACAGAGGTCCCAAAGCTGGTCTCTGGAAGGTTGTAAACAGTGTGGCTTGTTTCAGAGTGTGCATCTATACCTGAGGATAAAGAATCTGCTGCAATGTCCCAACTGTATTTACTAGAATATTCAAAGACTTCCATCAGCTCAGTCATCATGCAGTGTGTCCTGTTTACTACTCAGATCTTTAGTAAAGAGTCTGCCCACACCAGTTGTCTGTTTCATCGTCCATAAATTCAAAGTCTAGTTAATTCACATCAGTGAAAGGAAATGGCAGCTGTACTGTCCCAAAGACCACTTTGCAAATGTATCTTCTTATAGAGAATATTTTGACAGGGAGAAATTACTGTATTTTTTATTGGCTGTCCTGGGTTGTTTAATCCCTAAACAGAAATGTGATACAGTTAGGTTTGTATCCCAGTATAGTAACACCTACTTGTAATCCTTTCTCTTCAGGGGGATGATGTAGGAGGATGAAAAGCTTAAAGTCAGCCAGAACAACCTAATAAAGCCTTGTCTCAAAAACAAAACTGGATCTTCAGATACATCTCAATGGTAGAGCACTGACCTAGCATAGACAAGGGCCTGGGCTCAACACCCAGTTGCCACAACACACACACACACACACACACACACACACACACACACACACACACACAATAAACCAACCAAGTTTGACCTTTAAATAGAGTCTAAGGAGTTTTGCTCTCATAAAACTTTGGCAGGTTGGTTACTAATTTCAAAAGGTAATTACAAATTTCATCGGGTAATTACACATCTGCAATCACTAGTTCATCTTTTGATGAGGAGAAGCATCCTATTGTCTGTAGATAACATGGCAAACACTGGGGATGCTCTTACTACTAAAATAATTATCTTTCTACTTAACCAGGCAGAGACTTGTGGACTCTCTTCCTACCACCCTGAACTATTGAATTGTTTGTATTTAATCCTCTGCCACAAATTAATTCAGTGATCTACATACCAGGTTCATCATGGAAGAACAACCAGGAAGTCACATTATACTAAATTATGATGATAATATATATTGCTTCTTATATTTCAGTGACCCATGGTGTTACTGTACTAAATAGAGCCTATGGCTTACAAAATCCCAATATCTTGTTCTTGGTCTCCCTCCATACAAAGAATGGAGGCTGGCCTATTTTCTCAGTAGTCTTCAATTTTCAGGAAAAGATGTTAATACCACTTTCAGCTTGCTTGTATACTGACACAAATACCCCACATCTTGTCTGATGAACTCTGTTTATTTTTCCCTTATATCCACTGTTAAAATCCAAACCTTAAAATTTCATCAGAGAGAAACTGCCTCTACCATAGATTACCAGAGAGATATGAAACTTACAACTTCTGCCAGAGCAATAGCAGCTAGATGAGTATAGCTGTAACTCAATATACCACCTTCCTGTAAGGCTTTGTTTTGGCATTATAAGAAACAAGATTATGTAAGACCGCTTCTTTTTCTAAAACGATGTTATGCAATACAATGTTCCCGTTGTGGGAACTCATGGGAAATATTAGTCTTTAATCTCATTTTGTTTCTCCTGGAAATCAGGTGTATTTTTTTAATATGCACTGGATTGATAAATTCCGTTCTGTGTTATTTCAGTGAAGTAGAAGACGGAGCTAAATGTGTGGCTCACCTGGTGCAAATGGATATGCTCTTCTGGCTTGAACCTTGCTCATCAGCGCCACCTTTGCCTCTTGCCTTTTCTGTTCTCAGCCTCTTCACTTTCCCATTTCCTACTATCACTCTTACCTTTGAGGAAGTGAATAAGCTACATTCAGAGTTTCTCAAATGCCATGAGATAATAACGAATGGAGAACAAGCTTACTTTGTTCTGTGATATGAATCTTAGCAGATATGTGCTGGATGTTACAGAAGGTCGGTATTTTAAAGGTCTAGATGTTAGTGGTCTGTGGACAATAGCACTGTGAAAGTGGTGTCTGACTCTCTTGTATAGGGGTAAAAAATAATTCTCATTCTATTAAGAAACCACATTTAAACATATTCTTAATTATTTTGGATGACTAGAAGAGGTCTAAATGTGATTAATATTAAACTTAGCATTTTAGCAAGTTTCATGATAAACTGTATACTTAAATATGTCTACAACGACAAGAGAGCTAGTGAGTTTAGAAGAAAAACTCGAAACCTTTTCTTTCTTGCTAGAAGACAAAGTTGGTTATGAAAACATAAGCTGTCTAGGACGGCTTCAGGGGATGCAGTGGAGCTATCTTCTCTCTGCCTATGGTAGTTTTGACACCAGGATTTAGGCTTCTTGCTGTGTGTCCTTCATCTTTATCTCTTTGAAAACTATTTAGATAGTTTTATACAAGCTGTTTCCTCCGTGTCCCTCTATTCCCATATCTTAGATTATCTGGCCTTGACTTTCTTTTGAAGGCGAAACAAGATAAATATCTTTTTTTCAAAATCCAAAATAACACTACTGCATGCTTATCTTGATTGTGCCAATGGTGGCAGCGGTGGAAGAGGGTTCATTCGTCTAAATGAATAGAACAGAGGGAGATATGAGTTAGGGTACTAACTTCGTTTGGGTTTTAGTGCTGTGATTAGACACCATAGCCACAGCAACTCTTGAAATGAAAACAATTTAACTGAGGCTGGCTTACAGTGCAGAGGTTTAGTTCCTTATAATCATGATGGGAGTCATGGTGGAATGCAGGCAGACATGATGCTGGAGAAGGAGCTGAGAGTCCTACATCTTAATCTGCAGGCAGCAGAAAGAGACTGAGCCATATCAGAAGGGGCTTGAGCTTCTGAGTCCTCTCAACCCCTCCTCCCCACAACACACCTCCTCCAACAAAGCCACACCTACTCCAACAAGGCCACACTTCCTAATAGTGCCACTCCCTATGGGCCTATGGGGGCATTTTTATTCAAATATATTAGTGAAGAGTTGTGCAGCCTTAGCAGTTATTGACATTTTCTGGATTTGTGTCTATTCCCCCTTAACAGTATTGCAAATAGCTTCTCCCACTTCAAGGTTCTTGTGTACTTGATGACAGTTTTGATAAATAACGTATGGCCTCTCTCATTCTTTTTATTTTTAAATGTAACCTCCATGATTTTGATTGCTAGTATAACCTCGAAAGCTAAATTGTATCTGGGAATAGTAACCATCCAATAAGCTTCCAGCAAATCAATGAACCCATGAGTCAGTGATTGAGTGAACTGTGTTTAAAATTCCTCTGTAGAAAAATGATATAAGATTGAATATTTTCTTTCTTACAGCTATCCCCTATATATAACCTGGTTCCTTTGAAAATAAAAAATGCATACATAAAGAAGCAAAATTTGGAAAGAGCTGTTAGAGATTATATAGATGAATTCAATGTTAAAAAATGCCACCCATGTCAAAATGGAGGTACAGCAATTCTTCTGGATGGACAGTGCCTGTGTTCCTGCCCACACAAATTTAAGGGAATTGCTTGTGAAATCAGTAATCTGAATTAAATTAAGGTGAGATTAACTTATTTTGATATTTTTTTAAGGACAAGAATATTCATGTCATGATTAGTTAATATGAAAATGAGCTCTAAAATGATTTTGTAATGCTCTCCCATGCTATATCACACATAATCTAAACATATTACTATGTACTAAATAGTGAAGGTTGACAAATCAGCCTTCTTGATCCATTTTCACACCATATAGCTCTATATATTATTTAAACAAATAGAAATATATATATGTGTATATATGTATATACACACACATACACACACACATATATATATATATACATATATATATATATATCAAATTGCAGTAACTATATTATTCTCCCTCCCTTTCTCTTACTTTCTTTTGCACTTTTATTGCTTCTCCTTTCTTTCCTTTCTTCTTTTATTCTCCTGGTTATTCTAGTCTATAGACAGAATAGAGATATTCAGTCCTGAACCCAAGCCAATTAATATCTCTAGTGAAAGCTTTCTAATTTCTCTAGGAATATGGTCTCTGCCTATGCACCCCCCATACTTTCCTTTGGTTAGTCCTTTACCTTGACTCTCCCAAACAAGGTTAACAGCTACAGCTGGTTCTAGTTTAGAAATGTGTCTCATATTGAGTCTTTTCTTTAAAACATATGTATTTATTATATATACAGTGTTCTGCCTGCATCTGTCCCTACAGGCCAGATGATGACACCAGCTCTCATAAGGTGGTTGTGAGCCACCATGTGGTTACTGGGAATTGAACTCAGGACCTCTGCTCTTAGCCACAGGACTGCTCAGTGCTTTTAGCCACAGAGCCATCTCTCCAGCCCCACACTTGAGTCTTATACACCATTTTAGCCCCAGAACTTGCAAACTGTGCTTCATTATGACACGGACATTAGGTGGAAGAACATATGCAGGGACATACAGGCCCAAAGTCCAGGTCTGAGTCAACATGAAGATATAACAACCTTTTGTTTTCTGTAGGAAAAAGAGAAATCCTGGATTCACATGGAAGGGGGAAAATCTCAGGACTTTCCATCTTCACTTCCCACCCTGGAGCAAATCCTCACTGCCAAGTGGAAAGCAGCTTGCTTCATGGAAATCCTACCCGCCTCTGAAGTTTTCTCTTTTAGGTCTACAGTGTCTTTCCCTCCTCTTTAGTGCCTATAATGCTTCCATTTTTTTATTCCCTAATGAAGAGTCAGCAGTGAGATATGCCAGGACTACTTTTTCCCACAGGCAATGCCAATCTCTTGTTAATAAAACAAAATTAAATTAAAAACAGAATGTTGTTCTAAAAGGCTTTAAGTAATTGCCAAGCTGCTTTGTATGATTAATATATTCCACCAGTCCCATTACCAAGTCTGTACCATGTAATTTAGCTCTTATTTACGTAGTTGTTTCATTTGCTTGTTCGTTTATATGTGCATGTGCTCATTTGGCAGATGCTGAACACCTACCACACGCACAAGCACTCTGTTCTTAGTAGGCTTTGATGTCCAACTTAACTCTATGTGCCTGGGAAGAAAGGCTACAGTACACACACCAAAAATTGTTAGGTTAGGTATTGTGAAACGGCCTCTGGCTTACAAACAAAACAAACTCCAGCAACTCCATACAGTTTAGTTTCCAGTTGTTAGGCTTCTGAGCTGTGTAAGGTAAGGCTGCCCACCAAAGGAGCTGATTAAAATTGGCTGTAGTCTTTCCATTAAAAGGCAATAGGATCTGAGGTGTGAGTGGAAGACAAAGAGACAGAAAGAGAGATACACAGAGAAAAACAGAGACAGGAGGGAGAGAGGGCAGAAGGGTAAGATTGAGCATACATGTGTAACACACACACACACACACACACACACACACAGAGGGCAGAAAATTACCTTGGTGCTGGTCCTTGTCTTCCACCATAAGACAAGGTGACTGTGCTGTTGTTTGGGTTTGGTGTGTTCTACTGCACACACCAGACTAGCTACCCCTTAAGTTTCTAGAGATCCTGCTGTCTCTGATTCCCATCTCTCCATAAGAGCTCTGGGATTAATGGTGATCACACCAAGGGTCCAGCTTTTAAATGGGCTTCAGAGATTCAAATGCAGGTCTGTGTGCTTACACAGATAGCAGTTTTATAAACCCAGCAACCTTCCCAGCCCTGAGAACTTTTGGATTTGAAAAAGTCTGAAATAAAGGAAGAAAAAAAAGGTAATGGAGGGAAGGAGTGAATAGAAAGGAAAAGACAGAGAAAGTCAGAGAATAAAGAAGTGTAGGGGGCAAAGTACTGAAAGGAAAATACAAAATCAAAACTAGTTACTTCATAATTAAATATAAATATATATCATGATACTCTCATTGCTATTTTTTACTGTCAAATACTTCATATATCTATAAATTTAGATTTTTTTCAGTTCATAGAAATTCTCAGTTATTACTGAGAACATAAATTATTCATAGGCAAATAATTTCAAATGTGAAATTTTAAGTTTTCTCAAGATTTTTAACAGTAATCAAAAATATTTTATGGGGGTCAATACTCAAAGTGTCAGACCTCTTGGGACTTAAATTTGTCAGTGACCAAAAGAAGTCCTATATTCTGTATGCAAATATTGAGTTAATCAGAAAGAATTGGAATTCACTGACTACACATACATAAATTCTGGACTTCATTCTTAAACCCTCTATTGAGAGGTTTTGATATGGGCAGTTACTAGAGTAACTACTTAGAATCCCTTTAATGATTCTGAATTGCGAATGCCAAAGGATGTAAGAGTGAACCTGAACTGGCTGCCACATCCTTCACCCCACTGATCTCCAGAGTTACTTAGGCTAATTGGCTGGCTAGGTGTGGGTCCCCTTTCTTCCTCACTGCTCCATGTGTGTCCCTGCGAAGCCCAGCCAAAAATGAAACGAATCACCTTCCCCAAATGGAAGAGGACTGGTCTTCTTCAGTCAAGGGTAAGAAGAGTAGCTGTATACCCTTGCCTAGAGCCCCCTAATGAGCTGTCAGATGTCAAATAGAAAACAACAAAACAACAAAAATCAGGCCTCCTAGGGTGAGCTTACTTAATTCACCACAGTCCAGGAAGGAATGGTAACTGTGGAATGGTCTAGGTCCATTACACTCATTTCATATTCATTCTCTTCTTTCTCCCCTCTCTTCTCACTTCTCCTCACCTCCCTTCTAGAGCTATCTATATACCCAGCGATTCATCCCCAGGTTCATTATTGATAGCACAATCCTCTAATTTCAAATGTAAAGTGTCTGGCAAAGTACTTTTCCAGCAGGGTGCACCCTTGAGACATCAGAAACAACCCAATAGTGTTCAGTGCACAGAAGAAAGTCTCTAAATCTAATGGATGGAGGGCAGCTAGATAGCAAGACTGATAACCTATTGGGCAAGAGGTAGCCTATGCATTGGTCTGTTTGGAAAAGCCAGGTGTACCTTTGTTGATGCAATAGAGTGCAGAGTGGTAGCCTTATCCCACCTGCCTTCTGAAGGGGTGCACCATCATTATGGGAAGAATGTATATGAGGAGAATTGCTCTCTGAAGTTCACCTACACATTAAAATCTTCACACTGAACCACTATGGGAAGAAGCCACTATCAAAAAGGCTGAAGGTCATTAGATGGGTGTTCATGTTTCCTGGGACTCAATGGGCTAAGGACCAGAACTTTGCTGGGTTTTCACATTTTGCCTTTTATTGTACTCAAAACTTGGGATGTTTGTTCTTGTTTGTTTGTTTTGAGACAGGGTTTCTCTGTGTAGCCTTGGGTGTCCTGGAACTCACTCTGTAGACCAGGCTGGTTTTGAACTCAGAAAGATCAGTTTGCCAAGTGCCAAGTGCTAGAATTAAAGGCACGTACTGCCACTGCCCAGCTTGTTTATTCCTTTCTTAACACTGATAGTTAAAAGAAAATCAGTATTACGGGTATTGGAAAGTATCCTCACCCCAGCCTTATACCATTGTCTGTCATAGCAGCTCCGGTGTTTGTGCTAAATAACTACTTATGAGAGACAATCTAAAATGGTGGGCCCAATATACATTTATATTTGTTTTATAATGAAATTATTTTTTCCATATACACATAATTCACAAAATAATTAACACTTACCTCTCTAATTTTCCTAACCCATCCCTTTCCAATCTAATCTTATATCAAGTAAATACTATGATGCTAGGAACAGCAAAATGCTCTAAGAGAAAGAAATAGTGTGGCTGCTTGACAATGGACAAGTTACTAAATCTTTAAGCCCTAAATATGTTCAGGGATAGTAAGACATCCTTCTTAGATAATTGAGGTTGGGGTTACTCACTAAGATCTCTGCACCTAAAGTAATGGTTACTATTGTCATTTTGCAAGGCTTTGATCACAATCCTTATAACTGTAGCATTTGTGACATTAGACAAACAAGAAGATTCAATCTGAAATTTGGGAAAAATAGTACATAACAGTACTCTAAACAATAGGTTTGGTGACTTGTTTTTATCTTTGTTTTGAAGACTGTCTTTGTTATACATGTCCCTTTGGGCTTCTATAACAACAACTGCTAAACAGTGGCTTCTGGAACAGAGATGTGTATCTTGTCTGTGTAGAAGCTGGTATGGCAGATTCCATGGCTGGTAAGAGCAACATGTGGATCACAGTCAGTATTTTCCAGCTGTGCCCTTCGATGGTGAAAGGAAGTTCCCTCAGCTTGTTTGTGAGGCTTCTAATCCATTTCACAAAGGCTCTATTCCCATGACCTCAACATCTTCCAGAGTTCCCACCTCTTACTGCCTTACATTCAGGATTAGGTCTTGTTTTATCGATTTTTGAGGCAAACAAACATTCATAGCAAGTAGTTTTTTTTTTTTAATATTCTTATGGCCAAATATAGATAATGTTCAATTTACTATTTTGGCTGGGCATGGTGACACATATTTCTTTTTTAAATTTTTTTATTTAATGTTTTTTCTTATTTTACATATAGAGCCCAATTCCCTTTCCCTCCCATCCTCCCATGCCCACTCCCAATCCCCATCTCATCCCCCATCTACTCCCCAGGGAGGGTGAGGCCTTCCATGAAGGATCATCAACATCTGTGTGACACATATTTCTAATCCTAGAAAGGAAGAGGGAAATGAGGGTATTCTGGTTTACATTAATTTTAGATACCCACCAATGAAAATTTAGAGAAAAACTAAGTATTTACAAGTATGCAGGTCAGAGTCATTAAGTACATTCACACTGATGTACAACATCTCCTTAACATTTTTTCATCTCAAACTAAAGCCCTGTACCTATTAAGCAACTACTTCAATCTTCTGCCAGCTTTGGTTCCCACTCTTCTATTTTCTGTTTCTGAGAATTTGCCTACATTAGGCATCACTTATAAATGGAACAAAAGAACATTGTTCTTTTGTGTGTGGCTTATTTCACTTATCATAGTGTGTCAAAGTTCATCTCTATTGTAGCGTATGTTAACACATAACTGTTTTTTTTTTTGTTTGTTTGTTTTGTCTTTTGTGATAGTCGCATGCAGCCAGTGCTTACCTTGAATGCTTGCTCTTCCTGATTTTACCTCCTAAGTGTTATGACTATACACCTGTGTCATAACACTCAGCTTTGTAATTGTATTTTGGGGTGAGATAATATGTTGTATATACGCTATTTCTCTATCCCTTCATTATGAACACCTGAATTGCTTTCACATTTGAATAATATTCTTCTGACATTGAATGTATAACTGTGGCATTGAGTCTCTGCTTTTAACTCTACTTTTAGGGCCTGGGTGTAGCTCAGTTGGTAAAGCACTTGACTAGAATAAATGAGGCTCGGATTCAAGCCCCAACACTTCATAAAACCAGATGTGGTGGCATATACCTACAAAACCATGAGTAGGGAGGTGGAGGCAACAGGATTAGAATTCAAGGTCATCTTCAGCTGTGTAATGAGTATGGGAATGTGGAACTAGTCTGAAGTACCTAAATAAACAAACAATTCCATGTATATATATCCAGAAGAAGTGCTGTCACTGGATCATATTCCAATCTATATTATGTTTGTGGATAAATGAATAGTCTTTTTCCATAACAATTGTATCATTTTACAGTCTTGATAATAATAATACCTGTTTCAATTTCTCAATATCTAAACAATACTTGTAACTTTCTGCTCTTTCTATATAATAAAAATACTCATGAGCATGAAGAATTATCAAAAGTGGTATTGAATTTTCCTATTATAAGTGATATTGAACAGCTTTTAATGCACATTATTGACCAATAGTATATTCAATTTCTGTTCCTATTTTGAATCAATTAGTTTGTTGTATTGCTTAGTTACAGAAGCTCTTTATATATTGTAGATACTAATCCCTTGTAAAGTATTTGCTTTACAAATGTGATTTCCCATTCGGAAGTTCCCTTTTTAAGCTCCTGATAGTGTTCTTTGATGAACAAAAGGCCTTTAATGCCTATGAAGTTAATTTTATATATTGCTTCTTCTATTGACTGAGATATTGAAGTCATACTAAAGAAATTATGAGACCAAAAACTCAGTGTTATCATTCTTTTTCCAGTTTTTTTTTTCTAAATGTTTTAAAACTTTATTCATTCTGATATTTAGGTATTTAGTGTATTTAAATTTTACCAGCTATAATATCAGATTCCAGTCCACTCTTTTGCAGGTATATATTAAATTTTTCTAGTATCATTCATTGACTTCATGATTTTTTTCCAAACCATATAGTAGATTAGTAAAATTAATAACACAAGAACAGATCAAAGAAAGGACAGTCAGAATGACATTGCATTGCTTGAAAAATCAGGTTCTAACAAATTTATTTCAAATACATGGTTTTTTTATTTATATAACCAAGTCCATTTAAATGAAAACAAACATTTATAGACAATATTTGGGAATTTGGGCGTTGTTCTTTCCAAACTACTTCCTGCTGGTAAGGGGCGCTGTCATGGGGGATAAAATAATGGTATCTTGAAATTCGCAGGCAAGTGGATGGCACTTGAAGAAACCATCCTGAGTGAGGTAACCCAGTCACAAAAAGAGGAACACAGTATGTACTCACTCATATATGGATTTTAGACCTAGATCAAATACATGTTTTAGGTTCTCCAATAACATTAAGTAAAACCACTGACTTCCCAAATGCCCCATAATAAAGCATTAGTGGAGACACGACTCAGCAGATAAGAACACTGTCTTCTCTCCCAGAGGAACCATGTTGGATTCCTAGCACCCTCTTGGCAGCTTACATATATTTGTAACTCCAGGTAAGGGGTTCCAATGCCCCTTTCTTGCTTCCGTGGGCACTAACCACACATGGAGCATGGACACAAATGCAGGCCAAACACTTAGGTGTAGAATAATAAATTTTAAAATAGAATGTGTTGGTGGTATAGAGGTAAACATGACTGTCTTCCAAAATGTACCATACAATTAAATATAGAAACATTCCCTTTCTGATCACCAGGAAGATTGTTAGCAAGTTACATCCATGTATGGATAAGCCAATAGCAGGTTGAATGATTCTGTATGTAGACAGGCTTCATGCCTAGTGGATTCTAATCCACAAATGGAGAAATAGGGGGACTCTAAGGTACAGAGAATGGGACAGAAGCAGGGAGGGAAGTTTATAGAAAAACAAAATTTAAGATTGTTTTAAACAAATCTGTAAATGTATTCTAAAAGTATATAAGATACGAGCTCTGGTAACGTTTACACTATATTTAAATAAAATTATTCCTATCTTTGAATGTAGAAGAATATTTTGTCATTTGTGAGTGATTCCCCAATAAATGCCTGACTTCCCTTTATTCTGTGTTCTTGTAGACTCCATAAACACATCCTCATTCAAACTTTAAGATAAGGCTAAGAAAATAAGTCTCTTATCCATTATCTGGAAAGTTGCAAGACATAGCTGCTTATTTGCAAACTCCTATTGATGATCCTTTCTGTTGGCCAAGAAACTTGGGAAGAAAAGACCCTAAACAAGAAGAAGAAGGGGAGAGGGAGGAGAGGAAGAAGGGGGAGGAGGATATGAAGAGGGGGAAGGAGAAGAGGAAGAAGGAGAAGGAGGAGAGGAAAGGAAAGGAAAGGTAAACAAAGAGGGACATTGAAAAGATCTACTCTTTGTTTGGGACCTTTCTTCTCTTTTGCCTGTTTTCCATTTTGGCAATGGCAGAATCCAGGCCCTAAGAAGGGGTGTGTGTGTGTGTGTGTGTGTGTGTGTGTGTGTGTGTGTGTGTGTTCACTTTAACTGAAAAAAAGGACATAAAAATACAACAGAGAGATTAAATTTAGATTGTGTTTCTAAGAAGAACAGGAATGGACTAAAGAAAAGAAAAAAAAATGGAGGACACAACAGTCCCAGAGAGATCTAAGCCCCCAAACACCCAAGAAAGGGTTAGACATGAATTAGGGACAAATCAGCAAAGCCACAGACTATAGGCATTACACATAAGCTCTGACCTTTGTCTGTTTGCTGTCCATGTTAGTTGACTTGATTAAAGGCTCCTTAGAGTCTGGGTTGCTTTTCTATGGTCCTGCTACAGCTTAAGCAACAGTCACCCAGGTTTGCATGGGAACCACAGCTGTTCCTTGTCCTTCTAGAGTTTAAATATAACTTTCTCTCCTTATTGAAACATATTAAGAACTCTCTGACCAAAGGGTAAATTCATTTGTCAATGAAAGTAATTCACATTCTTTCTTCCAGATATTTAATAGTCTTAATTGTATTTTTAGACTTTTATTTTAATTTTATGCCTATGAGTGATTTGACTGCATGTATGCCTATATTCCACATGCATGCCTGGTGCCCTTGGAGATCAGAAAAAGGCACAGATACCCTGGAACTGATGGTTGCCACCTAGCTGGGAACCAAACCCAGGTATTCTTTGAGAGTAACAATTGTCCTTAACTGCCCCTTATCAGCTTTGTTTTATTATTTTCAATCATAATCGTGTGTGCGCGCATGTAGGTATGTACACATGAACGCAAGTGTCTGTGGAGGTCAAAGGCTCCAGATGCCCTGGAAGTCTAGTTATAGGTGATTGTAAGTCACCATACATAGGTGCAGGAAAGCAGACTCAGGTCGTCTGAAAAAGCAACCATTGCTCCTAACTGCTCTAACTGCTTAGCCATTTCTCCAGTCTTCAGATCCTTGATGTTCTGAAATGTAACTTGCTTTCTTAAAAGTAGAAAGAAAAAGAACAAGAAAGAAAAAGACTCATGTTTTAAAAACAAAAAGTAAAAGAAAGTAGGCCTAATTAAGAAGTGCCTACTCATCCTCTCTTGCCTTCTTCCTTAATCATGCCTGTCTTAGCTTTCTCTCTTCCTGGCAGTTCCCTATCTGGCCAAACAGAAGCCTTAGTTTCCTTGAACTCCTATGAATCCACTTTCTGAGTCAGAGGTCACTTTGCTGGCACAGGTCAAATGCATGTGAACCAAAAAGACACACACTTATAAAATAATGGTTTGAACATAGAGACAGCTGACCTGAACAAGGAGGAGCTAACGGGCCCGGAGAATGATAGCTGGGAATCCAGCATGGGACTGACTCAGGCCCTCCTGAATATGGGTCTCAGTCAGAAGGACTGAGCAGTCTAAGAGACCTCAGACAGTGGAACCAGGATGTATCCCTGGTGCACAAATGACCTTGCGAACACATCCCCCATGGAGGGATAACTGCCTTAACCTAGAGATAGGAGAGAAGTCCTAGTCCCTACTTTACATGACCTGTCAGATCTACATGATCCCACCTGGATGGCATTGCCCTGCATGTGGAATTGGGCTGGGGGGATGGGAGGGGAGAGTGGTCACGGTGCATGTGAGGAGGCAAAAAGAGTAAAGGGGAGGGAGGGAGGGCAGAAGGGAAGGAAGGAGAGGGAACTGGGATCAACATGTAAAATAATAAATTAAATAAAATAATAATAATAATGGTTTGAACTGACCATGCCAGTAGGGTTGGGGGTGGTCTGATTTTGACTCATCATCAGACAGTAGCAGTGCCACCATCTCAGCATTGGGTTCTGTTTCAGCTGAGCAACTGCCCATGGTGGGTGGGCTTTGGAGGGATGGTATAGGCATACAGTATTAACATACAAAGCCATATGTCTTAAAAAAGAAAAAAAAAGACTAATTTGTAATCTAGGGGTGGGGGTAGAGGGTAGTATGAAAATTAATTCTCACCAAGGAGGTACAAATCTAGTGAGCAACCTAGCCCAACCTATGTGACATAATTGAAGAACCATAAAAGATAAACACACTGGAAGAGCATCATCTTGAGTGTACTCAAAGAATCCAAAGAAAAGGGGGGTGGTATCTGAGGGGGCCTCCTGGAGGATGTGACAACCAATATCCCTCTGTTCTCTCTCTCATATCTCCCATCCAGGCATATTACTGTTGGGCACACCGAAGAGCTCTTTGTTCTCTTAAAATGCTAGTCATTCAGGTTTTAATGACGAAATGCTGTCATCACTCTCGCCAACCTTCTAGGCAATGTCAACCATGCTCCTTTGATGATATAATTGATAAAAACATTAGCAATGTTTTAAAAACATGATCCCTAGTGTAACTTAAAATTTGCCACTGCTCTCTCCTGCATCTACTTGTAAACTGACTTTATCTCTTGCAATCAGTTGGTACCCTTTCACAACTCAGTGTCTCTATGCTTCACTGTTATCATGTAGTCACTATGGTGACCACTGGAGATGCAGGCTCATTTCTCCTTTGTCTAAGGAAAAAAAAATATTCCTGAAATGCAAATATGAAAAGAGAGTGTGTACCCAGTGTTTGAAGAATTATCAACACTTTGCATTCCCCGAACAACTCCTCCCTGCTAGGGGCAGAGATGGGTTCAGAGTTCAGGCTGAGAAAATGCAGCTTGCTTTATCTTTTGAAGATGATACCATGACATTGATGTATATCTCTGGTGCATTTCCTGCCCCCTCACATTAATCAGGACTTAACTGACCTCACAGGAAATATGGTGGTGTATTTCCCATCATTGCAAGGTGGAATGCTTCACCTACCATCTAAAGTTCCTAAAATAAAAAGAACATGTTTAAAGTTTGAGAGTTAGGAAATGCAACCCCTTACCTTTCATGTCTCAACCAAATTGTCTTCCTTAAAACCTCAGTAGCAACAAAAATTTATGTCAACCTGCATTTAGAGACAAGCATGGGGTCAAATGTGATTCAGATGACCTCTATGACACTGACAGTTCCCATACCCAGAGTCTAGTCTAACTGGCTAAACTTTTAACAAGTGATTGCTAAATTTCTGATTCGCATGACATTTTAATTAATTTTTGGGTACAAAGAGTATGGTGGCACTAAGAAAAAGCCAACCTGTAGAATGCAGTGACATGTCTTCAAACACCTTGGACTCACCTGGGAGGTTTAAACAAATCCTGATGCCCAGGTTTCAACCCAAGAGAGCCTGATTCAGAGGCAGAGGTGAAGCTTGCATAGCTTGAAAAGCTTCCCAAGTGAGTCTGATGTGCAGCCTAGCTAAAGACCATTATTCTCAACCCTAACCAGTACCTGAGTTGAGATCATCTCCATTCCAACAGAGCGTTTCTGGGTGGTTCCACCCCAATGCCGTGGTGTCCAAAAGCCAGCTTTCCATAGTTCTGCTTTGCCCTGAGTGTCCGCCTGCATTCAGGGTTTGTTTATAGGATGTCAAAAGCCATGCAGTTTCCAGCTGCTGACCACTCTCCTCTATTAGGACCACACCTTAAGCTCCACTCCTCTTTATAATGCCTAAGGTTATCAGGGCAATACTGGACTCCTTTCTATCCATGGACCTGGCTTCCCAGCATGGCTTGGTCCTTTGCCTCAGCAATGATGTAATTTACAGTTCTAGTTACAAACTGATTCTTAGAAATATTTTCATATCAAGAAAGAAATAACAGAGCCAGGCACAATGGCACATGCCTTTAATCCTGGCTCCCTGGAGGCAGAGGCAGGCAAATCTCTTAGGAGTTAGAGGCCAGCCTGGTCTACAAAGAGAGCTCCAGGACAGCCAGGATTGTTGCACAGAGATACCCTATCTCCATATATCAAATGGAAAAAAAAAAAAGATTTTCAAGACAGGATTTCTCTCTGGCTTTGGAGGCTGTCCTGGAACTAGCTCTTGTAGACCAGGCTGTGTATCGACATGGTAGTGACTAAAGCTGGCTCAATGTCCAGAGCAGAAACTCGATGACCTTAGGCTTAATAAACAAACACCTAGAACCTAACAGAAGAGCTAACCTGTAGCCCAGAGCTCAGGATTCAGCTGCCTTTCTTTTGCTATGGAACAGAAAATGACCTTTTCCCTTGAATTCCCTTTGGTAGCAAGCTCTACACCCAAAATAAATGAGCCAAATCATTTATCAGGGTGTACTTGGAGTGGCTGATTGGGAACAATGTGATCTGTGAATGTGATAAAATCCCCTGAACTATAGCTAGTACAAAATATATCTACTTATCAATGTAGGTGATAGAAGCATTTGGCATAACAAGTGTTACTCCACAATTAAGAAACACATCACTTAGCTTAACATTCACTGTATTTTCTGAATGACATTCTGTGATAAGCTTAATGAATAGGGATGCCATTTAAATCCATGGCATTGGTTCTAGCATATTTGAAGTTGTTGATTAAATGCTCAGGATCCTTTCATCCTTTTTTAATTTTATAGTTATTATTTTACTGAGCTGGTATATATTCAAAATTGAAAACCTGAAAAACAGAGTGTAGAACAAAACAAGAGTTACTTACTATACATCTAGTCAAGTCAATAACTACTAGCATTTTAGTATGGTCCTTCATAAATGGATGGATTAATGGATGGATAGATAGACATGTACAAAAACTAGACTGATAGATATAGATGATTGAAAATTAATAGATATAAGATGTTAGACATCTAGATGATAATTTATGATAGATAGATGTAGGTAGATAAATAATTAAAGCATATATACATTCACATGTAGCCTAAAACAGAGGATGTTAAATATAACCAGGTTAATAATATTGAAAATACATTATTCAGATACTTTTCCAATTTGGTGTTAATCTTTCAGCCCTGGAAGCTTCATCTACCCCTTTCTCTTGTGTTATTAACTACAACTAACTTGGCCACTCATACAATGTCCCTGGGCTGAGATAAAATGCAAATAGCACCTTCCATAGCAATGTGTGAAGGCTGGTTAGACCACACTGCTAAGAAAAGGAAGTATGCTCTTCACAGCTAACTTGCACACTCACTGCCGGCGTCACAGCTTTTGCAGGGTCGCAGAGTGCCAGGCGGAACAGCTCTCCACAACAAACATGGTAAGTCCCAGATTTTTTGACTCTCTCTGGTCTCCTGGAAAGTGTGCCAGTCTCCTGTACCGAGGAAGAGGGAAGGGGGTCTATGGTCAGGTTCTCACTCCCTTTGGATTTGTCACTTGCCCATTGTTGTCCTTGTGTTGAGGAAGCTGCTGTTACTGTGATGCCCTTTGAGATTGGGGCTTCGGGAGTTCCCTTTTCTCAGTCTGGCTGTCAGAAGGGAGGAAGGTATCTGACTCACAGAATGAAAAGTTGAATTCTTTGTCGTTGACACTGAAGACAGCTGTGGGACAGGGCAGTAACATAGCCAAGGTTGCTGGGGGAGTGCTTTAGGTCTCAAAGATCCCAGTGGCATGTACTAGGCAGCATTGCTGCTGAGGGATGTCATTTGGCAACATGGGGGAGGGGGGTTGAAACAGGAATTATTTTGTTTAAAAGTGCATTTTACTAGTTTAATTAAGCAAGGATAAACAAAACTCAGGTAGTCCAAACCCCAGGGATAGGCTGTGTTCTCAAAGTTAACTGACAGTCATTATTTGAGGCACATTAAAAAAGTGAGTGGGTCCCCAGGTGTGTCACAGAAACTAGTTTAACCTATAATGTTGCCAAACTACAACACTGGCATTTTGCTCCACAGTTTTCCCATTATTTACCTATAAAAAAAATTCAACTCTCCTACAACGTGTGTGATTTTGCTCCCTGATTCAGAGAGGTTTTTTTTTTTTTTGTCTCTAGACCATCTCTGTATACCACCACCCCACCCACCAAAGACAGGGGTTATGCCATCCCTTCTTTTGATGCAGACACAGGACACAGTTACCTCTTTGGGTGGTAACCAGTGAGAAGATAGGGGCTGTGACTATATCTGTTGTCATGGGGAAAGCAAGGATTTATCCGGAAGTGTTTGTTTGAGGCAGGATGAAGAAAGGGAAGAGAGGGAGTGAGTAGGAAGACAGTTGGGGTGAGAGACAGAATTGCAGTCTTAGAAGCTGAGGAAATGGAGTATACAACCCTATCCACAGCTATGCCTCAGGTGTCACCCACCCTGCAGTCTCTCCATGCTGATGTTGGACCCAGGATTCGTAGAAAACAGCCTGTCTTAGTTACTGATGGCTTCCTCCAAACTAAGGAAGGGAACTGTGGTTCACAGCTACAGGGCACAGGTTTCTAGAGGGAAACAATGTGACCATTCCAGAAGAGAAAAGAAACTGAACTGACTAGCTATTTCTCCAGAGTTGGTATTTTCTTACTGCAAAAGTAAAACATATTAATTGAAGAGCTTCTTAAAAACAGATCTATGTAAATGAAACAATAAAAAATTCTATAATCCTAAGGGACAATCTACACATTTGTGCATATTCTTCTAGGATTTCATCAGTTTAAATACATGTTTTATAAGTATAATTTTCTGTGCTATTATAATATGTAAAGCCATTTCTTGATATATTTTAATTAAAAATACCTTGACTAATATCTAATTTATAATGTTAGATATTAGACTAATATCTAATTTTTACTGATGGGCCATTTTAAACAATTATGTGGTATCCATAATTTGTCTTAACCATTTTCATGCAGTTGGAGATTTCTGGTATGTTTCCCTCTTATTTCTATTTCCTTCTCTCTCCCTTTAAGACAGTACAATTGGACATTTTAGTTGCTTTTGTCTCATTTTCCCCCTTTTCCTTACTATGATACGGAAAATATCACCATAAGCACTGATGATTTTCTATTGATAAAACTATCAGAAAATGACCAAGTGGGGAAAACACTCACACACAGTTATTTAAGACTTCCAATACCAGTTTTTTTTTTTTTTCTTGAGGATACATTTAAAGTTTGCCTCTTGACAGTTACATAAGTATGCCACCGCAAGGTTGTCTATTCATGCCTACATTTGTATATACACACCTGACTTTGCAGATTATCAAAATTATACTCTTTTCTGTTCCTCAAAATTAACTTTGACACACCATAACAACATTATAACATGCATACCCTAACTTTATCCCTGAGAGACACAATAGTGTAATAACAAAAAAACCTGCATTTATACAAACAAAAAAAAAAAAAGAAAGAAAGAAAGGAAGGAAGGAAGGAAGGAAGGAAGGAAGAAAAAGAAAAAGAAAAAGAAAAAAGAAAAAAAAGCTAGGAGGTGCTGGCACACACGTCTGATCCCCAACACTCAGAGGCAGAGGCAGGGGGGATCTCTGTGAGTTCAAGTCCAACCTGGCCTACAAAGAGATTTCCAGAACAGCCAGGGCTGTTACAGAGAAACCCTGTCTGGAGAAGCAAACAACAACAACAATCTGCATTTATTGCTTCTTATAGGTTAACTTTACTTTCCACTCATATACTTTCTTCGTAAGTCTCTTAAACTCCAGGTTTGTTTCTCTATCTAGTGATGCCAGTGTTGGTAGGGATTTTCCTGCTGGACTGATATGCATACAAAGGTATAATTCTAAAGCAGCCATCACAGCACAGACACCTACCAGACAGTGGGGAAAGCTGTTCTTCCTTCCAACTCCCAACACAGAGTCTCTTGAGAACATATAGACACTTCCTAGGATCCCAAGATGGAAGTGATATTAGCAGTTAACACTGGTGAGGCAGAGATACAATTATTAAATCATGTAATAATCCTCAAAGATAATACGACTGCCTATATTAGTTGTTTCCCTCACTCTGCTATGGAACAACCTAAGGGCAGTGAGGCTTATTTCGAACCATCATTTAAGGATCTGTAGTCTGTTATGGTGGAGAAGCCATGGAGGTAGGACCAGCTCTTGTCCCTGGCAATAGGAGTGTGATGTATCAGCAGATCAGGAATAAAAAACACTCAGGCTGGAATTGGGGTTAGTGTATATCCCATGAGACCTACCCTCATACACCACTAACCCACTTCCTCCAGCTAGGTCCTGCCTCCTAAAGGTACAACTGCCCAGAACCACTCCACCAGTGAAAACTAAGTCTACAAGCCTATAAACTATGGGAGGCATTTTCATTCCAAACCATAATACATAATACATAAGCCATTGTGCATTTTATAGCTAAGTGAACTAAGTCTCAGAGAGAGAGGGAGAGAGACAGAGAGAGAGAGAGAGAGAGAGAGAGAGAGAGAGCAGATAATATGCTCATAGCCACACAGCTATTAAATATTGGAATTGGGATATTATCACAAATTTGTCAGTTCTCAGATCCTGGGGTTTTCTGTGTTGTGTAATGTTCCAGCAAGAGCAGTTCCATGAGCAAGAAACGTCTAGGACTGTCTCCTGGAGTTGAGGGGAATTCTTCACAAGATGCTCATTCTTATTAGAACAATGAATCAGTAGCCACACCTGCTTCTGTCATGACCACCATGAACTTCCCTATTTGGGGAGTGCCAAGTCCAGGGAAATGTGTCAGGTGTCCCTGGGATGGAAAACTGAAAGGGTGAGTTCCTGCCTTCTGTTTCTTTGACCCAGAGTTCAGAGGCAGAGATGAACTGATTGAGTACCTCTAACCCTCATCTCTCCCCTCCCCCAAGCATTTCTGCTGTGTTACCACCAGCCTCCTTCAGGTAGGAACATCCAGGCGAGACACTATCCACACATGGGACCATATGATGATCCATGTGGATACTGAGAAATTTGCCTTTTACTGTCTCATCCCAGCAACGTACTGGTAAAGGAACTGCAGAAATTTGTAGTATAAAAGCACCTGGAGCTATGTGAAGATGAAGATGAATACATCAGATGTTCAGATGGCTAAGCTCTACAAACTCACATGGGGCTGAGCTCATGTCCTACCTAACAAGGGGCACTGCCTCCTCATATCTTCATAAAGAATCTTGACCCAAACCATCTCCAGAAGCTCAGTAAAGCTACAGAGCTAGCCTAAGAGTTCTCTGATGTTGTTCCTTAAAATACAATTCTAGAATTTTTAAGGGAAAAGACGAAAGCAATGAATCCAACATCCTAAACATAAGCCTTAGATGCAGTAGGTAATTTTACAGTTCTAAATAGAAATAATAGAATGATACCCTGTCACATAAGGTATGCCCAATTTATAAGATTTACTGAAAAAAAAAATGAAGAAGCAGATGTTCTAAGAATGCACAGTTTTTCACATGCTCATAATGTGCAGGAAGATGTTTTATGCATAAATTTTGAGAAAATTAAAGGTTGTGTTTGGGGTTCTTGGCTTGTTTTATTTCTTGCATTTAGCCATCTATCTACACATAAGCTTTAACAAAAGCAATATGCTTGAGATGTGCTCGCACTCATCTATCCATCAAAGGCTTGCTGGGCCTTTTCTCCACATCTGGGCTCTGCTACTTGGCAAACAATGTGTGAACAACACAGACAGGGTCTTGTATTCCCAAAGCCTCAGCTCATTGCATTGGTTCCCAGACTTCAGTACACCTCAGAATCCTCAGGAAGGCCCGGAGTTTGGTCTGAGAATGTGCATTTCTGATTAATTCCCTGATCTGCTTAAGTGGCTACTAGATTAGGCTTCAGGGCCAATGCTCTTTGGATGTTCACAAAGCAAACAAATCAGCAATGCACCACGCCCTAATCTCTGAAGTCAAGATGCTGAATTAGAAAATAGAGGGGAGATGGTTCCTTTAGACATACACCCTTAATACCATGCTTTTAGAAAGTTGGTTCTCAACTTTCCTAATGCTGGGACCCTTCGATACAGTCGTATTATAGTGATTCCCCAACCACAAAATTATATTGTAATGTTGCTACTTCTTTGAATAATCATATAAGTAGCTGATGTCAGGATATCTGATATGCAACCCTCAAAAGGTCAAGATCCACAGGTCAAGAATGACTGCTTTAGCAGGTACTATCTACAGACAAATTTTTGAAGGATGTAACCATTCAGGTGATGGAAATTGATTTTATTGTTGTGGACCACAAGACTCACTGAAGAATACTGAGCAAGGGAGTAGGTGCTGGGGGATGACTCACATTTTGAATGGCACTCCTTCTGAAGAGATGTACATCACCTTTATGGATATCCTTGGCCTTGGCTTAAGGCTTAAATATCACCAGCTTTACCTCGTAGTTCTCAAAATGATGCCCCTTCCAATTTTGAACATAACCAAGTTAGAGAATAAGTGTACAGTTTCTGAGGTGGAATGCCTCCTAGGACAGGACACGTTAACTTGGACTACAAGGGAGGCCCAGTTGAAAGATGGTGTTCCAAGGAAATCAGAACTCAGAGGCTCCTGCAAGGGCTGTAGTCCAAACCTCCTACAAGCCAAGTATGTGAAAAATTAAAATTCCCCATGAAACACCAAGCAAGTTTTAAGCCAAAGATAGGCATATCAATTTTCAAGTGTCATCTTTCACTCATATATTTTGCCAGTGAGTATGGGATGGAACAAGGGCCACTTCTCAGAGCTTAGGTTGAGACACACTGCTCTGAAGCGAGTAGGTGTGGTCTTCTAGTTCTTGGTTTGGTAACTTCAATTATCACTTCCCTAGTTCTTAGATGTGCATTCTATCTGACCTTTCTTCCCTGTGCCTCTCTATTAAATATAACACCATGCAATACAGCAGTCCATGTCTATAATCCCCATAATGGGGAGGTAGATGCAGGACTACCATGAGTTCAAGGCCATCTGGGGCCACATATTGAGGCTCTATCTCAAAAATAAATAAATACAAATTAAATATGTACTTAATTCAATAATGTAAGAAATGTTCCCATTCTTGCCTCCTATACTTAATACAGATTTGCACTTGGACACCTGCTTCATAAATTAAAAAGAATAATTAATTCTGCTTTTAGCCGCCTTTCCATTCTGTGTCTTTCCTTCCTCTGCAGAGTAAAGTCTGGTTTAAAAGTAGCATCTAGCCTTCATAGTCATGTTTTTATGCTTTTGTTTCATCTATGGGTGCTTATGAAATAGCCGTATATGCAGGCAACTTCAGGTGTCCTCTGTTAGTCTTCACCTTGCTTTGTGAGACAGGGTCTTCCAATGAACCCAGAGCTCACCAATTGGACTACACTGGCTGCCCAGTGAGGCCTGCATCCTGCTCTCCATCTACCACCCAGTACAGTGCTTCCTCATAGCCTGATGTTTACGGGGCTGCTGGGGATCCAAACTCTGGTCCTCAAACATGTGCAAAAAGGACACAAGCCACATCTGAGCCACTTCTCTGATGTCTTAGATGGCTTCTGACTTCTATTGTCACTAACATAATGTTCTTTCAAGATTTATTATCATTCCCTGTAATGAATTATATCTTTCTCTCTGAGCAGCTTGTCTTCAGGTTCAGCACCTTTAGTATGGTTTATTGAGGCACTAATTTGTTTTTACCTATACTCACTGGGACTTTTAGTATCTGCTGAAAGCAAGGATCAACAAGCACTATAGGTTTTACAAGCTCTACCATCTCCTGTAACATGAAAGTCATCATGGGCATAAACAAAGGACAGTCACAGTGCACCAGAATTCAAGGCTATATATTCGCCACAGGCTAGAGTCCACAGCTTGATCTATAGCTGATCTTTCCTTGGCTCTCTAAAATTCTAGTATTTCCTTATTCCCAGTTTTACTTTAACCTTTTTGTACAGAGTTCCTTCCACAGAAACATTATGCCCCAATTTGTCCTTACTGAGTCCAATGACTCATTCAAAATTTTGCATTTCTTTATCTCTCTGGATGGATTCTAAATTGACTTAGCAGTGTCATCTTCTAATTCACTCATTCTTCCTCCAGTTGTTTTTTAGAGTGACCAGAATGCCCAATTTTCCATCACCTTCTCAATGCCTTAGTTACAGTTACTGTTGCTATGATGAAATGCCAAGACCAAAGCAACTTGGGAAGGAAAGTGCTTACTCAACTGCTTCCGCAGCATCATTCATCACTGAAGGAAGCCAGGACAGGAACTCAAACGGGGCAGGATCCTGGAGGCAGGAGCTGATGCAGAGGCCGTGGAGCGGTGCTGCTTACTGGTTTATTTCCATGATTTTGCTCAGCCTGCTTTCTCATAGAACTCAGGACCACCATCTCAAGGATGCTACCACCCACACTGGGCTGGGCCCTCTCCCATCAATCACTAATTAAGAAAATGCCTTATAGCTGAATCTTATGGAGACATTCTCTCAGTTGAGGTTCCCTCCTTACAGATGATTCTAGCTCATGTCAAATTGACATAAAACTCTCCAGGGCACTTAATTTAAGCACTAACGTCCCAGGTCCTGGGAGCCTCAGCTCTATGCAGATAAAGGTGGTTGCTCACATTATCTATGTCTAGTGAAAGTTTTATCGGTAGGTAAAACACAGATACTAATTTGTATCTATGATAAACTTTTCCACTTTTTAAAAAATTGGTTGTTTTCCTTAATTGTACATTCTTGCTAATATCTGTATGCTTTTGTTCAAATAGTCTTTGAGTATTATATTTCTCAGTAGAACCTACCTTCTCAAAGTCATTTCTAAGTTATTTTTAATTTAATCTAGGGTAAGCTTATTTTTATTTATTTACTTACTTATCTGATGTATTTACTTGAGACAGGGTCTCACTACATAACTCATCTCATGTCCTGAACTTACTCTGGAAAATAGGCTGCTTTGAACTCACAGAGATCCACCTGACCCTGTCTTCTGAGTGCTGGAATTAAAGATTGCCACCAGACCCAGTTTAAACCTATATTTTACTTGTTGATTTTTTTTTTTTTTTTTTTTTTTTTTTGGATGAGGTCTGCTGACAGGTTTCTGTTGCTATTGTTTATATTCTTCTGTGTTCTCAGTGTGACTTCACACCATCCTCATTGGCTCTGTGCTTATCTCAGATTACTTCTTTAGGACCCCAAACTAGAGCCAGATCCATAGTGAGAGGAAGAGGATAGTACTCACAATGAAACTGGACATTTTCAACACTCTGTTGCTGAATATATAGTTCTCTGTTCTATGATATGGATAAGGAAGGTCTGAACAGCGGTCTTCAGCCTGAATGCTTTGATTTGAACTATCTGCTCCAGCTTCAGCCCCAGAAATGTCCATGATTTTCTAGAGTACAGATACTTTTGTTTTAATTCCACAAATCACAGAAATACCCAAAGTTGGCTTTAGTTGTTCATCTACTGCTTAGCTCAGTTTGATCCTCATTCATGACAGTGTCTAGAATTCGAAACAGAAACTTCCAGTGAAAGAAGTTTTTAAATGATATATCCTAGAGCTGATCTTCTGTGTTTGAATCTCAATTCTCTGTTTACTGCTAGTTCTGTGGCTTTGAACAATGCAAGTTTTTTTGTGACTTGTTTTCCTCTTATGTACAATGGATACGTTATTATACTTACCTAATAGGGATGTTATAAAGATCACATGATTTATATATAACAATGAATGTCTTTAAATAGTGCCTGACTTATGGCAAATGTTATACAAAACCATATAAAAAAATGATTCACTTGTAGGTAAAAATAAATACATACATACACAAAATAAAATAAAATTCAAAAAATCCACAAAACAGATCTAAGTCAAAGTGTTTGAGGCGGGGGATTTTTAAAAAGTTAATTCCTTATCTCTTCATACATATTGAGAGGTTTTGCTTTCTAAACGATTGATCCCCACTTCCAAAATGTTATAAGCTCTTTTAAAACATTGACAATTACAAACTTTTTCCTCAACAAAATTTTCAGGATTTTGTCATGCGTCCTAATCCTAGGTATGGAATTCTAAAAAGCAGCGTGTGAATCACTATTCTTTCCTTGGAGTTTAGCAATAAATATTGATAAGACAGCAATAAATCCAACCCTTATGTAAACCCTGGTGGAGACTAAAAGCAGAAGAGTTGACATAAACATCTGCACAGTATGATTTACTACAGACACGTAGATGAAAGAATTCTGGTGAAATCTACTAAGAACACTTCACCATTTGGGAGGCTTAGTGTGCATGAATACATTCTGATTTGTCAATATATGGAAGTAGTGGCCCATTATTGAATCTTTTGCAGTGTTATTCCCTACAACATAGAGAGGGGAGGGATGGCTGAGTTTATCACAAGAGGACATTCCTCCAAGAGAAACTAATTTTATTACATGTACCCATAACCGCATGAGACAGCACTTCAGAGCAGGGGAGAGTCTTTCTGTGGCAGAGCATTGGCTACCCCAACACAGCAGGCCTGAGAGAGCCACACTACCCATATTAGTCACTTAAGAGGTGGGGAGGGTGACTCAGGGAGTTCCCAAAGAGTGTTTAATCCAAGAAACAACTGTGAGGGGAGGAACTACTGTAATTTCTAATTTCTAAGCAGAGGCTACCTGAAGCTACTGAACATGCCCACTGCAAGTGGTTCAGTTCTCAGAGAGAGGAACCAAGTTCTGGGCAAGTACAGTCAAACTGATAAGCAGAGCAAGGCAGGAGGGAAGGAGTGGCATCGCTGTTTGCCTCACTGCTCTACTTTTCCACATGGTAAGTCCCTCTATTTAATTTGTAATTACTCTCCCTGCAAATGGGCAGCAGGCACATTCCTGGGGACTGATGCCAGACCCACCTTTTGATCAGAGAGAAATTGGTTTCTCTTTTCCTTGGGTCTATTACATACAAGTGGCCAAACTGAACCTGGGAGAATGATATCTTCTTGGGCAAAGACACTTAAAGAACTAGAAACTAACACATGTTTGCATTTGTAATTAGTTGGTGCTTTCATTGTTAAGATCTATACTTGACTAAGTGGCAATAAATGGTGTATCCATAGGTATCTATAATGGAAGTTTCCGTTTGGCAATTACAGTTTGCTATCCTAAAAATACTCTTAAGAGTAGGATGAAACCCACAATGAAGAAACAGGGGGGATGTTTGATAAAAGCTAGGGCTTCTGGAAACTAGAAACTCAGTGGAGGAGCCTTACCTCCATCATCAATTCTTAGATTTTTCCATGCTGGCAAACTCTAGTTCTCTTTGTTGCATCCCCAACAACCAGGCTGAGTCAGTCTACAACATGAAACATAAATAAGGATCATCCATAGTCCATTCCTCATGTTCCATGATTAGTTCCTAAATACAATGGACATGATGCCCCCCAAGCTGTTCCTGTTTCTAGATTTACTAGTCTTTAGTGAACACAATGCATAGTTCTGGATATGTAGAAAGAACCATGGTGAGGTTTGGAGAACTTTGTCCCTTGGATAGGCTGCTAGTTTGGGACATATTTGGAGTGGAAGTAGTATCTAGAGTTGAAACTCAGATTAAATATATAGCAGCCTCCTGGGGGGTTCTGGGATAATATTCAGAATATACATGTGAAAAGAATTTGTGGTTGATTTAAAATTGGTATCAAATAGGATACCAATTACTGTTCTACAATTAGAATACCATTTATTGTTTACAATTTACTCTGGAATGTGTCCATCTTCTCTAAGAAAAGATGAGTGATTAAATGGCTAGGTGGGATAAAATCAGAACAAGCCAATGGAATTGTTCAGTGTACATGCCAGATGTACAGTCATTCACTTTCAACTTCAATTTTAAAAACCTTCATGCATATACTTTAAATGTTTTATGATAAAATTAGAGGGAAAGTTGAAATGTCATAGACTCAGTAAAAGGAGCTATAAATTGAATGTTCTTCATATTCTATATTTTCTATATTCTACATTCTCAGCCAATGCATTTATATAGCTGCCAGCTATACACTAAAAGAAACAATAGCACTAAATCTTTTCTCCTCCAATGTGAAGAAACCTTATCATTTTCCCCTTTTGTGAGAGTAAAACATGCAATGATGACACATTTTATTTTTTTCAGAAAAAATAAAAGTCCAAGTATCCCTCAAAAAACCTCTATTAACTTCTTAGTAAATGTTTTTCTAAGCATAATACTAGGCAGAATATATGACATTTCTGTGACTGCCTCTGGCACTACATCTCCACTCTTCTACTCTGTCAGAGCAGGTGTGACACACCCCTTAACATATGGCAGCAACTTTCCTTCTTCATGAAAATGTTCACTGCTCATTTACCCACCCTAATGGCTCCTGCCTGGCTACATCCTGCCAGGAGCATGTCCCTTCTCCATCAGTGAAATGCTCACCAGGCACCTTTAATATTTATTTGGTTATGTGATCTTGCATATACTGGGACTACAGTATATATGTTTGCTGGAGGGCTTCTGATTTAACAAAAGCCTAATCTAATTAAGGCAAAATTGTGCTTCTACGTTAATAAGTAATGGCAACATTTAAAACAAAATCTTCCCACTCCAGATGGGAACAAGGGTATTCATGTCAATCAATTTATGTAAAATGATGGGAAACACTATGACCTTGCTTATAGCACCCCGCTGGTCTGATAAAACAAGAGCCACGGTGATCATTAAACTGGTGTAAATACAGTTTTACTTAGGTTTATTCACTAGTATGTCCCAAGTACTCATAGGTGTCTGAAAAGCAGGGGAGGTTCTGGATTTCCCTGATTGTAGACATCCTTACTTCATAGGATAAGTGAGTTTTCATTATTTAAAAAATGAAAAGGAACACTCATGTTCAGAGCTAAAGAGGGACCTGTAACTCCACCTCCGGGTGTTTGTATCGGTTCATTTTCTTGCATTAGGATGCTCTGATTTTGTAGAAAAATTATTTATTCTTACTATACACTCCTTTATGAGAATAACAGAACAAGCTGACAGATGGTATAATCTGTGGAATAAGAAGTGTATGTTTCTTTAGCAACAGAAAATTGCTTCATTTTGCTGTAAGTATAGCATTGTCCTGAGATACAAAAGGCTCAAGTCACTTTCATACTTATAAAATTAGAAATACAATAACAAACAATAACTAACAAATTGTCAAACGCTGCCTTTATGCTAGGCATTATTACATTGTGAAAGTTTCAAAGCACTGAATTCTCTTAAATTGTTCCTGGAGACACGGTCATTGATCTGGAAACAGAGATTGGAAACATTGCTCTGGAAAAGAAAAGGTGTTAAGTAATTAGGAACCAGAAATATCCAAATCAGACTGCCCCTCCCCCAAAGTATGGCCAAAGTACTTTTCCCTGTTAGTTCTCTGAGGTTAAAAAAAAAAAAAAAAAATGTCACTAACCACTAGCCTAGAGAACAGAGCACAAACTGAACTTGCTGCCTCACATTTAGTCCTCCAGGTGTCTCCACATGGGCCTCATCAGGTTGGTTAGTACAAGATAGTCAGTGAGTTGTGATAAATTGACACTATGCACATTTCTCTTAAGGCATATAGTTTGAGAGGCTTTCTGTTTGTTTTTTTGTTTTTACTGAAAGAAATTTCTGATAATTGGTTCTACTCCCTTGACTGGTCTTCTGCATTTGTGTATAAAATACATCAAAACTAATGTGAAAATACCCACTGCTATTTCCATTGTATCACTTAACCATTCAATCTTTGTCCATAACCATGTTCATTATCACATTTTATTTTTGTTTTGTTTTGTTTTTTCAAGACAGGGTTTCTCTGTGTAACCCTGGCTATTTTAGAACTCACTTTGTAGACCAGGCTGGCCTTGAACTGAGATCTGTCTGTGCCACCACATCCCATTCACAATTCTTATGTTGATTGTAACATAATCTGTGATGATACAAATAGTTTTATATCTATATGTAGATATAGATATAGATAGATGTAAATATAGATATGTTTTTGTTATTTTATATATTGATCCCAGTTCCCTCTCCATCTCTCCTTCCCCCCCTCCCATGCCCCCACTGCCACCCTCCCTTCCCATTCCCTCCCCCCACTCCACAGGGAGGGTGATGACTTCCAGGAAGGATCAATCAAAATTTGTCAAGTCATTTGGAGTAGGAACTGGGACCTCCCTCCTGCCTCTAGGCTAAGAGAGTATCCCTCCATGGGGAATAGTTTTCTTAGATAGCTGTGACTGTCAGAATTCTTTCAGGTAGAAATTTGAAATAATCATGCCCATACATAGAGTTGATCATTGTTTTACTTATTTTAGATTGTTTTCTTAGATTAAAATCAAAGAGGTAATAGATTAAATTTTGTTAGTTTAAGCATATATAGATATACTGACAGGATGAAATTTAAGATTTTTCTAGGTTTACTTCTTAATGAATAAAACAATAATAAATAATTTCTTTAAATTAATTTCCTTTCATTACTATTGAATTAGACAAATCCACTATATTGGGTAATATACATATTTCCTTCCTCTGAATTTACAGTTGGAAGACATATCAATTGCAATGTAAGTCTTATTCTCAGATAGAATTTCTTAATTTATTAATTTTTAGTTCATTTGGGCACAGATTGTAAATCTACTCCCTTTAGGGGATTATAATCATTTATTTTATCTAGTCTTCAGTGTTACAATTTCTTTAAAAAAAACCAATACATTTGTGAGCAAATACTGTAGTCTTCATTCTGTTAGCTTCTCTTCTAAACACTGCAATCTATTTAGTATTTTTTTTTTCTAAATTATACAAGGAATTACTTGTGAACCTAAAATAGGACCAGTTTATATTTTCTTACCCTAATTTTGTTATTGTAAGATTATTACATCTTATGGATTTTTGAGTCACTTAATTTTACATCTGTATGATTATTATGCCTTTTCTATCATTATAGTATATAATAATGGACCATAGCAATGTATGCATTGCATTTTATGTAATGTAACATTACTACCTACTAGGAATACTCTCCACCCCCTTTTCTACTATAGCTCCTCTTTTTTGTGGTTTTACATATTTATTGATATCCTTTCTGTGTGTTTTTCCAAGAAAATTTGATGGTAACATTTTTAACTTCTTAACAAAGTCCTATGTACAATTCTACTTCCATCGTCTCAGAACCGAAAACAAGGAAACAGCATACAGTAACCAGCTTTTACAGAACCTGGCACCTCCTTATGCTTTGCACTTTAGAGATCTTTCCACCCACTCAAGAGGAGCTATTTGCTCTCACGATGACTTTTCAAGTCAGGGCATGATCTAGCCAGGAAGTTCGGAGGAACCACCCCCTGAGAAGAAAGTCACCCCATAACAAAACTGTCTATCAGTTGCAACTGCATTCCAGTTGCTCCTGGAGATCTGATAGGTCCCAGGAGGGAGAGTGTCAGCATGATTCTCCTTTCTCCTGGAACGAGGCTAACACAGGTGCCACTAAGTAATACCCACATCGTGTGAGCCACTGTTGTGCACCAGTGCAAGCCAGTCTTTCAGGATCAAATAACTTTTACAGGAAGAAGAACTTCCTGTAAACCACAAAACTGGTCTTGTCCATTTTTTCAAGATTTAAAGAAATTTTAAGCAAATGATCTGCATTTGGTGAGATGCATTCATCCAGAAAGCATGGAAAATATTTTCCTGCTATAAACCTTTTTTAAAGGTGGCTACAAGCCATTTAATGTTTGCATTAAACAATGAATGACTAATCCTTTGACCATTGAATCATAAAAACAAAACACTCAGTCCCATGATTCTCTATTAAAACTTCTGTTGGTCTGTTTATTAAGATAGCTTCAGACTGAAATATTTATATGTATTTAGAAATATATACAGATTTTTGCCTTAAGGTTTTCATTGCTATGAAGAGACATTATGACCACTACAACTCTTATGAAGAAAATATTTAATTGGGGAGGCTTCCTTACAATTTCGGAAGTTCAGTTCATTATTATTATTATGGCAGGGAGCATGGCAACATGCAGGCAGACATGGGGCTGGAGCTGAGAGTGTTACATTTTGCAGGCAATGGAAGTCAACTGAGACATTGGGCAGTATCCTGAGCATAGGAAACCTCAAAGCCCATCCTCACAGTGATACACTTCCTCCAACTAGGCCACACCTGCGCCAATAAGCCATACCTCCTAATAGTGCCTCTCCCTGAGATTATGAGGACCAATTACAATCAAACTACCATAATATCCATATATATGTATATGGATATATATATATACATATATGGAGATATATAGTTATGGAGATGGATATATATATATATATATATATATATATATATATATCCACGTAACAACAATTAATGAAAAGAGAGACCATGAATTTGAAGTAGAATAAGCTATATGGGAAAGTTTAGAGGGAGGATAGGAAAGAGGAAAATAATGTAATTTTAATGAATTTTCAAAAATAAAGTTAAAAATTATTATTATTGTTATTATTTTACTTATCAATCCCAGTTCCCTCTCCCTCCCATCCTTCAATGCCCCCCAACCCTCCCTCCTATCCCATTCCCCACCCACTCCACAGGGAACATGAGGCCTTCCAGGAGGGATCATCAAAATCTGTCAAGTCCTTAAGAGTAGGGCCTATGCCCTCCCTCCTATCTCTAGGTTAAGGGAGTACCCCTCCATGGGGAATGTGCTTCCAAAGTCCTTTCGTGCATCACGGATATACCCTGGTTCCACTGGCAGAGGGACCTTAGACTGTCCAGGCCTTCTAACTGAGACCCACATTCAGGGGGTCTGGGTTGGTTCAATGCTGTTACCCAGCTCTCCATCTGGAGTCCATGAGCTCCCCCTTGTTCAGGTCAGCTGTCTCTGTGGGTTTCTGGAGCCTGGTCTTGTCCCCACTCTCTGCATCTGGATTCCAGTGTTTAGCTGTGGGTGTCTGCTTCTCTTTCCATCAGATGGATAAGTTATCCACCTCATTATCAGGGAAGGGCATTTAAGGTCGCCTCTCCATTATTGCTCAGACTGTTAGTTGAGGTCATCCTTGTAGGTCTCTGGACATTTCTCTAATGTCATTTTTCTCTTCAAACCTATAATGGCTCCCCCTGTTATGGTATTTCTTTTCTTGTTCTCACCTATTCATCCCCCGACTCAATCCTCCTCTCCTCTCTCCTCTCCGCTCCCTCTTCCTCCCTCCCGTCCCCTCTCCTCTCATCTCTTCTCCACTTCTCTTTCTCCTAACTCCCTCTCCACTCACTGCTCCCCCATTTCCAATATGCTCAAGAGATATTGTCCCTTTTCCCTTCTGTGGGGAACCATCTATGACTCTCTTAGGGTCCTCCTTGTATCCTAGCTTCTCTGGTGGTGTGAATTATAGGCTGGTGATCCTTTGCTCTATGTCTAAAATCCATATATGAGTGAGTACATACCATGTTCCTCTTTTTGTGACTGGGTTACCTCACTTAGGGCGGCCTCTTCAAGTTCCATCCATTTGCCTGCTAATTTCAAGATTCCATTGTTCTTTTCCCCCTGAGTAGTATTCCATTGTGTAAATGTACCATATCTTTTTTATCCATTCTTCAGTTTAGGGGCATCTAGGTTACTTCCACAAATAATGCTGCTATGAACCTAGTTGAACAGATGTCTTTCTTGCATAGATGAGGATCTTTTGGGTATATGCTTAAGAGTGGAACTGCCAGGTCCTGTGGTAGACTGATCCCATTTTCCTGAGGAACTGCCATACTGATCTCCAAAATGGCTGTACCAGCAGGGGAGTAGTGTTCTTCTCTCTCCACATCCTCTCCAGCATAAACTGTCATTGTTGTTTCTGATTTTAGCCATTCTGACAGGAGTAAAATGGTATCTCAGAGTTGCCTTGATTTGCATTTCCCTGATGGCTAAGGATGTTGAGCACTTTCTTAAGTGTCTTTCAGCCATTTTGGATTCCTCTGTTGAGAATTCTCTATTCAGTTCTGTACCTCACTTTTTAATTGGATTATTTGGTGTTCTGGTGACTAGTTTTTTTAGTTCTTTGTATATTTTGGAGATCAGCCCTCTGTCAGACGTGGGTTTGGTGAAGCCTACTCTGTGGGCTACCATTTTGTCTTGTTGACTGTGTCCTTTGCCTCACAGAAGCTTCTCAGTTTCAGAAGGTCCCATTTATTAATTGTTGATCTCAGTATCTGTGCTACTGGTGCTATGTTCAGAAAGCGGTCTCCTGTACCAATTCTTTCAGGGGTACCTCCCACTTTCTCTTCTAAGAGGTTCAGTGTGGCTGGATTTATGTTGAGGTCTTTGATCCATTTGGACTTAAGTTTTGTGCATGGCGATAGACATGGTCTATCTGCAGTCTTCTACACACCATCAACCTGTTATGCCAACACCATTTGTTGAAGATGATTTCCTCCTTCCATTGTATACTTGTAGCTGTTTTGTCAAAACTCAGGTATTCATAGGTGTGTGAGTTAATATCAGAATTTTCAATTAGATTCTATTGATCTACCTGTCTATTTTTGTGCGAAAATAAGCCATTTTCAGAACTATAGCTCTATACTAGAGCTTGAAGTCAGGGATGGTGATTTCTCTTGAAGTTCCTTTATTGTACAGGGTTATTTTGTCTATCCTGGGTCTTTTGTTTATCCTATAAAGTTGAGTATTATCCTTTCAAGGTAAGTGAAGAATTGTGTTGGGATTTTGATGGGGATTGCATTGAATCTGTAGATTGCTTTTGGCAAGATTTCCATTTTTACTGTGTTGATCCTACCTATCCAAGAGCATGGGAGATCTTTCCATTTTCAGGTATCTTCTTCAATTTCTTTCTTTAAAGATGCAAAGTTCTTGCTATATAGGTTTTTCACTTGTTTGGTTAGTGTTACTCCAAGATATTTTATGTTGTTTGTGGCTATCGTAAAGGTGATGTTTCTCTGATTTCCTTCTCAGCCCTATTGTTTTCTGTATATAATAAGGCTACTGATTTTTTTGAGTTAATCTGAAAATTATTTTTGAAAAGAATGGCTATTATAAGAAAAGTAAAACTCCCTTTAGGGTAACTGGCCTAAGATTATCATTTTTATTTCATCTAACCTAAAATCTGAGCGCCAGGTGTAATTTTACAAACGTTTCAAACTACTTCACAACATGAAGTCAACCTAGGAATTTTACAAAGTTTCACTCAGAGTGATAGAACCCAATCCTGCTTGCCTTCTCATCCACAGATTGATGGCTGCATATCCTTTACATAATGAGCTTCGGAAGATGCTCAGTATCTGCTGCCTTCCTGCGATCCTAACAGCAAAAGGAAAAAAGTCATTCCCATCCTGCTTTGTGTAGCTCCCAACAAGGAAGATCCAGACGCTGGTGGTTTCTTTTTCTTGTTGGTTTAATTTGTTTTGCAAAATCTATTTTAAGTGATGTTCAAAACCCTTTCCTAATTGCCAAACCTAACAGTATCTTTTGAGTCTTCTCAGTACCATTCGCAGATCTCTCCATCCTCCCAGCTCCATTTCTCCCCATTTCCCCCTGCAAACCTCTAACAGTACCTTCTTCCATTTGTAATGTTCCAAGCACATCATTATCTTCCTCAAACTTCTCCTACATCTCTGGATTTTCTTTGTCTCTGGAAGTTTATGTTGCCAGGTCTCTGCTGATGACTCGTATGCTCAACCCCTCCAATGTCACCTCTTTCTACATTTTATAATTTATGGAGTGCAGCCTCTATATACTTTCATTTTATAAACTCTCCACTGCCACCAGCACCCTCAAATTGCCCTTTCTCCAATTACATTTCATAAGCTACATTGAGAATTTAGGTCATGTCTTCAATGACCAGACTGCTATTGTATCTTATACTCCCTAAACCCATCTCCACTCTGCTAATAGAAAGCACTTTCTAGGCACACAATTATATAGTATTCTGATAGTATTCTGGCTTACACACAAATATGGCCTCCATTAGCCTAATGTAGGGGTCAACATAATATAGCTTATGAATCAAATCCAGCCCATTGCTAAGTTCTTTTTTGTGTTTTCTTCAAATAAAGTCTGAAACATAATCATGTTCATTCATTGTCTGTAATTGGTCTCATGATACAGTAGCAGAGCTGTAGCTGTATTTTTTTTTTTTGGCAAAAATCCACATGGTCCCAAGCACCCAAGCATGTTTACTAGCTGGTGAGTCATAGAAAAAGACTGCTGTCTAGCCTAGTGGGTAAGTCTAAACTCATGATATGGCATGAATGAACTCCTTTTTTTTTTTTTGATAATCTCTATTTGTGGACCCAAATCTTGCCAAATATTTAACCTCTCCTGTCCTTTTTCCAGGTCCCTGACACTAGTCAGTAGAAATTTCTACCCTAATGGAAAGATCATGTGTCTATACCACCACTGTGGCCATACATGTGGCCACTGAGGTCATGTGTCTCCTCTGTTCAGTGCCCCTGCCACTGCCTACATGTGGCTACTGTTTTAAAATGTGGCTAGCACAGCCAAGGAACTGAAATGTTTGATTGCAATACATTTTAATTAACAGGAATTTAAACGTAAATAGCCGCAAGTGGCTAGAGGCTACCACAGTTTGGTAGTGACATGCAAGACTGTGTCTCTGTGCTAGTTCATTTTATTGTTGCTGTGGCTGAATTTGGAGCCACCTAGGAGACCACTTCTGGCCCTGCCTATGAGAATATTTCTAGAGAGGTGTAACAGAGGAGGAAGTAACCATGCTAAACATGGGTGGCACTGTGTCAGGCTGAATAAAAAGGGAAAGGGAGAAAATTCAAAAGCAGCTGCACTGTTCACGCCCTTCCGTTTCCTGACAGTGGAGGGACTATCACTAACCACCTCCTGGTCCTGCTGCAAAGCCTTCCTTGTCTTGACAGACTGCATTCCTCACAGCATGAGCCACAACAAATCCTTTGTCCCTTGAGTTGTTTTTTTAACCAGGTACTTGGTCACAGAAATAAGTAACTAATCCAGTTGCCAAGGATACCTTTGTTTATAGTTAAGTCATTCCTTGTTCCATTTTCTTCTGGTAAACACATTCCAGCAGTCAACAGTCTCTGAGGTTCAACTTATTTTGTAGATGTTTGTTTGTTTGTGGTTTGAGTAGACCACTGAGCCCAGGGTCAGGTCTCCAAAAAAGCCCCTCAGGTGTTTTAAGCAGACAAAGTAACACAGCTTCACAGAGTTAAACAAATGCAACATAAAAGAATGCAACACATCTTTACATCATTAAACAAATGTTCCACAGCATAAACAAATGTAATACATCTTATTTAATATTCTGCAACATGAGGCTATAACACCAGTGAGTGAGCTCTGAGGTGAGGGGATAGATAGCACAGTGGAAGGCTTCTGTTTGACTTCCATCCTGGAAGAGTAGTCAAAAAGGAGAGTCCTTTAAAGAGAAACCCCCCTTTTGTCTTGACACATCCAAGCATCCAAAGAGGCATGCTGTGACTTCCTCAAAGCTGTTGGACCGAATTCCCAAGACATGTAAACAGGAAAAGCAGGGTTGCTGGAAAAATAAAACACTAAGCCCAAAACCAAGAAAACTAATTTTTGCCAGGGGGGGCGGGCGGGGGCGGCAAATGTTCAAGTGTTTAAAAGCACAGTGCAAAATCCTGGAGACACAACATGCAGCTGGCAACCCTATGTGCTCAGGAATTGCTTGCTCAATCAAAGTGCTAGCAATAAACCTAGATGTGTTTATTTCACTCCACAATATTTGAAGAAATACCACCAAGGTAGGAATGGTGAAAACTGCCTAGAATCACAGCACTTGGGAGGCTGAGGCAGGAGGATTGCCACGAGTTTGAGATGGGGCCAGCCAGAATGACACAGCAAGATCCTATTCAAAGAAAAAGGGAGAAAGAATAAAGATTCAATATCAATGATACTTTATATGTCACATTCTATTGCTGTATGGGGGGGTGCTTTTTGTATACAAGTCTTTCCATTAGAATTATTAACTGGAGCACACCTTTAATCCCAGCACTCAGGAGGCAGAGGCGGGTGGATCTCTGTGAGTTTGATGCCAGCCTGGTCTACAGATCGAGTTCCAGGACAGGTTCCAAAGCCTGTCTTGAAGAGAGAGAGAGAGAGAGAGAGAGAGAGAGAGAGAGAGAGAGAGAGAGAGAGAGAGAGAGAGAGAAAGTTTTACATGTCTAACTAAAAGCTTAGTATTGGACTCTATAAATAAAAGCATTTGTCAAATTGCATGGTGATATATACTCCACCTAAAATCTGTACATTGAGATTGAAAACACTGGTGTTATACAAAATCTCCACAAAGAGATTAAAATAGAAGGTCTTTAAATTATTTCAAAACTGGTAACTAGAAAGAAAGTTATTAGGCAAAAAAGTTATCGCCTTTGGAGTATCTTAAGACTTACTCTGCCTGTGTGTCCATCCGCAGTGCTAATATACACTGATTTAATATCAGAGATAGACAGCACCAGTCAGTTTTCAGACAGAATACTGAAGCATGAGAAATCCCTGCCCTTGACCTCATGGTAAAGGACAGAACTTCAGTTGATACCTGGATATCTGGCTCTGAGACCCACTCCTCTGCTTCTGTCTGGCTAGAATGAGATGGTGCTGCATCTTTCTCAACATACCTTTGGTCACATGACTCTGGAACAGGCACATCTTTTACTTCACGTGGCTAACACCCCTCTGGAACCCAAATAATATTCTCATGTCTGAGTATGCTACCCATGGGCTAACCTGCTCCTACCTACAGACTCTGTTTGGACTTTTCCTCTATGAAAATCTCCCTCAACTCTTCAAATCCTTGTCTGTTCAAGCAAGAGAGGGGAAGTGTGTAACAAATGTGTAGTAGTATGTATTGGATCTCTTGTGGAAGGAAATGACATTTTCACTGCAATAGGAACTTAGAAGGCTTAGAATACTGGTGGGGGGGGGATTAGGTAATCAGGCCAAGTTACCACTAAGATTAAAAAAAAAAAAGAATTGGCGGGCAGTCCCTAAACTAAGTTATAGATATACAGAGTGGTGCTTATCACACAGTGTCTGCCCTCCCTGTTTGCGGCATAGAATTCAAGCGACAAAATAGCTCTTATGCATGAGCTTTAAAAATTGACACTGGAGAGCTGGCTCAACAGTTAAAAGCATTGACTGCTTGCTGTTCCAGAGGACCTGGATTCAATTCCCAGCACCAAAACAACCATCTGGAACTCCAGTTCCAGAAGACCTGATGCCCTCCCTCTTCCTGTCTCCACAGGCATCAACACAATCATACATGCAGGCATTCAGAACGCATACACATAAAATAAAAAATTAGTTAAAAACATTAAAGTGACATGCTTCTATTTTGTGAAAGAAAGTTGGGGGTTTGGGCCTCCCCTTTGCACCAAAGCCTCATCAAGTTGCCTCTGGTCCTCTCCTGAATTTAGGTTGGCTCACTTTCCTCCCCCCCATGCTTCCTGTCTACCCGTCTACCCCACATGGAGATATATTGATTTACTCTTTCCTTCTGGATCAGGCATGGAGCAAATGAAACAAAATGCAAAGCACTGACCGAGCCATCTCTTTCTGTCTTTGGCAGAGTGGAGTGGCTGTAGAGTTCTAAAGAAAACAAGAGCAGAAACAAAATCCTACATTAGCCTATTACAGGAGCCTCGTTAGCTAACGACACTGTCTACTGTTCAAAAGACCCCCGCTATTCAACTGCTCTGGGCCTGTCAATAAGTGCTTCTCTTTGGGTTTCCCTCAGCAGGCTTCCCTCCCCTGCCATTTGGAGCAACAGGGAGTCCTCAGTTGAGCCTGTTCTACAATCACAAGAATAAACCATCAACCAGCTCTTGCCTCATTCTCAGGAACAGTTAATCTATTATGTTCAGCATCTCTTCTACCTCAACCTTCCAAATATGTGTGTCCCTGTTCACAGGAAGACTTACAGATGTTTGTTGACTACCCCTTTACCCAATAAATTAACAGAATGTGTGTGTGTGTGTGTGTGTGTGTGTGTGTGTGTGTGTGTGCCTGTGTGATCACTATGGTCTCTATACACATTAGGGACACACCCCCACCTCTCTCTATTCCTTGGTCTCTCTCTCTCAAACACACTTTTTAGAACAATCATGACAAAATACATATCTTCTATGATTAAATGTCTACTCTAGTCTGAGGCTAGCTAAGAGAGCTGAGAGGATTTAACTTGAAAAGATAGGAACAATGAAGTGACGCATGTTTCTGGAATATAGAACAATACATACAGGGCTCTAAAACTTCCCTGTCAGGGTGACTGGGGAATGCAGGAGATTGGTGGTAGATGGGTCATAAGAGGGAAAGGATGTAGAGCCCTTGTCCTGATAAAACACCCTTTGGGGCTTTAAGATAAATATACAAGAAATTTGTACCTCAAATAATAAAGTCTCAGAACAAATGGTTGTAAACTGCAATCATCCAGCAGAAAGAAAAGTGTTCACTATAGCAGGAAGTATCCAGATAAACCAAGTCCTAAGCAGCCTCCTCATTTTACCTTCTTCAGGTGGGGTATGGTCTGTATCCTATGCCACACCATTAATGGCCCCTTAGTGTTATGCAAAGCAGAGTCTGTGTGGCCACACCCATTTGGGAGGACACAGAGATACCCTTAGAAGTGAGAACCCAGGAAATAGGGCAGAACTCTACTGCCACACCCAACATGACTTACTTCCCTACAGTTTTCCCAACCATTTCATTCCAGGTTTTAAGAGAAAGAGAAATTAGAAGAGACACAGGTCAGAAAGGATGGAAGGGTGTGTTTAGTTTGAGGTGTCAACTTGGTACCACCTGGAATCACCTGGGAACAGAGTCTTGAATTATCTCAATCAGGTTGGCCTGTTGGGCATGCTTGGGGGTTTGTATTGATTATTGACTGCCTATTTATACTCTAGCATTTTATAACTTAAAAAAATAAAAATATTGAAATAAACCAAAGGCTTTTAGGGTACCTAAGAGATCTGGGTCCTTAAATGTCTAAGACAGAAGAAAGCTAGCTTAGCCAATAAATAGGCTGCATGTGTGAATTCTCGTCTCTCTGCCTGCTCTTACCAGTGGGTACTACGTTATAAGTTTCCATTTGACTTCCCTGAAATAATAGTCTGTTACCTAGAATTATAAACAAAATTAAGTCCCTTGACTTATATTGTTTTTGGGTCAGGATTTTTAATCACAGTAACAGAAATTAAGTTCAGACAGTGTAGGAAAAACAATGTGGACTAAGGGAGTGTGTTTCCAAAGCCATGGATTGCTATTGAAGCTTATGCCTCCTTCTGTCTCAGCCACATCACAATGTTACACTTCTTGGAGATCCTGGGTGACAATGCTTCCTTGAGAGTGATTCAGTGATACTCAACCCCCATGAACAAACTAAGCAGCCAGCCAAGACCATGGCAGGTGGAGGGATGCTCAGCATGTTCTACCCACAAAACAAAACAAAACAAAACAAAAGCCTGTCACTCATTCAGAAGGGCCATGGTTCAGAATTTAGCTGTTCACTGAGAAGAAGGAAGTGGACAGGAGCTCCCAGTCGTAACTAATAATAACCTATAATTGATACCCCCTAGGAAAGAAAAATTAGTTTCTCCAGATGGATTCTCACTGGATCACTGGGTATATCAAGTACATTTCTGGGCATGCCCTGTGCCAAGGAGGAGTTGGCCAACACAATACAAACTCAATTGTATCTTGTAGGCTTTTGTGTTTGAGCATTTTTTTTTTCCTTAATAGTCTTTCGTTGTGCATTTTAATTTCTGGTTTTCTGGGGGGGGGGCGGGGTGTGTATGTGTGTGTTTCTTGTTTATGTTTGTTCTTTAAAGAGAGAAGGGGGAGTGGCACACATATTTAATCCCAGAAGGGGAAGAGAAAGGTGGATCTCTGTGAATCTGTGAATTCGAGGCCAGCCTGGTCTACTGAGTGAGTTCCAGGACAGCCATAGCTACATGGAGAAACACTGTCTGCAAAAACCAACCGACCAACCAACCAAACAAACAAACAAACAAAAAACTATATCTATATCTATGGAGATAGATGATACATAGATACATAGATTAGACATAGATAGGGTAGATTAAATGATAGATACATAGATTAGATATAGATAGGTAGATAGATAGATAAAATAGAGAGTGGGAAGAACATAAAATTGGATGAGTAAGGAGGTAGAAGGAATTGAGGGAAGGGAAAACAAATTGAAGAAGTATATTGTACAGAAAACTTTTTTTTTTCCAATTAACAAAACTATCAAAGCAAAGGTAAATAAGATAGGTACTCCTGCCCTGATGTCTTTCCTGAGGACTTAATAAACTTTCTAAATTGTCTTATTCATTCGAACACTTAGTCTCTGGACAGACATAGCATTGATCCAATGGTGTCTGTGCAGAGATGACTTGCCCATATGCTGGAGTCAGAACTCTCCTTTTCTTCCTCCTACACCCCAGGAGCAGTTCCCTCTTTGACTATAGAGTCCTCATTGTCCTTATGCAGTGTTTCTTCACACAATAGCTGCTCCTAAAGTCAGTCCTTCCCCTGGCAGGCAAATGAGTTAGCACACTGCTGTAAACACAGGGACCCACCTTAGGCAAATAGTTAGATCTTTGTTCACTTCCAGCTGGATGGTGATTTCCTTCTAGAGGGAATTTCTAAAGACAGTCTCAAAGGAAGAAAATACATATTCATTTAATAGGTCTAGGGGTATTGCTTGGGGATAGAGTACTTGCCGGATATTCATGAAGCCCTGGTTTTGTTTTCCTGCACCACAAAAAATTCACCTGACAATGACAATGACAAGTTTCGTTATTACATTCCCCACAGTACTTTTATAGATGGACACATGCATATATACACATATATTTTTGTCTATGATGCATAAAGGGTACACATACATGTATGACTTCACAATAAATATTACTAGATTTTAAAAAGCAATTGTGTGTGTGTGTGTGTGTGTGTGTGTGTGTGTGTGTGTTGAGATGTAACACATGTATGCAGATGCCCACAGATGCCAGAGGCCATTAGATTTCCTCAGAAGTGGAGTCCTTTGCAGTTATAAGCCACCTGATGTAGATGCTGAGAAATAAACCTGAGTCTCCTGCAAGAGCAATATGTACTATTAACCACTGAGCAATCTTTCCATCCCCTTATCTTTTAATTGTAAGACATAATACTAAACTTTCCACCTTATCAATTTTTAAGAGTGCAGTTCAGAGCTGGGCAGTGATGGTACATGCCTTTAATCCCAGGCAGAGGCAGGAGGGTCTCTGTGAGTTTGAGACCAGCTTGATCTACAAGAGCTAGTTCCAGGACAGTCTCCAAAACTACAGAGAGACCCTGTCTCGAAAAACCAAAGGGGGGAAAAAAAGAGAGAATGCAGTTCAGTGTCCTTAAGTACCTATTCATGGTTGGGTGCACTGTTCATTTTTATCTTTTAATGTTGGGACAACAAATAATCCTAAGTCTGGATTACATCAGTCAAGATAGCAGTTAGCCCTCCCATATCTGTAAAATTTTTCAAAGTCAGAATGTTTCTATATCTTTGTTTAAGATGAGGACGATGATAATTAATCCTACAGACTTAAAGCCAAGATATCTACCCATTACTCCACATCCTCTGAGAGGTATTTAGCCAAACATGGTTGCTTATATTCTACTGTGGATACAGATGACCTCTGGGTCCAAGAATAACCCCATCTTTGTCTTATTTGTTCTAACTTTTATCTGTGCTATTTATTTCCATGAATATTTCTTGATCACAGGCAGTGAAACATTTAAAACCAAACCTACTCATAGCCTATCAGCAGAAATCACTGTCTTGTTTTGTTTCTTGGCTCTGGTTTTGCTTTTAGGACAGGATCTCATGAAGCTTCCCTCATACTTGCCACATAATCCAGACTGGCACACAGTTTAGGCTGGAATTCCTGGATTTCTGATTCTCCTGCTCCTACCTTCCAGCTGCTGAGCTTACCATTGTGTGCCACCTGTAGCATCTGAAAGGACAAGTTTGTAATCATTTTAATGATTTGTCTTTCCTTATGTTCAGTCTAGTAACTTAGTGACTGCCAGGATGCCTGGTGCCACATCACACAGGAAATGATGGTCAGACTGATGAGCTGACCAAAAAGGAACTACTTGTATAGGGAGCACTTGCTTTTGGGAGGAGAGTATTCTCCAAGGATCAAGATCTCTATTCCCCTTAACCCTTAGTCACATGGGTTTGTGAGTTTAGGTTGAAGCCATTCTTTCTTTAGTTGCAGGAGTGAAAATGAAATGCCCTTTCATCTTCACTTCTGCGGCTATTATCTTTTAGTCAGGGCCATGTGAGCCCAGCTTGCTCTCGGTTAATAACCCTTCTTTCCCATCTTCTAATTTGTGAATTAAAAGTTTGCTATAAAGCAGTAGTCCTCTGACTTTTCTTTATAGGTCTCTGATTCTTCCACTATGAAATGCTGTCTGCATCTTTCTATCCACCTGCACTGGGAACTTTTGACTATAAACTCCATCCCTGTCAGTTTTCAGTCTTTGCTTTATGTCTGTGAACATGGGATCTGGATTTCTGAATTTTCCCAGAGGCACTGTAGTTTCTTTAGCCCACATGAACCACACCACAGTGTTCCCAAGAGATTTGATAGACATTTCTTATCTTGATTTTCTCTGGCTCTTTTGTCAGAGATATGTAGTAGCTTAATAGTTCAGTTCATAGATTATTATAATATCAAAAAGCTCCAGTGATTCCTTTAGTTATTAAAACCTTGGAGTCTGGTGTCTCTTAAAAGTATAGAAATCTTCCACCTTTAAAGTCTAGAATGTTCAGGGGTTTTTCTAAGACATATTGGTCTCCTAGCAATTGGCTTCAGATGTATTCTTAGCTTTGAACTAAAGGAAGTTGTATATTAATCTTTTCATCAACCCAAATTTGAGCTTTAATAGCAATATGGATTTGACTGAACATAGAAGGAACTTTTAAAATCTAGTGGCACACCCAGATTTCCTCTAGTATCTGAGAGGTTTCAATAACAATTTGGTCCTCGGCTCCAGAGCTGCACTCATTAGCCAACAATGTAGACCCCAGTCACATGGAGCACTTGAATTTTAAATAGTTGAAAGATCTGGGTGGGGTGGCACATCCCTGCAGTACCTTAATTAGGAGACAAATGAGGGTGAGATCACGTGGACCCTGGACTTGAAGACAACACAGAAAGATACTGTCTGACACATGTTCCTAATTAAGTTAAGATTCGGTTCCTCAGTTGCATTAGGTACTTATCAGGTGCTTCATGGTGGGATGTGGTTGTGGCTACCACATTGAACCACAGCAATGTAGAACATTTCTATTTTTACAAAAAGAATAATCTGTCCATGATATTGAACAGCGTCACTCTAAAAGCTTGTCACTGGTTTTGTTAAGAAACCTATGCTGGATGGCATTTATGGCAGTAGAATCTTGTGTCTATTTAATACTTCTCCTATGTGAAGGTTTTATTCATCATTTACTAACCTAACACAACACACTTAGTGCCTAACATGTGCTCAAAAGCTGGCTAACAAATGTTCATCAGTTACAATCAGTACTCCTATCTAGCTGTCCAGTTATATGGTGGTGTAATATGAGTTTAAAAGAGGCAGAAAGAAAAGCTAATAGTCCTGAAACAAGTTTGCATTTCTTGAATTCTGTTAAATGCTAAATGTAAATCTGTGACAAACTATTGACACTACTCTGTCCCCTGCTTACACAGCTGCATGTGACAGCTGCATAAAGTCAGCCAATAGACATTTATTTTAGAAATGTGTGCTAACCCTTTTCTAGGCCTAAAGTGGGGGAAATGTCACCTTTGTTCATTTCTCAAAACTATTAGAATTCTACCCTGGCTACAAAGGGGAAAAGCTGTAATTCCCTCTTTAAAGGTGCCATCTTGTCTCTACTCCCAGGTATAAGATGAATAGGAAATCTATCACCCTCGAAGTCATATTAGTCTCTTTTCTTACAGGGAGTTTAAATTGAATATTGAGTTTGTATTTATGAATTGCCTTTTTGGATATGAAAATCTGTGGGGGCTATAGAGGTGGCTCAGCACCATGCTGAGTACGTCAAGAGTTCATACTGTTCTTGCAGAGGACCTGGGTTCAATCCAGGGCCCACACTGTGCAACTCACAACAGTCTGTAACTCCAGCTCTGGGAACTCCAAGGCCTTTAGCCGCTGTGGGTGCCTGAACACATGTGTGTATTCACACACACACACACACATACCAAATAATAAAAACACATTTTTTTTTAATGTGAACCCTTCTTCACAATAGAGTCAGACTTTAAGGCCCACAGAAGGTCATGACCTAAATGGAAATAATTAATAAATACTTGTTTATACATATAAATCAACTAATAGTCACAAATGAGTCTCCTTGGCTGAAATTACGTCTCCTAAGTATCAATAATATTCTAATTTTATTTGATAATTTTCAAATTACATTTATTAGCTTGTTTGTTTTGTGTGTGTACATGTAAGTGCCATGACTCATGTATGAGGTCAGAAAGCCTGTAGATGGAACTCGGGGCACCAGACTCAGAAGCCAGTGCCTTTGTCTTCTGAGTCATCTTACTGGCTCATTGACAATATTTTAATAAAGAAATACATACAGTTAGGAACAAAATAACCACAAGGAGTGGCTTTTGCTAGGATTCCTTATCATTCCATCTAAAATTCAGTAGCTGGCATGACACTGGTGTGGGGGGCAGTGGAACCAAACAGAAGATGCTGGTCACAGACCTAGAAGTAAGCCTCTGCAGCCTGTAGATGGCTCACATGAAGACCAACTGCAGGCAACAGGAAACTTCACGCTTCCCGGAAAGCTATGGACTCACACCAACTAGGGCAGGGCCAGCGCAGAAAAGTTCACACTATTGGGAATTGCCTACTCGCTCTCTATGGAGTCCAGAATCCTTGTGTAATAATGCCAAGGGGTCACTTGCCTTCTGGATTCTCATTCTCAAGAATGTTCAGTGGGATTTTCCAGAGACTATATGGCCATCTGAAAAAGCAAGTAAGATATCCTTCCATTTTCCAACAACATATCTGTGTGAGGCCATTATCTTCAAATACATCATCCAAAACAATGTCAGGACAGATTAAATGCTGAGCAAACATGAGGACACAGCTGCTTTCTCTCATACCAGACATTAAAGACATTTGCAAAACTGTAAAACAAAGCCATGCCTCCTAATAAAGTATATGTTTGGGGAAATACAGTTTTCATAAAAATGATAGCCTTATTACTATTTAATGATTTGTTATTTTAAATGAATTAATAACAAACAGAAATGTTCTCAGTGATTACCCATATCTTTAACAAGTTCTTTGGGGTCCTCCAGCTCTCCAATGTGAAATGTACAAATAATGTAAATAGCCTCCCAAACAATAGTTAACTGAAGAAGGGAAAAGGCAGAGATAACAGTTTCTCAGATGGCCAGATGCTGTTAGGGATATAACCATGCTTTTTCATCCAATCAACTAATCACTCACAGCTTTATTGATGGCTACATCTAAGTCTTACTTTTTTCCCCTCATAAATCAAACCATTCCTTTGCTTGGCCAAATATTTGCTAGCTCCTTCCAGTTGCATACAAACAGTTTTTGTTCCACAAAATAGTTACTTTAAGATCCCGTGTTTACAATAGTTTTAAATGAGGAATTAATTTTTATTAGATAAGATGGCTGGAACTATCAGCAGCCTGAGCTGAGGCTGGCTATGTGGTAATAGCACATGAATAATGTGTGTGTGTGTGTGTGTGTGTGTGTGTGTGTAAAATAAGAGAGAGTCTGTATATTTGTGTGTGTGTGTTTGAGTGTGTATATTTGTGTGTGTGGGGGGGGTTATTGCAAGGAGCTTGAGTAAACTACTACTTAAGTTAGCTTTGTCTCATCTTCCTAGAAGCCTATTGATTTTTTACTTTCATGTGACTTATATCTTGGGGTCAATTATATCAATAAAATTTACATCAAATCAATGTTTTAAATGTAACAATAGGAATGGTTCTGGTTTCTTGTTTGTTTGTTGCTGAGGTCTAGGGCTGGAATGCAGGGCCTTGTCTAGGTTAAGGAAATAATGTACCTATTCACTTACAGCTTTAGTCACTGAAGTGTCCATTTTGATTGAAGATAACTACTAAAGAGATTGGAAGGTGCATGAATGCACATGCACATTCCTTTAAACAGATATCATTCTGGCTCCTTCTTTCAGTAGCCCTTACCTATTGAGAGAGAGTTCGCTGTTGTTCATTATTCTCTATTAATCCTTTTCCCAAAATCCCAGGGCCACACCCTTGAATGATAACCTCCTTCTTTCTTCCCTGTCCCTAGTTTCCCTTCTGGCTGAGGCAGGTTTGCCATCACTGCTCAAGTCTCATCATCATTGTCAAACTCTACTAATACTTCAGTGACCCAACCTTCTGTAGACTCCCCTCAAAAGCCTCACGCACAGGCTAATGTCACAGTGGTCTAGTGACTGAAGCCCAAACCAAAGAGAGAGAGCATCGTGGATGTGCTGACACCATGGGAACATAGACTTCTATGTTTCAGTTCCCCCAGCACTGGCATGGAGGAATTCTGAAACGATTTGTCTCTGGACACTTCCCTATTAACCCTTTCTCCCACCCACCCGCCTACTCATTGTTCAAACGTCCCTTATAATGATTTCTTATGACCACTCTCCTCCCTCAAGGCTTGAAACATATTGTGCACTAACAGGTATTGCACTATGAATTTGTTTTTTGAAATAACTTTGAACTGCAGTCATTTTCCTACCATTCTCCTTTGTCACATAAAACAGTATGCTCACACTCCCTGGGGTCCAAAGGTAGACATTTTTGTGGGTAATAGTTTGCATGTTTCCACTGTAAGATGGCTTTAATTGGTTATATTATTGGAAGTTGCAAAGTAGAGCTGAGAGCAGTGGGGATGGATAGCAGGCTGAAGCACTTGTCACTTAAGCCGGACAGGCCAAGTTTGGATCCTGGGAAGCCATGCGAAAGCCAGATATGGCACTGTGTGTCTGTCATCCTAGCACTGCTCCAGCAAGAGGTCAGGCAAAGACAAGAGACTTCCTCAGAAGCTCCTGAGCCAATACCTAATGTTGACCTCTGACCTCCACACTTGGGTGATGGCATGTGTATGACCTAACACATGGACATGTAATCTCACATACACAAAAGTAAATGTTTTTTTAAAATATCTGAGAGATAATAAATCTTAATTAATTCTGCTTAGATTCTCTGCAAACTGGCATACCGCCCAGGAGAGTTCTTCATTTCTGTTGTCCTTTCTCTTAGATATAGTCAATGGCTAATTTCTCCTCCAGTTCTTCTCCAGTTGTTTTCACTTTGTACACATGTGTCAACTGCAGAAACTGAGCTTTCAGAACAAATGGGGCTGAACATTATGGTAGGTGGCCATGTGTCTGCCTTTCTTACCCCAAGGAATGGTGTGCCCACAGCCCTATCCCAGCCAGGCTCAGAGTCCTGCTTCTTAAACCTGACCTTAGCAATACTAAAATGTTCAATCTACTGTCCCTAGGTTGTTCAGAGAGCCCAGGCCTTGTGTTCACACCCACATGGTTACAGAAAGCTGTATAGAGCATTTTACTCTCATGCATTTTATAGAGAAAGCTGCCTTTAGCTAAAGGTACCAAGGAACTATCAATTGTGGTGCTAAAACTGTGGTTTTAAATGTTATTGGCTGCCAGAATTTACACACACAAAAAAGGAAGAATATATGTGGGAGCAATTTTGTTTTCTAAGCTTCTAAAATGAGAAAAGGGGGAAGAGAAATTGCATTAGACAGAGGAAAGATTGCATATGGTTTCACTGTCCTGTGTTTAATTTGTTCACCTCATTCTGCTGCTGGGAACTAATAGCAAATACTATATCCAAAACACCAGAGTTTGGCAAATTAAAATTAAAATGTGTGAAATGTGTGGTTCTTTGTATTCAGAAGAGACTCAGCTTTGGAGCTGGGCTTCCTCTTCCTTCAGGACTAAAAAAACAAAAACAAAAACAAAACACAGCAGTACATTGCTACAGATGACAGAGTTGGCATATTCATGTTGGCATATCCATTATACAGGTTTGAGTGGAAATCTTTGTTTCTTGATCTGTTTGAAGAATTTTGAAAATAGCTAAACCATAATATATAACAAAACAACATGTCTATCACCAAGGATTGGCAAAGATTTGTCATATTCCTCTAGTTATTTATTTATATTTATTTATTATGTGTGGGTGTTTGGGCTGCAGGTATGCCTATGCACAACATGCATATGGTGTCTATGGAGACAAGCAGATGGTGTTAGATTCCCAGACAGTTGTGAGTCACCATATGGGTGCTGGGACTTGAACTTGGGTTCTCTGGAAGAGCAGGAAGTACTCTTAACTACTGAGTCATCTCAGTAGCCCCTTGGTCTTTCTAATATAAAAGAATATGCACTTGAAGTCAGAATTCAATCATCATTCTTCCTAGGGCCCATTTGCCACCATGGCTTGCCAAAGACTGTCATGACTTTACCAGGATTCCTGTGAGGTTGCTACTTTACCTATCAAAATCAGTCTTGCTCATCATGATGACATGCCCAGGAATCAAGTCCTGGAAGATAGAGATGTTATTTCTGCAGGAAAAATTCATCCCTGATGCTCAGCCTTTCTCTTTATCTGGCCCCTGAGGTGGGGGTGATGCATTTACATGTACATCAAGGACAGGTGATAATCTTACAGCTCATGCGAGTTTTGTTTTCTGGTTCCCACTTGGACTTCTCAAGGTCAAAATCCAGGTCAGTCTGTAGACTTCAAGAAGAATGAGCCCTAAGAAGACTTCCAAAGGTTCTGATGGTTTGGATTACATCAGATTATATAACTGATAGCAAAGCAATTGTCAGCTGAGGTCAGGCAGGTGACTTTAATTAGAGTTTCAGTGAGCCATGCCAGATCTTCAGACCACTATGGGAGTAGACTCTTCACAGACAGACAGAACTCTGTCTGAATGTGAAAACATTGCAGTCTACATTTCCTTTTTCAATGTTATTGTTCTGTTTTGTTTTTTTTTAACGTTCAAATCTACAGAAAAGCTTAAACAATAATACACAAAACCCTTCATCCTCATCACTTAAATTTATTCAAATTTTTAACATTTGACCCATTATATGTGCTTGTATAAATTCTTTCCTGGAACAATAACTAGTTTCTTAGTGTTTTTTGTTTTTTCAGTATCTCTTACAAGTGATTATCAAACCTTTAAAGCATAACAATTTTATATTGTTTCATTGCTTATCTCAAAATCTCTTCATTTGAGTTTAAATTATTTTACAATCCTTGTTTCATTTCTTCCTTTTGCAGTAGCCATCAGCTAACTGCCAGTAGCTTCTCAATTGGGGAATGGAGTTGTATGAGCTCCTCCTTCTACCTGCTGGAATTTTAACTGGCTTGATAGCATCCTGTGTAGGTTATCACAGCTACTGCAAGTTCATATATGCAAGAGCCATTTTACATCCAGAGGGCAGCATCTTGTAGAACTCCTCCCATTCTCTGGATCATTCTGTCCCCTCTCCCATGATGGACAGCCTTGGAGGAGGGTTTATATGTTCCTTCTGTGGCTGAGCATTCACAGTAGCTTCTTCTCACCACTTTGCACAGTAATACATCTTGGCTTTAACCACTGCACACTTCAATAAGTCTATTCTCTGGCCAAGATTGGAAGTGTCACATATCTATGACTATAACATAAATATTTAGATGGCCATAGAATAACATGATCATTTAGAAAAAACAAAACAAAACACATCATCACTAGGTGTATTACTTCTTTAGATATCTTTTTTTTTTTTTTTTTTTTTTTAACCATGATTACAGTCATGAATTTCCTTCAGAGGAATAGGCCTCAAGTCCTATCAAAGAAGTGAGTTGTTACATCTACAGTCTTACTATTATTGCACTAGTTAGCATGTCTTTCCCAGACTGTTGGTTGGTATTATACCATGCAGGGGTCAGCATTCCACAACATCACTGATATCTTTTCCCTCTCAGCAGCCTGCCTACCAAGCACCTTTCAGCACTGTGAAAGCTAACCAACAGGGAGAGTGTCCTGGTCAGTTCAATTCTTACTTCTCTGAGTCCTGCAACCAAAGTGAGTGGTGTCTCCAGCAGTAGGATCTTACCATCTAGTTGAGGTGGGCAGCCAAGAGCAATGGTAATAACCTGCATTGTTCTGGGGCCTCTCTGACCAATAACTCATAGGGAGGTAACTCATGAAGTTTAAGGACTACTATTCTAAAGACACAGACAAATTAAGACCTATACCAAGGACCATATCTAATGAAACCAAGATAAAGATGTTACATAGCAGGTACTCTAATGGGGGAAAAGGAGACTTGAGGATGAGGGTGAAATATGAGCTGAGCTTAGGTACAGATGTCAAGCAACCCAAGTGAAGACAAGAGTGAGGCAGGTGTGGACATAAGTGAAGAGGGATGTCATGTGTGAACACAAATGTGTTCCAAATGAGTGAAAGAAAACCTCACTTGTCTTTGAGGGCTTGTAATAAAGTTCAGTGGTAGAGCACTTGCCTAACATGAGTAAGGTCATAAGGTCAATGAAAAGAAAAAAAAAAGGCATCGGGTTACCTTTACCCTGAGGGTTGGAATGCCAATGAAATGCTTTAATCTGATCTGATTCTTTTATCACAGAAAGATCTTGATGACAGGCCACTATGGGAAAAGTTCCCATTGGAAGAAGAGCAGCTCTATAAGAAGTTAGGGCATTGTCAGACAGGAAGTGAGAGGGGCAGTGCTCATTGGGGGTGGGGTGTGGGGAGGAGCTAAATTCCAAAGATCTTTGGGTGGCTGAGGGACTGGGCCAAGCTGACAGGAGGTAAGACTGAGTCAGAGAAAGGAGGCTAATGCAGATTAGCCTATGTCACATGTGGCATGTGAACAGTAACTGCTGGGACAATGAGAGGAAAACTTAACCAGACATGTTCATCTGAATAGAAAATCAGGAATAAGAGTCTCAGCAGGGAAAGGGGGACATGAGGACCCAGAGAGGACAAGAGGCTAACAGGGAACATGGTGAGTTGTGGGAGCAGGGAGGGGGTCAAACCAGACAGGGTCTCTCTGTGCATACTGCCTGCTAAGGGAACTTGCTAACCAAATCAAAAGGGTGGAGACAGCAGGAAGGGAAGAGAGCCTTGTGGTTTTGTTGAAAGTCATCCCTGTGGCCTCTGTGACCTTCAGAATCCCCTCTCCCCACTTAAAAAAAAAAATCAAAACAATTCATCAAGAATAAAGAAAAATTGTTTTGATTCTTGAATCTTTTATTTTAAACATTTTATCTTTTTTATTTCCTTATACCTTTCAACCAAATGTTATAGTCATAAAGTAGTACATGTATTGTTGTAAAAAGATAGACTCTAGATAAAACAAAGTTCATTGCAGGGATCATATATCAGATATTAACCCTCCCATGTAGCCCCCTCCCATTCTCTTTCAAATTCATAGCCTCTTTTTTTTTCATTGTTGTTACTTGTATATATTTTTAAATAACATGAATACAACCTGCTCAGTCTGCATAATGCTATTTATATGTATACATTTCAGGGCTGACCATTTGGTATTGAATAATCAATTTGTGTTTTCCCTGGGAAAGACTATTTCTCCTGCTCTCAGCATTCCATAGTGGCCTGTCGTTTTGTGTAGGGTGTGGTCTCACAAGCTTTCTTCTGTCCATTTTGGTTTTTTTTCTTTAAAGATTTGATATACACACACACACACACACACTCACACACCCACACTTATTTCACCTACACGTGGTGCAATACCTGTGGAAGCCAGAAGAGGGGGCATCAAGACCCTCTGGAATTGGAGTTAAGGCAAGCAAATTGTGAGCCACTATGTGCCAATGTGAGAACTGAACCCAGGCCCTCAGAAATAACAACCAGTGCTCTTAACCACTGAGCCCTCTCTCTACCCCAGACCTCTAAGTTTTAAATCTTGTTCTCTGATACAAATGTATTCCCAGGATCTTTAAAAGCTTTAAACTCCAAAGCTGCCCAGAGAGTTTTCCAGTTTTCTGGAGAAGCAAAATAAAGAACAGATTAGAAGAATAATGCTGAAGTTAGAAGAAAAGGTGAAACATGGCAGAGGAGAGCCACTGGACTTTGCTGTTGTTATTGGTGTTTGTTTGTTTTGTTGTTGTTTGTTTGTTTTGTTGTTGTTTGTTTGGGGTTTTGTTTTCACACATTACATAGGAGCCAATCGTGCATGGTGTGAGTTATGATGTTTCTCTTTATGCAGAAGTTTTGAGGTAAGGAAGAGGAAATGGCCACAAAAGTCAAAGAATTTCAGCAGAACCCATGTCTGCTCTCCACTTCCACATAACCCACTCTCATCTTCTTTGCCAGTGGTTCTGGGCATCTTGCAGCAGAAAGTAAGCGCAGTGGAGGGATATTTTTCTTTGACGAACTGTGACCAGAACACACTTAGCTCACAAGCTCTTGACCAGCATGCAGATGTGGCGAGCTTTCGCCGAGACATAGATTCATTTGACCATCATTTGCTATACGTTAATCTTGGTGATGGAAGGGTGTGGCTAGGCTGCCAGATCCACTTCTCTGCTGAGCAAGTAAAACAAAGCTCTGCTGTCAAACTGCACTCAGATCCCTGGAAGAGAGGAACCCATTGACCCTGGGCCAGATGATTTCATTCTCAAATACATCAGTAGAGGCTTTAAACGCACTCATAGTAGAACTAATATGGTCACCAGCGCCAGATCACCACACTTGGCCATTGATTTCCAGGTTGGTTAACATATTTGAAGACACAGGATATTAACTAATATTTTTAATTCAGTAGAAATATTATCATTACTAAAATAAAACAGCAATAATAAGTTCTACTTCTAATGTAGAAACTGAAGTAAACATATTGACAGGCAACGGGAGTGAGCAGTAATCATTTTCCTGGTCATTAGAATGGGTCGAGTTAGAGGTAGAATAAGTTAGCTGGGTAATAAAGAAGGGATACTGACATCCTAAGCAGGCATTTGATCCTTGGGGTGATAATGCTGGGAGTAAAAAGGTTCCCCACTTCCACTACACAACCTTCCAACTCACTAGCTCCTCTCACTGACTTGTGGTATACAATACAGGAACACAGGATGGAGGAATAATGGCTCAGGTTTTCTACCTGATGCAAACAGCCATCACTTGCTTAAAATCATTCCTGTGGAAGTGTGAACCCTGAACATTTAATAACATGTTCAGAAGTACTGAGGTGTTACCTCAGATTGTGTGACAGATGAGAAGTCTAATGTTGATTTGAGAAACCTTTAAATGATTTTATTTTTATCTAATTGTTCAGATTTCCTTGTGATTTATCAAAGATTTCACTGGGAAGTATCCCCAAAAACAATGAAAACTGTATACAGTATATCAGTTTCTTTCAAAATTATTTTGTTTGGTGTGTGTTTGAAGTATGTTTGTACATATAATCACAGGTGAGCACATTCCCTGGCATGCGTGAGGACACCTCTGGCGCTGGATGTCACCTTTCATCTTGTTTGAGATTTGGTCTCTTTTCCATTTACCACTGTATATACCAAGCTTGCAGGACTATGAGCTTCCTAGCTTGCCATAGGACTGTTAAGATTGCAGATACATGCCATCACACCTGGCTTTCTCTGAGTTCTGAGGATTTCTGAGGATTTCAACTCAACATCTCATGACTATATGGCAAACATTTTACCCACTGAGGGTTTTCCCAGCCCATCAGTTTCCTTTTAAGACTTAATACAAGTAATCCTTTACAACTCTACTATCTCAAGAAGGATTATAGGTAACAAAAAACATATTCTTTGTGGCGTGTTTTCTTTCCTGGTGGAGGAAGAAATGCTAGGGTGATGTGTTATCCCAAAAGACTCGCCGTAGAGATATTCTCCCTTTTCTTTGTCAACTATGCAAACAAAAACCATTCTCAGACTGCGACATCTCTGGAGATGTCAGACCACCACACTGCCAGGATGTTCTGTGAGGATAAAGATCCCCAGTGGACCCTATAGAGGGACTTCAGTCCTATGAGTGTAGCCCTCAGTTTTCTTAGGAAGAACAAGAAGATGCTCCTGTTTGACAGCCGATAGGGAATACAGAGAGAAGGGCTAACTTTCACTCTAACTTTCTTTGTTTCTTCACTTTACAGTCCTTTTCAAACTGTGAGAGTTTCTTGTTTTGAGAGATGTCTGAAACAGGCCGCTGGCCAGAGAGGATGAGTGGACTGTAGTTCACTAATTTATAAGGGATAGATCTTCCTGGAAGGACAGTGGGCATCTCTAGCATGACATCTACAAGATCATAAGCCATGAAGGGAAACAGCCTATCTTGTTCACTCTGCTGGGCTCAGGATAGAACTTGACTTTCACATTTGTTTTTAACACTATGAATGAAGAAAGAACGTAAGTGAAATCTGTAAAATCCCAATGGTAGTTTCTTAACACGGATTATCATCTAGGACCTTGTTTTCCCCTGAGTTTGAAATCTCACAAGAAAATTAGAAGTGAGCCCAAGGGGCGCGCCAGCATTTCATCTCTAGACCACAGCCAGAGTTAGGCCCCAAGCATTGCACACATTGGTTGTGGGGACTTTCCCAACCAAGAGTACTACTTGTCCTCTACTGCAAGGTTACAGGTCTGGGTATACAGACAGATCTTGGAACCAAAACCTCTATAAGTCCTTGCCCTCATATACAACTAGCAGAACTTTGGTTTAACTCTTTTGAATATCACATGCTTGATGGGAATGTCAGCAGAAGTATATGGGCTGAACAGACACTTTTCAGTTCCCATCTTCCCTCCCCCCTTCTTGCTCAATATCCTGAGGACATAATTGAACTTTTCTGTGTGTGTCAGCCTGGCACAGTGAGGAAGGGGCAGCTCATTCAACCATTCCCCTACAGACAAACCTGCCAAGCATCAGAATATGCCACTATTTCTTGGAGTTTGCATGCAGGACAGACACAGCAGCTAAAAATCAAGGGGATTCAAGGCATGGCCCCCAGGAAAACCCACTAAACGAGCCTATCCACCTTCCCTTCTTCTTCTGCAGCTACCAGGTAACAAGTATGTCCAGGTTTCATCTTTCACATCCGTGTGTGGATTTTTACAGCAGGGAATGATGCCATCTCCACATTCTGGCAGGACAGATGGTGCTGGCTGAGTAAGTGAAAGAAAGGCATGTTCTGTTGGAAAACAACAGAGGAGATGGACAGCAGATGCTAAACCACAGCCTTCTCTTAGCCAGAGGGTGAAAAGCAGATAGAAAACACAGCCGGAAATGTGTCTATCCCTAGCTGTGACAGGATGGCTTGTGCCTTGCAAACCTCTAGTCTTGCAACAGAGCCAGAGGCACTACCCTTTGCCTGTAGAGTTGGGCATCAATGACTTGTCCCTTTCTCATTCTTAACAACTGTGGGTTTGTACCTGCTGCTGATCAGAGCAGGAGTGGGGGTGGGGTGTGGAGTGGGGGCGTGGGGAGCTACATTCAGTTTCCTTCAAACTCTAAGATATGACAGAGCATGGGGTTTCTATGAGATTCCCACACTGACAAAGGAAATAGGCCACAGTCAATGATCCTCATTCTCAAAGGAGGCCCTGGCAAACTGGATAGATAATGACTAACAGCTACCAGTTAACCAAGGGAGACACTGGGAATGGATAGTAACTACAGATTTAGGTTATAGGCTTTGGTTCTCTTGTATGTGTGGCTGCTGCTTTTGAAGAATGTATTAGGCTTTTTTTTCCCCTCCCCTTTTTACTAGAATTATAGTGGAGTCATTAAAAGAGAATGGACTTAGACTCTGCCTCCTATCTGCTGTGTAACTCTGAAAGAGCCATATAATGTCACTAAGTTTTCTTTAACAAATGGATGTAATGATTGTACTGGCCTGGTGGGACTGTCTGGGGATAAAGTTACGTATTGAGTACTAATACGTAACTTTAAATTGTTGCCACTTGTCGTATAAAATATATTGGCACAAGGTCAGGTTTGCTCATATAGAAACATAAAAGAGTCTGCCATCCCACAAGCAAAGCCATAAATAGATACAGCTTTTCTCTCCCTGCTAGGAAGAAACTTATTATTGAGGAGACACATAGATAAACACATACATATATAAAATCAGACACACACTTCAGTGAGTATAATGCTCCAAGAAATGAGCAACAAACAGCAGGTGCAAGGGAAACAGACAAAGTTCTTTCCAACACAATCCTATCTTTAAAACTACTCATGGCAACCATTAGCATCCAGGGAACTGTAACCAGCCCCAGGAACACTGAGAAAGCTGGCTGAATATTTCAAAAAAGGGAAGAAAGGCTGGAAGTGCTTCACTTGCTCAGGTTGAAGTCTTTGCTACCTCCTTGTAATTTCCATCTCTTGAACTTCCTAATCCCTTCCGACTTCCTCCTGAGAACTAGAAGACCCTGTTTCCTTCTTGCTCCCTAATCGGATCCAGAGAAAAGGAGTCTTGAAAGTAGGCACTGCCTCACAGAGCTGTTACACTGACATCTAGTGGCCTAAATACTAAGTGCACAAGATGGCCAGGGTGTTCTCAGCAGGTTGGAAGCAATTTTCAGCACGCAGCTTGCATCAGAAGTTACCAAGGCGGGGAAGTCTAGAGATGTGCCTGAGCTGTGCATTTGTCTGAGGTTGTGCTAGGAGCTGTGTCTGAGGCAACATTTCTAAGAATGAGAGAATAAATAAAGTAAACCATGTCTTATTAGAATGTTTGGGCTCTCTAGCTTCTGAGGTTTGGGTGAAGATTGTGATTTCATTTATGTTATACCATGTGTCATCTGTGAGTAGTGGGTAAATGAATGGAATGCCTGTGCCTCGGTTTCTGTATTGATTTAAACAGAGATGTGTTAGGTGATGCCCACAAATCTCCTGGCCCAGCACCCAGCAAAAAAGCAATCCACAAGTTATCGTTATCTCTAAGTTGCTGTCAGTACAACTACCAATACTACAGTGCTGAGAGTGGTATATGAGCAAGGGAGAGACACAGAGTGAGGTTCCATACATCATCAGGACAGATCCCTTCCTTTGCTGCTTTTCTGTAAAACTGTGGAGCATTGAAATGCCCAGTGTTCAAGGCTTTGTTTCTTTCCCAGACACTGTGATTCACACCAATTCATCTGGTTTGGCTGTAAAGCCCAGTTTTACCTCCTTTCTTGTTATGAACGCTTAGGAGTACAGTGATTCTTAATTACTGCACAATTGCTGGCACCAGAAGAGGAGTTGGAATAGCCTTTGCACAAACCACCAAAACAAAGGAAGCATGTGTCCAGACAGAGGTGAGAAGCCGTTAGGAAGCTGTAGAAGCCAAATGATATTTTTGAATCTGAATCTAGTCTGGGGATTCCCTGGTAATGTGGGACACCCCAAACTCACCTTGCTTGTAGAGCTCTGCAAACCAACCTAGTTGCAGAAGCAGGAAACAAGGAAAGCTACGAGGCTGTATAAGCTCAGCATGTACTTTGTGTTATTCTTAACTGTCAACTGGATGGGATTCAGAGTCATCATGCAAACAAGTCTCCGGACATTTCCATAAGGGAATGTCTCACTAGGTTAATTAATGTGGGAGGGCCTAGCCTAAATTAAGATGGGACCATTATGTGGGCTGAGAACCCAGACCACAAAACAATGAGGGAAACTGAGCTGAGCACAAGTGTCCATCATTTTGCTTCTTGATTGTGGATGTAATGTGACCAGATGTCTCGTCTCCTGCTGCCATAACTTCTTAGCCACGGTGGACTATACCTTCAAAAGCTGTAAGCCAAAATAACCTGTTCCTTTTCCCCCACGTTGCTTTTTACTTCTGGCATTTTGTTGCAACAAGAATACAGTAACTGACTCACTGGGATAACAACAGCCTTGCTCAGGCATGCATTCTGTCAACAGGTCAGAACAGCATATGAGCTTGTTTGGGCCAGGTAAATGCCACCAAGCGTCCTCTGCTTATGACTAACCATCAAACACAGCTGGATGCCACCTGGGGAGAAAAGGATAGCAACAAACAGTGACCCTGTAATGTAATCATGAGAAGAACCCTTTCTGCCCTTCTCTCTAACCCTCATCCATAGATGTGTTATGGATGAGGTGTAGAGGTTTCTCATAGAAATCTAGCACACAATGTTTCAGATGAGGGAACGTATTTTGGTTTCTAGTGATTTCTGCTCCAAAGTACCACAGACTGTGGCTTGTAACAACAGAAGGAAGTCTTAAGTGGGGGTGTCAGACAGACCCAGTGCCAATTGTTCTGTCCTTCAAGTTTGTCTCCCAGCAGACCATTCTGGTGTTGGGGTCCTCTTGATCAAGGGCCTTCTGAAAGCAGCTGGTTTCTACATCCTCCATCCTTCTTAAGAGCTGGTGCTCAAGTTCCAGAACAGTTCCCCATGATTTGATGGCTGGCTTTGAACCTCTACCAGTGTCTTCTTCTAGATTTGTGGGATGACACTCCCACATCAACCCAATGCTTCCACAGTGTTTTGAAAGTAAAGGGAAATGAAAGAGAAAAAAGAAAAAAGAAAGAAAAGGAAGAATTCTCAAGGTTGTGCTTCCTACCTTCTAGATGTCCTCAGGTCATAGGACATTGCCCAAAATACCTATATTTGCTGTGTTGGTCATCAGCTTTGGTGATTTAATGTCATCCCTATACAACTTTAATAGTTTTTGACATTGACCTGTTAGCATCTATTATATCACACTTGATTTCATACTCCTCCAAGCACTGATTTTAACTGATCTTACTGAATTTCCGTATGGTTCTAAAACATAGTTAAACAAAATCTGCCATTTTTCCCCTTTTTCATGTGTGTGGTAGGAGAAGAAATAAGAGTGTGTGTATGTGAAGGAGAGAGAGAGAGAGTATGTGAATAGGAGAGAGGAAAGAGAGAGTGTGTGTTATAATTTAAGAAAAGCAGCTTGTGAGAGAAAGATGACATGAGACAGGATTCAAGTAGAGGGGTATTTATTAGGGAAAGAGATTATAAAAGGGGTAAAGATGAGGGGGAGGGAGAAGAGAGAGAGGGGAACAGACAGAGAGAGAGAAAGAAAGAGAGAAAGGGGATGGGAGGTGGGCAGGGCCCTTTTAAAAGGGAATGGAGTGAATGTGCACAGGTGGTGCTCTTAGTGGCTGCAGCTGAGCACTTATCCTGTCAGAACCCTAAGGACAGGCCAGTACAGATGCCTGAACACTAACAGTGTGTATATGTCTCTGTGTGTATCTGTATGGGAGTTTAAGGCTTGTAGAGAATCCCAGATCCACAGGTCTTCAACCTTAGTCATTGAGTCAGTCTCACAGTCAAACCTGGAGCTTAACAGTGGGACTCTCTCGCTTCAATAGCTAGCTTGCTCTGGGGATCCCTATCCCTGCCTTCCAAGGTTGGAATTACAGGCAGCCACCATGGAGGCTTTACATAGGTCCTCAGCTTGAGCCAGCACTTTAACCACTGAGGCATTTGCCCAGCTCCATTGACTTAAACTGTGTAAGTGTACAATTCTGTATCAGGTACATTCACATTGTGGTGCAGCCCTCACCATCCCTCTAGGAACATTTCATCTTTCCCATTGGAAACGGGGCATCCATTAAGCCCTAACTCCCCATTCCTTTCCTCCCTAGCCACTGGCAACACCCTGCCTGTATGATTTTGACTGTGCTGGGTACCTCAAGTAAATGGAACTGTGGGATGTTAGTTCCCGAGTGACCTGTTAGGTTCACTTAGCAAGTGTCTTCAAAGATTATGTGATAGCATATGCCAGAATTTTCCTCCTCTTGTATATGAAATTTTTCACTTAATGATGTGATTATTCTTCCCAATAATAGAATTAGAAATAGCACACCAGAATACATACATTTTTGCTAAATATGGGAGTAAATGGAGATGATTCATGTCCTGAGATAAAGAACAGGTAATAAACTAGGGAGTGGCAAAGTGAGATACACTAGATTCAGTGCATACACGGTGGATGTCTAGAACTCTCAAATAGGATGATGAACGAATGAATTAGTGAGCGAATGAATGAGAACCCTGAGCAGATGAAGTCATGAAGCCCCTTGGAGAGGTGAGAGAAAGGGGATGGCTAGGTACACAAGATGCATGCCACAGGGAGTGGGAGAAGGAGAGCATCATAATTGTAATGAGAAGGGGTGTGACCCAGTGATGAGCCCTGTGACACCAAAGTTGAAGGAGGCAGCTTAGCTGCTGCAGAGGCTTGTCACTGTGCAAGATCTGTCAGGTGATTGTGTTGCTGAAGGCTGACACTAAATACTGCATGTCCGTCAATGTTCAAAGCAGGGAGAGACAGAATGGAATGGGGTCTGGAAGGAAGGTAGGAAATGAGACAGAAGGGCCTGCATTGTCACACTCTGGAAAGTAATAGTTCAAAATGCCATCTGTTTCTGTTCTGGAACCTTCCATACCACAACTTAATGGCTGTTTTTTTACTTTGCTTAAAACTCTGAATCTCTCAATGAGCAGCAGTTGCCACCCATCTCGCTTAGTTTGTTGCCATCTGAGCAGATCTCTTGCCTCAGTTTCTTAATCAATGGGATGTTTATTATGTATTTGGCAAACTGAATTTTCTCCTGCTGGCTTTAGAAAACTATCACAAGAAAGACTAGCTGGAGGCTCTGACAATCGGAGGCTTATCTTTTCTATAGAATAAACAGTAATCCTCCCAAGACGCAAATCAGCAACAGACAACATATATGCAAAACATTATTTATAAACTCAATAGTTAAAACGTAAATTCTTCAAAGGCAATCTTCTAATTTCATACACTTTGATAATGTATGTTAAAGGAATTTTAAAAATCCTAAATAGATATGGGCTGCATTTGCTGTAATATGTATCATCCTATTACTTACACACACACACACACACACACACACACACACACACACACACACACGTATAAATTAGAAAAGCAAGCAATTATAGGACTGTTCATTGCTCTATACTATCTATAGAATCTATACTGTCATCCTCTGTGAGCTCTGCATCCTGTCTCTATTCACATCAAGAAGTCATAAACAAATAGTATTAAAGACATACAGAATGTTGTGTTTAACCCCTCCTGTTATTCATGCTCAAGCCTCTGGAGGTCATGACAAGCTTAAGACTTAATATGTACGAGGTATCTGATAGAGTAGCAAGGATAAAGAAGACTGACAAGTCAGAGATGTCCAAGTTCCCAGTCTTTGAGGGAGGATATGAAAGTCCTCCTAATTGATACACCTTGAGAATGCAAGGCAGTTGAGAGCCAGGTCGTTGGCATCAGGGCTTTATGGCTTGCTAAACTCCTTGCTTCCTCTCCCTCCAATTACAAAGCAGAAACAAGGAAATACCCTAGTTTAAACAGCTGCATTGGATAGCATTAGAGACAGAAGTTCTTCAGGCCAAGCTACCAAAAAGAAGTGGACAAACACACACAGCCTTGCGAAAGCCCAAGGGTGCCAGTTGTATTTTTCAGAGGACATTTTCCCTCAAAGTATAAGCCACTGAGGATAAGGCACTGCTGGCTGGTAGCATATCAAAAAAGCATCTCACCTCCACATGTAGAAAGGGTTGTCACAACTAAGGCTGTCACTGTGGCTTCTGCCACCAGCTCCCCCCACCCATGCCTGCCATTTGCAGCAGTAGGCTCCTGCTCTCAGGAACTTAGTTTGTGGTGAGAGACAAGTTCCCACATCCTGTTGAAAGGGGCCTTGTACTCACTCCAGCCTCAGAGGTTCAGCTGACTGGAACCCACTTCAGCCTTTTTGCAATGGGTTGGAGATTTTAGAATGGATTCGTGGCTGAGGTCAACCAAGAAGTGAAGAAATAATTTTCCAGCTCCCCTGTGATCTGTCACAGGGGCATTCAAGTAAATTCAGTCCATCAGCCAGTATATTTCATGTATATTGTGGGAGAAAGTTCCAGGCCTGAAGGAAATGTTTACATGTGAGGAGGCATGATCTTAAAGAGGGAAAGGAAAATAAAATCAGTTCCTTGCTTTCATACACACTACATATGCAAATTATAACTAGCTATATGTTTGTGCAATACTGTTGGAGGACAATAAATCTCATTGAGAGCCTGCTGTTCTATATTGGGGCTTGCCATCTTTGTATTTGATTAGGATTTGTCCTAAGTATTACATTTCATCTTCCTTCTACTAAGAAAACCACTATGGCTAAAAACTATTTCTCCTTGTAAGTTTGATCTTCTTGAGTCTATTACATTTTCATGATTTGTTTCTACTTCAAGATGGAGAAGTTTCTCCAAGTTGGAGAAGGATTTCTGTCTTCTCTGTGCTTTGTTATGTCTTACAGGCTGTATTCAGCAGAGTGCATCACATGTTTGAGAGACCTCATCATCACCAGCATAGAAGCTGGGCCTCTTCAGTCCTTGCTCTCTCTTACTTCCTGCTCCTTGTATGTAATCAGTTGGGCCTTGGAAAGGACTCTGCCTGGCTTCCTAGAACTTTTTTTCTTTATACACCAGCCCCTCACAGCCACATGTTGTCCTATGACGTTAACTGTACCTGTGGCAGTGATATTGGCCATCATGGCAAGGGTAAGAATGAATGATGCTCAGTGGGAAGAATTAGCAATTCAAAAAAAGTGAGTCAACACACCACCACACAATTCAAAAATTTATCAATGAACTTTTCAGAAATTGTGCAAATGATTATTATTAACTTATGTTTCCCTAGGGATTAAGCACACTATAGACCCTCACATGAAAATGTTTTTTTGCTTTTGTGCCTTTTGCCCAGGATAGAATAACGGCACCCACAGAGATGATTCATTCTCCTTTAATTTCCAGAAAAATGAACACATCATTTTTGTTTGTTGTTTGTCTGTTTTGTTTTGGTTTTTGACACAAGGTTTCTCTGTATAGTTTTGGCTGTCCTGGATCTTGCTCTGTAGACTAGGGTGGCCTCAAATTCACAGAGATTCACTTGCCTCTGCCTCCTGAGTGCTGACATTAAAGGTGTGCACCACCACCGCCTAACACAATAAACATAACAAGGTCAAAATTGGGTTTCCAAGTTACTTTAGATTTTCATTAGTTATCTACTGTTCGTGGGTCTTTTATTTCCTTTGCACTGTAAAATATACACAAGCCATTTGGAGTGTGTCTTAGTAGTAGAGTACCTGCCTCACATTTACAATTCCCTTGGTTAGACTGTGGCATTTTTACCAAGTTATTTGTCTAAGGTTATCAACCCTCAGCTTCAATTTTAACATGAATAGCTAGCTTTTTTGTGTGTTCGTTTTTGTCACTGATGAAATAAAACAACAATCATCAAACATTAATATCCTTGCATTCTGGTTTCATTACAAATTGAATATTTACTCACTGTTTTTATTTTCAAAGGGGGCAGGGGTACTGGTGAGTTGATCCAGTGGGTAAAAATGCATACCACCAAGCAAAATGGCCTGAGTTCGATCCCCAGACTCATACGGTGGACGGAGAGAACTGACTCCTGAAAACTGTCCTCTTGTGGAGTTCACATTGTTGATGTGTCAAATACACCACTGAGCTTGGCTCCACTCACTGTTTCTTCAAGGGGCCCCACAGAGGAACTTATTGCTCCTTCCTTCCCCGTCTTTTAGCATCTAGTGAAAACTCAAGACGGCAGTGAATCAGACTCAAACATGATAATTCTATGTGTAATTCATAAGTGTGCTTGTTTGAAGACACATTAATGTAAATAATTTCAATATTGGCTCTATCTGGAAAAGATGATAGTATACTATGAATGAACTGGAAACTATTGTGATGGCAGAAAAACCAGTGAGTGTGTGTTACATTCAATTCTTGATCGGTTTGTTTATGTTTTTGTTGATTCAGAGCTAAGGACAAAACTCAAGGTCTTGTATTTGCTAAGCAAGTGCTCCATCACTGAGCCAAATATAACCACCTGTGTTAACCCATGCAATCTTTACCAAAACAAGCAAAAATCCAGTTAACAGTGGGAATAGAGTTCTGATTTCAGAGACGAAGAAAGCAGACTTGGAAAACACCATGCTATATAGCAAAGTCAAAGGCTTGTGCCTCAGTCAGTAGCTTCAAGGCCTGTGCCTTTAAATTAGACATTTGCAGGGTCTCCTGGATCCAGACTAGCAGCCAAGGCTAAAGTTTCCATTCTGAATCCACAACTTCCATATTTTTCGAACTAAAAATAAGGTGTGGTTTAACGATGGTCAGGGGTGTTTGAAGGGTTTTCCCCTGTGATGTACATGACATGAAGTTGCTATGACAGACCAGGGCTCAGTCCCCAGCAGTGCAGAGAGGAGGGAGAACAGCTTTCTTCTTTGTACATAACAGGAAGCCTTCTGATGTGCCGGTGCCAACCCTCTATACACCGTGCCTGTGCTGTGAATTCATTTAAAACGCCTAGGAGAACCGTGACATCATTTGCATGAGGAGATAAGAAAGCTCATTAATATTCCTTTTCACTTGGCCCCTGAGTCTAGGTCCTTCGCTATACTATTCCACCTTGTTTTCATGAACTTAAATGAAATTATACATAAAGACTATAAATTATACCACTATTGACCTGTAGGATCAAATGCTGGGTAGTAGTGGCATAGCTTTAATCCCAGGACTTGGGAGGCAGAGGCAGGCAGATTTCTGAGTTCAAGGCCAGCCTGGTCTAGTTCCAGGACAGGCTCCAAAGCTACACAAAGAAACACTGACTGGAAGGAAAAAAAAAAGAAATGTAGACTCAAAGAATTCTTTCTCAGAAATAAACTTCCATCCAACCAGAGAGCAAACTTTGGTAAGTGTACATGTGTGCACAAGTACGTGCTTGCATGCATTCATGAGAGAGAGTGAGAGAGAGAGAGAGAATGCTGAGTACCAGTTGCATCACTAAGCAACATCTTCTGTCTAGAATTATCTCATACTGCTCTCTCTTTCTCTGTGAAGCTTCATAGCCCTGAGCCTGGAGGTTCTTCCTGCTTTTTAATTTTTTGTTTGTTTGTTTGTTTAATGCAGGATCTGGTCTTCCTGTCTCTGCCTCCTAAATGCTGGCTTTGTAGGGTGTACCACCACACCTGCTTTATTTCATGTTACATATCTGAGCCAGGGCTTCGAGCATGCTAGGCAGGTATGCTCTCAGCCGAGCCACATCCCTAGCTCAAACTCTGTGGTTTTGAAAGAAAGAGTGAACCGTTAATTCTCCCAGGCTAAGCTAGACTATATTAACAAAGAAAGGTGAATATCTGCTGCCTTTACTGAGTAATTTCCCAGTTCTCATAAGGAGGGAGGTGAGGCAGGACCTCATGGTACTAGAAGAGACAAGACAGAGAAAGATCTAGAAATGAGACTCCCAAGCCAGTCCCTGCGGCTGGTCAATGCCCTCCCCACCCCCAGCTAGCCTAGGCTTCCACTCCAGGGCCTGCTGCATACAGTCACACAGTAGCACTCTGGATTTACAAATAATAAGGAAACCTCATTCTGTTATTTTTAGAAGGGCTGGGATGTTCTGTAACATCTCCCTGACAGCAAACAAACTTAAATGCAACAGGAACAGGAAAGCTCTAGCCAGCCACAGTGATGCTAACATATCTTTGCTGGCTAAAAGCATACAGCCTAAATATACAGCATCTACTTTCTTTTTTAAGTTCAGTTTCCACATGAGTCTCAGTTGTAAAATGAAAAGTGGGAGAATTCATTTGCTGGTCACTTCTATATGTTTTCAAATGAAGTAAAGGTCTGGAGACATACAGAGTCAGAGTAAATCCAACAGGATTGGCTAAGCAGAGACAGTGAGGGGACAGAGAAAAATGTTCCCAATGTAAGTGAATGAGTGAGTCCCTGTATGACAAACAGAAATTTATGCACAGCCATTGCCCCCCCCCCCTTCAAGAAACCTTCACAACTTATTTTGCCATAGAGGAACTTAAATGTTACAATAGCTGGTCAACCAATCAGTAGCACCCTAGCACTCCGGCACCCCAGCCGCAGATCAGGAAGCCCTTGAACGTATAGTATTTTAAATTTCATGAGACTTGTGGCTTTCAGCTTTTTTTTTTTTTTTTTTTTTTTTTTTTTTTTTTGTTCCCTGTGCTTGTAGGATGGAAAAACAGATGTGAAGTCCCTCATGGCGAAGTTCAACACAGGGACTAACCCGACAGAGGAGGTCTCCATCAACAGCAGGCCCTTCAAAGTTGCAGGACAAAATGCGCCTTCGGGAATACAGGCAAGAAAGAATTTATTTGACAACCAAGGAAATGCCAGTCCTCCCGCAGGACCCAGCAACACGCCTAAATTTGGGACCACAAAACCACCCTTGGCAGCGAAGCCTACCTATGAGGATAAATCTGACAAGGATCCCAAACCTCCATTTTTAAAACCTAGTGGAGTAAACCAAAGATTTGGAACACAGCCAACTTCGGCTTCTAGAGACCCTGAGGTCAAAGCGGGGTTTCTGAAACCTGTAAGCCCCAAACCCACCAGCTTGACTAAAGAAGATCCCAAACCGGCGTTTTTACGGCCTTCTGGGAACAAGCAGCACAATTTGAACCAAGAGTCTGACTTGAAGACGCCAGGACCAAAGCCAGGGGCTACTCCCCCAGTCCCAGAAAACGATCTAAAGCCAGGGTTCTCAAAGGTGGCTGGAGCTAAGAGCAAATTTATGCCAGCCACACAAGATGCTGACTCCAAACCCCGATTTCCCAGACACACTTTTGGCCAGAAGCCATCCCTGAGTACAGAGGACTCCCAGGAAGAGGAGAGTACCTCTAAGAATGTGGCTGTCCAGAAAGGATCCCCAATGCCACTAGGGGCCAAGGGCAAGGGTGGCCCTTTCAAACCAGCTAGGGAAGACACAGAGGATAAAGACAATGGAACTTCAAGTTCACCCTTTGCAGGAGTGATTCTGAAACCTGCTGCAAGCAGAGGGAGCCCGGGGCTCTCCAGAAACTCTGAAGAAAAAAAAGAAGAGAGGAAAACAGATGCTACAAAGAACATTTTTCTGAGTAAAATGAACCAGGAAGAGCCGGCCAGATTCCCCAAGGCCCCTTCCAAGCTGACAGTGGGGACACCATGGGGCCAAAGTCAGGAGAAGGACAAAGGAGACAAGAATTCAGCAGCCCCCAAGCAGAAGCCTCTGCCTCCGCTGTCTGTCTTGGGCCCACCTCCACCCAAGCCCAGCAGACCACCCAACGTTGACCTGACCAGATTCCGAAAAGCTGACACAGCCAACAGTGAGTTGTTTCTCATTGCTAGTAACTGTGGTTTGCGCACAGCCGAGAGTGTTGCAGCTTCTAGGAGATACTTTAGAGCAAGGAATGTTGCGTAACTGATACTCATGTGAGTATAGGGTCAGTTTTCCTTTGGCGGTTTTTTCTCTTTGTGTAGGAGTCTGAGAAAGTGGAAAATCCAAGTTCTATTTGAGTTTTCTGTGAGAAAGTGCCTGGGGGGGGGGGCACTGACTTATTAGGGAGACAATGGAAAAGAAATACATCCATTTGACTAATAAGTGGTTTTGCTTAAGTTTAACCATTGCATTTACTCCCTTGGTTGTGTTTCATGTCTGTTGATTGAGAGAGATGTCCTCCTGCCCATCAACAGTCAAAGAGAGAAGTCTGCCGACTTCTAAGTCAGTATTCTAAAAGGGGTCAAATTTGAGAAACAAAGGATGTATGTATTGTCTGGAGGCATTTTTTATTGTCACAATGGTCTATGACAATGACATTTTGTTAATAAAGCCACTTCCTACAACACAATAGCAGCCCCTTATCCAGGTCAAAAGGTTAATGCTGCAAATGCTATTTATTATGTTCCCTAAGCCCAAGTAGGAGAGTAATGAGGGTTTTAAGAAGTAGTATATCACATATTATATTTTAGCTGATTTTTAATTTCCCAATAATGTCTGTACTATTGAAGTTTATAAAGGCATACATAGCTAGAAAATGAAGGCAGGCAAAGGGTGTTTTTTTTGTCATTCTAGAAGACTGGTCCAGCTTTTGTCCGTAGATGTCATTGCAATATTATGGTATGTGGGTGAAATTTGATACTGAATGTCTTGGGAGATACTTGTCACTCTGTGTCGTGATGAGAAAGGCTCACTCATGCCTGCAGTGATTAATATCCTAGCAAATGGTGTCCAACTGCTCTCCCAAGTAAGACAGAAAAAGAGTGATATTTACAGGTGACCAGACCACTGTAAGTCATATGCTTTTCCAAAATATATATATATATATATATATATATATGTATATATATAATCTAAATCTATGTATGGTTGTACATGCCTGTGATTCCAGAGTTGGGAGGTGGGGGCAGGCAAATCAGAAGTTCAAGGTCTTAGAACTACCTGAAATAATTTGAAGCCAGCCTGAGATACTTGAGATATCCACCTCAAAAAAAAAAAAAAAAATCTAGTCTTTGAAAGATCTGCACACAGGCTCCCTCTACATAGCAGAAAAGAGAAAAGGGAGAGAGAAGAGAAGAGAAGGTGGCACAAGGCTGTCATCGCCTCCAGCTTGTGCTACCTGCTCCTGACTAGGGCCAAGAGAAGGCAGCTGATTCTACCAGGGGTGGAGAAAGACCACAGCGCCAGGCTCCCATGACTATTATCCCAAGACTGCTCTCATCAAGGGCAGTTTGTTCCCTTCTTAATTAACAAAAATTCACCCAGTTTGATGTGTATTCTCCAACTCAGAATGGCAGGTTGCAGGAATAGTTCTATATGTCTGCGGTAGCCAGCAAAGTTTTCCGAGTTCGAAGCTCTTGCTGGCCTGGCTAGACGTGAAGGTTCACACTGAAGAACTTTGGGATAAATTCCTGGTAGCTTGGGACAATTTAGAACATTCATTAGTCATTCATTTGTAATAAGGTAGGAGAGAAAAAAAGGTTATATGCTTTGAAAAAAAAATGAAGTGTACCAGATGTTTAACTCTACTAAGTTGTAAGGATACTGATTGGAGAAAAATGCTTTGCAGTAACTGTAGAGACTTACTCTAAGCAAACCATTTTATTGTTGCTAGCAATAGTTACAAAAGTTTTCAAATTAACAAAATTCTATGTAATTGTTCTGTTGGCTTTTAAACCTCTATTATTCTTTCCTACTCCCTGCTTCATTACTCCTTTCCTATTTTCATATCCAGATAAATATTTATCATTTATAGAGGACTTTTTATATGACCTTATACAATCTCACTCTATTTATTCTTTGCAAGCAATGAAATGGAATTCTATCCCAGCACAATCAGGGAATTTGCCCAAATTATAGCTTACGTAAGCGGGGCAAAGAGTGGTTCTCATGTCTCTCTGATTCCATAGACTGTATGATTATCCTGTCCTAGTCCTCACGCTGGCTCCCATTCATGAAACATAAGACCCCTTGAAATGATGACTCAGGCACAAATGGCACCCAAAGACTCTCCATTCCTATCTTTTGCTGTCTTTTTGTTAAAAAATGTCCTCTTAAAAATATTATAAATAAAACTGTGAGCTCCATGGAAGCAGAAATCAGCTTGTTTACCATTCTTTTTCCTGTTTATACTTCTACAGAGGTATATTAATATGAAGTCAGTGTCCCTCAGCTTTTTTAGTATTAAGTTATAATACTTTCCATAGTTTACTAATTACTTCAGCAGATTGTCTGTACATTTAATTAAATGGAGTTTTGGCACAAAATTAATTTTATACCAAGTGTCTCAGTGCCTTGCCTATAAACTGTAAACACACACACATACATCATATTGTTTTCTGAATGTGGGACTAATAACATTTTTATTTCCTCTACCCACACTGACACTAGAACCATTTACAATTACAAAACCCTAAATATTTTTTTTTAAACTCACCTTTCTTTTGACTCCCTTGAAAGATTTCTTTTTAGGTGTTTTGGTACTATTCACTGTCATGTCTGGGTACTCCTTGCTGTTGTTTTTTTTTTTTGCTTTTTGAGACAGTGTTTCTCTGTAGCTTTGGAGCCTGTCCTGGAAATCACTCTGTAGACAAGGCTGGTCTCGAACTCACAGAGATCTGCCTGCCTCTGCCTCCTGAGTGCTGGAATTAAAGGTGCGTGCCACCACCGCCCAGCATCATGTTTGGGTTCTTTCTTAAGAACCCCACCAGGCCCAGGTGTTGGTTCTTGGGTAGGAGGTAGTGAAAACCTACTAGGAAACATTCAATTCGGTCCTTTTTCTTGTCATGTTCTTAACACTAGAAAGACACACTAACTGTTCTGTAGGTTACCTATGGAAATAATCAGTTAAGTACCTTAACAGTTCAGGTCAGCGTTAACTGAAGGCCACTAGAATGCTGTGGCCCTCCTCATCTGTACCTGTGTTCTTCCAACTAATCCAGCTGACAGGAACTTGACATCAAGAAGAGGTGGGGTGGGGATCAAAGAAAATATTCACAACTCAGGAGTTATGAATGTTTATTGCTCTTAAGGAGGACCTGGGTTTGGACCCCAGCACTCACTTGGCAGCTCACAACCAACCATCTGGCACTCCAGTCCCAGGGATCCTACTCCCTCTTCTGAGCTCCAAGGACACCGGGTACACATGTAGTACACAGACATATATGAAGACAAAACACTCATAAAATGAAATAAATAAGAAAAAAAAAACCTTTTAGTTTTGGTTTGGTTTTTCAAGACAGGGTTTCTGTGTAGCTTTGAAGTCTATCCTGGCACTAGCTCTGTAGACCAGGCTGGCCTTGAACTCACAGAGATCCACCTGCCTCTGCCTCCCAAATGTTGGAATTAAAGGAGTACACCACCACCACCACCACCGCCCAGCAAGGAAAGAAAAAAAAAAAAAACTTCAAAAGAATTTAGGCTTGGAATAAAGTATGGCTGGAGAGCTCACACTTAGCACCCTAAGGGGGTAAAGCAAAGGACCTTAGGTTATGTCCAACAGTAGGTGACCTATTTCGAGGAGAGGGGGGAGACTTTCCTCCACAAATCCCAGGGCTATCACCACCTCCTTCCAGTTCAGCATTATCTTTTTACATATGCTTTTATAATAAGATTTTATTGGTTTCTTGTGCACTGAAAAATGCAGTATTTCCCACATTATTGCTATGGGCTATTACAAGAACAGATATTCAAGGCTCAAATGCATCTTTAAGATTTGGAGGTAAATAGTCTTCCAGGGAGCCAACTTTCTCCACAGTTAGCAATACCAAGGAAGTTAAGAATGAGGTTTATCTAGAATGTGTCCATTCCAAGTGTGTCTCATTAGAATATCTCAGGACATAACCCTGGATGTATCTCCAGTGTGTACATGAATCAGAACTAGACCAGCTGTGGGGTTCAGCCTGAGGAGGCAATGAGGCCTTCTCCAAATTGAGCTAGATTCTCACTCTACTGATGCCTGTGGACTTTGAGACTGGAGCCCAGGCTTTACTTCAATTCTCTCACCCTTCTTTACTCTGGGAAATCTCCTTCAAAAGATTTCTGGTTTTTCCTTCTATTCCAGGTTGCAACCCTTGATGAAGCACTTACTGTTAGCCAATCACTCAGCTCACCTAGTTTAACCCCTTAATATAAATGTCTTGGAAAGGCTTCCTTCAATGCAAAAGTCCTTGATCAGATCTGAGCTACTCTATTTTTGGTCTTCCCTCACTGAGGTCTAGACATCTCTCTTCTGCTCAAGATAGACCTGATCTTTGTTATAAACCCAGTTCTCATGAGCAAACTATTCCATGGAGGTTTACATCCCAACAGCAAATATTGCTGGGTTTTGTAAAGACCAAGCTCTGTCATTTCAACAAGTATTTACAGCCCCTATTTTCAATTTCTGCCAGCAAATTTTACTGTGGGAAAGTCTGGAGCTATCTTGAATCTACTCCTTTGAAAATCACTTGTTTTCTGTCAGAATTCTCAGAGAAATCTTTGTCCTGGAAGTACAGATGCATAGCAAGGCTATTTATGTTCATCATTTATTTGATCGTCAGTGATTTCAAGAGATGTTAGCCCTCTGTTGTTCTTGGGTTCTTCCAGGGATCATCATTTCCAAATGCACAGGGATCACACCATCACTTTTGGTTAGGCATATTCATGACATAAGCATCTAGAAGCTCTGATCCATGATAATAAACCTGCTTTCCCCTCAAGCTATGATCTGAGGTCTAAACTTTGCTTTAAATGCTGTTCTCTGTGGTGTTTGAAAGCTATTTGGGATTTGAGGGAAGTCCTTGCTGGGGACCCAGATTCTGATGTTCTCTGAGCTCCTGTTGAGTGCTCTGTCCCAGGCATTACAAGGCCAGCATTAGCTGATGATCCTTTTGTGATATTTAGGGCCTCTCTGTTGAGGATTTCTCATGCCTTTGCTCAGTCTACTTCTGAAGTGGAATGCACTAGTGAAAATTCACAGATTATTCTAGAATCACTATCTTCCACCCACAAGATGCTTCTGAGTCTTGAGAAGAGGTCAGGAGCTTTGCTTGCCTCCTCTAGCATAACAAATTTCCATTTCTTTCTTTACTACACAACTTCTTAAAGTTTGTGTTTGAGGTTATTTTTCCTTCCTTATAAGGTGGCTAACCAGTAATTTTGAATGTCTTTCTTACTTTGTTTTACTAATTTTATTTTTGAGAATTAGAGGAGAGATATCCTGTAGCTCCCCATCATCCCCATTAATTGCCACTTAAAAAACACTTTACTCTAGGAATCAGTAACATATCCAAAGGAACCATCCATTCACCTCTTCATGAGTTAAACAGGCCAAAAGGAAACTAAGGAATGCTCCCCTGGAGCCCAATACCATACCCTGCAGATTACTCTCACTGACCCAGACACTCAGACAATCTTCCCAGTACTGACTACCAGCCTGCATTTTACCAATCAACCAGCTTATACCTTGAAAAAAAAAAAAAAAAACAAATACAGTAAGAGTTGACAGTGTGAGCAAAGTTATTTCCTTTGGCGCCCACACCATTTTGTCATTGTTATATTTAGGTTCCTAGTTCTTTGCTTGGTCCTGAATTTGAACTTCAAAATTCTTCCCACTCACATCTCAGTTATTCTTTTAACAGCGTGTTAGCTCAGTGGTCCACACATGCTCATTAATTTACAGAGAAAAGATTTCTTATGGTGATATCCATCTTGTATAGAAGAGACTATCACCTTTCTCATTTATGAAGCAGGAATTCCTATAAAATTTTATGGTAACAAGGCATAATTTCCCCCTGTAAAGCCTCTTCCTGTGGTCAAAAGACTTAAATTGGTAATTTCCAAGCTTTAATGATATATGGGAATAGGACCAAAATAACTGGCATTATATCAACATTAATCACATTTGGGAAATGTCAAAAATATTGATCAGTTGTGACATAAATGAATGACTTACCTTCCAAGTGTGAAATATACTGTGAGATGATTCTTAGTCTATTCCAGGTTTGATCAAATTCATGCATTCCCTAAAATTTCAAAAGCATTAAAATGAAATTTTGATTTTTCTCAGGAAAGGCAGAAAATTGAAAAGAATAAAACACAAACTCACCCAGGCATGGAAATGACTATAGATATAACTCAGAGGAAGACAGTTAGCCTCGCATAAGTGAGGTACTATGTTTAATCTCCAAAGCTGTCAAAAACAGAGTATGAGTCTGATAACGAAATACAAAAGGCTCTTCCCAACTTAGTTCTGATGTATGCACCCAAGTTAACTAGAATAACTAGCTAGGAAGCCCAGGCAGATGTGCCTGTTATGTAATCTCTGGATGGGATACCTTCCATCATACAATCCACTAAAACAATCTCTGGGCCAAGCTAAACAAGCCTTTTCAAACAGAGCTTGATTTGTAGTCTCTATGTAAATGGTATTAAAGGCTCCTCTGTCTCTCTGCCTTGATTAAAACTATTTTTAAGATGACGTACTCATAGGCCAACATCATGCCACTGTGCAGATGTTTTATATTTTAAGAACAATATGATATTAGCTTCTGAAAAAGAATGATTAACTGCAGCTGTTGGAAGAACAAAAGCATGTCCCAGGGACAGAAACCCAGCTACCCGATTTCTCAAAATTCCTTGGAAATTTTCTATCCTGTCATAGAAAGCATAAACATGATAATTATGCCATGTCTCCAAAGTTCCATGAACCTTCTGGATTACTGGATTATGTATTTTTCCAATAGATAAAGAAGAAAAAAAAAGTTCAAAAAGTTTGGAGAATCTGTTTCTTAACTGCTAGTAAATAGAAAAGAAACATTTTTCTATTCTGTTTTAATTGCCTCCAAAGGGAAAAAGGAGATGATGTTTAATTCTGTCTGGCATGTCAAAGGTGGAAAACCCCCAGATAGAGCCCCTAGTAGCAATAGATACTATCAGCAGATTGTAACCAAACAGGTGACATCTGGTTACAGGGGAAAAAATTTCTGAACCTGAAACTGTACAAAGAAAGGAGCTGCACCATGGAAGCAGCCCCTGTGCGGAATGAAGTCAGCAGCTGTGTCTCTGTAGCTGTACTGGTGCACACAAGGGCTCTTCAGCACTCTGCTGGGCAGCTGGGCATGCTTCTGTGGGGGTGGGGTAGGGCCTGTGAGATAGAGAGATAACACAGAACATGACTCTCAATTCATTTTAAGACCGAGTCTCTCTGTGTAACCCTGGCTGTCCTGGAGCTCACTACATAGACCAGACTGGCCTGGAACCCACAGAGATCCTCTTGCCTCTGCCTCCCGAGTGCTGGGATTAAAAGCTGTGCACCATCACATTAGCCTAACTATTCTCAACTATTGCCCTTTCTTTTAATTCTCATGAGAGTAAGCAGGCTCGACTGATTTTCAAAATCAACCTGTGTGGCAACATGACTAGTATGAGCAGGCACTAGAAGATTCCTGTCCAAATAAACAATTAAGGCCAGACAGGTAAACATTTGCAGACCTCCAAAGCAGACCTTTATGCTCAATAGATGGTGCTCAATTATATTAGAAAGAGAAAGAGCACCTAGATTAAGTGGCGAAAGGAGTTCCTGCTCAGTGGCTGACTTACTGTCCTGAAGGAATTCATAGCTCTCTCTCCCAAGCTGTCGCCTTGAGGAAGGTGAGTTACCACACGTGACTTCAATTACTGAGGATCTAGATTGAAGCTACTCCAGGAATTCTGCTTCTGTTGCTGTCCAGATGCTAGCTTCAAGTTCATCTCCAGACATGTGCACATACACAAGCATGTGTGCACACACATGCCATATACACACTCCACACACATACATATATGTGCACACACAAAGCATCTGTATATATGCATGCCTTTATCTTCACACATATAACTATGTCCATGACTTACTCCTGGATCATTTTTCTTTCTTTTTAAAAAAAAGATTTCGTTTTATTTTATATATGTAGTGCGAGAATTCATGTGTGAGTGTGTGCACATGTGTGCCTGTGGAGACCAGAATAGTGCATCGGATCCCTAGGAGCTGAACAAGAAGACTTTGTGGGCCACTGAACTAGGTGCTAGGAGCTTAACTCTGGTCACCATGACTGAACTTTGTGAAAGCTAAACTGGTTCCTGGGATACTCACTAGGGAAACAGAAAATTTTGTTTGTGCAATTTGTAAATATAAGAGGCTAAAATTTTAATTGTGTTCCTATGCTCCTTAAAATCAGTATAAATGAATTCCAAGCACCAGCTGGATGTTTATAAAAATATTTACTGCTGTGTATTGATTCATGAACGAGCAAGAGGTTCGATTTCTTAAGGATGATTGATCCCAGCTTCTGTCTCTTGCTTCTCCTAATTTGGATGGGTTGAGAGATCATCTCTTCCTTGCCCCGTGTTGTATGCTGCCACAACAAAGAAAGAGTGCAGGCAGACTCCTTAGTTTTCACTGCAGCCTAATTGTTGCAAGCAATTGCATGCAGAACAGATTGTGAGGAAGGCTTCAGGGCCCAGAGGCATTAATGTTGAACTTAAACATAGATGGGATAGTGTCTACCTGTTTTTCACAGGTAGCTAAGGGATTTACAACTCTGGCCTTGGCCTCTTCCTGTGGCTTGCTTCTTTCCTTTTCGGAATTTATGTGACCCGTCCTTTTCAACAGAAAAAAGAAAGAAAGAAAAAACGGCCTCTCCATTTTCTTATTCAGAGCATTTCAACTGCCTGCAGCCCAAACCCTTCTACCAAGCCTTGTCTTTTTTGTGCTCAAGCAGGTGTTTCTTACCTCAAGGTTTCTTCCCCTAAAAGGAGCAGATGGGAAAGGATGGCTAAGGGGAAGTGGTTTTATTTTGTGTTGTTATCAGTACTTGTTATTTTACTAGAAATGAGTATCTCATGGACAGAGCATGTGTGGGAGAATGCAATTCATCTAAATACAAGAACAGGCAGGAGCTGTCACAAAGTGACACAACAAGGGGGTTATTTTATCCCTTTTCCTATTTTTAGTGCTAAATGACTAGACATCCTTAACAAATAAGAATGTTAGAAAGCAGCCTTCTGCTACCAGACCTGGGACTTGAAGGCTTCCAGGTTCTTTCCTGAGATAAACTGTAACAAGATTGCCCCCACCTAGCAATGTCGTTGCCACAACTTCCTGGTCACTGTGAGATCTAAATGGAAAACAAAAGATAAAAAACAAAACAAGAAAACACTAACAGGAGAAAGATAGCAAAGATGGATTGAGGTTCTAACCAATGCTGACTAAGTCACATCCTCCATTCAGAATAAAAACATCAAAATTGGGCTTTAATCTTTCAAATGCTGGCTTAAAGATGCATTTAAAATACCTCAGTGCTCCAAATTTAAGGGATCTAGAGTGGACACAGGGGTTGGGTGTCTAGGGTGGACACAGGGTTGGGAGTCTAGGTTTGAGTTCTTATTGAAATCAAGTTCTTAGTCACAGTGGGATGAAGGAAGTAAGGAGCTGGAGAGAAGAAGAGTCTCCAAGTCATGGGTGTTTTTCTCAGACCAAAGAAATGACAGAAACAGGATACTAGAAGTTGGCGATTACATCAAAACACGCAAATGAGTGAGCGTGTTGGAGCAAACAGGTACTGCCTTGTGCTTGGTCTTAAACATTTGCTTAGTGAGGGAAGTACAAAGATACTATTCAAATATTGTAATAGCCAGTGTGGCAAAGCTCAGACCACTGTGGTAGCAGAGCACCGGTATCCCAAAAGTTCTTGGCTATGGCAGCATTAATGCTTCAGTTTCTAGCTTGCAATGAGCTTCAAGCTCTCTGAAGGAGTGTAGAGCCCTTAGAGCACTGTGGTCCTCATTTAAATAGTTGGTGGCTGTATTGTCAACTGCAACTGCCTGTCAGCCTGGAAGAGTGGAGTAGCATGTCGGTCATCAAGGACCCTTGGCACTCTTATCTGTCCTTCCTCTTCTCTGGTCCCTTCATCTTTGCTTTTCTCCCTTTCTACCATGCAATGGTTTCAAGGTTTGCCCTGCACAATGATTTTTTACATGGTCAATATCATGGTTATTCATCAAACAAACGAACAATAGCAAAAACAAAACAAACAAACAAAAACACCTGCACTTAATGTTCTCAGTGGTATTCAAAGCAAAGAAACAAATGGAGGTGTTAAGAAAATTGACCTTGAAAATAAGAATAATGTCATATTACTGTAAGAGGCTGTGTTGATAATTGTTAATACCACACACACACACACACACACACACACACACACACACACACCTTTGTTCCTTTGGGATATCCCCTTGTTTAGGGAGAGCTCTTCCCATCTGACCAACTGATGATCAACTGACCAGGGCCCCAACTGTATTCGCTCAGTTTCCTTAATAATTCATCATTTGGTAACAGCCTTCATTTTATCCCTCAGTGAATCTTCACATATCAATCTTCAAAAGAGACCTATGTTCATATAATACTTTTAAAAAAAGAAAGGAGCAAACAAAGACAGGCAGCTGTCCTGAAGAGAAGAGTGCCTTTTCTTTTGTGATGCTTTTGTGATGCATCAAAGATAATCAGGTTTGAGGGAAGAAGGTACTCTCGGGCTTTAATGGTGCATAGAGATACCCATGGCTTATGTGCCTCATGATAAAAGGGGAAGATGGAGGTGGCACTATGAAAATGTTTTTTTAAAGCTTGTTGCTATATTTTTCTAATCTGTGAAGTTCATAAGTGACCTTGTAGACAGGTCTGTGAACATCTACCTACCAAATGGACGTTGTTTTATAAAGATGAATGTGTGTTTTTATTTTGAAGATACAGATTTCATAATAATTTTCCCAGAATAATTTTTCATCATAGAGACCCAAGGATATTTTGTTGCTAAAGACACAAGTGCTATACCACTTATTGTTGGACCCTGTGGGAGGTACTTGACCTCTGTAACCCTCATTTTTTCAAGTTTGTGGAGATATATTTCTGCTATACAGTTATGATTGTTAAACAATATATAGAAAAACTACTTCCTGACACATTATACAGACTCAAAGCATTGGTAGCAACCTAATTGGTCTGTGTGTGTGTGTGTGTGTGTGTGTACTTGCATGCTTGCATGCGTGTTTATACTTATCTACCTTACTTGTCATTTCTAGAGGCTGAGGGCAAACAGATTATGAAATAGCAATACAGCTCTACCAGCCATTTAACTAAGTATTTTTAATCAGATATCTTAAATTTTAATTGTAAGCTATTTAACTTTTTAAAGCATTATCAGCAGAAAAATACTTCATGTGCTATAGGGAAATAACTCTCTCAAAGCAGGGATACAGCTCAATGGTAAAACACCTACTTGCCTAACACATATGAGGCCCTAAGTTTTGCTTTTCCCTCAGATGGAAAGAGGAGAGACAATACGTAAGGTTGGGCTCTCAGAATGTGAAAAAAAAAAAAACAGTAGACATTTGAAGCCTCCACATTTAAAGTGCAAATACAGCTAAGCAGCTAAAGCCAATGCCAACTGAAGCAGTGGCATAGTTGATACTAAGTAGTTCACATTTAGAGGTGGAAATGAATGTCAGCATTCAAAGATATCCATTGGACAGATGTTAACTAATGCTTGATATTAAAATACATTGTGTTTGAGAGGGCCTTGCTTGAAAATATTCACTCAATTTTCCCTATTATAGTATTGAAAGAAATTGGAGGAAAGGATAAATCCTCAAGAAATACATACATTGCTAAACATTTTTTTTTAATGTCATGCTGGCAAACTGGTAGGAAATTCTTCAGTATCTTGATACAATAAAAACTCAGTTTGCAATATCAGGAACATATTTAGCCTCTTCTGGAAATATAAAATTAGTCTTTCCCCCAAATGGACTGTCATCCTCAGGGAAATCCTTAGGAATTTTTTTTTTCTTAAAAAGGCAAGAAAATAGGAGTTTCTGGAATCTGTGAATCTAGGGATTTCATGTTGAAACTCATGAAAACAAACCATTTAAATGTGTCTTCAAAAATTCACCTTGTAACAGTTTTAAGTGATTTGATTATATAACATTACTGAACTCACTAAGGGAAATACACCCTTTTGTAAAAAAAAAAAAAAAATCAAACACTGTTTTGATTAACATAATTGAATTGTTCATTGGATCAGGTTTTTGTTGTTCTGCCCCAAGTTTAACAGAGAAGGCTGTCTCAGGCTTTGTCACTCATTTGGCTGACTCGTAATTCACCTTGGAAATCTGGCAATTAACTGTTAAAATAATATGGGGGGGAAATATGATCGCATTTCCTCATATTTTCACAATTTTTCCTAGAAAATCAGTTTGTAGCAATTTGCCATGTGCACTGTTAAATATAACTCAGTTTGCCATCAGATAAAACAACTACTTCTCACCTCAAAATACGTCACATGGTAGCCATTATGAAGTTCTCTTTGTAGCAATTGCTCCTAAAGGCAGTGCTTTTCCTGTGTGACTCACAAAACCCCTCCGTAAGAACAGCATTGGCATTCTCAAAAACTGAGACTCCAGCTCTTATTCTAACCTCATGCAGCTGCCTTCCTTACTTCCTTTCCCGCTGTTTAATAATCTCCGTTTTTAGTGACTTTCTTGGGAAATGCTTTGTTGTTGCTTAAATTGTATTTATTTGTTGTATTTATTTGTTGTATATGGGTGTTTTACCTGCATCTATGTCTGTGTACTACCTGCATGTCTGGTGCCCATGGTGACCAGAAGAGGATGGTAGGTCCCCTGGAACTAGAATTACACATTATTGCGAACCACCATTGGGTGCTGGGAAGTGAACCCAGTCCCCTGGAAGAGCAGCAAGAAGATTTAACCCCTGAGCCATCTCTCCAACCCCACCAGGAGATTCTTATGCACACTTAACATCTAAACTTTTTCTAAATCTCCAATTAGTTTCTCTTTAAATGCCATGTGATTTTCATATCTTTATAATATAAAAATAGCTTGTTTAGAGAAATTTTAAAACCACATTTTCCTTTGGGATACCTTGGGCCAAATAAGAATGGAAGGGTAAAAAATAAGAATAAAGAAGAGCCTACATATCAAGTAATTGGTATGAATTGTTGCAGAATTTCTCATGGATGCTGGCCTGGTGAGAGTCCCAGTGAGCTGGTACCCAGTAGTCAAAAGCTGCAGAAGAACAGAAGCCACTGGGCAATGTTCACTCTCATCAGGCTGGGGCTTCGCCAGGCTCCCCAACAGAGCCCAACATCTTTAGGATGGTTCCAATGCATCCAGTGCATATTCTCTACTCTATTGTCTCTACCATGACCAAGGATACTACGTACAACCACTCCTAGATATGGGTATGGTAGTTACTGAAAATGCAAGCAGATGCTGTGATCTCCGAAAACACTTTTTCAACCTGGTTTACATAGAGCAAGGCTTCCATGTAGCTTGTTTCCTTTTTCCAAAAAAAAAAAAAAAAAAAAAAAAAAAAAAAAAAAGGCAAATCTGCATTGAAAACTTTTTAAATTTAAACACACCACAGTTTAAATAGTTCATGTGTGGCTATACTGTAGGGCAGCTCAGCCCCCAGACTGTTTCTTTCATCATCTCAGAACACAACAAAAGCGCAGGGATAGACAACCTCCAGCTGCCTCTGTTCCTGCACTTGTAAAACTGGATTGACATCTCCCCCCACAATATTCACAGTATATTCTGAACAGTGGCATTTCTACCTACTGATAAACCAAACCTGTTGTGAGTTAGAACCATGCCCTCCCTACCCACCCCCAAGTGTTCCCCAAGGTCCTGCAAGATGTGAGATGTACAAATGAATCTGAGTCACCGATTGAGCCAACACCTCACCTTCAGCTTCAGAAATGAATATGAAGAGTGTTGTTATTTAAGTGCTTCAATTTGTGCTGAAAAAAAAAACAATTGCTTAAAAATAATGAAAATATGGGGCAATGGAGCCACCGTAGAATCATGTCAGTAGAAGGGTTTATTGCAAAATTATCACAAGAGGAGAGGCAAGAAGGAGGGAAAGCAAATAGTGCCCTCTGCAGTTGTCATCTGCCCTCAAGGCAGTCAATTTTGGCTAGATCAGTATTCCATAGAGGATGCTTTTCACCACTTCATAGAGATTGCCACAGCAATTGCATCTATGACTGTCACATCTCTGTTTCCGTCCGAACTGCTTTCTGTAGTCAAGACAACTGGCTGGGCAATTGTGGTGATAGTGAGGGTTCTGTCCATATATTTCTTCTGGGTCTGGTCATTTTCCCAGTACAGACTTCCCTGAAAATCCACCAACACAACTGTATATGCCCGGTATGGTTTCATTTCAAAGAACCCCTGCATACATATAAGGGTGAGGGGAAAGGAACAAGAGTAAAGTTAGTTAAGGATATTGGGGGAGGGCAGACACATGAACATTGTTCAGGGCCAGGGAGCCAGTCCTCAAACGGAAACACCGTTCTCACTTCTCCAAGCAGTATCCTAGAATCTGGGGCATTTCCGATTGTTCATCAGAAAGAAGGAAACTGTATGTGAAGAATAATTATTTTGCACATGGCAAGCCACTGTGGAAAGACACAGCTGGGGATGGCGCAAAAACCTACTAAGCACCAAGAACATGCTAGGTACTATGCTAGACCGTAGGGATCACTGAGATAGGATGGATGGGTTGCTGCCTTCCTAACACATCCCTTCTAATAAGAGCCACAGATAAACAAACAGGCATTTGACTGCCACATAATGGGACTAAAGTAGTAACAGTATAGGGCACTGAGTATTTAAAGTCTCAAATAGTCCTAGAAAAGGAAGGGAAGCCTTCTCATTGGGACTGAAGCCTGCATTGAGTGCAAAGACTGAATAGGCACATTAGCCAAGAAAAGGAGGGAGGAAAGGAGGACAGGAGCTGGAGAGAAAGATAAGCCTACACAAATGCCTAGGGAGAGTGGACAGCTTGGAGGGGATGTCTTGCATACCCTAGAGTCTCCATGGGAGACACAGTGAAGCTTGACTTCTTACTACAAAGATCAGCCCTCTGTACTTACTCACTGAAAGTGGAAAGGATGATCTCAGATCTCAGCGTGTTATTTTTTTCCTTTACCCTACCTCCTGTTCCTCGAGCCCAACATGGAACCCAAACAAAACCTCATGTGAGAAGTACACAGTGACCAGGTGCCAGACTGTCTGGGTTCAGACCCCAGTTCTACCCTGAAAAGCTGTCAGACTTGGGCAAATTATACATCCATTTCCTCACCTAAAATAAGACCAATAATATTGTTTACTTCATAAGGTTTTGGACAGACTCAGTGAGTGAATACTTGTCTGTGCTGAATACTCACAACACTCTGAGAAAGCTCTTACTCGATTAACAAAGGCTCTTGGCAGCTAGTGTGAGAATAGTATTCACTGTACATTTATCTAGCACACTGTACACAGACCAAGCTGGGGAGCCAGCATAAGACCAAACCAGGCTCCCTGAACGTAGATGTCAGTTGGGGAACCTGGGCAGTCTATGGGGCCTCTCTCAGCCTAGATAAACAGGGGAGGGCCTAGGTCCTGCCCCAAAAGATGTGACAGACTCTGATGATCTCCCATGGAAGGCCTCACCCTCCCTTTGGAATGGAGTGGGGGGTCAGTGTGGAAGAATGGGAGGATGGGAGGCAGAGGGAACTGGGGTTGATATGTAAAATAAGAATGCTTTTAATTTAAATAAAAATTAATTTAAAAACGGGTAACAAACAAAAAAGAATTTTACAAATTTACAAATTTATAATTTTCTGTGTCCTATGTTATATTTTAATCAAAATAAAGGCATTCCTAGGAGAGTTAGAAATGTTCAGGTCCCTATCAAAAATGACTACAATAACAATAATGGCTAAAGAAAAATGCTTCATGATTTGGGAAAGGAGGGTACATAGGACATAGGATAAGTAGGAGGTAGAAAAAAAAAAGGGACAAAAATCATGTAATTACATTTTAATTGAATCTAAGGAAACCTTACTATAATATTTTGTTTAACGTGAGAATAAGCCAGGCATGGTTGTCCACTTTAATCCTAGCATTTAGGAGATAGAGGTAGATTTCAGTGATGCGAAAACCATTCTAGTTCCAAGGGTAAATTTCTGACCAGCCAGGGCTATAGTGTTAGACCCAATTTCAAAAATGAAATGTAATAAATGAAATGAAGTTTTTAAGGAAAAAGGATTTTAATGCAGCCAATGATATATTTCCAAGATGATATCCTTTTAATGCTTTAAAAATGAACTTTTTTACATGAAATGCAATGGCAGCACTTCCTACTCGTCTTCATGTTGGTATGGGTGCAAGTTTAAACATCCCTCATGGTTTTCCACTGTATATGGAAATTGATCTACAACTAATTTGGGTTCTCTGTCCCATCCACACTACACCACAGGCTATCCTGACTCTCTTCATTTTGCAACAAAGATGCCAAGGCTGGAAGATCATGTGACTTGGCTAATGGCATCCATGACTTGTAGAATGAGACTAAACTGCCTGCCTTTTTGTGGAGTCTATTTTGTGTTATGATACCTGCTCCTTTAAAAATCTCATCCCCATACCTGCTCCTTTAAAAATCTCATCCCCATAAGTTGTTAAAACACTGCAAGACATGTAATACTCAAAAAACATTAGTTTTTAATCTCAGAATTAAGATTTTTGCAGGAGGAGGTAAAGAGGTAGCTAAGCAATTCAGGGCACTTGTTATTGCAGAGGGCCCAGGTTCAGTCTCAGCAACTGTCTGCTGGCTCACAGTCATCTATAACTGCAACTCCAAAGGCTTCAATGTCTTCTTCTGACCTCCACAGGCATCAGGCTCTCCTGTGGTACACATCCACACATTTAGGCAAAACACCCCCGCCACACACACACACACACACACACACACACACACACACACAATGTTAAATACAAATTTAAAGGATTTTTTAAGAACACCTGTGCAAATGAATGTTCTATAAGAAAATATATTTGGAAAATCTCAGGATAAGCTGAGGTAAATGTGTTTGTTTTTATCAAGTCTTTAAGCACAACTGAGGGGTCTGTGTTGTGGTACATACCTGTAATACTTGGGAGCCTGAGGCAGGAGGATCTTGTGAAGTCAATGTCAGTCTGGGCTATGTAGCAAGTCCAGGACAGCCCAGATAGTGGAGACTTTTGAGACTTCATTTCAGACAAACAAACCCATGACTCTACTGAGACCTGTGAATATCTAAGTGAGAGCTGTCTGCAGCAATTTCCAAATCACAACTTATCATAGAACTTTTTATCTTTCTCTCTAAAAATACCTCAGTAGGGCCAAGTGTCCCTCAGAACTAAACTTAGGGCTAATAATACATGAAAAATATGCAGATTAGTGGATAATGTTTATAGTTCAAGTTCATCAGGGACAAATGGTTTGCATTTCCAGGGAAAGCCCTTTGACTGCTCTGAGCAGAAACATAAAAAGGAACTTGTAGTCACTGTTCTTAATCTTAAAGTTGCTCTTGATGGGGAAGCTAAGAACAACCTTGCAAACATATGTCACCCGGTGAAGTAGGAAGTGGCCACTGCTGCAGCCTCTGGCAGTGATGCAGCCTTGTTGAGAGTGAGAGCTGCAAGTCACCTATGGTAAAGTGTGTGCACACACTTTTACAACCTCAAGGTCACCAACCAGCCTCACAATGCACAACATCCAGATTTGAAGTCCAAAATCAAATCTATCAATCATCACATTTCAAACTCAAAATGTGAAGTACAGCAGCTGCAAGGTCTGTAAGCTCACTGGGAGGAAAATGTAAACTCCTTCCTTCCCAAATGATGCCCCGGTTCTCACAACAAGCAGTGTGAGAGTGGTCAAACAAAATCTAATCAGCGTGCAGTTAATTAAGCTGGATAATGCAATTGGGTTTAATATCAAGAGAAATTCCATTCTGGACCCAATCAAATCAATTTCGGGAGCTGCTGAACCAAGTAACTTCTTTAATCATCTCATTTTCAAAGGGAGAAAGTTGAATTAGACCACTGCCCTGGGGTCTCTCTGATCCAAACTCATGTACACTGAAAAGATGGTCATTCACAGACCTCTCAGGTTTGTTACCCCCCTCCACCCTCCCGCTGGGTGGGCCGAAGCACCATAGTGAAAAGGTAGCAACAGAAGCCTTTAATTTGGAAGGTTAGCCACAGCACTCAGGATACCGGACAGGTGTCTAGCTTCTAGCCTGTGTAATGTTACTAGATTCAAAATGACTTGAAATATTAAGTGTGAGTCCAGACTGCCTGGAAATAATGTGAGCCATCAAATAGCTATATTCCTCCATTATCAGGGCCAGAGGTCCAGAGGTAGAGTCACTCTATGGGTCAGAAGTGCATGTACAGATGTGGATGGCTTTCCTCTACAGATGTGTAATGCCTGGCTGTGATCCTAACTACTGACTCTGGAAATCAGGAGGGCCCTATGCCTACCACATTCAGTGCATACTCCTGAGGTAAAACATGTTCATAGGTTCACCCATGTGTTATTGCCTTCAGCAGCCTAAACCACTTCAGTTAAAGCGGGCTTGAGAAGCCAAACCAAAAGACTAGAACTGGAGACATCAACACATCTTGAATTAGAAAGTCAGGAAGTCGTACTGCTATTTTTATTTTTACTTTAACTTTAACAACAAGCTTCATTTCTGAAAAACTCTAATGTTATAATCTCATTTCCTTCCCCACACTTTGAGACTGTATTGAGAGGTGAACAATGGTAAGGCCCCTCATGATAATCGGCATCAAGATTGGCTGTGTTGATCATCCACAGCTGAGGGTTCGGAAATGTTTAGTTGACTTAAAATTTCTAGATTTGCCCCTCGGTGGCAGCACAAACCTAGATGTCATCATGGCCTCAGGTGGCAGTAAAAGAAGTGTAGTACTCCATAACTGATGGCCTCTGGCAGGGGTGAGGGTGGGGAAGAACTATCTATCTAAGGGGCTGACCACAAGAGTTTGACCACACTCCTGTGAATATCTAGGCAACACATATTGGACTTGTTTGGGTCCCTCCCCCTTTTTTGCCCTTATTTTTATTTTTGCTTCGGGGGTTGGGGAGTTTGTGGGGAGTCATACATGGAAGGACTGGGAAGTGAGTATGATCAGGGTGCATGATGTGAAACTCCTAGAGAATCAATAGAATAGTTATGTCGAGAAAAGTCTAGATTTGCCTGTAGAAATGCTGCTGATCTCAGAAGTAGCAGTGTGGCTCCCTGTGTGGCTGTTCTTAGGAGAGATGTTGAAATGAGTTGAGATCCCCCAGGACGAGTATGAAGACAAAACTGTGGGCAGCAGAATGAGCTCCCATAGAAGGGACACCACATTTGAAGCATACTAATCTGTCCCCTGTATCTAACCATGCAGCACTCCATGCCTCTGCATTTCCTACACAAAATGAGTTGCTCAGCATTCTACAATGCCACACTGTATTCCTTGTAAATCCTAGCTTGTAAATCCTTGAACCCTTGTCATTGGCAGTTAGCAGCACTTACTGTCCCACGAGCCCACTAAAAATCTTTCCCCTGCACCTACGTGGGATTCTACATACTTTCTTAGAAGCTGGGGCTGTCCTGTCACAAATCAGAATGACTAAGGTGAAGTCTGAAACTCCTCCCTGACCAGCATTCTTTAAAGCTAAAAAAGAACTGGAAGATTGGATGCTATCACCTAAAACCTCCTCCTAGAAACATCACACACAGCAGATGTTGTAACTTTTTTTAAAAAGTGACTGGAGAGAGAAAGATGCCATGTAACAGAGCTCAAGCGGGGGAGGGGGCAGTTATTAAGGGAAAAGGATATTAAAAAGGGGAAAGGGGAGGGGGTAGATTGGCCTCCAGGGACGACAGGAACAGTGGGGAAGAGGAAAGAGACAGAGAGACAGACAGAGAGAGAGACTGACAGAGAGAGGGAGAGAATGAGGGATGGGAGGTGGGCAGGGCCCTTTAGAAAAGGAACATATTGAGTAGGTACAGGTGGTGCTCTTAGTAGCAGCAGCTGAGGGCAGATCTTGTCAGAACTCCAAATGCAGGCCAGTACACATGCCTAAATTTTGCATGTAAGAGGCACAGAAATGGTTCGGCCTATTATGAAGTTAGAACAGCAATCCCATAGATGTTTACAGCCACATCTCTGTTATAAGCCACAAATTATGGGATGTTCCCTAATGAAATGGAAAGAAATCCCTCATGACATACCAGACACCTACTACTCCATTTCACACAAGACAGTCTCATTTCAGAATGGTGGCAACTTAAGTCTGCTCTGCTTGTTACTCTCTCTCTCTCTCTCTCTCTCACACACACACACACACACACACACACACACACACACGGGGGGGTAGTAAATAATGAATCTTAAACACAAGCTGAACAATCAATGTAGTAAATTTTAATTCTGTTCTCTCTCCCTAACTTAGAGTCTCTTTCCTTCCCCCCTCCCACAAACCAGAGATGTGGCAAGCAACCATTCTTTACTTTGGGAAATTAAAGATCAACCTTTCATACCTCTGGAGGCATCCAGCATACACTGGCTCATACCAAAATATGAGCAAGCAACACAGATGACTGTGATTGTCATGGAATCAGTATCCTTCTCCCTCCCTGTCCCCCACAGGAGCTGGTCACATACAGAAAGAGTTCTGTCTGCATTTATCCTTGGCATATTAGTTATTGATTTTCTTTTCCAATTGATCTTGTAGCTTCTTTCATCACTGAGATACTGAGAAGTTCACTGAAGGGAGATGTTTAACTACAAAGGTTTTGAAACAAACTGGAAAGAAGTACTTTGGGTTTTGTAGCATGCCAAAACTAAACAAAACAAAAAAACTTAAATAAGGAAACCAGAATTTTATCATGGATCTTGTGGTTTTAGGGTTTGTGTTGAGTGAATTATTGCTCTCATCCAGACTTTGGATCTCTTATCTTTGGAAAGGATGGAGGATGTTTTTAAGGGTTATCCTTTGTTGTAGCATCCCTAAGTCTAAATTGTTTTTCTTCTACTGTATTTCAAAGTCCAGAACAGGGGCAGAAAGCTGACTCCAGGAAAAATCAATACTATCATTTATGCCAAATACCATAAAAACTACTGGAACAATACATTGATAAGATCTTTCAGTCCTAAGGTGCGGCTATTCAATTTTTAGTTTTCTGGTACACAAACAACAGAACACATAAGGTCAAAGGACCATCTCCTTTCTCAGTGAATACACCTGTCTGGTTCTATTCTGACACAGGAAAGTGATGTCTACATCAGGAGGAAACAATCTATCTTCTTTTCCTGGTTCTTGGAATTTACTGTCCCTCAGTCATCTAACTTTCCCCATCCCTTCATCTCCTTCCACCCTGTCTGTTACTTCCTCGCCCTCCATTGTGTACATGTGGAGAAACCTGACTCTTTAAAGCTGTTCTCTGACCTTCTCATGTGTATACACCCACCCGATCATGCACACACACCATATACATATATATAAATCACATACATCATATAAAAATGAAAGATGGGGGGACCAGAGAAGTCACAAAGAGGTGAAAATAATTTAAATGCAATATCCAAGTATGAAATTCTAAAATTAAAGTATAAAAATTAAAAAGAAAATTAAAGAGTCAAAAGTAGGTATTTTTTTAAGAAGAGAGGGCAGAGGTGAGGCTCAGACAGCCAGTTACATGCTTTTGCAATGCAGAAGGTAGAGTCTATCTGGTGTGTGTGTAGAAGCCGAAGGCTAGCCTGTACTAAATAGTGCAACTGTCTCAGAAGAAAAAAAATATATAAAATTTGCCTAATAAACAAAAAAATGCAATGCAGTTGGAGAGCTATTACCGTACAGGGTTACGGTACAATAGATAATGTCTGTGGGATTTATTAGCCTAAAAATGTTATCAATACACATCAGACTTGACTAGACTTTTGTTACTGGGACTGTGATAAAGGAAGGGAATTAACATTCATAGACAGTCTACTGTGAGCTGGTGATGGGCATTTCCATTAACTAATCTGATAGTCATACCACTGTTTGAAATAGGGTTTTTGTTGTTGTTGTTGTTTATTTATTTATTTATTTATTTTGCATTTTTCTCATGGCAAGAAAGATTATGTGAATGACACTGGAAAAAATATTTTTAACAGACAGAACATGAACTAAAATATTCAAAGTCCTTACTCTCGGTTCTAAAAGATGCTTCCATGCTTGCACAGTGAAGCACGTTGGTATAAGGTCCCTGTAACTTTGTCAGTAGTCAGTGGGGAAAGGCTAATCAAACTGTGGTGTGTCTGAACCACAGACAATTCCAGCACAATTACCAAGACAGAGAGAAACCCAGTATTTTACATCAGCATGTTCAGTATACCAGGCTGTGTAGGTTTGTTATCAGTTAGGTGTCTCTGTACATCCACAGGTTAGAACATGCATAGAAACGCCCTGCTAAGCACTGGTTAGCCCTACAGAAGGACAGGGGACTATAAGAGCTCATGGGAAACTCTACTTCGTCTTGTAAAGCTTTATCCAGGAATGAGTGAGAGCATATTTGTGTAATTGAAAACACTTGTTTGTTTGTTTGTTTTTAAAGAAGAGGGGAGAGATCTGCCCAATGTGGAGCCTTGGGCCACCTGATTTCTCAGCACTGCTCCCCCTCTGCACTGCTCCCCTCTGCACTGCTCCCCCTCTGCACTGCTCCCCCTCTGCACTGCTCCCCTCTGCACTGCTCCCCCTCTGCACTGCTCCCCCTCTGCACTGCTCCCCTCTGCACTGCTCCCCTCTGCACTGCTCCCCCTCTGCACTGCTCCCCCCTCTTCAATGCTTCCCATCTGCACTGCACTGTTCCCCCCTCTGTACTGCTCCCCCTCTGCACTGCTCCCCCTCTGCAATGCTCCCCCCTCTTCAATGCTTCCCATCTGCACTGCACTGTTCCCCTCTGCACTGCTCCCCTCTGCACTGCTCCCCTCTGCACTGCTCCCCTCTGCACTGCTCCCCTCTGCACTGCTCCCCTCTGCACTGCTCCCCCTCTGCACTGCTCCCCCCCTCTTCAATGCTTCCCATCTGCACTGCACTGTTCCCCCCTCTGCACTGCTCCCCCTCTGCACTGCTCCCTGTTACAAGCAGGTTTCCTGACAGCCAGCCTGGTCCCACAGCCACGCCAGCCCAAATAACACACAGAGATGCTGTATTAGATATAAAGCTGTTGGCCTGTTATTGGCATTACTTATTGACATTTTTATCAATCTAAGTATCTCCACATGGTCTTAACTTACCGGAGAGAGGTCCAGAGTTGTTTTCTCTCGGTCCTACATTTTGAATCTCCCCCTACCTCCTCCTAGTCTCCTAGTCCCGCCTATCTTGCTTTCCTATTGGCCAACAGGGCTTTATTCACTAACCAATAACATATTTACAGATTGACATCTCCCATCATCTCCTCTTTTCTGCCTAAAATAAAAAGAAGGGTTTTAACCTTAACATAGCAAAATATATAACAAAACAGTTATCAAATAAGAGCAATAGTTAACAATGTTCAGTCCATTAACATTTAGCAAGATTTAAAGAAAATATTTTATCATCTATCCTATCTTTGCAAGTCTAAAGTCCTATCTGTAACATCTTTAATCCTAATTAAGGAAAACTATAATCATAACTATCTGTCTTCAACTCCATCAAAGACCACAGAAAGATAATATATAAACTCTAGAAATGACAGAGACAACTCACTGCCTGGTCAGTCACCCGAAGTTCTTCTATAAAGTTCCATCTTCAGCCTATAGGCCATAGTGTGTCTGGCAAACTCCTCAGCAAAGCAAGAAATTTTAAAATTTTCCCAGCTTGTCAGTCACTTTTCTTTGTGTCCTCTAGGCTGTCTGGCAGACTCTTCCATGAAGCAGAAACTCTGTAGCAATGTCCATCTTGTTTTAGCGGTCACTTTTCTGTGGGTCCTGCATAAAGTCAAACAGTCCAGACAAGAGCAGTATCTTGCCCAAATGGCTAGTCTTGCCATATTGAAAGCAAACTCCATAACGCATTTTCTTCGATGTCCATCTTCCTTTCTGACAGGAACAATTATGTCTCACTGTTAAGAAAAACCCAAAACCATTTTAAATGCCATATTCTGTAGGTCTTTGAAAGATTTGAAGAATGCCTAATCATCTTAAATACATTTATGTATATCTAGAAAACCTAACTAACTTAACTATAAGTTTTGACTATCATAGGTAACTATATATAATCTGTGTTAAATTATACATTACATTTATAAATGAGCTATGTAAACACAATACCTAAACAAAAGGAGAAATATACATATCACAAAACTGACCTTAAATTGTATCAATAAATGAAAATTCATTTTAACACAAAGTAATCATATCTATACCATAATCCCCTTTTTACCTTTAAAGAGATTGGTTATGGTCATTAACCATATATAACCAACACCATAAAAATGAAAACAAACATTTATAAACAATATTTGGGAATTTGGGAGTCGTTCTTTCCAAACTGCTTCCTGCTGGTAGGGAGCACTGTCTTGGGGCATCCTAAGAAGATGCAGAAATCCTGGCTGTAGTGGTCTGCAAGACTGCCTTGTCCCAGCTGTTTTAAATGTTGGATCATCTGGGACGCTGTTTCAGGGGGTCCTGGGACGCTGTTTCAGGGGGTCTGACTTGATCAAACCATGTTAGTCTGGAAGGAATCCACAGATTTTTATTTTCTGTGGAAACAAAAAATAGAAATCCTTTTCCCCAGTAACCTGTCCTTGAACTTAAATTTAGAAGTCAAAGCATTTTTAAAATATATAAATTTGAATAATCCAGCAGCATTTCTTTTTACAATTGTTGCTATTTCCTTAGCAGTTAAACAATACAAACACAACACAATACCATACAGTATCCAAAGTATCACTGTGCTTTCCATCTTTATGTGGCTTTTTTATTAATCATTTTTTTCTACTTCTATCTTTTCATTTTTTTGAGATAGAGTTTCTATTGTGGTTTAATAAAGATCAGGAGAAACAAGTAGGTGGAATAGATGTTTATTCAGTGAGAAATAACTTACAACATAGACAGATGAACACCAGCAGGTTCTTGGCCCCAAGGATGCCTCTGGATATTCTCCTATTCTGGTGCTGCAAGCAAGAGTGCTCCTGGAGCCCGTCCTCTGACTTAGTTCCCCCAGGTAATGTCTGTCCCTGTCCCCAACCCCAATGGGTGTGGTCTGTGCCACAGGTGCGGATAAAGTGAATATCTCACTAAAATTCCCCTTTTAGTCATAGAAAAGTTTTAGGCTCAATACAAAACTATAATACAAAACAGTGAATAACAAGTGTGCTCTAAGAAAAGGAAAATTGAGAACATACAAACTTAAGGCCTAACTATCTAGTCCTAGGGTGAAGGCAAAATGGGGTTTACAATAGAGTTGTCCTAAGCTGGAAAGCTTAAGTGTAGTCCCTAACATATCTAACTAGGAAGAGAGAATAACAGTTGTGATAGTTTAATATTCAACCTCATCAAAGACCTGAGAAGGAAAATAGCAATACTAGGGTAGGCAGGAAGTGCGGATGGGCAACTTCCAAATGGTGCAGCAAGGACAGAAACAGCATGCTACCTGGTCAGTCACCCAAGGTCTCACAGCAACGTTGGTACAGCCAGTTTTGGCTAAGGCCTAGAGTACCCGACAGACCATAACAACAGCAGGGAGGTAGAAAGGCTGTCTTACTCTGACTTGGCAAGTTTCAGAAGTCCTTTATGTTTGTCTCCTGTGAGCACATAGACCCACATGTCCAAATCAGTGGTCGAGGTGAGGGCAGTTCTTTGCCCAAGACGGACAAAGTGAATATCTCACTACAGGTTTCTCTGTGTAACTTTGGCTGCCCTGGAATTCACTGCATATACCATGTTTACTTTGAAATTACAGAGATTTGCTTGCCTCTGTCTCCCAAGTGCTGGAATTAAAGACATGTGCCACCAATGCCTCAGTTACTCTTTTTGTATTTTTTCTTTTCTTTTCTCTTCTCTCCTCTTCTTTTCTTTTCTTTTTTAAACCAGCTGCTCATACACACCATTGAATTGTTAGCAGTGTTTCTTAAAAGCCCTGCCGGGTTTTTTTTTTTTTTTTTTCCTGCTATGCTGAGTCAGGAAAGCTCCCTTAAAGGAGCCTCGCAAATCTCTGCTTGCCTTGAGCAAAACAGAGTCCAACCGAGAAAAATGCTGCAATCAAGAAGCCTTGCTTATCTGTGTTCTTTTGTTTGAAAACCCTTTTTTAAGCTTCTGTTAAGTTTTAAGTGGAAGTTCTCGGGTCCACGTTGGGGCCCACATTGTGGCATCATTTTGTTACAATGAGCAGGTTTCCCCACAGCCTGCCTGGTCCCACAGCCGCGCCAGGCCAAATTACACACAGAGATGCTGTATTAGATATAATACTGTTGGCCTGTTATTAGCATTACTTACTGGCTAGCTCTGTCTTAAATATTATTTCTATCAATCTAAGTATCTCCACATGGTCTTATCTTACTGGAGAGAGGGTCCAAAGTTGTTCTCTCTCCGTCTTACATTTTGAATCTTCCCCTATCTCCTCCTTGTCTCCTAGTCCCGCCTGTCTTGCTTTCCTATTGGCCAACAGTGCTTTATTCACTAACCACTAAGAGAAACATATTTACAGATTGACATCTCCCATCACCACCTCTTCACTGCACTGCTCCCCCTCTGCACTGCTCCCCCTCTGCACTGCACTGCTCCCCTCCGCACTGCTCCCCCTCTGCACTGCTCCCCCTCTGCACTGCACTGCTCCCCTCCGCACTGCTCCCCTCTGCACTGCTCCCCCTCTGCACTGCACTGTTCCCTCTCTGCAGTGCACTGCTCTTTGGTATTTCCAATTCCTCTCTTCTGTGTCTACCCTGCCATTCTCTTCTGTAGGGCTTGACTTGTAAGTTGTCCTTTTGTGATATCTTTTGACTTGGGACCCCTTCTTTCTACATAGGTATATTTCTAAAAAGAGCAATGACAACAGCAGTCATTTTCATAGCAGAAGCAACAAACCCTTTTCATCTGAGTCATTTCTTCTTGCCTAGTCTGCCCCTGAGGTTAATTCTTAGCTATACTAGTTGTCCATTTATCTATCTTTCTTTGGACTTGCACCCAAAATACCCACTTTGTCCAGGCCTGGAGGGAGGCGCTGGATGGTCTTCTGGTCTTTTTTCCAATGCCTGGTCTAGTGATCTACATTAGCCCAGTTAAAACCCCACAGTTATAGTAGAAACAAACAGCCTTCCTGAATAAACCACTAGTCAGGCAAATTTCCTTAATACATATTTTCTTTGTAGCATTTCCTCTTTCTTTACTTAAAAAAAATAAAAAAACCAATGTATTACTCAGGAGGCAGAGGTAGGCTATCTCTGAGTTCAGAGTCAGTTTGGTTTATAGATTGAGTTCCAGTATAGCCAGGACTACATAGAAAAACCCTGCCTAAAAAAAAAAAAAAAGAAAGAAAGAAAGAAAGGAAAAAAGAAAGAAAGAAAGAAAGAAAGAAAGAAAGAAAGAAAGAAAGAAAGAAAACTTGTTGAAGTAGAAGATAAAATAGAGGTTACTAGCAGCTCTAGATGGGGCACATGGTGACAAGGGCTACAGGTACACTAAGACTCACCAGGCAAGAGAGTGAGCTCTTGTGTTCTGTTACATGGAAGGGGGCTGTTTACAAAACCATGGTTGATATATCAAAATAACCAAAGGAGATGATTTAGGATCTCCTTCTTACAAAGAAATAATAAATTTGTGAGGTCAGAGATGATCTAAATATCCTAGGTTTCTCATTAATACAATGTATAAGTATACAAATATCACATGTATTGTAGACATCTGTCTACTAAAATCTATTTTAAGAGAAGATGTCTGCCACAAACTGATATAGGCTGAGTATCACTAATCTTAAAATCTAAAATCTTTAATGCCATGAAGTGGAATGTCTTTTAAAGTTCCATCATGGCACCAAAGTACAAGCCCTATACCTCGTCTCCTTTTTAACATAAATTTGTTTGTTGTTTATTGGAGGGCATTTGCATGCAAAGGACAATTTTCAGGTTGTTCTCTCCTTCCACCATGTGGGTTCCAAATATCAAACTCAGGTTGCCAGACATGGCAGCAAGTTTTGTTACCTAATGAGCCAAGTTATCAACCTCCCACCTCTTTAGGTAAACTGAAAATGCTGTATAAAATTCCATTCATGCTGTCTCTGGGACATCAGAAACATGGGAAGAAGATTAGAAAAGTCAGGCCTGGGGTAGGAGCAGATGCCCCAAAGCAGATTGGAAGCTAGCTCACCCTCTTCCCTCTCTCCCCACATTCCCGTACCTGGGCAGGAGTTGGGGTAGTCTCTTCCCGTGTACTCTACGTAGTGAAAAGAGAAAGGGGAAACTGCCAGTTATTTTCAAGAAAGAAATCCATAAATCCTTGCATCGTTTTTAAAAAGGTTTTGGAATCCCACATTCGGGAGGCAGAGGCAGAATTACCATGAGTTCAAGACCAGCCTTGGCAGGATAGTGCTTACCAGGCCAGCCTAGACTCCAGTGCAGGGCTGTGGAGTAGCCATGGGGAGAGAAGACTTGAATCCTGAGCTGCTCCTGCAGAAAGGCGTGACTCAAGGGTGTAGACTGCTTGTCATGGGAGGGTCCCTCCTACATCTGGAATAGTGTCCGTGAATAGCATCTGCCAACCCCACAGCACATGGGGGTTCCTGAGAGACAGAGCCATGTATTCCCCTACTGTATGCTCTTGAACTTGCCCAAAGTGTTGAGCAGAAGACGAAGGACCCTGCTGGGCCTCCATCTACAAAGTGTTTGTTTAGTTGGCCTTTCTGTCTCAGCAGAGCCACCCTTTGGTCTACCCTTGAGCAGTTTGGCTGTCCATCTGAGTTCAGCTCAAAGGCTCTGACCTGACAAGAGGAACCCTGCTGAGAAAAGCCAAGCCCAGCTATTGTCTCTGCTCCCCTCTGTTGTCTCTTGATTTGCATCTGTCACCTTGAACTGAAAAGCAATATATCAACTTGCCAATTTGCATTCCCTCCCTGGCCCATCTCCTTCCCAGTTTATCTATATAGGTGTTGTTTGATGATGGAATGATGACTCTTGTGTTCTTCTAAAAGTGTTCCTCTGCCATCAGGCTATGATGGCAGTGGCTGGGGCTGCCTCTGTTACTGTCTCACAGCTTGCAGGCCTGTAGGCTGGCAATGCCCATGTGGGACTGGAAAATACTTGCATTCTCCAGGAGTGGGATAATTCAGGTTTCCCTCTGCAGAGAATGATGGCCCAGAGTCCATCGTGACTACACACCAAGCATGGCTGCCAGACTCTAAAGGGAGAAGTGATACTTTCTTACCTTTGAACCTGGGTCCTGGGTACAGTGGGCTTACTTCAAGGTTCTAACCTGGCCTCCACAGTGGGTGGATGATCTCTTAGCTGCGATCTTGCTTTTGAGCTCAGCTGTCTATACTACTCCTGTGCCGGAAGGACATGGACACTCTCATTAAAGTCTCCTGAGACTTAAAAAAAAATCCCTTCATGCTCTGTAAATAAAGTATACATAATGCATTATCTCCATGTTTCTTTGCATTTAGGTCATATCTCCAATATACTCATTATGTACACAAAAATATTCCTAAGTATGAAACAAATTCATCATAAGCATTTATTTCCAATAAAGGATACTTAACTAGAATAGCCCCAAGGTGTATTTTTTTTTTTTTGCATAAACAGAATTTCTTGTTTCTCTGCTTAACTCTAGAGTTTTATTTAGCTTACTAGTTGCAAACCCTCAAAAAATGGAAGATATTATGGGAAGACCTTGGCTTACTGTTTATGTATTTGTCTCAGTAGTGGCCTTGCACAATAACCAGCCACAGGCATACATTTTCAGCCTATTGTCAAAAGCATGGTCTGGCCCAACTTCCCCAGACAGTCTAAATGTCTACTTCTGCCTCAATTTACACCATCCTCTAGAATGCTGCCACTGCAGGATAGGATTTATTCCTTCTCTACATGTAGATGCTATATTTGCATGTCACATCGATATTATTCATAAAGTGTTCTCAGAAGAGTTCTAAGCTCTTATCATTCCCTCAAAAAATAAAACTGTTCATCAGATTTCTAAATTTGAGTTCTAGTGTTTTTTATCCTATGCATGTTATAAGTACTCTTTTTGAAACAGTGTGTGTGTGTGTGTTGTATGTGAAGTATGTGCACATGTGTATGTAGGCACACATGTTTCTACACACAGGAAGAGGCCAGATGAAGACAGGGGGTATCCTGCTCTCTCCCTCTCTGCTCTATTCCTTTGAGATGATGTCTCTCATTGAATCTGGCTAGAGCTGAACTGACAGCCAGCAATTCCCAGCATCCTCTCTGCTCCTACAGGTGCACACAGCCACACCCAATTTTATGTGGTTACTGGGGATTTGAATTGCAGCTCTTTATGCTTGCACACAAACACCAAACACATTTGAGATATCTCCCTAGTCATAACATTACTTTTACCATCAGAAGAAAAGACATTTGGGTCTTCTACCCAAATATGTTCTTAGAGCAGAAAAACAATGCTTTGTAATCTACAAGCATCCTACAAAGAGCTCATTTTATATGTAGATTTTCTTTCTTTTTAAAGTACTTAAATATTATTTTCAATGTTAAACATTAGCTAATTAATATTTAACATCATTTTAAAGGGAACAATGCAAAAATCCACAATCTAATTAAATTCCTGCAAAATTTGAAATTCATGTTACTTTATGCATTGAAAATAAATATTTTGCCTTTATATAATTAAACATCCAACAAGGGACCAGAGAGATGGCTCAGCAGTTAAGAGCACTGGCTGTTCTTCCAGAGGACCTGGGTTCAATTCCCAGAACCAACATGGCAGCTCACAACTGTCTGTAACCCCAAGATCTAACACCCTCACTCAGACATACACGCATGTATATAAAATAAAAATAAGTACATTTAAAAAACAGCCAACAAAGTTGTTATTGGGAAAGGAATTTTCTAAGAGTTAATGGAGTGCTGTCAAGAAGGAGCATCAGAAAGAAGCACTTGCCCTCACACCTGAAGACACAAGTTCAGTCCCTGAGAACTACGTACGCGGTGGAAGAGAGGTCTGACTCCTGCAAACTGTTCTCTGACTTCCTCGTGTGTGAAATGACATGTTCACACACACACACACACACACACACACACACACACACACACACACACGAATACATTTTGAGTAGTAAAAATAAATTCAGAACAATAATTTGACACTGTGGATGTTAAAGTCACAGATACACTGAGAAGTTGAAGATGTGACTGCAAAGTGGCCTTTTTTCAGAATCGTTTTGATCTCTCCCTCTTCACCGCTATCCTAATTTGGCCATGACTACCTATGTGACACCACTGTTTCAATATTACTTTTCTTTCCATTTTGATGGGCCAGTATAAGCTGGCTAACATTGTCTTGGCACTTTGCTTTCAAATCAAATCTTTCTTACTAATATAGTTCCCATGCTCCGACTTCAACTAACCTGCTTTACAAAATTTCCCATCCATTACAGTTTACAAATCCTTTGAAGATAAGAACAGAAGATACTAAATTAAGGCAAGCAAACATACTGTAAAACCAGACTCCTTAACTCTAAGGCACAGAGGTTTCAAGACCTTACCCCTGAAAGCGCTGGGTGTGTTCTGAGTGTTTTCAAAGTGCTTTTAGGTACACAGCAGAACTACCTATGTACCAATATTCTGTAAATGTTTTATATTCTAACAAATAAAATCATAAAACGGAATATGTGCTTTTTGAACTACTTATCTCAATAAGATGCTATATTTCTTTATAAATTAATAGTTTAATGTTTATAAGAGATGCCCATCACACAGATGGAACCATTTCTTCTGGTGCTCTTAAAAGTCAAGAATGACAATGTGGTATCTGTTTCACTACACACGAGGGTGGATTTACAGAGAACTAAACTTTCAATTCTTAGTCACTTCTAAAATTTTCTACCATTAGAACCAGGAGCATAATTGATTTGGGGAGAAAGATTCTGTTTTTCTTTTTATACATTGTAATCTCATCACATAAGATATCCTGCATTGCTATGTTCTGAGACCACGCTTAAGGGCAGGGCCAATGACACTTAACTCCCTCAGACTCATGGAAGGCCTTTCCAATTCTTTTCCTTTTGACAAAATGGCCCTGGTATCCCACCCAACCAGGTGTGCCATAGCATTAGAATCATTTTTCATAGATGTAAATGAATTTTTGCAGTATTTGAACATGACCATAAATTTTGCAAAGCAAAATAGTTCCGCACCCCTTCCTAGTGTACAGGAAGATGTTAACATATAATGAGGCATACGAACAGTTAACAGTTATTTTAGTGCCTCATTAAGTCTTACCCTTCATTTTTAGCAATTTCCCATGGTCATCTTTATTTCAAACTCATTCTCTCTCTCTCTCTCTCTCTCTCTCTCTCTCTCTCTCTCTCTCTCTCTCTCTGAGTCTGTCAACCTCCAGCCTTGATGCACTCTCAGGCAAGCCCTGCCTGCTGGTTCACCACCATTTGAGACTCATGAGCTTCTGCTCCAAGTTCAATGGAAAAGCAAGCACACCCTTCCAAAATGACTCTGGCTATTATAACTAATGGACAGCAGGTGGAGTCAGGGCAAGGAGAACAGGAGGTGTTTACCATAGATGCTTCTTCACAAAGACCCACTAGCCTGAGTACAGGCAGGTAGGCCTATAAGTTTCAGAGTATGCCTTTTGTTGGTGCTTCCAAGTCAAAAGACTTGACATTGCCCAGGCCTTGTCTGTGACTCCCCAATTCCAGACCTTAGTTTACTCACATATGGAAATGGGTCCTGTTTGCCAATTTTTTTTCTGTGAAATATAAGTCTCAGATGGTCAATAAACATTTTTATATGTTATTAATATTCACGCACAGCAGCTTATTCTCTTTGGTTACAAATCACTTATTTTTAAAATAGCAAAACATTGTTTCATCTGTCCAATAATCTAATATTTATGTTCCAGTGAAAGAGGCATTTCAAATCAATAAGCACAGTCATGGGCCATATAATATTATATCAGCCAACCCAAGGTTACATGGACCACAGTGGTTCCATAAGATTATTAGTTAAGATAAAGTACCTCATTGGATATTGATCAGTTTGAGTCAGTTCCTTACATACTTTCAAACTGATAGAATGCTGTGTTTTTGTCAAGGTGAGTTTTAGATATTTTTAAAAATATAAACAAACAGGAGCAAGAGCTAAATTGAATTGTATTCCATTTGTCCATGTGAGAAGCAAAAAGATTGCTATTCTTTAACATTTTACTTTTAATTGTGTGTGTGAGTATATGCATATGTGTATGAATGCAAGTGTGAAGTCAGGTTCCAACAGAGTCTAGGAGAGGCTGTTCGATCCCCTGGAGCTGGAGGTACAGGTAGCTGTCAGTTGTCCTGAGATGGGTGCTGTGAACTAGACGCAAGCCATCTGCAAGAGCAGTACACACTGCCAACCACCGGGCCATCTCTCTAGCCCTAAGATTAATATTTCTAATAAAGACATCATATAAATGGATAAGAGTAAGCAAATGTTATGTAAAATATAGACAAATAATTGAACGGATTAAGCATTTTAAAAGCAACATAGCTATACATATGGAAAAGTTACACTACTGTTTAAATTGATGTAAAAATTAACACATTTCCCAAGATGACATTCTCTTTCCCTCTTAAAAGTCACTACCACAAAGCAAGGAAGATAAGAGACACAGACTCCATATTGAATGAAACTAGGTGGAACAAACAACTTAAAGCATAAAATATCAAGCCTGAAAAGTAAATGGAGATTTAGGCAACAGGAAAAGAGTAGTCAACGGGAGCAGGGAAGGTGCAAAGCCAGTTGTGCTTACTCCCCCATTAAGCAGCAGGATATTTTAGGCTGTAGCTGAGACATGTTTAACCACAAGTTCTCATGAAAAGCTACTGACAGTCAGGGGGGAAGGGAGCTGGTGCCTGTGTGTTTATATGAATGTAGTAAATGTTACCAATAGAAAGGAAAAAGGGCACATGACATCCAAATAACGAAATAAATAATCTTTGCTTCCAATCCCCTATTGCCAGTTATTGTACCTGGTGGCCAATCTTATTGTAATCAGTGAGTGAGTCCAGCACCCACCTAATTGTTGATTGATATTTTCAGCTAATCATTAAGCAAACATAAGATAATAAAGTTACCTTGTGTATGAGGTGAATGAGTGCTTTGCTGGGTTAGAAAACAACTATTAATATTTGAGTTAGAAAATAACTATAAATATTTGACTAAGCACTAAAAATGCACTTGTTACACTGGTCATAATTGATAACTAGAGAAGGCACTCTTAAGTCTAAATTGCATTGCCAGCATCTTCTCTATCAGTTTCTCAAAATAAAGATGAGAAAACAATGACGGAAGCATGGTGCTTTCAATTTCTATGAAAAAAAAATATGTGCTTATACAGTCCAGTTCCATTAACTGTAACGTCAGAGAGAATGCCAGCAACACCCAGTTACACAGTATTTCCCCCTTTCACTGTGCATATCACAATTTATATAACAATTTACATGGATTAAATGTATTTAACTATTATATACTTCCTCGAAATTGTTCTATTCCTGTTGGGTTCCTCGTACCTAGAACAGAACTTGGCATTTTTGTAGGCATTCTACAAATATTTATTAAATGAAAAATAAAACATTGAACTTACTCTTTGTCAGACACTATCCTCAGTGTTTTGTATATGTTGGGCTATAACATATGTTGGGTCACAGAACCCTATACATCATTATTACATCGTATAAATGTAACCAGCGAGTAATTGATCCAAGCCAGGATTTAACCCCATGCATTCAGTTCACACTCTTTACCACAGAATATTCTCTTAGACTATCAGAGACATATTGTTGGCAAAGAGAAATCCCAGGATGAATGTGATGTTGCAGAATTGAAAAGCAATAGAGAACTGTATTAGCACTTGGGCAGCAGGGGATTCAAAGACAAGTGAATCTCTTTGAGTCCTGGGCCAGCCTGGTCTACACGAGATCCTGTCTCAAAACTCAAAATAAAATAAAAGGCAACAGGGTCATGTTAGAAGAATTGAACAGAGACAGTATACTGGAGCTGACAAATGCCATACATTTGCATAAAAATGCTCAAAAATACAAGCAATTTAGTAGGCATTGTTAGGTGGTGGGAATATGGGCAATTCATACTTCAGTGCTCTTAATATCATATTATAGTTTTAACAATGTATATGATTTACTTGTGGGATGACTTAATGGGCTTTCACATAAAAAAACATAGCTCAAACAAAATATAATTTGTTAAAAGTTCAAAGAGCGTGTCAAAACAAGTGTGTTGTCTATGAGAATAGATCTCTTTGGTCGAAAATGCAGATCCAATGGAAAAAAAATAAAGTATATTTGTAAATTCATGAAGAATGTAGTATAAAGTTGATGTACAATTGTTCACAAAATCAAGAGTGTCAAAATTAAGGTTTATAAAAATCCCAGAAAGGGCAATATACATAAAATATTAGATATTTTAAAGCATTCACTCCACAAGGAATATACATTTTTAATGTTCTATTCAAGATTGTCCCTGCATGTTTGGACCATTTGATGATTTGTCTTAATTTACTATCCTTTGCGTTTTAGGTACCAGCAAAAGTCAGACACCTTACTCAACAACTTCCCTGCCACCACCTCCAATGTCCCATCCAACCATTCAGCCACCACTGCCAGCGTCTCATCCAACACAACCGCCAGTCCCAAGCCTACCCCCCAGAAACATTAAGCCTCCCCTTGACCTGAAGTAAGTAAAGGATTGTCTTACAATTTTATCACCAATATCTTGCCTTGGGTTTCCAAATTATTTATGTCTGGGTGCAAAAACATCTATGGAAAACTTCTGTGGTGCTTTAGTGGGTGTTTGGCACGAAAGTGGTCAGTACAGTGATATTCCACTATAATAGTATTCGCTGACTTCACCTTAGCCCCCCCCCCCACACCAAACAGTTAGTTGGTCTTTTGTCCATAATCTACAGGGTAAAATTATATTGAGATCTTCCTTAAGTGCTTCACATTTCAGCAAATTAAAAACCCATTTATTATGAGTACCCATGACTATTTTTTTGCTTCTTAACACTTCCATAGGAGTTTAAAGTTAGTAACTAAGGATTCATGAGTAGCTTGGTGTGTTTTATCTTCTATGTGGGCTGCTCTGCATATGCATATTAACATTGTGCCCCTCCAGGCATTTCCGTCTCTAGATGTTTCATTGAAAACTCAAACATCTTGAGAGATTCTGCTATCAAATAAGACATCTGTTTGCTACTATATTAAGGCTAAATAAATGTTAGCTTAATTAAAGTAACAAGTATATAGTCTCTTAAACATTTCATTTCCATATAAATTATTTTTTCATATGCATAAAATAATATTTCTTATTCCTAATTTTCCTTACCCTCTAGTAAATATAACTTTTTGAATTTATGTATCAGAATTTCTTTTTCATGTATTTATTTTTATTTTACTTTTTTTGCTTGGTTTTGTCTGAGACAAATCCTCACTGTGCTTCTCTGGCTGGCCTAGAACTCACTACATAGCCCAGGCTGGCTTTGATCTTAGGAAGGTCCCATTGTCTCCCCCTCTCAAGTGTTAGATTACAGGCATGGGCACCAGTGAGCCCACGACCCTAACACTTCCTAAGTCTGTTACATATCTCCATCCCAGACACCAGCTTCAGTAAAGCCTCTAAGTATGGCATAATTTTAGTATGAAACCTTCACAAATAACTCAAATGTGACTTCTGAAGACTGATAAGACTTGGAGGTCAGTCATCATTTTATTAAGGACATTAAGGGAAGGAAGGGTCTTTGACACTCTATTTACTGCTTTCAGAGTCCTCCAGACCACACACATATCTAATGACTCATTAAAAGGACTCACAGAACTCAGTGTACATGAGAAACTAGTATTCATTAAGGTAAAGAAGGGGAAGGGACAGCCAGCAGGTGGCACTGTCTAAGCACAGGCTTCCATACAGAGAGCATAACTGTGAAACACAGTGGGTGACTCGGCAGCCGCCAGCTGAAGCCGACCAGAGATGGTAGAAACTGCACGGTTTCCACAGGGAGCAGAGAAGTTGTCTCATAGGTTTCTTGGGCCTAGCAGCTATCAGAAGACCAGAAGTCTAGAAAGCAAGCAAGCATTCATATCAGTCACATGATTGATAAGGTCTCAAACAGCAAAATACTTTTATCAGCTAGGCCACTTTCACTGCAGTGTACATTTGCAGAGAAAATGTGTTTCTGTGTATAAGCCACAGGCCAGCCTTGGCAGCACATTCTTCTAAAATATAACAAATCTGATCCTGTTGTGTTAACTCTTTGAAAAACCTCATCCCTAGAATGGATTGGGACAAGGCTCCTAAACAGGCTGTAGAAGGAAGAAGGAATCCAAAGGCATTACTATATCATTGGATACTAGTTAATATGCCAGCTTTGTAAGGAGACACAAAGGCAGAGGGCTTGGATTCTTAAAGGTGAGGTGATATTGTTTCCATCAGTTATTCACAAAGTCCACTGTAGTAATAAAATATGCTTTATTTAAAGAAACTCCTCTTAGTGACTCATCTATGGTCTTCCAACTTAATAAAACAAAACAAAAAACCACTTGGAAGAAAAGCAGAAAGAATAAAAGGGGCTTGAGTGTTTTACATTACCTGGAAAAATATCTGTGCTTGGAGTATCTAGAAGCTTGTTGCCATACTCAGGAAAAGGCAAATGTGGGAAAAGCTAAGGATATATACAGCTAATTTGTTTGTTCAAAAAAGAGAAAGCATAAACAGTTTTAAAGTTCCCATCAGTAAATTTCACAATGAGGAAATATCTAGATTAGAAAATTTCCCCCATGGAAGGGGAAGTTAAATAAATGCATAGAGGAAACAAAAGCAAAATGGACACTCATGTTCAGGCTCAAGAGTTTGTGTGAGATGTACGGGTTGGATTTGGAATAGGAAGATGCAGGTGTAAGATGCAGACAGAAGATGCAGTGTTTCTCTGCTTCCTTACCCAGGTTTCAGAATGTGTCTATGATGCTTCCCAAGTGCTGCTCTGCAACTGTTCTCCCACTAATCAAAATCCATTCTCATGTCAAGATCTCCTAGGCTGTTCAAACATCCACTCGGCAAGTCTTTGCTGTGTCACTCCTCTATAGCCTTTCAATTAAACTTCAGGGAATATCATACACAAAACAGCAATCCCTCCCTGCCTTTATATAGAAGCAAGGACCAGAGAAAGTGGAACAGTCCAACAGGTAAAAGATACTCTAGGGGCCAGCAAGAGTCAAATGCTGAGAGGGACAGCAGAGTTAGTGTGTGTTTGGGGTGGGATGGGTAATTACAAACAGAGGATTGTTACAACTTTAAACAGAGACGCAAGGTAGCAAAGATTCCAGGAATCATGGGCGTTAGGTATAAAGCCGTGGTAGGAGAGAGGCTGAATAGAGGCCTAGAGAGTTCAAAGGCTAAGGAAGGAGGTTATCAGAGCAACACAAGAGGCAGCAAGAGAACGGGCAATGGGAACAGACAGCTCATCTAGGGCTCCATGCCTTGTGACAGTCTGTAGCTGTCACCCTGAAATGAGAACTCCTGCAGGTTGGAGAACAGGACCACCAGGTGTTTTGACTTGTGTCACTTTCAGTAAATGGGCAAATAAATGTCAAGGGCAGCAGCAGAACTAACGAAATGTTACAGAAAGGCAGGCAAGCTAGTGAGGCATTCTAACCAAGATGAGCTGCCCTCTGTGGAGGTGGAAAGAAATGTCTGCACAATGGAGAAACATTGAGGGGAGCAACAGAAGAATTTGGATTTAGTTAAAAAACTCACAGTAAGGATTATGGGTGGCTCCAACGCCTTTGGTCTTAGAAACTGGAATGAGAATAATTCTTTCAAATGGCATAAGGAGGCTGCAGGTGAGTCGTTTGGAAGGAGAGGAAGTAAGTCATGACTAGGAACCAAATAAACTGCACTGCCATTCAGAACCCCTTGCTGCTCTTAAAGAGGAAGTAGGTTCAATTCCCAGCAACCACGTGGTGGCTTACAAACATCCATTCCCGTGGAACCCAACAGTCGTTCACACACACAGGCAGGGGAAGCATCCATATACATAAAAGTACAATGAATAAATCTAAAAGTATTTTTTTAATGTCATGGCTCTGATAAGCCTCAAGTGTTATTTAAAGTTCAAGGAGGGAACTGAGGAGGTGATTGGAGAGTTTAAAATAGAGAGTTTCAGAGACAGAGTTCTGGTAAAGATACCAGACTGGAGAGATATCAGACTGTATTCCATACTTAAGTTATAAGGATACTAAGTTGAGCAAGGAGAGAAGGAAGAAGGAAGGAGTGCAAACAGAAAAGACAGAACCCTGGGTCTGGGCCTGCCTGGGGGGAAAGGACAGAGGAGAAAAAGAGGAAAGAAGAACAAAGTGCATGTACTGAGGGGCCAAAACTGGGGGTGGTGAGCAACAAGTGCCTCAGATGCTGCTGAAGACCAAATGAGAGCATTGGTAGGCAGGAAGGAGTTAGGAAAAAGCAAGTGTACCTGATGATACGGTTTTCAAGGGGTGAAAGGTGAGGCTGCAGAGGCATTGTTCTACCTCCATCCTATTGCTGAACTGGAACACTAACTAAAAGCATCTGGAAGGAGGAAAGGACTTATTTCATCTTGTCCTTCCAGGTCACACTCCATCGTGAAAGGAAATAAGGGCAGGAACTCAGGACAGGAACCTGAAGGCAGGAACTATGGAGGAACATGGCTTGCTGGCTCACTCACTCACAATAACTGGCATGGGAAAGATTTTTGTTTCTGTTTCTGTACTTGGAGGCAGGAATTCATGTAACTAGAACCTAGGCTGGTCTCAAGTATACTAAGTAGTAAGGATGTTATTGAGCTTATATGGAAATAACATGTTTTTCTTTGGTGATAAGAAGCAGTCAGTAAAAAGGAAAAAAGTATTGTAGACAGGGAAGATTCCTGGAGGAGAGTTTTCCTCAACTTCAGTCTAGTGAGGGATGGGCTAAGTGACTGACAAGGTTAGAACTCTCCCTGAGTGCACAGTAGGAACTCCAGTGGAGTCAAGGGAGGAATCTGGGGAGATGTGGACTTTGATTATGTGGGTGGGACCTGTTCTACTTGCTTCTGAAGTTATCCCCAGGAGTGACTTGTAATCATGTCATTCAGGTCAATTTATCTTATAAGTGTGAAAGGTCTGGATGTAAAAAGGAACCAAAGATCATGAAGACAAAGTTATATGTATTTTAAATTGCATTGTTTCCCCACCTAGTGGTCAGAATACATACAGCTCATTACATTTTCTTCCTGTTTTACTCAGACTCAAGTGAAACGGATCGTGACATTGAGATTTCATTATTAATGTTCGGATCAGTGTTTTTCGCTGCAGCACATTTCTTAGTACCATTTTAAAATGAATTGGAAGTGTAGCAGCATAACTGGCCCTTCAGATGGAAACAGAACCAGTGGTTGAGTTTTTATATACAAATCCAATCCTGTGGCTATAAATAGTAATAAGACAGGAAAGTGAGGTAATGAGAAATAATAAAGAATGGGAAGTGACTAAGGTTAGAAGAGGAAAGGGCAAAGTGTTCTTCCCCCCAAGTAGCTCTAGTTAGTAGAAGGGATTGTTTTGAATAAAAATGTACCAGCACAATTTTGTAATTAAGTACAAGTGCTTCCAATTTTCCAGAACTTGAAACTTGGCTCATCAGTAGACCATCGTCAAATAGCCTTACCTAACTCCATTTGGAAAGTTTTGGCTTGGGCGAGTCATAGTTTTGACATTTCTTGTAGGTTAAGTATAGAAAGACATGTTCCAGAGTGAGGGGTTCATTCCTGATGAGGGTGGGTATGAAACAGTTTTATGATTCACTTAGATCACCTCTTCCTTCCAAAATAAGATCCAGCAATAAAAAGCTAAAAGCTAAACTTATGAAGAGTGGATACAGCATAAAAAACAATTTTACATCTTTAAATGTTAGGATACAGAACCCCTGGAGGTTTTGTTTGTTGGCTTTCTTGCTTGCTTCCTTGGTTTTACCAACCTGGGGATTGAACCAGGGTCTCACACACACTAGGCAATGCACCCTGTCACTGATCTAAGGTCCCACCCTGCCCTAATGGCTTTCTAACATGACAGGTTTAATGTTAAATGAACTTCATTTAGTTCTTCAGGCTATGGCATGAAAACAAAGAACTGTGGTGAAGGGCTGCTCCCATGGACTTATCACCACTGATAAGGGTCCTTCTGTTTCTCCTCCTTTGCCTCCTCCCTCTGCTCAGTTGTCTGTGTCGTTGGTCGTGACTAGCTCCATTGTTTTCCTCTATGCCTTGAACACTGAGCAGTTGTGGCAATTGGACTTGTTTTTTTCAGGACATTTTCACCTATTTCTTATCCTCGTCTGTGTTCATTTTATTCTCCACTATCACTGCTATTGTGGTCACTATTACATACTTATTACTTTAATATGACATATAGCATAAACTCAGACCTCTATAAAATGGCATTAAATTGAGTATATGTGGGCAAATAACGTTTTCTAGGGTAAGAAATGCTTTGCTGAACTTGAGCTTCTCAATAATCCTTTTTTAAAAAACCACAATAGTAGCATAGACATGAGATTAACACCTACTCCAGTATGTGTGGATTTTAAGTCAGAGCAAATATTAATGAGAAAACAATAATTCAATAATTTTCCTTTTTTGTATTTTTTTACGTTTGAGACAGTTCTCTAATTGAGTCATTTACCCCTTCCCCCACCCCCCCCCGAACCTTCCTATACAACCTTCCTTGCTCTCTTTCAAATTCATGGCTTCTCTTTTCATTGATCGCTATTACATGCATGCATTCATGTATATTTTCATTTTAAAGTGAACAAAATTGCCTACTTTATTCTCACATTTTTTTCTTGTTTTCAGAAATACTATAAATGAAGAAAGTCAAGACAGTGTCACGCACTCTGATGGTAAGCGGTAACTTTAAAAAAAAAAATCTGAGCTACATGTTTGAATTAGTTGCATGTCATGTCATCATTAATGGCATTGCCATCATTGATCTATATAGGATCCCTTGTTTTACTTATTCCCTAGAATTCTTACGATTCCTTACCTGCTTTCCTCACTATAACAAACATCCTAAAATACTTAAGAGTGTGTTTGTGCATGCTCTTCTCATATATCTGTTTGTGTGTATGTATATGTGCAATTTATATAAAAAGAATGCTACAGGATTTTCTTTTTGAGAACACTCAGCATAAGGATTTTCCCAGCCCCACCCTCATTACTGTGTACACATTTAGTCTGTTATCAATAAGTAGTAGGGGGACCCTTGCACAGTGGGGGCTTCCTCCCAGACCCTGGATGAGGCACAAACCACACCCAAACATCTGCTTTCACAGAGAGATCCTTTATTAAGTGGGGAAGAAAAGTTAAAGTGGCTGCTTTCTGACTTGGGCAGAAAAACAGCAGCAAATGACCTTGCAGGTGTCATTTTTAAGAGAAGAAGGGGAGGTCTGTGTTAGAAGAGGATAGGGTATGGCGGTAAAGGAGATGGGGGATGAGGAAGCAGAGGAAGGAGTCAGGGGAAAGGGGGGGTATTTGTACTGGAGGGACAAAGGACTGACTCTGGATAGAGAGAAGACAGATGTGGCACATAGGAAAATGGAGGTTTATACAGGTTAAGGGGGAAACCCTGAGTTACGATGAGGTGTTTAATTTTAATTGGACATGTTAATTAGGTGAACTAAAGCAGGCTTCTGATTGCTAGACTTTGGTAGCCCCAGGAGAAGGAAGTGAATGCAGGAATAGACTTTGGTGGCTAGCTTTAGAAATATAATCTAACAGTTTTTAACAAGCAGAGGATTCCCTGCCAGAGCCAGGCTTACCACAGTCAAGCTGGCCAGAGTCCCTTCAAGAACTACACAGTACACCGGAACTATAAGGACTGCAGGGCTCCTCTGTAAGCTCATCCCATGTGGACCTCAGAGAAGCCTTTTCTAAGAGAAATGGTGGTGGAATGACTGGTTATGAGCTACAGGGTATTTACTTTGTTGAGCAGGACTAGAATGCTATTCAGAATTGATGCCCTGTTTACACAATCAACAACAGGCCATGAATGTGGCAACATGCCCACATTTTACCATCAGCTAGTGTCATTAAGCTTTCTGTTCTTTTCCTAATTGCAGGGTATAACATTAGATCTCATTTTAATTGTTATACTTTTTATTTTTATTGAGCTTGTGCTGTGATATTGCTATACACTTACATAGCACATTTTGATCACACTCACCCTCCTATCCTTTCTTATCTCACGCTCACCCTTGTCCACACCACTTCCCCAGCATGACTTGCCCTTCCATTTCATGTTATTTTTGTTTTGTTTGTAACCCACTGAATTTAGCAAGTACCAGCTATGTGAGTACGAGCATTGCTTCATCACTGAAGACGATGCCTCTCCTCCCCCCCGGCTAATTCATATTGGTTTTCATTTCAGAATTCTCTTTTCCACTCTTGAGTTTGAGAGTCGACTTTAGTTATGTGATATTGTAATCTTCTCTCCTGTTAGATGTCTTCTTTCCCATGGGGATGTGTCTTCTCCTGGTTGACTTGCAGGTGTCCATTTATAACCCAGATATTAATCCATGTCAACCAAGAACTTCTTCCTTTCTCTCTATTGCCTATTGACTTAGCCAATGCTGTCCTTCCTCCAGAACAAATACATTTTATCAAATTCATTAATTTTTGCCTTGGACATTATTCTTTTTAACTTTTCAAAAAAGTATTAACTCCTAGGAAATAAAAGAGCTCCTTTTTTTTTTTTCTTTTTTTTTTTTTTCTTTTTTTTTCCCTATAAACTTCATCCCTTCTGTTTTGGTCTTTGAAAACTTAGTAGAAAACTAGAAAATTTACCTCACATATAGTGCCAGTGTTCTCCATTCCAAACTCAAAATAACCCATTCTCTTCTCATTATTTTATAGTGAACCCCTACAGTATATCAGCTATATATGAATACAAGTATATGTGTACATATAATATATGACCATGTATAAATGTTTCTTAGTCCCTGCCATGAAGAAATGCCATGACCATAAAAGCTTAGATAGGAGTTTATTCAGTTTATCACAGTGCATCATCAAAAGAAGTCAAGACAGGACTCAAGTAAGGCTGGAACCTGGAGGCAGGGGCTGATGCAGAGGCCCTGAGAGAATGTTTACCAGCTTGCTTATCACAACTTGCTCAGCTTGATTTCTTATAGAACCCACGACCATCAGTCCAGTCAGTGATGGTACTACCCACAATGGACTGGCCCTCCCCCACCAATCACCAATTAAGAAAATATCCTACAAGCTTGCCTACAGCCTGATCTTACGGAGGCATTTTTGTTGTTATTATTTGTTTTTTTCAAGACAGAGTTTCTCTGTGAAACAGTCTTGGCTGTCCTGGAACTCACTCTGTAAACCAGGCTGGCCTTGAACTCAGAGAGCCACTTGCTTCCGCCTCCTGAGTGCTGACATTAAAGGTGTGTGCCACCACCAGCCAGTGAAAGTGTTTCCTTAATTGAGGTTCCCTCCTCTCAAATGACTCTAGTCTGTATCAAGTTGACATAAACCAATCCAGCACAGTGCCTGAGTTCTATTTTCAATCCCCTTGTCCCATCTGTGTTTTACTATTGTGTTTAATATTGTCTTATTAATTATAATATTTGATAGTGTCTTGATATCTGCTAGATACACTAAACTCTAATAGTCTTTTTTAGTTTAATCACCTTGATTTGTTTGATACATGAAAGCAAATCCTTGAGAAAGAATGAGCCAAAAAGGTGGCTCATTCCTGTTGTACATTTCACACAAGTACATGCATCAAATGTATGATGAGTTATACAAAGCAATAAAAGATAGCATAACTGTCTTTGATTTTTGCATGATCTTTTGAAAACTGAAAGTTAACAAAATAATTTATAATTAAATTACACGTGTTAAAAATACCAATTACCCAAGACACATGTTTTATGCTTTAAAGCATAAGTTATGTATTCTTTGAACTGATTTTGTGAGTATTATTTTACCCAATGATTACATATTGAAGTACTTTATAATGACAGTGTATTTTCTTTTAATCCTGTAGGTCCTGGAATTCTAGAAGAGGTCAGATATTTTTATTTCTCTTTTCCTATTGCTAAAATTGGAACATTTTATTATGACTTACATTCTATTGTGATAAACAGACAAATAAAAAGTTTTACAAGTATCAATGGTATTTTTTCCATCTCTAACCTTTCTTAATTGAGATGCTTGAAACATATATGCCAGTCAGTATGCTGACTCAGGGTAGTATAGTACTGAACTTACCACTGGCTGCACAGCTAATGACTGAACAAGACAGAGAATGAAATCTCCTTTGCTTGTTCCTAAGTATCTCACAATTTCAAAAGGGGAGAATATGAGAAAGAGAGGTGAAAAAGAAGAAAGAAAGAGAGAAAATGAATGAATGGAAGGAAGAATGAAAGGAAGGAAGGCAGAAAGAAAGAAAGAAAGAAAGAAAGAAAGAAAGAAAGAGAAAGGAAGAGAAAGAGAGAGGGAGGAAGGGAGGGAGGAAGGAAGGAAGAAATTTCAAATAAGCCAGTATAGGGTCAAATTATATAAATTTACAACCCATTCTTTTAAAGAATAAGTTGTCAATGAAATACATGTATGACCTTTTGGAATAATCTCAGTTAATAATCAACTGTTTTTCTTGATAGGATCAAGAGAGTGAAGGAGAAACATATGAAGACATGTATGCACCGTATTTGTTACCATAATAATTTTCTTCTAAAATGAATGCTTTGTAAGAGGGAGTATGGGCGTGCAAAAGCACTGGGAAGAAAAGCCTTTATGCACACAAATTTTTGGCCTGTAATGACATCCCTTATTTCACTACAAAGGACTAAAATTGGTTTACTTCTCCAAGGATTCTACACAACTCTGGTGACAAACTGTCATGCGAGATGGCAAGCTACTTGAAAAAACAGTCAGGGACTATATTCAAGAATCTATATTTCTCCCTCTCAGTATCCTGAGGAAGTGAATTCACTGTGTATTATACCTTATTCACTCAGACACCCAGTTGCTGAGGGCTGTGGCTAGCACCATAATGCCCACGTTCTAGTATGTTGGATAGACAAGAAAAATGACTCCACAACCCTATAATAGAGTTCAAAATAGACTGAGAAATTTCTTGGAAACTGTGTGAAAATAGAAGTAATATTATTTAATCAAATGTTGAGCTCAGGTATCTTAATTTTCTCCACCTAATTATTCAACCACTTCTAACTAATCTCTCCATCAAAATTAATACAAGTGTTTGGGAGCACGTGCTCATGCATGCCCATGGAAGTGAGAGGGAGAAATGCCAACAGGCCATGAAGATGAGGGGAGGGGCTTTTTCTTTGTGGTGTGCATTGCAGGGGGAAGGAGCTGGGGCTTCCAGAAAAGGTATCTGTCATCATGGGCCTTCTTCTGTCTGTACAAACCATTTCACACTTGCAGAATTTTCACATCTTGAGCTTCTTGCCTCCATCTCTTCTTCAGATACCTTCTGTAGCAGGTAGACACCTCTCTGAAGAGTAGTTACTTACCTATGGACACCTGCACATTGGAACCCCAACTTAACACTTTCTATTCACAGAGAATCAACCAGAGAAAGAGACAAGAAACGGGAAAAGGAGGAAAAGAAGAGGTTAGAGCTGGAACGGAAGGAACAGAAAGAAAAAGAGAAGAAAGAACAAGAATTAAAGAAGAAATTTAAGGTAAAAGCTTGCTTGCTGAAGAGGAGTGGCATTATTTTGAACCTTTTTAATATAAAATTGCAAAAATTTATGAAGTTGGAGAGGTTTTTTTTTTAATCGTTTTTGAAACAACGCTTTTTTGTTTGATACACTACCTTAGCTCTGTCACCAAAAATGAAACAGGATTTAAAAAATCCAAATAAAATTTAACTCTAATTGGTGGGTACCCACGGATTTTATGTTGACTGAGGAAGTGAATACATCATCATTGTATGCCTTGCGTCTGGAATGTCACATAGTGGAGCAATGGGAAGAGTGTTGCTGGGTGAAGCACAATTCCTTTGAGATACTAGAGATGACGGTATCTGGATCTGAGCTATACCTTTAAGACTTGTACTTGCTGATTTCTAAGACCTGCTGTCTCTGGCCTGTCTTTAAATGTTTCAATTTCTGACCTTTATCTTCTCTTAGTTTTAGTCATTTTGTCACCTCTATTGCTACTACCACTGTGCTACAAGCACAGGTTGAACTGACTTAGCTATAACATATTTGATGACCTAACCCACCTGATATGTTCTGTTGCCTCAGAAGTATTTGGAGTGATGATCTGAATTACAAAACTAGTCTTTACTTTTAAAGGAATTCATGTTGTTTCATTTACATATTTATTTCTCTAGAGGATTTAATACAAGGAATTACAAAATATGACTCATGAATAACTTCCCGGTACATTTATTATGTTAAACAAAGTTCAACAGCATGATGCAAGGAAAACATCCAACTTGGAGTCATTTGGATAGATGGAGATTCCAATCCCAGCTGTGCATACAAGTTCTGTGTTCCTGGACTTTATTTCCTCCGAGATTCAGATTCTTAGTCTTTAGAGTAAAATTAAGTGTCATTTTTCTATAGTTTGTTATGGGATTAAGTGAAACATTATATAAACACTGTATCTACTATGGGTTTCCACAAATTATGGAGAAAAACACTTTTTTATGTACAAGTTATTATTGCAATTTGAAAACTAAAACATTTCACTTAGGCAGAATTTGTGACCACCAAGACCTATATTCTTCAAGTAAAAATGAATTTAATACATGAGTATATAGAGAGAGTACTTTTCATGAGAGATTGTTCATAGTTTTCAAAGATTTGAGATTAGTTTGGGAAAAGAAGCAATACATTGTTTTACACATTCATTCAAATAATATTGTTAATAACTAAAACAGAATGTAGAAGTCATATCAGAAGGTAGGAACTCAAGAGTTTGTCAAGTCTGGGACCTTACAAGCTATATACTACACCCAGCTGTATAGACACTGGGGTTTGTAAAATGTGAGACTGCATCAGAATCATAGCATATCATAATTCAACTTAGATTTTTCTTTTTTTTGCATATCAATGTTTATTGACTGCAAAAACAAATTCTACATTATCAAGAAATTCTGTTCAAACACTGACATGGTGATATGTATCTTACTGATATAGTAAGAAAATGGCAGCAAGTAACCAGTTCACAATTCTGAACCCAGCGCATTCGAGCCCAGTGCATCTGCTGAAAATCTGTAATTCATACATTGGTTACAGATCGTTCACATGCAGCAGAAGATCATAATTCAAACATTCAGGTTACAGACAGTGGCCAACTATAGCAAATCCAGCTCAGCCCAAAGCCTTTCTACTTGAGTCTACTCTTACTAATAAAACAGAATTGATGCCGTTGCTGGATATCAACCTAAGCTTAAAAAATAGTTTTGATGGTACATAATTAACATGTCACACAATTCAGGACAACACAGATTCAATAAATAGTTTCTTCCAAAAATATCACAATCCATATTTACTTATCAAAAGATGGAAGACACCCTATTGAAGATGCCAGTTTAGGAAAAGAAATTCAGATATGAAGACTAATGCCTTAACATATATTAACTTCCTATTAATAAGTCATCATGTTATCCATAATATTAGTTATGAAAACTTGGCCTAGTATTTGTTTACTATTTTTGAAGCTATTTATAAAATGCTATCTTATTTGTAGCAGGTAGAATTTACTACAGCTTTGTATTTAACAAGGGAAAGGCAGGCAGGCAGGAAGGAAAGGCGGGAGGGCTAGTGTACATTAGTACCTACATGGTGCCCTTTTATTAGATGGTTTTTCCAGGGTGCTTCTGTGCAGCAGATCCCTGCCACTCTCTCATGAACCACAAACACATGCTTTCCTGTTCTTTGTTGGCCTTGCTTCACCTCTGCGATTTTCCCCAACTCTTTGAATAAGAGCACTCACCATGAATGACAGTTGTGAGATTATTGTCATTCAAAATTATATTCCTTAATGGTTTTCTGTTATACTTTTGCCTCTCCTTGTAGCTAACAGGCCCCATTCAAGTCATCCATCATGCAAAAGCGTGCTGTGATGTCAAAGGGGGGAAGAATGAACTGAGCTTCAAGCAAGGGGAGGACATTGAAATAATCCGCATCACAGACAATCCAGAAGGAAAATGGCTGGGGAGAACTGCCAGGGGGTCATGTGAGTGCCTTTGCCAAGCTTCAAGGCTTCTTCAAGGGCTTGTCTTTTTCTCCTCCCTCTCTCCTCCCTTCCTCTCTCCTCCTCTCCTTCTATTGTTTATTATTTTTTACCTAGTTCTTTGAGATTTCATGTAACATATTTTTATCATAGTCACCTTCCCTCCCCAAACACTTCCCAGATTCAACCTCTCTTTCCTTTTCAACCAACTTTGTGTTAATTTTTTTCCTTTTTCTTTTTCCCACAAATACCAATTTATTCTCTCCAAATATTCTTGGATGTGCGTCCTTTCACTGGAGTGTGGTCTATACCATAGGCTATACCTTAGAGCAAACTGCCTTTTCCTTTTCCAACAACTAACAATGACCAGTCACTTCTTGGTTAAGGGGTGGAACTTCTTGCCCAACTCCCCTTTCATGCTGGGATTTGATCTGGCTAGGTCTTGAAAGGTTTTGTGAATACTGTACTGTCATAACTGCTGCCCTGCTGTGTCCAGAGGACAGTACCCTGGTACTCATTCACCACTTCTGCCTCTTATTCTCTTTCTGCCCCTCTTCTGCAATATCCCTGAGCCTTTAGAGGCAGGAGTGTCTCAAGTACCTTCCATGTAAGACGGGGCATTCTGTGGTCTCTTACTCTCTACATTTTTGCCTGTTGTGGATCTGTGCATTGATGAGTGTCTGCAAACAGAAGCTTCTCTGATGACAGTTGCAAGATGCCTTAATCTATGGGGGTAATACTACACCTATTTGTCAAAAATAATAGTAGTATGTTTTCCCCTAGAGTCTATGATCTGCCTAGCCATGTGTTCCTTCTAGACCTACATGCCCCATATTAGGAATTTGCTACTGAGTAATTAGAGAGAGAAAAAAAATCTAAAATGGAAAATGTAGTTCTTTTTAGTGGGGAGCAATGTAAAATTTTACAAATGTCATTCTATTTGCCATTTCTATTAGAAGAAATGTGTCATGTAAATCACTTTGGGATCTTCAAATTGATTCTTGATCCACTTAAAAGTACCACAGAGTAATTCTCTGATGGAGTGCATAAAACCTGTGGCTACACAGAAGGGTCTGCACTTCAAGATTGCAAGCAAAGACACCTTTTTAATGTTTAATGAAGTCTTTGGTTGTATGTGTGTGTGCGCATGCATGGAACCAAATCCAGAGTTTTGGCATGTGAGGCTCCATTCCCAGCCCTAAAGAGAAATATCCAAGAGCAGATGAACAATTAATACTTCAATTATAACTCTGACATGTTTAAGCTCCAATTATCTGGACCTCTTTTCTCTTTTGGTAGATGGTTACATTAAAACAACTGCTGTTGAGATTGACTATGATTCTCTGAAACGGAAACAGAACACTCTCAATGCTGTTCCATCAAGACTTGTTGAAGATGACCAAGAAGTTTATGATGATGTGGCTGAGCAGGATGCTCCTAACAGGTGTGTGGCACACAGACTGTAAACAGATCACCATCCCCTTGCCAGATAGCATGTATTTCAAGATTCCACAATTTTACCTTCCATGTCACCTAGTGCTCTCAATCACTAAACTAAATCACCCTAGTTTGTGTGGAAGACCAGGTGAAACTCCATTGTCTTTTATTCACTTGTTGGCTACACATATCGTGTTACTTGAAATATAATGGACTGTATAATTGTGATAGATGTGTTGTCTGCTACAAAGCACTTCTATAACATTTATTATGACTTAAAGTTAGAACATGCCTAAACTAGTATGATTTGGGAAACTGTGAAATAGGAAATGTGAAGTATAACTCCCTTTATTTCACCCTTAAAACTCTAAGACTAAATGCATTTCCTGTCATTGCTTGAAAATATAACAGGAAAAGGAATGGCTTCCACTCCAACTCCAGTATATTCCTTAAAAGCCAAACCTCAATCCTCTGTGATCCCTAGATATTGACTAAAGGTCCACTTTGCAGTATTGATTTACTTCACTACATTGGTGTGGAGTTTCCTCCTAGAAAAATAAGCACACTTTTGTGGAGCAGAGGAACAAAACCAAAACATTGTGTTTGGAGAAGGAAACAAAGATGACTATCTTTTCCCACATGCCTGTTTATTAGATTCTCATGACTAGACTGAAATACTCAAGACCTTTGACCTATAAAGAGGAAATGTTTAAGTAACTCATGTTCTATAGGTCCAAGTCTGAGATCAAGCCAAGGGCATACACAACATACAAATATAAATAATTTGAGCAAGTGATAGCTCTGCTCCTAGCACATGACATTCCTAAGGCATTGGGTGTGAGAATCTCCATGTGGAAACATATTCACCAGGGACAACAGCCATCCAGAATGCAATTAATTCTAAGGTTTCCCTCATGCATGGAAGCAGAAGAGAAAATACATATGAAGATGACAAGTAGAGAGGATGTGCCCACTTCACAAATCAATTTCTAGAGTATGATGTACCATGCCTTTCTACAAAGTTCCATTGACAACAGTATGCTTTTATTTCTAAGTTAACCAAAGATATGCATCAGACTAATCCCTCCTACTGATTTGTAAAAGGAGTGTTAAAATTGGGTACCAGTATATAGTTGCCCTATAAGCTGATAATATCAAACTTATTCCTGTTGCTGGCACTTTACCCAAAGGCCAAAATGGGGTTGGAGTGTAGCTAGGTTCAAAAGGGGCTAAATGCTTGAAGTACTGGATTCTTTCCTGCAAGATGGCAGAATTGAACAAATAGACAATGTCTAAATTTTTCCAGTGCCCACACTTGGCTCTCATACAACTTACACAGGAAGATACAGGGTGGAACACATAACTATAAAAGCTACAACAGAAAATAGTTCTAAGTATTACAGAATTAAGAAAAAACAAAGGCAGTCTGGGTTTAGAGAGGTAGGGGCCACACCTCATAAAAGTCCCATCAAAGTCACAACTTAAATATTTTTTTTTTCTTAAAACACAGTGTAATGATATTAGGTTAAGAGTTAGAAACTGTGGTTCTAAGATGCTCAAAAGAGTTGAATTGAATGCAATGATAATTGTCCTAATGACTCCTAAAATAACACAGAGTAGTTTTTAAAGTAATTATAAATATAATGTGTAATTACTGAAAATTGCTTCATGGGAAGTTTTTTAAAAGCAAGCAGCATAATTGTTGTGAACCATAGTACTATAACTTATTGGTTCTTGCTGGTTGTGTATTGGCTGTATTATGTTCCCTTGTCATGATGTGTCTACTACAATGAATGGTCTTCCTGCTCTTCATATATTTCATCCTAGTTTTAAATAGAATGTTAACTTTTTATAGACTTCTCAGTGTTTGAATTTTTCTTATTGAAAACTAAATAATTCATAAATTTATTATTTCTGTTTTGTTTTTAGCCACAGTCAGAGCGGAAGTGGAGGTAAGACACCCACTTTCTATGTTTGCAGTCTTGAAAATGTTTGAGTATGTTAATGACAAAACACCAGGTGGCTAACAGCAAGAGGGATGTTTTTACATTTCTATACATTAAGGATTTCAAATATAATTTTGTTGGGTTATAGCCATTGCACATGGTACTGATTTCTGTAGAACATTTTTGTGCAAGTATATAATGAATTTTATCATATTTCCCCTGACCTTTTCCTTTCCTCTCCTTCCTCTTCCCACCCCTTAGTCACCTTTGTTCCTCTAGACAGTTTTCTTCTGCTTTCTTGTCATATATACATACATGATTTTATGTATCTGTATAAAACCGAGGAATGAAAGACTTAATGGGATTTTAATGGGAGAAAATATCTGACTGGGAGACTACTACCCAGATTCTAGCCCTGGTCACCAAGTGACTGTGAGGCAGTCACATCTATCTCCTGGATTTGCAGAGGATCCTAGTGTGACTCCACTTCCAGTGTCCCTGGGATAGTCTTGCTTTCTGCAGACTGTCTAAACACAGTTAAGAATAAACACCTCCCAAGTGAGGTAACCCAGTCACAAAAAGACAACACGGTATGTACTTACTCATATATGTTTTTTATACATAGAGCAAAGGATTACCAGCATACAATCCAAACCGCCAGAAAAGTTAGGAAACAAGGAGGACCTTAAGAGAGACATACATGGTCCCCTGGAGATGGGAAAGGGGACAAGATCACCCAAGCAAATTGGGAGCATGGGGGAATGGAGAGGGAGTTATGGAGAAGAAGAGGGGAGAGGTGGGCATGATGGAGCAGGAAGATTGAGTCAGGGGAAGAACAGAGGAGAGCAAGAAAAAAGATACCATAATACCATTATAGGTTTGAAGAGAAATCTGGCACTAGGTAAATGTCCAGAGATCTACAAGGATGAGCCCAACTAACAATCTAAGCAATAGTGGAGAGGCTACCTTAAATGCCCTTTCCCGATAATGAAATTGACGACTACCTTATATGCCATCCTAGAGCCTTCATCCAGTAACTGATGGAAGCAGAAGCAGACACCCACAGCTAAAATCTAGCCGAACTCCTGGAATCCAGTTGCAGAGAGGGAGAAGTGATGAGCAAAGGGATAAAAACCGGACTGGAGAAACCCATAGAAACCACTGACCTGAACAAGGGGGAGCTCATGGACTCCAGTCTGAAACCAGCATAGGACAAACCCAGATTCCCTGAATGTGGTGTTAGTCAGGAGGACTGGGCAGTCTATGGGGCCTCTGGTAGTGGATCAGTATTATTCCCTAATACACAAATGGACTTTTGGAGCCCATTCCACATAGAGGGATACTCCCTCAGCTTAGACACATGGATGAGGGCCTGGGCCCTGCTCCAAATGATATGACAGACTTTGAAGATGCCCATGGAAGGCCTCACCCTCCCTGGGGAGTAGTAGGGGATGGGAAGAGTGTTGGTGGGGGAAACAGGGGAGGACGGGAGGATGTGGGAACTGGCATTGATGTAAAACAAGCTATATATATATATATATATATATATATATATATATATATATATATGTATGTATACATACATATATATAAAATCACACCCTTTCCTTTCAGAACTATCCCTATCTAGATGGCAAACTATATAGCTACCTTGTGATGATGCTGCCTAAAGACCCAGGCCTGGCAGCAAAATCAAGAACTCAAATTTTCACACTTGAAAGTTATATTTCAAGGTCATTCTCGTGCACATAGAAGATAGCCAACAAATACTTAAGTAGATATTTGTCATATAGCAAAGTTTCTAAGAGCAAAACATAGCAAATGAAACAAGAAAGAGTTTTAGTCTACTATATATGCATTAAATGTGACCTTTCCTTTTGTAGTTTCTTACGATTACTAGTAGAATCTACAGAGTCGCCTTCCGTTACATTTCATTTTCTTTATTGGTCTCTCTTTTTTTTTTTTTTTCTTTCATCATTCTCATTATAGAAGAAGGGCATTTGAGGAAGCCTCTCCACTATTGCTTAGATTCTTGGTTGGGGACATTCCTGTGGATTCCTGGGAAGTTCTCTAATGCCAGATTTCTCGTTAACCCCATAATGGTTCCCTCTATCAAGGTTTCTCTTTCCTTGCTCTTTTCTTCAATGTCTACTCACTCTTAACTGAATTTAAAAAATTTTTTTTTTTTTAATGAGCTGGGTGGTGGTGGTGCACGCCTTTAATCCCATACTCGGGAGGCAAAGGCAGATAGATTTCTGTGAGTTCGAGGCCAGCCTGGTCTACAAAGCTACACAGAGAAACCCTGTCTCAAAAAACAAAACAAAAAAAGAAATGATTTGCTTACCCTTTTTTTTATGTGCACTGGTGTTTTACTTGCATGTACATCTGTATGAAGGTGTCAGATCCCCTGGGAACTGGAGTTACAGACAGTTGTGAACTGCCATGTGGGTACTGGGAATTGAACCCAGGTCCTCTGCGAGAACAGCCATGCTCTTAACCACTGAGACATCTCTCCTTCTGACTTCTGTTTTTTCATGATAAATATCTAATTCTACTTCCTATCCTGCTTTACTTGCTCTGATATTAATTCTCACCATTTGTTTTACATAAAAAGCTAGAATGTCCATGATCACTCATTCCTTTCTTAAGGCTTTGATCCTAAAATGCTTCAAAATAATTGATAAACCAACTGAATTATTAACTGTCTATGTGATGCTGGGAAATTGTAAAGTTTTCTACCAAAATGGATAATGTGATGACTGCACCTAAATAGGGGAGAATTAGTGGCAAAACCAGAGTGACCTGTATTTGACCAAAGTGCAAAACTGATAGAAGGTCTCCTTCTTAATCCAAACGAAGGCATGTTCCCTCCACCACCAGACGATGACATATATGATGGGATAGAAGAAGAAGGCGCTGATGATGGGTAAGAATAATCATTGAACTTTTTTCTCTCTTGTAAAATACTACATGTATGGAAATTTAATTTTCATTTCCAGAGAAGCCAAAAAGTAGAAAATATTCTTCTTATTCAAAAAGTAGAATATATCGTTCGTATCCAGCCCTACAATCATGTGAAGGTTCAATTGATAGTATAGGTAAGTCAAGAAGGATATATATATCACACTGCAAATGACATGGTAGAGTGTAAAAATAAAATTTGCATTATACGGGGGGAAAATGAAATGAAAAGAGGACAAATTACAAGGGTTGTAGATGTTTTTTAAAAAACATTTTCCAATCATTTATCTATTAATCAATAATTTACTCTTACAACCATCTCTGTAGTTTATCAGATATGTGGCTGGAATATTTTTTTGCATACTAACATAATGATAGCTGGATAACAGGACTCATACCTGTAATTCTAGCATTGTAGAGGCTTAGACAGATGGATCACTTGAACCAGGAGTCCAAGGCCAGTCTGAGCTGCTTAATAAACTCCAGGCTAACCTGGGCTACAGAGTGAGATCCTATTTTAAGTTAATTGAGACCATTTGATATCTGTGGTAGTTTTAAAGCAGAACTGATATTGAATGGTGAATCCTTTGCTTAATAATAAATGCTTTTATTTTGTAATAATAATTTATAAAAATCTTTTGGGTCAATGAATTTTCTTTCTATTTTAAAACAGAATATTTAAGATCAAGCACTTGTTTTACTTTAATCATAACTACTACCAAGTAGACATTTTAAACTTCATTCTAAGTGACTTGACCTAACTTTATGTTTTAGGAACCTAAGCAAATCTTACCAAATAAGTAAAAAGTGAGCAGCATGGTGGAAGAAATATTCACTCACTAGAATTTGTTCTTAGCAGCACTATATTATTGGCTATGGTGACCTATTCCTTGGTCAGCATAGTGTAATTATTTAAACTCTGAATTTCCGCACGATGTCTTCATGGTCTGCTGATAATTACATTCTGATCAATGCTTGATGCTCCAAAGATCCATGCTGCAGGTTGAAGAGAAGACCAACACGTGGTCCTGGGGGATTTTGAAGATGTTAAAGGGAAAAGATGACAGAAAGAAAAGTATTCGAGAGAAATCTAAAGTCTCTGATTCAGACAATAATGAAGGTTCATCGTAAGAGTCAACTGACCACCTTCAGTGCACAATAACTACACTAATATTGATTTAATTGAATGCTACTAATATCCTATAACCAATAAGCAAACCCTGATGAACTGATACCACTTTACTGTCATTTTTCCATTAATAATCCTACAGTCATCTCATAGTGTGTGTCAATTATATCAGATGACCCCAGTTATTCCGAAATTACCATGTAACTCTAAGATACACTTTACTTTCCCTGCAAACTTGCATAAAGATATACACACACATATGCACACACTCACATACTCACGCACACACAGTCATTCATGAACACACACTACTTAGTAGGATTTCTCTCATCTGTACAAGCCCATAAAAAACTTTACTACACTTTACATTATTCTGACTACTTTTTAAACTCACTATTCTCTATTAAAAGTTAATTTGTTAAAACATAGAACATGATTTAGAATTTTTCTCTGAATGTAATATTGAAATTTTTATAAGTGTCTTAATTATATACCTATATAGACTTATTGTCAGTATTTCAAATTTATCGATATAACTAATGAATAAACTTTCTCTCCCCATCCAGCCTCGAAAGAGCCCCTTAGCATAAATTCCATGTATATAAATGTGAAGGATATTAATCATTTTCAGAAGAGCCTTTCTCTTTTGCATTTTCAATGTGTTCATTACATTTAACTGTCAGTTGTTTTCACACCAGCATTCCTAATTTGATCTTTTTTTATAGAGCACCAGAATAGCAGTCAATAAATTGTACATTTACAATTTTGAGTACACATAACAGGAAGTCTTCTGGTGAGCAACATTGCTCAAATATAATCTTTACGTGGGGGTAAAGGAAGAGACATTTTTTGCCTTGTTTTCACATTGCCAAATTCTGAATTGGGGTTATTTGAGCAAATGTCTTCATCTTGGACTTTTACCAGCCATTCCTGTGCTATACATGAATCTTTTAGGTGTGTGTGTGTGTGTGTGTGTGTGTGTGTGTGTGTGTGTGTGTGTGTAAGAGAGAGTGTGTGTGTATGCGTGTCTGTGTGTGCATGTGTGTATGTAGTTGTCATAGTTCAGAAAATAATAAAAACAAAGTCCTTTTCTGCTACAACTAAATGCCACCTAATCTTGGTTCCCTCCCACTCCTGTCCATAAGCTCCCACTATCCAGTTTAAGTGCACATTCCTTTCTTACTCACCATTTTCCAGTTTGGTGTAGATATGTACATACCAGAGAAATGTGGTCATATGCCAATGACTGCCGTTGATTTTGACTTTGTAATTTCAGTCCTCAATTCAATAAACAGTTTGGGCCAGACCTAAGGATAGCATGAGGCTCCAAAATACTGAGTCCATTTATCATACTTGGGTGTGATAATAAGCCCAAACTTTAGAGCAAATCTGAAATATTGCTCTAGTGACTGGGTGACATAAACAGACTGTCTTCACTTTTGACTATTTTTCAACAACAAAACTAGTTCAAAACTAAATAAATTCCAAATTGATGGCTAGAAATCAGTGGAAAATGGAGGATAAGAAAGGTATAATAATCAACAGATTAACCTATTTCACACCTCTAGAATATTGCTTTTCACACCTCTCTCGTGTAAAAGAATTAATTTCAAGGTTCATGTTACTCAGATTTTAACTATATTCTCATTTTTTTTTCAGTTTCCCTTCTCCTCCTAAAGAACTGGGTATGTAATAAAAAACTAATTGTGTATTTTACACATTATTTCTTACATATAAGGTAGTGGGGAGCATGGAATGTCACTAAGCATGGAAAGTGCCTGCTTTAAGACCTGACTGCAAACAATAAATATGTCACATTGTACAAGCAATTTCACCGTGTATGATTCCAACAACCCAAAAATAGAATAACAGAATCATATAAATAAAAATGGTTCATGTGTTAGATACTTTTTTGTTGTTGTTGGGATAAAAACAACATAATATTCCTCCCAAAAGCAGCATGGTCAGGCCTGTCATAGCAGTAGCCCACTCCTTGGAACCAACCTCCTTATTAGCTACTTTTTTATTGCTATAATACACCTTGATGAGGGCATGGTGGCAGGAGCAGGAAGCAGAGGGCTCACACCTTGAACCTCAAGCATCAACAGAGCATGAACTGGTAATGGTGCATTTTCAACTCTCAAAGCCACCTCTAGTGACAAACATCATCCAGGCCACACCTGAAAAGTCTGCCCAAACAGCACCAACAACTGGGGACCAATTATTCAAATGCCTGAGACCATAAGGTACTTCTCATTCAAACCAAGTATTACTCTGAAAGCCATCGTGGCATAGAGATAAGAGGAAAGTGATGGACACCAATGTCAGCTGGCCCCACCCCATTCAGCCAATGCTTAATATACACAACTCATGCATATAAATGTGTAAAAGTATGTGAAAGACACACAACCAGACACTTGCAAATATTCTTTCTTTTAACTCTTTGGGAAAAAAATGGGGTAACATTATCTTCTTTGTACAATTCCAATGGTCTCTTTGAAAACCCTCCTGAGACAGATCTTTTCAAGATTCTTTAAAAGTTTATCTGGATCAGATAAAATGTTGTCTCCAAAAATATTGAAGGGCTTTTAATGAGTTTACCTACTTAAATTCATAAATACTCTTGTAAGAGAGCTGGTGGTGGTGGCACACACCTTTAACCCCAGCACTTGGGAAGCAGAGACAGGCAACCTGGTCTAAGAACAAGTTCAAGGACAACCAAATCTATACAGTGAAACCTTGTCTCAAAATAGAGAGAGAGAGGGGTGGAGGGAGAGAGGATGAGAGAGAGAGGGAGGGAGGGATGGAGGGAGGAAGGGAAGAAAGGAGGGAGGGAGAGTAGGGAGAATGTCAATCTGGAGGTGTGGCTCAGTTGATAGCACTGTTTGATCCCCAGCACTGCATAAGCTAGGATTGGTGCCATTCTCATCCAGTCTACCATACCAGTCATGGCTAGTTTTCTACCTATTGTTTCCTGTCACTTGATATTTAGATATATTATTTGTAGAAATTAGATTTTCATTTGAAGGCAGTACAATCATACTATCACCATAGAGTATAAATTAATAAGGAAGAATCCATTAAAAGAAGATGGTGGATGATAGATGATACACAAAACTAGATAGATAGATGGATGGATGGATGGATAGATAGATAGATAGATAGATAGTAGAGATAGGAGACTGATACGAACGAACAGAGATATATCAATAGGACGAATGTCATAGCACTCCATGTCATGTAAGAATTTCTACTTCCTACTGCCAATAGACAAGAGAGTTGATTTCTTGGTTCACAGTTTTTAAGTCCCATCATTCTTTCATTCATTGATTACACTTGCAAAATTTGATAGTCACAGCACTATTCAAGGGTTGCCCCCCCCCCCCGCCAAATAATGATAGTAATAATCATATTCACTGGCTTCCATTGTTTCTTTGTTTACTTATTGATTGTTAAAAATTGAATATTCACACCTAGGAAGGTAAGAACCTTTCTTCCTTCCTTCCTTCCTTCCTTCCTTCCTTCCTTCCTTCCTTCCTTTGAGAAGCAGACAATGCCTTTAATAGACATATATACAGTCCCTGAGAAATCTGTTACTGTCTATGAAGCAGTCTTAAGTTTTTAATATCATCATTGAATGTTCATATCAAAACTTAAATTAGCAACATTTCAATATTTGATATTCTATCTTTTATTAGATGCGGGAGAAGAAGTTTACGATGATGTGGATGCCTCAGACTTCCCTGCTCCACCTGCAGAGATGAGGTCAGTGCAATGCTTTCATTCTGATGAAGTGTTGACAAAGAGACTGCTCAACAACACTGAACTGGAGTAAAACTCCAGCCTGGTGTACGTGTGCTGTGTGCAGTCATGTGGTCTCTGCCCTCCTTTGCCAAAGCTGTGCTCATTTCTGATCACAGCCCTCACCTCACAGCTGGGTTTGTTAGCAAGTTATCCTAACTCTCCCTCCTCTCCTCTTCCCCATCCTTTCTCCTGACTCTAAACACTGGTTCTGCCCCTAGTTCTCTGACTAATCTCTGCTGGTTGCTGGTGACTCATAGCTGTCTGTCTGTATTCACTCATTTACTGGGAATGTATACTCGAGATTCTGTTCACAAGTAATTTCAATGATTCATCTTCTCTCTTATTTTTACCCTTTTCTCCAACTATGTTCCCCTCGAACACACTTCCTTTCTATCTCACCCCTCATCCTTCTTATTCCCAGCCCCCCACCAATGGTTTTCTTTGTGGAAAAATAACAGAATTTGCTTCTTAGAAGGACTTTCGTGTATGTCCTTTTTTGTTCATAAACCCATTGGATGGATTCTCTAAAGTTTTATGCAAATTTATCTTGTAAATTAACAGTGAACAATAACTTCAGTTAATCTGAGACTTCATTTAACTTTAAGGTTAAAAGTATATGAAAAGCAGTTAAGATCAATTAGCCAAAAGGGAACACCCTTTTAAAATTCTTCTGAGTAAGAATATATTGTACTAAAATACCTGCTCATTTTCAATAGCTATGTGAGATGAACTGTGTACAAAACTCCAGGGCTGCATTCAAGAAAGAGATGTGTGAAACAAATAGTGTACTTGGTTAGTTAAAGGACAGAACTAGCATTAGTGACTCACAATAACATAGAGTATCCAGACTTTCTGTGTATTTCTCCATCTTTATGTGGATTATTATAATTTTTATTACAATATTCATTTTAAGAACTTTTTCTACCCTTTTTCTTTTCTTTCCCAATCCTACATATATTTTTAAACACACTGTAACCCATCTAGAGGTATTTTATTTCTTTTTTTTCTTTTTTAAATTACAAATGCTTATGAATTGAGAGAGTATGTGCCAGGAGAGTCTGAGAGAAACTGGAGGAGGAAGAAATGGATTATATGGTCAAAGTACATTATATACATGTACAAAATTCTCAAATAATAAATAAAATCAATTTGAAAATAAAAAAATAAACTTGATCAGAGATGACCTTTCTTTTTCTTACTCATTGCTTATTTTCAGAAGTTAAAACTATTCTATATTTTAAACACAATATTCTATTTTGGAATAAGTCATTTTCAGAAATAGCTTATGGGGCATTTTCAACATTCATTCATGCTCTGATCATCCCAGAGAGCTAATTTGGGCCAGCAATTTCACTAATGCCCAGATGATGAAAGGCAGGAGGTCCTGGGGAATGATGCAAGACCCAAAGCGGGTAATGGTCCTCATTCTATTCACAGTGAACAAGATAAATACTAAAAATAAAAATAGAAGCAAACATTTTAAAGAAGTCACAAGCAATTTTTTTCTAGATAATCAAAATGAAAGTTAGTATCATTGTCAAATTTTTACTATTGGCAATTATTCTAGTACGAAACAAACAAACAAAAACCTACCTCCCTTTTAGTCTATCCCTTCTATAGGGATTCACACTTCTTCCTAGTCTGTATTGAACTTTCATTTTGCAATGAGCAATTTAATGAAATGGCAAGGTAAAGATTGACTATTTACTACTAGTTATTATCTTTAAGATGTTCCCTAATTATATCAAAAATAGTAATTTTACATAAAGTTTTTCATTAACCAATACTTGCTGTATTTCATGCTGTATCCATTTGTTTTTCTATATTATTTCTCTGCTGGAAATCAAATCTAGGGTGTGGTATGTGAATGCTCTGCCACTGAACCCATCTCTTCCCTCATAGCTCCATTTTAATTAGATGTGAAAATATTATCCTCATCTAGTAGCTGATGGAAACAGAAGCAGATAAGATACGCATAGCTTAACACTGAGCCGAACTCCTGGAATCCAAATGCAGAGAGGGAGGAATGATACGAAAAGGGGTCAAAATCAGGCTACAGAAACCCACAGAAACAGCTGACCTGAACAAGGGAGAGCTCATGGACCCCCAGACTGAAAGCTGAGAAACCAGCATTTTACCAACTCAGACATCCTGAATGTGGGTCTGTTAGAAGGCCTGCAGTCTAAGGGATCTCTGAAGTGGAACCAGGATGTATCCCTGGTGCAGGAAAGGACTTTGGGAGCACATTCCCCATGGAGGGATTCCCTTAGCCTAGAGGCAGTGGGGAGGGCCTAGACCCTACTGCAAATGACTTGATAGATTTTGATGATCCCTCCTGGAAGGCATTACCCTCCCTGTGGAGTTGGGGGGGGGGGAGGAATGGGATGGGAGGGGGAAAGAGGGAACTGGGATCAATATGTTAAATAAGAAAAAAAGTAAATATATTAAAAAAGAAGAAGAAAGAATTAAGTCTCAGGATGGGCACTGATGGCATATACCTTTAATCCTGGCATTTGGGAGTTCAAGGCCAGCCTAGTCTACAGAGGGAGGTCCAAGACAGGGAAGGGAGGCTACACAGAGAAACCCTGTCTCGAAAAAACAAAACAACAAACAAGCAAAAGCAATGAATTAAGCCTCTCTTATGATCTATTCTTTTCTAATTCTAAGAGTGTTGGTTTATGTGTATTTTGTTACTCTAGTCAAGGAATTAATGTTGGAAAGGCAAAAACAGAAGAAAAAGATCCCAAGAAGCTCAAAAAGCAGGAGAAAGAAGAAAAGGATCTCAGGAAAAAATTTAAGGTATGTAATATTTAATACCATTCAGAGTTCAAAGTATTGATTGAAAGAAATTCCAAAAAATTTCAAAATGACAAAATACATTAAAGTATGGTTAACTATATTAGCAGTATCTGTCATAACTTTTCTTTGTTCCAAATATATTGTAAATATAAATTTATTCTACAATAGATTAAGCAAGCATGCTAATATCCTCCATGCTGTGATAACTGTTTAAATTTAGATGTTCTTTGACCTTGGTAAAGTGATAATCTATAAATATTTGTTGTGTGAAGTTGGTGAGGACATGAATTGTCTTAGTTCTTGTCTTGTGGCTATAATAAAATCTCCAGATAAAGAATCTTGAAGGACAAGGCACTTCTTTTGGCTCAGTTCTTCACTATAGTCTGCCATGGAGAAGTCACAGAGGCAGGAGCTTAATGGGACTGGTTTCATTGTATCTGCAGTCACAAGGCAGAAAGACACAAATGCATGCACACAAATGCTTATCTTGTTTCCTCCAAGTCAGTCCAGTCCAGGGTCCCCTGTCCAAGGAACAGTTCCGTTCATAATTAACACATTCCTTCCTCTATTAATTAACATAACAAGATATAACCCCCACAGAAATGACCAGAAAAAGTCTTAATAAAAATGTCAATAAATGAATTGCTGTAAGAATACAAAGCAGTAATTTTAATTTATTTTTTCAGTATGATGGTGAAATTCGAGTTCTCTATTCAACGAAAGTTGCTTCCTCCATAACTTCTAAAAAGTGGGGAGCTAGAGATCTGCAGATAAAGCCTGGAGAATCGCTTGAAGTTATTCAAAACACAGATGACACCAAAGTTCTCTGTAGGAATGAAGAAGGCAAATGTAAGTCCCCTGCTGAAGCCACACTGTGCATCTCAAAGCCAGTGGGGCCACAGTGGTCACTCATCTCTACTAACTCATTTTGTTCTGTGCTTTGTGGATTGTAGGACATGCTAAGAAACTGGAGATTCTGGTGTGCTGCGATCAATCAATTCTATTTTTAATGTTTGGGGGGGGTTGAGATTGTAATATAATTGTATCATTTCCCTCCCTGTCTTTACTGTCTCTAGCCTCTCCTTAATATCCCCATTACTCTTGTTCAAATTCATGACCTCTTTTTCTGTGTGTGTATGCGAGTGTGTGTGTGTGTGTGTGTGTGTGTGTGTGTGTGTGTGTGTGTGTGTAGTATAACCTGCATGTCTGTTCAGGGCTGACCATTTGGTATTGGATAACCAATTGGTGTGCTTTTCCTTGGGGAAGATTATTCCTCTCGAGCTCGGTGTTCCTTCATCGTCTTGTAAAAATGACAGTGAGTAGAGGTTGTGAGTGCTACTCAGTGGCAGAACACAGGCTTGAAATGTCAGTGGGAACATTGCTTAAACTTCGGGTACATTCCAATCAAGAATTTCATGTCCATTCTTTTTCTCACTAATGTATTTGTAATTTCTAAGCTCACTGATAACTGCTTCAGTTCTAGGTACTCTGAAAGTTTTATCTCAAACAGAATGACTGTGTGAATATCTCTTATACCCTCCTAGGGTGTTTTGTTCATCATATAGAGTTTTCTTTAGGTTGTACTGTGTTTTAGTTTGACTTCCTTATCTCAAAGTTGACTACAGTGTGGGACTAGAGAGATGGCTCAGCAGCTGAAAGTGCTTACTGCCCTTCTAGAGGACCCGTTTGGCTCCCAGTACCCACATCACACCCCAGCTCACAACCAACTGTAACTTCAGCTCCAGGGAATCCAACAACTTCTTCTGGCCTCCACAGGCACCTGAGCTCTTGGGCACACAACCCCAACACAGACACACACACACACACACACACACACACACACACACACACACAGAGAGAGAGAGAGAGAGAGAGAGAGAGAGAGAGAGAGAGAGAGAGAGAGAGAGAGTTAGAAGTCAATGTAAATTCCAAATGAGGTTAGAGAGCAGGAAAGTGTTATCAAATAAATGGTCAGCACCTGGATAATTGAGCCCTAATGCTTCTGTGACATTTACCAGTTACCATCCTACCAAGTAGGAAGCAAATTGGGTTTATATTCAGCAGATTAAACAGAAGGCTAAATGCTGCTCCTAAGAAGGTGTGAAGGTATTCAGGATGTTGAGCAAGCTAACAGAGTGTGCTGGAAGCCGGAGAAAATCTCTCCATAAATAGAACAAAATAGTTAAATATTGGCAGAAACTAGGACCAATGGGTGCTCAAATAGTTGGAGAGGGAGGGGCACTATGAATATTTGAGACTGGCTCTCAGATTAAGTATTACAGCAGAATGATTGAAGTGATGTGCCTATTTAATTTCACTTTTTGCCTTTTCAAACCTGCTTTTGATCATTCTTAATTTTCTTAATTGCTAATCCATTCTCCATACACTCACTAAGACTTGGAATGACTGCTGTAGAAATGTATCCCTTTCTCCTCTAGGTACCACAAGTGGCCTTGCAAATGGTATCCATCTTTCCCACATTCTCAAGAAGCCAATCCACTTCTATGTTAAACAGATATTTTCAAGAACACACACAGTCTTTAGGATAGCATATGACACATGCCCTTCCTGATCCAGCCTAATGGAGAGCAACTGCAGTTTGCTGTCTAGAATAGACATCCAAAAGTAAAGTACATGTTTGTCATTCCCTGAATAAATTATGCTGGTTCATCCCACTGTGCAATTTTATTTGACTTGGAATGCATAATTGTCCAGTAAAAACAACTCAGTGACCATCTTAAATTGAAAACATCCCTACCCTCTACTCCCAGCTACCCCAGCATGATGAATCTCACCCCAACTCCACTACTTGGACTTCTGAGTGATTTGTTTCACTATTTTGTGGTTCTTTTTAGGCTTTGGGCTTGTGCAAAACTTCATAGAAGTGTTCTTGATGTTGGATTGTCAGCACTAGTATAAAGTCTCACACCTTGAATGGGGCTTGGTAGATTCAAAGGAATGCTCTAGATTTCTACTCAAACAACCAGACAAAAGTCCGACATAAACACTCGCAAACACCTGAATAGTTTAGCTGGTTAGCAGACAGTTCTCTGGCTTGGCCTGGTGAGCACTGTTAGCTTATGGATCACTATGGACTCTAATTCTGTCCCTTCCTTAATTTTACATCTTCTCATGACCAGCAATGACACTTTGCAGTTCAGCTCCAGCATGACTAATGTTTTCCCCAGGCTCCGTTCTTCTTCAACTTATCACAGAAAAAGAATGTGACCTAAGGCTTATACCGAGCCATCAAGAGGTTAAAGTATAAAGAACAATCCCTTTGTCACTGTGTGGAGCAAAAGCCTCTGGTGCAGACATTACCCAATTCAGCCAGGTCTCACTCACTCTGCAAGTGCGAACTGTGTAGGCAGTGGCATCTTAAATATATAAATATATACACATATATTTATATATTTCTGGCACATTCTCAAATGTTTAAAACTGCTAACTAATATTTGCACATGTTCCACAATCTGATGCACATGAGCTAATAGTTTTCCCACCTCCTGTCACTGGAACAAAACTTTGTACAAAAAAAAAAAAAAAGAGCCATGAAAAAAGGAGTTGTTCGGGCTATATTGTTCTGTTTCCTTTAGGCATCAGAGAAAGAGATTTCAAATGGCTGGACATTATCACATAGCTACTTGATCATTTCTTTAAGGTTTTCTTTCTTTCCTTCTTTCTTTTTTAACAATACATGCTCATTGAAAATAAGATGTTATTCAGAAACTTAAAAAGGCAGTGAGTACCAGCTGTGTTAGCACACACCTAAAATCCCAGTACTTAGGAGGCTGACTGATGATGTGAAGCCAGGAGTTCAAGGACTGCCTGGGTGGTGTAGTGAAAATTCACCTCAAAAATAGTAAAAATTAAATAAATGAATGAAATGTTTAAAGTAATTCTAGTAGAAAGAGAAACAATACAAAGAGACAGAGAAGAACAGGAAATAGATTAGTTCTTGTGAAAATCAAATAATGAATTACATTCAGTATTATCCTCCCTTCATTGTGTTTCATTTCCCTTCCAGTTTGCCACTGGTTCACTTGCCTGAGCAAATCCACACAAATACAATTATATATTTTTTACTGCAGCAGACCAAATTCAGTAACTTCACTTTATTTTCTGCAAAACCAACAAATGAAGTAATAAATAATAGACAGTCATTTCAATTAAGGAAACATTGAAACTATAAAATCAGTTAATTTCTATTTTTCCAAGGCTTTTGTCTATTTCCTTGGAAATTCTGTATTTCTAATGTCTTCTCACAGATGAGTTGTTAGTCCTGAGACACATCTACACCATAGCAAGCAAACATTTTAGGAGGAAATTGACTGGCAGATATGGGGGATGGGTGTTACATTCCTGACTATTCTACCCCATGACATATTTCAAGACATTTGTTCTAACCACTGTGTTCTGCTCTGTTAGCAGGAGGCTTCCAAATAACAACTTTATGTGATATGTGAGAACCCTGAGAGTATCAGCTCTCATAATTTTGTAAGGCTAAACATAGCAGCCGTTCTGCACCATAACCATGATTTTGTTTTGTTTTGTGGGTTTTTTTCATACTCTATTAATATCCCATATTGGTAAGTGAATATGAGCCATGTGAACAACTAGAACATTTTCTTCCTGCATAAAAAAGAATTTCTAGGAACTATACTGCCAAGATTACATAGATTACATAACAATTCATGGTAAGTCACTTGTCTTGACACTATCATGGACCATCCTTGAGTAGAATAGACTTTTAACACTTGAAAGTGCTAGACAGCAAAGTCTGTGCTACATTAAAAGTCAGTAATCCTGTAAAAATGTTATATAAGTGATTTTACAGTTAGTGAGTGAGTTCTAAATTTTCACATTATCATGGAACTAAGATAGAGTGGGGACAGCCTCAACCCACATGTGACCATTTACATTTTCTTATTTAGTCATTTATATCCCCGCCCCTTCCTTCACATACGCACAGAGACAGGGAGAGAGAAGAACAGAACTGAACAATAGTATCTGCAAAGGAATCAACCACAGAAGAGAAAGACATTATTTAGAACTCGTGAGCAAGGAAGATATGGGAATATTCTAAAAGTGTGAGAGTGTAAGAGAGTATAGCTTTTATAATTAACGCATAAAGTTGAGATAACTGAGCTGTGTATTATGAAGTATTAACTTTGACCATGTAAAGGACTGTTAATAGTGGTTTAACCAGGTTTACTGTTTATCATATTTGAGTTTTAAATTAAAAGTAATTTAGTTGAAAAGTAAATGACCTAAAAGCATCAGCAAATAATAATCTTCATTTTCAAAACGGTGGTTAAGTAAATGTTAATTTTCCTTTCACAAACATTATTTCTCATAGTTGTCCAGGGGGGTTTTATTGGAAACATTTAATGTTATTAAATATTAATATTTAATAGTCTTTATCAACGGCTTATAATCTTGCATGTATACTGCTAAGGCAACCTGAGTTTAGTTCCTTTGACTCACAGAGCTGGAAGAGAGAACAGATTTCTTCCAGGTTTCTTCTGACCTCAAAATGATAATATTAAACCAAATAAACCCAATTCAGGAAGACAAATGCCACATTTTTCTCACACCTATGGAACCTATACGTAAATGTGTATGTGGGAAGGGGGTCTAGGGAGAAGAGCATGAGAGCAGAAAAGGGGACCTTAGAGGAAGGGAAGGGATAATGGAATTCATGTGATATGAAAAAGTAATGGAAAATATTTGGAAGGAGGGAAGAAATGACTAAGAGAAGGGCAGGAGACACGGGGTGGGCAGCCAGAGAAGGACTTATGTATGAAAATAGCAGAGTGAAGTTGCCTTTTATGCTGTCTTTAGAAAATTAATAAAAAGAGCCAGGCATTGGTGCCACATGACTTTAATCCCAGCACTTGGGAGGCAGAGGCAAGAGAATATCTGTGAGTTCGAGGCCAGCCTGGTCTACAGAGCTAGTTCCAGGAAAGGCTCCAAAGCAATACAGAGAAACCCTGTCTCGAAAATCCCCAAAAAATTAATAAAAAGGAAAAATTTAGCAGGAAAGGGATTGGTGAGAGATGCTAAGAGGAAGGGGTATAAGCATGATCAAATTACTCTATAAATACATTCTACATAGATAAAATTATTCAATCTATTATCTTTATAAAGATTTTTTAAAAAACTTTATTACTGTGTCTTTGTAGGGTGTGTCATGTGTCATGTGTGCCTTGCAGAGGTCAGAATAGGGCATAAGAGCCCCTAGCACTGGAGTTACACACAGTTATGAGTTACTTGGTATGATTCTGGGCATCAAACTGGATGCTGTGGGTAAGAATGGGGCTCTTAACCATTAAGCCATCTCTCCAGTCTCCCAGTATATTATCTTATAATACCTATTCACTTGTATGTCAACTTGTGAAACTAAACATTACATATTTTCAAAGCTGTATCTGGAATTAAAATGCATTTCCTTTTTTCCTTTATAGATGGTTATGTCCTTCGGAGTTACCTGGTGGACAAGTAAGGCCATTTTCTTTTATTGATTATTTGTTAAAAAGAATCCTATGGTTTCCTTAAGGAAAAAGTATTAACATCATTTCTAGAATGCGATGGATTGGACTATGATAATAAATTGAAAACAATGTACTATATTTATATAAATAACAAAGCTCATCTGAATTCGCAAGGCAGCCTGGCTCACTCATGGTGAATAGTCTCATATACTCATTATTGAGCTGTCTGCCCAACAAACACTGAAGACACACAGGGCAAAGCCACTGCCCTTTACACTAATTGTTTGCATTTTGCTCATTAATTATTATGGTATTAGAACTGTACTAGTTAGAGCCAAATGCTGTGTGCTGTAGGTTCTAATATCACCAGTTAATAATTGCTCATGGTTTAGCCCCCAACTGAAGATTTTGCTATACTCACACCAAGCACAGTGCTCTATTATGTTGCCTTATTGAAACTATGCCACTCAAAAGATAATAATCAGTGACTCTTGTACTCTTATGAATAAGATCTTTTCACAGTCTGTCACAGCCTGGTACTTTAAAGCCCTTGGACTCCTCTAAAACACTTTAAGATTCTACACCAAGAAACCCAGATCAGAAAATCAACCCCACTATCAGATTAAGCAATAGAAATAGTCGTAAAACTAACATAATGAAAGAATCAAGGATTCACAAATCATTTACCGCAAGCAACAGGACACACGTGTGATTAGGGCACACCAATAGAGGGCAGACAGGAAAAAGACTCTAACACCTTTGTTTTCTTCAGCATATTATTACAGTGGTGGGCATGGCACTTCTGATAGTCTTTGTCCCAAGAAAGATGCAAATTTTATGGAAAGAATGTGTTGCAGGAGACTGAAGGATGGTTAAAAGAAAATGGAAAAAGAGCCCCAAGTGTCTATTGGCTCACTATCTATTAAAATGCATACATCAATAGACATTGAAGGGATAAACAGCAGGAAAATCTGTCCTCTTTGCATTCACATCAGATTTCCTTTAGCCAAAGGTTCCCTCCATCTCCGAGAAAGGATCCAAACAGAAGATATAGGCAGCATCTGCCACAGTTGGCAGCAACAAGGAACCTGCTGCCAGAGTTAGGGAAGGAACCAAGAGCTTGTCTACCCTAAGTGACCCAGCTACCTCACAGCTCTGAAGCTTGGAACTGTTTCCTGCATCTGCAGATTGTTTATACTCATAATATATTATTATATCATTTATAAATTACTCATTAGACTATGTACTTTCACTATCAAAGCTTACCTCGAACTCATATTTGTGTCTCCCAGAGCATCAGAGCGACTCAGTGTTTGTTAACAGAATACTGAGTAAAGCTTCAGGGCTAAGCAAAACCTGAAAATGTGAAAAAGTAGCCAAAATCACTGCAGTAGACGTTATCCTCACAATAAGTAATATAAAAAATTCTATGACTGCATATAAACTAGAAACACAAGAAAACAGTATAGCTATTACCCATGCCAAATATATTTCATTCATTTAAAATTTTAAACATTTTAAACAACTAAAGGTATGAGTCTAGTACTAATAACTGTTAAAATTCATTGCACTTTAGGATTGAGACACCTGAAGGAGGGTTTTGCCTTGGCAATTTAGTTTGTTTAGCTCTGTACCTAATCCTTAGGGAGTTCAGACAGTCTCTGCCCATGGCAATGCTCAAAGTAGGATATGATCTGTGCCCTTGAGGCATGTGTTTATTATTCTGCTTATAGAATGAACTAGGAGTTGGTAGAGCCAGGGAAAGAAGATGCAGAGATGAATGTAAAATCTTTGTCCACTCACACATACACATGCACAGCCTCACTTCTCACCTCTAAATGTTTCTGATATGTAGCAATCATATTGTTGCTAGCTTCTATATATTAATGTTGGGAAGATACTTTCTATAAAATAAAAATGTATTTTTTTGTGTTTCTAGTGATGGAGAAATCTATGATGACATTGCTGATGGTAAGTCTCATGCAGCTCCCACCACAGTAACAGAGAAAACAGCTTGCAGGCTTCTTTACAGCCACCAGATACTATCAGAATTTGAGTTTCTTTAAAATGTGAGGGGAAAGTATTGATCTGGTGTCATAGGGAGAGGGAAGGGTCATCTTCACAGAAGGCAAGGAAATTCAGTGAAAAGAAGAGTGTGCTTATTCTCCAGAATGAGGAACGTAAGATAGCCATGGTGGTTCAGGCCTGCAATTCCAGCACTTGGGTGGTAGGCAGGAAGATCAGAAGTTAAAGGCCAGAGTTATGTATACAATGCAAGTCGGGGGCAAGCTTAGGTCATATGAGACCCTGTGTCAAAAAAACAAAAAACAAAAAACAAACAAACAAAAAAAGAAAACAGGACAGGGAAGAGATGGAAGACATAGGAAGGAATGAAGGGAAGGGAGAACTATTTGGTAAATGTTGTATTGTAACATGAGTTAAGGGTCGTTGTTTTTTTTTCTAAATCAGAGAAATGCATTCTTAGTTAATAAATAAGAACTTGTTTTAAAATTAACAATATGCATGCCACAGCAACCATAATGCCCAAGAAGTTAACAATAGGTTATTTTTTGCAGCCTATAAAATATGAAACAAATCCTAAATGAACAAATGTCAAGCTGGCAAATGTTAAAATGTGAGACAAACAAATCTTTGATCAACAAATGGGTACATATTTCATAACTAATAGTACTAGTAAAATCATGAGGTATTTTTTATATGGTGATTTAAAACACTAATCTCAACAAAATGTGTACAGTTGTCAGCATGTTGCTCTTTGGCCTCTGTGTGTGTTTATGGATGTGTGAGTGTATGTGTTTGTGGGTGTGTGTATGTGAGAATGTGAGTATGTGAGAGTGTGTGTGTGGGTGTGTGTTTGTTTCGTTGGAGACAAGGTCTCACTGCGTAGTTTCTGCTGGCCTGTAACTTGCTACTTAGCCCAGGATGGCCTTTAACTCACAGAGATCCGCCTACCTCTGCTTCTTGACTGCTGGGTTAAAGGTGTTTTTTATACCAGTTCTGGCATCAAACCTATTTCCCTAGCTCGCAAACAAATGCTTTGCCGATAGAGTCATCTCCCAGCCCTGACCCTTTAGTCTTTAGCTTAAGATACTTGTCGATGCTTAACTAATCTCATTTCCAAAAAGTGATGTTGTTAGAATTCAGGCATCTGTACTGGCCTGTCCTTGGGGTTCTGACAGGATACACCCTCAGCTGCAGCCACTAAGAGCACCACCTGTGCATATTCACTATGTTCCGTTTTTAAAAGGCCCTGCACCTCTCTCTCTCTCTCTCTCTCTCTCTCTCTCTCTCTCTCTTCCCCCTCTGCCACTCTCTCCCTCTCCTTCTCTGCCTGTCTCTCTGCCTCTTTCTCGCCCTTGCTTCCTCCCATGCCACCTCTCTGTTGTCTTCTGCCACTCCTGTCCAGAGACCAGGCTCCCCTTTCCCCTCCTCCTTCCCACATCCACTTTCCCCAATAAAAATCCCTTCCACCCAAGCTCTGTCACATGGCATCTTTCTCTTGTGCACCTCTTTTAAAATTGCAACAGATGTGATGTCAGGATAACTAATTTTTGTCTCATTTGATGAAGATTCCAGGAATGCTGTTGAAATTGGGCTATCATGAAGATGTCTTAGTTTTTATTACTGTGATGAAACACCATGAGCAAAAGCAAGTTGGGAAGGAAAGGGTTTATTAGGCTTACACTTCCACATCATTGTCCATGATTAAAGGAAGTCAGAACAGGAACTCAAACAGGATAGGAACATGGAGGAGTGCTGGTTACTGACTTGTTCCCCATGGCTTGCTCAGCCTGCTTTCTTATAGAATGCAGGACCACCATCCCAGGGATGACACCACCCACAATGGGCTGGGCCTCCCCCAGCAATCACTAATTAAGAAAATGTTCTACAATCACATAGAGGAGGTATATTAACGGATGCTCCCTCCTCTTTGATGACTCTAGCTTACGTCAAGTTGACGCAAAACTAGCCACTATAGAAGGTTAAATATATCAAATTTCATTTAACTAGTTTTGTTTGTCTTCTTAATATAAAATAAGTTTTACTTAAAAAATAACCTTAATTCTGAAGATATTGAATTACCCAGATCTCTAACTTGAAACACTTAGGATGTGTTGTATATAATCTGTATTTAAAATGTTGAGGCCAGATGTGATGGTCCAGAGCCAGTGATTGGAATATGGAAGCAGGAGGCTCAGGTGTTGAAAATCCTGTTCAATGATATATTGAGTTCAAGAGCAGCCTGGGCTTCATGAAGACGTGTTTCCAAAACCTTAATAGAGAGTTAGGAGAATGGTTTAGAAGGTGAAGCTTATATTGCAATCATGAGGACCTGAGTCTTCTGGCTAGCACACACATGAAAATGACAGGCACAGTGCCAAGTTCTTATAATCCTATTCCTGGTGAGGCAGAGACAGGAAGATCCTTGGGTAAGATTGGAACTAATGAGAGACTCCATCTCAGAGAAAGTATGTGGTTCCTGAGGATGTTACTAGAGGTTGTCCTCCAACACATGTATATATGAACCTGCATACACATGAACATGTAAAACTTAATGCGTTAATTAAAGTTGTATTTTCTTTTCTTTCAGGTTGCATCTACGACAATGACTAGCACTCAGGCTAATGACTAGCACTCAAGCTGTCCATTCTGCTGTTTCTGTTAGTGGACAACATGAATTTTAATTGGGATGATCTTGGGTATCATAGAAAAATATGAATGTACAAAATGAAATTTCAATCTCTTTATAAAATTTTCTAATTTTAAACTGGGAAAATGAACTCTGTTTAGTACATCAAAAGATTGGCAGTGAGATACAAGAATGTATCCCCTTTTTTTCTTTCATTCTCTTTTCTTTTGAGCAGGGGGTTCTTACTTTGCAGTTTGGGCCATCTTCCTGCCTCAGCCTCCCAATTGCTGTGAAACAGACATGAGCCGCCACAACTGGTTTAAGGATCCCATTTTATTTCAGTTATGCTTATGAAGGCACTTTGTTTTTAGACTACCATTAGGGAATCTTCCCTACCATATCTCCTTTTAAAGAAATAAATAAAATCAAAGACGTCCTAGAGGAAGAAGGAAGAAGAATATAAAGAATGAATTTTTATTTTTAATTCCACAAGAAGACAACTTACTGCTCGTGCTGTGCCTTGCATTACCTGTTCAAGTTGCCTACCCAGACAAAGCAGAGCTAGCTCCTCTAGTTTCTGAAAGACAGCACAGCAGTTTAACATTTGTATTGAATTTTCTCTCTCTGTGCACTGTGAAATCATATGTTAATGATTCAATAAGCATGCTTTATATTCTGTATGCACATCTATGATTAACCTGTTCAAGAGTCTAAAAAAGGTCTTATTTTGTGGATCCATACACACATGGTTGAACACTGTACTCTGTTTAGATGTCATTGTTAACTAGAGAAATGGAGGGGGACGCATGGCAATTGTGAACCCTGGAAAAAAGAACCCTGAAACTTACTCCCATCTTACAATAACTCCTTACTGTGAAGTCTTTTTGGAAGGTTTTTGTGTTTTGCTGTCAATTGCCTCTGCAGAACCTAGTGATGTTTATAATCACTTTACTAGAAAGTTGTTCAGTTGAAGGAACACAAGGCAATAAATCCCAGTGGTTGGCCTGGGATGCTCCCCCATTGAGACATACTCCTCTCCACCTCCTACAAACTGCAAAGCGCTGGCTTTTGAATGCTAAGAACACTAAGCACCATGAGCCAAAATACAACACCTTGACAGCCAAAAAGATAACAGATTGGAAAATTTTTTTGAAATTAGTAAATGCTTCTGCTGGTCCTATTATTGACCATGATGCAACCTTGCCAATATTCATTACCCCCCCCCTTATAGGACAGGATTCAATTAAGTTTATATCAGCATTTACCACTACCCACTATTTAAAGCTTTTATGGTTCCCCCATCTCAGATGCACACTTCAGAAGGTTTTCTTTTCTATTTTAAATCATTGATTAAATAATGATTAATTCATTATTATGCAAATTGCAAAGATCCATTGGAGTTTCTGAAGAGTGACTCCCACTGAATTTTTTAAAAGTCAAAAATTGGATGGGATAGAGAAATGACCCAGTTGGTAAAATGCTTACATGGCAAGCATAAAGATTGAATTCAATCAACAAACCCCAGATGACAAGCATGTGTGGTGACCAGTACTTGCAATCCCAGTGCCAGGGAGGCAGAGGTAGGAGGATCCCTGGGGCTCAGAATAAGTCTCTCTATCCTAATTGTTGAGTTCCACACCAAAGGAAGACACTTTTCTGAGGAGATGGACAGCAACTGAGGAACAATAGCCAAGGTTGTCCTCTGGACTCCACGTGTATATGCCCTCACACACATAGGAACATGTGCACGCAGACAGAAAGACCTATAAGGTAGCTCAAAGCCTTCAAAGGGTTAGAATTGGGGCTTCTTTTAACTGTTTTGAAATATTAAAAATGTCAGCAGTGTCTATGGCTCAGTTTAGAGAATACAGGACTCTGAGTCTCCAGGGTTGGACATTACCATCTCAGATAACCTTTGATTAGAAGCACTTTGGTGGCATTACTATCCTTGAACTTCTTTTGTCACTAGATACAAACTGCATGGCTCAAAAGTGGTTGTATGTTAACTTTGAAATCAACTATAGATTATATGTGGACTACATTCCAGTAATTTTCCATGATTAAGAACAACATAAATTCAATGCAAATGTTATACTTTTTAAAAATCCCAACTTGGATCAAGAGACTATTTCAGCTTTGATTTATATTCAAAGAAATGGACAGATACCTATGAGAGATTTATGTAATAATTATTTAATATATATTTGAAGTGTTAATTTTAATATGCTAAATGTGATTTTGTTGTAGATTGTTTGTGGAATTTTGTCATGTGGGAAGAACTGCCAATAAAGTCCCTTAGCAGCAAGTGGCCCTGCCTTCCACTTCATATGCACATCAAGGCCACTGGCTTCCTCTCCCTAACGTGATTGTCTACAGAAGAGTCCTAGCTGCACCACCCTCCCCACTGCCTCTCGATACATTGCTTCTGATTTGTCTTAGAAACAGATAACTAAGTAGGATTGTCTCCAACTCCCTGCAACCTAAATTTAACCCGTGTTCAAAATGCTCAGAGGGTAAGATATCACAACCTGAAGCAGAGCCATAACCAAGGGTCCCATTTCCCCCTAACTTCTCTCTGAGTTTCTTCCTACATAATCTATTCATGCTCTTTATTTCCATTCTACCTCTTCTCTTTCTCATCTCCTCCCCCTCCTTTTTTCTCTCTCCCTCTTTCTCTGCCATATCTCTCTTCTCTCCCTCCCTTCTTTCCGCATTCCTTCCTATCTTTCAGTTCTGCTGTGAGTAGCTTTCTCTGCATATTTAAAATATACTAAAATATTTCCTAGCAGTAAGAAATCCTGAGATTTTTTTTTTTAAAAAACTTGAACCTAAATACTTTACTTGCAACCCATTTCAACATTCCCTTTCTCATTCCATTATCTTAAAATGGAGAAGTGTATGCACCAGCTGTTACAACATGCCTCAAATTCCTCCAGTTGTCTGGAATTTGACGACCTTGAGGCTCCACTACTGTGCTTCAGATAGCATCATCAGTTTTGTGTGGAGACCAGGATCCCTACAGGGTGTCCTAACCAGCGATTGAAGATAACAGGAGCAAAAGACAGCATACAGACTCTTCACAGAGCAAACCCAGTTGAGGCCTCCCTAGAAGCCTTTCCAACCTCTCCTCAGAGTTCTAAACATCTTACCTCCTGCCTTCACTGGGGCAGGTATGCATTGCTTGCTGTCTGTCACCAGGCTCTTCCCCCTCTCCTGGATGGCTCTCTTGCAGACACCTGCTCTTTCCTGTCCACCAAAAGGAAACTCCTGCATTTTCAGCCTATCTTGGTGTCAGCTTTCCAGGGAAGCCAGACTAAGCACAGTACAGCTTGAAAGAGTATTAAGTCCTGTATCTGTCTGGGCAGTGGTGGCACACACCTTTAATCCCAGCACTCAGGAGTCAGATGAAGGCAGATCTCTGTGAGTTCGAGGCCAGCCTGATCTACAGAGTGAGTTCCAGGGCAGCCAGGGCTACACAGAGAAACCTTGTCTTGAAAAAACAACTCCATCCCACCCCCCCCCAAAAAAACAAAGCAAAAAATAAAAACAGTAACAACAAAACCTGTATCTGAACCCTGGGATAAACTGAATCAGAATTTGGAGGAGTAATTTTGGAAAGCATCTTTAAATAACACTAAATATGAGTTTGATGCTACATTTGAGCATTCCACACCCTGTTCATCCTTTCTCATGTTCTCAAGATCCACTCCTTCTCCAGATGGCTCCAACATGGCTTCTGCTACCATCACTTTAAAGCTGTTTCTATGTGATGTCCCCAAAGACCCTTATAGTAGTTCATCTTCATTTGACGGAGTTTAGAACTGCCTAGGATATGAGACACACCTCTGGATATTTCTATAAGGGAGTTTCAAGAAAAGTTTAATCGAGGAGGAAAACACATCCTGAATGTGTACAATACTCTCCCTGAGACCTGACTGAATAAAACGGAGGAAGCCAGCAAATCATTCGTCTCCTGCTTCCTGACTACAGACACAGAGACTAGACACTTCACCCTCCTGCTGCCATGCCTTTGCCACACGATGGATGCTGTCTTAGTGTGTTCTGTTGCTGTGAAGAGACACCATGACCACAGCAATTCTTATAAAGGAAAACATTTAGTTGGGGCTGGCCTACAAGTGCAGAGATTTAGTCATGGTGGGAAGTATGAGAACATACAGGCAGACATTGTGCTGGAAAGGTAACTGAGAGTTCTACATCTGGGTGGGCAGACAGCAGAGAAAAAGCCCACCCTCATTGACACACTTCCTCCAACAAGGCCACATCTCCTATTAGTGCCATTCCCTATGAGCCTGGGGGGGAAGAGGGCATTTTTATTCAAGCCACCACATTCAACACCCTGGGCCCATAGGCTTGTGGCCATATCATAATGCAAAAAATGCATTCAGTCCAATTTCAAAGTCCCTATGGTCTATAAGAGTCTCAACAATATTGAAAAGTCCAGTCTTCAAAGTCTGTTATGAGACTCATGCAATTTCTTAACTATAAACTCTTGTAAAATCAAAATCAGAAAGCAGATAACATACATCCAACATATCATGGCACAGAATACACATTACCATTCCAAAAAGATGGAAATGGAGTGCAATGAAGAAATACTAGCCAAACAAGACTGAAAAACATCTGGACAGCTCCAAACTCTACTCTGCAGCTCTATGTCTGATGTCAAGGTACTCTTCAGATCCTCAACTCCTTTCAGCTTTGCTGACTACAGCACACCTTTTTCTCGGGCTGGTGCCACCCCTGTTAGCAGATTTCCTTGGCAGGTATCCCATAACTACGGCATCTCCAGCATTTTAGGGTCTCCAATCCAGGCTTAACTTTCACAGCTTCATGTAATGGCTTCTCTGGACCTCCATGAAGGGACACCCCTGACACACACCTGGCCTCAGCAGCTTCCCTTATATGTAGAGGAAAATTCTACCACCCCTTTCTTCTGTCTTTGACTCTAAAGTCAGAAACATGTGACCAAAATGTCCAAGTTTTGCTGCTTGCTGGGGCTGGAACATGTTCCCCTTGTTCAAATGCATTTCCACCAACTCTCTGTGTTGATGGTTTCCTTCACTGACTAAGCTTGGCTGTCCTAGAACTTGCTTTGTAGACCAGGCTAGCTTCAGACTCGGAGATCCACCTGTCTTTGCTGCCTGAGAACTGGGATTAAAGGTGTGCGACACCACACTGAGCTCTAAGCTTTACTTTAATTCCTTTTCACCAGCTGGAAACTTAGCTGGGTGGGGTCTTGCCTTGAGGTTACCAGTATGCTTATTCCATGTAGCACCAGGCTTTTCTTTAATCTGTTTATCTTCTTGAACGCAGGATTTAGCTCCATTATACTTCCTTGTTTCCCTTTCTCCTCCACTGTACATTTTGTATTTTTCCTTACTCAGCTTGCTTCTTTTCATTATTGATCTGCATAAAACTGGCTGCTAATAACCACACAATACTAAAGCTGTTTTGAAATCTCCTCTGCCAATGCTGTTAATCCTAAAACTCTTCAGTTTAGCTTCAGGCAGAATTTTTGGATAAGGGCAGAAAACTGCCACACTCTTCAACAAAGTATCACAAGGATGATATCTAGGCCTCTTACTAATAGTCTTTTCCTCTGAAACCTCTTGAGTCTCGCCATTGTAATCTATGTTTCTCTCAATACCACTGTGTTCCCTGCTGCTATTAGTGTGGCCCATTAAACCCCACTTAAAGCATTCAACTGCCTTCTTAATCCAAAGTCCCAAATTCCACATTCTGCCAAGAACCATGGTCAGGCCTATCAAAGCAATACCCCATTTATGGTACCAACTTCTGTATTAGTTAATGTTCTATTGCTGTGAAGAGACACCATGGCAATGGTAACTTTTATAAAGGAAAGCTTTTCATTGAGGCTGGCTTATAGGTTCAGAGATTTAGTGCATTATCATCATGGTGGGAAGCAAGGCATCATGTAGGCAGACATGGTGCTGGAGAAGTTGCTGAGAGTTCTGCATCTGAATCCACAGACAGCAGGAAGAGAGAGACACTGGGCCTGGCTTGAGCATTTTGAAATCCCAAAGCCCACGCACATTGACACACTTCTTCTAACAAGGCCACACCTACTCCACACCTCCTAAGTGCATCACTCCCTATGAACCTATGGGGCCATTTTCATTCAAACCACCACAGTAATCCCTCAAACTGTGAGACTAAATAAAGCCTTCCTTCCTTCCTTCAGTTTTGTCACAGCAATATGGAAAGTAACTAACATATATTAACTTCCTAAGACTCCAAATGGAATTCTTCCTCTGACCTGTAAGCTAATTATGTTTCTTCTATAATCTTCCTCATTGGCATCTCCATTATCCTATTACCTAAGCTTGAAACTTAGCAATTTGTTTCTACTCTTTATCTTCTTTGTTCAGTGTGACACAGAGCTCCATGAAGCCAAGGACTCTTGCCTGATTTTCTTTTATATCATTTTATGAAGTGGTATTTGAAGCTATTACTAATATATTTGATAATGGAAGAGTGAGTAGGCGGTGTGTCTATAAAAATGTGTTGAGGCTGTAGGCTGCCAGTTTCTCCTAATTACTGTTTCAAGTGCCTTAAGAGCTTCATTGAATGGGTAGCTAAGCTATACCCATTACCTTCCCTGAAACATAGGTTACTGCTGACTTCGTATTCACTGAAGTAAACATGATGATCAAGTTGGTCACAATAGTGTTCAAGGCTGGGTTTTCTGGAAACAGATGGTGGGACAGAAAATAGATTAGAACTTGTCTCTTAGGGATTGGTGTCTATGAAAGGAAGAGGGAGAAAGATTGAGCAAAGAAGATGGTTGAATGTGATACAGGCCTGGCAAAGCTTGGAGCAAACAGAGAGGCCTCTGAATAAATGCTTCATCTGTTGTTTCCTTTTAGATAAGTGGTAAACCTTTAACAGGGTCCCTCATATTCATCATTGTGTGAGCCTCCTCATCCCAAGAGAGGCACAGCCTTGGGACAGATGACTGCAGCTGTGGCAAACCCGGAAGTGACAAACAGATGACTATCAGCATAACCCTCTCACTTAATTGAGAGAATCAGCTAGGTTGTATAACCTTTAACAAGATTCTGAACTTTGCAAGGACTCAAGGTCTTTTATTTATAAAATATGAAAGTACATACTTAGTGGTTAAAAATGAAATGAGACAAAATCATTGCTTTTTAAATTATGTGTACATGGAGTAGGAACATATGTATACATGAGTGGAGGTTCCTGAGCAGGCCAGAGGTTCCTGATCCCCCATGGAGCTGGAATTACCAGCAGAGTTAGATTATGAACCACTCAATATAGGTGTGGGAACAGAACTCGGGTCCTCTGCAAGAGCAGCAAATACTCCCAACCACAGAGCCAACTCTCAGACAGCCCCAAAATTATTCTTAGGGAATATCAGAATGTGTTTTGTTTACACATTAAGCTCAAAATCATATTTCTCCTACATATTCTCCCTTTGTTTTCTTGATAATTCAGCCCTCTAACATTCTTTGCTCACTTTTTGTAGCTCCATTGATGGTTGCATTCTATGAGAAGCACTGGTACTTAAGATGACAACATGCCAACTTGATATTCAGCTTTTGGTCTGGCATGATAGAGAGCAGTGACGACTGTGGCAAACTGTAGAATTTAAGTTCTGGGATCAGGAGTAAGTTGCTGATTGTGATAGGTATTTTTCCATTCAGATGTCCCTTTCCAACCTGCTTGTTAGGCCCTTTGAGCCTAACCTTTCTGGGCTCCCTCCAGATGATCATTTGACTTCTAGCTTCTATATCATGTGACCTGTGGGGGAACAACAGCAGCCTATCAGAGATACAGAGAATGAGGTTTCTTCGAATCTTTCCGTAGAAGTCCCCATAGCTGGTTGTGTCCTTGCTCCCCGGAAGTTCCAGCTCACTCAGACAGACTTTTCCACTTGGTACTTGTTATCTGATTTCTTTGCTTCCCCTCATCTGGCTCCTTCAGGATTGCAGACACACCCAGTAAATGTCAGTTGAAAGAAATCCCTCTATTTGGAGTTTCCATACACTATCTTTCCACTTGTAAACAAGCCTTTTCTTGTTTCCTCAGACATCTGTTTGAGTTAACCATTTGTTTTTCCAGCTAAGCCCTAGGGATACACGACTCAATTGTAATGGCTTATGAGTCCCATGTCACTAAGTTTTCCCGGAATCTAGATAGAAAGTCAGTCTCCATGTTTCTTAGTTACACAAGAAGCAATTAAAGAACATCTTAGAGAAGAGTGAGCATCAAAAAGTAAAAATATGGCATCTGGAATGATGGCTCCGGGGTTACACGCACTTCCTGCTCCTGTAAAGGGCCCAAGGTCAGTTCCCAGCGCCCACATCTCATGGGTTACAACTGCAGTTCATTCCTGCTCCAGGGGACCTAACACCCTCTCCTTGCCTCTTTGGGTATCGGAACTCACATGCACACACCTACACATACAATTAAAGTAAGAAAATCTATTTTTAGAGGTAAAATTGATGTTTTCACATTCTTCAATGTCTAGGACATTGCAAATACCACAGCTTGAAACCAAATAGAATTCACACATCTTTAACCCAATCACTCAGAGGTAGTCTCTTGTGAGTTTGAGGCTAGCCTGGTCTATATAGTGAGTTCCAGTACAGCTGGGGATACACTAGAGTCACACTATTCTAAAAATTCTAAAATGTAACTGTGGTTTGAGACATGTCTAACTGAGCACAGTACTCAGTAGCTAATAGCCAAGTTCTTGCCAAAGAACAGCAAAGAAGGACCAGGCGGTGTGTCTCAAGCCTTTAATTCCAGCACTTGGGAGACAGAGGCAGGTGGATTACTGAGAAATTGAGTTCAGAATGGCCTACAAACTTGAGTTCCAGGATAGCCAGGACTATTGTGGTGATATTTTACTTATGATCTAACAAATAAACCTTGCCTGAAGATCAGAGTGCAAAGCTAGCCACACTAGTTAGCCATAGAGCCCAGGCTGTGGTGGTACACACCTTTAGCCCCAGCACTTGGGAGATGAAGGCAGTTAAAAGCCATCCTGAGGTACACAAAATGAATCTGTCTAAAGGAGAAACAGAGCTCACACAAAGGTGATCTCAGCACTTGGAATGCCACGCCTTTCATCCCAGCACTAGAGAGGAATGTAAGGTGGGAGGAGACAGGAGCCATGCAGTCTGAGGTTTGGTGAAGAACAGTGCAGTCTGAAGATGCAGTCTGAGAACAGGATCCCTATTGGGAACTAGCAGTCTGCTGACCCCGCCCCCAACGATGGGCAGGACGCTCATGGCCATGTCACTGCTACATCAGCCTTACCTGGCTGCCAAGGGACTCAGTTTCACATGCGCAAGCCCCCCTTTTAAAGCAAGCATCAAGCGGGCCTCTCTCTCTCTCTCTCTCTCTCTCTCTCTCTCTCTCTCTCTCTCTCTCGCCCCCCTCTCTTCCTCTCTCGCCCTCTCTCTCTCTCTCTCTCTCTCTCTCTCTCCTGCTTTCGGTTGGCCACCAGCTACCCGTACGCTTTCTTTCCCTTCCCTCAATAAACTCCACGTGGACGCTGAGTCTCGTGTTTGCGTTTTATAGGCATTAGCTGCAGCAAAAGAACAACAATCGCCCCTTCAGTCTGAGCACTGGTACAAGTGAGAATTCTCTAGTGGCTTGGCTGCTTTGCTTTTCTGATCTTCATCTTTAACCACAATATCTGTCTCCAGGTTTTTATTATTCATGCTATAGGCTATTACACAGAGAAACCTTGTCTCAAAAATACATGAATGAATGAATGAATGAATGAATGAATGAATGAATGAATGAATAAATAAAAAGAAGTAGACCAAAGAAACACCTTCTATGACACCAGTATTAACTTAGTCACCTTAGTTCCTTAAAATGGGTCTTTGAGATAGTGTGATAGTTTTTCCAAAATTTTCTAATAAGTTAGTGAGTTTTATTTAGACATGTAAGCTGCATCTTTCTTTTTAACTTGATGATCTTAATACACCAGTAATCAGATGTGAAAGCATTACCCTATTATATCTCTAACAGCCCTTCTTAAAGAAATCCTTTCTAAAGTTAGGACAGAATTCAGATATGTCAGCTAGTACAATGTGCTTGCTGAGCCTCGCCCTAAGTGGGAGATGCTATGTTAAATGAAGCACTGAAATCCTGTTGCCTCCCACATACCTCAAGGGACCAGGGTTTTCTTATTTTTAATATGTAAAGATCTCAAAGAGATATACTAAGCTATGGGTGTTACCTAACCTTCAAGATATAAATAAATATGCAATGCTAGGAACCAGACCACACAGTAATAATAGACACATAAAACTTGTATATTCATTTAGAAGAGAAATGCCAGGGGGAAAAAATCTTCTAATTGGAGAAGTAGACATTAGGATGGAGTCTTGGGGTGTATTAGTTATTTTTCTTGTTGCTATGAAAAAATATCTTAACTAAAGTAAATGAAGGAAGGAAAGATGTATTTGAAATTGTTTGTGGGGTAGTCACCGTAGAGGACTGTTATGGCATGAGTTTAAGCCAACAGACCGTCTTCGTTAGCCAGCTAGAGACTACACTGGGTATTGGAGATACCAGTGTAGCCTGGAGACTTTCTCAGGGTGAGCTTTGAAGCACAAGTAAGTCTAGAGTGGAACTATGGAAACCAAAAGGAAAGTTTCTGACATTAAGAGACTTTCCCAGAACTACGGATGTAGATGGATTGGGTCTTTGTTTTCATTTTGATAGGTGGTACCATCTATGTGCTAAAGTTTATAGCCTGAATGGTACTTCCATCATGGAGCCAGTTGTGCTAAGGTCTCAAGCGCTATTACAACTCACAAGCGCTATTATTCAAACTCACAGTTTGAAGGTATAATCCATCATGGTAGGAAACAAGGCAGCAGGGGCATGAGGCAGTTGGTTGGTTGTTCAGATTTAGTCTGTGATCAAGAAGAAGAGGTCAATCTTATTCTAAAAATTTTCCCTGCCAAACTAAATAGCCTATTACTTTTAAATTTGACTTTACTCAAGTACTGAGGAAATGCAAAGAACTAAGTCAAATTCTTCACTAGAATATAATATGAGTGGCCCTTAGTTTGGGAATATAGTATAAATGGCCCTTAGTCTCAATCCTGATAGAGTCCTTGTTCAATGACTGTGATCAAGAAGCAGAAAGATATAGATGCTTGTGCTCAGTTCCTCTAAAATATATATATTGAAACCCTAGCCTATGGAATGATGCCAAATTTAGATGCCAAATTTAGGGTCAGTCATCCTACTCAATATAGACACTCCCTCACATACATAGGGATTCCAGATCCTGCAGAGTTAATGATCAATGGTAACCAATCAGTCGGTATCTTAGTTCAAGCTTGTACTGGCTGGTTTTGTGCCAACTTAACAGAAGCTAGAGTCATCAGAGAGGAAAGAGCCTCAGTTGAGGAAATGCCTTCATGATATACAGCTGAAGGGTGTTTTCTCAATTAGTGATTAAGGGGGAGGGCTGAGCCCATTGTAGGTGTTTCCATTTTTGGGTTGGTGGTCCTAGGGTCTGTAAGAAAGCAGGCTGATCAAACCATGGGGAGAAATCCAGTAAGCCTCTATAGTTTCTGTATCATCTTGTGCCTCTAGGATCCTGCCGTGTGAGTTTTTGTCCTGACTTCCTTCAACAGTAATATGGAAGAGTTAAGACAAATAAACTCTTTTCTCCTACCTTGCTCTTTGGTCATGGTGTTTCATTGCAGCAATAGAAACCCTAACTAAAACAAAGCTGCTACGATAAAGCACTATAGACTGTGGTTATCATATATATCACACATATTTCTCATGGTTCTGAACACAGGAAGTCCAATATTAGGGTACCAGTGTGGTTGGGTTCTGGAGAACCTCCTCCCTCCCAGGTTGTACACTGCCAACTTCTGTGTCCTATTTTTAGCAGAAGGGTCTCTCTCTCTCTCTCTCTCTCTCTCTCTCTCTCTCTCTCTCTCTCTCTGACTTCTTCTCATAAAGACTCTAATGCCATTTATCAAGGTTCTACCTTCATGACCTAGTCACCTCCCAAAGGCCCCATTTCCAAATACCATCATGTTTCAGATTCTAGTTCCACATCAAAATCTGGAGGGGAACATTCAATCAGAAACTGAGTTTAATGCAGAATTTCTGTCATGAATTTCTTGAGAGAGTGCTCTTAGGAAAAATTTTTTCCAGGATCAGGAAATGGGGGCATAAGGAAGAAGGTGAACAAAAATGTGAGTTCAAGTAATGCTTACTGTCAGCCTTGTCCTGGAGAAAGAACAGCACTGATTACACCTCCCTGAGATCAGGCTGGCCATTTGTTTACTCCATCTTAGTTGGTGGCTGGTGGAGGCCCACTCTCCACTCTCAGTTCCTGTGCATCACTTGGTTTAATTGTTTTTTGGGGCCCAACACACATCTCTGGAATATCTGCAGGTACAACAAATTTAGCAGCTAAATCCTATAGCAGCTGAGGGATAGATTTTTACCAGGGACACAGGGACATCAGGGATAGGCCAGGGACAATTATCATGAAGAAGCTTGCAAATTTCTGCACAGATAGTGATTCACTGAGAATAAATGTGCTTGTGCATTTTATGGACCAGACCTTATAGCCATTCCTCTCCATATCACGTGACTTGACTAGGTCCTGTAAGCATACCTAATCAATTCAGCTGCAACATCACCTATGAAACAGAATCCGAGCTGAGTCCCTGGAGGAGTGGGGGAGGGGGGCACTCTCATTTGAACTCTTCACCCTTGCATAGACACAATTTACTTTTAAAACATAAGCCTCAGCAGGATTCAGTGCTATATAATTTCTTCACTCAGAAGACAGACAGAAGAATTAAGAGTTTGAGACCAACCTCAGATATCCAGTGAAACGCTATCTTTAAAAAAACAAAATCCTAAAACAACATAAAATAATTTTAAAAGTACACAAAAGCAAAAAGCAAGTAAATGACATAATGCATAAGCCTTTAGCAAAGTGTGGTGGAAGCTGCCTGTAGTGTCAACCACTTGTGAGGCTGAGGCAAAGGAGTCATTACTCAAGCACAGACATGAGAAAACAGCCGGCAAGATCCTATCTCAAAACATAGCACAATCAGGGGGGTAGTGGTAGAGTGGAGGGACAAACAAACAAACAACAGCAAAAACCTACGGAAGTGTCTAGGGCATAAGTATTCTCCAATAGTCTTGGAAAAAAGTCACATGAGCTGCAACTACCCATCCTACTTCCCAGCTTTTCAATACAGGGGACCACCCCCCTTTTTGTGAGATGAGCTATGCATTTAAATAAAAGCTATGGTTCCTGTGGTAGTTTTAATGAAAATAGCTTCTATAAATTCGTGTGCCTGAATTCTTGGTCCCTAGCTGGTGGAACTGTTTGTGGAGGACTAGGAGGCCTGATGTTATTGGAGGAGGTATGTTGTTATGAGTAGTTTCCTGCCTGCCTGTCTTGTCCCTCTGCTGCACCGGCCCCAAATAATGAACAGAGAAGCTGTATTTGATATTATGCTGCTGGCCAGTTACTAGCATTTCTTATTAGCTAGCTCTGTCTTAAATATTAACCCATTTCTATTAATCTAAGTATTTCCATGTGGTCTCATCTTACTGGAGAGAGGACCCGGACCTCTGTTCTCTCTAGTCTCTACATCTTGACTCCTCCCTACTACTTCCTTGAATCCTCCTTGTCTCCTAGTCCCACCTATCTTGCTTTCCTATTGGCCAACAGTGCTTTATTCATTAACCAATAAGAGAAACATATTTACAGAATGACATCTCTCATCAGTGTGTCACTGAGGGGGAGCTTGGAGGTTTCACAAAGTCCACACTATTCCCAGATATCGTTCTCTCCATCTCTGTCTCTCTCTGATTCATACTAAGCTCTCAGCTACTACTCCAGGGCTCCGCATGCCTGCCTGCTGCCATGCTCTCTGTCATGAGCTCTACAATCCTCTGAAAGCCTCAATTAAATGCTTCCTTTTTGTAAGTTGCCTTGGTCTCTTCACAGCAATAGAAACATAACTAAGATACTGTCCTATCCTGAATTAATGTTTTTATTTTGTTGTTGTTGTTATTGTTTCATAACAGAAAGTCTCTTTTAGGTGACATTCCCACCAAAGAACACAACTTGGAAGCTAGAATGGCCCCTTGTCTTCTGAGTGTTCATCTCATGGGTGTCTAACATGGCAAATCAGACAAGACTGTAAGCATCTATCATGGTCTGTCTGACCACATAACACTAATCATAATCACCTTCTAGAATAAAGTGCAAGCCTGGATATCTTATGCTCATTGTTTTGATACTTCTAAATCTGTTTTCTAGATGGAATAAGTTAATTTTTATGGGCCTTTTTAAATGTAACCATGTTGCTTGAATAATATTTTAAAAACTGACTTCCATTTTCCAAGGAAATAAATGGCAATTTTCAAACAGATCAAGCCTCATCAGGAGTAAAAATAACAAAGGAAAAAAAAATTACTTACAAAAGACATAAAAAAGGGAGGGGGGAGGAGCAGGGCATTAACACAAGAATATAGCAAATTAATGGCTGTGAGCTTTATAGTCATCAAATAACCTGGCATTTCTTTACTTACTCTAAGATGCAAAGTTCTTTAATAGCCTCCATTTTTTAAAGATATTTTAGGGCTTATTCCACTAGTATTAGACAAGGTCAGGAGGCAAGGAACTAGGTACAAAATAACTGCAGAAACTGAGACTGTGTCCTGGCCTCTGAGTTTCCTGGTCATCAGGATGCATTTTCATGTTTTAACTCCTTGAAGCAGCTTTTGAGTTCTTCCCATTATACCAGGCACTAAGGTGCCAAGGAACTTCCCAAATGCCATATGTGCAGTCTCATTCTCAAAAAACATTGGCTGTATTATAATATCATTTGCACCATGGTTGAGACCCCCTCCCCGCCCAGCCCCATGAGCTGTTCAAGAGGATCCTGGGAAGAGATGCACTAAAGGAGCTTTGGTGCACTATGGTGTGGGAAGAGAAAAGGGTCATTTCACCCCATGAATATTCTACCAAGCTCACACATACTCATAAAATATATTTACAATCTATATCACAATATACAGTGGGCTGCTAGCTCCCCCACCCCTCACCCCCACACACACCTGTGTGAACCTTCTCCCATCTCCCTCTAGAGTGGAGTGTACTATCCTTTGCTTATCTGTATCTCCGCTGGGCCCTTTCCCTCAGAAAGGCAAGAAGCAAAGGCACAAACACAATCAAAACAAACAAAAAAGGCTGCTCCAGAAGACGAAGACACTTGTCTTCTAGATGGACAACATGAGTGCAATCCCTTGAGCCCAAATGGTAGAAGGACAGACCAAATTGTCCTCCCCTCTATCTACATGTATGATGGCGTACTTGTGTGCACATTTGTGGCCATGTGTGCCGGTGCACACACACAAAATTTTTTAAAAAGTAAATAGATAAAAAGAGTCTAGAATCCCAGTACTTGGGATGCAGAAGCAGATGGATCTCCATGAGTTCGAGTCCAGCCTGATCTAAAGAGTGAGTTCCAGGACAGGTTCCAAAGCGACACAGAGAAACCCTGTCTTGGGGAAAAAAGAAAGAAAGGAAGGAAGGAAAGAAGGAAGGAAGAAAGAAAGAAAGAAATGAGAATTAAACAGCACCCTTTGCCTGTACCAAAACCCACGCTGGAAGGTATTTTCAAAGAGGCATTACTCTTCATAATATCATTAATGTCACAAGATCATGGTTGAATCCCATTTTTTTTATGTCTATGTTGCCTCCTGGCCTGGGTTTGGGTTGATAGTGATTACACTCATGGCATGTGTGGATTACCAACACATTATACTGTACCTTGCAAAGCGTTGGTTTTAATCACAGTTCATTAAGATGAGAAGGGCAGCTACAGATTTCTCTCAATGACTAAATTTTATCTCCTAGCCTTGTAGGCAAACAAGAAGGTACAAGAGAAGTATGTCTCCTCCCTAACATGATGTACCTTTTATTACCTACAGGAGAAATGGATGACATCTGGCAAATGGTTGCAACTTAGTGGGTATATAATCACCCCTATAAAGATTGGCAGATGTTAGTCACCTAGCAACTGTGATGGTTTAATCCTAATTGTCTGCTTGATGAGCTCCAGAGTCAGTGTGGAATGGAGTTTCTAGGAGGGAAGCCTGTAGAGGGCCTGAGAAGGAGCTTGTAGATTGGGGCCATTGTGGGGAGAAGATATTAGAGATGTGGACAGTTTCATGAGCTGGGTTCTGGAATCCCTGGGTTCTGGAGAAGAGGACCTGAGCACAGAAGCAAACATTGTTTCATTCCTTAACTGCAGGTAAAATGTGACCAGCTAAATCAAGTTTCTGCCACTGTGACCTTACTATAGTGATAGACTGCAACTTCCAGAAATTCTTCCTTCCTCAGCTGCCTTTGTTGGGATATTTTCAACACAGCGATGAGAAAATTAACTAACATAGCATCTAATCACTTTTTCTTAGCACCATGTCTGCTTTAAGTTTGACAATAAAGTATCATTTAAGGCTCTGCATACAAAAGAGTTACAAACACAGCCCTGAGACCAGTAAGTACTGTCGGGAAAGCTGGCTTGGGCCTGAGGTGGGAACTTGGATTTAGAGAGAATTTCAGAACCTTTTTCAGAACAGATAAGCATCACTTACTATGCTCAAATCCATTGTATGAACAATATGATTTATGGACATTTGCTACCCTCAGGAAATTTGGAATTTTGGTATGTGCTAGGTTCACATAGACTCAGCCCTCAATAAAAAGAAAAACAGAAACAAAAACAAAACTTGCACACTCAGTCTCTAACAAGCTTCATTAATAAACTCTATTTTACACGTGTCATCACGTGTAAACCATTGCTGGGACATGACACATAACTCCAATTCCAAACTTACTTTGTGGTAAGGGAGGAAAGATGGAAGTGAGCATTCATCTCTCATTTTAAGGACATTTCCTGGATGATTCAAATAATGCATTTTAACTATCCCAGTGATCAGAAAATAGTTAGTTGACCATACCCAAATAAAAGAAAGACTAGTAAATAGTGTATATTATTGATAGCATAAACTCAGCTAAAAAGCTAACATATGTCATTGATGGGTGGAAATTGCCGGTTGGAGATAATTTTTATTTAAGAAGAGAAGTTATTGAAGATCTCATTAAGATGATATAATTGGAGGATCAGGTCTGAAAGCATTAACTACAATTCAGTAATATGAATCTTTCCACAACCGATTAACAAGAAATCTGCCCATTGCTTCAATAAAAACAATACACCAAATCCAGGTATGGTAGTGTCATACTACCATATACTATCAATAAAAAAACCAGGCAAGTCCTTTTGGTATTGTTTTGGTTTCTTTTAGTGTCATAGTTAGGGATTCTTACTGCTGTGAAGAGACATCATGACCACAGCAACTCCTATAAACAAAACATTCATTTGAGGCTGGCTTACAGTTTCAGAGGTTTAGTCCATTATCATTATGATAGGGAGCATGGCAGCATACAGATATGGTGCTAGAGCTGAGAGTGTCACATCTTGCAGACAACAGGAAGTCAACTGATAGTCACACCAAAGGAAGATTGAGCAAAGGAGACCTTGAACTCATAGGGATCTGCCTCCTGAGTGTTAACTAAAGGCACATACAACCACACTTGGCTCCCATGCCCATAGTCTTAGTATTTAGAGGCAGAGGCAAGAGAACTCTGGAGTTCAAGACCATCCTTAGCTAAGTAGGGAATTTGAGTCTGGCTTGGGTTATGAGATATTATCTCAAAAACAAACAAACAAAAAACCCACAAAACAAAAACACAAAGCTAAAAACAACAAAATAAATAGGTAATGACATAAACGATACAAGAAAGAGGACCATGAGAGAAGAAGGAGAGATCTTAAGTCTTAAGTGGGAGGAGGAAGATGGTGGAATACAAGTAATATGATTATGTTGGGAGTCCTCTTCTGTCTTAAGGAGCCTTCTATTCATGAGTTTTCTTTCCTTGCTCTTCATTCACTTGTCTTTTTTTCTGGAGATTGGTTTATTTCTTCATTGATGAAATTTATCCTAGCCTTCCATAACTCATAGGCAAATCCTACACGCTATTGCTTCTCTATTACTGCTTAGCCTTATATTTTTCTCTTCATATTTCATGAAATCTTAAGTGGGTCAGATATCTAATCCTTCCCTCTATTTCTGGATTATAGTCCATTCCATATATTGTCAAGTTGACAATCAAGAATAGTCATCATACTATAAATTCCTTTTCTTTTTGAAAAAACAATTAAATATTGAGAGCTCTCTAGTTAGCTTGTATACAAGTATTTTATTAAATATATGATTAAAAATATTTTCCCAGGCTGGGGATATAACTCAATCATGTGATGTTTCAGGTTCAATCTCCAGTGCTACAAAAGAGACACACAACAAACAACCCCAATACTTTCTAGGAGTTTGTGGCCAATCCTTTCATTCCAACAGTGTCCTTTCTAGGGACATTCTGGCTTTTGATAAAATCAAAGTTTATCTTTTTAACCTTGTATTAATCATGCTCCTGAAGTCATGTTTCAGATATGTTTCTTATCTGCAACATTGTGAAGATTTTCTACTGTTTTCTTCTAGACGTTTGCAGTTTTAGGTTTATGATCCATCTTGATTCCATTTTTGTGTAAGGTTTAAGGTATAGCTCGATATCATTGATCCAGCACCATATTTGTCATATTAATCAAAATTTAATTGCTTATAACGTTTTTCTGAGATGTTTTTCTGTGCTATTAATTTAAGTTTTTCCATTCTCTAAAAATGTCTGGCAGCTTTAAATGTGTCTTTAAATCAGAAATTGTGAGCTCCCTAAATTGGTTTTTCTTTGGCTCTGTGCTGGTTATCATAGGACCTTTCCCTTTATCTAAACATGAGAATCATTTGATATATCTATTAAATAGCTTGAGGGCAAGCATGGCATTTTCTGCCCTCCAATGAGTTGACTCAATTAAGTAATAAGATTATTATTTATCCTTCCTTGCTTTTAGTATTTGCCATATTATAATATCTCGTTTCATGCATGATGTTTTTGTTTGTTTTCAAGACAGGGTTTCTTTGTTTAGCCTTGACTGTCTACTTAAGCCTGTAGACCAGGCTGTCCTCAAACTCAGGGTACTGGGTTTAAAGGTGTGTGCCACACTGCCTGGCTTGTTTATTTTGTTGTTTCTACATCCCAACCAAAGTTTGCCCTGCTCCTCTGGCACCAGTCCCTCCCTCTCCTTCATCTCCCTGCCATCAGACACTTCTCTGCCTCTGTTTCTCTTCAGATACAGGTGGGGCTCCATGGACCATGGATATCAACCAGCCATGATATATCAAGTTGCAGTGAGACTAAGCACCTCCTCTTTTATTAAGGTTAGACGAAGCAATTTGATAGAACAAATTCTTTTTTAACATGGCAAGTTCCCTTCCCTGCCCCCGACACACCAAGATATTATATATTAAAAAAATCATTCAAAAACATACATAATAGTAAAGTGCCAAGCTTCCCAGAGCCCTGCCCAAAGCTTTATAAACTCTAAATTCTAGTAAATAAGCAAGAGAGAGTTCATGTACAGATTCCTGAGTCTCTTGCACAGCAGAAGTCCCTCATTCCTGGTATCCTGCTCATCAAACATAAAAGGACCCATTATCATTGAATCTCAGTCTTTTTTTTTTTTTTTTTTTTTTTTCTTTTTCTTTTTCTTTCAAGACAAGGTTTCCCTGTGTAACAGCTCTGGTGGAACTAGCTCTGTAGACCAGGCTGGCTCCAAACTGCCTCCCAAGTTCTGAAATTAAAGGTATGCACCACCACCGCCATCCAAACTTCATTTTTTTTTTTTTTTTTAAATTCCCAGCCAGTGAGCCTGCCGTTTGTTGTGCTAGTTTCCACAACTTTGTGCTGTGTTTAAAAAGAAAAATTCCAGGCAGAAATCCAGAGAGAATGTGGATCACTTTGCTTCTTTTATCTCAAGGTCACAGTATCTATTGTGGACAGTTGCTTCACATTTCTATCTAGATTGGCAGTTCTGCGCTGTGGGAAGGAAAGTCCAATACTCAATTCTCCATCATGGATGGAATTTCTATAGTCGATACCACTCAATTCTACCTGTAAATTGTTCTAGAAGTGATATAGTTCTGTCAGTTTTGTGGTGACATTCCCTGTGATTTTGATAACTATTCTTTATTTGATCAAGTCAGGGGATGGATGATTGAATTTTTCCGTACATGCCAGACTTTTCTCCCAAAAGAACTTGTAGTTGCGGCCGATGGAGGGCAGGGGGCGCTAGCAACCTGGGTTCACTTTGATCTACCGCCTAACTGAGCTCTCCTGCCTTGTTTACTACCTTAGTCTTATGTCAACCAGGCCAAGGGTAGGTATTTACCCTCTAGATACTTCCCACATTTCCTGTTTTGTTTGGTTATTGTTCGTTATTCTGATCTTAGTGTACTGTGCCTCCCTGATGAAGATCAATCCCAGACTTTGTTTCCCAAGCAAGCACTGTGTCAATGACCAATGATATATCTTGAATCCCTTATTTTGTTTTTATGTTTTTGTTGTTGTTGTTTGTTTGTTTGTGGAGGACTTTCAAGGAGAGTTTTGGGCTTTTTGTTTGTTTTGTTGTTTTGAGGCAGGATTTCTCTGTGTAGCCCTGGCTGTCCTGAAACTCATTCTGTAGACCAGGCTGACCTCAAAGTCACAGAAATCCACATGCCTCTGCCTCCTGAGTGCTGGGATTAAAGATGCCACCACCACCTGGCTTCGAAGAGGTTTTTAAGCCTCCTTCCTTCAAGAAAAAGTAAAGTACTGATATTCTGTAGATTCACAATTTATCTGGCATTTGGTCAGTAGGTTAAATCCACATACGGTGTACCGGAGGAATAAAGAAATAGGTAGGGGTGGCATGGTTCCCAGAAGTTCCAGAGAAGCCTTCCACTTTAGCATATGGCTATGTAATAAGGCAAGTGGATTTACAGAGAACGTTAAAAACTATAAATCACAAAAAATGTATACATGGTCTAAAAACAGTGGCCCATGTTTGTAATCCCAGCACTCAGGAGGTTGAAAACTATTGCAGATGCAAAATCAGCCTGGGTTACGGAGAATCTAATTTAAAAAGAAAAAAAAAAGATCAATCTTGCAAAGAAACTACTAAGTATATAACAAAAACAATGAAAGCGCAGCACAGGGTTTCCAGAAATGACAGATCTGATCTGATGGTTTTAAGAGCATTCTTTTAAGAAAACAAAAGCAGCCAGGTGGTGGTGGCACACCTCTTTAATCCCAGCATTCTGGGGCAGGTAGATCTCTGAATTCAAGACCAGCCTGGTGTACAGACTGACTTACAGGACAGCCAAAGCTACAAAGAAAAACCCTACCTCAAAAAACAAAAACAAAAAGAAAGAAAGAAAGAAAAGCAATAATGGTAAAATTTGATATCTAAAGATTAAAATTGTTACCAATAAATGAATAGGAATTTACAAGCATTATCCATTATTACTCAACTCTTAAGTATAAATTATCCCATGGAATGTTAGCCAATGATAGTACAAAGCTAGCTGATTAGTAAAATATTTTTAAGAACCAGTCAATTATGAGTATAGTATCTATATATTTTTATTTATGTTAGAAGTTGTATAATATTGACTTCAGTACTTTCCAAAATGAAAGAGTTCTTTGTAGCCAAAGACAGAAACTCACATTATCTTCAGGGAATTCAGAAGTATTTCTTGTTACAATAGCTGAAACAACACTCAAACAAAAGATCTGTTGATGAGCTGAAATGCAGAACCATTGGTAAACGATGGCAGAGAATATCTAACAATTCTGTGGAAATTTTGCTGTACAGTTGGCAAGAAACATAGCTGCTTGGAATCATGCCAGCTTATGGTATCAGCTAAATTCTCTTCAGTACCAAAATATCTAAGTAATTCCTCCCCAAAGCCTTGCACCATCCAAGTAAAAAAGGATCAAAGAACATGTATCCTTATAGAAGTAAGTTCCTTCATAAGAACAATGCTCTGTGGAAATCAATAAAGCAGTTCCTGTAGATTAAATTTTAAAGGAGATCCAAATGGAAGTGTAGAGATGGTTTAACCTCTGATCATTTTATAGAATCAAGACCCTCACTACAGTTAAATTTCTTCACAGTTTGAGATAAGGAGAGCAGCTAATAAATATTTTGTGCTGTGCAAACATTTGATGTTCTCTGCCCTGTGATGGCTAGTGGCTGCAAAAGCACGCTACCTATCAGATTTTTGCTATCTACTCTTTCCCCTCTGGACAAATAACTGAGCACATTATTACTTTCAACAGAGGCTTGGGTTAGGGAAAGAACAGTTATATTTCACAGTGCTGTGGTTCTCCTAAAAACGATTAAAAAATAAATATGTCACACAGCTTTCCATATTTTCACTCTTACAAATGACAAAAATATTGTTTTCCTACCTGTGTAAGTATCTTTCAGATGAATCATTCTGAAACCATTTTGTTACCTTATTCTGAAATTTTTGAAATGTTTTTTCTTCTAGTTTCTTGGGGAAACTAGTCAAACCCCAGGAAGGAAGACATTTATTAGTTAAATTACTTTTTCAAAATCTTGGTATAAGTTCTGATGAACTGGACCACAAGGTTATAGTTTAAAAGCTTCAGGCAATAGGATGGTTTTTTTGTTTATTAGCTTGAATTGTTGTGGGGCTTTATTTTTATTGAATTTCATTTTTAAAACCAGACTTTTAAACTGCTGTATCAGAAGGTTCAACAAGAAGCATAGAAAAGAATTAAGAATAGTTTGATCCTACTGCTACTATCTCTACTAGTAGTAAAGCAGTAAGTTTTAATATTTTTTATCATTATGTTTTAACTTAAGTAAATATATATGTGTAGTGGGATGTGTGAATGTTTTCTTTCTAATGGCAGTGATACAAAAAACAATTTTGATATGTTCAGTGATAACTAAATAAGTATTGTAAGCAAATGTTTGCCATCTGATTTTAAAATAGCAAAGAAAATTTCTCTAGTTTAAGCATAAAGTGAGAAAAACAAAAATATCACTGAGATTTCCAGCACCTCATAATCACTACTGAAATCATAGTGTGCTTCTAAGATGATGTTATGAGTATATAGCTATTTCCATTTCATCAACACAGGTTTATTTTTATTATAAAAACTTTTGTAGGGAGCCTTTATGCCTTACAGGATAATTTAAAATAAAATTTAAATAATTATTTTTGACAGGATAAAAGGTAAAGGAATTCCAAAGTGTGTAAATCATCCTTTAACTTAACTTTGTTTTGATGTGATCCAAGATGGATCTCCACTGTCCACCTGCAGAAGGATGGTTAACACTGTTCTTACGGACTCTACTGTTTGTCATTTTAATGGCCTTTACCTAGATTTTAAATGTGTGGCTTGACAACAAAGAGAAGTTACCAAGAAACAGTCTCACCAAACTTTGTGGTTTTCAGCTTGTTTTTATCTTCATATGGCCTATGTAGCAAAACAGATAGATTAAAAAGGAACCAAGAGCCTGGCAAGGAGGCTTTTGTTTCTGTTCAGCATGGTAACTGTGCCTCAAAGTGATAAATATAGTTTTAGAATTATTAACTGGGTGCAACAAGACAGAGAATTGAACCCAGACAGTGACTATCAGTGAAGTCACGGCATCCCCAATTCAAGTAAGTTGTCATTTAGAGGTGTGGTCTTGGACTCCATCTCAAATGACATTTTTTATCAATGACTAATATTGGAAAAAAAAATTCATTGACACAGTAAACGAAACCTAACTGGGAAATGAAAACTAAGAAGAGGAAGTCATATTCACAGTGACTAGATTAGAATCAAAATAAAATTACAGAAGTGGTAAGAGTAAACAAAATGAGTAAGTCTTAAGGGTGGGTTAAAACAAACAAGGGAAAAAAACAAGTTTCATGGGAAACTTTTTAACAAGTATTACAGAAAACAACCAGGCTTAAAAAAACACATTTAGCCTATGTTTTGGGGTCAATTACAATTGATAGTTTAAAAATGAACATAATACATAATGTATTCTTTACTGTAACTCAGCACAAAACTCCTCATTCTTAGCTGAGTGCCAAGGCAAACATTAAGACCTTGTGTTAGTTCAGAAACAAACGTGAAGAACATAGCTCACCTAAATGGCTGAAACTGTAGAAGGAAACAAATACTATTCATTGACAGATTGAAAGGTGTGTGTGTGTGTGTGTGTGTGTGTGTGTGTGTGTGTGTGTGTGGTTTCCCACTCTGAGAGGAGATAGAGCAAGTAAATACTGGTCTTCAAATAAGAACATAAAGTTATGAAGATAGTAGTTTCCTCGACTAAATTAGATCAGTTGTACTCATGTACTATACAATTCTATGCAAGAGAAGGAAGTTAAAACAGGTAAGGAAATAATTTAAAATAGGTGGGGATAAACAATAGCACCAAAAGGATCATTTGAAAATCTGGTAGAATTTTCATTGACAGATTTCTCCTCTTTTGTTTTTAGTGATGGTGATGGATAGAAAGATGAAAGATAATTTTTTAAATGTCCTGGCCAGATCCCAAGCTTTGTGGTTGTCATCTGAGACTGGAAATCCAGTAAACAGCTTTCACTGAGATTTGAAAGGTATGTATGTATGTATGATGTATGTATGCATGCATGTATGTATGTATGTATGTATGCATGCATGCATGTATCAAAGCTTGTACTGATAGTGTCAGGAAATATTTCTTTAAAGCACTTATAATTGTGTTAGGTCCTTAAATCTAAGCGCAACCTCAGATGCCAGAACACAGACCTCAAGCTGAGGAACCTGGAATGTGTGGACTTGGGGTACAAGAAAGCAACCATCTGAGTTCATTATCCTGGTGCTCTTTTATTTTACTTAGAAAAACCTTTGCTTCTACAACTGTTCTCGGTTAACTATCACTTAAAAGGTGAAGGTGACCAAGCAAGAACTAAAAACAATGCAGGTGTGATCCCACAATAATTCAGCTACACATCCTGGAATTTTTTTGTACCTACAGGTAGGTAAAATTATCTTACAATGGATCCTTTGAACTTCACATGTACTTCAAACATTTATTTTAATACAGAAAACTGGTAATAGCTTGCCTAACACCAGAAACTATCAGTACATGAGATGAACATAGTCATTGTAAATGGCTACTAATTTTGCTCAAGTTGCACCTTTGGGCTTTTAATTGTTTGCAGTCTCTTTGCAATTGTTCACTATTATGAACAAGGGGAGTCTCTCCAATATTTCTTTTCTTTTTGTGTTTTTTTTTTTTTTTTGGAGGGATTTTGTTTTTGTTTGTTCCGTTTTTGTTTAGAACACTGTAATAGAAGGAACCGAAGGCGTTTACTCCTCCAATAGATATTTGGTTTTGACACTTGTAAAAGAAATGATTAAGACAAGATCTTCACTTCCAATTAACATTTAAGTTTGGAATGGAGAGATGGGGAATTCGAGGAGACAAAAATACCCCCACTTAAGCAATCTAGTTTAAGAGAGTTCCTGGGCTAAGGGCCAAATGAGTATGTAATAAATCGCTTCTGGAAACCCGTACAACTAATAATTGTTACGTGTATGCATTAAAAAAAAATTTGTCCACGACGACGTCTACATTAGCCAGTGATGTAGGAGTAACCAAAAGCCAGGACGGGGCGCCCAATCTCCTCCCGGGGCTCCAGGCGGAGAGGAAACCCTCTTCGGGGCCTCCTGGCGCTCGCCGGGGAACGGTTCCGCGCGGGGACGAGCGCCCTGCACGCCCGCTTCTGCACTCCTTTCACGCCCAGCATCGGGCGGACCGAAAGCAAACCTCCACCCTGCCTGCCGCCCGCTCTCGGAAAAGCCTCAGGGCCAGAGCCGCTTCGCCTAAGATCAAGCGCCGAGCCGCTCAGCTCAATGGTCAGAGCGTGGGTGGCAAACAAACTTTATGTTACGTGTTCACTTGGAGCACCGCGGTTCTGGGAAACGATCAAAGCGACCTTCCTAACTGTGCGCAGCGCTCCCCCACCCCCTTTTAAATAAAACAATGTTAGCCGATGAGTAAGGGAACGGGCTCCAAAGCCACGCGGGGAGTGCGAGCAGGGCGGTCGGTTCAGCAGGTGGCCGCCCGCCCGCCCGCATCCCGGGCCGCCGCGGCGCGCGGAGTCCGATCCACATCAATGGGAATCCCCCGTGGGAACGGCGCCTCCCACCACGCCTGCGCTCGGACGCCCAGCCCAGCCCAGCTCCGCGCCCCGGGTGCCGCATCCCACCCCGGGTCCGCGCCGCGTTGCTCCACGCCCGCGGACGAGTCTCGGTGCCGAGGGGCGGGGGCGCTGCCGCGGCGTGTGTGTGGGGAGGGGGGGGGCGGGAGCGGCGCGCGGGGAGGGGAAGGGGTTCTCGCGCGATTGGGCGAGGTTTCCGGTGTTGTGACTGAAACCCGTCAATATGGCGGCGATCGGCCGCGGCCGCTCTCTGAAGAACCTCCGAATACGAGGTAAGCCTGCTGCCGCCCTCGCTCCCCGCCGCGCGCTCGGTGCTCGCCGCCGCGGTGCTCGGCCCGCCCCGGGCCTGGGGTGGGGGGAAACGAGCTTGGGCGCTGGCCGCCGGCGGCCTGCGATGCTTCCTAACTGCGGCTTGTGTGTCTGTTTCGCGCAGGGCGGAATGACAGCGGCGAGGAGAACGTCCCGCTGGATCTGACCCGAGGTAACGCGGGGCGCCGCCGGGGAGGCGCGGGAGCCGGAGCGGGGCCGGGGCCGGGGCCCGAGGCTGGGGCGGGCCGGTCCGCGACCCGCGGCGGGGCAGCGAGGGGCCGAGCCCGCGCCCATCCCCCTGCCCCGCGCCCGCCTCCCTCGGCTGAGCCCCTCCGGGCCTCGGGCGGCTGCGGGAGCGCGGGAGCGCGGGACGGACCCGCCGCAGCCAGCGGCCCGGGCTCTCCGGACTCCCCTCACACCCCCGCCGCGCTGGGACATTCTTGCTCCCGTCCCCGCTCCCGGGCCCCCGAACCCCGGGGGCGGCCTGGGAGGAGGTGGGGGAGGTAGACGTTGTTATTTAGGCTACTGGAGGATGTTTGAGGGAAGAGCGACCACATCCTGCCCTCCCCGTCCCCCGGAGCAGATGCTGGACCTGCTGGGTTCTTGCCGACTGCGTGACTGCTTTTGCTCTGTCCGCGCGCTCCGGGGAGCCGCAGCTCTGATAAGTCGGCGGTGAAATCGAGAGCCGGTGATTACTGCTAAGTGTCTGGTTTCTGCCATGTATCCCTGCTGCTTCCCGTTCCCGGCCGGGCCCGCTGGGTCTGGAGTTGGCTAGAGCCCGCCCCCTCGCTCGGCTGCAGGTTCATTGTGTACCTTCTGCAGTGGAGATGGGTTTGTTTACACCTTCTCTGCAGGGCAAGCTCGGGTTGTTGTAGTCTTAAGACCTGTATCCGCCTAGCGATTGGCCTTTCTTTCTTCGGTCACCGGCCACGGTACTGGTGTTCATTCCACAATATCTCGCCGAAGCACTAGTAGCTATATACAAGATTCTTTTCTCTTCCTCATGCCATAAACAGGATTTGGTCTATAGATTTCGTCGGTCCTATTCCACAGCGCTGTAGTTTATAGAGTGTGTAACTAACTAGTTCTGCTGTACAGAATCATGTTTTGAGATCCGTGAAACGCCTTAGGATTTTTTTTTAAAGACATAAACATTCTACATGACACGTTTGTTGTTGTCGATGATGGCTTTACCCTGTATTGTACTCAATAAAGTATTTGGTGCTTGTGGGGTTTAAGGATACCCATCCATCTCTGTATTGACAGTATAATGCCTTCTTAGTTTTGTTTCAGTTTTTGTATTGTTAAGACTCCTGTGTAGACTGAAAGACCAGTTTTGATTTAGTTACATGAGTACATATTTGTTGTTTAGTATTTGGCTCTGATAGTTCAGGAAGTTAAGTTTTGAGTAAACAAGCCCTTTCAAAAGATGCAATGCAGCCATGTATAAGTCCTGGAAACCACAATTAATGAAGTCAGTGATTTGGAACATTTGTTTCCAGTGGATAGCTTTGAGAATCAGTATAGAGAAACATCAGGCTTTTAACTAATTTTTTTTTTTTTTTTTTTTTTGCAAATTTGTGAACGTAATATAATGTAGACATGAAAAATTTACACAAAGTAGATTTTCCAGCAGGTATTCTAATGAGGCTCATAATACCGACCTGAGATTTAGCATTGCACTTTGCTAACTATGCAGTAGGTCAGTGATTTATTTTGTATCCAAGTAGTGTGAAAAGTAGTAGTGTGAAAAGAGCACGGAGGTAAACTTGAGCCTAGTACCTACAGTAAAGACCTGCTTGGATGTGCTGTTGGAAATAGATCTTAGTTGTACAGTTGAAGCTACACACAACTCTGAGACAGAAGTCTGTGGGAAAATAACCCTAAATCATAAGGAAGTTTATGGGAAAAAAGGAGTTAGGTTCATTATATAGTGAAACTGTTGACTAGAGAAAAGTGTTATTTTGATGAACATGTCATTGTTCAAAGGCTTGTGGAACACACGAGAAGTTCATGAATTAAACTTAGGTAATAATTTGAGACTAATGAGTAGTCGGAGTTGCAGCTGAAGAACAGCTGCTTGTAGATTGGATTATATACAGAAAAAGATAAAGTTTGAGCAACCACATATCTGTTTTGCTGAGTGCTACAGCAGTGTTTGCTCCTACTCAGATTATTTTGAGAACTTTGTTGTGTAGGTGGACAAACATGTTCATTGTACATAGAGGTAATCCCTAAGGGAGACATTCATATATAGTTAAGATAACTATTGTAAAGTCAGATAATTCTGGATTGTAATCTCAGGGGCAAAAATAGTTGGGGGGGATTTGGGACAAGTTATTTGACTTTGCTTCCCTCCTGGTTTTTCCAACTGGGGTAAAAAACTTTAAAGTGTTAGTAAGAAAGTGAAAGGTAAATGAAGGTAGTTCTTAATTGATTACGCAGCATAAAATCTTGTAGTTTATGAGTAACGTTTAGTATTAGTTGCTTCTCTACAGTGAAATTGGGATTCTTTAAATCATACTAAAAAAGCATGGCAAGTGATTGTGTGTTTGCATGTACATGGGCAGATACAGAGGCACATGTGTGCATGTATGTGGAAGCAAGAGGACAGCCTGGGTGTTCTGCCTCAGGAACACTTTTTTTACATAGGCTCTGAGTTTTGAATCCCTCATGCTTGCAGCAAGTACTTCTTTGACACAGTGTGCTCCCCAACCCCAAATTATTGTTTATACTATTACAAATTCAGTCAAGGAATCAGAATTCCTTCTTGAGATAGTCTACTTTATTAATTGGGTGTATCTGAAAAGGGGCATTTGATAGATAATATGTTTCTGGAAAAAATATTTTTCATTTCAAAAGAGATCACCAGCCAAGCAATGTGGTTCATGGTGGTAGTATCAGCATTTAGGAGATTGAGACAGGATTGTGAATTGAAGGCCAGCCTGGGCTACATGAGACCTGTCTACAAAAACAAAACAACAAAACAAAAAACCAACTAAGTTTAGCTAGAAGTACAGTTTGTTGTATGTACTTAGGATTAGGTATGACATTGTACTCCGTGAACCTTAGCATTTTTCTTCCTAACATCAAAAAGCTTTTAGTTACAATGATTGACTTGTATTATGAGTCTCTTGAGGGTGAGGTCCAGGAGAGTTTGGTTTTGGTACTGGTGTTATTGCTATGGAATGACAGAATGCTTCTATTAAAAATTGTTGATGGATTAATTTTGACTTAGGAACCCATTTAGTAAATCTTAAAGTTAGTTGTAATTCTTACTTTCAGTTTTGTTCAGAAACCTACTTTACTTAATTTGTGAAAGTCCCCAATTTGCTACTGATACCATTAAATACTCCCTGTATTGGACACCAAAATGTATCTTTTAAAACAAATGCAAACCCCCAAATGCTTCCGTTAGCTACTTCTACAGCAAGCATAGTCTTTTTACTTCTTTTACAGTGCATCTCTTTCTGGTACTAACTCAGGCTTGAAAAGACACAGTGTTCTTTAGAGTAAGCCTGTTAGTGTAGTGCTCAGAATGTATTCCCAGAAAATGGACACTTCTCTATTAGATATTATTAAAATGAAACTCAACACTGAGTTTTACATTTTTTTAAATTATTGATATTGATGGTCAAGCTTGTTGTTAGTGTTTAGAAGAGCAAGAAGGCTATGTGAAATAGTGTGAATTTGAACATTTTTTTTCTAATTTCCCTTAGTTGAGAGGTTACTCATTTGTTTAATTGCTCACTTGAGTTAAACCAAACAAACATTGACAGAAATGTATTATGTATCAGAAACTGCATTAGATGCTGGAGGAGTAGGAGCGGGAAGGATGATGTTCCTTTTAAACAGTTTATTGGAGGTGACATAAAGAAGTGATTGTGGCACAGAACAGTAAGTACAGACCAGGCAAGGAAGAGAATTAGTGCAACAGCAGTCGGGAGAATGTGATTATCTGGTGTATTGTGACTAAAGAAGCCTTTTTAAGGGCTAAACTTCTCATAAAAACAGTGTCAACATGGAAGAAAATGTGGGCTGTCTGGAGAATAAACCATGCTTTTGGAAAGAGAAAGTTGGTAGATAGAGGAGCTATATAGAAGGCTTCAAATATAATCTGAGAAATGATAAAGGAGTACATCAGGGGTTTAGCCACAGAAATGGAAACAAAGGCCTCTTAGAGGGAGGACATCAACTGATTTGCTTTCTCCCATTGAAAACCCACTTTTTAAAGTTAAAACTCCCCTCTTCCCCCATTTTGGAGAGTCTTGCTGTATATCCCTGCCTGGGCTGGTACTGACTATGTGGTCCAGGCTAGCCTTGAACTTAGAGTACTCCTGCTTTGGCCACCATGTTGGGATTACAAACATGTGCAAGCACAGCCAGCTACTTTAGTTTCTTTATTAAGAAGATGACACCTAGCTGGGGGGGGGGGGGGGTGAAGGTATCACATACCTTTAATCCCAGCACTGTGGAGGCAGAGGCAAGTAGATTTCTGTGAGTTTGAGGCCAGCCTGGTCTACAGAGCTAGTTCCAGGTCATCCAGGGCTGTTACACAGAGAAACCCTGCCTTGAAAAACAAAAAATAAATAAGTAAATACATACATAAATAAAAGAAGGTGAAGCCTGACAGACCTGTACTCTGAATTCCCTAATCACTTCAGACTTCTTCTTGCCTAGAGTCAGACTGCACAGCATCTGTTCCTTTCCAGGAATGACTACACTCCCGATCAGATTTCCTTCAAGGAGTCTGTGGAACTATTTTTTCCCTTTATTTTTGTTTCTTCCTTCCTGTCAACTCCTTTTCCACATGCTTTCTTAATAGATGAGAATGCCCTCTAGTAAAACTCACTGGCATTTGAAGTTCTACATTCTACTTTTGCTGTAACTAATGTATTGATAGTGTTGTATCAGGTACTAAATTATCTCAGTTTTTACCAACTGTTTACTATGTTCATCCTAATTCAAAGAATAAAAGCTTTGAAATTCTAAAGCAGTGAGGCTTAGATGTACTTCATTCAACTGCCATAGGGCCAGTGAGTGCTAAGTATCTAATAATTATTTTAAAGTTAGAATATGTAAAACTATGCACCTGAAAGTATATCTACTTTATGATATTTAGGAACTATCAGTATCTTCTATTGTTTAAACTGTAGACAAGCGCTTCATTCATGTAGTCCTGCTGACAAACTGCTTCAAGTTACCTTTGAAATACCTATTTGATAGTCTGTTCCTTGTTGAGCAACAAAAAGACTTTTGTTTTACCTTTTTTCTTTTTTTTGAAGTACCTCAACCATAATCATTTTCTTTTAAATCCAGTTTGTTTTTGTTGTTCGTTTAAAAATAAATACACGCAAAACAAGGCTTACTTTTGTGTACAGAATAAAGTTCAAATTCCTTAGCTTGACATACAGAGCCCTTTATAATTTATTTATGTATTTTCTTCTGTGCTATTACAGCCTGTTTGCAGAGCTCGTGTGTGTGTGTGTGTGTGTGTGTGTGTGTGTGTGTGTGTGTAGCACAATCATTCATATACAGAACACTTCTCATAGGAAATAAGGGTCAGTTTACTGGTCTAAAGCACCAACTCTCCCTCCATTCCTGTTCTTTCTCCTTGGAAACTATGCCCCTATTTGCTTGAGTCATAGAAGAATGCTGTTTCTTAAGTGTGGTATGCAATTTTATATTTACTTATGTGGTTTCCTTTACCCAGGAATGCACTCCCAATACTCTATTAATAAAAGTCCTAATTTTTTAGGGTTAAGGGATAGAACTGCAGGACCTTGCATATGCTAGCCAAGAACTCTTATCATTGAGCTTGTTCCCAACCCCTGAAGTGGTGTTTTAGTTAAAGAATGATGAAGGAAATGAGCAAAAAGAATAGTATATAATTAAAGAGACTAGAGTAAAACAATTCTTTGATGCTTGCAATCATGTGGGACAGCCAAATCGATAGTGCTATAAAATAGAGAAGTTTTTTTGTTTTTTGTTTTTTTTTTTTTTGTAGGGGACAGTGGGGAGTGCAGTTCAGTTTTAAATTTCATGTGACTGATGGCACCAGCTACATGAAGTACTCTTATATTTTTCATTATGAGCCCAACCTTTAACAGCTGAGCCATCTCTCCAGCCCATGGAATGGATGTCTAGTAGTTGTTACTCTGAATTTATGATCTGAGTATTTTTGTGTAGGGAGAATGGAGACACACACAGAAAATGTGTGTTGGGATTAAGTATCAGAGTTCACACAGGCTAAGTATGTTCATTGCTGCTGAACTGTTTCATCTCCTAAATGGAGAGTTAAAGATTTGAGCACCCCAAGACAATGTGATATGACTGCATATGGTAGATAGGAGCTTTAAAAAGAGGTCAACAGGTGAAAATGAAGGTATAATCTATGAGAAATTTTCAGTTGCAGGCGCTGAAAGCCGTAGTGTTAAAGATGGGGTCTGTAGAATTCAGTTCTACTCTGAATGTGAGACTGGTTTTGCCAGGCTGTTTAACCTCTGGGCTTCAGTCATTTTACCTCTGTGGTGCATATACTTTTTGTATACAGCACTTTCACCTTCCATCTCTGTGATTGTCAGATGATCACTGTCAGCTGTTGAAAGGCTAAAAAAGAAGACAGTCAGAACCTTGTGAAATCATGGTGAGATATAGTCTCATAAATCATAGTAAATAAGTATTGGAGTGGTGGTGTTTCATAGCACTTCAAATGTACATTATAGTCAGGAGCCCCATTGCTGTGACTTGCCCTGCCTCCGTGACTTGCTCTGCCTCCCAGGGCTCAAGCTCCAGAAAATAGGGCTATGAGAAAGCATGATGTGTGTTTCTATCCCATTTAATTAGGTCTACTCTCACCTGCACTTAGAAAAGTGATGATAGGAGAGTGCTAAATCTATAATCCTAATACTTATTTTTATGTGTAGTTTGGAAAAATTACTTGTTCTTCTTTCTTCCTCTCAGAATAGTGGAGGAAAGCAAACCAGTTAAATATGTTTATTAAGTAACCAATTTATGAATGATTTGAAAGGTAACTATTAAGCTTTTTGGATCATCCACTGTTTTGATATCTTTCTTGGTACTTTCTTTGTTAGTATGTCCAGGTTAAACAGAATTGCCCCCTGAAAGTTATATCTGTACATTGAAGGGCATATAGGATTATGCAGATGACAAAGTAAATGGGAAATAATTATGTGTATCAACTAAAAATAACATTCATATGTTCAGTGTAATAGATCACCAAAGAATCTAAACATGAGTGCATTCTTCATGTTCCTTTGGTCTTCCATTTTGACTCATGCACCGTGCTGTGCACCCAGTAATGATGAAATTGATAGAACATTGAGAAGGTGCTGGTACCTTAAGTGCACCCTGTTTATAGAGCCAGGTGAATATAATAACAGATACTTTAAGAAGACTTTAAAAACACAAATTAACTTGTATTTTAAAGACTTATCTTAAATGACTTCTAGTTTTTTACTTCAGTATACTGAAGAATTTGGATGTATAGTGGTTTTCTTGATGTCAGCTTGTGCCACCACTGCAGGCTTGAGGCAGTTTTAAAAATCAAAACTTAACAAAAATCTTTTTTTTTTTTTTTTTAAAGATAGGGTTTCTCTGTATCACAGCTCTGGCTGTATAGGATTTGTAAACCAGGCTGGCCTTCAACTCACAGAAGAAATCCACCTGCCTCTGCCTTCTGAGTCCTGAGTGTTGGAATTAAAGGCATGTGCTATCTTGCCTGGGTGAGAAGTAAAATTGCTAGCAAGTCATTCAGTATTTAAGATAGTATTGGGGAAAGTTGATGGCAAGTATTTTCCTGAAATGTGGAAGACTGATTATATTTTAAGCTTGGGCTTGTTTGACCTTTGAAAGTAATGCTGGATTGGATTGAGAGATTTGAAGTATACTGTGAAATAATTGCATACTTGTGATGATGAATGAGTATGTAGTTGCTCACCTTCCAAGCCCAGTCATAAGTGACTCTTCTCCCATTACTGTATAGTGCATATGGTCTTCCTCTTCGTTAGTATGTTATTGATAGGGTAGTGTGCTAGTTCAAGGGGCTCTGTGAGTTTAGTAAACTTAATTCTAAAGAGATGCAACCTGGAAATAAGAGACTAAAGTGGGGTGGCTAGTGCTTTTATTATTTTCTGCACTGAAATGACTTATTTCCTGATCTCAAAATATAAGCAATCAATTTTAATCATCAATGAGATAGATGCTTTGAAGTTAGTACCCTGAAGGCTGGTGAGATGATTCAATGAATGAAGGCACTTGATTTGCTGGCAATCCTGAGTTCAGTCTTGGGAACTCGCAGTTAAGAATTAGAGAACTGACTCCAGGAATTTGTCCTTTCGTCTCCACACAGGTACTGTAGAATGCACATGTACACACACTCCCAACATACTAAATGAATATAGGCAAGACTAATTTTTCTTGAAAAGTCATAATGTTACATTGTTAATTCCAGTGACCTTGCTTAGTCCTATGAAATGGTAAATAATGTTTGGTGAAATGACTGCTGTATTAGGGTTCCAAAACAGGAATTGGATTGTCACTTGCAGAGATTTTAGTAATCTTGCTCTGAATCCAGTACAATTTCATGTGTTTCTCATAATGAATAGAGTGAAGAGGCACAGGAGCTGTAAACAATGGAGATTGCCAAGTAACTTAGTTACTTAAAAAGGAGCAGCTTGCCAGAGGAAGGGAAATTTAACCGTTTTAAATGTGGGCATGCATATATTTTTCAGCAGTTACATAGATCTAGAGACTCACATCTTGAAATAGTAGTGCTAATTATTTCCGGGCTTGGGCCATCCCTGGTGTATTAAAACTTTTAATTGCCCTGTTTTTTTTTTTTTTTTTTTTTTTTTCCCACTCATAATCCTCTGATGTCCTCCCTAACATTGTACGATCCCCACTGCCTGCCTCCTGCTAGTTGGGAGTGGAAGAGACTTCAGTGGTGGGTGTGTTTTGGGTTATATGAGCTCCTTCATTGAGCTGTGTTGTAGTTTCTATGTGTGTGGCTAGGGGATAATAGTATATTGTGAAACTTACTATCCCACATATCTCTTGTAAGAAGTGGTTTTGTTCTTTTAAATCACATTTGTCTCCTGTCATACTGGGTTGACTTGGTGGTGATGGAGTGGCTGAATACTGGAGCCGTTGTTAGCCAGAGGTTCTGTTATGCTAGACTATTCTTGGTGGAGTTTTGAAATGACACAGCCTGGTACAAAGAAAGGCAGGTGAATTCAGTGTTCATGTCAAGAAGTTTCATATGTTATGTGGAGTTCTTACATGCAATTTTAGTTATTTTTGATGAATTAAATTTAAGAGCACTTTAGCATTAAAATGGTTGTGACTGCATGTAGTTTTTTTTTCTTCCTTTGCAGTCTTCCTCTCTTATAGGAGAATTTGGTGTTTAGCTATTTGTTTCAGCCTTGTTGTCTCCCTAGCAAAAAGAGAGAAATTATTGAAAAAAGAGAAACTTTTGGGTTTTCAGATGGAAACAAAAAGATATGGAGGGCTGGGCTCAAAATAGTTACATTTGCTTTCATTGTTTCGTTTCCTCTCATAGTTTTATTATTTTCTTTAATTCTGTGATTAGTCAGGATTTTTCTCACATATATCAGTAATTGCTTTCACATTATAAAAGTACAACAGAAAAAGTATAATTTCTTTTTTGAGACAGGAGCTACCCTCAAATGCAGACTTCCTTCTCAGTAGCCTCAGTGTTGGCATACACATGTGCACCCTACAACTGGCTTTATGTTGTAAACAAGTACATATATTGTCATGAAATGTATACTTGGGATATTGGCATATTCCTGGATTGGGGTAAGTATGTTTTATCTATGAACCTAATGTTTATTTAGTTTTTGTGGTATTGGGACTTGAACCTTAGGACCTTGTACATGGTAGGCATTCTACAGGCATTCTACTACTGACCTACATGCCTAGTCTTTTTGTTTGTTTTGTTTTGTTTTGTTTTGTTTTTGAGACAGGGTTTCTCTGTAGCCCTGGCTACCCTAGAACTCATTTTGTAGACCAGGCTGGCCTGGAACCCACAGAGATCCACCTGCCTCTGCCTCCCCAAGTCCTGAGTGCTGGGATTAAATGTGTACACCAGTACACCCCCCCACTTCCCCCACCCCCTTTTTTTAAAGAAGACATAAATTGACAGAAGGTACATGTTCATGTATATTAATTTCTCCTCCATCTTCTAAGGTATAAATTACTTATATAATGCCACCTAGTTAAAATATGTAGGTTAAATGCTAAAACCATTAAGAACTGATGAGAGGGAACTGATATCTGAAAAACGAAACATCAAAAAGGAATTGCAAAACAAGGAAGATGGTGAGGTGGCTCAGTGGTTAAAAGCACTGGCTGCTCTTGCAGAGGACTCAGGCTTAGTTCCTCACACCCACACAGCAGCTCACAACCATCTATAACAGTTCCAGGGGATATGACACCATTTTCTGGCCTGCACAGGACCAGGCATACACACAGTGCATGTACATGCATGCAGACAAAATACTCAAACACATAAAATAAAAATAACTCTTTACCTGTGAACATGAGGGTTCTGTTACTCCTAAGTATCTTCTCTTCCTACCTGTGGCTGTATGCTCATGAAGAGCATTGTAAATAATTGACAGTGTATAGGAGAAAAAAAATTCACAGAAAAGTCATTTAGCTCTTCATAAAGGGCTCTGATGAGACAAGATCAAGGAGTATACGAAACAGAGTTTGTTAAAAACCACACGTAGATTTTCCAGATGTATCCCTTCCGCCAAACAACGAAAGCTGTCAGATCATGCAGACCTCCATATGTGAAGGGGAGGACTGTTGCTGACTGCTAGGAGATCACTGAAGGAAAGAAGACTCAGAGGAAGGTGAACAGGGTAGGAGGTGTCCTGACAGGAGAGGAGAAGCAAACCCCAGACTTGGAGCTTCTCAATATTCATGGTACAGTCGGTCTTGCTCCTTGACCTTTGCTCCTTGCTGTGTCCTCCACTTCTTTCCTGCCTGCTTGCATACAAGGCCATTGTCTCTATCTCAGCTTATCCCAGGGCCCTTCCTTTTGATCCACAGAGGTAACCAAGTATGGCTTTGAGGCAGTCAGATTTGCCTATTGGAAAATAAAACATGATACCTTGCGTGGACACTTCTCCCAGTAACCTCTGATATATATCTGACCCAGTACTGTCAGAATATTATTTGTCTATACAGACATATGAGAATGAATTTTCAACTTGCATATCTTGAGCTTCACTTCTGGCTAATACCAAATCAAAGTCAGAATTATGTCCCAGCACTTGGGAGGCAGAGCAGCAGGAGGATAAGTTCAAAGCCAGCCACAGCTGTATAACAAGTTTAAGGTCAAATTGGATTTTAAATACAGAGCATAGTATTTTATACCATAGAATTCCTGTAATTACCAGTAATCTAGGATGTGTACTACCTAAATAAGGGGGGGGGGGACTAAGAATATTATCTCTGCCACCCCACCCTAGTTTATTTTATTATTATTATTATTATTATTATTATTATTAGGCATAAATTAGAAGTGTTGGATTCCCTAGACTTAAAGGTAAATCACCTGAAAGTGGATTTTAGGATTTGAATTTAGGTCCTTTGTATAAGCATTCATGCTCTTACGTGCTGAGCTGTTCCTCCAGTTCTCCATTTCTTTTTTAAAATTGCTATTTTGAGACAAGATGTCTCTTGCTATGTTACCCAAACTGGCTTTGAACTTGTAATCTTCCTGCTTTGGTATCTTGAGTAGGTGAAATGGTAGACATACACTGCCAAGCATCTAATATTTATTTTTATGCATACTTAGGAGATATTGATTGATGATTGGATTGATGGATGGGTTGAGACCAGGTCTCTTGTAGAACACCTGATCCTCTTGTCCTCTTCTCCCAGGTACTAAGATTATTGGATCCAATGCTCCCTTTTTCCCAAGGGTTAGGATTACTGGTATATGCTACCACAGAAATCAGGAGTCTGCCATCCATTGTTATGAAATCCTTCCATTGTATAGGCTGTTCATAGTTTATATCTTTGTTCAGCATCTTATGTTTGTTCATAAAACTTTATATTAAATGAGCTAGAATTAAGTAATTGCTGATATATAACTTTAGTTCTTTCCTTTAAAACAATTCCTTAATTCATTTACTTATTTGCACATAAAATGTGGTAATTGTACTCAGGTTGGGCTACTCTACTGTCAATGACATTCTTACCTATAGCATAAAATCTAATTGGCCTTTAATAATAAAAACTCAAAAATTCAGATATCAGGAGGTGAAAGCTAAAGATCAGAGAAGCAAAGTGCCCAGCCACTAGAGAGTTCTTACCTCTAACTATTCTCAGACTGCTTCCTCAGAAGGCCTCCTCCAGACTACTGCCTCAGACTTGACTGCTGCTCAGACTTGCAGTGAGCTCCTTCTCCCTCGCCTTATATTCCTCTCTCTGCCCTTCCTTTCTCCACCTCATTAGTGCTGGGATTAAAGGCATGCCACACCAAGTGCTGGGAACACCTTTGTGTGAGCTCTGTTTCTCTCTTAGACAGAGTCAATTTCATATAGCTCAGCATGGCCTTGAACCAAGAGAGATCTGTCTGCCTCTGTCTCCTGACTGTTGGGATTAAAGGTGTGTACCATGTACCACTGCTGCCTGACCTCTATGGCTAACTAGTGTGACTGCTGGGATTAGAGGTGTGTGCAACCACTGCCTGGCTTCTGTAAGTAACTAGTGTGGCTGGCTTTGCACTTTGATCTTCATGATGGGAGACATCATTCTGTAAATATGTTTCTCATACTGGTTACTGAATAAAGCACTGTTGGCCAATAGAAAAGCAAGATAGGCGGAACTAGGAGACAAGGAGGAGTTGAGGAAGTAGTAGGGAGAGTCAAGATGGAGAGACTGGAGAGAGCAGAACCGCCAGCCCCCTCTCTCCGGTAAGATAAGACCACATGGTGTAAGGAGTAGGGTTTTTCTGCCCACTGCTGGTCTTGTCCCGCCGCCTCGCCAGCCCCAAATAACATACAGAGACTCTGTATTTGATATAATGCAGTTGGCCAGGTACTAGTTTCTTATTGGCTAGCTCTGTCTTAAGTATTAACCCATTTCTATGTATTTCCATGTGGTCTTACCAGCGAGAGGCGGTAAGACCATATATACATAATGGCATCACCCATCAACGTGGAAGTACTTAGATTAATAGAAATGGGTTAATAATTAAGACAGAGCTAGCCGATAAGAAACAAGTAACTGGCCAACAGAATTATATCAAATACAGAGTCTGTGTGTTAATTGGGGCTGGCGCCGTGGTGGGTCCAGGCCGGCAGGGAAAACCTATTCTAACATCTTCAGGCAAGCTTTGTTAGATCATAAAATGTCACCACACATACCCTTTTACTTTTGTCTCAGATTAGTTGGCCATTGAGTATTTGCTGAATATTGGTTATGTCTTAATTGGCATTGTTCTGATTACTTGATGTACAAGACAGTATCAGTGATTTGGGGACATAGCAGAAACAAATCATGGTATGTATTGGGAACTGAGGGAAGGTTTACTTGTTTGGACTTATATATGCCTAGGAATTTTGTACTAGCATACTTAGGTGACTGCTGAAGAAAAGAGGAAGTGAATAACTTGCTCTCAAAAGGCCACATTGGTATTGAGGGAGAAGAGTGACATTCAAACACCTTTTTTGTTTCTCATGCCAAATCTCATGGGTTTAACCTTTTACCATCTTTCAAGAATTAACACTAAGAACAATAGAAATGTATCACAACACTCTTAGAATACAGATTTAGAACCCTTAGGAAGTAATTTATATTTTAGTTTTCTTCCATAATATGTTCTCCTTAACCATTCCATCATTATGGATACCACTTTTTGCTTTGGGATGGGGAAAAGACAATTCATTACAACCCTGTGAAGCACTCTACTGTGCCTTTAATTTGGCAGGTGTTGATTGACTTCTTTGTCACTCTACATTACAGTTCATGTGTTTAGCAGTCTTCGTGTATTCATACTTCACTTTGTAGAATGGTGAGCTTATAAAATTGAACTTACAATGTTTTATGTAAAATAAGAAAAGTAGGTTGTAAATATAAAGAATAAAGGGGGCCTCATGTGGTGGTTTGAATAAGAATGGTTCCCATAGACTCTTAGGCTGAATGTTTAGTCACCAGGGAGTGGCACTATGTGAAAGGATTAGAAGGATTAGGAGGTGTGGCTTTGTTGGAGGAAGTGTGTCACTGAGGGTGGACTTTGAGGTTTCAAAAGCTGTGCTAGGTCCAGTCTGATATGTGTTCTCTGTCTCTGTCTCATCCTGGTGTCCCCATCAGGTTATAGCTCTCATCTGCTATTCCAGCATTGTGCCTGTCTGCTTTCTGCCATGGTAATGGACCTCTGAAACTTGCCATAATGATAATGAACTAAATTTCTGAAACTATAAGTGATACCCCATCTAAATGTTTTCTTTTGTTAGAGTTACATTAGTTATTATGGTTTTTCTTCATAGCAATAGAACAGAGACCAGGACACGTCAAGAACACATGATTTTTAATGAATTTACTTGATGATATGCACTTCAAGTATGTAGGGCGAAGAACCTTTTCTCTCCCTTTGGGATATTCAGCGATTGAGTATCCTAAAATAAACATTCTGACATGGTAATATACTCCTTTAATCCTAGCGCTTAGGACACAGAGACAGGTGGATCTGTGTAAATTCTAGGCCAGCCTGGGCAACATAGTGAGACCATCTCAAAAGTTAAAACAAACCAACAATAAGCAGATTACCAGGGAGATGAGTACTCAGTATGGGTTAGCACTCTGTACCCTATCCCAGAGGGACCAGGGAATGGGGGATGTAGAGTTAAGTGTACATCCTTACAGGTGAGGCAGTGGTCCTGAAGGACAGATGGTAACTTGATGCAAAGTTTTTATGAGCTGAGTGTGGTGTCAGTGTTGGTCTTGTTTTTTTTTTTTTTTTTTTTTTTTTTTTTTTTTTGTTCACTACTTCATTCTTCTATTAGATATCTGAAGGGATGGTTGAATGTGTCCTGGAGGATTTGACCTTTAAGATCAACGAACATCAAAGAAAATCCTTCACTCATTTGCTGTTTGTCAGATGCTCTCATCTAAGTCTAAAGCTGCATATTTTAGAGTATCATTTTCAGATCCTTTGTAAATTTTATTTAACAATTTTTTTTAGTTCTTTTATATTCTGGTTGTATTCCCACTTATTGCCTCATAGCATGATTTGAAATAGGTGAAGTATATGTTGATAAAAAGTTGCTATATATGTGTGAGTATGGAGCATAGGAGTATGTGTAGATAGGAAATAAGGTAAAAATATGACTCCCAGACAAAATAAAAGTCTGCTGTTCTAACTGCACTATTTGGAGGATAATAACAGTGTGTGTAACTGTAGATCCAGGCAAGTGAAATTTGACTCTTGATTCTACTTCAATAAGGTTGTAACTTTTGGCAGGTTGCTTTCTAAACACATTTCTTCATTAACACTGAGAGAGACTAATTTGAGGAGTGAACTATGTTTGTTAGACATAGTTTTGGCACGTACATATTAATATAGAGTAGACTATAGATTTTCTTATTGAATAGACAATAAAAGCAAAAGAGATGCCCGTTTTGAAAAACAAACTCAAATGACATTTCTGTTTTGGATAGTTAGAATTAATTAAATCAAGAGGAAGTAGGGAGTGAATAAAGTCACGAGACACAACCGAAAGAGGACAGTAAGATAGAGAGCTGACCCTCCTGCTTCAGTGAGTTTTTAGTTTACTAGACTTTTAATAGGATTTAGCCAGTTAACATATCTCAATAGATTAGCCTGCACTTGAACACACACACACACACTTTTTAAAAAAGTGACTGTAAAGAAAAATAATCAGTTTATCTAGAAAGTTGGACAATTAGAATTTCACCATACCCCAATAAAATTTGTAGGTTGATTACTAAAATAATTTAATATTTCTATAGAGGAAAAAGAAAAATAATAAACAGTATTTGGTCCTCAAGTCAGTAGTACCCTCATGTGACACTACTTGTGCTATATTCCCTGTCATGCTAATGTTAAGACAGGTGGATTATAAGTTCCAGGCCAACCTGAGCTACATAGTAATACCCTGTCTCTTTCCCAAATCATATGGTTCTTTGGAAATATATTATTATATGCTAGCACTAAATTTACAACACATCATTGTAATTGCTCATCAAAGTTGAAAAGTAAGAACACAAAGATACTTCTCCTTAAAAGCTCATACATGATTAAATGTCTTACCTGATTCTTTCTTAAGATTGCAAAGGGAGTATCCTAATTGTCTTTCTTACCGTATTCATTTCAGAAAGTCATAAAGAATGCCAGATTGCTCCAACCCTCAGACTTGTGGCCACCCAAGGGCTGGGGTTGCAGGCAAATCAAATCTGGTGAATTTTTTAGGGTTTCTCATAGACACACGGGCTTTATGAAAATGAAAGTGTCTAAAGTCTCATTGGTAGTGAACAACATCTCATATTCTACTCATTTATTCTCTCACTTCTTCCTGTGTCTTTTGTTGGTTTCTATTTATCTTTTGCTAGTTTTCATTTTTCGGGTGTATTTAATAGAGTATTCTATAGATATAGATTGCATTTTTCCTTAGCAGTGTTTATGATCACTGACTTACAGTAAACTTAAGTTGTTAGAGTTATTTTAAATTAGTTTTCTGTAACCATTTTTCTTCTCAAATTGGTCATGTGAAAGTTGGTGGTTAAGATTTCTCTGGCTAGTATTTGATACCGGTCCCTGAAGTTAGAATCAAGTATTTAATCGATTAAATATTTGAAATTATTGGGCAGGCATAGTTAACACAGTCTTCTAGAATAAAGAAAATTTTCTTTATTTCATCATGCAAAAGCAGTAGATTGAGTGTGTAAATGAAACAAAACCTTGAGCTACACTGTAGTTAAGCTTCCAGTTGAGTGCATAGCATTCTAAATGCTGATAGTTCTAACATGTCTCCCTGCCTGTCTGCCTGCCTTCTTCCTTCCTTTTCTTGCCTCCCTTGCCTTCCTTTCCATCCCTCTCTTCTTTCATCCCTCCCTTTATTTTCCCCAAGACTGAGTTTCTCTGTGTATTCCTGGCTGCTCTGGAACTTGCTCAGAAGACCAGGCTGGCCTTGAACTCAAGAGATTTACCTTCTGAGTTCTGGGATTAAAGGCATGTGCCACCACATTGTACTCCCAAATGTTTATGCTTGGGTTTCCCTGATGGTAAAAACAGTCATCTTGGACAATCCTTGCTGTTTGTGAGTCTGTAGTATACTGAACAAGTACATTCAATATAGATTAGCCCCAAAAGACAATTGTTTTTAGAGATGAGTTTTAAGTGATAAATGCTGCTAAGAATGTCACAGAATACTAAATTATTTTTAACCAGCACTGTATTGTTTTAAGATAATGGTACTGCTTGTTCTGGTGTGTAGCTGGTACCTCTCAACTGCTGTCAGTGACATCTTAGAGCTTAACGTACAGCATAATCAGAACTTGATCTAAAACAATATTTTAATTAATAAGACATTAATAAAGTGTGGAAGAGTTATCAAGTGCTTCAGTATTTTAGTTGATATTCCAGAAATCACACACTGTCAAGTAGACATTTCTTCCTATGCAGGGCCTGTGGAGGTCAGGTATTTCATCCACTGATGTCTCTGCTCTCAAACACTTAAAAGGCCTGTTTTGGCTGGGGTCTTATCGAACTGGTAGAATGTTTGTTTAGCATGTACAGGGTCCTGGAGTCTTCTACCACCACTAAATAAACACATTTCTAAAAACTGCTTTTGAAAATTACTAAGGTGTATTTATTTACATATATTTTATACTTTAAATTGTTTGAATTGTCTTTTGGAGATGGAGTTTGGTATGGTTAAGTATAATTTGGGTCCAAATTTGAAAAATCAGTTTAACTATTATAAAACAAATAGTATCTTTTTTTCAGTACTGTATTGAATACTGGGATATGATTGCAAGACATAATTTTATTTTAAGTAGTTAGTGCTCTGATGACCTCTGATGATTGCTATTATAGACTGGCCCCTGGTTATCCCTATGACCATTTTCTATAATAACCATTTTCATTTTCTGTTTTCATTCTTATTTGCTGTTTGGTAAAATGGCTTCTTTATCATTTCTAATGATATTTTCTTTGTAGAGCATATGTACCTTGATTATACTGTGTGGATCATTGACATGACTTTCTCCTTTATTTCACTTAATTTTATTTGCCTTATCACTAGGCTTTTGATCATTCTATGTAAAGAAGCCTATCTGCATCCCTTTTCATTTTTTTAAATGTTGGTTCTTCTCTCCTCCCCCACCCCCTTTCCCTCCTTTCCTGTTTCCTCTCTCTTCTTACCTCTCTTATGTTCTTTCTTTTCAGTTTTCCCTTTTTTTTGGGGGGGGGGCTGAGGTTGAACCTAGGATTTCACATTTGCCTACCCTTGGACTATAACACACCTTTTCATAGCCTTTTCCAGTGGTGACATTATAGTATGTACTTACTGTTTGTTTTCATGCAAGGTCAGTTTTGAGAGCAAAAGTATTTTGCTTGGCTCATTATTGTATCGATGACAGGAATGGCTGTGGCATGCTGTATATGCCTAAGAGTAAATACTTACTGAGTAAAGGTGACTATCATCACATTTATGTTTGAGAGCTTCAGAGCAGTGTTGTATTGCTTACAATATTGTAATTGTCTCATCAAGTGCACCAAACTAAATGATTTGAAATTACTAATTATCTTATTCTAAATTTTTTTTTCCTATTTCTCATCTGGGTTAAGAGCAGTACTTTAATTGGGCCAAATCAGATACCCTGGATCCACCTTAACCCTGCTTCTTGTCCTTATTGCAAGAGTCAAATCTTCAGTGGGATGGTGCTACTGATTTCTGTTTCTGAAACACATCTAATGTCTGGTGCTTTATCTCTGCTGCATTACTGTCCCCAGGCCTTGTTTCTGTTGGATGATTGGATATCTCTATAACCACTCCAGAAGTCCTCTTTTCTCAGTCTCTTCCCTCTCCTGCAGCCAGCACTTCTGAAAACTCAATAGTAACTTCCAAACAGGGTTGAGTACTGCTTTGAGATTCAATAGTATATGTTACCTCATGATATGCTTTATTTTTTTCACATGTTTATCTTACTAACCAAAATTGGCGCAAATATTTATTTACTGTGCACTGCACACCAATCTTTGGCTTTGCCTGATTTAGTGATGACAGAATGAGTCCCTGTTCTTGAGGGACACAAACTGTAAACAGAATTCTCGGTACAGTTAAGTGCTGTTTGTTATTCATATAAAATTTGGCATGTGAAAAAGAATGTTGACTCATGGATGGGGGGGAGAGGGGTTGAGAAATGCGCTCTGAGGTGTAGTATTTAGGAGACCACTGTAAGTGGTAGGATGGAACTCTTCCAACTTGAAGAACCGATTAGTATAGATTCTCAGATAGGGAAGAACTGGAATGGCTGGTGTGTGATGAATGAGAGGGACAGCAGAGAAATGTGAGAGCAGAGGAGACAGGCAGACAAGTATTAACTTGGATAAGATGATATAGTTGAGGGAATCATGTGATATGCCTTAGCCTGATCATTGTTTGAAAAAATGCACTTGCCCTTGGAACCAGGCTTTTTCTTTGCACTACCAACCAGCTCCCAAGTCATTGCACAGAGACTTCTAATTAGCTTTGAATGCCTGGCTCTGCTTATGCTCATTTTGGCTAGTTCTTTTAACTTTAATTAACTTGTTTCTCTTTATCTACCTTTTGCCTCATGGTTTTTTACTTTTTCTTTCTCCTGCATGTCTTACTTTCACTGCTTCTTGTATTTGGCTGTCTGGAAGCTGCCTTGCTTCTGGCCCTGGGTATCTCTCTGGTTCTCTCCTCCTCTTCTCTATTCTCTATCCTAGATTTCTCCTCCTCTTTATCCTTTTTCCTTACCAGCCTTACCTGTCCTTTTTCCTGCCTAGGTATTGGCTGTTCAGTTTTTTGTGAGACCAGTCAAGTACTTTAGGCAGGCAATGTGAAACGAACACAACACCTTTTTATGTAATTACACAAATGCAGCATACACAAAAGTAACACACTTTTATACAGTTAAGGTAATGTTCTGTAGCATAAACAAATGTAACACATCTCTGAGTAGTTAAAATAATATTTCACAACAGAGCAGTCTCTGAATAACACACTAAGTCAATACTAATTGATAGAATTGATTCTTTCATTTTGTTCCAAGATAGGCAAGATTTTGTGGTGATAATACTGTTTATGATTGAATAAATCCACTGAAGATCAGCACACTAGCAAAGTCAAGCCACAATAGCTGTAGAGGGCAGTTGTGGCACACACCTTTAATCCCATGACTCAAGAGACACAGGCAGATGGATTTCTGTGAGTTTAAGGCCACCCAGGGCTACATGAGAACGAATTAGTCTAAATGAGTGCCAGAGCCTTAATCCCAGTCCTAGAGAGGTAAATAAGGAAGAAGCAAAGGGTCTTATGGGAGAGTCAGTTTCTAGTCACTGGGAAGACAGGATCTCCACTTCAGCCTTGGTAGAGGTAAGCTACTGGCTGGTTGTTTTGCTTCTCTGATCTTCAACTTGAACTGCAATATCTGTCTCTGGGTTTATATTATTCGTGTTACATATTTTTCAGTTTGAATCATTTCAGACTTACATAAAGTCTTTGAAGAAAACAAACCAAAATGGACTTGGTGGAGTGATGGTTGAATTAGTAAGCTGTGGACTTGTTAACCCTTGGATTTTATTATTTTAAGTATTCAAGGAATACCTGAAATAATTAATTTCAGTGAAAATTTTCTGTTGTAGTAGAAATGTTACATTCATTCATTCACTCATTCAGTTATTCAGGTAGTTACCATAGGCAGAGTATTCTGCCATATTCTAGTTGAGATTATAAGATAGCCCTGACCATACTCAAGATTCAGTTAGTTGTATTAATTTTTTTGTAAAATTAATTCTGAAAGACTAAATAGGTTAAAATGACAAATCGGGACATGAAGGGCATTGTCTGGCTCTCTTGTTCTCTCCCTCTGCTTTATGCACGCATGCACACCTTTAAAGTCTGGTTTTATTCATGCATGCACACCGTTAAAGTCTGGTTCTATTCACGCATGCACACCTTTAAAGTCTGGTTCTATTCACATGATCCATCTTGCTGCGTTGCTGCTGCTAGGTGCTTTCTAGATGTTCAAATTAGTCTTGGAAATATGGTAAACTAGGCCAAATAGGAGTCAGTGAAATTATTGCTTTTGTATTCTTAACTTTTTATTCTGAATAAAACTCCAGAATATTTTTTTGTTGCTCTTGGCAGTCTTGCTTGCACTGCTGCTGTACCCCCACCTCCCAGACCCGACCTGCACCCACTGCGCACTGCTGTACTTGGTGGAGTAGAGCTGTGTTCCTTGAGCCCAAGTGGAATGGTTCATAAAAAGTTTGAGGGAAATCACTTGTTGTTCATTTATTATGTACTTATATGTTAGAAAAAGTTACAGGTTTGTAATGTGGTAACATTAATTATTTAGGCTCATGATCACTTTACAACCTTGGAAGCCCCAGATCTCTGAAAATCATTTTTTTCCCCCCTCAGGCAGTAGCCTAATAAAACCTAACCTGATATAAACTCACTGGTTTTGAGCCTGACTAGAATTTTATTAGTGATGTTGATCTCCTGTAGTTATTTAGTTCCATGTTTTACCTCAAACAGAAGATTGTACTTTGTGAATAAGCAAGGCTGTCACTAATACTATTTTGGAATACTCTGATAAATTACATTTTAAAATAATAAATAAATGTTTAAACTTGTCTAATCACTAAAATTCAGGCGAGAGTGCAGCTAACAGTAAGTATAGGGAACAAATATGTGTCTAAAGCACTGTCAGAATAAATACAGGTTGAAATGTTAACAATGTTTCTTAGTTACTGTGATAAAACACCATGAGCAAGGCAACTTAGAGAAGGAAGGATTCATCTGGAGCTGATGGTGCTAGAGGAAAGGAGTCCATCACCATTTGACAGGGAGTGTGGCAGCATGTTGGCTAGCATGGGCGCTGGTGTAGCAGCTGAGAGTTCACGTTCTGATTTACAAAGAGGAAGCAGAGAAAGCCACCTGGGAGCTCAGGCTGCTTTTGTGACCTCAAAGGCTAACAGATCCTCCAACTTACATACCCAGGATATATTTCTTTAATTGAAGATACAGTTGAGAATTGAAGTTTTGAGGCATTGTTCCTCTCCATGTTAGAATTTACCTTCTTGTTGTTAGAATTGGTATAGACAGTAGAAAGAGAACTCTGGAGGCAGAGGATAGGACTTGAGACCCTGTTAAAGAATATGGGCCACAAGTAGGGAGTACAAATCTTTAGGAGCATTTGGAACCTTGGGGGCAGTGAAGTAGGAAAGAAGCAGGAAAGATGTATGTGAGTAGCATTACCAGTACAGTAAAGTCTTGAACACCTAAGGGGGAAAAGCAAGCAAGCAGCCTTTGAGCTTGGTAGACATGGACTTGACAGTCACTTTAGCAGACTGGCCAGAGAGCGAGTGGGTTGGTGAAAAGGAAAGAAGCCATTCCATTGTGTCTGAGTACAGCAAAGACCTATGTTTCAAATGAAACATTTCAAAAAGAGATTTAAAAAGTCAGAGACTGAAAAATCTGTGATAAAGTAAATAATTACTAGAATAAGCATGAGAGTAAATTAAGAATGATGAAATATGTGGAAATAGTAGAATGTAGCATGGTTATATTGCTTCAGCTTTCAGACGGTACTCAGATGAAGTTTACTGTATAGCTGAGGTGTATCTGTATCTGTATTCTGTACTAGTTTCCCAGAGTGATGCTCCTCCCAACATTCATAGATGCCAGTTGTTAGACACATGGTCTGACTACAGCTTTGTTTCATGAGACAAACACATGTGAGTGTGTGTGTGTGTGTGTGCGCGCGCGCGTGCGTATGTGTTCACACAACTAAGTGATTCTAGTGGAATTAAAATTAGTTTCATTAGGTGTAGAATTAATCTCATTATTGGGGTGTATCATAGTTAATTGTTTCTTCTTTTAGACACAGATGTTCTATTCTTCCATGGGCTTCATTTAAATTGTGAGTTATTTCAAAGGCAAACACTTTTTTTTCTTACAATAAAGGGTTCCTAATTAGAGGACTGTGGATACCTAATTACCTTACAGTTACCATTGTAAGATATAATAGGTTGACACAGAAATGATAGCAGGACATGCAGTAATTGTAGTCCTTAAGCAAAAAATGCATTTTTTTCATATTTTCATTAGAAAAAAAATGGCATTAAAACCAATGTGTTATCAGCATTTCTTTGAATCACAGCCATTTCTATAGCCTGAAAATAGGACTTTGTAAATTCCTTAGTGTATACTTGTGCATGAATTAAAAGTGCTTTGTGTGTTTGGTTCAATTCTTTGTTACAGTTGTCTTTGCTTTCTTTTGAAACTGGGTCTCATGTAGTCCAGGATGATTGGAACTCACTGTGTAGCCAAAGCTGATCTTAAACACCTACACTTTTATCTCCCAAGTACTGAGATTACAGGTACAATCTTTTCATAGGAATTTATGTGGTACGTAGGTTTAATATATTCCCTTTTACATTTATTATGAACAGAAGGAGGCAAAGTTTAAGAAAGGACTCAATTATTTATTCATCCATTCAGCAGTTCTTTCTACCTTAAACACTTTTGCCAGAAACTCTAATAAATTCACTACTTACTGGGTAAACATAGGAAAATGTTGAATGATTGGAAGGTTGCTTTAAATGAGGGATTTGGCTCTAGTTCATTAGGTAACATGAACTTTTAGGCCTTAGCCAAAGTTGGTTGCCCTAACATTGCTATGACACCTTGGGTGACTGTCCAGGTAGCCTGCTGTTTCTGTCTTCATTTGTACCTTTGGAAGTTGCACACTTGCACTTCCTGCCTACCCTAGTATTGTTATTTTCCTTCTCAGGTCTTTGATGAGGTTGAAGACTAGACAGTCATAGTAATATCCTCTCTTACCTTAGTTAGACAAGATTTAGACTTTTCAGATTAGGGCTGCACCCAGAGTAATCATTGTCATGTCTTTACCCTGATACTGGACATGTAGTATGTATCTGTTGCCCAGTGTTGCTCTTGCTGTTAGTAGGTTTTAATTAGTGTATGTTTACTTTTACTTTTCCTGGAATATACTTGACATTTGTTATCATTGTATATAGTTTTTATATCAGGTGTAAAACTTTCTTCTTGAGACTAAAAGAGAATTTTAGGCATCTGGTCTGTGGACCTGAAAAGGCGGCCACACCCCTATGGGTGTGGCTTCAGATGGACCATGAAAGAAAGGAGCTGGAGGCATGGCTTTCCTTTTCTTCCTGTTTCTGTGGGTCAGTGGATCCGGTAGGAAGAGCAGGGAAACTTCTGCAGGCATTTCTTTGTATTTTTTGTGTGTAATTATTCCCCAATAAACACCCATTTATCATTTAGCTTGGGTGTAGTGATACAATTACATCCTCACCTGAGTTAAAGAACGGTGTGTTACTTACAAAGTGAACATTGAGTTATCTTCCTTATTTTTTTGAGACAAGGAAAAAATTTACAATTGACAAACATGAGCAGATAACATTATGGTGTTATGTGAAGAAAGGGGAACATTCCTCCACTGCTGGTGGGAGTGCAAACTTGTACAGCCATTTTGGAGATCAGTATGGCGGTTCCTCAGGAAAATGGGAATCAGTCTACCACAGGACCCAGCAATCCCCCTCTTAGGCATATACCCAAATGATCCACATCCATGCAACAAAGACATTGCTGAACTATGTTCATAGCATTATTTGTAATAGCAACAACCTGGAAGCAAGCTAGATGCCCCTCAACTGAAGAATGGATGAATAAGATGTGGCACATTTACACAATAGAATACAACTCTGCAGGAAAAAAAAAAAAACAATGGAATCTTGAAATTCACAGGCAAGTGGATGGAACTTGAAGAAACCATCCTGAATGAGGTAACCCAGTCACAAAAAGAGGAACATGGTATGTACTGTAGTGAGTGGAGAGGGAAATAGGAGAAAGAGAAGGGGAGGAGCAGAAAGCACGTGGGACTAGGGAGATTGAGCCAGGAGAGGAATAGACGAGGAGTGGGGGGGGGGGGAGCGAGGGAGGGAGGGAGAGAGAGAGAGAGAATAAAAGAGGGAGCCATTATAGGTTTGAAGAGAAAACTGAACCTAGAGAAATGTCAGAGATCTACATGACTGACCCCAACTAACAATTTGAGCAACAGTGGAAAGGCTACCATAAATGCCCTTTCCCTGAAAATGAGATCCCAAGAGCTGAGGTCACCTTTGTGTGAGTGCTGTTTCTCTTTTAAACTGGATCAATTTCATGTAGCTCAGGGTGTCCTTGAATTAACAGAGATCCAGCTGCCTCTGTCTTCCAAGTGCTAGGATTAAAGGTATGTGCCACCATTGCCTAGCTTCTGTTACTTCAGCCATCATTTGTGTATGAGATAGAACAGTTGAAGTATAATGGTAAAAAGAAGGTATGGTTGTCAGAAAATTTTAATAGGGGCAAATAGTGCAACTCTGGTCATTTGAAGGTAAACAAACAAGCAAAATAACCTTTTAGGACAAAGTTTTCTGTGTGGTGATAAATGTCTTAATGGACCAGAACCACTCAGTATGCTTCTCTTTCTGCCTCTTTAAGCTTGGTCTGTAATTAGCTAAAATATTTACTGTTTCTTAACAGCTATGGATTGAGGAGATAAAAAGAAGATATAATTAGAAAATTGTTTTAGGATTCTGGTCAGCCTCCAACCCTTGAAAAAACATCTTACTAATAATTTAATTAGAAGGAGCCCATGAATGTGTGGAACTTTGCATGGGCCTGGAGCATTATAGAGATATTGGGGGGCATGAGAGCTTTCTTAGATTGTTGCTAACTTGTGCATTATTGTGTTACCTTCCTTATTCATAGACCACTTCCAACATCCCTGTACTTTCACTGTCTTGCTTCATGGGGCCTGCCAGGAGTAAAACATGCTACTAGAATTAATATATGAGCAGACATACAAGTACTGGTTAACTTCCCCACCCCTACCATGATTACTTTTACCAACAGCAACCTAGTTTTATCAAAATTAACTAATTCCTACTTCTTCTGCCCTTTCTTCCTTCCAGGTGTCCTCTCTTCTGACATCCCTTTCTTTCTGTCTTAGCTTTATCCCATCTCTTTCAGCAGGGTCTCTGAAGTGCACGCATGTCTTATCCTTGTGGCAACCCTACTTTAGTTACCAAGGGTTGCAGTTTACATGCAGAGTCACCATGCTCAGTTTTGTGATACAGAAAATAATTCTTGAAAACCTGGTATGCTATCAAGACTGTACTTGGCTCTTCATGCCTTATGTGTAAATGCTTAGTTGGTTTCTTACCTCATTTTGGATTGGAAACCTTAGAAACATCATTTTTACAAATAATGTCCTTGTGCGTGCAACAACTCCAAAATAGTGAGTTTGGGTAAAAAGAATGTTGAGAAATTAAGGGCAAGGTAAACTGTAAGATTGTCGATTAAGAATTGAATCGTCAAAGTATTCTTAATGCTGTTGAATATAGTCAAGGATACAGTTAAAACCAGTTTTGGGGTCTGCTCACTTATGCTATTTAGAATCATTACATTTATATTAATGTATTTACTCTTCTAAGAGATTTTATTATATAATGTTTAGATTAGATTTATTCATATAATTACTATATTCACAGAAGTAGGTAGGTATTCCTTGCCTATTAAATAATGATTTTTAAATAGAAAAAGAGCATTATAATTTTCTGATGCTCATATAGCATAGTGATTTTACTATTTCTGTATGGGTTATATAATCACTAATATATCTCTGAAAGGTAATTGCTTCTACTTTAAATATGAGCAAGTCTTGGATCATGAAAGTAATGCATCAAAGTACTCTGTAATAAAATCAATTAATTTAAAAAGACATAAATGAAACATTTGCTTGGGCTAACCACATAATTTTCACATGATTAGTCCATAAATGTTATTGTTAAGTGTATATCTTTTAATTACAGCTAGTATTTATGGAGTAGCTGTTACTATTTTCTACTGTAGATGTAAAATGGATTCATGTGAAGTTAAATGATTTAATAAGACTACATGGCTTGTAAGTGCATAAGCTAAATTTAAGTAGTTAATTTTATTTCAAAATTCACTTATAAATAGGATTTATAGTACATATTTATTGACAAACTACTAGCATAGTTAATTGTAGCAAGTTATAATAGAGTGTAAAACATTTAAAAATTAAATGTTTACTTGTGTACAATATTTACAGGTATTTATGTGATACTGCATAGAGAACTGAGCAAATAAATGAACGTACAAATGAATGGCTAGTTTATTATGATTTTCTGCAAGTAGTTTTGTGGATCTGTTCATATAGGGTATGTGTGAACAGAACCAAGGGTAACTGAATTAATTTGGTTTCTTTAGTTATCCTTGGTTTTGACAGTTTAATTCTGTTATCATTGGTTTCTTAAGTATAGATTGAACTTTCCAAATCTGGAAATTTTAAATAGAAATTATCATATCTGACCTCATGTGACAGATTCCAGTCAAAATACAGGTAGTGATAGGTGTGTATGATATAAGTGGATTTCATGTTTACATTCAGGGCTCTCCTCCTAGGGAGATCTTATTTTATATATACAAGTGTCTAGACTCTGAAGACATCTGAAATCCAGGCCATTTCAGGTCTCACGTGTTTCAGATGAGGATAGTCTTTCTGGGATATGTTTATGATTCAGAAAGAACTTTGTGCTATAATTAACACAAAGCAGAATATATCTGTCTTAGTTGGGGTTTCTAGTCCTGTGCAGCATGAGTTCTTATAGGTCTTAATAATAAAATTCTGGAGTCAGATATTATGGTGGGGAGAAATCTGAAATATCAGAGAAACAAAGCAGCCAGCAACTAGAAAGTTACAGCTTCCCCAGACTGCCTGTTTCAGACTGCCGCCTCATCTTGCATCAGTCTCTAGGAATCCTCACACTGCACCTGTCTCCTCCCACCTTCTATTCCTCTCTCCGCCCAGCCATATCACTGTTTCCACTTCCCTAGTGCTGGGATTAAAGATTTGTGATCCTAAATTGCTGGGATTACCTTTGTGTGAGTTCTGTTTCTTTCATTCATTAATATCATTCATATATATATATATATATATATATATATGTACACATACATACATACATACATAGATACATATCCTCTTCCCATGCCCCCCCCCATCCCCTCCATGGAGTTCCCCCATCCTCCGACTCCACAGGGAGGGTGATGCCTTCCAGGAGGGATCATCAAAATCTTTCAGGTCATTTGGAGTAGGGTCTAGGTCCTCCACCCCCCCCCCCCCCCGCCTCAAGGCTAAGGGAGTATCCCTCCATGGGGAATGTGCTCCCAAAGTCCTTTCGAGCACCAGGAATACATCCTGGTTCCATTGTCAGAGGTCCCTTAGACTGTCCAGGCCTTCTAATTGAGACCCATGATCAGGGGGTCTGAGTCAGTATAATGCTGGTTTCCCAGCTATCAGTCTGGGGGTTCATGAGCTCCCCCTTGTTCAGGTCAGCTGTCTGGGGTTTTGTAGCCTGGTCTTGACTCCTTTTCTCATCACTCTGTTTAGCTGTGAGTGTCTGCTTCTGTTTCCATCAGCTACTAGATGAGGGCTCTATGATGTCATATAAGTTAGTTATCAATCTCATCATGGAAGGGCATTTAAGATAGTCTTTCCATTGTTGCTCAGATTGTTAGTTGGGGTCATCCTTATAGATCTCTGGACATTTCTCTAGGTTCAGTTTTCTCTTCAAACCTATAGTGGCTCCCTCTATTATGGTCTCTCTCTCTCTCTCTTTTTTTTTTTTGCTCTTGTCTATTCATTCCCCCACTTAATCTTCCTGGTCCCACATGCTCTTCTCTCCTCCCCATTTTCTCCTAACTCTCTCTCCACTCACTGCCACTTCCCCCCTCTCCCTCAATATGCTCAGGAGATTTTGTTCCTTTACCCTTCTGTGTGGGACCTTGTATGAATCTCTTAGAATCCTCCTTGTATCCTATTTTCTCTGGTGGTGTGAATTATAGGCTGGTGATCCCTTGCTGTATGTCTAAAATCCATATATGAGTGAGTACATGCCATGTTCTTCTTTTTGTGGCTGAGTTACCTCACTCAGGATGGCTTCTTCAAGTTTCATCCATTTGCCTGTGAATTTCAAGATTCCATTGTTTTTTCTGCTGAGTAGTATTCCATTGTGTAAATATGCCACATCTTCTTTATCCATTCTTCAGTTGAGGGGCATCTAGGTTGCTTCCAGGTTGTTGCTATTATAAATAATGCTGCTATGGACATAGTGGAACAGATGTCTTTGTTGCATAGATGTGGATCATTTGGGTATATGCCTAAGAGGGGGATTGCTGGGTCCTGTGGTAGACTGATTCCCATTTTCCTGAGTAACCGCCATACTGATCTCCAAAATGGCTGTACAAGTTTGCACTCCCATCAGCAGTGGAGGAGTCTTCCCCTTTCTCCACATCCTTTCCAGCATAAGTTGTCATTTGTGTTTCTAATTTTAGCCATTCTGATAGGAGTAAGTTGGTATCTCAGAGTTGTTTTGATTTGCATTTCCCTGATGTCTAAGGATATTGAGCACTTTCTTAAGTGTCTTTCAGCCATTTTGGATTCCTCTATTGAGAATTCTCTATTCAGTTCTGTACCCCACTTTTTAATAGGGTTATTTGGTGTTTTGGTGACTAGTTTCTTGAGTTCTTTTTACATTTTGGAGGTCAGCCTTCTGTCAGATGTGGGATTGGTGAAGATCTTTTCCCAGTCTGTGGGCTGCCATTTGGTCTTGTCAACTGTGTCCTTTGCCTTACAGAAGCTTCCCAGATTCAGGAGGTCCCATTTATTAATTGTTTCTTTTTTAGACAGATTCAACCTCATGTAGCCTAGGATGGCCTTGAACTCACAGAGATCTGTCTGCCTCTGTCTCCTGAGTTCTATGATTAAAGTTGTGTGCCACTACTGCCTGGCCTCTGTGGCAAACTAGTGTGGTTAGCTCTGCCTTCAGATACTCAGGCAAGCTTTATGGACATAGTGGAACAGATGTCTTTGTTGCATAGATGTTAGTTTATAAACAAAATGTTACCACAGTGCTGTGATAAAAAACCATGACCAAGTAACTTGTGGGAGAATGGCTTTATGTCAGTTTATTTGAGTAGGCAGGGCAGGAACCTAGAGTCATGAGCTGATACAGAGGCTGTAGAGGAGTGCTGCTTACTTGATTTCTTAGCTTGCTTAGCCTGATTTCATATATCAATGAGGACCACCAGCCTATAGGTGGCCCCATCCATTGTGAGCTGGGCCCTCTCTTATGGTTTGTCAATCAAGAAAATGTTCCACAGGCTTGTCCACAGGTCAGTGTAACAGAAGGCATTTTCTCATAATGGAGGTTCCCTTGGATGACTAGCCAGCACAGTACCTGTTTTATGTATATCCTTAAATTTGATGGGTGTATGCACCACCAAATTAGACAAAAATTCCATCCCTAATCCTAAACCTTTCCCCTCTGTTTTCTGTTGGTTATTTCCTCTCCCAGCAGCCACGGTCTAATTCCTCTCACCATTACATTTCTTTATGCTTTAACTACGTATACCTGGAATGGCACAGTGTATATTTTGTGTTCTGGCTTCTTGTAAGATTTTGAGACTGTTGCATATTGTCCTAGGTGTTTTATTTTTGTTGATTAGTATTTCAGTGTTGTAACTACGCTACCATTTTATTAGTGGAACTTCTCGATCATAGTCACAGTAGTTGTACCAGTAGCTCTCTAACAAGAATGTAACTTCTTATACTGGCCCAAAGAGGGCTTCAAAGCCCTCTTCCTCCCCAGCATTTGGTGGTGCCTGACTTTTTGGTTTTTGCCCTTCTTACAAGTGATTCCTCTGTTATTTTCATTTTGTTTCCTCAGTTTTTGCTTTAGTTCAGTGCCTGGCCAACTGGAGAGGGTTCCTGACCACACTAAAGCAGATCTTCCCCAGTTAGTCTACTCAATATTTACATGCTAGTGTGGGTGTGTATGTGGATGTGATGAATACCCTTACATGCATTATTCAACCAAGGTCTTTAATCTAGTCAGGTTGGCAAGTAAAATTAGTTACCCCAGGAAGTTTAGCATGTTTTTGAATTCTCTTTTGTTATTTCCATTTCTTTTTTAAACCAAAAGTTACTTTTATATTCGGAAATACTCTACAAAACAAGCTTCAACATAGACAAAAATATATAGTACTCTGGCAAAAGCTGTATGTGTGTGTACTATGATTTCTGTATACCACAGTAAAATATATAGCACGTATTTATTATAATTTAATTATTTTGAAACTGTCTTTTCTCTTTTTTTACTTATAGTGTGGAAAGGCTGGACATGGTAGGTAATGATTGCAATCCCAGTACTGGGAAGCTGAGACTGGAGGATTGTTAATTTGAGGGGAGTTTTGGTCTATGTAGTGATAAACACTGTTTGGAAAAGCAAACAAGACAGATGCAGAAGGATGGATTACCTTGAGTTCAAGGCCATTCAGGGCTGCATTGCGAGATTGTGTCTCAAAAAACACAATAATAGGAATAGGCATGCAGTTATGTTCTTTTCTTCATAGCCATGGAACATAAATTCTATATTAATATTTTTACTCATTATGTAATACTCTCACTTTCTCAGTGTGGCTTTGAATTCCTGATCCATTTGATATCCCTCTGGGATTATAGGTGTAGACCATCAAGATAAACAGGTGAAACTACTGCCTTTACCCCCTGTCATACTGAGTCACATACAGTTCAGTAATGACATGTTTCTATACACCTCAGGTTCATATATTGAAATCCTAGTCCCCTGCTGCTGTTAAGAGGTTGAACCTTGGGAAGACACTTAGATCATGAGATAGTGAGAGGGTCTTTTGTCTAGTAGTCCCTTTTCTCCACCGCGTGAAGAAATAAATTAAAGGAAAAGAGGTCTGCTCCAACTCAACAAATTTGTTCTGGCCTTATGCTTGAAGCTTCCAAAACTGTGAGATAAATTTTGTTTCATAAGACACCTATGCAGTATTTCTGTTTCATGGAAGTTTGAACTAAACTATATTTATTTACTTACAAAGAAACTTTATGATCTTATCTGAGACTTCTACGAAAAAAAAAAAAAAGTTTACCAAACCCCATTCTAACAGGGAAAGAAGAAACTAGAAATTTATCATTTCATTACCAATACAAGTTAGACCCAATATAAGTTAGAGTTTCCTGATTGCAGCATTGTAGCACGTGAGTGTTAGATAGTATCTCAGTGTCTGAAAAGGCCTTTTTACTGTTTTGAGTTGGCCTGGGAAGCACATACTGTTTAGGGGAACTGTGTTTACAGCAACTATTTACAAAGAAACTGAACTTCTTTTATGTGGGGATTTATTATTTCTGATGTATTAAAGCTTGAGGGAAGGTCTGGAAACAAAGTTAGCCACAAGCCATAGAGGCCAGGCAATGATGATATACACCCTTAATCCCAGCAGCCATACTAGCAAGCCACAGAGCCAGGGAGTAACACATACCTTTAATTCCAGGACTCAAGAGACAAGCAGATGGATCTTTGTTAGTTCAAGGCCACACTGAGCTGCACAAAATTGACCCAGTCCTAAAGGGAATCAGCTCACACAAAGGTGATCTCAGCACTTGGGATCATACACGTTTAGTCCCAAGATTTGAATGGAATAAAAGGAAAAACCAAAGGGTCTCATGAGGTAGTTAGTCTCTAGCCACACTGTGGAGAGGCAGCAGCAATCTGAGCCTTGGCGGAGGGCTCGTGGAGACAGGACCAACCCTTTCAGTCTGAGGTAGAGAGCTAGTGGCCTGCTGCTTTGCTTCTCCTATCTTCACCTTGAACCCCAATATCTGCCTTGAGTTACACTGTTACAGTCTAAGGCCCTTGTTGAATGTAGCTTTTTTCCCTCTTATGTGGGGAGTATATGTATGAGATACCTGGCTTTTGCATGTGCTGTGTCCCCAGTGCCTGAGATGGGAGCTGAGAAAACTGAGTTCTTGGTTGATTCTTGTTGATTAGTGACCTGTGAGAAGATTGCACCCTTAACAACAGACTGTACTTTTAAATGTCAACAGTTTCAACCTAGAAACCTTGTGATGCCTCTTTCTAAAGCAGTCCTTTTAAAGCTGAATCTTATATGTTATTTAGATAGGAGTAGTTATTTAGATAGGAGTAACTAATGTCTTGTCACTTTGAGGAATTCTTTGGTTCCTAACTTTTTTTTTCCTTTCTTTTTTAATGGACTTTCTTCTTTGACTCTGCAAACTGCATAGATTCTAAGTTATATTATCTTGAAGCTTGTTGTAAAATCTTTGATCTTTTCAAACATTGCTAATTGATTAAGATGTTTCCTCCCTCATTCTTTATATATAAAATTTAGAAAAAGCAGTATTATGGAGTACCAGTAGTGACCTAAATCAGGCTTTTATAATTTTTTAAAGGATCCGATCTCACTTAATGCTATACTTTCATTCTACTTTAAGGTCTATTGTCTAAATCATTAATAAAGCCCATTGCCAATCTACTTAAAACTAAATTGAATTTATAAGAGATGAAGATGGAAAGGAAGGGGATGTTTTTTAGCAGGTTTCAGGGTCAAAGTAAAGGGAATTAGCAGTTTGGGGTACTGTGCTTGAAGGGGTATCAGCACTGTCATAGCCAACATCAAATATTATAGTGAAGTCAGGTAGAATAGAAGCTAAATGCAGAACAGGACAGTTTTGTTTGGTAAGGAAAACACTAATTACAACAAATAGTTGAGATTTTTTAAAAATCTTAAATGAAGTTACAGTGGCTCTTAAACTAAAATATGAGCAAAGTTATGTAATTTTAAAGATTCTATTTTTGTTTTATTTAAAACAAGATGTAAAAATATTAGTAAATTGAGAACTTTTGTGTTGTTTTTGAGGGATTGGTAAACTACTGCAGAACTGTGTCTGGCCATTGGTCTGCTCTTGTAAAGCAGGTGAACTGTGATAGGTTTTTGTGCTCATAGACTTCCAGTAGAATTTTATTATTGGCTGGGCACGCTGCAGCACACTTGGCAATCAGAACACAGATGTGTGAAGTTCCTTTCCTCCCACCTTTATGTGGCATAGGGGGATGGGACTGAGGTCATCAGGCTTGGTTACCTGCTGAGCCATCTTGCTGGCCCTCTTTCAGCAGTATTGAGCAATTTATTTATGATAAATTTTTGTCTAATTTCTCCATGTTCCTTCTGCTTGGAATCTTGAATTTATGACTTACTGTTTTTATCAAATTGGCAATACTCGAACTTAATGTCACATAGGGCTTTTTAACCTGGCTGTAAGGAAGGATACTCATCCTCCAGGTTTACTCCTGCTCTGCTGCCTCATCCCTCCCACACTCCTGCAGTGATTGTTGCTCTGCTGACCATCCCACAAGCCCCTTTGCCAGATCTTCAGTGCCTTTCTCTAGTAATTCGTGCTCTCTGTACACTTAGCTTTGTGTCTTTAACTCAGTTTGCCTAGATTTTTCCCTCCTTGTTACACTGTCTGAAAGTGTTTAAAGCAGTTAGCCAGTACAAGTGTAGGGCATCATGGGTGCTTCTCATTTTTTAGGGATTGTTGTTGTTTATTGCATATGTCCAGTCTTGTGAAAACTATACCCTAAAAAATGTTTTATTTTATGTTTTTGACTAATTAAAACTGGGCATTGTATTTGGTCTCTGTTGCTACCTAACAATCAAAAAAATAATAGTTATGTTGAGATTTATGATCTTGTGGCTTAATAATTCCAAGTGATACACAGTATTGGACAATAGGTATATGTGAGTGCAGTAGAAATGTGAAGGGAATTGAACTTTGGAGTCAACTAAATGCATGGATTTTGGGGTAAAGGGTTAGACTATAAACTGAGAACTAATATTATAGAGATTTGACACAGCATATTTTCTATGTTTTAATGCTCTTAAACTTATGTTAAAGTATTTTGTATTTTCTGCCAGAACCATCTGATAACTTAAGGGAGATCCTCCAGAATGTGGCCAAATTGCAAGGAGTATCAAATATGAGAAAGTTGGGCCATCTGAATAACTTCACTAAGGTAAGTAGCTTGAAACTATACTGCCACATTCTTTGAATACTAACTTGCCGAATTATTGAATTATTAGCTTATTTCTGATTTTTCTCATTGATTTCATCCTGTTTTAAGTTTCTGAGTTTTGCTGTTGTCTATGCTGATCTCAGAACCCCTGGCCTAGCTGTCAAATGATTTTAATAGGAGTATGTTCATACTATAGAAAGTTAGGTAGGCTCAGAAAATAAAGTCGAAGCAGGTCACCAAGAAGTCTATTATCCAACCTTTTATAGCATATTATGTTGGTTATATCAATATTAATTTGTTATGTATTTTAGAAAAAAATGTAATACTGAGACCTGTTTGTGTTTGTTCCCATAATCTGTACCTAAATTAGAGCTCAAGTGAAATACATTTTCTGGTTTTATTCCCTGTTATTAAATATCAGTTTTATTTTGCTAAGCTTTATGTAACTCAGATAAGCCCCCACTTGCCTGAGTTAAACTGTTAAAAAACACTTTTATTAGGTGTAGGAATGCTGTCATAACTGGTTTTGGACACCTCAGTGGCTCTACCTGTCTTGGTGCAGTTCAGGAATTGTTGTAAAGATGGTGCCGGCCTTAGTCCTAGAGCAACCTAGAGCAGTGCTGCCTAGTGGAGAGCTAGTGAGTACCAGGGAAGAAGCATGTGAATTGAATTCTCACAGCTTTCACTAAGCGATTCTGAATGATTGCTATTTGCTGTATCAGCCAAGAACATGTCATTTAACTCTTTAGACTACTTCTTCATAGTTAATGGAGTTTACACTTAACAAGATGTCTCAGTTCATGCTAGCCATGGTTCTAGCATTCATAACCAACTGTGGCTGCCAACTGGCAGGCATTAAACGGTACTGGGGTGGCACTTTTGGAGTGGGGTTTGTTTAACCCTTCACCTCTAGGGCAGTACAGTCTCTCCTTTCTCTGTTCCTGTCTTCTGTCTGTGTCCAGGCGCTGGTGTGTGGGGTTAGTTCCTTACTCTCCTTCCTCTCTTTTCTCCCTGGCTTCATCTAAACTTCTTTCATACCACTTCATTCGTTTATTTTCTCACTTGGTCTTTGCATTTTGGTGTGTGTCCCCAAGTTCTTCTCTCCTGCTTATCCTTTTTGTGCTGTCCACCACCCATCATTCCTTGTCCTTCCCTCCTCTCTCTCTCCTAATTCTTCTTTGCCTTGTTTGTCCTCCTCTTCCTGTGTATAGATTTCACCACTGTGCAGTGGTTTTTGTAATGACAGCTTAAGATTGTGTGTTTTGTATTTTTATATCATATTTTAAAAAATCCTTTTGCCTTTTTCATGGTGGCTTATTGTTGGCTGTCTCCAGACACTTGTGGGTTGGGAAACCAGGTAGTCAGACTGGGTAGGAAGTGTCTACAGGAACAAGTTAATGGTCTCAAGCATTGCCTCATAAAGAAACTCATTAACTTTAAACTTAATAAAATTTAATTTGGCTATTTAGTGATATAGGAGAAGCATGAAGCTTTAGTTTAAAATTTACAGTCTAACCCAAGAAACTAACAAAGTAATCCTGGGGAAATTCACAGGGATGTTAGTACCTTCAGATGTGGGACAGTGAGATAGCTCCACAACAGAGTGCATGGCAACTTGGGGCTTGTTTTACTTGGGTCTTTACTCTTTACCTGTTTGCTAGCTGTTCATTAACTCTAAGAAGGTAAGTCTGTTGAGTAGTTGAGTTGTAGGCTGTAGATCAGGGGTCTTCAGTGTTAGCACTCTTGACTTAACAGATTGGGTAATTACTTTGGAGAGCTTGAGCCTTGTTTCTGGCTCTACCCACTATATGACTGGAACATTTACTCACACACCCCCTGGTGATAAGCAAAAATATTCCCAGGAATAGCAAATGTTCCCTAGGAGGTACAATACCCTATTTAAGAAAAACTGCTCTTCCAAGTAAATGTGTTTCAATTTGGTTATAAAATTCAAGCACATACTGATTTTGATTATAATAGTAAACCTCTGGAATTCATATTATTACAGAGCTGGGTGCAAAGGTATGTATTGAGCTGGCATACTTACAAAGTTTGTATGTTTATGTTCTTTCTTAGTATAATTTAGAAGTTCCCAGAAGTCTCTTAAAAATGGTTTGATTGGCTAGCATTTGTTCTACTATTAAGTATAAGTCTAATTGTTAATGTTAATGGTACTGATGTTGTACAGGGTGAACTTCTTTCTTAAAACCACCTCATAGCTGTGAAGGGAGGGAGCTGGTGATGTGATCTTTTTGTCATGTGAATGCCACATGCCATGCTTGTCCTCTGACATCAACAGCAGTGTGTATAGCAGACTGATGATGAATAAAATCTTAGTGTTCAATTTTTAAGACAGACAACATGTTCAGAGTCTAAAGACCTGCCTTCTAAAGATGAGAATTTATTAGGCCCTTTCCATTCTAAAATTTTTAAAAGCTCTGAAAACATCTTTTTTGCTATTAAAAAAATTTAAGGTGTGTGTCTATGTGTGTTATAAAATGTGAAAATGGTGTAGAGATTTCACAGTAAAAAGTGAAAGCCTTTGCTACCATTCCCCCTTCAAAGCATTCTACTAGGGTTTCAGAGGTTATAACTAGATTGTGCTGACCTTTTTCTGGTAACAGTGTTTATGTGAGAGTGTTTATGTTGTAAGAATAAAATGAACTGAGAGTATTTTGTAACATGCTCAGTTTTACTTACATATTATTATATATGTACATTGTTTTTTGTCCTCCCTCCCTTCCTCCTTCCCTCCCTTCCTCCCTCCCTCCTTCCTTCCCTCCCTTTCTTTCTTTTTTTCCCCCCTGGATGTCCTGGAACTCTCTTTGCTCTTTGTAGACCAGGCAGGCCTTGAACTCACAGAGATCCACCTGCTTCTGCCTCCTGAGGTCTGGGATTAAAAGAATGCACTACCACTGCCCAGCTATATATATTTTTAGATGAATTTAAAATCTAAATGTCTATAAATATACATTTTTATGTGCAAACCTATGTATATTTACTTATAGAATGAATTCTTTCCCCATCGTAGTATACCATAAAATGCTTTTGTTTTCTAAATATACCATTGTAATTTTTATATTTGTCTCTATGTGTTTGTGCATATGTGTAAATTACCTTCTAAGAGTTGGGCTTGGTGGTGCAGTTTGTAATCCCAACTACTTTGAAGGCTAAGACAAAAGGATGTCAAGGATTTAGGGCTAGTGTGAGTGGGTAAAGGCATTGCTGCCAAGCCTAATGACTGAGTTCAATTCTAGGGACCCAAATAATGGAAGGAGAGAACTGACTACAACAGGTTGTCCTTTGACCTCTACACACTTAATGGCAGTGCATACGTGTGTTCACACATTTGCACACATACTATAAATAGATAAGAACATATACATGTAATTCAATTCAAGGACCTATCTGGGGAGATGACTTTTAGCAATCCGTAGTGGTACAGTTTTTTGTCTAGGGATGAGGTCTGCTGAGCTTTTCATCTTCCTCTATAGCCTATCTAGTAGTAGATGTTTTCATTGTTCATGTTATACTTAGGCAGTCTTATTTGTTGTGTTTTTATTTTCGAGACAGGGCTTTGGAGCCGTTCCTGGACCTAGCTCTGTAAACCAGGCTGGCCTCGAACTCACAGTGATCCACCTGTCTCTGCCTCCCGAGTGCTGGGGTTAAAGGTGTGCACCTCCAGCTCCTGGCTAGGCAATCATATTTGTGAGATTTCCTGGATATAGTTTCTCTGACTCCTTGGAGACACAATTTCGTAGCAAATTACCTGTTTTTGTAGCTCTTAAAATCTTTATTTACATCTCTGAATGTTGGGTGCAGGAGTTTGTTGTAGACACATCAGCTGGGACTAAGCTCCTTAATTCTACATTTTGATCCATTGTGATTTTTTGTAATGGTCTCCATCTGTTGCAAAGAGAAGTCTTTAATGAAGGGGCAATTCTTTAATATTAGAAATTAATAGCATAGATGTAATACTTATAAATCAACAAAAGTAGATTTTGTTTCTGATGGCTTTTTCCAAAAGTTAGCAAAGTATTATTAGTTTATATCCTCTTCAGCAGTAAGTCTTTTTATATGGTATCATATTTAACAAGTTTTTGCGAAATCAATTTTAAATGAAATTTTAAAATTACTTTATTTCTTAAATAAATTTCTTGTGCATTTTTATTTATTTTTGACTATTTTTATCTCCATTTTTTATATTATAAGCACCTGTACTAGCTTCCAGGTGACGTTAGCATTCTGAATTTTGTCCTTCCTAAATATTTTAAGCATTGGCCCATAGGAACTTAAAATAGTAGTATATTTGGTCATTGGGGCCCTTAGAAAAGGTAAATGAGGAAAAATGAGGAAATAAGGGCAGATCTAATGCATTATGACTGTTGTCCTTAGAAGAGATGAGGACACAGAGGTATACAGGGGAAAAGACATGTGAAGATACAAACGTCTGTCTGCAAGCCAGAGAGAAAGCAAGACTTGTGCCCACTTCAACTGAACTTTGCTCCTATAATCATGAGAAAGAAAATTCCTGTTGTATTTGTTTTGGGGGGCCTTGGCAAACTGTAAGAGAGTCTTAGTTTGCTATTTACTGCAGTCTCTTATTTTGAAAATAGGGTCTCATGTAGCCCAGGCTGTCCTCTGGAACCCACTCTGTAGCACCTATGTAGACCCCCTGTCCCTGCTTCCCAAGTACTGGGATTACAGATGTGCTACTACCATGATCAGCTCTTGTAAATGTATTTTTGACTAATATACTTTTACTTTTAGGTATGTAGTTGATCTTAAAACTTAGAAAAATACTACTGTTTTAAGTATATATGTATTTATTTAAAATTGTCCTTTAGTTTTAAGGAGCATTATATATTAAAACATAAAAATTAGAGGATGGGTTGGGATTTAGTGGGGGTGATAGGGGAGGATTCGAGGGTGAGGGAACTGGGATTGACATGTAAAACAACTTCGTTTCAAATTTAAATAAAAAAGGAAAAAAAATTAGAGGAAAATTCTTATTCTTTTGAAAACCTTGATTTAAGATGTGTCCCTTTCCTTGATGCTGTGGAGTATTTGTTTAATGATGCAAAATGTGTTGCATTCTGTTATGTTGCATTTCTTTAACTCTGTAAAGCTGTGTTTTTTTAATAAAGAGCTGAATGGCCAACAGCTAGGCAGGAGGAAAGATAGGCAGGGCTGGCATGCAGAAAGAATAAAGAGGAGGAGAAACTAGGGAGAAGAAGGCATGAGAAAAGGAGAAGGAGAGAACACCAGGGGCAGCCGCCCTGGAGTAAGAAGGGCAGTCATACAGAATAAAGAAGCATAAAAACCCTGAGGCAAAATGCAGTTAAAGAAACAGAGTAATTTAAGTTAGAAAAGCTGGCTAGAAGCAAGCCAAGCTAAGGCCAGACATTCACAAGTAAGAGTAAGCCTTTATGTATTCATTTGGGAGCTAGGTGGTGGATTCCCAAAGAATATGAGAGAGAGAAAAAAATATATGTATATGCATATCAACAACTACAAAACCCAAAATCTCTTTCCGTCATATTCCAAAATTAAGGATTCTATAATAGTGCAGTGACTGAGAATAGTTATTCTATGTCTGTTCTTATCTATTATTCTGTTTTGAACTTAAAAAAATTTTCCCCATGCCTTCTTTCCTATCTGTGAAGAGATTGGGAAGGTGTTTTGCATGTATGTACTGAAAGGATAGTAAACTTGTCAGTTTGTTCTTAGAGTTTGTTATTTTCACATTAACAGATACCAAGATCACCTAGGATTTTACTTTTCTGGCATCATAATGTGGAAGATTAGTAATACTTTGGAGACCTTTTTGATTTGTTAATATTAAAAGATTTACTGTTTCTTTAATCCATTTCAAGTAGTCCCAATATATGAGGAAGTTTTATCCAGCTTTTGAATAGAAACTAATTTTCAAATTTCAGACCTAAATTAGAACCACATGTAGCAAGTCACCTGTGTAGATTCCTTGTAACAATGCTTTCAATAACAGTAACCAGAGAAATTTTGAAGGCAGCAAACTACTTGGCCACCAAGAGGTGCAGGGGCCAAGTTGCAGAGAAGAGACTCTGTAGAAGCAAGCTTCCTTCTCAAATCTTATACTTAGGTAACCCTGGAAAGAACTGACTAGCTGGAAGACAGAAAAGACAGCTCCAGCTCCAGGAGGTCCCCTTAGTGTAATTGTTGAATACTGGGTATTTAACACCTAAACTAAGCAGAAAATTTGGCATTGAACTTTGTAGTATTTGTATAAAACATGACTTAAATTTATTAACCTGGGCACTAGAACTCTTAAGAGGCTTTCAGTTGAAGCCTTAGAGCTGAGGAAAATACGAGAGTGACTGAGTCCTTGCAGAGAGCCAGCTAACCTGTATTAAGCACTGTGCAGTGCCCATGGAGAAATTTGACCTTACTAATGGGGAAAATGTCATAGTTTGCAAAGATCACAGGAGCCACCAAAGGACAAGGCTGACTACGTGGCCAGATCACAAGAAAACATCTAATAAAAAGAGCCCCCAAGATGATCTCATCCATACCAGTTTCAAACCAGTATTTGCACTTACGTAACATTCCAGAAAATGGCTAAAAATGGGTGAAAAAATTAAGATTATGGCAGTGCTTGGAAACAGTGGCAACCATTGAGAGTGTTGTATAAGGCAGTAACATTGAGGGGCAAAAACGGAATGGTAGACAGTAATTCAAAAAGGGGAAGGAGAGTTAAATCTAAAATTGTGGCTAATAAAAAATAAGATTATAGAAATAATGCAGCATATTTTTGTTATAAAATTATAAATTTTTTTCAGAACTGTATTAAGGAAAAATGCCATGTTTTGAGCCTACAGTTGTGCACATAGATACATAAATCCAAATTCATATGTAAGATTTTGTTTGTTTCTTCTAACAGCTTCTTTGTGATATTGGCCATAGCGAAGAAAAATTGGGCTTTAATTATGAAGACATCATAATTTGGTAAGTTTAGATCAGTCTTCCCTTATTTTAGTAATTTCCATTGTAACAATTTAAATTAAAGTTATTATAACAGCAACACATGCTTAATTCTGTAGAAGCGGTGGTTCCCAGAAGGAAAAAATCAGGTTCTTCGGGGACTTTCTTGTGTCATGAGGCTTAATTGGGCTTTTGTGATTGCTGGATACAAAGAACTAAAGTTACTGATCAAAAATACCCAGACTTCTTTAAAGGTTAAAAGTAAATATTGATGTTGCAGACAGAATTTCTCTCACTGTTCCAAGGAATAATATGAGGCAATAAATCTAGGTTTTACCTAAGAAAGTGTTTACCTATTACAGATTCATTATATGTCAATAGGTTATTGATCTTGCTATTGATTTAAATTAATCATCCTTTGGGACTTGTCGAAACACAGATGCAAATAAAGAATACATTGTAGAAACATCTAAAGATACACTGAAAAGACTCTAGCAAATAAAGAATACATTGTAGAAACATCTAAAGATACACCGAAAAAACTCTATGTGATTTTTCCTTGCAGTCATACAAAATATGCCAGAATATGATTAGAACTCAACATTGGTTGGATTAGTAAGATTGGAGCGAGCACAGGTTAACAACATCACCAAGTGAAAGTCTCTATCTAGGAGTGTTTTGTTTGTTTGTTTTTGTCTTTTATAGAATTAATCATGCCTAACTAAAAGTTTGGGATAACCTCAGCTGAAGAAGAACTTGATCTGGGTGAATACCCTCAAGTATGAAAACATCTGAAGTGCCCCGAAGTGTGAGGCTTTGTTAGTTATCTCAAGTATCAAAAAGCTTGGGGTACTCAGTTTGGCATAGCTTTGGAAGTAGTCCCTGTGAAAAATACCAGGAATCAGAAATATGTCTCATCCCAAGCATTTCAGATGAGAGCTGGGTTACTACTGAAATTTTGTGTGTCTTTGAGACTCATGTTACAATAACAAATCATTTTTGTTTGTTTTCACAGTTTGCGTTTGGCTTTATTAAACGAAGCAAAAGAAGTGAGAGCAGCAGGGTTGCGAGCGCTGCGCTATCTCATACAAGATTCCAGTATTCTGCAGAAGGTGCTAAAACTGAAAGTGGACTATTTAATAGCTAGGTAATTTCCCTAGAATTGCTTCTGTTTTGTATGTTTTTAGAGTTTTGTGTTGAGTTCTAGCATAGTATCAACTGTGTACAGACTTTTGGTATAAAGCTTGATAATATACAAACAAATGATCACATAAGCCTAAGGTCATTTTCAGCATAACAGGAAGGCTGCATTATATCTCTAAGCAGTTGTAAAATAGTAAACTAGTTTTCCTGTCCTTGTGTTTCACATTATATATTAATATATATAAAAAACCAACACATGTAAGTATACATTGATTATTCTTTTCTCATCATCTGTAAGGCTGTTCTGTGTTGATATACTGTTTGTCTTTTAAATTTATCTTTGCTCTGTAGTATTTGGTTTTAAGATTAGAACACAATATAGTATGTTCATTCAGAATAGTTTTCAGTGTTGAGTTATTTTGAAAGAGTTTGCCTTGAAATTTTTGTGAAAGTCTTTGAGGCTTTCATTTCTTACAACTGTGTGTACAGATAGGAATGTTGGAACGTGATGTATGTGTGTTTAGCCTTGGGAGATAATATAACAAGAATGTTTTTAAAGAAATGGCACTAATAGTTTAGAGATCATGACCGGTTTGTGAGCTCGAGTTGAGTTGTTGGTTTTTGTTTTGTTTTTATGTTGTAGGTTTGTTTGATGGGGTTTCATTACATATTCCTGGCTGGCTTCAAATGTAGGATTTCCCTGCTTCAGCCTCTTGAATGTTACAGTTACAGACATGCATCAACATATGTGGCTTAGATTTTTATAATGGTATTTGTGACAAATGTAATTAACTTTTCTTTACTGTTTTTAGCTGCTAATATATAGAAAAATAGGGCATTTTGTTTTCTTCCATAGCAATCTTGGTAAATTCACTCTATAGTTCTAGTAGATTGCAAATTATATTGTGTTTCCTATGTGCATCAGCATTAATGACAGCGACGACTCTTATTTCTTCCAGTACTTTCAGCCTCCTTGGTCTTGCTTTACTATGTTGCTGAGAACTTAACTGAATTGAAATTTTCTTGAGTTCAGGTGGAAGGTATTAAGTATTTCACTGCAGCTTTATATGGCTGTTTGTTTGGTAAATTATCAGCGTTACTCACTTGTATTGTTGAAGTAAATACCACTTATTCATGATTGCTTGCCGTTTTTGTGTAAACTGAAGGCATTTGTCTTTTGTTTTTCACATCCATCAACTGAGTTGTTGCCCTGTATTCTGTGAACAATATTATGTAAATCTTATGACTTGTTTTAAAATGTCCCATACATGGTCAGAATAAACCAGTGAATCTTACAGGGTTGGAATTTTTATTTTCTAATTGTGGTTGGTTTACAACCATAATGCAACATTATGCCGTATCAACTATTTGTTTGGAACTTGCTAAGGCTTGTTTTGTTTTTGTTGCTTTTTCAAGGCAGATTTTCTCTGTAGCTTTGGAGTTTGTCCTAGAACTGGCTCTATAGACCAGGCTGGCCTTGAACTAAGGCTTGGTTTTGCGCTCAGCCTTTGGTAATTTTGAGATGTCTGTCTTCTTAATACTGTTTTGTTTCGTTTTTTTTTTTTTTTCCCTCCCCCCGAGTGCTGATCCTATAGCTCCAGCCTTTCACCTGCTGTATGTTTCCCTTTTGTATCTTTTCTTATATATTCAAGCTGTTTAACTTTACATATGGTATTTTTGTCACATCTATTCTTTGTACTGTTTTCTTTGTAGTTTTTGTTCTGTTTTGTGTTTTTAAGACAAGGTTTCACTCAAGTAGCTCAGGCTGGGCTTGATTTCTGGCCCTCTTATATCTTATGTTCTAAGTCCTGTGGTTGGGGGTCGCCACCGCACACAGCTGGCTTCTTTCTCGTTTTTTCATTTATATTTTTTGGTTAGTGGGTTTGCTTTTACTGGCCCAGGTCATTTTCCTGAAGTGTCTTAGCTTTGAGTCTTTTCTTTTTGTGTAGTTGTTCTGGGGACTGTTTTCTGTCCCTGTTGTATTTGTGCCTGTCATTCTTACTGCTAGCAAAACAGTGTAATACACCTTCAGCACTTTTCTACTTTTGTTTAGTGTTATAACCTAATACCTCATGTGCTTATTAGCTCTACCAACAGTCAGTCAGTCTGTCTGTCGTCTGTCTGTCTGTTGTATGTGAGTATTTGCCTACATGTACGTGTACTGTGTACCTGTCTGGTACCTGCAGAAGTCAGAAGGCACCAGAACCTTTAGAACTAGAGTTACTGATGGCTATGATCTACCATGTGAACTCAACCTGGGTCCTCTGCAGGAGCAGCAAGAGCTCTTAACCCAATGAGCCATCTTGCCAGCCCCATGTGCTAGGTCTTTTTCAATGTGTGTACATTGGTGTTTTCTGCCTGTTTCTTAGTGCCAGTCTTGTCTTGTGGTACCAGTCTCTTCTTTCTGCTTCCTTTGCTCCCAGCACCCTAAGGGGGCTGTAAGGGTTTTATCTGTTATATTTTACCCTCCCAGGGCATTCCATCTGCACTATGTTGAATCTTTATTAAAACCTATCATTGAATTTTTGTCTGGCACCCTTACAGTATTTTCCAATCTTTGCTGTTTTGTTTATTTTCATAGTTCAAGCCTTACTTTTTACTTACTTTTATTCCAGTCTATTCTGTCAGTAAGTCAGTCTCTTTAATGTTTTGTTTCAGTTATTGCCTTGTGATTTGTTACTCTTTAAAAGTTTGTTTCTGCTTTATTTCCCCATATTTTTATTTTCACATAGATTTTTAGTCTGACAATTCTTACTATGTAAACACTTGTATTCTTTTTTTCTGATGTTACTTTCTTTTGATTTGGAGTTCTTGGAACTTTTGTTTGGGTATTTGTTTTAAATCATGCCTCATAACAACCAATTATGTGCAAATGTTAGTGTTTAAAATTGTAAGCACTGCATCATATTATCATCTTCCTTTGAAGAGAATTTATTCCACAGACTTACCTTATTGCATTGAGTATATTAAACTAGTTTAGGGTTTGCTAATGTTCAAGGAAGTAGCAATTTGGAGTGTGCAGGTATTTAGCAGAGCCGCCAACTTGCCCAATCCCAGCCTGAGCATCTTTCTTGGTCTGTTATATATGTTCTGGCATCCGTTCCTATGTTTTTCACCTAGGTTTTTACTTGGCTTGGAGCCCGATTCTGCTCTTGTATGATGTAAAACCTGACAAGTGTTTTGGTGAGAACATTGCATACAGATTTTTAAGATCATATTCCTGTCATTTTCCTTTTTCAGGGCCTTATCTTCCCTCAAATTAAATCTCCCTTTTCAGTATACCAGAACCTACAGCTGGGGTTGGCAGATTTTCCCAATGGAAAAGGCCTGTTTGAATGTGGAGCTCCTTATGCTTGTCTTTGCAGGGTGATTCTCCATTTCTTCTTTATTAATAGTTTTCCGAAGTTAGTTTTTCAGTTTTGGCAGGAGGATTGGGCATGATCCAAGCTTCATGGCATTAGCCAAAAATGTAAATCTCTTCTGTGTGATTGTGTGTGTTTGTGTCTGTGTGGTTGTGTATGTGTGTGGGTGTGCATTGCTGGACTTGAACAAGTGGCCATTCTACCTCTCCCTCACTTGTTTTAAATATATTTGGACAAAACAGAAATGCTTTTGAATAACTTGCTTATCTATAAAATATTGGTTAGAGTACTGAACTGCCTAACATAATTGTGTTATTACATTTTACAAGGACATGTCAGCTAAGTGATATTTGATCAAATGTTTTTGAAGAGAATTCCAAATTCAAATTATTTAATACAATAGAATTCTTTTTTGTTTGTTTCTGGTTTTTTTTTTTTTTTTTTTTTTTTTTTTTTTTGAGACAGAGTTTCATTGTATAGCTCTGGCTATCCTGGAACTCACTTTGTAGATAGAATAGACTGGCCTCAAATTTCAAAGAGATCCACTTGCTTCTGCCTCCCAAGTGCTGGAATTAAATGTGTATCACTATGTCTGGCTAAAATAGAAATCTTACATTGAATAAAACTGTTGTTATAGACAAAATTTAAACCTTAATTAAATAATAAACTAACACAAGCTGGAAATATTTCCCCATATAATTTATACATCTCTGATACTTTTCTCTGTATATTGTGATTCTTTCTTTATAGATACTGATATTTTAAGTGATGTGTATGGGAACATTTATCACTAGAGATATGTAGTTAAATATTTGTTGTTACTGGGAAAGCAAGTACTATAGTCTTTGAAGTTTTAATTCACTATGTTGGATTATGAGGATAATCAGACCTAATGTTCTGCAAAATGTTTTTATATAGGATTTCTTTTTCTTTTCTTTTTTCTCCACATTACATAGTTTTCTTTATAGCCTGTCCTGGAACTATCTGTTTATCAGGCTTCCCTTGAACTAATAGAGATCCATCAGTATCTGCTTCCCAAGTGCTGGGATTAAATTCCTATGCCACACATGCCCAGCTGCAAGTACTTCTTTTTTTTTTTTTTTTTTTTTTTTTTTTTTTTGTTGTTGTTTTTGTTTTTTTTGCTAGGCAAAATGGAACATGCCTTTAATCCCAGAACTTAAGGTACAGTGCTAGAGGTCCAGGCTAGTCTGATCTACATGGAGATCTTCAGGCTATTCACAGTGAGACTCTTGTCTATTCTATTTAAACTAAAACTTAAAGTAATTTTTTTCCTTTTTTTTTTTTTTTTATTTTAATTTTGCAAGACAGGTTAACTGCCTTGGCTGTCCTGGAACTCACTCTGCAGACCAGGCTGGCCTTAGTCTCACTGAGATCCACCTGCTTCTGCCTCCTAAGAGCTGAGATTAAAGGAGTACACCCTCCCTCTCTGCATATGGATTCCAGTTCTGCTCAGTGTTTAGTTGTGGGTGTCTGCTTCTGTTTCCATCAGCTAATCCCAAGATTTCTAAATAACTGATGTTTTATATTATTTAGGTGCATTGACATCCAGCAGAGCAACGAGGTGGAGAGGACACAAGCACTTCGCTTGGTCAGAAAGGTATGTGTTACATGTGAGAGCATAAAGGCAAATGAGTGCTTCCATGTCAAATGCTTCCATATTTAGATGGTTGTAGAATATGTTTATTAAGATTTGAAGAATGGATTTTCATAAAACATTTTAATTTGTTATAAAGTAAGTACATCTGTTAAATGTTGTGGTAAGCATGAGTATTTGTTTTATTAGTCTATGTGATTGAGGATAGCTTCTTCGAAAATGACCATGCTGAGAGGTATTTCTGACTATAGTGGACATGTAAATGTAATTGCTAATTACTACTTTGTTATTAGAGAAAGGGTAATGCCCCAAACTATCTTCATAATCCTTTAATGTGTGATTTTTTTTTCTAGTTGGTAGTATAAAATATCACAAACACAAGCATGCTGCTTTTCAAGATAAGTTTGTACACAGCTCATGGGAACTTATGATGCTTTCCTATATAAGTGATACACAATTCAAGCTGTTAGCTTTCCTATATAAAATGCCACTATTGAAGCTGAGGAAACAATTTGGTTCAAGGCAGTCCACAAAGTTTCCGGGATTTCTTCACCGGTTTCACTTTTACTTGATAATGTGATATCCTTGTGACCAACATGGAAAGTGAAGAGAAAATAAATTTGATTGGGACACATCCTAAGACAAGTATCATGTTTTTCCCTCTGTAGGAAACCAATTCATAAAACTAATGCAGTATATTTTTGTGAATGTGAAATACCTAATACTATTTTTACTGGTATTTTAAAACTGGGTCTTGCTATGTGGCTGTAGCTGGGTGAAATACACTTTGTAGCCCAGGTTGGTTTCAAACTCTATCCCTCCTGCCTTAGCTTCCTTAATGTTAGACTTGTAATGTACCACTGTATTCGGCTGAAAATTATTTTATAGTTGAATTTATTAAGCATTTCTTCTTTATCTTATCTTTAAATCCATTGCATGGTCTAGATGGTAGACTGTAGAGTTAGTATGCTATTTTCTCCTTTCCCTCTTTTTTCTACCATAGTAAGGAATAAGGAAATGGATGCATTTCTTTAAAGAAGATTGAAATTCCAATAAAAGTGATATTGGAGAATGTCTTAGTTAAGGTCTCTCTGGCTATGAAGATCACAGCCCTGTTTTAAGTAAATTATTAGGTTAGAACTGTGATTTGGCTTTTCATACTTAAATTTTAAAATAATTTATACTATTTGTTCATAAATCTTTCCTAATGAAATGAGTAATTATGACAAGAAACAAATTTCTTTCTATAGTACTTATAACAATTTGGAGTTTCAACATGTATTACATTAAAAACTAATATATATTTCCTGCTAAAAGTAATAAACCTTAACATCTTAAAAAAATACCCTATATTTCCAAAAAAAGAAAATTAGTAAGAAGAGTGCCATTATTTTACAGTTTGTAAATAAATATATTAAGTTGGATCTTGATAAAAGACAGCTAGATTGTTACAATTGATCTCATTCTGTCATACAGAAGAAATAGAAAGGTTCAATATATGCTGAATAAATACAAGCTAGCACAGACAGAGTAGGTATAATAAAAAAGCAATGTATCTTTTAGTTACTAACAAAATAATTACATTACATTTCTACTAGAAATTCAAGGAAGAGCTAATACCAATACTTCTCAAATTGTTCCACACAATAGAAACAGAAGTTTCATTACCAAACTCTTTTTACAAGGCCACCATCACCTTCGATCCCAAGCCACACAAAGACACAACTAAGAAAGAAAACTACAGACCAATATCCCTCATGAACCTTGATGCAAAAATACTCAATAAAATACTGGCAAATTGAATCTGAGAAATCATCCACCATGACCAAGTAGGCTTCATCCCTGGGCTGCAGGGATGGTTTAGCATATGAAAATCTATCAACATGATCCACCATATAAACAAACTGAAAAAAGAAAACCACATGGTCATCTCCCTAGATGCTGAAAAAGCCTTCGACAAAATCCAACACCCTTTCGTGATAAAGGTCTTAGAGAGATCAGGGATAACAGGAACATAACTAAACATAATAAAAGCAATATACACTAAACCAACAGCCAATATCAAACTGAATGGAGAGAAGCTTAAGGCAATTCCTCTAAAATCAGGGACAAGACAAGGCTGCCCTCTCTCTCCATATCTCTTCAATATTGTACTTGAAGTTCTAGCTAAAGCAATAAGACAACAAAAGGACATCAAGGGGATCCAAATTGGAAAGGAAGAAGTCAAACTTTCTCTATTTGCAGATGATATGTTAGTTTACATAAGCAACCCAAAAAACTCTACCAGGGAATTTCTACAGCTGATAAACACCTTCAGCAAACTAGCAGGATACAAGATAAACTCAAAAAAGTCAGTAGCCCTACTATATACAGACAACAAAGGGGTTGAGAAAGAAATCAGAGAAGCATCACCCTTTACAATAGCCACAAATAACTTAAAGTATCTTGGGGTGACACTTACCAAACAAGTGAAAGACCTATATAGCAAATTGGGAGCATGAGGGAGGGAGGGAGGAGGGAAATAGGAGGGGGAAGAGTGGAGGAGAACTTAAGGGGTCAGGAAGATCAGGGAGCCAAGGGACGACTAGAGAAAGAGAACAAGAAAAGAGATAACTGAATATTTGGACATTTTATATGCATACAAACATATTTGAAAAACCTAGCTTCTTTTAACTGTAGGGTAACTTATAGTCCATGAATAATTAAGGAATCCTTAAGTTACTTTCCCTTCTCTTTTACCTATCTCATTTATTTGAAGGGATTTTATTTGGCTTTTTTTCCTCAGTGTCTCTGATCTTCTCTCTGGTATTCCTTTCTAGCTTTGTCATATATATTTTCTATATGTATGACTGTTCCTACTCCTTTCTTTTTCTCACTAAGTTCTACTAGTGCTGGCACTTGCTGCCCAAACATTAGTTCAGATTTCCGGTAAAAAGTTGAATATAGTGGCTCCCAGTGTTGGAGAAAGGGTAATAAGGCAGATCCCTGGAGTTCTTGGTTAACTAGCTTAGCTAAGTCAGTAAGCTACAGGTTCATTGAGAGACCCTGTCTCAAACCATAATATGGAGAGTATGGAGAGTTACTGAGGAAAAGGTCAACATTGGCCTCAGGCTTCCATATACTGGGGCATGTGTATACACACACACACACACACACACACACACACACACACACACACACACACACACATTGGCCTCAGGCTTCCATACACTGGGGCTTGTACACACACACACTTTTTCATGTATCAACAAAAGATTCTGGATTAGTCAGCCTATCTTTTGGCATAGCAACAAATAATGATAGCTAAAGATTATTGACTAGATGAGGTTCAGATCAGTTTGATCAGGAGGGAGGAGCAAAGGTAAGTAAGTGGCAGGGGTATGGTTATGATGCAGCAGCACAGTTATATGTCCACCACTGTTCATGTCACTGAGCTGCATGATGAACACTGAGGAGCTGTGTAAGATGCCATTTCTATTCTGGAGGGACCTAGAATCTTAGAAACAATCTTGGTGAACAACTACTTTAGTTTTATTATTAGTAAAGAATCAGGAACATTTCCATAGTAATTATTGCTAATATTTACTGTTAGTTATAATAATAGAGATCCTTGTGATTAAAACAATTCTTTGGGATGACCATGCAAAGCTGAATGCTAAAATTGGTGCCTCAGTCTTACGACAATTTTGTGCCCTTAACTATCTCCATCTGAATAAAATAAGATTTAAATTGTACTAAAAAGTAAATGACTTATCTTCTGATTCTTCTCTGTTACAGATGATTACTGTGAATGCTTCCTTGTTTCCTAGTTCTGTGGCCAACTCATTAATTGCAGTTGGAAATGATGGACTTCAGGAAAGAGACAGAATGGTCCGGGCATGCATTGCCATTATCTGTGAACTAGGTCAGAATTTTCTTGAAACAGTGAAGTGTTTTATAAAGTACATGTAACATTCCACAATGTTTTTAAAAGAAAAATGCTTTAGTTATTGCTGTAAAAATAGGAAAATGTTTCTGATAGGAAAGTATAATATTTAATAATTTAAAATTCATATTATTATTGTATAAATGTTCAGATATATTATTATGAAATTTGATTATCTGTAATCTAGTAGTAATAATAATAATGAAATCTAGTCTAGCCCTCTGACATTGATGATAACTATATCTTGACATGGATAAAGTAATAGTCTACAGTGCAAAATATGAATTCTGATAAAACCCTTTTGATTACAGATCAGAGATTAGAGTAAAAAAAGAGAGAGTAAAAACATGAATGGGTATTTATCTGGGCATTGAGGGAAGTAAATTTTGAATTATCAAATAAATCATACATGGATTTTAGTAGCTACAGAGTTTAAGGAACCAAAAAAATGACTGTTGGCAGATCAAACAAATAAACTAACAAGTGTAAAGTAAAATAGTAAACACAAATAATACTCCAATACCTACATGGCTAATTTGTAAAATTTAATCTCAGTTGTTATCAGTAGAATATAATTTTAAGTAACAAGGTGATGACTTTTTCGTTTCTATTACCAAAAGTATAAATTTTGGACATCACATTTACTCTTGGGATAATAAATTAATAAAGCTTTAAGATATGACAAACAATAACCACAGAAGACTTAAGCATTTTCCTTAATACCTGCTGTAGAAACAAAATCAGAAATATGATTACAATAATTATGAAAATTGTAAAATTTTACAAAATACCCATATATTAGATGTCTAGAAAACTATATTGATTGATGTTTATCATAAAGTGAAGCAAAGTGTAAATGGGTGAGCAAACAGAGTAAGGAAGAAGGGAAATAAATGCCCAACAGGACTACAGGTAGGGTTCAAACAATGATAAAATTACAATTTATTATTAGGATGCAAGGTAGATTGCTCACCCTTAAGTTATACTAGTTGGAAGAAGAAAGCATTGAAGTATACACTTTAACTTTGGAAAACTCCAAATTCTGAATTAGTAAAAGAGAAGAATATAATAGAAGTTCTTTTAAACAAGTTTTTTTTTTTTTTTTTAACATATATGCTTGAAAACTCACTGAAAGAAATGGGTTTTTAAAATAAATGTTAGTATCCTGTCACACAAAAGTACAATGTGTGCTAAATCAAAACTCAAAAGTGTGATTGTAGATACTGGTGGCACGATTGGCTCTAAAAACGTTATTACATACTTTTATAAAATAATAAACTAAAGGAGCACATTATATCTAGAAACCTTTAGGTACTTAGAAGGCTACTTCCTTGACAGCCTACAATAGAAATCACAAATGTTTTACAGACAAAAATACTTTGCTGAATGCCAGTGCCTGGCATACCTGAAGAGCTATACTTAGGGTAAAGTAACGTGTAGTTATTAAAGTGCTACTGAGAACAGAGCAGGAACTCATCTTAAAAGTCATTCACATACAACCAAAGACATCATGAGGACACTTTTGAAAAGAACTATGGAAGAGGAAGGAGGATTCCTATTGACTCAACACTTCACGCTAACCTTTTTGTAGGGGTATACATGATGTGTGTGTGTACATACATGTAAAGGGCAGAGGTCGGTAGCCATCATTTTCCTTAGTCATCTTGCACCTTTTGCTTTGAGACAACTTAGTACACATTGTTTAAAACTTTTAACCATGTTAGCAATAAAGTAATAAATGAAATTTAAATATAGAAGCCAGCTAGTTGTCACTATAAACATATATTGGAAAAACTGAATCCAGTGAAGAAATGACCTGTGAGTTTTCTATGGTGGAATCATGTGAAAATTGAAATTTGATATATTACAGAAGTAATCAAAACAGATTAAACATAAGAAATATGTAGGAAATATGGTGGTATGTATATATGCAATAGTTTTGAGTGTGTCCAGTTGAGTTTCAGGAAGGTCCAGTTAAGGGACATATAGACTGAGAACATCGATGACAGTGGAGGGAGCACAGTGGGACTTATGACGTACTTGAGTCCTACACTGAGCAGTCTTGGCAGTCGGTGTAACTGTTTAGATATCATTGACCCATGCCATCAAGATCTGTGAACCGTGGTTCTGTGTGATTTCCTAGTTCTAAAATTATCCGGGGGAATAGACGTGACAGAAGAAACTATAGAAAGATTTTGTTAAAAAAATATATATATGTGAAGGAGAATGGAAACTTTCTTTTATACTATTTTTAGGAATTATTAATATCACCCCCCTCCCCCCCCCCCCCCCACACACACACACCGGGTTTTTCTGTAGCTATGGAGACTGTCTTGGAACTTGCTGTATATACCAGGCTGAACTGAAAGAGATCCTCCTGCCTCTGCCTCCCAAGTGCTGGGATTAAAGGCAAGTGTCACCACTGCACGGCTGTCAGTCTCATTTTTTAAGAGAAAAACATTTTTAAAAAGTTGCAGATCCTATTTTGAAAACCATGTTGGCGTGTAATTAAGAATAAATACCAAAGTTCGGCAAGTTAAACACATACCTGTCATCTCTATCCTTTGGAGACAGAGCCAGTAAAATACCAAGTTCAGAGCCAGCTTGCAAATAAGCAACCCTGTTTTCAAAAAAGGAAGAAAAAAGTATAAAAATCAATTTGGGAAAAATGCTGGTATTATTAGTAAAAAATTTGTGGGAAAAATTGAGTTTATTATCTCAGTGAATCTCAACTTCATGACAGAATGAAACAAATGGAACTTAATCTATAAAGATATATACATGTTGGTCTCACATGTGGTGATAGACACCTGTTCTCCAAGCATTCAGGAATCAGGTAGAAGAGTGTGAGACTGCCTGAGCGCTGTGGTTACTTTTAAGTCACTGCTTCCAAAACAAGGTCCACAACAAAAAGCACACAGTAGGTTCAAGGAACAGTCTTCAGTGTCCAAAGTGAGTTTTTCATCTTACAGTTCAAAGGCTTTTATGTGTATGTTTGCATGCATGTGTGCTTTTTTTTATAAAAGTAAATAATATATACCACTTGAAGCAAAATTTAAAATAAATCCTGTAAAGGAGCTAATGTCTCCACAGTAAAATGAACTCATAGGTTCGAAGAATATGACAACGTTAAAGGCATTTTAACATTTTAAAAATCAGGCTTGGGGAAAAGGTAGTAAATGACTCTTAGCTGATATCTTTTATTTGTAAATATAGTTAATAAGAAATTTTTCAAATCCAAAAGGAAACTTGTAAGATTTAAGTAAAAGTTTAGGTTTTAAATACTTAGTGCTGTGAATATAATTAGTTTTTCTTTCATTTTAGCACTTCAGAACCCAGAGGTGGTAGCCCTTCGAGGCGGACTAAACACCATCCTGAAAAATGTGATTGATTGCCAATTAAGTCGGATAAATGAGGCCCTCATTACTACAATCTTGCACCTTCTTAATCATCCAAAGACCCGACAGTATGTGCGAGCTGATGTAGAATTAGAGGTAGGCACTTTTAGTGTTTCTAATTTAAAAGACAGTTCTTAAAAAAAATAGCTATTTAATGTGTATGGGGATTTTTGCCTTCATGAATGGCTGTGCACCATATGTGTACAGTGCCCACAGAGGCTAGAAGAGGGCATCAGAACCCCAAGAACTGGAGTTGCAGGTGCTTGTAAGGTGCCATGAGGGTGCTGGGAATCGAACTTGGGTCCTCTGGAAGTGTAGTCAATGCTCTTAACCACCTAGCCTTCTCTCTAACCCTAAATACAAGTTTAAATACATAACCTTACTTTGAAATTTTGAAATAGTAGACTTTAAGTGCTACCTTAGTAATCTAACCTGTGTTAGTTTGGTTTATTATCATTCTATGTAGTTACTTAATTAGTAATGACTTAAAAATGTTGTTATCAAGAATATTTCAGCAACATGCAAAATAGTTCATTTTTTATTAGCTTTAAGAAGTTTCTTGAGAAAACTAAAGGATGGATAAGATTACACTAAAACATATTTATATAAGAAATGTTAATATTGTTTATCTTATGCTGATTATGTTGCTTATTCATTAATACCAAAATTTTCTAACATACGAACCATATTGAGGGCTAAAGAGATGGTATAGAGGGTAAAACCCTTAATATGTAACTTGACAGCCTGAGTGTTATCCTGGGGCTCATAAATGCTGGGTGTGGCTCAGTTCTGTGACCCCAGCATTTCTGGAGAAGCACAAGAAGTGGCTGGAATCTCCTGTAGGAAAAGTGAGCAGAAACAGCAAGAAGAATCCACCTCTGGAATAAGACGAAGGAAATAATAGACTCCCCAAAGGTGTCCTCCAGCATCCACATGCACAGTATGGCACATGTACACCCATACTCACGTGTGCGCACAGGTGCATACACATGTACAGACTACTAAATAATACAAAACAACAAAAAGCACTTTGTTTGGCACTATCTCTAATGAATCTATCTTTTAAAACATAAAAAATATGATACATGTAAAATATTTTACTAATCCAGGTATAATTTTCTTTTTCATTATCTAAAGCAGTAAAGTTACTATATACTTCTTGTTATAAGGTGGTATTAACTGAGGATGGAGGCACCTGACTATAATCCTAGCATTCATGAGGCAGAGGAGGAGTCATGGGAGTTAGAGGCCAGCCAGGGCTGCTGGTGAGACAGCATCAGACAGAGCAGCTATCACACAGTTAGATCTTAACAGTTTGTTTTGTTGTCTGTTGAAGAGCATCCAAAATTAGTTTAAATCAAGGATTTAAGTATAAAATCTACAATTTAAAATTGTTTATTTCTAATTATTCTTACCATTTTAGGGAAGGAGCCTTATAAATGCAGTTCTGATTTTATTAGGATTTTTCTCCTTTTTCCCTCCCTCTCTTCTCCCTCTGCCTCCCCCTTCCCTCCTGTAATGGGGTCTTGCTGTGATCCCTGGGCTGGTCTCCATATTGTAGGCTCCCACCTCAGCTCGCCATGTAGCTGGATATATAGGCAGCACCAACATTCTTGGCATTAGGACTGTTTGTAAGAACATTACAGATGATAAAACATCATTATCATTACTAAGAAATGTAATAAGCACCATAGTTTATTAATTTTTTTAATGTATTATTCATTGGAATCCCATGCCAGCGGGTATTACTGATCTCCCATAGAATGCTTAGCTTTAATCTTTAGCAACTATAATAATTAATATTAAAAATTGAAGGTTTTATATTTAAAGTAAGGAAATGACTCAAAGAAGGTAGTAGTATAGGCTCTTTTTAATTCTATACATTATAAAGCAAACTAGCAAATCTTTATGTAAATGAAAATAGCCTGCAAAAACTATGGTGTGTTTTTAAATAATCTATATTTTATGGTTACAGCCATAAACATCTTTTTCCTTTAATAAGATGTCACCTCAGTGGCACAGAGCCGGAGAGGGCGGACTTTAGGCTGTACAAGTTCTGTTTGGGTGGTAATAACATAGTTCAGTGGGGAGAGCAGAGCACCAGGCTATTATACTAGGTTGCGTGTAAGTTTACCCTATGACCTTGCTAAACTTCATGGCTTTGGGCAAGTTGTTTAGCATCTTTTGACTTATATTTTTCATAGGTAAAATGAAGAACAAGGGTTTCAGAGTTAAAAAATAATTTTGAAAGTTAAGTATTCTAAAAAAATAAACCTTTCCCTCCACCCCTCCACCCCCAGAGGGTTTTCTTGTGGCTTTTGGAGCTTGTAGACCAGGCTGGTCTCAAACGCACAGAGATCCATCTTCCTCTGCTTCCCAAGTGCTGGGATTAAACACATGCATCACCACTACTTGACCTAAATAACAAATCTTAACAATACTAACTACAGTAGTTGGCAGCCACACAAGCTTACATTAAGTTATATGCATTTCCTCTATGTTCTGTTCTACATAAATGTGTTACATAGTTTTTCACATGTAGAAAGTACTGACTTCCTTAGCTGTTTATCATTGTCTTCTATCTTCACCACTGTATCTTCATTGTGGAATCAGTTAAGAGAATGTAATCTTTTTAATACAACGTACTGATTTTGTTTTCATTCTAAATCAATACCTTTTCTATAAAGAACTACTTACAGTATAGAGATATAGTAGATATAGAGATGTCTCTGTTGCCAGACATCATCTCCCTCTTGTTAAAAATAGATGTGTGGTTAATTTAAAATTTTGTGTCTCAATATTTAGTATACTGTGGTATTCATTTGTGGTGAATTTATACAAGTTCTTATGTAACCGCTTGCTTACGTTTTCTTGGACAATTTACTATTCTGGGAAATTCACATATGCTTTCTTGAGATCAGAAAATCAAGAGCCTTTGGTGGGTTTGTAGTGCTAAAATAACAAATTGGATAACTTGTAACTAATCTCCTATTCTTGACATTTACCAGATTTCCAGAGTTGTTGGAATAGATAAAGATCTCAGTTTAAACATACAAAATATAGTCTTAAATATCATTCTTAGGAAAGTACATGCCTTTGATCCCAGTACTTGGGAGACAGAGGCAGGTAGACCTCTTTGTGTTCTAGACCACCCTGGTCTACATAGTGAATTCCAGATCAACCAAGGCTACATATTGAAAACCTTGTCTTTAAAAAAAGGAAATCTTTTTTAAAGTCCTATTCTCATTGCTATGGATTAAATAAAAACACATATGTTCTATTGAAAACACTGACAGAATATATTAGGATGACAGCACAGACAGATATACTTAGTTTTATTAGAATTACAGTGTAACTTCTGTTTAACATAGTCACTGTAATTGGATGATTAGCTGCTTTCATCCATCAGCAGGGAAGAAAAGATCAATCACCTCTGTTGGGAGAAAGCATCAGATAATTCTTTTTATAAAATGACTGTGTGGAACATTCATTCAGTCAGAATTTTCTAGTCACAGATGGGCTGGTTGGCTCAGTGTATGAGGTGCTTGGTGAAAGCACAGGAACCTGACTTAGCATGCCTCGCACCCACATGAATGGTGGAATGTGCCAGAGACACAAACAGGTGAAACCTGGGGGCTCAGTGCCTTCTGAGATTGCATAATAGTGGTCTCCAGGTTCATTAGGAGGCTACCTCAGAAAATAAGGTGGAAAAGCACGTCTGCTTGCACAGACACGTCAATTCCCATACTTGCACACACATATGATTTCTATTCATGCAAAAAGACATGGTCACATTACTGAAAACCCAAAAGAAAAACATGTCTTAGAACTTGCTCAGGTATAATCCAGATAGAAAGAAAAGACTTTATGTTAACCATAGTTAATTTATTCTGGAAACTGTAAGTAAAAATATGAAGATTTTTTTCATATAATTAGACACACAAAATGAGCCAAATGGAATTTCTACTGTGAAAAATATATCTTGAATTCAGGATTCTATGGGATTAAGATTTCATTGTGGACAAGGAGATGTCAGTAGGAATCTACTACATTTTGCAAATAGAACATAAAAGAAAATAAGTTGTTAGGCACTCCATCATAATACTTTTAAATCCAGATCACATAACCTCTTAAGAACAACTTGAGAAGAAGAAAGCAACAGAAAGACACATTGCTTCAAAGAACAGATCTGACAGCAGAAATGGAAATGGCAGGGAGCACCATAATGAGTGCTCCAGGAAGAGGACTGCCAACCCAGTCCAGAAACACATTCATGCCTGTGCCTTCTTCGTTTTAGATACATATTATTCCTTAAAGAATTACAAATTCATTTTGTACCTAAAATCACACTGCATTTTAAAAATGAATTTGAAGAACAAATATCTGAAAGTTACTTCACTTTAAAGATACAGAGAAATGGAATTAATTTTGTCTTATAGAGAAAAATAACTTTTATAATAAAAATTCTTTGTACTTCTCTTTCCTTTTCAAATTAGCGAATTTTAGCCCCCTATACTGATTTCCACTACAGACACAGTCCAGATACAGCTGAAGGACAGCTCAAGTAAGTGCCATGTGTTTCTAGGGCATGGGGCGTCTGTGTGAGCTGTGTTTACACTGAGGTCTGCAGAGCTAGGGGAGCGGGAGTAGAAGAGAATGTCCTATCTCACAGCTTATGTTGCATTCTACATAGTACAAATTAAATGAAAGTTTGAGAAATGTAAATGTTAATTTGTGGTCTCCAAATTTCTACAGTACTGGATTCATCTTATTTAGTAACTGATGACTGCAGATTTCTTAGCGTGCTGTGTAGGAAAGCTGAAGAGAATGCAGGTTGTCAAGCTTTCTTGGTAGGCCCCCTGCATCCTTGCTCCAGGGTGCTTCCTCAGCTGGCTGTGCTCATTTGAAGCACATACCAGGAGTAGATTCATAACTTAGTTATAATCATGGTGTACATTTTATTTGTTCATTGGTTTATTTATTTTTGCCTTACTGTGTTCTTTGGCTAGCCAGGAACCTGCTATGTAGCCTGGTCTTACCTTGACCCTACAGCAATTCTGTCTCTGTCTCTTGAATGCTGAGATCTCTGATATGTGCTGCCACACCTGGCTTATGTTGTCAACTTTATGCCGATAGTCGAGTAATTGGCTTTAGAATAACCTTGCCTTTTTCAAAACCTCATGTTTTGATTTCAAGTGTAAATGTTTAATATTAATGATGGATTTTGCTCTGATGTATTATTACCAGCAAAAAAAACCACCTCAGTTTAAATCTTGTGGCTTTACTAATTCCTCTCCCCCACCCCCAACAGAGAAGACAGAGAAGCACGATTTCTAGCCAGTAAAATGGGAATCATTGCGACATTCCGCTCATGGGCAGGTAGGTTCTGTCTGTTGCTCAGTGACATCAAAGAATAAACCTTACTTGGCTTTTCAAATTTTTAATTATGTTATCATCTATTTTAAATACAAGTGTAGTTTTACGTTAATGAAATTATAACTAAGGAGATTTACACAGAATGATTAAAACAGTGAAGGAAGTTTATAATAAGTAGGATATTGCATTCTGTATATACACACTCATTATAATTGGAAGTCACTGCAGTAATGTTGCATTACTGCAGTGCATTATTTAGTCATTTTAAGAAAAATCCAGCATAATTTACATTCCTGAAGAAGATTCCCAAAGTAAAAGACAAAACTTGTGTGACGTATGTTTTGTTCAAGCTTCTTACTTAAACATGCTGTACTTTGGAGTATAAAACATTTTTTTTTTTTTCGTAAAGTAATATGGCCTTTCACTTTTTTTTTTTTTTTTTTGGCAGTGATTACCTTAATTTCACAGTATTACTGTAAAGAGAGCTTATAAAGGAATGTTAGCCATAAGCAGAATAAGGAAACTTATTTAAATACTACCTTACAAATATCTTTTCCATACAAATATTTATCCTAGCCAGCAGGCTTTAGCTAGTGTGTTTCCAGTGTGCTTCATCCTACTTGGTACCTAACTGAAAATCTTGCCTTACTTACTGGGTTTACCTTCATGTGCAGCTGAAAGGTGGTTATGTGGACCTAAGAGTAAAAATAGCATTGTTCAAAACTTATTATAATTCATTACCTACCAAAAGTAGGTAATGTATTTTAAAATTAAGATTTATATAGTTTCTACCTCTACAATCTGAAATGTTTAAGAATCTGGCATTAGCATCATGTGGTGAGAATGATAGCCTGCGTAATCTAGTCTTTTTTTCCTCTAGAGTTAATTTGGGAGTTTGTTACCATGTTCTCATCTAGTCCTAATCACCTATCAGAAACTACCAACATGCATTTGGGACCTTGGTTTCTGGCATCTAGTCATTGAGGTCCCTCAAGCTGAAAAGTGTAGAGCAGTTCATCACTAACACCCAGGTCCTCTTTTCACATAAGACACACCAAGGTTCACCATCTTTACCCATACTCCTGGATGGTTTTGTTATCTGTCATTAAATGTCCTCAGTTATCCCTCAGCTTAACCATGGTTAGGGCCATTTCTGTTTTTCAAAAACACATTGCACTGTGCTTTGACTACCAAGATAGCCTAAATGCTCACTCCTCCAACTTTCCTTCTAGACTCAACTCTCACTAACAATCTCTCTTTAAAATTCACTTCATACATTCTTACTAAAAGACTTTCTCCTAATTCCCTTATATTGATTTGTGACTAGAAACTTTAAACATTACATGCTTTCTACCCTCTATTGGATTAATAAAAATAATACCATTTCAAGCTACAACCTTAAAAATAAGTTTCTTACATAATGTTTAGAGTCAATGGCAGCATTTATGAATTAAGTAAAGTTCTGCAGTGTTAATTCTATGACAGATTTCAAGTTCCACATAAGTGATGGAGCAGTAACTTCACCAGCATAGATTTTCAACAAGTGTCAGCAGCCTTTTTCCTTTGTTAGCATAGAGGAAGGTTTATACCCCTTATAATGATCTCTGGCTTCTGAAACTACTGTCAGATATCAAATTGTGAGAACTGTACTTCAAGAACTTAAGCTCTTAATTCTGCTTGCTATGTTTAACTTGAATTTTAATTATAAGTCTAAAGAGAAATTACAGATTATTTATTCATATAGACATACGCATTGAGCATCCTTAACATGAAATCCAAAATGCTACAATATTTGAGATTTTTTTTGAGCAGGGCATGTATGTGACCTTATGTGATTAGTTGCAGTCATAACACAAGAACGTTGTGTTCCAGGATATGTACATGAAGTATATGTGAAATATAAATGACTTTATGTTGGGTCCATACCTGAGTTATCCCATGATACATGCAGGTATTCTGACATTTGGCGGGGGCGGGGGGAGGAACTGATTTTAAGAACTTTTGTTAATGGATACTCGGACATTGTAGTTGTGACAGAGTGCTTCAGAGTTGTGTGACTGTTCAAAAACAGCATTTTAATATAAAACGTTTGAAAGAATTTTGAAAACTGCAGTGGTTAGCATGCATTCCCACTATGTAGATTCTGTCTCCACTATCTGTGTGTCAGGCGGAGCCTCCCTCTGTGTCTCTGTCAACACATCTGAGTCTCTGTTGATGTACCATGAAGAATCTCGCAGATGCCTGCATTCTTAAATCCTGGGAGACTCATGGTTAGCTGCTCAGTACAAGTGTATTGTTGTGCACTGTCATCGGCCTGTGAGAGCTCAGTTGCTCTGCATCCTTTTCAGTGTTTGTTGTGCAGACTTTGGTGTTAGCTCTCTTAATGCAATGTAGTGGTTCTCTCACTGATGCATTTTGAATTTCATTATAATGATATTGAGCATTTTATACTTGCTTATCATCTGTTTACATATCTGTTGTGACATAAAATCTTAGTATGTTCACCATTCTGTTAAACTCTTTGATCTATGGATTTTATTTGGAATATGTTACTTATTCTCTTATGTGCATTCAGTTGATTTTAGAAATGAGTTTGACAAAATTTTTTTAAACTATAGGTAGGGAAAATACCTCTCTCTGTCTCTCTCTTGTCTCTATCTCTATGTCTCTGTCTGTCTCTGTCTCTCTCTCTCTTTCTCCCCCCCCCATGTTCTTACTCCCAGAGAAGCATTCATTTATAGCCACCTTGGTGTTCATCAGTTTTTAGATATGAAGTAGAAATTGATGAGGAATTTAGGTGATGAAATTAATGGCCATTTCCAATTAATGGGGTAGTCTGAGATTTGGTGCCCTTTAGCTATATGATATCAATTATAATGATATTTATAATATTATTAGTATAATATTACTTGAAAAATAATTACAGATTTTTGTCATGACATATTATTGTAGAATTTCTTATTTTTTTAAACTTTTATCCTCCTTAGGTATTATTAATTTATGTAAACCTGGGAACTCTGGGATCCAGTCTCTAATTGGAATACTTTGCATACCAAATATGGAAATAAGGGTAAGTAACAGTTATTGTAATTCTTACATGCCTCCCTTAAAGTTTACATTAGCTACTGGAGAAAGGGCTCACTATTAAGAGTAGTCTGTGTCCTGCTCTTGCAGAAGACTCAGGCCAGGTTCCCAGCACATACGTCATACCTACCTGTAGTTGTGGTGTCAGTCTAATGCCTCTGGCCTCTAGTCATCTGCACTCATATGCACATATGCAGAATTTTCAGAAGTTTTGGGTGAAGTTTTCAAGGTGCTAATTTTTATTTGAGAGCATTTTTCAGTACATGAGTATTTAATAGTATGAATACGACTTAATATGTGAAACACTTAAAATACTGTTAGGAGTGACAGCCTTATTAAACTTGAGTTAAAATATAAATTATTAAAATAATTCAGATAAACAGAAGAGTGTTCTTATTTTAAAAGAATCAAACAGAAATATAATAATTAAAAAGTAAAGGTGTTACAATCAGGTTTTCCCTGCCGGTCTGGTCCCACAGCCATGCCAGTCCCAAATAACACATAGAGAGGCTATATTAGATATAATTTTGTTGGCCTATTACTAGCATTTTTTATTGGCTAGCTTTGTCTTAAATATTAACCCATTTTTATTAACCTAAGTATTACCATGTGGTCTTATCTTACCAGAGAGAGAGCCTGGACCTCTGTTCTCTTTAAGTCTCTACGTGGTGACTCCTTACTACTTCCTCCTCTTTTCTCCTAGTCTCCTAGTTCCGCCTATCTTGCTTTCCTATTGGCCAACAGTGCTTTATTCATTAACCAATAAGAGAAACATATTTACAAAATGACATCTCCCATCATAGATGTATTATTTATGTAGTCATGCTTTGTAATTTATACATTTTTGATATCATGCTACCATGTTTTTATTTCAAAGATGGTAGTTTTCATAAGTTACTTATGTGTTTTTATTAGATATATTCCTAAGGTATTATAATTAGGACATTTTTATTAAGAAGCCAAAACCAAATTGAATGTGGAAGGAAAGATAATTTAACTCCTAAGTTATCCTTTTCTTTAATGTTTCTGTTTTAACTTTGTTTCTCCATTTTACCTCCTAGTTCTTTTAAATGAACCATTCCCGTAGCTGGAAAAAAACTAAGAAAACATTGTCTAGGTGTGCCACCACTTACAATGTGAAATAAAGTACTCTAGATGGAAGTGGGGAGGGTATGCTTATAAACTGAAACACCTCTGAGCAAAGGACAAAAGGAGCAATTTTGTTGACCCTTTTTGAGGTGTTGGGAATCACATCTTGGGACATTGTAGGCAAGTAGTTTGCCACTGAGCACACCCTGCCTGTCACCTGACTTCCATCCCTGTCCATGGAAAGAACTGAAGCCTGTTTTCAAATTTGTACAATGCTAATAAGGAAATTTTTTTCAGAAAAAAATTTAAATGACATATGTATTAAATATTTAATAATTATCTCTCCCCTAATACAATCTTAACAAAACGTGATAGGTATATTTTTATTAATTTTGTTATTCTGTGAATATGATTTTTAAAAGTCACCAAAGACTTTTTCTATAGAAATACATAAACTGTATTTGCTCTTCTAGCGAGGTCTGCTTGAAGTGCTCTATGATATATTTCGTCTCCCTCTACCTGTTGTGACAGATGAGTTCATAGAAGCCCTCCTCAGTGTAGGTAAGTACTAACTTGCACTGGGATCTGTTGCTTACTGGATCAATGGAAACAAATGACTAACTGGTGAAATACTACTCTGAATATCATTTTCATTCTATAAGGTAAAGAATTACATAATTCATAAGATGCTTAAGTCCCCAAATGAAGTTACAGCTGTGTACACTTACATAAATAGTTTTATGTCATGTGTATTGCATGTGAGTATACAGGTATGCTCATTTCATATGGAGAAACAGCAGACCATCAGGTGTCTTCCTCTGTCACTCCCTTGCTGCTTTGAGATAGTCTCACTGAACCAGGGGCTGATTGTTTCAGCCAGTCTGGTGACCCTTGAGCCCTCCAGATCAGCCTGTCTTCACTCCCATATGCCACTGTCATAGGCACACAACACTACTTGACAAGAGTTATATAGAAGTGTCCACATAACAGGGCCAGGTAGCCACACCCTTGCCAATCTTGGTACAGTCTCTACCCTCCACAAGTAGATTACTTTTAAAACCCTTTTGAAGTTTTTTTGTAGCTTGGGTAGCTGATAGGCCCACACTCATCTGTTTCACTATTGCCTAATCTGGTAACTACCTATTTTACCTCCTTTAGATCCAGGAAGGTTCCAGGACAGTTGGAGGCTTTCAGATGGCTTTGTGGCAGCTGAGGCAAAAACTATTCTTCCCCATCGTGCTAGATCCAGGTAGAATCTAGATATAAAAGTGACTCATTTATTAACATTATTGCTTTTATGTTATATCAAACATTTAAATTGTTTATGCACTTTTATTTCCAGGCCAGACCTCATGGACAATTACTTGGCACTAATACTTTCTGCATTTATTCGTAATGGACTTTTAGAGGTAATATTTACAAACCTTTAACTTGTTCTGTTAACAAAATTCTTTAGAGTGGGAAACAGCTCTGATGCAGAAATGTGTCCATAGGCACCATTGTGCAGCAGTGATGCTTTCTTCTTGCCTTCACAGGGCTTGGTTGAAGTGATAACGAACAGTGACGACCACATCTCAGTTAGAGCAACCATTCTTTTAGGAGAGCTCTTACATATGGTAAGAAGAGTGACTTCTGCTTATGTGGGTTGAACTTCTAGGATTTTAAGTGATTAAACAGTTTAATTGACTGGCATTACTTTGTGATAGCCCAGACAGTACATTTTCATTTTGCTAAAGCCTTTGGTACCTATTATGATAGAGATGCATGTGTCTGTATTAACTGCCTTTGTAAATGTAACAAATACTGATTTTTTTTTCCCCTTTAACCTCATTTGATATAGGCATTTGAGCCTGTAAATCTTGATTGCATTTCAGAAAGGCATCCTAACTGAAGAAAGCAAGAAATAAAAATTACAAAACCATGAATTTTATTTCAGTCTACTAGGAACATAATCCATACATTGTAGTGACATCTTGACCTTCAGAAAGTTTAGTGAAAAAGTTGTAAATGTAATTAATTGTCTTACCTGAAGGCCACTGATTTCCATAAACTAAGAGTTTTAGGTTCAGATAATGAGATTCCTTGGGTAAAATATTTTTATGACCTTACTAACTGCTAGAAACTGAAGGCTCTGGGCACCTTTCTATACTCTAGTAAACTGAGTAAGGGCTCTTAGTAAACTGAGTAAGGGAGGAATTGTGCATTATAAAAATTTGTACTTGTAGATCATTACCAGTTGATAAAACACTAAATAAATATCACTTTGAACTTGTTTAGGAAGAAGTGATTCTTTGCAGAAATTTTTATATACGTCATTCATGGCTTGCTTTTCTTTGCAGTTTTTTGTTTGTTTTGGTTTTTTCCTAAGTGTTTCTGGCTGCCCATGGTAGCACAGGATCTTAATCATAATCGCAGCACTCAGAAAGCAAGGCAAGTGTATCTGAGTTTGAGGTCAGCCTGATCTACATAATGAATGCCAGTGAATGGCAGAACCATCAGAGCTACATAATAGATAGACACTGTCTCCAAAACCAAAAGAGTATGTCTCTTTCCTCATTACTTCCCCCAGCTTTCACCACATAGCGCCTGGGTTGTGTGTGTAAGGTAAAGAATTAAACAGTGTATAAAATCTGTCTTTTCACCAGTGACTGAGCAACCACTCTCTCCAATCTCACTGAGCCTATAGTCTCAAGACATAATTTCCTACAAAGATATCGGTATTCATTTCTTCTATGCAGAGGAATCTTTTCATATGAATTTAAATTAACCTTTTCCTTCAAGCCTCAGAATTCTTTTATTCTCATGAAAACAGAAAAGCTGGCCAGATTACAGGATAGAAATATTAATTCACTAGTTACTATCGTATCTTATATTTAATAAACATACATATTGGTTGGAAGCTGGTTGGATAGTGAAATTTTGCCTCGTCCCAGGAGATAATGTTTCTATTTTGGGATTGTTGCTATGGGACCAGCATGTTCTGAGAAGGTTGATACCGTATCTGTACTTTTCTCAAATATGAAGCTTTGCTTCTATAAGTTTTCAGGTCATTTAAAAAGTGAGTTTGGTACCTTTTAGAAGCCATATTTAATAATAACATATACAAAAATTGGTTGCTTTACAAATTTTTTCAATAGTGTGTGTGTGCATACACATATGTGTACGTGCAATTTTGCCATGGTGAATTGGGGTCAGAGGACAACTTGGAGTTGGTTCTTACTTTATAATGTATTGGTCCTAGGATAAAACGCAGGTCCTCATATTTAATCCAAATACCCTGTCCTACAGAGCCATTTCACTGGCTCCAACCTGTCCTTCATACTGGAATTCAAAGGGATTAAAAGTTATAAGTATGTGTGGGTGGAAATAAGTTAATTTCATGAAAAACCTTCAGTTTTATTAGTCTTACATACTGTATTATATCTTTAGGTAACTATATTTGTCCTAAAATCTCATAAAACACCATGTTCCATACAGGCAAACACAATTCTTCCTCATTCTCACAGCCATCATTTGCACTGCTTGCCAACCCTTATGAATATGGCTGCATCCTTCGATATTCCCAAGGAAAAGAGACTGTGAGTATCAGAGCCTTAGCAAATCGGGTTTAATATATTTAGTATCTTCCTAGATAATCTTCTCTTTAAACAGGGAGAGAAAACAAGCAGTGTGGATAGGTTGTACTTGGAAATTCCCTTTGGAAGCCTCAAGGAGGGATAGTTTCAATTCTCAAAATATTTAATTATTTCTATTTGAGACCACAAAGTGTTAGTAAATAATAAATTGACTTATTTCCTTTCATGTTTCTGAGCAAAGATGTAGGCTTTACAGTCTACCTGAAGTGTTGAGGTTTTATTTTGTGTGTGTGTATGTGTGTGTGGTTTTTCTTTTTTTTTTTTCTTTTTTTAATTTGTTTGCTTTTATGATTGGAAAAAGTTGTATATATCAACCACATTTTCCCTGCAGTGATGTAAGTGAAGTTCAGTCCATTAGCTCTTTGGAACTATGAAAGTTTCTTTAAAATTACACATTCTTCAAAAGTTAGCTTTAGTAAAACTATTTACAAATGAGTCTAACCATCAATAAATAACAATTATTCATTTTAATTTTGCCAATAAATAGACTGGAGACATACTGTTCAACTGAGACATTAGCAGAACATTTTGATTCTAACAGGAGGCTTATAATGAAGTTTTCCATTTTAGTTAGTAGTTACTTTATGGAAGAGAATGAGTTCTTAAAGCCTGGCAGCTCTGTTCTCTCAAATTAACGTCCTGAATCTCAGGCATCCTTGGGAATTAAAAATTATGTTTAAAATAACAGAAGCAGCAGTACTCTTAAGTTTTTCTTTTTTTAACTCCCTAAGTTGTCTTTACTGAAAGATTAAGGACTTGACAATATGACTGCGTGCTAAGGGTTTTAGACTCTACTTACCAAAAGTCCTAAAGTTGAGACTTAGTTGCTGCCAAATTATTCAATACTGTACTTTTTACATATAACAAAAAAGCAATTAAATAACTTCAAAAGATTCTAGTTATGGTTATCAGTCAGTGCTGCACATAGTGACCAGTCCTTACTAGGATCATTGAGTATATTGATGGACAGTGAAGTTTTATTGCAACTTCATATAAACAAATACCAGTTTCAAGTAGAATATAGACTTAATGTGTGAAAAAAAACTTTAAAACATTAACAAGAAACTGGGTTCTTGACTTTATGTTAATTCCTCTCAGTATGTGTGATTCTAGGGGTTGGTGATGGTTCACTTGGCATATATGTAGAAGCCAGGTGTTTTCCCTCTATTACTCTTCACCTCACTCATTCAGTGAGACAGGATTTCTCACTGAACCCGGAGCTCATCCTTCTGGCTAGCTAGGCTGGCTGAGTAGTCACCAGTTCTCAAAACCTGGGGTCTACTTGTCTTCAACTAAAGCACTGAGGTTACAGGTGCAGTGCCAAGTTTTTTGTGGGCACTGGGGTTCCAAACTCAGGTATTCCTGATGCTCACAACGCAAATGCCTTACCTATTGAACCATCTCACTAGTACTCCATAAGGAATTCTTAAAACCAGTACATTAAATGGGCCCACCACCTCAGAAAAGATTAGTGAAACCCAAAATGGGTTTATTTATGTAAATCAGCTGTGTTGATCTGTCATTATGCTCCCATGCTTGAGTAAATGTTTTACTTTGCTTAGTAATCTCTATTCTTGAATTTATGTAAATAACTTAGCAACCATTACTTTAAAAGTATGCTGTTAGCCTTGCTACAACAGTATTGATTTTTCTTTCCTCCTAGTCGAGCCAGTGCAGCCCTGAACTGTTTAAAACGCTTCCATGAAATGAAGAAGCGAGGACCTAAGCCTTATAGCCTTCATTTAGATCATATCATTCAGAAAGCAATTGCAACACACCAGAAACGGGATCAATATCTTCGGGTTCAGAAAGATATATTTGTTCTTAAGGTACTGACATGAATGCTAATTTAGTTTCCTGATTCTCAACAACTGGGTTGTAGTGTACTTAATATTTGTCTGGATTTTCAATTTCATTTATGCATATAGGTTTTCAAATTATTAGTTTTACCATGAAGAGGAATTCTGGATCTGGGTTTAGATGTACGTGAGGGTAGAGTGTGTTTCGGATGTTTGTATGAATATGCACATATGTGTGTGGAGACCAGAGAATAACAATTAACTGTTCTTCAAGACACCATAGACTTTGACTTAACTTGTTTTTGTTTGCTTTTGAAGCAGGGTCTCTCATTGACCTAAAACTCATCACATAGGCTAGGCTAGGCAGACTGGGCTGGCCAGCAACTAAGCATTCCCCTTGCATCTCCAGTGCTGGGATGACAGTGTGTGTTACCAGTCTCAGCATGTGTAGGTTCTGGCGAGTTAACTCAGGTCCTCTGGCTTGTAAGGCAAATATTTTATTAACTGAACAACCTCCCTATCCTAGTTTTTATTATTATTTTTGTTAGCTTTTGAAAATAATTAATTATTGAGGATCAAAAGATTAGATACTAGTTTTCTGATGTGAATTTAGATTGATTAATCAACCTTCTTACTATCTGTTGATTTTAGGATACAGAGGAAGCTCTTTTAATAAACCTTAGGGACAGCCAAGTTCTTCAACATAAAGAAAATCTTGAATGGAATTGGAATCTCATTGGGACCATTCTTAAGGTATGATAGAGAACATCACAGAAATTGCTAAATTGTCTTCATTTTATTCCTATAATTTATTATACTCATTATCAAATACACACTATTTAATATAAGATTTTATGTTTTTCTAGTGGCCAAATATAAATCTAAGAAACTATAAAGATGAACAGTTGCACAGGTATGTAAAACTATTGTGCATTTAAATTTGAAGAACTTTATTATGGTTAATGTGTGCTAAAAGTATTCGTTGATTTTATGTGCAGTCTTGTAATCAGAATGTACCAGCTAATTTTCTCATTACTTATGTTCTTCCAGCTCTGACCTTTATAATAAGTTACTTACACTGGGGTAGCATTATCTAGATCATGGTCTTAACCCTGACACAAGGATGGCAATAAGAAATGACATTTTTTATTGGAACTCTTGTGCTTATGCATAAGTCATCTTCTGAGAGTTGTCTCTTTTTCCTAACTCTGCTTATCTGCGTAGTAAAGCATGCTGACATCATGGCACATGCAGCATGTGAAGCTGCCACACTGTAAAGCATGGTAATGTCATAGCACACACAACATGTGAAGCTGCTGTCTATCACATCTGTGTGCTTTTACTTTTGGATGACTAAATAGTCACTGTTACCAATTTCCTTGCTTAAAAAGACCTTACTTTGTCTAGAGAAGTCCATATAATAAACATTTCTTATATTGTATTCGTATTTAATGATATGTAACTTAATGTTTCTATCAGGTTTTGATAAATATATAGAAAGACAAGTTACAGTGATATTGAGAAGCATAGTACTCTTGATATTCCTTAAGAATAAAACAGTGATATCTCAATAAATTAGTCTTGTTAACTCCTGTACATAGCTACCTCTCTGGGTTATTCTGTAGTACATGAAATTAAGGTGAACTATATCAAGTGAGCACAACATTGAAAGTTATTGGTATATGTTCATAAATTCAGTTAAGTTGATTTTTGTAAGAGGCTTCCTTACATCTCTCCAGCTTTCTAGTGTGGATGTGATATCTCAGTTTGTAGTTTATTGTTGGAGATGTGGTGGTGGTTTTTAGTTTTGTTCTGTTATTTTGAGGCACAATCTTACTTTGTAGTCCAGGCTGGCGTTTTGAAACCCACTGTGTGACCTAACCTGACTTTGAACTACTGTTCTTTCTGCCCTTTCCTCCTGAGTGTTTGGGTTTCAAATGTATGCACATGCCTGCTTACGTCTGCACAGCCTCTACTAGGTCTCACTATAAAATTCTCATTCTACCAACATGTTTTCCAATGATTTCTTTTTTAAATGTTGTGAAATGTGCCAAGCTTAGCAAGTTTCCTAACCTATGCTCAAGATTCTTCAATAATTCTTTAGTAATTGTTTGTAATAATTATATTATTAAATAACTACTTAATAATAATTATTTAAAAGGTTGCTTAATAATTATTTAATAATTGTTCCCTACTTTGTTGCTAATTTCATCTTGATTTTAGGTTTGTGCGCAGACTTCTTTATTTTTACAAGCCAAGCAGTAAGTTGTATGCCAGTCTAGATCTGGACTTTGCCAAGTCCAAGCAGCTCACAGTTGTCGGCTGTCAGTTTACAGAGTTTCTTCTTGAGTCTGAAGAGGTAAGCCTTCCAGAGACTTTGACAGCAAATACTTTTTGTTGAATCTGCCCCCTCTTTTTCTCTTCTATTACCACCCTTTGATACTTTTTTCTATCTTTCTTCCTTCCTTCCTTTCTTCCTTTCTTTCTTGTTTTCTTTCTTCCTTTCTTCCTTTCTTCCTTTTTTCCTTTCTTTTTTTTAAAGAAACGTTATACTGTAGCTCTGGCTGGCCTGTGTTCACTATGTAGGTCATATTGGTCTCGAACTCAACAGTCTGTCTGCCTAGAGTGCTAGGATTAAAGTGTATGTCACCACATCTGCCCTTCTGTTTTACTTTGTTTTCTTAGTTGTTATAAGTGCTATTTTAAATATAAGCTCAGGCTTATATTTGAACCCTGACTTAGTCTTACCTAGTTAGGACACCTTAGGGAATGGTCCATCCTCTTGATGGCCTGGTTTACTCGCAGATAAGATGGGGAAAGGAACATAGAGGATCTCCATGTAACTTTTTTAATTCAAAGGGGTTAAGCTTTACATACTTGGAGATCCTAAGTTACTAGTGACTTACCTTCACTAAGGTATTTCTGGCTATTAGACATAACTTTCTAATTGCAGGATGGGCAGGGATACTTAGAAGACCTCGTGAAAGATATTGTTCAGTGGCTCAGTGCTTCATCTGGGATGAAACCGGAAAGAAGCCTTCAGAATAATGGTTTACTGACCACTCTTAGTCAACACTACTTCTTATTTATTGGAACACTTTCTTGTCATCCTCATGGAGTGAAAATGCTGGAAAAATGCAGTGTCTTTCAGTGGTGAGCATTCTCAAATTTTAATGGAATGTAATCCTAAACTTTAGTTTTAATGAGTCCACATACACAATATGCTATTTAGTCTGTGTACATGTGTTTGGTAAATACCTTTTCTCAGAAATATTTATTTATATAGGATTTTTAAAATGTATGTTGAGCTGTTTTCCCAAGCCCATCTCCTAAAGTAGTAATCATCTGTGCCAATTGATTCATTAGATATTGATGGGTGGGTAACTGTGTATATAATTAGGTTGTCTGCTTTGAATATGCTTAACTTTCTTTTTGGCAGTCATATTTCAATTGAACTGGAAAAAAATTTATTGAGTTAACGAATCAACACAGTAATTTATAATAATTCTTCTTTTTTAGTCTTCTTAATCTTTGCTCTTTGAAAAACCAAGATCACCTGTTGAAACTCACTGTTTCTAGCCTTGACTATAGCAGAGATGGGTTAGCCAGAGTCATTCTTTCAAAAATCCTCACGGCAGCTACTGATGTGAGTATAACATGGGAGATAAAGCTGTCGGGGTTTTTTTTGTTTTGTTTTGTTTTTTACCCAGGCCATTCCAGTACTTTGTAAACCATAGGCTCAGTCACTACAAAGTTTATTATAAGTAAACTAAGGATATGGGGTAGAAGTTGATTAACCTTAACTTTTAGTTGCTATACTTACCTGGTAAGGGATGTGCTGTGATCACAAAAATGGTTTTTCCAGAGCCCATCATATTCCATATGCTAACCCCTGTGATTTCCCAGAATATAAGAAGTTTGATACATAATTTATAGTTGTGGATTGTATTCACATATTCTCTCTCTCTCTCTCTCTCTCTCTCTCTCTCTTTTTTTTTTTTTTTTTTTTTTTTTTTGTCTCTGAGGAACTTTTAAGTCATAAGAATGAGGCTGCTACTAGAAAGGAAATGTTTATATCAGATACTAACTATACCCTCTACTCCAGTTCTTTTGTTCTTTGCAAGTAAAAGAGCTTTTTCAAGACAATAGTAAATACGATGACTTTTCATGTGTTGCTTTATCTTTCTAGGCTTGCAGACTGTATGCAACAAAACATTTAAGGGTCTTATTGAGAGCTAATGTTGAATTTTTCAACAATTGGGGAATTGAGTTACTAGTGACTCAGCTACATGATAAAAACAAAACAATTTCTTCTGAAGCTCTGGATATCCTTGATGAAGCTTGTGAAGATAAGGTAAAGTTGAGGTGTATTACTGATATAATGAACCATTTAGGCTGATTTTATTAAAATACTCCATTTTAATTGGCAGTGTTACTACTGTACAGTATGCATAAGCATTTTGGAACAGATAATATGGTTGCCTTGCATAATTATTAACTTGGTTATCCCTTTAGGCCAATCTTCATGCTCTTATTCAGATGAAACCAGCCTTATCCCATCTTGGAGACAAAGGCTTGCTTCTCCTTCTGAGGCAAGTATTAAGTACATTTCCTTTTGGTGACATTCTTTATTGTACCTTCTTGGGTATGTATACTAGTGTTAGATCCAAATCTGACTAAGAAATACTCTGAATTCATTTTAAACTTCCGAACCATGCCTATTTTAGAATCAAGCTGTTACTTGTTTTGATTGTGTGCTTATGTTTAATATTTCTTTCATGTTATTCATGAAGTTTCCTTTATTTTTATTGGGGTTTTTTTGGCAAATATTGTAAAAATTTGTCTACAATTGAAAAAAAAATTGGAAGGTCAAGGACAATGTTGTTAGAATTTAAAAGAGAAAAATTAAAATTCCAGGGCGGACAAACTAAAAGCTCAACAGCTGTACAGAAGAAGACAGTGGAGAGAGAAGGATAAAAAGCCATACCTTAATCTGCTATGGAAATCAGATGCGTGGCAGAGAAGCAGCCACATGGTGGGGAGGGAAACTTCAGAGGAGTGAGGAAGCCCAGAATGCTGAGGAAAACCCACAGGTTTTGAGGAAAGCATGCTTAGGATAGATAAAGGAGAAAGGGAAACATGGGATTTCTGAATTGGTTACATGTACAAGCTACATGGTTCCAGTGCTATGGGCCTGAGATCCAGTGATGGGTTTGGGTAATGGCTGATGTGGCTTCTTCTTACTGAAAGGGGGTATCAGGTGTGGTGGTTAGGGTATCTAAAAGCCATCCCCAAAATGCATCAGTGGTTTTATTTGTATAACTTTGAGATGTAGGGAGAAACAGAAGTCCTGGTGTTTGAAATTTTAGTAAATTAACCTTTTTATTTTAGATGGGAATATTCCAAGATCTGTTTGTTTCTTAAGCATATTTTTTATGTTACTTTAGATCTTTTTTTTTAAGACACAGTGTTCAGCTATGATTTTTCTAATTTACAGATTTCTCTCCATTCCAAAAGGATTTTCCTACCTGAATGAAAGGGGTTATGTAGCAAAACAATTGGAAAAATGGCACAAGGTAACTTCTTATTCAATAAGTTTTAATTAGTATACATTTTTCTTTGGAAATTCAAAGCACTCTGCACTATATGAGAGCTTATCTACAAAACAAACAAATACTTCACATTGTCTTAGGGTCTTTATTGCTATGAAGAGACATCATGAGCACAACAACTCTTAGAAGGAAAACATTTAATTGGGGCTGGCTTACAGTTTCAGAGGAGTAGTCTGTCATCATCATGGTGGGCTATGTCAGTATCCAGGCAGAAATGGTTCTGTCCTGTCCCACACTGGGCTTAGCGTGAGCATATGAGAACCCATAGCCTACCCTCACAGTGACACATGTCCTCTCTCAAAGGCCACACCTACTCCAATAAGGCCACACCTCCTAATAGTTCCACTCCCCATGGGCCAATCATGAGTCTATGGGGGTCATACCTATTCAAACTACCATACATGTATAATGCTAAATAATATCAATTTTATACTGATATTTATCTACTTCCCAATTGTAGTTTCTTTTTTTTAAATGCTAAATTGATTGACTAATGATTTTGTGTGTGCTGTGTGGTCATGCATGTTATGGCAGGCACATTGACATCAGAGGACAACTTGTGGGAATTTGTCCTCTCCATCATGTAGATTTAGGAATTAAACTCAGATCATCAGGCTTGGCAGCAAGGACCTTTACATGAGCCATTTTGTTGTCCCTGTTTATTTTGACCACATTCTGAGGGATTTAACCTTGATTGTGTGCTTTACTACTATGATTTCTTGAACCTAAATAACCACCAATCCTGGTTCTTGTCTTTGGTGCCTTAAACAGACTGGCTATGTTTTAGCCCTTCTATGCTAAAATAGAATTTTCCCAATGAGGCAAGGCTGAAAACAGTTCTGTGTAAGCAATATAATCATCTACTTATACTTTATTTTAGGGTGCTACCTTTCATGAATGTGAAAGCAAACTTTCTCTGGCATAGTTATAGGCACAGGGAAACCATTGAATTATATATCACTCCATGATTGGAAAGGAAGGTTTATTTGGAATTAGGAAACTGTCACATGTCTCTCTCCAGTGGTAGATCAAGTATCCCCAAAGGCATTCTGGGGGAGTCCAAAACTGCCATGGCTACCTCTCAGAAGGCAGAGAGAATAGCAAAAGGCTGGATAAAGACCTTCTGGATTTCAGGAAAGCATGTAGCTATAGGATCTGGAGGTGTGCAGTCCAGAACAATCTGGGAGAAGGGATTGAGGCTTTGATTTATGTTTCAGTGTGAGCTGTCCCATTTGCCAGAAGTGGAGGAGATAAAGGAAGTGGCTCTTCTAGAAGACAAAAACTTTAAAAACTGAATTCAACCCTCTTCACAGGCTTCTGGGGAATGCTGAGTGTTAACTTTTGTCTGTCTTCCATCAGTCCTTCTGTTTAATTATTAGAGCATAGCCTGAGCTGAACCCAGACTGTCATTTAGGATACTGTCAGTGGTACTGCCATTTTGGGGACTTGGAGTTTGGGGGTTGGGAGCAATGGTGACATGTATGGCCTTCAGAAACTAAAATACTTACTCTTAGGCATTCTATAGAAAAGTTTGTCTGCTTTTCCATAAAAATAGTGATTTTTGAGAGGAGAGATGTTTTAATTTTCAAAACTGTGTAGATAATTGCTTATGCATTTAATCGAGATGTTGAGTATAGCTTTCATCATATATGCCATTGATTCTTCTAATTAAGATATAGCAGCTTTTTTGGAAAGCATGCCATTTTTATAATTGCTATTTTATTTCTTTGGTATTTTAACTATCTGTAACTGATTTTCAACAAACTGATTTGGAAGCACAAAAGAAATTCTCTTCTCACCACTGTGCCTTTCAGCCTATTTTAATTGTGATCATTTCTTCTTGTTCCTAGATGAAGTGTTAGGCAGATCCTACAGCTTTTCTTGTCAGCTAGTAAACAGCTTATCTGTTTTTAAGGTAATATAGTGTCCAAGTCAGCATACTATTAAATTCTGGTCATACAATTTGGCACTTCTGTCAGCCAGCACAGCCCTGCTGTTGGCTTAAAAATATCAGTGGAGAAAGAATGGGGTTCTTTACTTCTCCCCACCCCTCATTTTCTCCCTCTATTTTTATGTCAGTTACTTTATTATTTTATGTATATGTATATTTTGCTTACATATATGTATGTCTATGTACACGTGTGTCTGGTGCCTGTGGAGGCACCTGAAGCAGGCACCAGATCCCCTGCAACTGAAGTTAAAGATAGATATGAGCCTCCATGTAGATACTGAGAATCAAACCTGAGTCAAACAGCAGCTATTGCTTTTACCCAGTGAGCCATCTCTGCAGCCCTTTTCTGTGTTTGGATTATAAGTTTCGTACCTCTCCAGTTTTGGAACAGGGGAAAAAAGGGTCAGGAACATTCTTTCTCGCTTGGTACAATCATGAGGGCTTGTTGGCTCTAAATGGGATGATTCATAATGTCGAGTCTTCCTTGGGGGCTGCTTTCATGGACCTCTCTCATGTATGACAAGGGCAATATTTTTTGTCCTCTGGCTGCCTCTTTACATCTCCTAGTCGAAGACATCCACACTTGAGATGGAGGGGTGTGTCTCCTTGCCCCTCCCAGACAATATTTTTAAACTGAATCCTCGAGATAATTGTATCAGAAACTTTCGACAATGGCACTGGCTTTTGCTAGTGTTTTACAGTTGTTACTGGTAAGACATTACCAAATATATATAAATACTCCATTGATAGTAACTACAGAGTGAGTTCCAGGACAGTCAGGGCTGTTAAACACAGAAACCCTGTTTCCAAACAAACAAAAAATTGAACTGGAACTTTTTTCAAAGGAAATAAATTTATTTTTGACCCGATTTAAATTGGTAAGATAAAGATTTTGATTTAAAAACACGGAATTTATACAATACAATTAATTTTCTTTTTAAACTTATACTGAATGCCTTCAGAGTTTAATACGTAGGCAACTTTTTCAAAGAAATGAGAACTCAAATATGAGAAAACCATTATTTGCTCATTTACTTGTAAAAAAGAGAAGTGAGGCAGAACACTTTTAGATGTGGTAGAACATTTGCCTTCATGACTTTTTCCAAAGTCTTGTGAACATATTTTTTATTTTTCTCATGTTTATGCTTCAAAGATTGCTAAATATCTGACATAATATGTAGTGACGGTCACAATGGAAACCATAAAATTAAAACAATACTATCTTCTAGGAATACAATTCAAAATATGTTGACTTGATTGAGGAACAGCTTAATGAAGCACTCACTACATATAGGAAGCCTATTGATGGTGATAACTATGTTCGTCGGAGTAACCAAAGGTATGATCCAGTCAGCTTTTAATAGGGCATTTAAAGACTATTTTTGAGGCCTTTTATATACCGATAGAGGAAAAATCTCTGCAGAGCAATGCTTGCCCCAAGTTTCCAGTGATGTATATTGCATGCTGAACTGCTTTGCGACACTAGACTTAGATACACTCCATGTTCTCAATTCAGTCTGTTTTTTCTAGCTCCAACTTTGTTACCATAAACTGTGAGACCTGACAGAAGCGTTATTTGTTCAGAGAAATCCTTATAGTGTCGTATCTTTATTGCTTTGTTAGAAATCATATCTTGGTTATTAATAGTTTTTTACTTAATTAGTATATTTATGTATGCTAGTAACTTTCTTAGTCATCTTTCATACTAGATTACAACGACCTCATGTCTATCTGCCGGTACACCTTTATGGACAACTGGTACACCACAAAACAGGCTGCCATTTACTGGAAGTACAGGTAAAAACATAATATGCATTGTAAATTGTAATAAGAGTAAAAGAAAAATCTTAATAGTGCTAAAATGTATATCTTTACCAAGATTTCTCAAAAGCTGTCTTGTACGAAGACACCTGTTGTCTGACTTAATAGTCTATTTGACCCCAGGAGCCATGTGCTGGAGGGAAAGATCCAATTTGTATAGGTTTTCCTCTGATATCTACAAGTGTTTTGTGGCACTTTTACACATACACAGGCACAAATTGTTTAAAACATTACTGTCTATGACTTATAGGTACCAAGTGCTTCATATGTAAATGATTCATTAACTTACTAGACTTTGTAAGGCAGGTGCCATTATCCCTTAGAGAGTAGGAATTCAAGGCATGGGGAATAGTTGATTTGTTGTGTAGAGTTAGCCTCAGTTCAGGTCTGTACAGATTCTTCATGATTTACTGAAGAAATTATAATCAAATGATAGGAAAAAACTAGGTTGTTTTCTTCCTTGAATCAGAGGTTGAGCTGAACCTTAATGCAGGTTAGGTAGTGACTAATATGAATAATAAAAACCTAGAGACAGGTATTGGGATTAAAGGTGACAATCAGAGAAGCAAAGCAGCCAGCCACAAGAGAGTTCTCACTTCTACCAAATGCTACCAAATGAAGGGGGGATCCACTGAACCTCAGATTGCATTTTCAAACTGCACTGCTCTCCACCAAGCTTCAGAATCCTAGACTGCTGTGCTCTTCTCAACATGGCTAGACACTAATTGCCACATGGGATCCTTTGCTTCTTCCTTATATACCTCAATAGTTTTGGGATTAAAGGCGTGAGCTCTGTTACTCTTTTGACTGATTCACTCTCGTGTAGCCTTGGGTGTCCTTGAACTCAGAGAGATCCATCTGTCTCTGCCTTCTGAGTCCTGGGATTAAAGGTGTATACCACCACTGCCCAGCTTCTGTGTCTGTTCAGTGTGGCTGGCTGACTTTGCATTCTGATCCTTCAGGCAAGCTATATGAAATCATAAACAATATATTACAAGTGACTAGTCCCCAATATGAACTCAGTACCTATGCACTAATGTGGCTCCTAAATTAGCTGCATGTGAAATCACTCTTGGAATTCTAAAGTTGCAGAAATTACAAAAGCAAATCTTTGACTGATTTGTGCCAAAGTATGGAAAAAATACTTGAGAAGCATAATATATTGTTATTTACATGATACTTCTTTTTTTCTCCAGAATGTTATCACAGAACTCTGTCACAATGTTCGCACTCCGGACTTGGATAAATGGGAAGAAATTAAAAAGCTGAAAGCCTCTCTTTGGGCCTTGGTCTGTAATAAACATTTCTGATTTTTGCAGTGGTTATGGGTTTTGTTTTTTAGGGTCCTCTCACTAATATTATATAAATTAAAATTATGTTAAACATGTTCTCAGATTAATATTCAAAGCCCACATTGTTATTACCAATTTAAAGTTTATTCTTTATGCTGAAGAAATGGATGATTAAGCAGTTAGGGGTTTTGCCTTTGTTTTCCTTCTAAAACAAACATCGTGTTTGCTTACTCGCAACAAACATTCAAGGTTTATTTTTACCTTGCATAGACTTTTCTCTCTGTCACAAAGTTGGGTTTAATTTTGTTTCTTGGTAGCTTTTAAAGTTTCTTCAAAGTATTAGTTATAAATATTTGGTATTATTTCTTTTAGGGGAATATTGGCTCATCGAATTGGGGGCTTAATTTGCTACAGGAAGAAAACGTGATTCCAGATATACTAAAACTTGCAAAACAGTGTGAGGTTCTTTCCATCAGAGGGTATGTTATGTACCTGAGAAGTCTTTCTAGTGAATATATTCTTACAAATGTAAGGCAAAGTATTTCAAGATTCAAGATTCATATTGGTAATTTAAATATACTTGCCAGATTCCTGCTGTACTGCCTTTATTTTGGTTTAATTATTTTTTATTAGGGAGATTTACATGGTTTTCATTTATGTGCTGCTTTTCACAATCAAACAAATTTTAAATGTCTTTTTATGGAAAATATCCATATAGCCTACTATTTTATGGTTAAGGTTTTTTTTTTTTTTTTTTTTTAAACCTGCAGGACCTGTGTATATGTTCTTGGACTCATAGCTAAAACCAAGCAAGGCTGTGATATTCTAAAATGTCACAGCTGGGATTCTGTGAGGCACAGTCGCAAGCATCTGTGGCCAGTGGTTCCAGATGATGTGGAGCAGCTCTGCAATGAGCTCTCTTCTGTTCCAAGCACCCTCAGTTTGAACTCTGAGTCGACCAGCTCTAGGCATAACAGTGAAAGTGAGTCTGCACCATCAAGTGAGTATTGTGATGGATTCACATAATTTAATCTATTGGTGTCTTCATTTGTGAGTTCAAAGCTTAAGTGTATTGTTACATTCTAAGTTTACATTTCTATTTTCTGCTTAGTTTGTGGACTATTAGGAGATAGAGTCTTGTGTGACCTAGAACTTTCTAAGTAGCCAAGGATGATTTTTCTTCCTGCTTTTGTCTCCTTAGTGCTGTGAGTACAGGCATGTAGCCACACTCAGGCTGGAGTTTACTTTTTCAAAGATAATGCTAGTGGTGATATCCTATTAAAGTCTGCTCTGGCCTCGCAGCAGAGATCATAGCCCCCTGCCTAACAAGCTCCCTCCCATGCTTTTTAAATAGCATTTGGGAATTGTGTGCTTAGAGGTGATATTAAGTCACATACCAGAGAACCAAACAGACCTAGCCAGAATGTACCTACTTTCATTTACTTAATTCTTTCCTTCCTTTTCTTCAGTTTACATAACTGAAGTAGATTGCTAAGAGACTCATATCTTCATTAAATTTACATGGTTTGGGAAACACTGAGGGTTAGGTTAGCTCAGTAGTAGAACACTTTCCTGTTTGAAGTAAATCTCTGGGTTTCTCCCCCAGAAGTCGGGGAGAAAAGGAAATTGGTGGAAGTCTTAAAAGATAGGATATTAGAAATAAAACATGCATGAAATGGCTGTTTCAAGAGTAGAGTGCTATGGTTTGTACAGAATGTACAATGATCTTAGATTTAAGATGATAAATATGGGCCAGGCATGGTGGCTCACACATTTAATCCCAGCACTTGGTGGGCAGAGGCAGGTGTATTCCCATGAGTTCTGTTCCAGCATGGTCTACAGAGTAAGTCCCAGGACAGTCGGGGCTGTTATACAGAGAAATCCTGTCGCAAAGAAAGAGAGAAAGAAACAAAAAGAAAAGGTGATAGACTAGGCCTGTTTGCCCATGCCTATAATTCTAACCCTTCAGGAGACTCATGCAGGAGACTCTTGAGGCCTGTCCAGTCTGTAGGATAAGGCCAAGGCCAAGTTGGGCACCTATAAGAGGTATTTTGAGGAAAAGAAGGAAAGGAGAGAGGTTGGGTCTGCAGGTATACCTTTATAATCCCAGTATTTAAGCCTAGTCAGGGATACATTCTGAGCTTGTGGCCAGCCTGGACAGCAGTGTAAAGTCATGTCTCAAAAATAAAGATAATCTAACATATATTGAACTATATTTCACCAAGTCCATGATGTCTTGAATTATAAGAAGTAGTGATATTTATATTCCACCAAAAAAAAAAGAAGAAGAAAATCTTGTCCTTTACACTACTTCATACTCTCTATTGCATAGTAAAACTTGGTTTTTGAGAGATTGCATATGAAAAGATGTATCTTAGAGTTCACAGACATAGAAAGCTAGTGTAATATGCAAGTTCATTTAGGACTTTGTCTTTTTGAAAATATATTTAAAGTTCTTAATAATTAACTCAATAGAACAGTTACAAATAGAATAAATCTTATTGGTACTGTCAGACACCTGGGATAATTGAGGTATTTCAGTTAGACACTAAGTTTGATAAGTTTCTTAGCACATGGACAGTGAACGTAATTGGTTTAAATTTGAAGGTACCTGTATGTCTTCATTATTGGTAAGTGTGGTTATCTTTTCATATCTGTATGAGATCCCATACTTCCTCTGTACCCAAATCCACTGATACTAAAATCCTTTGAATAAAGAGACATGGTTCTATATTTGACTTGTAATTCCTAATCTAGATCTCAATAGTAAATTTTATTCTTAGGAATAATAGCAAGAAAAATATGTATTTTTCCATGAATATTTTTGGTCTCTGGTTAGTTGAACTCATACGTACACAATTCATTGACATGGAAGGCAGTAGTAGATTTAAAATTTAGGAATCTGTTTCTAAGATGAATGTATCCTCTATTGTGACGTGAAGAAGAAACCGTGCCCATTCTATACTAACAGAGTGAGTATGCTTAAGGGATAGATGTCTCCTGCTTTCTCTTTAATTTTATCCAGAATATTTGGAAAAATCAAAAGAAACTTTAATATATGCTGCACTAGGATAAGTCTAGTTTTTCTTCAGAAATGACAGAGCCTCACATGACTACAGTCTTGTATTTTATTCATATTATAATTCTCATCTTTAGGGTAACATTTTTATTTCTTAATGTTCCCCCAAGATGAATGCTTAAGAGGTGGGATAGCACTAAGCGTGTGGTGAGTTCTTCATAGTTAAATGCTTTGACGGCTGGTTCTCCAATCACAGGCATGTTCATACTGGAAGATGACCGGTTCGGCAGCAGCTCCACCAGTACCTTTTTCCTTGACATCAATGAAGATGCTGAGCCAGCATTTTATGACCGACCTGGACCCATAAAGGATAAAAATTCATTTCCTTTTTTTGCCTCTAGTAAACTTGTAAAGAATCGTATTTTAAATTCACTTACTTTGCCTAATAAAAAACACCGAAGTAGCAGTGATCCAAAAGGAGGAAAACTGTCATCTGAAAATAAGACAAGCAACCGGCGAATCAGAACACTTACAGAGCCCAGTGTTGACTTTAATCACAGTGATGACTTTACACCCATCTCCACAGCACAGAAAACATTACAGCTAGAAACTTCCTTTGTTGGGAATAAGCACCTTGAAGACACTGGCAGCACTCCAAGTATTGGAGAAAATGACTTGAAATTCCCCAAGAGTTTTGGTACAGAGAATCACAGAGAAAACACAAGCCGGGAGAGGTTGGTTGTAGAAAACTCAACAAGCTCACATATGAAGATCCGCAGCCAAAGCTTTAACACAGACACTACAACAAGTGGCATAAGTTCAATGAGCTCAAGTCCCTCTCGAGAGACAGTTGGTGTGGACCCTACAACTATGGACACAGACTGTGGAAGTATGAGTACTGTGGTAAGTACTAAAACTGTTAAGACAAGCCACTATTTGACACCACAGTCTAACCATCTGTCTCTCTCCAAATCGAACTCAGTGTCCCTGGTACCACCAGGTTCTTCTCATACACTTCCTAGAAGAGCACAGTCCCTTAAAGCACCTTCCATTGCAACAATAAAAAGTCTAGCAGATTGCAACTTTAGCTACACAAGTTCCAGAGATGCCTTTGGCTATGCTACATTGAAAAGATTACAGCAGCAAAGAATGCATCCCTCGTTATCACACTCCGAAGCTTTGGCATCCCCAGCAAAAGACGTACTGTTTACTGATACCATCACCATGAAGGCCAACAGTTTTGAGTCCAGACTGACGCCAAGCAGGTGAGCAATAAATACATGCTTAGAAATAAGTGAAAGTAGTTGAACTTTAGCAGATAGAAACGTAAGACATTAGCTTGAGCACCACAGAGCCCAAGTGTCAGAACTGACCCATTTACCACAGTAGGCTGTGAGCTCCTTGTTACCTGATATGATTTGAAATGGATTCTTGCAGCTGCGAGGGGGGAAAATAAACTCCATTAGGCCCTGAAAATAAACTTGTTTTGCAAGGTTACACAAGTCACAAGCTTTTTTTTCTCGCTTCTGCAAGGATCGATTTTAAAAAGAAGCATGTCGGGGGAATCAGGAGCTTAAGACCTACAATAACAAACAACCTTTTCAGGTAGGTCAATTTAAAGCTCCAAAAGTTGACCTCTTAGTATTTTTTAAAATAACTGAAAATTTCAGTTAAATTATTTCAATTTGTTTTAGGTACATGTCATCATTAAATAGAAACCTAATAAACACAAAATGAATTCCTGGCTCCTCAAGACTAAGCAAAAGTTTTTATTTATATATTAAATATTCCATATTTATATCATATCAAGCTATTAGCAGCATACAGTTTAGGTTTGCTGTTTTTTTAAATGCTACACTTTGAAATTTGCAAAAGATCCCTACTTAATTGTTTTTGTTTTTCTTGTTAGACTTCTCATAGTTGAATTACATTCATTTAAGTGATTTATATCCCTTTAAATAAATTACTAGGTGTCAAATAGTTAGACCAGTATCTGATAAAAACTAAACATTAGCTTGCAGGATATTCACACTATCAGAACTGGGAGTTATTTATATAATCCATCAGTCTCTCACATCTAATTTTTAGTAACTTTTTTTTATAAAGACGGTGCTGATAGCTGATAGTAAATTTTGTTCCCTCTTAAAAAAAATGGTATAGTAGCCATCGGTGTAACTAGAAGTCACCATTTCTGACATTTTCATGAATCCGTAACAGAGTCACACACCTGTCAACAAACCATGGGTACAATGCTACAGCCAAGAAGCAGAGCTTGTGAGTTAAGTTGTTTGGTGGAGCCTAGGCTAGATGAGTGCTTGTAAACTCTTAAAATGTTACTTTCCAAGCAGAACAAACTTTTTCTTCCTGAAGGTTTTCTATAAAAACCCAATAAATAGAACAGTTTAAAATGGAGCTGCAGCTGATTGAAATAGAATTGGAAAGTGAAACACCCTCATAATCCCTCTGACTCAAGTAGTTCTTAAGAGAGTTTTATAGAGTCAAAGAAACAAAACCATACCATTTGAAAAACATTGACTTCTTTCATACAATTCAAAAATTTCAGATATGAATACTTTTGGACATTAGGAATTGTTTTTGCCACTATAACCTTAATAGCTACTATTTAAAGCACATTTCTTTTGTGTGGTTTTCCAGTTAGTAATGTGAGACTTTGGATAGTGTTTCATATATTTGACAAGGCATATACAGAGTGAACAATATCTATTGCATGAATAGTGATCAAGTGCATCTTCTAGAGATGTCCATATACCATGGTCATGGAATTGTTTGTGAAGAGTGCCCTATAAAGACTAGTGTTCTGTGGATATCCCTTGTAATATTTACAAATGATGTCCTTGTAATATTTACTATACTGTATGTACCTTCTGTTATACAAATCTTACATGGTAAGAAAGCATTAATTAGCCCAGATGATTGATGAGTAATCCTATTTTTCATAAATAAATTACCTGGTACACCTTTAGCAGTAAAGCAAATCCAGGAGCTTTGGCTGACCACATGGGTCACCTGTACTTGTCTGTAGGTTAGTTTCCTTTATTACCTGGGCATGTTGGCATTGCTCTCATTACCCACCTTCTCATCTTCACTTGGAACAACATAACAGTTTTCCTTTGGTGACATTTAACATTACTGGTAAACTGTGTGTTGGACATTAGCAGTTAATGGTAAGTGCTTATGTGTTCTCAGCAGGCTAAGATGGTATTGCTTCGTGTTTGACTAGCTACTTTGATGGTGGTATAACATTAGGGGTGTTTGTTTGTTTTCTTGTTTGTTTTTAGTACACATAATAGTACAAATCAAGAAGCTAATTCAAGATTTTTTGTGATGTTATAGGTTTATGAAAGCTTTAAGTTACGCATCATTAGATAAAGAAGATTTATTAAGTCCTATTAATCAAAATACCCTGCAGCGATCCTCCTCAGTTAGGTCCATGGTGTCTAGTGCTACATATGGAGGTTCTGATGACTACATTGGACTTGCTCTTCCAGTGGACATCAATGACATATTCCAGGTAACATTCAGAGTACTACTGTTTTCTTATGAGCTGGCTTCCTGCTGATTTTGTTTTTTATTGTTCTGTAACTGCTTATTTGAACTTAGTTTATAGTGGATACACTTACTATGGGAAAGATACAGGCTTTTGAGAATCCCATGTTCTTAGCTTCTCTGTACTCTTATTTGGCTCTTTTAAGAATCTTGTTTAGTCTCCAGTCTCTGGAATGCTAACCTTGTCCACGACTATAATAAATTAGCATCTTGTTTGATTTATCTGTAGTATGTAGAAGTTTAAAAAATTCCTAATAGTCTTTTAGATTCATGTAACTTATGTTTTTAAGTCATTGATCCTTTTCAGCCATGTGTGATGTTTGTGTATGGTTAGCCCTGGTCAATAAGATAATACACACTTTCTAGTGGGTGGCCTTGAACTCACAGAGATCCATCTGCCTCTGTCTCCTGAATTCCGGGATTAAAGGTGTGTGCCACCACTGCCTGGCCTCTATGTCTAACTATTGTGGCTACTGGGATTAAAGGCATACGCCACCACTGCCTGGCCTTTGGCCTCTGTGGCTGTGGCTAGCTTTGCACTCTGATCTTCAGGCAAGCTTTATTAGATCATAAACACAGTGTCACCACAATAGGATTGCTCATTGAATTGGAGCTCAGCTGCCAGCTCCAGCATTATCCTGTCTCCATCCTTTACAGCTTTGTTTCACAAGCACATGCACACATGGCCACACCTAGCATGTTCTGTGGATGGAGGACATTGAAACTGTCATGCTTCTTATAGCAAGCACTCTTCACCCACTGAACCATACCTAGGGCCTAGATATTTTAGATAAACACTAAATTATTTGAATGCCCATTTAATTCATCAAGAACATGGTTAAGAGACTAGTTATTTGGTTATGTTTTGGTAATTTTAATCTTTAGTAAACTTTGCCTTATAAATATATATGCTACAGTAATTCTATTTGTTGCATTTCCCTGAATTCCTTTAATGTTCATAAGATGATTTCTTTATATAATGAAGCTGACCAGGCTTTATATGCATTTTAGGTAAAGGATATTCCTTATTTTCAGTCAAAGCATGTGCCTCCACCAGACGACCGAGGTGCAAGAATGTTTTCCCATGATTCAGGAGGTAATATGTTCTCTTTGTTCTTGTGCAACTCATAACCTTAAAAATCTAATTCTCTTTTTAGTGAGATAACAATAAAAATTAGACTTACTAAAGTTTGGGGTTAACTTAAACACTAAACCAAAATAATTCAGTCAACTAAAAAATTAAACACAGTTGTTTTTCCAGTGAGGATCCCAGCCTCTCAAGTAGATAAACCTAGAATAGTTCTTTCTTAAAGTGCAAGAGGAATGTTAAAACTAGTTTCATGGGTTAGAGGCATAGCTGTATGTTTACATTGAAGGAAGATGGGGATTTGCTTATTATTTACACATGTAATTCTGTGTTGTGAACTGTTATATTTTAGTGAATATGTGCATATTAAAAGTTTTATAATCTTGTTTCAACATAAGCCTCTCAGAAGTACTGATTTTGTTTAGTCAGCTATCAGAGTTAATTGGAATGATACGTTCATACAACCTGTTTTTTGTGTGTATTTAGAAAAAAAACCTTATTGAAATAATAAAGGTATATGTGCTATTTTTATGTTTACAATGTAAAATAAATTATTCTCTTTCCTTCCTAATGAAAATTAAATGTTGGGGCATAAAGACTTCTAAGTTTTCATCTTAAAAAAGTATTATTTTAAGACATCATGAAAAAGATGCCAATGGTGTCTTTATCAGATTGTATTTTTATTTACTTAAACATACAGGTCTTCCATCTGGAACTGGTGGTCTTGTAAAAAACTCGTTTCACTTGCTACGGCAGCAGATGAGTCTCACAGAAATAATGAACTCTGTCCATTCAGACGCCTCTCTGTTCTTAGAGAGCACAGAAGATACTGGACTGCAGGAGCATACAGATGACAATTGCCTTTACTGTGTCTGCATCGAAATTCTGGGCTTCCAGCCCAGTAACCAGCTAAGCTCCATATGTAGTCACTCAGGTGGGTGATAGTGTCCTTTGAGATGAATCTGCTCCAGTCACAAGTCTTCCAACAGTCCTACTGACAAGGCCTTCTTACTCCATCTCTGTCAGACACAATCTAGCCCTTTAGCAGCTTTCTATTGCACTATTAGGATTACAGCCTCTAATTTTGATTCTCTTCACTTTATTTTTTATATGTTATTGATATTAATCTGGTTTTAATTCTTTATTGGCTCTGTATCCCAACACGTAAGATTCTTTGTGCTCTGTTGTTTTCATCATTCTCATTTCTTATAGTTGGTAGACCATGTCCTGACAAGATGACGTTTTCAATAGCTACTGGGAATGAAAGTCCATTTTCCTTGCTATTCTCCCCTTATCTTCCCCATCCCCCCACACGCCCATGCTCTTATATAAACATACATAATCTGGAAGATCGGTCTCATCCTAAGTCTCATGTATAAAAAGTGTCCTGATAGCTAAGCCAAGCATAGAAGCTCCTTCCTCTTTGCTCTCACTGCCCTTTGTACAGTGGTCATTACTCAGTCATCTTCTAACCTTACCATGGTGACTTCCTTCAGAGCATGATCTGTTGTCTCTGACAGGAGCTGCTGCCTTGTACAGTGGATTCTTGGTATTCATTTATTAAAGAGGGATTAAATAAAGTAGACACCAGTGGTCAGTTTCTTAATATGAATCACCAGCTGTATATATTAACAGTTTCTTTCAATTAGTGTTTAAACTGTTCATGAATGTACCTATTTTTGGTAAATATCATTTAGCTACCCTCAGGAGTCTGGTGATGACCGGAGTTCTGGGTGATTCTTATGAAGTCCTCCATAGGATTTTGTACTTTTCCAACTTGTGGACAATGCTAGATGATGGTGCTGGAGAGATAGATATCCAGGCAGGAGTGTGCTTGCCACAAATAGGTTGGGGTTGTGCTTAGAAACGGATCCGTTCTCACAGTGGCTCTGTGTCCCAGTATGGGCCTGAGTTTGACAGCTTCCTAAACCAGGCTTCTTCACACTCTGAACCCAAGGCCTCTGTGTGCTGTGATTTTTTTCTTTTTTTTTTTTTTCTTTAACAAATTTGTGTGTTTAGATGTACTATACACCATACAAAGAGAGTATCTTAGGTCACTTGGCAATATTGTTTGATTTAGGGCCAAGTTCATTTTATTTATTCACTGAACAGCGTGTGTAAAGCACTTAGTTAAAACAAAACAAAGCAAGCAGACCAGCCACCAAAAAGCTGTCTTAAGCAAAATGAACACAGTCACCTGACTTGAGTCCTTAGAGCTGTAGTAATCCATAAAGCATGAGGGCAGCATTAAAAACAGACACAAAGACTGGTAGCACAGAATGGAGGAATTGGAAGCCAGTCTGTACCTCTTCAGCTAACTACCTTCCACAGTGCTGCTAAGATTCATCTGCTGGAGAGAGGACAATGTTTTTGATAAAGGGAAAACTGGATATCCTCCTAGAGATAAATACGTGAGGTTATAGATGCCTCTCACTCTGAACAAAGGTCAATTCAGCATGGCCCTTAAGTGTGAGCTTGAAAGTGAAAGTGCTGAGAACTGTGTTGGAGTTTTCAGATGGGTAAGGATTTTCTGGAATCCCACCTGCCACCCACAACATGCCCTGAAGAACCCTATAGGAAACAAAAGTTAGAATGTCTAAGACTGTAATAAAGCATTTTTACAGAGAAAAAGAAATGAATGAAAAGCATACAGAAATTGAGCAAATACTTACAAACTATATGTCTAGTGAGAAATTAATATACAAGCTGGATGTAATGGCATACGCCTTTAATCCCAGCAATTGGGAGGCAGAGGCTAAGTTCCAGGCCAGCTTGGTCTATAGATTGAGTTCCAGGACAGCCATAGATACACAGGGAAACCTGTCTGAAAAAGAAAAATTAATATACAGAATATAGGAAGAAAATGTGTAATAGACTTAAAAATGTCTTAAGACATAAAAGTAGTTGAACATAAATCAAAAACCACCATCAGATTACAATAACAAGAATACTTGTCAAAATGCCAAATGGTAACAAATGCTGGCAAGGACAGGAAGAAAAGGAAATCCTTGCAATTGTTGGTTGGAATGTAAACTACAGCAGCCACTAAAGAAAGCAGTAAGGAAAATTACCAGAGAAACAAAACGAAACAAGCTATGCGACCCAGCAATCCAATCCCATTACTTTACAGAAATGAAGGAAGTGAAATCAGTATGTCAAAGACATGCTATCCCAAGTGAATTGCAGTACTAGTCACAGTAGCCACGAAGTGCAAACACATATATAACTGATAAATAAGTGAATAGAGAATATGTGGTCTATATACATAGGCAGGGATGCACAGAGAAGCACTATCTCCAAAACCAAAAATACAGTGCTGGCAGGTGGACCAGTTATTAAACCATAGACTAGTGGAGCACCTAAGACCACAGCTGGAGGACAGAGGAGCCAAGAGACTGAGGTGGTTCTTAAACTACTTTGATCTTGGAACTAAATGTTTTGATTTAAATGTTAGAAGACTACTTCTGTGTGAATGAGGGTGTTGAGGAATCATGAAGCAGAGCTCTGTCCACTTGGCCTTCTTCCCAAAGTTACAGTGGATGAGGAAGTGCCAGGAAGTCCAGGACATCCAGTTAACAAGAGCACAGGTGTAAACAGCAGAGGCCTAGGCTTCAAGTACCAGGGAGACTGGTACAAAAGCTGGGCTATTGTCCTTGCTGTACTTCAACCCTGCACAAAGAACTACAGGAAACTAAGGAATGCTAGATCAGGAAAGGGTCTTCCCCAGGGAGAACATATGGATGGGTTGTTAGCTAATAACAAATGGTCAGCCCTGATATATGTACATACAAATAACATTGTATGGACTGAGTAGTTAGGGATGTGCATATAACAACAATGGGAAAAAAGAGGCCATCAATTTCAACAGATTGGGGAGGGTTATGTGGAAGGGTTTGGAAGGAGGAAAGGGGGAAATGATAAAATTATAATTTCAAAGAAAGGGGCTATTTACTCTTGGACTAATATCTGTACATGTTAGTTTGGATTCTGGTTTAAACCTCTGAATGAGAATATCTTATAGTATTTTTTAGTCAGGCTAAGAATCAGTAAATATTCCATTAATGGTAACTTACATAAAAGTTGTTTAGTATAGAATATTCTGATAGTTGGTGATGGTGATCTAACTGTATTCCTCTTGTATGTGCACATAGCTTTCATCTATTAAAAAAAATGGAGTATTTACCTGTTCCTTTCCCAACTCCAAGAATGTTTGGTTTTCTGTCTTGCTGATTTAAAATCAGGCCCATATTTTGTTCAAAGTTTTAAGTTATCAGTGGTCATGCATGATCTTGTTTAAAATGTTTTCCCTGTGATTCAGCATACTTCACAAAGTACTTTACATGCTTAGGAAGCAATGAGTATTTTAAACCTTGGTTACTTAGAGAAATGAATGCTTAATTGAAATCTTTAAATATAGGGGACAGTTCTGACAAGTTAGAGCTAGGAGTCACTGGTTAAAGATAAGGCTGGATAAATTAGTTCATTACTTTTCAGAAACATGTCAGCTGAAGAAAGTGTCCCTTTTTTACTATTATTTATACAGAAGTACTTCCCCTTTACTCCCTAGGTTAACTCATCAAGTGAGTGTAAAATAGCATTTTATTTTGTATGTACCTTTTTTTAATTGTGTCTGAGGAAAATAACATGAAAACACTGTTTTAAATTAAATCTTTGATTTCAAAATATTTTCCTTATAAGTTTACTTTTAAAATCACTATAAAATTTCAGTGGAGTGTTTTACTTTTACATGGTTAGCAAATGTCTTAGGGTTATCATTGCTGTGGTGAAACACCATGACCAAAAGCAGTGTGGGTAAGAAAGTTTTCATTTGTCTTACACTTCCACATCGTTGTTCATCAGCAAAGGATGTCAGGACAGCAACTCAAACGGGAAGAACGTGGAGCAGGAGTTGATGCAGAAGCCATGCAAGAGTGCTGCTTCTGGGTTTGTTCTTCATGGATTGCTAAGCCTGCTTTCTTACAGCACCCAGGAACACCATCCCAGGGATGGGCCCACCCACGATGGGCTGAGCCCTTCCCCATCAGTCACTAAGAAAAATGCCTCCTCTCCTCTCCTCCCAGTTCCTAACCTCTCTCTCACACACACACATACACAACACGTATGCATACACACGCACGCACGTACACATGTACCCCTCATCTACTCCTTTCCCTTTAAAAAAGAGCAGGTCTCCAAAGGGTATCAACTGAACATGGCATGTCAAGTTATAAAACTCAGCACAGAAAAAGAGTCCCAAAATCAGGTAAAAAAGTCAGGGACAGCCGCTGCTCCCACTGTTAGGAGTCCCACAAGAGGACCAAGCTACACAACCACATATATGCAGATGTAGGTTAGACCCATACAGTCTCCCTGATTGTTGGTTCAGTCTCTTTGAACCTCTATGAGCCCTGATTGGCTGAATCTGTGGGTTTTCTGTGGTCTTAACCCCTCAGACTCCTTTAATCCTTCCTCACTCTTCTGCAGGTTTCCTGATCTCCACCTAGTGTTTGGCTGTAGGTCTGCATCTGCTCCCATCAGTTGCTGGATGAAGCCTTTCTGATGATGATTGTGCTAGGCTCTGTATCATTAAGAAACATTTTATTGACTTTTCACCCCCTCCTGATCATGTTTGGTCTCTGGACTATTCATACTGATTCCTGGCCCCCAGGTAGTGTCAGCCTGGGCACTCTGTAGCTGTGGGTCTCAGTTTGGACCAGTTCTGTACCACTTTTAGGCCATCATATTTTGCATGTAGGACAGATTTGTATGTAGAAGGTTTTGTGGTGTGTTGGTGTCCCAATCCTATAATGTATGATTGTAATAGAGTCCCCAAAAGCACGGATAAAGGGAAGTCAGGTATTTATTGGTGAATTACTCACGAATGTCAATATAAGGTAGAGTGCCACCAAGGTCTTTTGCCCAGAGCATTGGAAGCTGAAATCCCATCTGCTGCCACCACCCAAGAGAGCTTACCTCCCAGTCCATGGGTAGCACCTGAGGCCCCACCCAGAAGGAGCAGGTACCTTGAAGACTATTGGCTGTAAGTCTTGCCTGGTTATAGGCCACTTCAGGCTACATAACCCCTATTAATAAGAGTTTGCTAGGGTCACCCTTGTGGATTCCTAGGAGTTTCCATTGCACTAGGTTTCTTCCTCACCTCTGAAATGCCCCCAGATTCCAGTCATCTCTCCCTCCACTCTACCCACCTGCCCTCAATCTACCCACAAAATCTATTTTCTTTGCCCTTCCCAGGGAAAGCCATGTATCCTCTATTTTACAGCTAATAGCCACTTATAAGTGAGTAATACCATGTTTGTCTTTGCGGTTTGGTTTACTCCACTCATCATGATTTCCTGCAAGTTTCAAGCTTTTTTTTTTTTAACATTGTGTAAATGTACCATATTTTCTTTATTAATTCATTGGATGAGGGTCATCTAGGTGGTTTCCAGCTTCTATTACAAATAAAGCTTCTATGAACATAGTTAGCAAATATCCTTGTGGTAGGATGGGACATAATTCAGTTATGTGCTCAAGAGTGGTATAGCTGGTTTTGAGGTAGATGGATTGCCAATTTTCTGAGGAACCTCCATATTGATTTCCATAGTGGCTGTACAAGTTTACACTCCTACTCACAATAGAGGAATGCTCCCTTTGCTCTACATCCTTGCCAGCATGAGCTGTCACACGTGTTATTGATCTTAGCCATTCTGACAGGCGGCAAGGTAGAATTTCAGAGTTGTTTTGATTTGCATTTCCCTGATGACTAAGGTTGCTGAAAACATTCTTTAAGTGTTTCTTGGCCATTTGCGATTCCTCTGTTGAGAGTTCTCTGTTTAGATCTGTATGCCATTGATGTCTAGTTTCTTGAGCTCTTTATGTATTTTGGATGTTAGCCGGATGTGGTTTTGATGAAAAAATTTTCCCATTCTGTAGACTGCTGTTTTGTCCTGTTGCTGTTATTCTTTGCCTTATAGAGCTTTTCAGTTCCATTAGAGTTTCCATGTATAAATTGTTGATCTTAGATCCTGTCCTATTAGTGTTCTGGCCTAAGCCCAATCTTGTGGAGACATTTTTTTTTTTTTAATTGAGGTTCTCTCCTCTCAGATGACTTAGCTTTTATCAAGTTGACATAAAACTATCTAGCATATGGAAGTAGTAATCTGAGAAGAGTTTGGATGTGGAATAAAAAGTAGTGCAAAGTTAATCTTTTGGGAACCAAGGTTAGGTAAGATTAAACCTCTTTTCTTCCATATTGGTATGATGTAGGAAGGGAAGTAGGCCAGCCTTTAGAAGGTCTGACTTTCTAGTGAAATATCTTCTCTGAGTTACTCTTTTCATGAGCAAAATGAATGCTTATTAACTTCCATTGTGTTGTATAGTATTAAGCTTGTGTGATTTTTGTACGATATCCAATGTTATTCCCCAAAGGATGACCAACAGTTTTTTCCCAATTTTTTCATTATTGATTTTAATACCTAGGGATTCTTTAAAATTTATTACATTTTTTTATTTGTTCATGTATTTGTGTACCATGCATGCACGTGTGTGCCATTATGCATGTGCCACAGGACCTTGAAGATCAGAGGACAACTGATTGGAGTCGGTTTTCTCCTTTCACCCCCTGGGTTCTGGTCTTGAATCCAGGTAATAAGACTTAGCAGCAAGCACCTTTCTAACCCACTGGTCCATGGCCAGGGCATTTTAGATTAGATGTTAATATTATGTTGACTTCAAAATCCCACCATGGGCACAGTGCACAGAGAGAACAAGAAGAAAATTTAAAATAGAAGAGTTCTGAAATAACCTTATGCTTTTAATTGCATTTACTATTGGGTGAGGCATTCAGATAGAGGTAGAAAGGATGGGAGAAGGTAATAAGGTATATTCTTTTATACATATTTGCTTGAAAATTAATGATTTATTCCTGCATTTTTACTATGAAAATTTAACTCTAGAAGAAAGCACCTTCCCTTATTTGAACTCTCATCATCCTAGCAGTCTAGATTTACTTTGAAAATCTTCATGAAAAGAAATTGTTGATATCAGGGAAGGAGTTCTCTAGAGTGTGCAGTCCTAGCACAGGAATGAACTCTAATCGAAATGCTTTTACCTTCAGATCTTCAAGATATTCCGTATTCTGATTGGTGTGAGCAGACGATCCACAATCCCTTAGAAGTGGTTCCCTCTAAGTTCTCGGGGATCTCTGGGTGCAGCGATGGTGCATCCCAAGAAGGCTCAGCCAGCAGCACCAAAAGCACAGAGCTGCTCCTGGGTAAGTCTTTAGGTTCACCTTTTGCACCCTTGCTAAAGCTGCATTCAGTTGCTTTTGCCTGCTAGAATATGTACTGTAATGCAGAGTTGTCTCATAGCTGTGACAGGTTAGACATTTAGCAGACTCTTAAATACTGTACCTATGCCAGCCATTAACAGACCATTCCCTCTCAGTGGTCTACTTCTATTAGAGCTTTGCCCCTGTATCGTTGGCAGATTTTGTGTGGTTGATTCCAATTTTAGTTGCTTTTGTTGATGGTCTGTAATCATTTCTACATTGTGATATAGTAAGTGACTTCATACTGACATCTTCATTTCAGGTGTAAAAAACATTCCAGATGATACTCCAATGTGCCGCATCCTGCTTCGTAAAGAAGTGCTACGATTAGTTGTCAATTTGAGTAGTTCAGTTTCTACCAAGTGTCATGAGACAGGACTTTTGACGTGAGTACCTCCATGAAGGTTGTCAGCTTGTTCTGCTTTGTAAGTTGCAGAAAGGTACCTGCACTGATTAGAGTTGTACAACAGCAGTCACAGGCTACCTTCCTATGTGTGGGGTGGGGCTTAAAGATGCTTCCCTGTGGTACCTCTGTCTGGAAAGCAGATTGAAGGGAAAGTGAGACTGCAGCGAGACTTTCAAACAAATCTGCAGAAAATGGAAAACTGTATCTAAAAGCAGGAGCTGTCTTGTCCATTTGTTCCCTTTCTTTATTCTTGGTAGAATTTGGGGTTTTTTAAATAAATAACTTACTTATTTTAAACCTATAAAACATTTTTTTTAATTCCTAAATTTCAGTTTCTGGCATAATTGTTGGTGACTATAGCTCAAATACAAAAACAAAACATTTTAGATTTCTCAATCAGATTTCAAGAAAGTGAGAAAGACCTAAGACCAAACATTTTAGAAGTAAGCCTAAATGATAAACTGGTGGAATTTCCTGGTTCAATTTGTTTCTTTTAAGAAAATATTTAGGATTTTTATTGTCTTTCTTACTCAAAGCAGCCTGATGAATGAAAAGAAAAATGATTTTGAGCAAATCGTCTCTATTTGCACACAAAAGATGTGTGAAATAGAAGTACTTTGTAATAAGCCAGGTATGGCCACATATGCCTGTAATCCCCACACTTGGGAGGTAAAGGCAGGACCATCTGGGATGTTAGGGAGATGGAATCATGTTCAAGGTTTGCCTGGCTTACATGAAACCCAATAGCAAAAATGAAAAAAGAGACAGACAAACTGATTGACATATTTGTAAGCCATCATTACTAACATTACATCCTGTCAGTATCTATAGGGGAAAAAAAAATAGCAGAAAGTATCATTTTAAAGGGTTAAATGAATAAATTATGGTTATATTTTTTTTATCACAACATAGTCTGTCTTTTCATTTTAGAATTAAAGAGAAGTATCCTCAAACATTTGATGACATATGCCTTTATTCTGAAGTTTCTCATTTGTTGTCACACTGCACATTTAGACTTCCATGCCGGAGGTTCATACAAGAGTTATTTCAGGATGTACAATTTTTACAAGTAAGTAAAGTATATTTCTGAAATTTGTCTCCCAGAATTATTCAATACTTGAAGAAATTAAAAGAGTATTTCTACATTATATGCCATTTTTGTTTTTAAAAAAAAATTAACAAGTTACCCCTTTTTCTTAGATGCATGAAGAAGCAGAGGCTGTGTTGGCAATTCCATCAAAACAACCCTCAGTTGATGAATCTGCCGAATCCTGACCTCATATTTATGATGCTTATAGCTAGATACTATATATTTATCCATACTGGTGGATTTCCTAAAGGCCTCACGAAATGCTGACTATCAGCGAGACAGGAGTATCTTCTGACGCTGTCCCAGCAGTCATTGGTACAGAACAGCTGTGACTGCTGTCATCCCTAACCAAGCCAACTTCCTCTTCTCTGTTGGGCCCTTCGTGGGGTTTGTGATTCATTACCACAGTTGTAAATCAGTTACCATTAGATGTAAGAGCCAAGCACTGAACCTACATAGGTTTTCTATTTTTTTATTTTAAAAGCATAATGGCAGTGGAAGAAAAGCAGGACCTGAAGAAGCACCCTTCGCATAGTTATTTCTAAATGCTTTTTAATTAAGGGTAAATTAAAAGGATGCCTTGTTTGTTCGCTAATTCGTGGGAAGCAGGAGTGACTGTCGCTGAGGCTGTGCCCTGTTATCCTACAGGCTGTGCTGTATCTGCTGGTGTCGGGGCTTCGTTGGCCCTTCCACATTTCCTTAACGTTTGTAACACTACTTCAAAGGTCTCTGACCTCGGAGCAAAAGAAGAGCCTCAACAATTGGAACTTGAGAGTTATTTTATGTTGTTAGAGTGCATAAAGATGCTTATTTGTTTTCCATCTCTTCAGGTTTTTTGCAATATGTTGTTAAAGGTTATTTGTACCGATTAAGGTTTTTCACTACAGTTGTTGAGTAAAATAAATAGTTAAATTGAAATACTTCCCATGTCCAGCACGCACACACACACACACACACACACACCCAGTGAATTTCCATCCTCATGAGCTCCTCTCATCACTACTTTAAACAGAATGAGCAAGTATTAGTAGTCTGCACCCAAAGCAAAGGAAAGCATTAAGTGATACTTCCGATCTCTTAAAGAAAAGACAAGTTTGCCTGAAATTTACACATTCCATGTAAAAAGGAAGAGCCATATTTGCATTTAAAAAGTTATTGAGACTCATTAAGATTAAAAATTGTGGTGAAAATCCTTAATTACTAAATTATAAAGCTGCGACAATGTCATTTTTGTTAGTATTCTTGTTTTGCACAAAATAATTGCAGTTGTAGGTGAGTTGAAGAGTACAGTCATTGCCTTTATCACATGTGTGAAGTTGATAAAGGCAGGGTTTTGTCTGTCTGTCTAGTTTGTGTATGTATAAAGATATTTGGAAATCTACAGAAATTAAATATGCAAATTTGTACATAAGGTAGCATGAACATCATTACTAGAATGCTTGTGAGTGAAAGGGTTATCTTTCTTGGAATCATATGTATAGAACAAAAACATCCAGCTGGACTGACTAGGACCCTTTTGTAACTGCTCTGTGTAGCCCATTTTTACAGTTACATATCAGCTTGAACACCATCATAGACATCAGTCCATATTTTCCCATGTTGTACACCCTTTTCATAATGGGCTTGTTTGCAAGACCTGGGAAACAGAACAGAGATTTTTTAACTGGCACTGAAAGTTCCCACTAGGATGAAGCAGTTCATCTCCCTCCTAACTCCTCTGACTGCACTTCAGCAAGTTGTTCTTACATGCACTGTGTGGCAACTTCCATGACGATAAAGCAGACAAGGGCTCTAAGCTGCTGCTCATGTTACAACACGGTTCTTTTCATTCCCTCAGAAAATCCAGTGAGGGTAAAACTTTGAACTTCATCACCGAACCCAAGTGTTTGTTTAAATGTCAACAGTACTTCTAAGAGCATTGCCTATCACCTTGGTCTTTGGTCTTGGATAATAAAACTGCCTTTCCAGAGAACCAAATGTCAGAGATACTAGGCCAAATAATGGTTACAATTCCAAAGGAAGGAATATAGTCTTACTCATAATGGGATTAACATTTTAGACATTCATTTTAAACACTACCTCAGTTAACATAGAGTATAAAATCTGTGGTTTCATCCCTCAAAAATTAAGTAACTATTTTTGTTTGTTTTTCATCACACAAAACTATCCCCATCCTTGCACACCTAAGTCAGCCATCCTTAAATTAAGACAGTGCCTAGTGTTCTAAGCAGGTGTTTGTTTTGACTTTTGACTGTTACTTTGAAAGGTGTGTGTGTGTGTGTGTGAGAGAGAGAGAGAGAGAGAGAGAGAGAGAGAGAGAGAGAGAGAGAGAGAGAGAGAGAGATCGATCATACAGCACTTACTTTGGGATGGAGCTTTGTGGTTATCAGTCTATTGGAGGAAATTATCTGTGCTTAAATTTATAGTGCTATGTGGTTTAACCATGGTTTCACCAGGAGGTGGAATACATTTCCTTTAAGTACTTACTTGTATAAAAGTAGACTTTCATGATGAAAACTACATGCAGTGCCAAGTGATTAGTGTAGGTGTTTTATGATTATTAAATTATAGCAAAAAAGATTAGGAATGATGTCAATGGTAATAGAGATCATCGAAAAATCATCTATAAATAATAGATATTACCAAAATAATGTCAATACTGTAGTTTTTCAAGAGGTTAGAATTAATATTAGTCACATAAATTTGTACTATTGGTAATTATTTAATAATTTGGAGGAGTTTGAACAGTTAAGCTGGTTGTAAGCTGTGAATTTCTAATTGTAAATTGTCATTTCTAATTGAATTTTTTTCAAGAACAGATTTCAGCTTCACATACTAAGTAAATACTGAAAAATAAGGAGAAATTTAGTATTTATAAGAAAATAGGCTCTAAAATTTCTTGTCTTTTTTTTTTTTTTTTTTTTTTTTTTTTTCTGTTTGTGCTTAGGGTATATTGGATGAGGAAAGTGTTCTCCCTAACTTAAGTGTTTCTAATAAAGAGTAGTGAATAGACATCCCTGGGACAGTGACATTATAAGGCTGTTAGGAAGTGCATGCATTGTTGCTGTGGTGATGTATCGAGGTCACTGGGAGCAGTGTCTTCAGCAGCATTCCACTCTTGTCCAGAACTTGAGATGGTTAAAGCTGAATTCCATGTCACCATGGTCGAGTGTTCAAAGTGAGATGTCACTGTTTATTTAGATTTGTCTACTGCTATTTATATAAAATTTTTATTTCATTCCTTTCAGAGGATGCCTTTTATGCCCCATATCAAAGCACAGATCGTTAAGCAATAAGAAACAAAATTGTCTGTCGTCAAATTATATTAGCAGTTATTCTCGTGTGGTAAGAGTGAGGTGCTAATTTTGCGTGAAGAATTTGTGACCACTTGGGAAATGTATTTCGGAAGTAAGGTTCCCCCCACCCCCTTTACACTTTTACTTCCATTTTGTCTCAAATTCACAATCCAGAAAAGAAAAGTAGAATTGTTTGAGACACTTCCAAGAAAAGCTGCTTGTAATGAACATTTCAGATTTTCCTAAGTGTAGGTTGGCAAAGAACTCCATTTCCTCCGTACTGGCAGAGTCTGTTGTTCCCATCTTATCTTCAAGAGTGTCACTACACCGAGACCCACTTCAGGCATGCCAGTGAACTTATGAAGGACACAGCAGTCTGCACAAGGCTTTCGAGGAGCCTTGTTCTTTTAATTACAGGTTCCCATGGGGGTTTTCATTTCTAATACATTTATACGACTCACAGAATGTGGGATTCCTCCCATTTGGAGTATTTTTATAGTTAGGTGGATAACTCTGCCACAGATGCATGGATTGCACATTTGACTCTACAAGATAGTTAATATGAAAATATGCCAAAAAGGAAACATATCTTACAATTTTCCCATTTAACTAGGTTGGTCTAGCACAAAATGCAAAGTCTTGGGGCAGAGAGGGAATAGTGAAAATTTTTTATGTATGATTGTTGAAAAATGTTTCATTACTGGCCTGTCAGAAACCCTAACAATGCATTGTGAAACAAATGATGTAAATTAAATTAGCTTTGAAAAGTGGTAAGGGATTGTAAAGAGAATCTCAGACTCAATGCTCTCTGACCACATGACCTTTTTTTATTTAGTAATACGCTGCTACATTTTTGGAGGTTCTGGTGTTTGTAGGTCACTGAACAGACATTGAAATCTGATTTATATTGTATAACTGTAACATAGAAAGAAAAAGTATTTATATATTTTCCTTAAGAATATTTCATTGAGTTGTGTATAATTTAAATAAGATTTGTTCCCAAATGGTTTTGCTCACCTTGATTTTGTTGTTGTGGTTTTATTGTTTTTGTATAATGTGTACAGTTTATGTTAAGGGCATTAAAGCCTCCTGAAACATAATCTTATCAAAGGGATTCATTGTTAATAAAATGTACTTAAAATTCTTAAACTTGTGGCAGTGTTACTTTATTTGAAAACCTTTGTCACTGGGCCTTAACTTGAATCACATGATACTGATGTTGACAGTGCAATTTCCAGGAAATATGGCCATTTGGTCCTACAAATGAGGATGGTCTTATACCGTGAAGGGGCTGTTCCCAATTTTAAAGTAATTGTACTTCCTTGGCATTCTTCAGAATTTAATCTGACACACTAAACTTTTTAATCTCAAATCATTATTGTGAAGGATTTGAAAATAGAAATGGCCTGCTGTTTTATCTTGTGGACTGTGTCCTTTGCCTTACAGAAGCTTCTCAATTTCAGGAGGTCCCGTTTATTAAGTGTTGATCTCAGTGTCTGTGGTACTGGTGTTATGGAAAAAAAAAAAAAAAAAAGAAAGAAAGAAAAGCAGTCTCCTGTGCCAATTCAAGGGAACCTTCCACTTTCTTTCTAAGAGGTTCAGTGTGGCTGGATTTATGTTGAGGTCTTTGATCTGTTTGCACTTAAGTTTTCTGCATGCCGATAGATATGGATCTATCTTCAGTGTTTTGCACTCCAGCATCCAGTTATGCCAGCACCATTTGTTGAAGATGCTTTCTTTTTTTCCGTTGTATAATTTTAGCTTCTTTGTCAAAAATCAGAAGATCATAGGTATGTGGGTTAATATCAGGGTTTTCAATTCCATTCCATTGATCTACCCATATATTTTGGGGCTAATACCAAGCTGTTTTCAGGACTATAGCTCTATAGTAGAGCTTGAAGTCAGGGATGGTGATGCCTCCAGAAGTTCCTTTATTGTACGGGGTTGTTTTGGCTATCCTGGGTCTTTTGTTTTATCCATATAAAGTTGTGTATTGTTCTTTCAAGGTCTGTGAAGAATTGTGCTGGGATTTTGATGGGGATTGCATTGGATCTTTAGATTGCTTTTGGCAACGTTGCCATTTTTACTATTTTGATCCTATCCAAAAGCATGGGAGATCTTTCTATTTCCTGGTATCTTCTTTAATTTCTTTTTTTAAAGACTCAAAATTCTTATTATATAGGTCTTTTGCTTGTTTGGTTAGCATTACCCCAAGATAGTTTATGTTGTTTGTGGCTATTGTAAAGGGTGATGTTTCTCTGATTTTTTTTCTCTGCCCCTTTATCGTCTGTATATAGTAGGGCTACTGATTTTTTTTTTTTTTTTTTTTTTTGAGTTAATCTTGTATCCTGCCACTTTGCTGAAAGTGTTAATCAGTTGTAGGAGTTCCCTGGTAGAGTTTTTCGGGTCACTTACGTAAATTATCATATCATCTGCAAATAGTGACAGTTTGACTTCTTTCTTTCCAATTTATATCCCCTTGGTCTCTTTTTGTTGTCTTATTGCTTTAGCTAGAACTTCAAGTACAATATTGAAGAGATATGGAGAGAGTGGGCAGCCTTGTCTTGTTCCTGATTTTAGAGGAATCACCTTAATCTTCTCTCCATTCAGTTTGAAGTTGGCTGTTGGTTTACTGTATGTTGTTCTTTAAAATATTGTTCTTTAGTTACACTTATAAGAATAAAAGGTGGATAAGGGGGTGGGGGTGGTCCCAAGTGAGGGTCCCAAGTGGGTCCCAAGATAAGGGACCACAAGGGAGAACATAGCAGGTTCCACAGCAGGTGAGGGTGACTGAGAAGGCAAGGCAGAGGGAATAACATACCAGGCAGAGAGTGAGGGAGAAAGGAAGAGACATAGAGGCACTGAAAACAGAAGAGGAGAGAGGAGGAGAGAGAGGGGAAGAGAAAATGGGGGGGGGGGGGGTGTGCCTGGTAGCCAACCGAAAGCAGGAGAGAGCATAAGTGGGCAGGGGTTTGACTTTTAAAGGGGTCCTTTACACCTACCTGCTAGTACTCATGGAACCCAGGGCTGACCAGAGTACTGCCTTAGTGCATTCTGCCAGGTAACGGGGGCAGGCCAGCATGATGCCTGAATCCTTACACTGTGTGTTTTTATTATGTTTAAGTATGTTCTTGTTATCCTGGTCTCTCCAAGGCCTTTATCACAAAAGGGTGTTGGATTTTGTCAAAGACTTTTTCAGCATCTAGTGAGATGATCATGTGGTTTTTCTTTTTCAGTTTGTGTATATGGTGGACCAAATTGATAGATTTTCATATGTTGAACCATCCCTGCATCCCTGGGATGAAGCCTACTTGGTCATGGTGGATGATATCTCAGATGTGTTCTTGGATTTGATTTACCAGTATTGAGTATTTTTGCATCAAGGTTCATGAGGGATTTTGATCTGTAGTTCTCTTTCTTAGTTTGTCTTTGTGTGGTTTGGGTACCAAAGTAATTGTAGCCTCATAAAAAGAGTTTGGCAATGACCCTTCTGCTTCTATTGTATGGAACAATTTGAGAAGTATTGGTATTAGCTCTTGAATTTCTGATAGAATTCTGCAGTGAAGCCATCTGGCCCTGGGCTGCTTTTTGGTTGGGAGGCTTTTGATAACTGCTTCTATTTCATTAGGGGTTATAGGTCTATTTAAATTGCTTCTCTGTTCTTGATTTAATTTTGGTAAGTAGTAGTTATCCAGGAAATTGTCCTTTTCCTTTGAATTTTCAAATTTTGTGGAGTACGGGTATTCCAAGTATGACCTGAAAATTGTCTGGATTTCCTCATTGTCCATTGTTATGTTCCTCTCTTAATTTCTGATTTTGTTGATTTACATGTTGTCTCTCTCTGCTTTTGGTTAGTTTGGATAAAAGTTTGTCTATCTTGTTGATTTTCTTGAAAAACCAACTCTTTGTTACATTGAACCTTTTATTGTTTCCTAGTTTCTTCTTTATTGATTTCAGGCCTCAAATAGATTATTTCCTGGCATCTACTCCTCAGGCATGAGTTTGCTTCTTTTTGTTCTAGGGCTCATTTGTGCTGCTGTTAATTCTCTATTGTGACTATTCTCCAGTTTTTTTCATATGGGCACTTAGTGCAATCAACTTTCCTCATAGCAGTGCTTTCAAAGTGTCCCATCAATTTGGGTACGTTGTGTCTTCATTCTCTTTGAATTCTAGGAAATATTTAATTTCATTATTTTTTTTCTTGACCCAGGAATGGTGCAATTGCGCATTGTTCAGTTTCCATGAGTTTGTAGGGTTTCTGCAGTTTGTATTGTTGTTGAATTCCAACTTTAAAGCATGGTGGTCTGATAAGATACAGGGACTATTCCAATTTTTTTGTATCTGTTGAGGTTTGTTATATTGCCTAGTATATGGTTGATTTTAGAAAAGATTCCATGTGTTGCTGAGAAGAATTCTTTTGTGTTTGGATGGAATGTTATATAGATATCTGTTAAACCCAATTAGGACATAACTTCTGTTAGTTCTTTTGTTTCTTTGTTAATTTTTTTGTCTGGTGGTTCTGTCTAGTGATGTGAGTGGGGTGTTGAAGTCTCCTACTATGTGTATGTGAGGTTTTGTGTGAGCTTTGAGTTTTAGTAGCCTTTTACGAATGTGGGTGCCTTTGTATTGGGGGCATAGATGTTGAGAATTGAGACTTTGTACTGATGTATTTCTCCTGTGATGAATATGAACTGACCGCCTTCATCTCTTTTGATTGATTTTGGTTTGAAGTCTAACTTGTTAGATATTAGGATAGCCACACCTGCTTGCTTCTTGGGTCCATTAAATTGGAAGATCTTTTCCCAACCCTTTACCCTGAGGTAATGTCTGTCTTTGAAGCTTATATGTGTTTCTTGTATGCAACAGAAGGATGGATTCTGTCTTCGTATCCATTTTGTTAGCCTGTGTCTTTTTATAGGCGAGTTAAGGCCATTAATGTTGAGGGAAAGTAAGGAGCATTGATTGTTAATTCTTGTTTATTTTAGATTTGTTGTTGGCGGTGGTATAGTGAGTATATTTGCCCTGCTTTTTCTTTTTGGTTTTGGTAAAGTGGGATTATCTATTGCCTATGTCTTTGTAAGTGTGGTTAACTTCCTTGGGTTGGAGTTTTCCTTCCTGAAGTTTCTATAAGACTGGATTTGTGAATATGTATTGTGAAAATTTGACTCTGTCATTGAATATCTATAGTGATTGAGAGTTTTACTGGGTATACTAGCCTGGGCTGGTATCCTAGTATTTGTAGAACATCTAATCCAGGACATTCTAGCCTTGAGAGTTTCCATGGAGAAGTGAGGTGTAATTTTGATAGGTCTGCCTTTATATGTTACCTGGCCTTTTTTTTTCACTGCCCTTAATATCCTTTCTTTACCCTGTATGTTAGGTATTTTAATTATTATGTGGTGAGGGTACTACTTTATTTTTTGTTTTCTTTTTTCTTTTTCTTTTTCTTTTTTTTTTTTTTTTTTGGTCCAGTCTATTTGGTGGTGTTCGGTATGCTTCTTATACTTTCTTAGGCATGTCCTTCTTCGGATTGGGAAAGTTTTCTTCAATGATTTTGTTGAATATGTTTTCTGCACCTTTGAGCTGGGCTTCTTTGCCTATTATTCCTAGGTTTGGCCTTTTCACGATGTCCCACATTTCCTGAATGTTTTGTGTTAAGGATTTGTTGGATGTAAGATTTTGTTTGGTCAATGAATCTATTTTCTCTAGTTTATCTTCAGCGCCTGAGATTCTGTTTTTGATTTCTTATATTCTGTTGGTTTTTCTTGTAGCTGTAGTTCCTGATAGTTTGTTTACCTAGTTTTCCTATTTCTAGCATTGTCTCAGTTTGTGTTTTCTTTATTGACTCTATGTCAGTTTTCAGGTCTTGAACTGTTTGAATTGTTTCCTTCATCTGTTTGATTGGTTTTTCTTGGCTTTCTTTACTTTCTTGAAGTTGTTCACTTCTTGTATTTTTTTGTTTGGTCTTTTCCTCTATTTCTTCCAAGTTTTTTTTGTTTTGTTTTGTTTTTTTGTTTGTTTGTTTGTTTTTGTTTTTCTTCCATTTCTTTAAGGAATTCTCTCTTATCATCTTTGAGGGCTTCTGTTATTTTCATGAAGTTATTTTTTAAGTTATTGTCTTCTACTTCATCTGCTTTGATGTGTTCTGATCTAGTTGGTGTAGAGTTCCTAGATTCTGCTGGTGTCATATTGTTGGGTGTTTTCTTATATTACCATCTTCCCATCACTTCTTCCAGTAGGTGAAGGTGGAGTCTCTTTCTACCCTGCTCTCCCGGTGGGTGTAGGTGGGTCAGGAGTTCAATGTCTGTAGCTCTGGATGATCCAAGCTCTCGTGGAGGTCTCTCCTCCAGCAGAGAGTAGGCGATCGCTTGCAAAGATCAGGGGAATCCATCCTCAAGGTGGTCCCTCATGGACAGGCAGGTCCAGTGTGCTCAGAGCAGACCCAGGAAGTTCCATGGAGGTGGAGGGGTTGTTGGACCCGCACTCTGGCCCAATGCTTACCTGGAGCAATGGGCCCAGCAGAACAAAGCAAGAGCATATCTTTTCATGTTTTTTTTTTTATACCTTTGTCAAATATTAGTCAGTGTGAGGGTTTATTTCCAAGTTTTCTGCTGTATCTCAATAGTCTATGTGTCTCTTTTTGTGTCCATATCATATGTTTTTGTTTGTATGGCTTGGAGTCTATAATAGTTTATGGTCAGGTATCATGTTGTCTCCAGCTAAGAAATGCTTTTGAATATACAGTACTTTTTTGTTTCCATATAAATTTTAGGATTATTTTATCTGGTTTTATGAAAAATGAAATTTGAATTTTGATGAGAATTCCATTGAATGTGTAGTCTCATTTACTAACATAGTTATTTTTACATCATTCTACTAATCCAGGATAATGACAGGTTTTTCTCTTTTCAGGATGTTTAAGAGTTAGTTATGGGGCCTGGAGAGATGGCTCAGAGGTTAAGGTCACTGGTCTTTCAAGGTCTTGAGTTCAATTCCTAGCACCCACATAGTGGCTCACAACTCCAGTTCATGGAAACCTGATACCCTCACACAGACATACATGCAGGCAAAACACCAATGTACATAAACAATAAAAAACAAAAAATTGTGGATGAGGTTTGTTTCCGGCTTTCTTTGTCTTCAAGTTTGTTACTGGAATAAAGAAATGCTGCTGAATTTTTAGATGTTGATTTTGTATCTTGCAACTTGCTTAATGTGTTTCTCAGACCTAAGAATTTTATCCCAGAGTCTTAGGGGTTTTTATCTAGAATATATAAGGAACTTCAAAAATTAAATAAACTAAAAGTCAATAATGGTCTGATGAACTAAGTAGACATTTTTAGAAGAGGAAAAAAATTATCTGAAAGGATGTACAACAATCTTTGCCATCAGGACAAGGCAAATTAAAATGCTTTGCAATTCTATCTCAAGCCAGAAGAATTCCTGCTATCAAGAAAGAAAACATGTTGGTGGGGATGAGGGTGAGTTGGAATAGCATACAAAATCTTTTGCTCTATTCGTGGAAGTGTGGTGGTTCCTTAAATTTAAAATACATCTGCCATATGACCCAAGTTCTGCATATATACCTAAAAGAGTCTTCAATCAGCCAAGCACAGTATTTGCATATCCATGTTCACTGCTGCTCTGTTTACAATAGCTAAGACAGGAACCAGCCTAGAGAGCCATCAGTAGATGGATTAGAAAAAAAATGGGATTTGTTCACAATGGGATTTATTATATTCTAAAGAGTATAAGACATTTGCTGGGAAATGGATGGAACTGGAGGTCATTATGGTACTGAAATAAGCCAGACTTAGCAAAAATACCACTTTCCTCTCAACCTCCATATTTAGTTTTGTTGCTTTTGGAGTAAGGACTATAACAGGGACATAGGAAGGGGACCACAGAGGGAAGAAAGGCGCCTCGAAGTGTGTGACTTAGTCCAGGAACTGATGAAATGTGTGGATTTGAGGTCAGTGCTGAAGCAACCCTTTTTAAGTTGAAGGGGTACCTGGAAGTTTACAGTCTTTTGTTAAGTTTATGAGGTGATTTATCAGCTCAAGTTTTCATTCTGTTGAGGGAATTAAAACAATGTGATCATGAAATATTTTAATTTGGACTTTATCCAAACAGCAAAAATAACTTTTTTGTTTCATGGATTATTTTTTAAACAAAATTGAAATGAAAGAATGTACTTACAAATCATTGTCATTACCATTTCTGGGTACAAGTTTCCAGTGAGAAATACTGTGATAGAAAAACATAGACACAGTATTGGCAGGACTGACCAAAGTTGCCTCCCAACTAGACTGTTCATGATACTGTCTGGCACTAGGTTAGGTCAGAACCATTTTCTCTAACAAAAGGCTTAGTTATAGGCAAGAAAAGACTGTGCAGCTTTAACATAGCATGTATGGTTGGTGTCAGCTATTTTCTGAGGGCACAGGCCATATGGATATTGCTGCAGTGTTGGTAATGGCCATGCGTGTGCACAATCATCCTTCCCACCATATTCACAGTGAACAAGGTAAAAGGAACCTCTCTTTATCTTATTTTACAATGTGACAAACATCAAGAAGAAGATAATATATTGAACACCTACCTGTCTGTCCAGCTATTGTATGTAACACCTTCCTGAGATTGTTTACAGGAGCTAGGCTGTTATCAAGCCCCATAGAAGTCCAGGCCTTATCTAAAAATAATGGTTGTGTATAGTGGGTATTTTTGTGTGCCATGCACTAATGCCTGACAAATGTAAGTGCTATAGAAATTGTTAATACTGCATCTAAGGAATAACAAGTAAAAATCTATATGAGTTTGGTACAGACATTTTTTTTTAAATATTGTCTTCCTGGAATCGACTGGATCTTGATGTAGAAAGTTACAGGTAGGACAAGTGTATTGTCTGAGAAGACATGCTGCCTTGGGGCCAATACTGAACTAACTTTTAACTCCATAGAACATTTTAAGGTTAGAGCTGTATTATACCCATATTGCAGCTACATAGTATGTCAGGAATGTAAATGAGGCAGAATTCTCTTGAATCAGACAATGTGTGGAAATAGTTCGTTTAGATACAGCTTTGGGGCAGGGACATTAAATGCGAAAGGAATCTCTCAATGAAATGTCCTTTTTTTTTTTTTTTTTTCTATTCTGAGGTAGTCAGAAATTAAGGAGGAAGACTGTAATCTACTGAACAGGCTGCTGTCATCTGCACACTAAGTCGTGAGCTCTTTGCGATCCTGTTACCACAGTAAATTGGATGGCAGGAGACCTGTGAAGACTCTTTCTGTCCCATTCATACGCCCTACCTATTAGGTTCAGTGTAGGCACCAATAGAGTTCCTTTACTTTATCGGTAACTACAAATTCTCACTCCAAGGTAAGGCCAAAATCTAGCTTGTAACCTTTCCATTAAATGTGATAAGTCTGCACAATAGCACTAATAAATCTCTTGTGGCATTAATCAAAAATATTTGATCCAGCTGCTTTATCCTTAAAATAGTAAACATTAGGTCAAGTTTACATGAAGTTCTCTCACGGCAAACCGTAATTCTAGGACCACAGCCACTTTGTGCAATCCCGAGTAGACAGGGTCTGTGAAATTGCTGATGAGTATCCTATGTCAGGGTCAGGCTTACTGTGTTAGGGAGAGCCTGGAGCAAATAACAAGGTCAGCATGTGCCATTTCTAAGGAAGCCTTCAGGGCAAATGCCAAGTTGTATAGCTCTGGTCTTTAGTTTGTCAACCTGTAATGATCTTTTATAAATTAGTGCTGCAGATAGTAGGTGCTCCTGGAGTCAAGGCCCAGGGCACATAGTGTTGGCATGGTACCCAGCCACATCCCCAAAAGTGCTTGTAGTGTATGAACTGGGTTGGTAGTAGTTAATCTTACTGTTCACCTTGACCTAAAAATATCGTTGAGGTCAGGCTGCTATTCTCACTCAGAGCAAGTGGTGGGAATGTCCCCGGAACTGCCATTTGCATTTTATACTCTGAACAGTGCACTGGCATGGGTGGATTTGTGGCAAGACTGTCCTTGTCTCCACACATATGTGAAGCCAGCTGAGACACATAAATCAAGCTAGTTTCTTCAGTTGGGCTTTCCGCCAGGGACTTCATGTAATCTTTTTCTAGAACATTTAGTAACTTGTCAGGTGGGGTCAATAGTCCAAGTTGACATGGAGTGTCTTTTAGGGGTCCTGGAACGAGGCCATGGGAACCAGAATCAAAAGCTGACTGATCATAAGTAAAATTCTCGAAGAAGATGAAGGGCACAGGGCCAGAGAGGCCGTCTTCTGTTGGCACTGAGGAGGGAGGCTTAATGGATACATCTTCAGCGTGTGGTTTCCCAGAGACTATGCACTGTGTCTTGGGGCCTTCTACCTTGTTTATAACTTCAAGGACATCTGGAATGCAGTCTTTGACATTCATTATTAAGTGGGGGTTCTTCTGCAAAGGAATCAAACATCTAACATAAATGTACTGTGGGAGTATCCAAGTGTATCATGTATGTAGTGTTCCTTCTTGGCCACATGTTAACTTGAAGGTTGTGACAAAAGCCAGAAGAGTCACCAGAACAGAACCAATCTGTGGCTGACTCCTGGTTGGATAAATGCTTTTTCACCACTGACTTTTCTGGTAGCCCACAATGAGCAAGACACAGTCATATTCATTTGGTCTATGTTAGGATCAAAACCGGGGCCTTACTCATGCTAGGCAAACAAACAAAGAAGCACTCTGCTGCTGAGCTAGTTCATCCAATTGCCTGTCTGATAGCTGTGTTTGTGCCTCTTAAGTATCTTTTCCTGAGGAGGTGTAAGAAACTTTGATCAATGAAGCCCCAAACCAAAATCAGCCCTTCTCTCTCTCTCTCTCTCTCTCTCTCTCTCTCTCTCTCTCTCTCTCTCTCTCTCTCTCTTCTCTCTTCCTCTCTCTCTCTCTCTCTCTCTCTCTCTCTCTCTCTTTCTCTCTCTCTCTCTCTGGGTTTTTGAGAGAGTGTAGCATGGAAGGCTTAGAACTAACTGTATAGCTCAGACTGGCTTCAAAACTCAGGAAGATCCCTTACGCTTTACCTCTCAAAGGTAGGGATTGCAGGCATGTGCCACCATGCACGGCTGGATTAGTCCTTCACATGTTACACATTTACCTTGGATTTTATCAGTGACAGGATGCTGCTCTTATATGGATTTGGAATATCAGGATAACACTTCTCCTTCACCCTAGAGGAACAGAGGAGTGGAATTCAGAGGGATGGTTAGGAGTGAGAGCTCTGAATAATTCTCTGTGAAGCAAAAGACATAACACTTCCTCATTTTAATTTCCATATCTGTAGAATACATGACAATAACTATAGTACTTACAGTGTTATTGCAGGCTCTCCATGGCTCTTTCTATATAAATCATGCAGATTGCTGCCAAGCATAAGGTGGCATAAATAGTAGGTAGGGCCATGGGGCAACATTTGAAATGGTTCTTTTCCCAGTGTACTGATCCAGAAGGCAAAATTGTCAACTACATTACAGATGTTTGCCTACATTTTTTAACCTTTTCTTTTATTGTTCTTTCCTGCATATTATTCCATAGCATTTCTGTCTAATGGCGTGTCTCGGAAAGCTCCCTCTGCACTTACCACTGGCTTTTCCAGTAGCACACAATGATGATGAGCAAGATGAAGAGAGTCATGGGTAATATGATCTTCAGCAGCATGTGGGCTAAAGAAAAACAAGGAAAGTGATCATTTTCACATATGCACTGGCCTCCAAGAGAATAAAAGACTATGAGCTTACTGCTCCTCAAATGTATGTATTTATGCAAGACTCAATATGAGGTTTTTTAAAATGAGTTTAATTCTAAAACAAATCACTTCTCACATATAGGTTGTATTTATTACATTCATAGAAATTCAACTGGGTGAAATTTACAAGGAAAATTCATTCTGACTTCTCCCTGACTCAGAAGAGAAAAAACCAACTAAGTGGGGTATGGTGGTGCATACATTTAACACTCCTAACACCCAGGAGATAGAGCAGAAACTAGGAGTTCAAGGTCATCTTCAACTACATAGTAAGTGGGCTCTATGAGACACTAACCGATTCAGGGGTCCTTTTGCTGTGAGCCAACACTCGGTAGGTCAAACACATTAAGTCTGACAGAATAGAGCATAACTGCCCAGTTCCTCACTCCCTATCCTAGCTCTGTGGTAGTTGAGAGTACTTTCCTGCCTCTCATCTGAGGACTGGCCCCATGCCTTAGTTTGGCCAGTATGATGACTGATGGATGATAGCTCTGGTTAGGTAGGAGCTTCATTGTATTTGTGCAGGGGTTCTCTTCTTTTATCCACCGTGAAAAGAAAATGCCCAGTATACTTACTGTTGCCCTTTACCAGAGAGCACATGACTTTAAATGAACCATACCTGCATCAGACCCAAGCCTGGAGGTCAGGGTGGCCCAGTCAGCCAAGTCATGCTGATGTGGGAACCCTGGTCAGAAGACAAATACTTGTCTGCCACAGAGGCTCTAAGGTTGCTTATCATACATTAAAAACTGGCTGGGTTCAGGAGTTCCTACCTTTTGATATTGTGACAGCATTGTCACCTACAAAGGTCACACTCAGGAGCTATGCAATGGAGTTACAAAAGAAGAAAGGAAGGAAGGAAGGAAGGAAGAAGCAAACAACAACAAAAAACATTAAAAAGTCACAGTATTTTAAGTAAATAGGGCCACATTCAGAACTGTCCTGGGGTACATGTGAGTCGTGAAATACTTAAGATGTGTTACATTCTTTTATGCTGTGAAATATTAGTTTAATGATGCAAAGATGTGGGGTTTTTTTGTTTGTTTGTTTGTTTTTGGTTTTTTTTTTTTTTTGTATGTTGCATTTGTTTAACTCTTTGAAGCTGTGTTACTTTTCCTGTCTAAAAATACTGGCTGGTTGGATAAAGAGTTGAATAGCCAATAGTAAGGCAGGAGAGGGATAGGTGGGTCTGGCAGCAGAGTGAATAAATAGGAGGAGAACTCTAGACTCAAAAGAGAAGGGGAGAAATGAGAAAAGGAGGAGAGGAGGATGCCAGGGGCCAGCCACTCAGCCACACAGCCAGCCACAGGATAAGAAGGAAAGGAAAGACACAGAAATAGAGATAGGTAAAGACCCAAGGCAAAAGGTAGACAGGATCATTTAATTTAGCAAAGCTGGCTAGGAACAAGGCAAGCTAAGGCTGGGCATTCTTAAGTAAGAGTAAGTCTCAGTGTATTTATTTGGGTGCTGGGTGGTGTGCCCCCAAAGAGTCAAAAAACAACCAAATACGCATGAAACTTGTAGGCTGCAGACTGGAAATGGAGACAAGACTTATAGTTAGTCTTACACTAAATTTCCTGTGTCCATCTTAATCTCCTTCAATAATTCTGCTTTATTTCTCAGGTACATCAAACATTCCCGTTTTTTTTTTTTTTAATGGTCTCCTTGTTTCAGTTGCTTGCAGTTCAACTAATCAGTCACTCAGCTTCATGTAATCAACCTAAGCAAATGACTTGGAAGGTTCTGAGGACACTGTGTATGGACACATGGTCCATTCCATGTGTGCTTCCCCTACCTGCCCTCCTCACTCCTTATCCAGATCTTCCTGGACTGGAAAAAATAGCTTGGTTTTAGGACACTGGGTGTTGGTTTGGGGACACTGGGTGTTGGGCAGTGCTGCAGTTTCAGAAGGGAGGCTGCCCTGGGTAGAGCCCCACACTAGTTCTCAAGTGTTCTCAAGACCTGCCCTTTGAGTGTTACAATCATTTTTAAAATTTGATAAAAGCATGAATTTGCATATATTTTATTGAAGAATAAATAGAGGACAAGTATCCATTATCGGAAATGCTTGGAGACAAGTTTTTTAGCATTTCATATTGCTTTTAATGGGGGGAATATTTGTATATTCATAGTGAAATGTATGAAGAGAGTTTAATTACAAAATTTATACATGATTCATCTGCATTGTATATCCTGAAGGTAATTTTATGCAGTACATTCAGTGTGTCCCATTACATGAGGTCAGAAATTGAATTTTTTTCTCTTGTGGCATGGTAACCCTCAAAATGTTTTGATTTGGAATTTGGAATTTCAAACTTAGCATATTCAACCTCTGTGGGGGGGCATGAAGGGAGAGACAGTGATGCACATACAGCCCACTGAATTTTCACTCCTAGACACACCCATCTAACCTGTATACAGAGCAAGAGAAACATCACCCTGGAACCCAACCACTCTTTATCTCCAAGCAACCTAGAGGCTAGTCTTTTAAGCGTGTGATGGCATTCTCTCTCTGCACTCTAATAGAGCCTCACAGCAGAACTCACACCTGTTGTTATTCACTTGCAGGTTTATAACTGTAGAGATTTTGTTTCTATTACTTTATGATACTCCATTGTGTGACTATAGCAGAGTTATAGAGAGTTATAGAGAGTGGATACTTCCAGTTTGTGAACTTCATGAATGTGGGATTTCTAACATTTGTCTGTAGGTGGTTTTGGGTGGTTGGGGATGTATGCAGATGTTTCTTTGTGAAAAATGAGGGTCCAAGCTCCACACTGAGCACATGCTTTCTTTAGAATACACAAATGCTACCAGTTTTCTTAAGTTGCTTATGCCAGCCTTTTTTCTACCTATGGGCAGCCAGGGCTACACAGAGAAATCCTGTCTTGAAAAATGAGAAGGGGGAAGAAGGGAGGGAGAGAGAGAGATAAAAAGAGAAAGACAGAGAGAGAGAGAGAGAGAGAGAGAGAGAGAGAGAGAATGAATTTGATTTTTTCATTTGTTTGAGTTCAACTACTTTGAAAACAAACCTTCAGAACATAGCCTAGTTCTGTACTGAGGGCTGAAGAGTTACTCCCAGTTCTACATCCTGACAATAGACCATAGGTTCTAAGTACTGCAAAAGATGCATCCCACACACTCAGTCTACTGATAGTCTGGCTTCACAGCAGCTACCTACCGCAGAGTGCCGCTGGGCATCCTCTGGATAGGCCTGGCTGTTGGAGCTGTGGCTTGTGCCACTGTCCAGCATTTCACCAGCCTGGAAAGAGATCAAATGGAAGGAACATCTCCTTCTGAGCTTTTATACCTGCTTTTATACCTCATAAATTCAAAAGTATCTTAAGTTGAACATCATATGTTGAGGAAACACCTGGAGCCAGTGTGCTTGCTAAATCCAGTGGAAACAGTTCCAAATGTCCAGAAGCAGAGGCAGAAATAGTGGAGATGGGCACCAGGGAGGTCTCTAAATAGACTTTCCATTCTCTGTGCCTCATTATCTTTATTTAGTAAGCTAGTCATCATTCAAAGAAAAAGTACCAGCTCACAAAGAAAGGGACCTGTTGTTAAATGTTACTACAAAATGAGCAAAAAATTCTACACAACTTGAAATTTCAGCATTACATTATGTAATTTTGTTTCCCATTCCAAAGTAACGAGGGCTGAGGTGTAGTTAGCAGAGTCACCTAACATTCTATTTTAATATGTACAAAGTATCAGGGGAGTTGTGAACAATTGAAATTCCTTCAATCAATATAATTAATAAAGCTAAGGTCATAAGATTTACCACAAAGATTAATGAAATCTTAAAAATATAAAGTTACCATTTTTGTGTGCACAAACCAAATAAATTCAGAAGGTGGAGGAAAATAATACAGAAATAAATTTAAAACTCATTCTAAGACTTGGTCATGGCAATGCATGCCCACAATTCCAGAATTAGTTAGGTGGAGGCAGGATGACCATGAGTTCAAGTTCATTCTTAGCTGTGTAGCCTGGGCTACATGATACCCCAATCTCAAAAAATTCACCCTCCCATCCAACGAAATTACTTCAAAGTGGCAACAGTGCTTAAATCCTGTAAATCGCTGACTCAAATCTTAATCTGATTTGAATTCTGACATAGGGCTTGGAGACATCAGATCATGATTTAGTTTCCCAGACAGTTACAGTAGCACCTGCAGCTGCAGCTGTATGTGTCTGTGACACCAAGTAGGACACTGAAGGACTACCATCCTAGCTAGTGTGATTGCCCCATACTAGCAGCTCAGATATCAGTGAATGGATTCTGCGCAGAGGAAGCTGGGAACTTCCAGCTTGAGCCTATTTCTTTCTCAAAGACAAGTGTCTTCAAGGTCTCTTCAGCCTGGCCCTTCTGTGAATTCTTTAATTGCCCCCACCCCTACCCACCAGTGCACACACTCTTACAATGCTCCAAATCCTAGTGCAGCAAGAGACTGGCTAGAAGTGCCAACAGCAAGACTTCCCTTCCTTTTTTAGGAGTGCTCAAGACTGGATCTTGATTTCATACCAGAAAAGAATCTCTGGATGAACCAGTTGAAGCAGAATTGAAGCTTTTCGGGTAAATTTATTACAGACTTTTGGCATCGGGATTAAAAGAAGGAAAGGCATTCGGGAAGAAAGTAAGAGGCAAGAGCATGTGTGAACTTAGTGAGAAGAGCCATCCCAAGACATTGTCCCCGGCAACCTCACTGCATTCTCTCCTCATCTTCCTGTCAGTGGCCGCCAGCATTTGTGATGGAAATATAGTTCCTCCTATGACTTTCCTTCCTCTATCTCAAGCCAAATGCATCTTAGAAAGGCATATCTCTTAATTTGACCCCTTCCCAACAGGATCCACAATCACAGAGTTGGTGACCTATCTGCCCAATTTACCACACATTGCCAGGCTCTGACTATCTCCCCCCCACCCCCCAGGCATTAGCAGAGCAGAAAGCCCAGAAAAACAGCTTTGAGAAGAAAGTTCTAGATCATGATTAGTTAGGTTTTTACCTAACTGCTTTTACCTGGGGCTTGGAATAGGATTCTGGATAACACTTACATGTGGAGGAGATAGGAAGGGATGGAGAGAAGAAATTATTGAAACTTGCTGATCTAGATAAAATGAAAGAACTTGATCTTAAGGGCAACATTTGATTTAGAGAAACTCACAATTCTCATCCGGAGTCGTGACCTTTGTGAATGTTTCATTGGGGCCTTGGCCAGCACTGGTATACGGAGTGACGAGAAACTCATAAAGGGATTCTGGCAGAAGGTTTTCCACAGTGAATGCCTTTTCATCAGGGTCTCTGATTTCATATTCACAGAGCACTGAATTATCTAAGATTGAAAAGTAATGTTATCAGGAAAATCATATTAAGAGTGTGGGGAGTGCTGGCCTAGCATGCACGGGCCCTGGGTTTAGTTCCCACCACCACACACACTGGACATGATGGCACATGCCTTTGATCCCAATGGGAAGAACAGAAAAGTTCAAGGCCATCTTCAGTTACATAGTGAGTTCAAGCCAACCTGGGGTACATGGAACTCTGACTGATTAAGAAAAATAGATGAGTGGCAGAGCCTGGCATGGATACCCCAGCTATCTCTGGACCATCAGCATTTTTGAACCAACCTCAAACCAAATTATAATTTCACTGATTTTGAAGATGTGCCACAATAAACAAAATATCCACTAAACAGGGAATGGTAATCTTACAGGTCCACAACTCTGTCAGATACAATAAGCACACACAAGGGAAGAAAATAACCAATGTCAGAGATGTGACTTACAGACAGACTTCCTACTCATAATACATGGAAGGCCCTGGCTGTGGTCCTTAGCACCACAAACAAATAAGGAAATAAAAATATTGACATTTGGCAAACTTTTCTTGTTTGTTTTGATTTTCAAGGCGGTGACTGGGAAAAGCAGGAAAGTTTTGTAAGTGGAAGGATTTCTTAAGGTACTGATGGCCAGGCCTGCATTAGTTTTAAAGTGAATTAAAGTACCACTCCCTATACTCACACATGTTTGCTTATTGATTCTAAAATGACATGGGGAGAGCATCAGCCTGGTCCCCAGACTGGCCTGATCACCTAAGGGGCCTTTCTGTGCTTTTTCGTAGCTCTGAGGCCAGACTCAGCATTGATTTCATTACTTTTGGAATGGTGCAATGAGTCTAGGTGAACAAGAGCAAGCATCACCTGGGAGAATCGTCCTCTTCCCTTTTGGGTGGCACTGCATCTCCTTCGATTTCAGGTACACACGGTACCCTTCTATAAAAGCAGACTGGAAGTTGCTGTCATAAGTTGGCCAGCTCAAGATGAAGGAGTTGGAGGTAAAGTTACTAATGGTCACTTTCGGGTTCTCCAGAGGAGCTAGGAAAGGAAGATGGGATAAGAACCATTATGATTTGGGAATGGTCTCAGAGCATGCATGCAAACTAATCAGACCACAGGCAGCTCTGAACACTAAGAGCTTGTGTCAAGTTAAGGAGCCTTGTCTTTTCCCCTGATAATGTATACCCAGATACAGGAGACCTGGGAAGGGATATGCAGTTGCCTCCTTCAAAGCTACTGTAGATGAAGACCTAAACACTCAGAGAGATGAAATGACTTAAGTCTGTCTTAGTCTTGTTTGTGGCCTTGAAGTCTCAACAGTATTTGCTGAGCCTGAGAATGTACAGACATGATGAGGAAGGGACAGGAGAGACAAGATGTGTTCAAAGATGTGAGAGGGAATTTGAAGAATCCAGAGCCTGGGATAAGGCAATACATGTTACCAGACATTGGAAATGTACAGGGTAAATCCTGGCACTGTTACATATGCATGCGTGCACACACACACACACACACACACACACACACACACACACACTTAAGGATAAAGACAAATACTTAGCTAAAATGAAAGTAATTCAGACTGGCTGAAGAGTGTGGACACAAAAAGGGAGGTTTACAACTTGAAGCTACAAGATGCTTGGAGGTAGAATTTATAGTTTCTCAGTGAAAGTCACTGAAATCATTCTAAATCATCCCATGATAGGGGGAGGTACTTTCCAATCACAGAAGTAGTACTGTAGTATTTTGTGGCATTAATCAAGAAAGCAGTTAATAAACTTTGTAGAGTGAGATCCTATTTTTATTTAAAAATGTGCATCCATATATATAGAAATGGGTATCAATGTATAATAAAACAGTAACTGGTTATTGTCCTTTGGGGTGTTAAAATTAGCAATGATTACATCGTCTTTCATGTATATGTTATGAATTACCTTTAATGAAGATGTTTCATTTATATTGTTTAAAAAATGTAATTTCTAAAATAAATGGGACCATAAAACTAAGCTTGGGAAGGGAATCTTCCTAAACACAAGGATATGGATGGGTCAGAACAAGTCTCCTTGAGGCAAGCCAAGGGTGTGTCTACTTACCAAGTTCCTGAGTATATCCTGTTTGTTTCTCTAGTAACTGAGCATTCTGTTGCGTAGATTTTTCAAAAATTCTGAAGGTGTACCGGACCCCTGGTTTAAAAGCATCTGGAGAAGAGACGTCAAGGATTTTTAACAAGACAGACTGACATCATCTGAGTTGAAAAGAAAGGATGACCAATGAGTAAGCACTCCTCTAGTAATTTCTTTCTCAAGGTCTTTCCTTTTTTCCTCCACTACTATTTCCCTCCTCCTGCTAGACCTCAGAATCTTCTATGTTGTGACCACAGTGCTATCTGGAAAGTTCTATAGAGACTGCCATCTATTCTGGAGCCAGGATCCTCAGCTTGCCCTTGTCTACATTCATAGAACTGGTGCAAAACTGAGCCAAACTCACCAACTACTCCAACACTGCTTTTGACATTGAATAGCCTTACAGTATTTGCCTTGTCCTCCCTTTAACACTCAGAATCTTGAAATCCTGGTTTCCCCTTCCTTTCTTCCTCTTTCACCTGCAGCCCTATAGTTAGCCTGCAAAGCTCTTGGGCCCTGAATCTTGCAGAGGCCTCCATCACTTTCTGGATCTAGACGATTCCTACATCAGTCTTTCAGCCTGGTAGATGGTACACCTGTGCCTCCTGCTTAAGCCACTCACTGGAACCTCTTTGACTTCCCTAAAAGAGCTGGAATCTTCAAGTTGTAGATTTAGTAAAAGAGGTCAGAGTTCATGCCTACAAATTTATTGAAACTAAAAGCAAAATTCTTTTGTTTCCATCAACTCTATGCCCTAAACATGTCCCAAGTATGTGCTATTCTCTGTATCTGTAAAAGCTTTCTGTACATAATTCCAATGTCCCTCTAGTTTAGAGGGAAAATTATTAAATTTATTTATTAAAATTATTAAAATCTCTACTATGGGTCTACATTTACATATTCTGCTCTAGTAGATTTTAAGCCCAGAGGTCAGGATCTATTCTCATGAATTCTGATCTCCAAGCAACCATGCTGGATTTGTCATTTCAGCATTGTTAGCCTAGCACAGAGTATCTGTGCATTAGAATAGAAGTCTAAGTTGAACTTGCTGCAAGGGAGCCAGGCAAGGAGGAGGGTGAGAGTTCTCACCTGAGCTGATGTTGGTGCTTGTGATATTGGGACCTAGGTTCTTCCATTGCAAATCACAGTGTTGGTCCCGGGAATGTGCACACCAATCCACAACATAGCCTAAAGCATCTTCAGAGAAGGGCTCCCAAGAAATATGGAATCCATCCTTTGTACCTTTAATTCTTTTTTCATGGACCTCTTCTGTACAGAAACAAATAGAATAATACTCCAGATTCAGTTCATTGTATTTCTTTTACAATTTCCAAGGATGAACATAAATAAACACATGTAATGTTTGTTTATAGTTTTGGCTTAAAATGTCTCTTAAAGGCTTCCATACCTAAAACTTTGGTCCCCAGATTATGACACTCTCTGAAAGCAGAGAGACCTTTCAGATGTTGACACTGGAAGATGTAAGTTAGAATAAAAGAAGATATTGGGACTCTGGTTCTGTCTGAGTGCAGGTGTTCCCCACTATCAACTCGCTAAGCATTGGGACCCTAAGTTCAAAACGTCTACCATAAAGGGTTCATTTGTAAAATGTTTGTATGATTCATTTTCAGAAGTGCCTCCAGCAAGCATAGGTGCATCTTCCATGCTCAGGAAACAACCGGGTCTTGATGACAGCTTGCTAATTCACTCTGCTGTGAGCAGCCATATGGCTGTTCCATAAAGTCTTTATAGGTGACAACAGTGGGCAAATAGTGGTTACAGCACAGTAAATATGGTTCATATCCCACAAGTCACAAATCTCTAGGGCACTGTCTTGACTCTCAGAGAGGATTTGCTGTGGGATTGCATGGACTCAAATAAATTTTAAATCATCTCTTAAATGTGCTGAAACATCCAGGGACAGAGTGTGCGGGGTCATTGTGAAGTCACTGATGGCTGCCTCAAGTTATGGTTTTATTTGTCTATCACTACTTGGAAACATCACCGATATTTTGCTCAAGAATGGAAGCCAACTGACCCATGCTGACGACTCACCATGTCCGGAATCATTAGAAAGGGCCATCACTGACTCAGGCGACATACCCACGCTGTTGTTAGCTGTGATGTGAATCTTGTAAGAACTCTGGTCAAGGATCAGTTGTGTGCCAAGGGTTGGTGCCCGGACAGAGTAGTGTTCTGACTCAGATGGTTGGTCTTGGTTTTCTACAACTATATTATAGGATATGATTTTGCCATTGGCCTGTGATTTTAATAGTGGCTGGAAAAAAAAAAAAAAAAAGACGATCCTTTCAAAATGAGCTTTACTGTAAAACTAGTCTCTAATTACCTTTTCATTTTTCCATCCCTCAGCTGCCCAGTTCACATACACCCTCAGCTTTCCCTAGACAGACTGTATGCTGTTCTGTGTACCCCTAGATCTCAGATTAAGCAGCAGCTGTCCCCTCAGGATGTGGACAGAACTCAGACATAGTCTTAGCAGAGCAACACACATATATGCAGAGGCCCGGAACACTGCCAAACTTAAGGGGAAAAGAAAAGCTGGAGGGACTGTGGTGAGGTGCCAGCCGCCTCCTATCACCATGTTCTGGAATGATACATTAAATCTGGCCTCCAGGTTGTCATGCAGTGTATTTGGCCAAGCAGAAGGATAATGTTGATCTTCCATTATAATTTAATAGCTTGATTTGAAACTTTTGTATTTACATATAATTAGGAGTAGGGTATGTGACTCTAGACATAGTTCCTGATCTTAAACCTTGCAAAAGTTATGGTGGGCCTGAGTTGAATGAACAGAAAAGGATCTAGCCATCAGAATCAGCCATCAGATGGGCTCAGGGAAATTGTAGCCTAAGCAATAGGACATGGGCTTGGAGTGGGTCCTTCTACCTGATGACCAGCCCTATGAGACTGACACCATGGTTTCTCCTGGCTGGGGAGTACACTGATATATAGAAGCAGCAAGTCAGACCTGGAGCTTCATGCCTTACCTTCCAGAATAAGGTCACAACATGACTTCCATTCTCTGACCGCACTTGTCTCCATACATCAAGAGCCTGTGATGGAGCTGAAATTAACCAAAGAAAAGTTCTGGGGTCATATTTATACCATATTTCCTATGTTCTAAGCCAGTGATTCTCAACCTTCCTAGTGCTACATGACCCCCTGTGGGGGTTGCAACCCACGTGTTGAAAAGCACTATTCTAAGTCTTGCCAATTACTTGTCCTCCCTGGGGCTTGGTGGTCAACCCTCTCGTTTCTGTGACTTCTGTCCATGGATACACAGCTACACACACTGCTCACTAAGTACTCATAGTGTGGTCTTTAAATGTTTTCCCTGAAGGTGAGGTGTTATGAGTTCACAGATAAAAGATGAATGATAATGAGGTGTTTATTGGGAAAGAACTTACACAGACAGTAAACAAGTAACTGTAGGTATTTCTGCGCAAAGGATGCAATCTTCCCTGATGCTCCCCACAACCCAAGGGGTCTCCAACCCCAGGTCCTCTACCTTAAAATGGGTCATGTATGTCCAAAGGGTGTGGCTACTGTTACAGGTTCAGAGGCAAGTTGTAACTACAATTACCCTTTTAGTCTAAAGAAGATGGTCTGGGCTTATACAAAAATTATATACAATGATAGCAAATATCAAGTATACTCTAGGAGAAGGAAAGGTAAAAACATACACAAATTAAGACCTATAATCAGTAAAGCAACATATAGCAATTGACATATGCTACATGACTAGTCCCAGGGTAAAGGCATAACAGAGATTACTGTGAAGCTGTCCTAAACTAGAAAGTCTAAGTCTTGTACCTAATATTTCTATCTAAGAAGACAGGACAATAGCTATGACAGTCTAATCTTCAACCTCATCAAAGACCTGAGAAGGAAGATAACAATGATAGGTAGGCAAGAAGTGCAAGTGAGTGACTTCCAAAACATGCAAGCAAAGACAGAGACAGCAGGCTACCTGGACTGTCACCCAACCTCTCACATCAGTGTTGGAGCAATCAACTTTGGATAAGGCCTAGAGTATCTGACAGACCAACACAAGAACAGGGAAGTTAAAAGACTGTCTTACCCTGACTTCATAGGGTTCAGCAGTCTCTTTAAGTTTATTTCCTGCTATCCCAGTAGGACAGCATGTCCAAAGTCAGTGGTCGAGGTGGGGGCATTTCTTTGCCCAAGAGGCCAGTAGCCAGGGAGAGAATGAACTCCAGAAGGAGTATCATCAATGCCCATAATACTCTTGGGAATAGCTCAGTGTTGTCAGGAGCAATTGTGTCTCATGTCAACAGAGCACTAAATTATTAAAACATTTAAATGCCATATTTTGTAGGACTTTGAAGTGTTTGAAGATCAAATACTTATGTCTGACTAACCCCATAGGTATAAGAAGCATGGGTAACTATAATCTGTAATTCATAGAAACATAATTTCTCAATGCTGAAGCACCCCAAAATAATTTATCAAGGGCAATAACATCAAAATGTGTGTGTGTGTGTGTGTGTGTGTGTGTGTGTGTGTGTGTGTGTGTGTGTGTAACAACAAAGTTAGAACCATGTAGATAAGAGGTAGAGGTAGAACTGTATAATGCAACATGATAAAATATCCTAAATTGTATCAGTATACTGTGTGTGTGTGTGTGTGTGTGTGTGTGCAAAACATCATAAATAGAAAGAGGACCCTACACAATCAACAGTCAACATACAGTGTAAGTTATCTATAGCTAATAGTTGCTAAAATTAGTTCACAAGATCTGTTAATCTACCTATATCTCATCCTAACCATACCCTTCCCAACCATGTTCTTAAAATTTTCTAAAAGAGATACCTGGGTCTGACTATCACCTTCCATACCCAACCCTATACAAATTAAAACCAAACCTAAGCAGGCGATAATTATTCTTTTTTCAGCAATGAGAAGAAAAAAATACCTTTAAAGCCAACAATTGGGAAAGGGGGCTTTGTTTTCCTAGAATTGCTTCCTGTTGTAATGGGGCAATGGTGACTCTATGGGATCCTTAGGAAAAATAATAAAGCAATGGTAAAGTCTCCAGAGGACTAGCTGTAATACTTGTAGCTAGTCTCTGAGTGGCAGGAGATGCTTGACTGAAGTTCTTATCTGAAGCTCTGGCTAGAGTGTTATAAGAAGGTGTATCATCTCAGCTAGATAATCTGGAATTGTCTAGAACAGTATTAGTTCCAATGGTCCTAGAGTGGTGTTTACTAGTTCAAAGACATCAAGTTGAATCGAGTGGGTCTAGATCTTCTTTCCGGAGACTTCAGTGATTGTTGTTAGGAAATTTTATTGTGCACTGTGGAAGACTTAAACATTAATAACAACACAGAAAGTTTAACTTTAATAGGTATGCATACCTGGAGACAAGGAGAATTCTGGGAAAGGTAACAATAAGGATGAATATAATAAGTATGAGGGAAATGAAGATTTTTGAGAGATAACAGAGTTTTGACAAATAATAGTCCCTAGATTTTGTTTTCTTCTGTCTTACACCAATTGGCTTTTTGATATGAGACAGAACTCTGAATTTTGTTTTAATCACATGCTTGAGTTTAGAGAAGGAAAGACAGATCCAACTCCAAAGCCAGCATTGATTTTCATGTGAATTGGTACTACAACTGTACTGGGAAAGAAGGCAACACAGATATTTAGCTAGAGAGATTTTACCATGAATAGATATTGATACCATAAGTCAGATTATTCTTTGTTTGATGATTCTTTCTGGTTAGCTATCCTTTCTTCTTTAGATATCTACACCTCCAGTGTCTTTTGGCTTCTTTTAGATGGGTGTTTTCTGTTTTAGTATAAAGACAAGAGCAGAACACTCCTCTGGCTTTTGCAAGGTCTCCCTAGAACTTGTGGAATTTGCCGTGGTAGATGACCTATCATTTCTCTTCATCAAGAGGTTTCTTCTGATCAAATCGGATCTTGATCAACTTTGATGGTATCCATAGCTTTTCTTCTCCTGTAGAAACAAATATGAAACCCCTTCCCCAGTGTAACACATATCCTGATCTCCATACTGAGGCCAACACATCCTTGAAGTACACTGACTGATTTACCTCAGAAGTTTTTTTTCTATTGTCCAATGTCTTTCTGTGGCTGTTTTTCCTTTCTCATTAGCATTAAGAAAGTTTAAGGTTAGTAAAGCATTATGTAATCTGTGTTTGGGTGTCTTGGTTCCCTCTGCCAGTATATAGAGCATTTCCTTTAAAGTGCGATTAGATTTCTCAACAACTGCTTGTCCTGTAGGATTGTGAGGTATACTGGTTATATGCTTTATGTTAAAAATTGTTTCAATTTACTGTAGACATATGCTGGAACATTGTCAGTTTTTATTTGTGCAGGTATACCCATAATAGCCATTACTTCTAATAGGTGTGTAATAACAGAATCAGACTTTTTAGAGCTCAGAGCAGTTGCCCATTGAAATCCTAAAAGCACATCTATTATACAGCACACATAATTTAATGTTTCAAATTACTCAAAGTAAAACACATTCATTTGCCAAATTTCATTTCTGTGTATACCTTTAGGGTTACTACCTGCTGGCAAAGGACTTTGGTTTAGAAGGAACAAGTAGGACTTTTTAAAAAACTATTTCCTTAGCTTGTTGCCAAGTGATGGAAAAAATCCTTTTTAAACCTTTGCTATTCACCTAGTGTTTTTTATGAAATTCCAAGGCTTCCAGCACACTTCCTATTAATAAATGATCAAATTAATCACTGCCTTGTGCTAGAGGTCCTGACAGACACGTATGAGATCTGATGTGATATATATCTATGTCTATATATCTATGAGTCCTATTCCTGATTATTTCTTATAGTTGTATAAATAATGAAGTTAATTCTGTATCATCAGGAAGGAATAAATTTAGCAGTTTCAATGTGGAAGACGACCCTCTCTGCATATTGAGAGTCAGTTAACTATATTGAGAGGTTCTGTAAAATTCATAAGTACAAGAGAATGGTGTACAATTCTGCCTTTTGTACAGAGTTATAAGGACTTTGAACCACTTTACTTATTTTTCCTGCTTTGTTTGCATCAGTGTACAATGTAGGAACTCCAGAGATTGGTGTTACCTTTACAATGCATGGTAGGATCCAAATGGTTTTCTTTAGAAATATTATTCTCTAATTTTTGGGGAAAAGTATTGCTAATCGTTCCCAAAAAGTTATTGCAAGTTCTTTGTCATTATTCATTATCTTTCCGTAAGGAGGAAATTTTCTCATTAGTTAAAGGTACTATAATTTCTGCTGGGTCCATTCAGTCAGTTGCTGAAGTCTTAATTTCCTTTCAAAATCAAATCAGAAATATTTTCTATGTATGTTTTCAATTTTTTATTCTGTTTACGTGGTAGAAATATCCATTTTAATATGATATCTTCCCTCTGCATCAAAATCCCTCAAGGGTATTCTCTGCGTGATAATATAACCAGAATGCAGTCAAATTTTGGATCCACATGTGCCTCTAGTATTCTCCTTTCCACCCATTCTAATTCCTTTTCAGCTTCAGGTGATTATATTCTTGGACTATTTAAGTCCTTGTCCCCTTTTAGGATCTTTTCTAAATTTTTTAAGATCATGTCCATCTATTCCAATAATAGTCTGTAACTGTGAAATCTCTCCTAGCAAATTTTAAAAATCATTAAGAATGGATGTCAGTCTCTCCTGATCTGTACTTTTTGTGGTTTAATTTTCTGTAGACCTATTTTATATCCTAAATAACTGATAAGATCTCCTCTTTATATTTTTTCAGGGGCATTTTGTAATCTTCAGTGAGGCAAAACTTTCTTTACTTCCTCAAACATTTTTTTTTCTAACATCTCTGCCTTAGAATCAGCCAACAATATATCATCAATACAATGGTAAATTATAGATTACAGAAACTTTTTACAAATTATTCCCAATGGTTTTTGCATAAAATATTAGCACAGGGTGGGATTATTTAACATTCCCGGTGTCAGGTACTTCCACTGGTATCTCTTGTCTGGCTGAGAAATTTTGTAGGTAGGCACCATGAAGACAAATTTTCCCTCTTTTTCTTGTAAAGGTATAGTGAAGAAATAGTATTTTAGATTAATAATTATAATAGGCCATTCTTTAGGTATCAGAGAAGGCAAGGGCATGCAAGGCTGTCGAGAGCCCATTGGTTGAATTACTTTATTGATGTCTCTCAGGTCTGTAAGTATTCTCCATTTTCCAGATTTCTTTTTAATAACAAATATAGGAGAATTCCAAGGGCTGGTAGATTCTTCAGTGTCCAGCAATTAGCTGTTCCTGAACTAGTTTTTCTAGAGCCTCTGTCTCCTTAGAAGTCATAGGTCATTGCCCGACCCAGACAGGTTCATCTGTTAGCCACTTTAAGGGTAGGGTTTTTGGTTCCTCTGTTAGTTTGACACTTATATTCTATTTTTGTACAGCCTGAATTGTTGGTGTCTATTTTATATATTGCCTTACAATATTTTTCCATAAACATAAGTTTGTTTATCGTTCATATCTGATACTGGAGGAATGTTAATCTGGGTATTCCATTGTTGCAATAGATCATGACCCCATATATTTATTGCTATATTAGCCACATATGGCCTCAGCTTTCCTCTTTGTCCTTCTGGCCCTATGCATTCAACTAATCTCATGCTTTGTTTTACCTGAACTAGAACTGAATGTTTACCTCCTGAAGAGGCCAACTTGGGTGCCAAGATTCTTGGGTTATAATGGTAATGTCTGTCTCCCCTGCCATATCAAGCAAACCTTCAAGCTCAATGTTATTTATCTGTACTCTTAATTTTGGTCTTTGGTCATTACAGAAGTTTGCCAAAATATACCTTTTTGTTTGTTTGTTTGTTTTTTGTTTCCTCCATGAATGACTGATTCATCTTCCAAAGCTAATCTACCATACAGAGCAGTATAAGTTTTTTACAATAGGCACTAGATTTTCTAATTGTTCTTGGGAGGATTGTCCTCCACAGTGTCTGGGAATTACTGGACCACATTTGACATGGTGGCCTTCTTGAGGCTCCCCAAGGAGTGTCCTAATAGTAAAGGGTTTCCTTGCTTTTCTCTGGTTGATCTACGTTCATTGGTCCAGTGTTGGCCTTTGCCGCATCTTCTACATAATCCAGCAGGCTTGGGCCTTCTGTTTGAGTTATTCATAGAAGGAACATTATTTCTAGGAATGCCTTGTCTACAATTTTTTCTCAGATGTCCTATTCTACCACAATTAAAACATTTGGTATTTTGATGTCTTTTCATACCTTTGGAGATTGCTTCTACTACCCAAGCCTCAGTGTTAAACTCAAAAGACTCAATATTGGCTGTGTGCTGGACCCATTCATCCATTGGTGCTGGTCTGATATTTAAGGGCCCAAGCACATTTTTGCACTCTAAATTAGCATTTTCAAAAGCTATATATTCAATGAATACTCATCTAGTGTCTGGATCTGCAACCCCTATTTGTACTGCTTTAGTCAACCTTTGCACAAATTCACTGAAAGGTTATTTTGGGCCTTGTATGACCTTAGTATATGATTCAATTCTTTTACCTGGTTCTTGAGTCTTGTCCCAACCTTTCAAAGCTGGTGTATGGCATAGGGACAAGATGTGTTCATCATATGCAGCTTGAGTCTCTACAATAGCATAAAGACCTTCACCAAGAATTTTTATCTCGGGGAGTCTTATAACCTTTCTTTTGGCCTTGATGTTGAAGGGCTTTGACCTCTTCCCTCCATAATGAATACCATTGAATCTGGGGGGGTGGAGGCTATTTTAAGGACAGCTGAGAATAATTTGCTCCAGTTATTTGGGGTTATTCTGTATCTTGTAGCGCATGACTATACTAAATATGTGCCGTAAGAAACCTTTTTAAGTCTTTCATAGTATTGACTGCCACTGACATTCCAAAAATTCCTCTGGATATTTCTTATTTGCTGGCTTTTCAATAATAGTGATGGGATAGACCATAGCAGGTGATGATGTTATGACCTTTGGTAAGTCATCTCTGACTCTGAAAGGTACTGGTGATGTTAAATCCCTTTCATTCTCTTTCACTTGTACCTCGGCTCTTAGTGTCTAGGTTTCAAGGTTTTCTATGGCCTGTGATCTATCCACCATTGCTTCTTGGAGTGTTTGAAGTTCCTGGATAGTATAGACTTCTAAGGATTTCACTAAATCAGTCAGTGTCTTGCTCTCTTCCTTCATATGATTCTAGTGATTTAATATTCCCACCCTTAGAGGCTTTCTGAATGGCATGCAGATTGCCTTCCAAAAACAGTGTTCCATCTGCAAGCTTGTCATTGATCTCAAACATGGAATACATTTTTTTCTCTTAGTAGTTCATTATTTTGTGGCATTTTCTGTGCTCTGTTTGTCAAACCATCAGACACAGAACAAATTTCTTCTGTTAAGAGTTCATTATTATATTCCATTTCTTGCCTTCTATTTGTTGAATCATCATTGCTGTTTTCAGTGGTCTGAATCTTTTCTACTATGCTTTCATTACCAGCCTGTAAAGACTGTATGATTTCTGTAAGTTCCTCATTCTTTGCTCTATTATTAAATCATTTTAAAGAATATTATATGAATTATCAAGCTAATAGCCACTATAGCTGATAGTAAGTATGTTCCAGGTAGGTCCTGAACCTCTTCTAAAATCCCATTCATATAAGAAACAAAAAGATTTTTTTTACTTCCTGTATAGTAATATTATCCGCCTTTGGTATGGAGAAGTTAATTTTATGTATTTAAGTGTTTATTTATTAGTTTAAATTACAAAAGATACAGTAGTTTACCTTAAGTAGAGCCTTGGAAGGTTGATGTCTGGGTGCTTGCTTGTTAGCCAGTTGATCTCAAATTGTAGTAACTATATTTGGCCCGCAGGTGTCGCAGCTGCACCGCCAAAGCAAGTCCAGCGGGAAAAGTCCAGTCTGATTTTGTTGTTGTTGTTCTGATTGTTATTTTATTTCTCCTTTATAGGTCCCACATAATAGACAAAGGTTTTTGATAACATATTGTTATCTTTGCTGGAGATGCTGATATGATCATTTAAACAACACAAATGTGTACATATATGAGACTGAGGTTTCTGCAGCCTATAAACACCTATTTGGGTTTAAAAAGGACAATTCATCTGTAATGCTTACAAAAACACCAGTTTCCTCAGCAAACATGAGCGCCTGTACATGGATCTATCATCCAGGACAGCAATGAGTTGGAGAAGCCAAGAGCAGGTAGCTCCCCAAACCAGCTCAGGGCACCCTCCCCACCCAGAGCCTCCTCAAGGTGCTCTTATCTTCATCATAGGGAGACAGCAGTCACTCCAAAAGATAGGAAGAGCAAATAAACACTTGTTGTAAAAATCAAGTGTCTTCCTCAGGAACTCCATGCAAGCATGTGTACCATTCTCTAGACTGCTCCTTGCATTTATCAAGAAAAGGAGCCAGGTCTTCCTAATTCATTTTTAGGTGCCTGGGATAACAAAATATTGTACCAGAAGGGATGTAAGCAACACCACTTGATAAGAGTAAAAATAAGGAAAAAGCAGCTATCTTAAAGAAAAAGTATGCCCTACTCACACTAAAATATCAGACCAACACACAACATACTGCAAAACTGTAATACAATACGGTCAAACACAATGTTCAAATATAAAGCTGTTCAAGCTCATGAAGATCATCTTCCAAAAGACAAACTGGGCTCTTATTTTGTAGCTACCTCTGTGTAACTTTAAAAACTGCTGTCCCTCAACAAGGTCTGACACTGATCTTGATATTTGGTAGGAAGTTTGCTATGAGGCAATGACGGCTCAACAGTCAGCTTTGGAGAGAAATCTCCCAGTGCTCATCTTCGGAATTCATCAGAGGACTGGGCATCATCTCCGTATCTCCCTGCAGACTCCCCTTCTGGATTGTAGCTCAGCATTTTAATACTCAGTCTCTCAGCTAGTTTCTGTGCTGTGAGCTTTGCTTGCATCTCCTCCTAATTCTGTTTCTGCTGCTGCTGCAGGGCCAGCGACTTTTGTATGGAGAGCAGCTGTGCAGGCAGGTGGTGGAGCTGAAGGAGGCACGTTGCTGTGATGTTATCAAGATGTTGCCTAGCCCTGCCTCGCCACTCTTCTGAGGAAGCAGAAGACTCACCCCTCTGACAATGACTTGGTGAGTCACTCTGTTGTGTGGGTAACAAGTTGGTCTTAAACTTATGGGGGTGGTGGGGCACTGGGTTTTTGGCTCGCATTTCTAGCACTTCCATATAATGAGGCCTCTCCGGAGTCTCACTCCGGAGCTCGGGCACGTTCGCAGAGCTGTTTTCTTCTGAGGGTTCACTCTGGTCTGCAGTTGTGATCTTTTGCAACTTAGTGATAAACTGTCAATGCTGCTGAAAATGCCTTCCACTTGACTTGAAATGGGGTGTTGGGGGAGATGTTTGTTAGCTTCAGGTGAGGGTGTCCTGGCTTTACTGCAGGGAACCGGGACAGTGTTCACTGTGCAGTCAGCCTCCAAAGTCTCTTCACGGCCTTTGTGAGTGAAATGTACAGGTCCTTGTGTTTCTGGGGTTGTTTTAGATGGTTTAATAGCTACAGAGGAACAGTCAAGGACTAATAATGAACTAATGATCAGGTCAGAATCCTGGGCCTTGTCTACGTCGATATCAACTCTGGTGGCTGTTTCTTTGCCTTAGCTTACAATCAACACTAACAAGATCAAACAGTTCACTTATCCCTTTAACTTCTTCGCGTTCTGCAATGGCAGCTTTCAGTTTGGCAACGGTGTCCAAGATCTTTTTACCCTTGTCGGGCAATTTGCAACGCTGAACTCCGCTGCCCCAAGTCCTTGGGAGCTGGGGGCTCGATGCTGCAGGGCAGTGAGAACATTGTGCACCGGCTGGAGTGGCGCATATGGCTCCCAGGAGCAGCCCACAGGCGGAAGTCGCCATTTTCCCATAAGAGTGATTTCTTTCCTTTCCTTTCTTTCTTTCTTTCTTTCTTTCTTTCTTTCTTTCTTTCTTCCTTCCTTCCTTCCTTCCTTCCTTCCTTCCTCCCTTTCCTTCCTCCCTTCCTTCCTTCCTTTCTTTTTTTTTTTTTGTTACAATCGGTAATTTCTAAGCAACACTCAACAAATCCAACCAAATGAAATTTTGTTAGAGAGGAGAAAGGACACAACCTGTAAGAACCACAGGAGCTATTGACACAGCAGGATTAGTTGCTGGCATGCAACTAATGGGATTAGTTCCCAGCATGCAAAGAGCGCTGGGAAATGTTGACCAAGCCAGAGACCTGGCACAGTCTTGCAAACCCGCCACAGAAAGAAAAACCATGGCTACTTCCTATGCGCACAAATTGCAACACACTACTTCCCACTTGAGCTAGCACGAAAATCCCCATACGCAGTCAGGGCACGCATGCTTGCTAATACTCGCTGGGCTTTGGGTAATAGCAGACTCAGGTGGCACAGACTACAGATGCATGGGTTGTTGCTTTGTGGGACCCCAAAATGCAGTGAGGCTGTGCGTGGTTGACTCTGGGTCATGGAATTTTGGCCAGCTTGACTACCAAGCCAGTCTCGTGGGCGGGTGGTGGGAATCCACTCACGTTGGATCGCCAAATGAAGGCAAGGCATTATAATGAGTTCACAGACCCAAGATCAATTATAATTAGGTGTTTATTGGGAAAGAACTTACATAGGTAACAGAAGTAACTGTGGTGGTGTTCCTGCTTGAAGGATGTAGTCCTTGCCTCCCTGATGTCCTCTGAGACCCAAGGGGTCTCCAAACCCAGCTCCTCTATCTTAAAAAAGGTCATGTTTGTACCTGTGACCACGCCCAAAGGGTGTGGCCACTGTTACAAGCTCACAGGCAAGACACCACTACATTTCACTGTCTATATTCATTGTACATGTACATATACCATGTTACATTAAAAACATTTCCATATAAGTTTATATTAGGTTCTTTAAAATCAAAGATCAACTGCCCTTGAATGAATCTGCCCCAGAGCATCTAGAAGTCACCAAAGAATTTTCATTTGTCAGAATAATTCTAAGAAGAGCTAGGTCAGCGCTTCCCCCCTTTTATAGACAGCAACCCATTGCCATGTGCAAGGCTAAGATGGAGAAACACTAACCTAGGCCTTTGGGGACAGGAAACCTAGGGGTTCTTGTTGGCTTTCCTCTAGCTGGCCTCTCACTGGAGTCACAACCTGGAAATAATTCTTTGTTCCCTCTGCTTCCTGACCTGTCAACTATCTCCTGTGGACACACAGGAGACCTGCTGCCTGGTCCGCAAATCCCCATGTACTTCTTCCAAGAGTCCACTTTATGGTCTCTATGCAAATAAACTGGAAGATAAAACCACTGCGGCCAGGTCTTGGTTCATCTAACTTTGAAACCCTAGCTCATGCTCTGTGCAGCTCCAGAAAAACTGAAGATGGAAAAGGGAGTAAAAGTCCAGAAAGCAACCTGCTTAAATGTCATAATCTTTTCTCTCTGTACTTCATTCAGAAATTTATGTAAACTGAGAGTTGATTTCTACTATATCTGTGGTTATTCCATTGATATATTAGGAGGATTCATTTTCTTTCCCATCTATCTATCTATCTATCTATCTATCTATCTATCTATATCTGTCAATTATTATCTACCTTTCTATCTCTATCTCTCTCTATCATTATTTATCTTTCTATCTTTATCCCTCTATCATTATCTATCTTTCTATCTTTAACACTATCATTATCTATATTTCTATCTCTATCTCTATCTATCATTATCTATCTATCTATCCATCTATCTATTGTCTATCTGTATTTTTTTTTTTTTTCACTGTGAGGGATTGAACACAGGTTCTTGAGCATACTAGGCATACCCCAGTGAGCTGAACCAGTCTTTTAACTCAAGACCACTCTGGGTACCTCCCTTTAAAACAATTTGGGAGTGAATTCCAGGGCAATCACACACTCTGCCTCTCTGCCTTAGTGGTCCTCCTATAGAACATTAGAATCAGAACAGTTCCTGTGGTAGAATATTATTTTAAGGTATGTGACTTTTGTCACACTGCATTTATTTAAATTTGTGAAGCTGTGATTTTTTTTTTTTTTTGCCTGTCTAAAACACCTGATGGTCTTAAAAAGAGCTGAACAGCCAATAGCAAGTCTGGAGTGAGGATAGACAGGACTGGTGAGCAGAGAAGATAAACAGGAGAAACAAGAAAGAAAGGAGAGCAAGAGAACAAGGAGAGAGGAGGACGTCAAGGGTTAGCCACCCCACCATTCAGCCACCCCACCACCCAGTTACCCAGTCACCCAGTCACCCAGACATCCCACCACCCAGCCACCCCGCCACCCAGCCAGCCCTGGAATAAAAAGGAAAGTAAGATATCCAGAAGAAAGATGAAAGCCTAGAGGGAAAGGGTAGATGGGCTAGTTTAAAGTTAAGAAAAACAAGCTAGAAATAGGCCAAGATATGGCTGGGCATTCATAAGTAATAATAAGCCTCCGTGTGTGTATTTATTTTGGGTGCTGGCTGGTGGGTCCCTCAAAAAGCCAAAAGAGCAAAAGACATTTCAAACAAGTTCCTGCATATGTAACAAGGACTACAAAGCATCACTAACAATCACAGATGAGCTGCTCCTATTGCTTTATTGTGTGTCTGCTATTCATTAATGCCACACACACACAACCAAGTCCCTTCAATCCTCGGGTACAAGTTGCTTTATCTAGAAAAGTGGATGACAGGCAAGATTTATTATCTTGAACTGGAAAGGTCTGAGAGCTCGGCCAGGCCATTTCATCTCCCAGCACCCACTAAGTCCTATGACATAGTTCTTTGGAGAATAGCCATTCATGCTCAGGGCTGAAGAAACCTTAAGTGCAAAGACAATCAGAGAGGACTCCAGTGTACTGGATGACTGTCCCAAAGACCATGCATTCCCAAGGAGAGTCTGATGTTGTATGGTGTTAGGCCTGTACTTTCCAAGACATTGACACATCATTTTGTCCCCAATACTGAGTCAAAATGAACCCAGGAGTAGTAAAGAAACCACCTGAGAAAGCATACACTAGAAATAAAACCGTTATCAAATGCCTTTGCTCACTGAGCATTTAATCTAATTTTAAAGTATGATATTCCCTTTGCCTTAATACCTTCCTCTTGGTGTTTGGCACAAATGAGAGCTCTTAAGGAAGTTGACCCATGCGTATCTTGAGGCTTAGACTGTGAGTTCAATGCCAGGGAGCCCCACATACCAGCCTCAGGTGTGCTGAACTCCTTTTGAGCCCAGTCACTCCATTTCCAGAAGTGGTTGGCATCTGCACAGCGCACACGAGCCTTGTACTCTGTGTCCGGCTCCAGATCACTGAAGAGGTAGCTTGCACTCATGTGGACGGAAACCTTGTGCTCCTGAGTCAAGAAGGCGAGGGAAAAACAAACACTATAGCTGCATTTGTGTTGCAAAGCTGAATCAAAACACAGCCATCTCTGATTTAGAAGGCTGGGTCTTCTTCAGGAGGAATTTTTTTCCTTAAGATTTTCTTTTCAGTGCTAAATGTTTAGATCAATGTCAGGACCCCTTTCAAATGACAATCCATACTGTGAACAGATGTTTAAATAAAGGCCCTATTGATTGATTTTTCTTAGTTTTAGATTGTTCTTTAAGGCTTTGGGTAAGGTCTTGTAAGATAGCCCTGGCTAGCTTGGAACTCACTATGAACATTAGGCTGGCCTCCAACGTATAGTAATCCTCCTGCCTCTACCTCTCAGATGCTTAGGTTACAGGTGTGCCCCAGCAGCATGTTTGTCCTGAAATTTTGGTTTTTCTTACAAATGGAGTCTCATTATGTAGCCAAAGCTAGCTTCAAACTTGTGGTGATCTACCAAATTAGCCACCTGAATGCTAGGATTACAGGTGTGTGATACCCAAGGTTTAAAAAAAAAAAAAAAAGAAGCTTATTCGGCGGGCATCTTTCTCAAGAATTTTTAAAAGTAGGAAACAAAGAAGAAATGTTCTTACATGTATCACTTCTCTTTCATGTTGGAGTTCAACCTGACACAAAAGTAAGTAGTTGTCTCCACGGGAGTACACCTTCCAGGTCATGTTGGCTTTTGTAGCATCTATAGTTTCCAGGGTGACATCATGGGGAGCTTTTTGATGAACTGTCAATAAAAGAAAAAGGAACAAAGGAGAGAATCAAGCAGATCTAAACAGAGCTCAGGAAATAAGCAATTCATTCTGTCACTTGTTTGTTCATCAGTGCTTTTTGTTTATGTTTAAGAAAATGCAAACAACACTGGGCTTGCTGACAATACATAGTGTGTCCAGTATGCAATCTTACTCACTCACCAATTGCCTTATATATTTTATGTTGGATTACACACTGAAGTACAAAAACTACCTACACATAGACTCTTAAAATTAAATATGATCAATTAGGTTGTGGAGGAAGAGTCAAAACTTAAAGCAGACAGCCAATGGAGAAGCATTATAATGTGACCCGAGTCTAACTAAAATAATATTAATAGTGTCAAGGAAATAACCCTAAAAAATCCAATATACAAAACATCCCAGAATAATGTCACCAATTGCCAAGGGAAAAGGTTATCAACAGATGCCTCCAATAACCCATATGATACAATTGCTACACAAGTGTTTGAAATAGGTTCATGAACCAAAGCCAAACAGATGAAATGCATTGAAGGAAATCAGTTCTCAGCAGAGAAACTAAGAAATGGAAAAAGAAAGGGGGAACAATGCAGGGGAAGGTTTAAATGAAAAGAAGGACGCTGAGGTATGACGAGGGAGGGGGTGGTAGAGAGATAATGAAGACTAAGGATGTTTGAAAAGCCATATAGAAAAAAAACTATTTTATAAGCATCATATACATTTTTTAATTTAAAAAGGTTTAATTGGAGTTACCCTTGACAGGGGCTATTCTTATTCCAGGTATCTTATGTTAGTAAGCAAAAAGTCCAACACATCTCCTCAAATTGTTGATCAGAGGTGTCCCAGAGACCCTTAAAATAGTTTAGGCTGTCACCTGTGATCTTGGTTGTGCACTAGAGCTTGATGATAAGACCTTATTGCCGAAGACACTATACACATTAGTCACAGGATATGGAGAAATCAAGTCGGTTGTGACCAGGAAGCTTCCTGCTGCTGGGTAGATTTCAGAAAGGTGCTATATAGACTGTTGTAGATGGTTTGGAAGTTAATCAACAACCAACTATGAACCCTGAGAACTACAATAATGACCAGTATGGTAAGACACTCCTAGGTGCAGTAGTGGTATGAATACTAGAGGGGTAACCAACAACTTTCTACTAGGTTTTATGGCCCACCACAGAGGAAGAAACATGCTTGGCACTGCAAATCTGCCCAAGAACAATGACTGTGATCATGGGCCCCAAGGATGATTTCACTACTGTCGTTCTGGGGAATGAACATAGTACCACACTGCCCTTTAATAGAATACTGCTTATAGAATAGTGTGCAGATTGAAGGATAAACTAGGTAATAATGGAATACAGGAAATAAAGAACTAACTGAAAGTTTTAGAACTGGGAGGTACAGTATGGAGAATGAAACCCTGCCTGGGAGTCAGATGAAACATATGGAGAATGGCTATAGGCTATAAATATCACATGAACAAATCAGACAATTCAGAAAAAGTAAGGCTGATGACCTCAAGCTGTTAAAGGATAAAAAGTGGCCCCGGTACTCATTTGTTTATGTGCCTCTGAGTCATTTCCTTTAACTATTAGTCACATTATAGACAGAGGAATATGGACCACTCTTAGCACATAATTATACCTCAATCCCTTGAGGAGTGTCCCCTCACAGCTGAGACTCTGAACCACAAAATGGACATGTCCATATGTGCCTGTCATCTGAGTTATAGGTTATTTAATGAATGCTGGCCTGCATAGGGAGTGGAGAACAGGACATTACCTTGTTTATATGGGACTTAACACAGATTTTAAAAAATGTTTCAAACAACCCTGTGACAGCTAAGATGCCTTTTCAGAAAGCTCTTCTGAACATGAAGACAAACAGCAGACTTCTTATAGCAGGTCAAATGTCGGGACCATATAAGCTGAAAGCTAAAGGAAAAAGTGGTCTTCCTTCCTTTCTTCCTTCTGGGGGGGGGTCTCACTGGATTACAACACCTAAGCTCAAAGTCATTATCATCTACTTCAGCTTTCCAAGTCGATGGAATTGCCTGCATGGAGAGCTCCTTGCTTGCTGTTGGGCACTGCTCTCAGATTAGGCATCAGATAACCAGAGCTTTATATGTGCCACTGTGGCATGAACTACCAGTCTTACTTGGATACACGCAAATTATTATTACCAGTGAAATGAGACCAGGTTAACAGAGCTTGATAATTCAATGAAATTGTACATCTAAGATGGGACACAATTACCCCATGAACAAATACCTCACTTCCCAGAAGGGTCAAGTTATCTGCTCACCTATCAGTGATGCTTAGGCTCTTCCCAGGTCTGTGTGGAGAATCAACAATCTATGGACTAACCATTTGGCAAAGTTTACTGATAGATTTGTCGAACAAAAAAAAAAAAAAAAAAAACAGAATGAGAGCATGGCTGCTATATTACCAGTAGATGACACTCTTTTGACTAAAAATGGGCTTAGATAGTCCAGTATGCCCTTAGGCCAAACTACTTGCTGTGATGATGGTCACATGGTCTGTTTCTGCCATCCTTTCTCGCTATAAAGATGGTAGAGGTGGGGGCTGGGGCTGAAGCTGAAACCTACCCTGATGGTCTATTTGCTACAGCGAAAAGGGATTAATCACAGTTCTCTGGGGTTCCTGGGTCTCTGTCCTCAGATTTTCCTCACTTTATGATTTGGGCTGGCAAGACTGAGGTTTTTCTTTCATCACATGTACCTCAAATGTTTGTGGTAAGGATTAAATCAAATATGATAGCCCAATGACACAGTGGATGCTTGCAGAGAAATTCAAGTTCATGAGCTAAAGTAATGAAACAGCTGAGCCTAATAACTTATCAACGGAAAGTCAACAAAGTGACTTGCAAAGCAAAGTAGCAGCAGTATTAGAACAACCAGACCAGGACCTTTAAATAGCCACGAGGAACTTCAGGAAATAGGGAAAGCCTTACTATTAGAATATGGAACATACAGCGATTTTATATGCAAACCTGGTTTTAACAATCCTCAGGATATATAAAGCAAATGTTTACACAAGCACAATTCGAAATCAAGTGATGGTACATAACGGAGGATGATCACAAAACTCAAGGATGTACACGTCTAAAGAACACAGCTTACACCCTGAACTAACAAACACACTGCCCCAATATTTCATCAGCCTCATCCCTAAATTAAATACCCCAAAGTTCAGGTGACGGGTGCTTCTTACAAAGGGTCCCCAGGGCAAATATGCACAATAGGTAGCTTTTTAAGCAACTAGGAGGGAAAAGGAATGGTCTTCAAAAGCAGGAATGGTCTTCAAAAGCAATGAGAACTCGAGACAAAGGAGCACATGGAGAAGATGGAATGCATGGGTAACTGGAATTTCTGAAGAGCACATCAGAAGGGAGCTGACAAGAGTATGGTTCAGCCTTTAATCTTCCCTAATGGCAATGTGGCAGATTCTTGAGAAAATATGAAAAACTGCAACTCAAATATCTTTCTTAAAACATTCAGAACTACACGTTGAAAGAACATACCATGCCACTAAAAGGATCAACCTAAAATAGACAAATTCCAGTACAATTGCTGGAATTTATAAAGAAAGAAATTCTAGGCCAAAAGATCAAGTGTTTAATAATGGGGAAAACCACATGGCCAGTACCTTTGGATATTCATCAGCCTTCTCTATATCACTAGAGAGTGCAGGAATGGAGTTCATTAGACTCAAGGGAGGCAGATTTAATTTTATACCCAGTCAACCTGACTTTTAAGTACAAAGATAAGAGTCCGGCCTTGACATTCAGGGATTCATGGGACTACTGTTTCATCAGCCATTTCTAAAGAACACCCTAGAGAGACAACTTCAAATAACAAATGTGTAGACAAACTTTTGCATGAGAACTAATGGTGAACATTATTCACAAGCTAAAAAGACCTAACAATGTTTTTAAAGGGATAATATAAATGTAAATATAATAATATAAGACAAGAAGGAGGGAAATATCAGAAAATAAAACATAAGCCAGTTTTAGAAATTGCTGTAGTCAGCTGAACAGTGATGGTTTATGCCTTTAATCTCAACACTTGGGAGGCAGAGACAGGCAGATCTCCGTGAGTTCGAGGCCAGCCTGGTCTACAGAGAAACTGCTGGATTAATTATATATTTTTAAATGTGCAAAATTTAAAGCATTATGAACAAAGGCCTACATAAATATAAAAATCATCATGTTCCATGCATTGGAAGTCTTAGTATCACAGAGACACTGATTTATCCAAGTTATCATTGTAGATTCCATGTAAATCAAAAAGTACCAGAAGAGGTGTTCATGGAATTGAGTCCCAGAAATTATGTACAAGAGAGTATAACGATTACAATGACAGGAACGCACCTGGCAAAGGGCATCGAGAGACTTAGCATCATCCAGACCCACTGCAATTGAAGTTCACAAAACTAGAGGGGGGTATTAGTGTGGAAAAAGAGACTGTCCAGGAATCTATGACTCCAATACACTCTCATAACAGGAAGAGTTGGCCTGTTAAATCAGTGGGGAAATAAAAGCTACTAAATGAAAAGAACTGAACAAGTGGTTCTTCTAAAATAAAAAAATCTCATTGTTACATCTCAACTAAGAGATTTATATTTAAAAACACTTTAAAACTCAGTGAAAAAATATGAATGACTATACTTCTGACTTTGACCTTGAAATAAGAAAGGATTTTTTTAAAGGACTTTGGTATACTTGTTTATGTTAAAATTGAGATCTTTTATTGTCAATAGGCATGTATGAAATTAAGAACTACAAACTGAGTGAAGATATTGGCAGCTATAGGAACTGATAACAAAGGATCTGCATTAAGAATATATGAAAAACTCTCACCAATGAAAAAAGAAACATAACAACCCATATAGGAATGAATTAATAACAGGATAAAGCACATCATTAAAGAGCAAATGGATGCATTCCTAGCATTAGAAGAGATTTTTAAATTAGTAACCATCAAGAAATAGCATTTTATGCTCAGTTCAATTGGCAAAAATAAAAGTGATCCAACAACCTTAGGGAGAATAAGTAAATCAATAGAATGAGAGTGTAACCAGGAAAACAATTTTGGAACATGGCTTGAGAAGTAGGCACTCAGGAAGACTATGCCTCTGACTATTCATTCTTAGGTACATGCTAAAAAAGAAGTCCATGTGTACAGACACATGTATAATTCTAACATTAGTGAAAACAGTATCCCAAGAAAAACATGATACAACTTGCAAGCCATTGAAAGAAATGAGTGAATAAAATAGTGTGCATTTCCACGAAATGCTACATAGTAGCACAGCAAAGAGAGTACAGCAATGTTCCCCAGTACAAGCATGTCATGGCAACTTAATAGTATATGAGAAGTAACTACTAGACAGCTAAAGATGGTTTGATATACAATGAGGCCCACACCTCCCAGATCTTTAGAACAAATAGGAAATAAGAACACAAATCTTTATCCCTACCCACAATTTAAAGCAAGACAATTTTGGTTAAAGGAGAGTGGAGAGAGAGAGGTTTTAGAATAGACTGTGCAATAAGCACATGTCAGAATGCTAGTCTGATACTTGAGATATGATCAAAACAAGTGCTTGAGAATGCACACATCCAAGAGGGTAAGTGTGAGCAAATAGAAGTACGAACATTAGCTTCACCAGGGTTGTGAACAAGACCAACATCTACAGTGCATTCACTGGGTCTCATTGCATAAAACACTATGCTAATTTCCATCACAGGCTGTGGTGTCACTGTCTCACCTCTGTGGGTCAGGTTAAAAATGATGTTGACACTTCTTTTCCTTAGCTTGTTTTCAGTTGTGAGTGTGAAGTTATATGTTTCCTGTGAATCTTCAGTTATTTTCCAGTTATGTGAATTTCTATGGTCAGAAACCTCACGTCTCCCAGAGAACCTTAAAAATGGAACAAAACAAGACAGCAAGGACAGAGTTTAAACACTTCCACCAAGCCAGATTTATCCTGATCCCTTGGAACTCTTAAGCTGTGAATTCATTGTTCTGTCACCAATAATAACAACATTTCTATGCATTTTCTATATGGAATAAAGTTTTCTTGTAGGTAGTATAGCCATCAATTAATCTAGTTGAATATTCTTAAAATTTTAGAAAAATGAGGGAAAGTCATATCAACAGATAATACTGTCTTAATACAAATATACACAATCAATTATTCTTATTTTTATTGTACATGTTATTTCAGAGCACATTAGATAGAAGGTCCTACACCCCTTGTAGATACTAAAAGATTTCCTTGTGATTCCAGCAAGCAGTTCTGAAATATTTGTACACATTTTCTGCAATATAACCCTCCTTGTGCTCCATTTTTTTTTTTTGTGAGATAGACTTGGACATTTTCTAAAGACATTTTAATACAGGCTTAACTAAAAAGGGTAGGAAACAGAAGTTCATCCAGAAGAGAGAAGACACATCCAAGAGTATGTGTCTTCTCGAGGGGAGAATTGCTTGTCCTGTGATGATTAAACAAGGAAGAACCTGCAGATGATGTAACCAGAGTAGACTCACGATTCATATAAAGTGTAGCTTTGAGGATCTTGTTGAGACCAGGCCAAAGCAGTGTCTACCCCGGGTTCCCAGGAACATTTCAAAGTCTTAAAGTCTTGGGTTTCACAGGAAAAATTCTTGGGCTCCTCAAGCACTTCTATCCATACAAAAAAAAAAAAAAAAAAAAAAAAAAAAGGAAGATCTAATTAACCCCTTTCATTGAAAGACAAGTCAAAGGAAAGTGCTTGGAGTCTCAAGTCACATTCCCTCAAACAAAGAGGAGGTCAGGAGGTGGAAATCGGCAGGTCAGTAGTCTCAGAGAGGCATATTTCAGGTGCTTTCCTGAAATATGCTAGTCTTTCCCCCTGTGTGGGATATCTTGGGGATGTGTAGTCAATATTGTGCATGAGGTTGGCAACTGTGTCTACCTTAAAGGGGGTTGTGTTCCATTTTGATTCCATGGCTTACATTACCACCTAGGGATGTCAGCCAGACTGTGAACTAGTTCAGTTCTGCAGTGGGGAGCAGCGAGCACCAGGTGGGGCAAAGCTCCTCACAAATGTGGAGCTGTTTCTGTTCCCAGAGCCTACAGTAAGGGATCCAGATTATGGAAGCATCCAGGTCTGGAATTGCCTCCTTTTCCAATAGAGAGAGATGTTTCGGATACTTTCCTATGGTTTTAGGGTGATGGAAACTCGAGAGCAGACAGCATAGGCATAGTGCAGCCTACAGAAAAGTCAGCATGCTCCCACTTCACTGAAACAGGCCAAGGAATTAATTTCCCATTCAGCTAAGAATGATATTGGCCACGATAGTTGAACTAGTACACTGGGGCTAGAAGCTACCAAGATTCATAGATTCTCTAAACCATCACAATGCCCAGTCACAGAAATGACCAAGAGGACAGATAGAGCCAAGAGCCAGGGTTGACATAGGTCTTTGGAGCTCTGTGCCCTATATCCTGAAACCTCTCCTTTAACACTGTTGGTTCTAGGAATAAAACTGTTAGCCATAAAACAGGAAACAATAGGAAGTCCTGGGAGCATTGCTCTGGGTATTATTTTCAAAATCTCTTTTGGAAGACTTGTAAAATCGAAGAAAACTAAAACCACATGTGAAATATTTCTGTGCTTCCTGGTACATGAGACCCAAGGTGTTTCATAGGAAATGAGAAGGGAGGAGACCTAGCATTCTAATACAGTGGTTCTCAACCTGTGGGTTGGGACACCCACAGGGCTTGCTTACCAGATAACCTGCATGTCAGATATTTACATTAGAATTCGTAACAGAAGTAAAATTACAGTTATGAAGTAGCAAAGAAACAATTTTGTGGTTGGGGGTCACCACAACATAAAGGACTGTATTAAAGTGTCACAGCATTAGGAAGGTTAAGAACCACTGTGCTAATACTTACTTGAGACAAAGAGGACAGTACCAAATAGTTTTTTGGTGGCATTCATAGCTTGACAATAGATGTTTGTCCCTGAGTCGCTAAGGAAAACAACGTTATTCAACTTTATTAGTGACACTCGTGAATCAAGCTGTTCTCCAAGGATTGGCTCTTCTTGCAACATACAGGATACATTATACAGATACTGTCCATGCAGTAAACACATGGTGACATTGGAGCCTTCTTCCAATAGCTTATTTTCAGGAAATATTAATAACATATTTGGTGCAATTGAAACTTGTACTGTAAGACAAAAAGCCTTGGTTAGAGTCTTACTCAGATTTCAAGACAAATCCCCTCCCACTCCCTGTAGTTAATATAGTTTTGTTTTACCTTCTTGGGAAAATAGCAGCCTAAACTTCCACATGATTCCCGGACCTTTCTGTGGGTCCAAAGCAATCCTCTCCACTGTATCAACTTTTGTCATACTTTTCCATCTAAAACAGCATCATTACCACCACTTTTAGTTACTGTGATGTTGCTATTAGATTAATCAAGTGAGAAGGCCTTCTCACTGCAGGTGGCACCAGTGCCTGGCTGGGGTCCTGGACTGAATGAAATGGAGAATGGGAGCCGGGTACTAGCATTTCTGCCTCCTGATTGTGGGTGAAATGCAATCAACAGCTGCAAGCCCCTACCAACCCGACCGTCCATGCCATCATGGACTGTACCCCTGAACAATCTCCCCTGAATGGCTTAATCACAGCGAAAACTCATCCAGCCCCAAAGCCATGTCTCTCTCCATCATACTGAGTCACATCTTCTCCCCCTTCCCCGAGAAGCTCAATTTCCATCTCCTCCTGTTCCAGTCTTTTTTTTTTTTTTTTTTTTTTTTGCTGTGACCTGTGACATAGCAAAATCCATAGGACTCTGCCACCTTCTCCTATGGCTCCCTCTAGGTGGCCTTTTAGAAGAAGCTTCCCTCTAAATGTGACTCAGGCTTCACTGTCTGATTTAGCCTGGCGGGTCACCTATTAGGGCACTGGATATTGCTGTCACTGACCTCACCTGTGCCAAGTGTCCTGTCCTTCTCTGAAGGTTTTTAATCGCCTTCATATGATTCTACTGAACAACGATGGTTGAGAAACATCCCTTTGAGGGTCAGGATTTTCATTATTCTTGCATAAATTTTATGGTTACAGTTTTTAAGAAGTCTAGTTCATTTTACCAAAATTGTTTATAACATGTTTACTTCTTTTTCTCTTGCTGTTGTTTGCTTGTTCTGAGATGGGAATCTCACTACATATTCTTGGTCAGCTTTGAATTCACTATATGGTACATTCAATTTATATAATGAATTTATGTTAACCTCTAAGTCACCTAGCAAACATTCATGGCCTTTTAAAAAACATTTTATGAATTTCTAATAAATATATGCATATAATCTTTCAGCAGTAAGATACAGCTGTGAAGTACAAGGCTTATTAGGTTCTTTACTTTCCCTGGACCTCATTTTCTGTATCTGTCAAGTGGGAATAAAAATAAAGCCTATTTCTTAGGGTTAACATGACAGCTAAACCAATGTCTAGTATTTAAAATTGTAGAATGTATACTTTATTTTATTACTATCATTGTATGCATTAAGCTATTCCTGGGTTAATAGGTTGCTAGTTTCAGTTAATTAATTTGCATCAATGCTTGGCAAAGAAATGATTATATTAGTAGAATTTCATATAATAGGTCAGGATAAATAGTGAGGAATAGAGATGCTATTGCTGTAAATCTGGCCTATAGCCTAGTGGAACATGAGAATTTATGGCAAAGCCCATTCTAAATTTTACCTACAACAATGTTCAATGATCAAAATGAAAGGATAGTTAAAGTTATTTGTCCACAATTCTTCAACTGTAATGAAAAGCTGCTTTCCTTCTCCTCATATTGCTCCCTGTCTCTAAATTGAGGATTGGCCCATGAGCCAAGTCAAGTGTGCCATCTGTTTTGTAAATAAAGTTTTATTGACACATAGCTGCCCTCATTTGTTTACACATTGTCTAAGGCTGCTTTCTGAAGACTTAAGTGCCACAGTCTCAAAAGAAACTGTTGGACCCTTTACAGAAACATTCCCAATACATGTTCCGTGTGTGTGTGTGTGTGTGTGTGTGTGTGTGTGTGTGCATGTGTATTTGAATGTGTGTGCTGCTTTAATAAAAACACATATGCAACTTTAAATTAAATATACTTTGCACATTAGAAAATGAATGCAAAATTATCTGAATCATATAATTAAATCACATAATTAAATTAATTCAAGGATAAAACTTTAGCTTCAGCCATCTAGAGCTCCATGGGGAATTTCAAAGCCATTTTTTAGTTCTATTATGACCAAATGAAATTAGTGTCAGTGTCCACTCAGGGGCTTTCAAATGGGCAGCAATACCCTTCAGTTGATTACTTATCTCTGAGTTACACTACATCTGATTATAGTTATGCCCACTTCACCTGTAACTATTTCACTTCTTACCACTAACTTCTTTCCAGGAACTCCAGTTGCTCCAAGACTTGCCATCGGCTTCCATAGCCCTGATTCTTATGAAATGTGTTACACATTCCAAAGGGATCTCAGACTTCCAGTTCCAATGCAGAACTTGGTTCCACTTCACAGTAGTGCTGTAATTCTCCTAAAATGAAGGAAATATTTGGAGATACACAATTATTGCATCCTGGAGAATATGTCAACCTGAATTATTACAAAGGACAAACTCTACCCCATTTTGACACCACCATGATGTTAAGTTCACTCCCAACCCATCACTCCCTTGCTCTAATGTCTGCATAGGCAGCTATGGACTCCTGTCTCCTTAGTCCCCATGACTGTCATATTGTCCAGGGACCCATACAGATCAAGTGACAGAAAAGAGAAGTCATTCAAGCCTTGAACCAAAGATCTGAGACAGATATTCAACTGTGCTTGTCACTTAGACCCTTGCTAAGAAAATTGTATTGAATTGTCCTTTTAGACATAAGTAATATCTATTGTATTTATAAATACTCATTTTAACCAGGGTTAGATCAAATTAACTAAATCTGAGCAAACAGGGAACTCTTCCAAGCATCCTGGGAACACCAACATCTCCAGAAGTGGCCCTTGCTTTTCTCTCTTATTCTTTCAAATGTGGTGGCCAGATGGACCACATCCCTCCACAAAGACCCCTCTGTAAGAACCTTAGGACTTAGAGGCTCCAACTGAACATCATTCCTCCTAATGCTCTTTGAGGACCTACTCAAGGTGAAGTGGGTCTTTATCTAAGACATTGGCATCTCTAGTCTCAACGTTGATCAATTTCAATGGTGCCATGATATCTTTCTCTACCTTTCAAGGCTTCCACAGTTTGGTTTGCATTAGTCTGAAGGTATCTTCTCTCTGGACTCAATAGTCTACCTGTAACCTTTGAAGGCTTACTGGGCATCTCAATATCTGCTCATGAGGCACTGTTGGCTTAGTGTCCTCCACTTCCCTCTGCATTAGGAATTAGCTACATTTATTGAAGTCCAGGTCATATTCCATCTCCTTCATGAAGTCTTCTTAAACTATCTCAGTGTTGAAGATGGAACCTAGTACTCACATATGGTTTATGAGAACTTCCTGTAGAGGGATTCTATGAGAATCCTATGAGAATTTTCTGATTTTTCCTCTAAATTTTTCCCATCTCCAACCACCATAATACCTTCCTGGAATTTACCTATGACTCTGGTATGGACCCAAGAAAGCAGAGATCAGATCATATTTTCTTCTATTTTGAATCCCCTTTAGCTTCAACAGCTCATTTTTTTTATGTGCCCCTCTAGAACCCCTGCCCTGTCCCCAAGTCTGTGCTGGATAGTTTTAAGTCAATTTGACACGAGATAGAGTCATCTGAAAAAAAAGGGAACCTTAACTGAGAAAAATTACTCCTTAAGATCAGACTGTAGGCAAGCCTGTAGGGAATTTCCTTAATTAGTGATTGATGGAGGAGGACTCAGCTCACTGTGGGTGGTACCATCCATGGTCTGGTGGTTCTGGGTTCCTTAAGAAAGTAAGTTGAGCAAGCCAGTAAGCTGAACTCCATGACCTCTGCATCAGCTCCTGCCTCCAGGTTCATACCCTGCATGAGTTCCTGTCCTGAATCCCTTTGATGATGAATGTTAACTATTATATGGAAGGGTAGCAAACAAAAAGTCCTTCCTCCCTAAGTTGCCTTTTGTCACAATATTTCATCACAGCAATAGAAACCCTAAGGAAGACACATTCCTTCCTGGACCTTGAACTTCCTGGGGATGCTAATGTGAGTCTGTACTCAGTATAGGGAGCTCTGAGTACTTGTAGGCAACAACTCTTACATTTCTGCCCTGTTCATGCTTGTAGGCATCTTACATTTCTGCCCTGTTCAGATCACCAGTCTTAAATCATGAAGACAACAGATTCACACAGCTGTGGAACAAGAACACTGTGGTCCACCCAGGTAAATTTAATTATGTGCCTCCTGTCTACTCTATACAGAACAGATTTTTTAAAATGCTAATATTTTATATCAGCTTATTATTTTGCTTTATTCTTAGATCACAAAACGTATTTCTGCCTGTTTTGATATCCATATTCATGGAACTTTCATTATTTAATGAACAGCCCTAAGATATTATTACATTTGAATATTGTTAAATATAAACACTAGACAACAAAAGAAAACTAAAGTAGACAACAATAGTAAATTGCTATGCTGTCAGCAGGCCAGAGTTGGGGTTCCCCTGTGAATCTCCCTAGATCTACACATTCCTGCCCTGGCAGTCCCCTGCAGCCAACTCTCACACTTTGCCACGCCCCTTCTTCTTACTGCTATCCAGGTAAACACATCTGATTGTTCTTCCCATGGCCTTGGGTGGTATTGCCCTGCACCTCCTTGCCCAAACCTGTTTCCATGTGCCCACACACTGCAGCCTGCCTTCAAATCTGGTAGCCACGCCACACCCTTCTCTCAAGGCCTCTGATAGCTCCCATTGGGTTTTCTCAGGGATCTTGTTCCCACCTTTCATGCTAAATTAACTCCATTTCCCCTTTCATATCTTGGCTTTCATTCAAATTGTGGGAGAAATTTAGAATAACAGCCCCAGCATTCACAAAAGACCTTTACACTCCCCCACACATCCCATTAATGTGCTCAACTTTTAAATCTCCACACCTTGAACAATGCCTGATGCAGGCCCACAGTCCAACCTTCTGAACTAATTTAGTCACTTGATTAATATGTAGCAGGCCATATGTCCCTAGACACTGTGGATTCTAACTAACCTCAAGTTTATGTGCTGAGGTCTTTATAGTCTTACCAATGAAGAAGATAAACTTTGACTATGTTAATCAAATTAGTGATTTTAAAAAAGTAATGCATTTGATTTCTTTTGTCATTGAAGTGGTAATTTGAATATAGCCCTTGCAGACACTAGTAGGTCATAGGAATTGGCAAATACACAGGCATAGAAATATATCTGAGGTCAATGACTCATTGCTGAAGCATGAATCCTATCCCTAGATGATTCACATCCCCGGCATCTTTCCAAGCTTGAGCTGCTACTCTGCTTTCTCTTGCAGAAAATGGCCTAGAGGAAAGAGCAAAGTTTGACCACAAGCAGCACCACGTAGTGTAACTGTCAGCAGGGCTCTGAATGGCTAGCACTGTCAGGGAAATGTCCTATTCCAGCTATGAGCACCTAGGCCAATGTACATTTCATCCGGCTTGTTGGAAGCACAATGAATGATGAGATTGTAATGTGTCTTTCTCAGCAAAAGTGGCGATGGGGTTCCTTGCTTGCATTACAAGCAACTGCTCAGGCAAAGAAGAATTTCCAGAAGGAAGTATGGTCCCTTCCTTAACAGAAGGAAGATCTCATGTCTCTCCTCAAGACCAGGTACAAGAAGAGTCAGACAAGGGCATCTCCTAGTCATAGCATGTGACCACCTTCCCTGTCTGACCATGGAGGTGACAAATGAGGCTATTTCTCTGCCTCTCTTTGACTGAACTGAAAACAATTATCCATGTGCGGGTTGTTGTCACTGCTGTATGTTTTGAGTTAAATGACATAAATGGATGGTGTAATAGTCCACCCTTGGGGACCTTAACCCCTCATAAATACAAAAATAATTCTCACATGCTACTCTCCCATTCAAAGAGACTACATTCCATTCAGATTTAAGAAAAGAAAGAATGGGATCCACTTGTTCCATGACAAACATTACTTGCTTTTCCTGATATGAGAACTGATAAGAATTGTCTTTTAGAGAAGTACAGAATAAGATTCCCTTGTTCTATTGCTATTTTGTTATGGTGATAAGTGTTAATGCTCCAAAATTCTCCTCAGCACTTCTCCCCACCTTCTGTTTTTAGACTGTTCTTTTTTCCAATAGGGCCTTCATCGAATGTTTCTTTAGGCCCAAACCACCAACCAATACCTATCAGAATCACAACAATCAGGTTTCTTAGCATAAAGTGGGTTTGTGGGAAGCTATGCTGATGGTGGGAAGTGGACAGCTAATGATTACACATATGTACTACTAAGGTGACATCACACAGCTGGCATTGTGGGAAACTGCCCTCTGAAACAAGCAACAGACCTGCTATAAGCCGTAGTGGACTGAATCAGATTTTATTTACCTTAGACCATTTGCTCAGACCTCATATTTGGTAATGGATATGGAAAAGAACTGAAGACTTTAACATTAGTGACAGGCTTAACTAGAAGGACAGACATTCTTGATCCCTCAGTGCCAAACATTTGCTGCCCGAGAGAAGAGGGACCTCAATGGGGCTGATGGGCCCTCAGATGATTCCTCTGTGTCCTTTACCTCCAGAATATTTCTAAGGTACTTTGTCAAACTCTCCTGAAACAGCTCATAATAATATGTAATGCCTGTGACCAATGTGCTGTTAGATGAGACTGTGTCAGGCACAGGAGACACATCTATTGCCTGAATCAAGATGAGTGAAAAATCTACCCCAAATAATTCAAAGCAGAAAAAAAGTTGAAGATTCTCTTTTCATTTGGTTTGATGCAAGGGCTTATATAGTTCAAGTTGGCTTTGAACTTCTTATGTAACACATGGTGTCTTGAACTTCTGATCCTCCAGCCTCCACCCCTCAAGAAGGATTAAATCGATTAATTTATGTATCAGCAAACCCACATTCCTGGAAACAGAGGACAGTCAGCTATTGTACTGTGCAGCCAGCAGAACCTCTGTGTTGGCCAGAGAGTAAGTGCTGGGACTTGCTCATCTGTGCCCTCAGCACAGGGCAAGTAAAAGGAACCTCAGAGCCCTCACTGTGAGAAAAGTTTTAGTAAGACATTATATATCGTATTCAGGACAATCCAACTGTGGATGGACAGAGAAAAAGAGAGGAGAGTGAGATAATTGTTCTGCAGGGAACATGCAGATCCAATGTTTACAGGGACAGACCCGGTGACTATCTTGGGGCAAACAGCACAACAAAGAGAATCTATTTTTCAAATAAATCCACCAAACCCGTGGGCCATATTACTTTGTTTTAATTGAGCAGTTCTCAACCTGGGGGTTGAATGATTCTTTCACAGGGGTCGCCTAAGACCATCAGAAAAAAAACCAGATATTTACATTACAATTCACAGCAGTAGCAAAATTACAGTCATGAAGTAGCAATGAAAATAAGTTTATGGTTAGGGCTCACCACAACATGAGGAATTGTATTAAATGGCAGCAGCATTTTGAAGGTTGAGAACCACTGTCTTAACTAAAAACATAGGGATTCAATTATTTAGGAAACTTGTACTGAGAGGGAAATGTTCTGGAATAATAAGATTTCTCATATGGTATAACAGACAAATCATGGCCTGGGAAAAGAATTTTTAAAATATTAAGTAAAAAAATACTTACCACCCAGATGATGTTAGATGTATTAATTCTACTGATCTCTATTTGAAATACCATTTTTAATTCTTGATGAGTAAGGTTTGGAACAGTCCACTGTAAATTCACTTGCTGAAGTTTAGACTGAACAGAAACAGTAAGTATCTCAGGAGTCAACTGGAAAGTCTCACCCAAGACTGAAAGACCAAAAAACAGGTAGAAAATACTCTCAATAAGGGCATGATTGAATAGCCACACATCTAACAGAGACACCATTCAATGTGCTCACTGGAGAGCTTTGGAAAGTATGTTTGCCTAAACATTCTAGCATCGGATACTGAGAGAAGCTGGAATGGAATTAGAAATTACATCAGCAGAAGAAGAGAATAAGACCCAAATGAAGCAGAAAACTTGCTCAGTAATCCACACCATATTAATGAACTAGCAAACACCTGCACAAATGTGCCTTTCCTGGGTAATCTAATGGTCTTAATTTATAACGGAAACAAAGAGATTTTTTTCCCCTAAAGATCTCATATTAAAACTAAAAATCAGTTTTTTGGAAATTCAAGGTTCCCTGGTTTATTAGAAGGCCAGAGATTGGAAACATCACATACAGAGACATGGTTCCATATACTTCAATGTGCTGAGCTCACACACCTAGCAAGAGTTCACTGAATTCTGGATGAAGCAGCAATAATTATAGGCACTTAATGTGATACAAAATACTGTGACAAGGTTCCCCAGTTAGAGGAGGAGCTTAACTGGAGAGACACAACAAAATCACAGAAATCATTGAGATTGCAAGCTTAGAACAATGAGCAGTGTAATGACTCTAAAAGATCAGGAGATCAAACACAAACACATTTGTGCAGGTCATTAACCTCCAGAAGTACCCAGTGTCTCTAGACAGTCTTTAAACCCAGAGTAGCATCACAGCCATAGCACACAGAGGCTAAGATACAGTCTGTCAGGAGAGAGGGTGGGCCTGGATCCACTTGGGTTACTGCCAGTTCCAGAGACTAAGTTGTTGACTTCTGCTGAAGAAAGGGAAACAGCAGAGAGAATAGAAAGGAATTATGTGTTGCAAATTCAACTATTCCAATTGTTGGACTGAGGGTGCTTGAAGTAAACTGGGGATGTTACAAAGGTTTTGGAAATAGAAAGACTCCCTTCATAAAATTAGCTGGTGTATGCTGACCCACATATAAGAGACACCTGCTTCTTGGCTTATGTTTTCCTAGTCTTTTAGCTATTGGTGATCTGAAAGCTTGCTGTATCACATTTAAAAGGCAAGAAAGTATCTAGGCGAGGAGTAGCTTGGTAACTAAACATACACACAAGAACAAAGCCTTCAGTTCTGTTCCCTTGCAGCCTCTCCCTTCCACAAAGGCAAGGGAGTGTCTTCCTAACAAAAATGTTAGCAATCTGCAAAATATGAAAAAGGGTCCCCAAATCACCAGTGCACATGTGCTATTTTTTCTCATGGAGGATGTCAATAACAATCCTGAGTATGTGTTATTTACTAGGCATGATAGCAGCTGCTTTGCTTTTAATGTGTAAGCTAACACTGTAAAACCATAAGACAATTTTCATAACAAACAAGGAAATGGAAGCTCTGTGAGATTAAATAACAGTGATCTCACTGATATCAAAACATGTGCTCCCCTTTGTTACACTATTTCACAACTGGTAAGATAGGACCCCGAACCATGTTCTCATGGGATGCAATGCCTGACAAGTATGCTTCATGGCCCCAGCAGCATCCAGGATACAGCCGACAGAATGAGATCCTGGATGGAGCCACATAAGCTGAGATGGGAATGAAGAGCTTTTGTGTGACTTTTCCACAGTAGAGGACTTCACATCCAGATAAGGCATTGCCATCAGATGGCAGAAGGTTGCAGATGTAGCCTCTTTGGAAGTGAGACTAAAAAGAACACCCATAAAATGAAAGACAACTGTTTAAGGTTCCCCATCCTGTGGGACATTTTCCCAAACATGGTATGGGAAGGATGGAGACGCTCAATGTGGGCACCTCAACTTTGGATTTGGCAGTGGGTCCTTTCATATAACTTGAAAAGTATGAGTAACAATAGGAAAAGCAGATACATTGAACTTCATCAACATTAAAATTTGACTATTAAAGAGTGTTGTAAAGAAAATAAAGACTGAAAATGGGAGAAATATTTGTAAGTCATATGTTAGATGTTTCTAGTATCTCCACCATAAAAAGAACTCTTAAAAAGTCACAACAGAAAAATGACACACTCAGTTTAAAAGTGGACATAGGACTTGGGAGACATTTCTCAAAATAAAATAAACAAATGGCCAAAAAAGTGACGTGAAGAGATACTCATTATCACTAGTCATTGAGAAAGAAAGATCAAACCCAGGATGGTATCTCAAATGAGATACTATCTCATGTTCTCCAGGAAGGCTTCCGCAATCATTAAAAGCATGGGCATAACACATGTGGATGAGGGTATGGAAAAATTTGCAGTTTCTGTACCCTGTAGGTGTAAAATGGCTCATCACCGTGGAAAACATCCTGGTAGTTTTTCAGAAACTTACTATAGGATTATAGTATGGCCCACAATTTCACTCCTAAGTCTATATCCCACCACCTCCCAGGTGAAACTGGGGATTCAAATAAGTATCTGCCCATGAATGTTTGGAGTAGCACCATTTGCAGTCAACAAAGGGTGGAAACAAGTCATATGTCATCAGCAGGTGGCATTCACATTGAAGGCTATGATTTCTACATACAAAGGACATATTACTTAGTAGTAAAAAGGAGTAGAGTTCTGATCCATGTTACACATTGGATTGAACTCAAAATCATTGTGATAAGTAAATGAACCCAGACACAGAGTTACATATTGCATGGTTTCTTTTATGCAAAATATCCAGAATAGGTAAAGACATAGAAACAGTAAGTGGTCTGGTAGTTGTCAGCATAGAGCAGTAAAGAATCAGGAGCTATTTCATGATAGATGTTAATGTTTCCAGCAGCCAGATGCTGCATTTCTGGAGTTGTTAGAATGCCTGGGCCCTGGCAGCATTAAGAAGCAGGGCTCTATCATTCATCCCCAATAGGCCAACTAAATACACTAATAATGGCACACAGCAGAGAAAGCAAGTTCATTTAGTTTGTCTACATTGGGGAGAGAAACAAAGACTCTCTATCTTGAAATGAGGTACAGGTTTAAATAGAAGGCAAGAGATATGCATCATCATAATTAAGCAGTCCCCGCCGAAGTGTGGCCTTGTCCATCACTGCCTCAGCTCCAGTCTGTTGGGGAATATTACTTTCACCATGTAAAGATGTGTTGCATTTGTTTCACCTTGTCTGCCTAAGGCACCTGATTGGTCTAATAAAAAGCTGGATGGCCAATAGCTAGGCAGGAGAAAAATAGGTGGAGCTAGAAGGCAGAGAGAATAGATAGGAGGAGGAATCTTGACTTGAGAGAAGAATAAAAAGAAGAAGAGAACAAGGGAGAAAGAATGGGACATGCTTAGGGTAAGGGGCATGAAGCCAGGCAGCTGCCACCAGCCAGACATGAGAAGTGAAAGTAAAATATATAGAAAGAAAGGTAAAAAGTCCTGAGACAAATGTAGAGAAAGAGAAACAGATTAATTTAAGTTAAAGAAAAAAGAAAGCTAGACAGAAATGAGCCTAAGGTAGGTCAAGCACTCATAACTAATTTTAAGTCTCTGTGTAATGATTTGGGAGCTAGTTGGTGACCCAGAAGAAAATGCCAGTTCTCTCCGCAAGGTATTCTAACAAGTTGTTAGAACTGGGAAATCTCTTCTTGGGAAACAAGCTCCTTGACTGGCAGACACTGGCTTTCAGCCTCTTGTTTCTTCTACCCTATGACTCCCAGGGAAATTCCAATTCCTTGAGGAACAAATAATCTGACAGATAAAGGGAGGGGCACAAATTAAGAATACATTCACTCCCATGGGATAGTTCTAGTACTATTGTGAAATATTAAATGTCATGGATGACGGAAAGAAAGGTAAAAATCCTGAGACAAAATATAGAGAAAGAGAAACAGATTAATTTAAGTTAAAGAAAAAAGAAACCATAAAGATACTTAGTTTTGTGTTAATGTGACTGTTACCTCAATAAAGACTTTCAGGATACATGTTTCCATAAAAATATAATAAAAGGCCAAGCTTCTAGAACCCTGTCAACTCCACTCTCACTGCATTGTCAAACTTAGATCACATGTTTTGACTTAAATTTGGTTTGAGTGTCTTCTAGAGATTCTTGGAAATTTGGTTCTAGTGTGGGGATGGTCAAAGACGCTAGAACTATTAAGAGGTAGGGTCTAACTAAAACACTAGTGGCTATCAACAACCGATCAAATGCCAGGCCCACTCAAAAGGAGGAAAATTATACCTGGTCCTGGAAACCTGATCATTTTCCCAGGGTTAGTGATGCCATGTGAGCAGCTGTACCACAGCCCTGCCTCTATGCCTTCCTTCTCTCTGCGCCTCTACTGTCAAGCTGCGAGACAAAAACTCTTCCTTCAGTTGCTTTCTTCAAGTATTTTGTCATGGTAACCTGAAAGGAAATAATTTCCATGCTCTCTCTCTCTGTCTGCCTAATCACTTGCAGTTCTCACCCATGATCACACAGGTTGTAATAGGCTGTTGAGGGTTGTGACGGAAACAAGAGTATGACTAAGTCTTACTGAGCTCAGGGAAATCAAGATTAGCAACATACAGTTCTACAATTGACACATGAACGAGTCAACTCCCTGTCTAACCTTATTTCTGGAAGCTCTACCCAGTTGTCCTATGTTGTTTCAACAAAAAGGAAGCTCCTGGAATTAGCATACCTTATCAGCAAGTGTGGGATGACTCAGGTACTTGAGTAACATTAGTTAGATGTAGCATGGGCAGGAGGTGGGGGTGGGTGGGGGGACTAAAACTCCTCCCAGGTGAAGCCAGAGAGGTCAAAAGGACCATGGAGGTGAATAAATCCAGCCCCGCTGACTTTTCAGAGAAGCTAATTGAGGTTAAATGTGGAGATGGATGACTGTACCAAGGCTTATGCATACCAGACCAGACCCAGGGCTTCTGGCTCCAGGCCAGCTCTCATACAACACTGGAGTGTGGCTAAGGAGGCCATCTGGGGACTCCATCCTGGGCTTAGTCACAGACAGTCCCACTTTCCCCACAGTTTCTCTGACCAACCCTAATACTGCTGGAGGAAATAATGTGTGGTTAATTCCCAGAATGGGATACCATGTTATAGTACTTAAAACAATGTGATTCCAAAAACATTTAACATCAAAAGGAAACATTTGCCCTACTTAATGGCTTAAATTAAAAAAAAAATCAATCCCCTGGTGACAGGTTATTCTCTGTATATATACATATGTGTAGTGTTTTTCTCTATACAAGGAGGTTTAGCCTTTATTGAAATGTATATTGGAGGAGAGCAAGGTGGCTCTGTGTGTAAAGGTGCTTGCAGCAAAGCCTGACAACATGAGTTTAATACCTGGAACTTACATGAAGGAGGGAGAGACAAACCCACACAGTCTGTCTTCTGACTTCCACACATGTATTGTGACATGTGTATGCGTGTAACTCCTATACATGTGAGCATGCACTTGCTCATGCACACACACACACACTCACACACCTAAATGAACATAAAACAATTAATCTCCACTTATTTCCAGCTTTTATATATGTATCCTAAAGATAGAAAAAAAATACACCAAGATGCTACAGTCATCTATCTCCTCTGGCTGATGGAAACATGCACAGGGCTAACTGAAACCTCTTACATATTGCTTGGAAGACGTTAGGTAGGGCTATTTGCAGTCTCCGAACTGAGCCTGGTTAGTTGATTAAGTGGCGAGCTCACTAGTGTGAGTGGAGGTGTAGTACACAGCAGGCATTGAAAAAAAGTCCCCACAGTTCTGGTGAAGACTAAGATCTACCAAGGAAACCCTGCTTTGTAAAGAAAGTTGGAAGCAGAAATGGAAATTGGGTTGCCAGGAAATTAGGGAAACATGTTTGATCTAAACAATGGAAACTAAGCTGTGAAGACTGACCTGAGCACAGAACGTTTCACATGCAGAAGATACACCATGACCAAACAGTCAGGTCACACATCATGAGACTCTGCTAGGGGAACAACCTGTGGCAAAAGTGTAGTGAATACTCTGGAGTGCTCCTCCACAAGGTCTTGGTGCATTAGGCTGTCTCGGAACCAGGGGCTCTGATCTGGGCTGGAACATTCTCCATCTTCAGCCTCCCTAATCAGTGCAGTATACTTGACTCCAGCATCAGGACAGACTGAGGGAGCTACCCAGGCCACCAACGAGAGAGCCTCATCTCCTGGCAGACCTGGCTTATGGAATAGCTCAATTAACTGGTGCTTAAGAAGTCAGAAGAAATAGTATATTCTCATATGCCAAAACCAAACCTAGACTGAAATGATGTGAGGCAGAACTTGAGCTATTAGCAGAACTAAATTAAATCTCTTCTTTTCCATATATCTTGTAGTTCCTAGAGATAAATGAGGAACTCTGTGTGTATCCTTTGCAAGTGTCAGTTTCTCAAATCCATGCATGGAACTATGTCTGTACTTTTTGTTAAAAAGGAAACACAGCAAAGAATAAATACAGGACAAAAAGTGTAAGTTTTATCCGATATGGACAAATGCAGGGGAAATTAATTCACTAAGAGAAACACTTTCAAGTCTAAGAACCTATGTTTAAATAAGTTGAAAGTAATAAAATATCTGTACACGTTTGATAAAGTAGTCACATGTGTGTGCATTTACAAAGTTGATTTATTCCAAACTATGGTCTTCTGGGACAGAGAATTGACAAACATTATTTCTCAGACTGCAAACAGAGTTCAGTCTATCCCATATTACCTTGTACATACTTGAGTTTCTAGTGTTTCCCAGACCACAGTTGCTTTCAGTCATATTTTATAAGCCGAACAGCTCTCAACAAGTGTGGCTAAGGGGCATTAAAACTTGTTCTAACCCAGCCACCAGAACAGGGCTGCTCCATCTTGCCCAGCAGGGTTTGGAAGGAAATACCATGGCAATGGTCTATATAACACAGAGCAATCCTGAAGCTCTGTAGTCTTAGATCCACTTACAACCACCGCAATGAGCAGAACACTGAGCAGGAAACCAAAGCTAAGGAGTGGTCTTACTAATGGTGCCATCAGGATGAGGGAGGCCACACCCAAGGCAATGGTGGCTTCCAGAAATTTACCACATCTCATGTGAGTTAATCACCAACTCCAGGCAAAGGAAATGGCTTTTCTCCAAAATGCCAGTTGGTTCATCTTTACATGTCCTTTACTTTTTTTTGGATTCTTACCTTCACTTAGGGATGTTTTCAGGGACAGCACTACCAAGAGGAAGGCTGGATGAAGGACCACAGAGAAAGACATTGGTCTGATTGTCTGAAAGAGATAAATTGCAAGAAAGGGAATTTATTTAACTTTAACTCTTGGTAGGTTTTTCAGGCCAGCCATGGTCAGTGATGGGATTAAACTCTTTCATTTTCCTTCTCCTCTTGTATCCATGTCGTCTGTCTTTGGAGGAAGAATTCACATTTCCTGTCTTGTGAAATGTTCCTCAGGTCATACATGAGGTATAACTGACAGAATTAGAAGACCAGACCTCAAGGGGCCTGTGTACACCATGAAGACTTCCTCTGTGTGGGTTACTGAGGCTGGTGGCAAGAGCTCAGTGATTAGCCTGTTCATTTGATTCATGCAAGCAAAGCCAGTAAAGCAAAAACCCAAGTTAAAATGAAAAAGTAAACAAAACAAACACTGATTAGAAAAAAGGACAAATATAATCTCAAAAGGGCTCTGTTTAAACTAATCACTCGAGGGATACAGAGATGCCTCAGAGGTTGGGAGCCATTGCTGCCCTTGCAGATGACCTGGGTTTCATTTGAGCCACTCAGTGGCTCAAAACCATCTTTACCTGCAGCTCCAGGGGTCCAAGACCCTATTCTGACCTCTGTGGACAGTGGGCACAAATATGATATACAGGCACACAGGCAAAACAACTACACAAACAGTAAAATAAACCAAATATTTAAAATTTCTAACAAAGAAATTAAAAAAACTAAATTAATCACCCAAGCCATCTCCTTGCTTCCATTTTCCTCTCACTGAAATTCAACCTGGAAAAGTTAGCATATTCCAGGGGTTGGTCATCCTCATTGTTCAATATAATTTCCATTTTGCCTCTGAAGGGAACTGCAAATTGCAGGCCAAAAGAGTTCCACTGAGTCATAAGGTGATTGGATCAGAGTACAATCCAAGGGCAGATGACACCAAAAAGGCCAATTCATTTGTAATTTAACAGGAAGCCCATTAGTTAGGGGAAGCATTCATTTCCCTTTTGTCTTTAGGACTCTGAGTCAGCAGGGACACACAGAAAGATTCCTAGAAAGCCCATTCTGCACTTGTCCCGTTGCCCCGATCCCATCCAGAGCTAGAAATTCTGTTGAGTCCGGTTATGAGGTCCCACTGCCATCATCTCTGGTCATTTTCAAATAGTGTTTTATAGGTAAATTGGAACCACAGCCAAGAAAAGAACTGGGTAAAGTAAACGACTCAATGGAGGTCAACAGTGCCTGCGTGCTGAAGGAGGAGGCAGCCTCTCTCCACATTTCCTGTCAGATTGTTTTCCACTCTTGGCAAACACATCAGTCCATTCATAACGGATCTCTACTTACAACCACATGGTGTGACTGAATGCCGGGGGAGAGTTAATTCAAGGGGAGATCATGTGCGTGTGTGCGCATGTGCATGTGTGTGCGTGTGTGCGGTGTGTGTGTGTGTGTGTGTGTGTGTGTGTGTGAGTATACACCAAGGAGCAAAGGAAGAGGCCCATCAGGAAGTGTCTGCCACTCTGTTGAGAGTAACCAGTCCTAGGTCCAGGCACTGGACCTCCTTGCCACTGTCTCCTCCCCCCCTCTTGGAAGACAAATGGGCCACCAGGGGAAGGAAATCTCATGTCACAGTCTGAAAGCAGAAGGCTCTGGAGCTGGTGTGCACATCAAATGATGTCTCTATGACCAGCCTATTTAAAACATTTCTAAGTACATGCCATTACCTGAAGAAGTTAAAAGTCATGGGCACAGCAATACTCAGCAGAGGGAATCAGAAGCAATGGTAATTAGACATCATAGGATAAAGGTCGCCAGGTAAGGCTAATGGAAAACATGAGTAGTCACAAAAGACCACTAAGCCGGTATCACAGGAGTGTGTCAGCAGCTCCCACACTCTGTTCTGTCATACTTGTTAGATTGAGAATCCTGAGAAAGAGCAACAGCAATACTTCTCTCACTTTGTGTCATCTTCCAGAGGCCCACCACTTCATGCACACCAGACAGGTAGCAATTGTGACTCTGCGGTCACTATCCTCACCTGAGTCAGTGACTAGAGTAATCCCCCTTTCTACTGTTTCAGTGAGCTCACTTTAGGTTCTCAGCCAGCCACTATCTGACAATACAACTGGGAAAATTCCAGAAATAATTAGTACATTTGCATGCTTTTATAGTTATTTATTTGTGTGTGTGTGTATAAATTTGAGCACCGGGTGTGTGTGTGTGTGTGTGTGCGTGCATGTGAGCATGGGTGTGTGTGTGTGCATGTGAGCATGGGTGTGTGTATATGTGTGTGTATGCATGTGTATACATATGAGCATGTGTGTGTGTGTGAGTATGGGTGTATGTATGTGTGTGTATGCAAGTGAGCATGGGTGTGTATATGTGTGTGTATGCATGTGAGTATGGGTGTGTGTATTTGTGTGTATGCATGTGAGTATGGGTGTGTGTATGTGTGTGTGTCTGCATGTGAGTATGGGTGTATGTATGTGTGTGTATGCAAGTGAGCATGGGTGTGTATATGTGTGTGAGTATGCATGTGAGTATAGGTGTGTGTATTTTTGTGTGTGTGTGTGTGTTTATGTATACATGTGAGCATGGGTATTTGTGTGTGCATGTGAGTATGGGTATGTGTGTAAGCATGTGAGCATGGATGTGTGTATGTGTGTGTATGCATGTGAACATGGGTGTGTGTGCATGTGTATGCATGTGAGCATGGGTGTGTGTGTATGTGTACATGTGTATACACACTCATGCTGTGGTGCACATGAGGAGGTCAGAGAACAGGCTTCACCATGTGGACTCCAAGATCAAGCTCAGGCTGCCAAGTTTGGCAGCTAGGGCCTCTGTCCACTGAGCTAATGCATTTTAAATGGCTCCTATTCAGTCTAATGCTACACTTGTTCTGTGTCACTGGGACTGCCAGTGTCTTCCTATACAATCATGTACAACACAGGACAAAACAGCCCACACAGAGTGAGTGATCTACTGGGGACCTCTCCAGACATAGAGGACCCCTGCAGAGTTTGTAGTGGCTTCACTGGACCACCACCATCAACCCGAGGACCATGGCAGCAGGACTGTGAGTCCTCATTGTTATCTGGAATTCTGGCAAAATCAATGAAGTTCTTGAAAATGGGCAGAATGGGAATTGACAACTGCAACATCTCAGGGACTCAGTGGAGCATTTCTTCAGAAACCACTCAGGGATAACTATCCAATAGCCAATAGCCAGAGGCTGCCAGTGTGTGGAGAAATATATATCACCTACTTGCAAACCCTGGGGGACAGCATTATGCAGTGTAACAGAACCTTCTCAAAGTCCCCTCAGCCTGAGGGTGCCACCTGCTTCTTGATGGGACCATGAAGAGGGGGAGTAACAAGGGCATTCAAGAACCAAAAGGAGGATGGTGTGGCTGAGGGGAGGGGATGAGCAGGGAGGAAGCCCAGGGGTGAGACTGAGGGTTTGTGGAGAACAGAGCAGAAAGTGCAGGCATTATATTCGATAGCTTGGGCTGCCATGGCGAAGCACTGGGACATTTTCACAGATGTCTACTGAGTTGATGCACAGAGAATGGAGCCCAGACATTCATAAAGAAAGGGGGCAGGAGCAGGTACAGAAGGATAGAGTCAGAGCCAACAGTCCAGGTGAAAACAGAGGAGGTTTGGACGGTGGAGGTAGTAAGGTGTGGTTGGATTGGTGAGATATTTCCCTGGCAGAGTTGAGGAGCCATGGGGTGGTGACCAAATGAAACAAGAATTTTGCCTCAAGTCCTTTGAAGAACAGAGTCACCATTTAGTAAGGCAGAAGACTGCGTTGGACGGATTGGGTTTCTCTATCAAAAGCTTAGCTCCAGATAGAAGTTTAAGATGCTTATTTGATCTGCAAGAAAAGACCTGAAGCAGCCAGCTGAATACTTGGAATTTCTGTCCATCAGTAGAAGAAAGTCGGGTGCACATGGGACCATGTGATTGTGAAGACAGAAATAAGGACAGAAAAAGGACAAGTTCAAGCCCAGAGTTTTGGGGATGCTCCACAACCTCCACAATCTCCCCTGACCACACATGCACCTTACAGAAGCAAATGAAAACCCAGGGTAAGCTTGGCTTTAAAGTGCTCTCAAGGACGTCAGCCGTGGGTGGGTGAGTGGGCTGGTACATCAGAACCTGCCTATGGAGCAGACATTTCCCATTGCTCAGGGAACATCATGTCCAGGCACCCAGCCTCAAATTCACCCAGCAGCCTCAGAAGCTCTGTGGCTCATAGCAAGCAGCATTCTACTCCCGATTTCCAGTAAGAAAAGGAAGACAGAGTGGGGTATCTGCCTGCACGACTGGGTCCTTTCCCCAAATCTGTTCTTTCTTGAATCTTAACATTACTGAACAGACTGTCCCACTAGAGAGAGCAGATCAGAGTCTAAAATGCACTGTGCATCAGAGTCCCAGGATATGGCTGTCAACCAGGAAACATCTGGGAAATGAAGAAAGATGGATACCAGTGTCCTCCTACCCTCTTCTTCGCTTTCAACTTATTTTAATGAAAATACACATTAATTCCCTTTCAGGCCTTTTTTTCTCTGTCACCAAATATTGCCCAGTTCATAACCTTTGGCACACTTGGGGTTGGGAGGTGGAGAGAAAAAGTGCTGCCTGTCTTTTCATTTACACTCTACTTGACCATTCACTCCTGCCTTGCCTACCTTTCCTCATCTCTGGCCTCCATTCAGTGTTTATCAACCTAATAGTCCTCTGTGGAAATCTTCCTGGCTGTACTGTGCTCTCTGAATGTCATAGCTGCTCTTTACATCTTATATGCAAACTTCTGTCCTCACTGAAGGTCTCTGACTGTCCTTCAGTGTGGATACTACATGTGCAATGAAATGGCACTTCTAAGGAATACATAGTGGACCTTCCCTTACTGGAATTTCTTGCTCAGCCACGACGAAAATATTTATTCCTGGGAAGTTTCTCTACCACAGGCAATCCTCATGAGAGACAGTAACAGCAACAGTTGGCTGCTTCCCAAACCCGAGTGTGTTGCCAAATTCTTCAAAACTGGCTGGGTGACCCACTGCTACCATATGCAAATGCCATTTAGAGATGTTTGTGAATGGTGTGTGCCTCTGTGTGTGTGTGTGCACGCGCGTGTGCACTCGTGCACGTGTGTGTGTGTGTGTGTGTGTGTGTGTGTGTATTTATGAAAGTTCTGATTTTAGAACTGAACGGTCTCCAAGAGAGGTTATATGGTAGACCACATGTCTCAATGAATTTCTGAAAATTGAAATCATAGCAAAAATTGTTTTCAACCTCAATGAGGAAAAACTGGAAATCAATACCAAGAGCTCTGTGCTGCAAGGTAGAGCGACATGCGTTTGGGGGTAGTTCTTCATCTCCTTTTTTCTAGGGCACTGCCCAGGGCCATTAGGATTATTGAGCCCCTCTGAGGGGTCCTCGCTATTTCTGTGTAAGACTGAGGACCCATGTTGTCCTGCAGTGTCCTTCCCCAGCTTCACCACTAGGACAAATGCCTCTGGAAGGTTCTGGCATTTCATCCCTATCCCAGCTTTGTGTTGCTCCAATGGGTAACCTGTCTCCACCAAGTGCACAAAGCAAATCCTCATACAAGGAGTTGAATTAGGTCCTGTACAACTGATTTCATTTTAAAACAATGTTCAGTTAAACATTTCAGAGATGTGTGACCTCAGCTGCAGCTAAAGCTTGGTGTCTGAGTGATGGGTAAAGCCAAAAGAAGAAACAGTAAAATCAAATGCGAAGAGTATTCTTGATTAAAGGAGATTTTGAAATTTCATATATGCTAAAGGTGGCATCTGGATCATTTGAGAAGAGATATGCTGTTCCCATAAATGATACTGGGACAATAACCTGGACATCATGGGATTCTAATATGTACTGGATGGTAATATGAGACATATAGGGTCAAGTTCCACTCCTGGCAGTTAATTGTTGCATAACCAAGCATTAGCTCTTTAACTTGCCTCTTCTGTAAGCAAGAATGGAAGAACCATAGCATGATCAAGAGTGACCTCACATAGAAAACTCAGGGAGTTTTATCGTCATTGCTACTGCTTTACTCTTTCAAGCAAGATATATTCCAGATAGGCACAAATGCAAGACAGAAACCACTAAAACACCTTAATAACACATAGCTTAATTTTTTAATGTAATCTGAGAGCCATGATATGAAACCCAAAAGCAGTAAAGATAAAGGTTGCTATCCTGACCTTATACACATTTTTTAAGAATTAATATTAACTAGAAACATATGGCAAAGAGTTGCTGTCCCCAGTATACAAACATCTGCTAAAATAAGGTTAAAAGGCAAATAGATATAGAAATACACAAGTATGCAATTCAGGAAAAGAAGAAAATGCACATACTAAAAGAGAAAAAGAAATTAAGAAAGGTTACTTGGACAAATGAAAGTCAACTTCAAATAGGCATGTGGTGATGCCTACTAACCAGCACTTGAGAGGCTGATGGGGAATGTTCTTTGACATATGTGTTTCTCTTATTGGTTAATGAATAAAACATTGATTGGTTGATTGGCCAGACAGGAAATGACATAGCTAGGCAGAAACTTTCCACTAGCTAACCATAGAGTTCTGGAGGTCTGTACAGTGACTAAGCTAAGGTGTTCCCTGCAATGGACTACTCTGATAAGTAACTCTATCAGCTCTCCCCCAAGTCTAACAAAGGCTTTCTGGAAACTGTTCTGTGGTGTGAAAAGGCCCTCTCCACTCTCCTCTTCCATAACTGCACAGGTGTTAGGCAGGCATTGGCCTGATAGTCCCTTCTCCATTCTGCTTTGTCCCTCTAAGGGCCTGTCTTAGTTTCTATTGCTGTGAAGAGACACCATGACTAAGGCAACTCTTGTAAAACCACTTTCAGAGGTTCAGTCCATTATCATCATGGTAAGAGTCTTGGCAGCATGCAGGCAAACACAGTGGGGGGCTACATCTTGATCAGAAGACTATGGGAAGTGGTCTAAGACATTGGGCAATATCTTGAGCATATATTGGACCTCAATGTCCACCTCTGCAGTGACATACTTCCTCCAACAAAGCCATACCCACTCCAACAAGCCACTCCTCTCAATGGTACCACTCCCTTTGAGGGGCATTTTCTTTCAAACTACAACAGTGCTTCTGTATACTTTTTACTATCTTTTGGTTTTCTAACTAAAGAGTTCAAATGGGCCTGGAAGGAAACACCTATCTACTTACAAACTTAGAGCTTGGAAGGAAAGAAGATCGGATGAAGGAAATTACAATCATCTTTTTCAAGTTACATGATCCTGTAACATAAGCATTCTTTAAACTCTGTGTGTGTATGTTTGTATGGGTGCGTGCATGTACATGTGTGTGTACATGGGTGTGCATGCATGTGTTCATACTTGCAAAAGCAGTGAGAATTCTATTTTCATATTTGCACTCCAGGAGAATCAACTAGCTAATATTGTTTCCTGACTCTATTCTAACCCCTGGCAACTGAGCAGATCTGAAAGAGGTTAGCAACTTTAGGACCTGGATAAGCCTAGGCAGGTGTTATTTGTTAGGTTTAAAATCTGTGAGCTCCTAGACCCTGAATGCAGATACTAAAACAATGTATTTGAAATGCAATAGGTAACCAATGTCCTTAGTAGGAAAACATATTGCCATACTTCTGAAAAAGAGATGCTGAACTTATATGTGAAGTTAGATTAGTTCAAACCACTTTTATTTAGCTATTTAACATGTAATATTTGTATTATGTTTTAACGGTCACATATGTGAATGTGTATGCAAATGCATGTGGAGGCCAGTGGTCAACCTTGGGTGTCATTCCTCAGGAGCTGTCTATCCTTTGAGACAGGTTAGATGATTTAGGCTAGGATGGCTAGCCAGTGAGTCCTGGGGAGCTGCCTATTTCTACTTCCCCAGCACTGGAATTAGAAGCCTTTGCCACTGGGTTTCACATGGGTATTGAGGATCAAGCTTGTGCACCCATTTTTTTCTCAGCAAGCACTTTACTGACTGAACTATGTCCTCAGCACCTATTATGTAACAGTCAAAGAAAACAACTTATGCATCATGTCAATCACACTTTACAAGTAGAAGGTACGGTCACTACGTAATTTAAAATTGCATTAGAAGACTATATACTCAAAAGTATGAACTAAGGACCAACACCAGCTGATACTTGTTGGAAACCATGTTACTGTTTGTTAGGAGTGAAAAATCCAGGCCACATTTTGAACTTAACAGAAAAATGGGCACAACCACATCCTCAGGCAATGTTTGAGGAAACATATTACATCTAACAATTATTATGTATTTGTATTTCCTAGAAATATATCTGTGGAAAAATGCTTCTATATGCTGTGTAAGATATGCTGTGATTGGCTTAATAAAGAATATGATGTGTCAATAGTTAGACAGGATATGTTTAGGTGGGAAAACCAGACTAAGGACTCTGGGAAGAAATTGGAGTCCAAGGAATCACTAGCCAGACACAGAGAGGAAATGGGAGGTGCAAGATGAAAGAGAGGTAATGCCACATGGCAAATGTAGATTAATATTAAGTGGGTTAATTTAAGTTGTAAGAGTTAGCTAGCAACAAGCCTGAGCTATTGGATGAGCATTTATAATTAATAAGAAGCTTCCATGTGGTTATTTGGGAACTGGCAGATGGGAAATAAACATCTGTCTACAACTATCAGTAAGTAAAGGTGAAGATTGGTCAGTTCCTACTATCAACAAGGTGTTCAAAACAGCCCAAAGTAGGATATAAAGTGAAATGTAAAAATGATACCAGGGTAGTGTGTATTGGAGTGTCTAGTGCTTTGTTACATGGTTTATAATAGCCGCCTATTTTTCAAAAGCCGTATGGAAGAGATTCCTATTACTACCCCTGGAGGCAGATGAGGACACTAAGGGCAAAGTAGGTGGAAGGTAGCTTGGCCTGTGACACAGGTAACCTGCTGTGAAGTCAGTACTTGAAACCAGGTGAGTCACTCACTAAGCCCAACCCCTTCCCGTATGACATCGCCTCGTCTGTGTTTGGTGTTCATGTCAAAGTGGACAGTGAGGTAAATACCATTGCTGATTACTGCAAACTCAGGAACATTTCAGATGGGGCTTTACTAACTTACACAAGTTAGAAACTTTATAGGGAAAGTTAAGATGAAAGAGAAGCGGTGGGGGGATGGGAGGGGAGGGTGGTTAGAGTGAGTGAGAGGGCAGAGAGGGTAAAAGGGAGGGTAGGAGGGAGGGAGGGAAGGAGGGAGGGAGGAAGAGGGAATTGGGATCGACATGTAATAATAAATTAAATTAAGAAAAATGCTTTGACTCCAAAATTTAAGTTCAAAGACAAGTTACTGGGGGAAAGGATTTCTATTTTTGTTTCCACAGAAAATGAAAAGATGTGGATTCCTTCCAGACTAATGTGGTTTGATCACGCCAGACGGCCTGAAACAGAGTACAAGGTGATCCTACATTCAAAACAGCTGGACAAAGCAGCCTTACAGACTACAGCCAGGATTTCTGAATCTTCTTCGAATCCCCCATGACAGCGCCCCTTACCAGCAGGAAGTAGTTTGGAAAGAACAACGCCCAAATTCCCAAATATTGTGTATAAATGTTTGTTTTCATTTAATTGGACTTTGTTATATAAAATAAATAAAAAAAAATAAAATTGAAAAAAAAGTTTGACAAGAAAAAGTTATTAATATCCTAATCAATAACTCATTACTGATATGCTAATAAGGTTAATATTTAGAAAATTTTGTACTTATAATTTAGTTTCAGAACTGGATTAATAAATAAGAGTCAACTAAATGTATAGAGGCCTGGCTTTACAGCAGAGTGGGTAGAGTGGATAGAGGGCCTGGCATGTACAAAGCCCTAGTACCTTATAATATCAGGCATGTTGGTCCTAACGGGAAGCTGCTACAAAGCAGCAGTCATATGCTGCTGGACAGTGAGCTTGAGGACAACCCATGCGGTGCGAAACCTTGTTCAAAAGACGAAACAATATGTAAATGTCTTCTCTAAGTTAAGAGACTTTTAAATCAACTGTTGATAGATATGCTGTGAGAGACTGAATACACAAACAGAAATAGGATATGTATGTGTATAATTTGTATGTATTTACGTATGTATCTGACTTGGACCCCAAGACCAGCAGAAACTACCAATAAGTCAAAGTCATGGCTAGACCAGGATGCCATAAGTATGTCCCATAGACAGTCAGACTAACAAGCCAACCATCAAATTCTGTCATAATTTTATTACAATGGACAGTTTCCCTAGTTTTTGTTCCTGCTTCCAATTCATATTTAACCCAAGAAAGCTAAGCATGTGCACTTAACCAATTATAAAGGCTATCTCATTGATAGTCACACTGTCTACCACTTCCCTGTGTGAATAGCTTCCAAGCATGCTATACACAATGGTTCCTTCTCTTCTATGATAACGTTTTTTTTTTTCACTCCTCTGCCTGTGTGTGAGTTTTGCCAAATGTGAACAATGACTCTCTTGCTGTGTTATAGCAGTTTCTGAAAAAACAACTACTCCTTGTTTGAATTTGATTGTCTTTATTCATTTCCATAGCCATTATCTTGGAAGCCATGTAAATGTTTAATGTATACATCCTGTAACCTTTGCTATGAATAAAAAGAAATCTGGAATTAAAAAAAAAGAGAGAGAGAGAAGCATTGCTAAAATTTGTTTTGAAAAAAAGTACAAATATGTATTTTAAATCTAAAAACACAATATTAAAACTCCGGTGCTTGATGATGTGGTATTGACCCGAAAGGGGCTGCCCCCAAAACAATGGAAAGAACGCACACAGTCCAGAGATGGAGATGGACCAAGTGTGAAGAGGAATTGATTTCATATTGAAAACCACATTACATCTCGAGTACATGCCTGAAACCCCAGCACTCCAGAGAGCCAGAGAGTCATGGGTTCAAGGCTACTGAACCCACCCCTCACAAACTGAGTTTCAGATGATAGGCCGTTAAATAAATGAATAGGATCAACCATTTAAAAATTTACAAACAAATTAAGTTATATCCTTACCTTTACTTTATTTTTCTTAGACGTGTGATTTGTAATGTTACTATATAAGGACCAAAATAGTAAAAGTACTAACAGAAATAAGACAATTTAATTTAGAAGACCAAGGCTCTCTCAAATAGGCAAAGTACAGAAACCATGGGATTGTTCTGACATCACAAATATTTAAAGTTTCTGTGCGAAAAAGGGATCAGTAATGCCAGAAGCATTTTGAGTAAGGAAATAGGATGTTCACAAAGGGGAGTATTGCCAGTCTCAAAAATCCAGGGATGACTGATAGCTGTTCCAGCCGGGTTTTAAAAATGTTACACTAAGTGAGACAGTCACAGAAGCACGAACACTATGTGATTACACTCACATGATGGGCCTTCACCAGCCCAGTTGGAGAGGCAGAAAGCAGATCCGCTGATACAAGAAAGGGAGAAGGAAACTGGTGACTCCCATTCTGTGACACAGTTCTCAAAAGTGGGTAGAACTCCCGCCTTGCATGCAGGAGAGTTGTGAACACTCAATGGCATCGAACTTTATACTTACAATGGTTTAGATGGAAACAACTATGATACCTGTTTAAATTCCACAATTTAAAAAAGTTAGGAAAGGCAGCATTATGGTAGAAGTGGTTGCAAACAGAGTATCATGATTTGGGACTGAACAGAGTTTCTGCTGTGCATAAAAATAAAACAACCATAGGGCAGAGAGATAGCTCAGTGACTAAAGGTGCCTACACAGGACCCACATGGTGGAAGGAAGGCACCAAATCTCTTAAGTTTTCTTTGACTTCCTCCTGCCCACTATGGCATGAACAACCCCCCATAATATATAAATGCAATAAAAATGTATTAAAGAATAAGAGTAACCAACTCAATGTAAGAACAAGTGAAGGGAAAACAGGTTGTTGTAGAACACAAATGATTCCTAAATACATAGAGAAATGAAATTATAGTAGTAATTAGCAAAGTGCAAATTAAAATGCTGTACTGGATCTTACCCACTTACACATTTGAAGATGCATATATTTATGTTAACTGTGGCGAGGGGTGTCAGAATTCCATACGTTGACTTGTACACTTACCTATGAAGTGGAGGTGTGTGGGAGGCCCTGTTGTCCCTAAAAAATCTCACCTGGGGTTCCACACCCTAGCAATTCTACATTTGAGTTCAAAGACCAATCTTCCTTGAGGCATTGTTGCTAATTCTAAATAAATTTTTGAAAGCATAACACTCATCAATCAGAAGAATGGTAGATAATTTTATTCTGTTTCTGCTTTGGGTTAACATGAAGTCCTTGCCAAAATATCTATGTTCATATATGAAAAAGCTTTTCAAATTGGATTGTAAATAAGGAAGCTGTACACTACGGACAGCAAATTTACTTATTTAAAGATACTTCAAAAACCTGTGTGCATTCTTCAAACCTTTATAAACAAAAGTATCTTGTAGTGATATTTATCATATGTTATGACTTGAAAGTGATGTTGGGGTGTCAAGGGGGTGAATGGTAAACTCATGAGAGTTATTCTATATTGTCAACTCGACTGAATTCAGTGTCTCTTAGGAGAAACATCTCTGGGTGTGTCTCTTCAGGGTGTTACAAAAAGGGGTAACTGATGAGGGATGACCCATCGTTAATGGGGGTGATACTATTCCAAGGGCTGGCATCCCATATGATATGAAAATGACAGAGGGGGCAATAGGGAAGAGATGCTAGCCGGGCAACAACATTCCTCTTTCCTCTTCCTGATTGCCAACCCTTGCCCAGCTGCGGCATGGCGGAGTCTATCCTCTCAAATCATGAGCCAAACCAACCTTCCCTTTCTTAGGTGGCTTCTTATCCAGTGTTTGACACAACAAACAGAAACTAATCCACCATACTGCATGGTCAATTCAGACTGGTACCAGTTGACAATGATAGACTACGTTTCAGTGATCCACTTCCCTGCTGTCGGAATATCAGCAGCTGGTTGTTGTTTGTGTTACTTCAAAACTACACCAGTCAGATGTAATGTGAAGTAAGTAAACCCTGGAAAAGCAGGACAGTAAAATGTGGGGGGATGGAGACTGAAGCTGGGGTCAGCCCCTGGGGGAGATAAACTCCACTAGGGACAAGGAAGTTTGCTGCAGGGAAGCGTTTGCTCTCCAAAGATCCTGATAAGCTGCTTGTTCTGTTCCCATCTCACACAGGGTGCTACTTGTTTTAGTTTTCTTTCCCTTCTCTCTAAAGGAAGGTTTCCTGTCTAGGGCCAAAACACATCAGCTGGAGAATGCACACTGTGATTTCCTTCAAGAGTCAGCAACCATCCAGCCCAGATCCCACAGGGGAAGCACAGACCATTCTATTGTCAAAGGCAGCACCCTCAGTCACCCTGTTCCTGACTCGGGTCTTTTCTCTGACAAAGCCATGCAGAACATAAGCACCCATGGATTTCCTGTGCAATGGGGAATGGAAGAGGCAGGTGACAATTGGGTGAGGGTGGGGGGGATGGGAACCCGATGACTCTGGTCACCTCCAGCCCATATTCCAAAAAACCCTAGAATTGGAAATAAGCAGAGAGGCCATGAGACTCTGAAGTGAAATCATGATTGTGTCACCTAAGTAACTACTGGACCATCATTGTCACTTTATGTCTCTGGACCTTGGTTTTCTTCATTGATAAAGTGAAGAACACAGTTCTTGGTCAACAGTAATAGAAAACATTATTATTATGTAAACAAGGAAAGTGAAACTAAGTTATAAAAAGTAAGCTGCCCCTGGTCCAAATCTATCTACATCAGGGTTTGGGCCTGTTGCTGCTCCCCCCCCCCCCCACCTTAACAGAGTGCCTTTGGCCTGCACCTAGCTTCGTCTTTTAACTCTGCTGTGCTTATGTCCACCCTTGCATCCAGGTGTCTTGAGAGGAAACAGCTTGATCTCAAAGTGATTTTACAGGTGTTGCGGGCAGCTGCAGTATCCAGGATCTGCCTGAAAGCAATCTCTCTCCCTGTGCCGCTGCTACTCATGCCAGGCAGGGCACCAAGGAAAGAGTGTTAAAGGGAATCGCTGTATGCAGGCTCTGATCCAGCACCTTACTGCTACCGCTCTAGTCTCTAGACACTGACCTATGGCTGGGCATCCTTGACTGTAAAGCACCACTTTCATCCAAGCAGCTTGAGAAAAGGTACCTGCTCACTCACCTGTGCAGAAGCGCTGCCCCCACATCTATCTCATCTGGGTGCTCTCCTCTGAGCTGAGAGGGAAGCACCTATTCCCAGAGAAATGGCAGGGCTGTGTAGGAGTTAAGGGAACACAAGTGGATGGGGCAGCCATCAACTCCTACAGGGTATTTTGGGAGAGAAGCCAAAGCGGGCCCAAACGGGAATCCTAACTCAGTAAACATTTCCCCAACCACTGGAGAGAGAGGCCAGAGGATGCTGAACCTCAAAGCAGGCCTGGACTCAGAGGCTTGGTGCTTCAAGAGGATCTGGTCTTTTAGAGTTTCCCATTTGGTAGGCGGCACTTGTCTGGCTTGAGAGTGCAGTCTCTGGGAGACAAAACCAACGCCGGACAGGACGGTGGAGTGGTGGCTGTGCAGAGCCTGAGCCAGGCTGCGGGGCACCGAAGCTTGGGGCTCGCCCGTCGGGGAAGCGGAAGGAGGGGGCGCACGGGCGACAAGGGTGCCCGGGTCTGGTACTCACCCGCTGGCGACCTGCTCTGGAGCCCGGCTGCTCTTCGGCCTCTCAGGGGCACGGGTGCGGATGTCTGTCCCGGCCTGTGGAGGTGGCCCCGCGCCGGGCTATGAATCAGCTGCGGGGCAAGTGTCCAGGGGCGGGAGTTACGGGAAGGCAACCGGGGTGGGGGGGTGGGGGGAGGGCCGAGGGGCAGCTCTGTTGCAATTTCCCGTCTTGCTGAGCGCTTTTGGCACTCCTGGGACCCACAGGAATTTGCCTCCTAGTCCCAGGGGGGATGTAAGGGGGGAATCACTGGGACCCTGCAATGCCCTGTTCCTGGGATCTGGCAGGCGGGACCGGTGGGAAGGGAAGTGGGAGAGGCCTGGGAAGGAAAAGCTGTGCCCAGAGAGTAGCATCCCGCTTCTCTAGGAGTGACAAGGGAGGAGCCCGGACCTATGCCAGGGGCCAGGTGTTCATGCACATTGCCACCTGCAATGACTGCAAGATCCAACCCTGCGCGATCTGTCAGAAAGTTGCCTGAAAGGACAAACTCTTAGGTCAAACTTATGATCGTGTTAACCTTTCAGCGTTGAGAACAAGACAAACGTGTTGGAACAGCCCTCTAGCCAGCGTGTTTCCCCTGGACAACCTGGAAAACGCCCTGTCTTATCACGCCTCCTGCTGCTACAGACCTGAATGCTTTGTCCACGAAGAGTCCATTTGCTTTCTTTCCTTAAAATGCCTTCAGATCTTAACAGGTCAGGCATTTGAAAGTTTTGACCTCTCTTTATGGTTTTATGGTAGAATGTCCTTAGCCAAGTCGACTTTGGGAACTGGCAGGAAGCGATAGCGACCGTGTGTCAACCTGTTCTCTTCTACCCAAGCCCAGAAGCTGGGAGAACCGCCCACCTGCACAATTACACCTTGTTCCTGGGCAGCTAACACTATGTTCAGTTCGCATTTGGAAACCACCTAAAAGTCACAAATGGAAGTGAGCTGAGAATTGCGATAGATCAGGACGTGGTGAGGTCTTAGAATCAGTAATTGAGTTAATGGGACATTTCAAAACAATGTCAGAAACATTAGTTATTAGAAAAACCTTGCTTCTCACGTCTGTGTATGCTTTTTCCTCTTCCCTAATGACATTTCAGGGAAGACTTTTTTTTTTTTTCTCAAAGATCCCGAATACCTAATACCTAATGGTGCCCCAAAGACTGGAGTACATAGTAAATATTTGCAGACAATTAGGACAAGGTACATCAATTCTAGTGAATAAATTTGCCACACCTTTCATTACTTAGTTTTAAAGAGTCCATTAGTGTGGCCGTGTGAACAGCCTTAGGGATACCTTTGAGCCAAGTTCTCACCCACTGGAAAGGCCTTCTGAGCTATTTAACTAAGAAAGAAAGAAGAAGAAAAAAAAGTGGTGTGTGGGTATATCAGTATCTCCTTGGAAAGGAGAAGTTGAGAGAGGTGTCTATTATAGCAGAAGCCACATTAAATAAAAGCTATGGATGTGAACAATGCTCTTAGCTTTTATGCTTGCATGAGGAGTATATTCTCCCTCAGATCTCCCTTCCCTCATCCACCAGTGTCCTCCAAGCCAGCTCTAATCCCACTTCGTTGTCTTACATGCATGCATGATTTTATGCATCTATGTAAAAATCTAGGGACCATAAACAAGAAAATGATCTGGTGACATTTTTCTTCCTGAGACTGGCTTAATTCACTGAATATTATTATCTTCATTTGTATTCATTGTCCTGTAAGTAATATTGCCTTTTTCTTTCTGTAAGAAAATGTTGGTTTGTGTGTGCAGATGCACATGTTTTTTTGTCACCTATTCCTCTACTGATGGACATCTGTGTCGGTTCTCTAACAGCTACTAAGAACAGTGCTCCAACAAATACTGATTTCTGTGGTATGTTGACTTTGTGTAAATGCCCATTGAATTTGGGCTCCTATTAATAGTATTGTTGGAAGAAACTAAAATGTCACATTTTAGTAATTACTTGTGCTTTTAATCCTAGTACTTGGGAGATAGGCAGGTCTCTGTGAATCCAGGTGAGCCTGGTCTACATAATAGTCAAAAACTAGTGACAACATATAATTCATTTTTGTCCTATACCAATTTCTCAGATATGTGCCTTCATTGAATATTCTAGTTGCTATACACATTGTACATTTGTGCTCCTACTCAGAGAGCAGGTGAAGTGGGTTGAGTATTGTCTTCCTATTTTACCTCAAAGCTCAGAATGTGACCATATTTGAAAACAGAGGTAACTAAGGTTGAATTAAGACAAGGTCACTGTGGATTAACACAATGTAGCCATGTTTATAAGAACATGAAAATCTGGACATAGATAGCCAAGATGCCCGTGGAGACAGAATCTGAACCTATTCCATCTCATACTAAGGACAGGACTAAGATATTGTCCTGTGAGTTCCCAAGAAGGAACCCATGCCAATTATACCTTGGGTCCACTCTCTTGGCCCCCGGAGGTCTGAGAAGATGGACTTTCTGCAGTTAAACGCTGTTGGGTTTGTGCTGCTTTAGCAGCCCAGGAAACATGTTCATAGGTTTTATGCCAAAGGTTAATTTTTTAAAGTGGCCTGAAAATAGCCACAAAAAAGAAGGTGAAAATGCCAGTGACTTTTAAGCTGAAGGTTGTAGTCTCTATCCTTGCTTAGCACAGATATAACTGTATTGCAGAAACACAAATTTATTCTCTTAGCCCTCCTCCTTGGTCCTCTGGCCACCTCTTGATTTTTGTAGGGAGAACCTCTCTGCTCTTCATTTCTCATGTCCCTGGCCCTCTCACCCATTTGTTTGTTTGTTTTGAAACAAGGTTTCTCCATGTAGCCCGACTGTCCTGGAATCCACTCTGTAGACCAGGTTGGTCTCAAACTCAGAGATCTACCTGCCTCTGCGGAGATTAAGGCACGTGTCCCCCCACACAGTGCTTTTCTCTCCATTACCTTCTTGGGCTTCTTATTCTCACTTGCCTCCAAGAACTTGATCCCCTCCCACCACTGATGTTTGCCTCTTCCTTCAAAGTTTCATAAATTATCACATTCATGTATGACATCAACGATCACTTGTGTACAGATGACCTTATATTCTTTTCCACTGAGATTAATTCAGTTGCACTCCAAATCAATTTGTTTCTACATTAAAGTCAGTATGCTCAAATTCAAATTCTGGGTCGTTTCTCACATAATTTCTTTTTCTTCTCTCTCTCTCTCTCTCTCTCTCTCTCTTACAATAAGTGAATGTTCCAACTTTCAGTCATTAGAGTGATAGGCCAGCCTTAACTTAGTGTCTTTTGGAGCCAAAATCCTACAGCGGTCCTATTGTCTGTCTTTGTTTGTCTCCATTGGAGTCACCTGAGGAAGCGCATGCAGGGAATGACTCTACCATATCCAACTTCTCCAGAGGGGAAGCAGACCTACTACTGTCAAGTCATAATGTAGACACATGTATTATATAGTAGATGTACATAATGTGAAAATTCATGTAAAAATTCACCGTTAAGGACAGCTATGGTTTTTTCAACTATTGTAAATAGCTATAATTTCACATGGGGTGATACATCACCAAACTGTTAAATTTGAAATAATTGAAAGTTTTCTGAAAAAAGTACTTTCATAACTCAGCAATAGATAATGGTTTATAATTACCTTCATCTATAAGAATGTTTTGTTTTCACATTTGACATCTCATAGATTGTCTTTAGGCCTCAAGTGAAGCAAACTTCTGCATTAGTAGTGATCTTGATTTTTTTGTAATAAAACTTAATGGAACTTAAATTATGATTTTATCAATCTATCTCTCAACAGTGAAAAAATAATTAGGCTTTCTCCAATTTTCAAAATCTTAATACATGACATAAACCTTAGCTATGGACATCTAAGCCTTCTAAACAGCTAAAAGAAAAGACCAAAATGACAAGGGAAGCTGTTGGATGGGAGAAGGCCACATGGACCCTGTTAGTCTTTCTCCTAAAATTTCCCTACAGAAACCGATAGGCAGTCAGAGGACCAAGTCAGAGAGTAGAACAGAGCAGAGGTGAATTTACATGAGGAAGGGCATCATTTTGTAATTCTCAAAGCATTCTCATTGTAATCATGGTCACATCTTGTTTTAGAGATCACTGAAAACAAGATCAAATGGATATATTTTTTTGATATATTTCTTTTCTTCTTCCATGATCTTTAGGAAAAAAATGTTAACTGTATGTTTTTTAGACAGCTGTTTCTATGCTCTAGGCCTTTGTTGTGGGACTTGACAAATTTGAGTTCAGTAGTGGATGCTAGAAGGCAGATCGCTAGTACAAGGAGAGAAGTTCTTTAGAGAGAATTAGATGGGAACTCGGGGGACTTTTGAAAGCTATTTATAATTGGTCAAAAGATGCCTTGCTATGGTTTTGACCTTAAATAGTTCCCAAAGACCACATGTTAAAGACTCTTTACCACCCAGTGATGCTACTGGAAGAGAGTTGGAGCTTTAAAAGTTGGGATCAATTGAACAAAATGAAGTCACTGGTGTACAACCTTAGAGGGACTATTAGGACCCTGGCCCCTTCCTCTCTCTCTCAACCTTCCAGTCACTATGAGATGAAGAGAGACATTTTCCACCATATGTAGCCACAGAAACATGATGACTATGCCATCAGTGCCCTGAAGTTAACAGGGCCCAGTCATGACTGATCTCTCTGCGATCTCAAATCAAAATGAGTTGTTGATTTCAGGTATTTTGTACCAGCAACTGAAAGCTGACAAAACACAGGCCTACAATTGAATTTTTGAAACCTCTCTCTTTACAGACAGCATGTAGTTGTGGCTTTTTACAAACATCTACTATTAGTTCCTGCAATTTAATTTGATAAATAATTTATTATTCTTATATTTAAGGCCATTGAAAACACACTTATATTTTGCTCACAATTGATTATGTGTTTCTTTTCTTTAATTATTTCATTTGTTTTGTTCTAATTTTGCTTTTCTATTCTTTCCTCTTTTCTTAGATTTGATTAAACTTTTTTTCTTTTAGAGTTCTCCTTTTACCTTTTCGATATGCCTTATTACATCATGCTTCAGTGCTTCTCTACAGATTATAACATATTTAGTCTTCATGTTCACTCTTTTACAAAGTACTGTATTGTTTCGCTCGATAAATGTATTTATTCACACCCTGTATCCTTTACACCACAGTTATAAGGTGTGTTACTTCTATAGACAAGATAAAATGCAGCATGGTAAGTTTTTAAAGAAAATGAAGGAGGTGGGTAAAATGGCTCAGAGGGTAAAGATGCTTGCTGCCAAGGCTTGCCAACTGAGTTAGGTCTCTGTGACCCACACAGAGACTTTTAGATACCCTGCAGTTATAAATCCAAAGCATTTATCCCTTCAAGTGCTCTAGCAGCACAAAGATGGGGAAATGTTGGGGTGGGCCAACTCAAAGCTTGGTAGTTGGTGTTGGTCAGCCTACCAGCTTTCCTGTACCCAGGTCACTAGAGCTGGCTCTCCCCCATGGCCAGGCAAGGGTCTGGATCAGCTCTCCTGCTCTGCCATGTTCATGCCTCTGGGGCTCACTCTCCTCCTACACCCCCATGATATGATGGTCTGTTTAACAGAGCTGTTCAGCTGTGACTAGGGGTGCACCTCCCTGCATCTGTATTTGATCTGTTAAACATCTATCAGTAGGAATGCTAGCTCTTTCCTCTAAGTTTTTCGACTTAGTTTCCTATCACTGTAACAAAAATCTGAGATAGTCAACTTATAAAGAGAAATACTTTGGATTTTTTAGTTCAGTATCAGTGGGGCTAAGTGAAGATAGGCCTATGTCAAAGCCATATGGGAATGTGACTAAACAAACGGCTCCCTTCTTCAAAGAGATTGAGGGGAAGGAGTCCCACTGTCCCCTTCAAGGCACACCCAATGAACTAAACCTTTCTATGAAGCACTAACTATTACAGGTCTCAATGCCCCTATTACTGTGGGAATCAAGCCTTTAATGCATGGGTTTCAAGGGGACACTCAATATACAAACAATAGCAGGAAACAATAGCCTAACTTTCTCTTTCTTTTTCAAACACTGGAATATTTTTATCCTGTACTTAAACATGAAAGTGGATCAAGGCAAACCACATAAAAATCTGCTGAAGTCACACAAGGTTCAATGTATAAGGGCTAAACAACTCATTGCAATGAAGATGGATAAACATTAATAGCACTGTACTATAAGGGAAGTGCTTTAAACAATAAAGGGGGAAGTTAAACATGTTACTATTTTTCCCCATTGAACTCTGTGTGAGTAATAAATAGTGCTTGAGGAAGTAATGAGCTATACTTGATTTTTGTGATTCCATTTATGATTAAGTTAATTGGGCTGCAATGCAAACTTTCTGAACTTACTTGACTCTCTACTGCATCTTATTAGCCCCTTTTATCTGGCACGAACACAATAATACTCTTGTTCATTGCAGAATATTGCTATGATGATGCTTTCAACTTTTTAAATTTGCATACCCTCAGGGGAAGTGTGTGGGAAACCTACTGGGGAGAAGTGTTAGAATTTAGTGTAGAACAGGCAAAAAAAGGCACACCCAGGAAAGAGGAATTCAATGCCATCCATTTTCTTAGCTCTTACAAAACAAAGTAATCATAATTTTGGTTATATAAGCAGACAGTAGGAAGCTAGGGTGGGGGCATGGAGGATGGACCTATTCCTTATAATCAGCTCTGCTCATCCTTGAGATTTAAGATGCCAAATTGCCAAATGAAAAAGTGGAGACATCAGGCCTTTGTTGAGGCTCATTAAGAGAAAGCTACTTCTTTTTCTTTTTCTTTTTTTTTTTACTTTACATATCGATCCCAGTTCCCTCTCCCTTACATCCTCCCATGCCCCCTGATTTCTCCCCTCCCATCGCAGTCCCTACCCACTGCAGAGGGAGGGTGAGCCTTCCAGGAGGGATCATCAAAATCTGTCAAGTCATTTGGTGTAGGGCCTAGTCCTCCCTCCTGTCTCTAGGTCAAGGGAGTATCCCTCCATGGGGAATGTGCTCCCAAAGTCCTTTCAATCTCAGAGAAGGGCATTTAAGGAACCTTTTCCACTATTGCTCAGATTGTTAATGGGGGTCAATCCTTGTATGTCTCTGGACATTTCTCTTCAAACCCTCTATTATGGTATCTCTTTTCTTCCTCTCGTCTATTCATTCCCCAACTCAATCTTCCTGGTCCCTCATGTTCTCCTCCCCCACCCCCACTCATCTCCCCTTCTCTTTATCTGGAAACAACCTAGATGCCCCACAACTGAAGAATGGATAAAGAAGATGTGGCACATTTACACAATGGAATACTACTCAGCGGGGGGAAAATAGAATATTGAAATTCGCAGGCAAATGGATGGAACTAGAAGAAACCATCCCGAGTGAGGCAACCCAGTCACAAAAAGATGAACATGGTATGTTCTCACTCATGTATGGATTTTAGACATAGAGTAAAGGATCATCAGCCTATAATTCACACTGCCAGAGAAGCTAGGGTACAAGGAGGGCCCTAAGAGTTTCATACAAAGTCCCCCACAGAAGGGAAAAGGCAGAAGATCTCCTGAGAATATTGGGAATGGGGGTAGGGGTGGGGGCAGTAAGTGGAGAAGGAGTTAGGGGAAAGCTACTTCTTGAACAAAAGAAGTAACTCTGAGCCTGGTGGTGATGGCACATGCCTTTAATCCCAGCACTCAGGAGGCAGAGGCAGGTGGATCATTGTGAGTTCAAGGACAGCCTGGTCTACAGAGTGAGTTCCAGGACAAGCTCCAAAGCAATACAGAGAAACCCTGTCTCAAAAGCAAAACAAACAAACAAAAAGCCAAAAACCACAACCAAAACAAAACCCCAAAACTCTGAATTCTGCCTGTAGCCCTGGGTAGAGAACTCTCTCAAGAGAGTTTTATCCCATCTCTTAAGAGTTAATCCAACTGGGGCTGTCAATCACTTGACCATAAGACCACTCCTCAGGGAAGTCCATTCACCTGAAGGCATATGCTGAGGAGAGGAATAGTTACTTCCTTAATTAGATAATCCACTTTCACTCCCTTAGCTCCCACTTCAAGGCAGCTGCTTATAAATCCTCATTAAGGTTGTCTGCTCCACATTCTAACTCAAAGAGGGCAAGTCTTCCTTTTCCCCCATCCTCCCCCTTCTTGGTCGCAAGACAAACCCTCAGCATGCTTGGCCCTACTCTCACTCTCTCACTCTCCAAACTCCACCCACCTACTTCCTCCAGCTCTTGCTGACCTCCATTGAGGAACCTGCCTGTCATTCTTGGATCCTAATTGAAATAGAATGACTTTTTCTCTTCATTTTTTTTTTTCTTTTTGTATTGAACATTTTGTTTGTTTGTTTTCACATCCCAACCAAAGTTTCCTCTACCTTCCCTCCTCCCAATTCCCCCTAGCTTCCCCACAACCCCCATTCACTCCTCCTCTACCGTTTGTCTTCAGATACAAACGGGCCTCATGTGGCTTGCAGAAGCCAGAGGAGTCAAGGACATCACAGAAAACCTACCAAAACAACTAACCTGGCCTCACAGAGACTGAACTGACAACCAGGGAGCCTTCATGGGACTGACTGACCTAGGCCCTCTGCTTACATATTACAGTTGTGTAACATGGTCTTCTTCTAACAGTGAGGCCAGGGGCTGTCTCTGATTCTGCTGCTGGCTTTGGAACCCATTCTCCCTATTGGATTGCCTCATGCAGCCTTAATAGAAGAGGAGGTATACCTTGGCTGGCTGATGACTATGGTACTCTATTCTCCTCTCTCTCTCTCTCTCTCTCTCTCTCTCTCTCTCTCTCTCTCTCTCGGTTTTTTGAGACATGGCTTCTCTGTGGCTTTGGAAGTTGTCCTGGAACTCGCTCTGTAGACCAGGCTGGCCTCCAACTCACCTACCCCTGCTTCCCGAGTGCTGGGATTTAAGGTAGGAGCCACCAATGCCCAGCTTCTTTTATTCTTCTTATCCACTCCCCTTCCATCAGTTATAGAGATTTTATAATGTGCTTGCCTTGTGTTTTCTCTCTCAAATGCTAATAAAATGGTCCTCAAGCTTCCTTCTGAGTCTGTTTTTAAATCCTTTGATTTACAAGATTATGAGTCCAAAACTGGAACACCAATTCCAAGTTAACAGTAAGATCATGTCTTCTTAGAAATTATTGGAGCATGAGCCTAAAGAGGAAGGCATTAATTGTTTCCAAAACGAATGATTTTTTTCTGAATACTGTTCTTGTTCTCAGAAACAAAAATACAGAGTTGTTTAGTTGACTGGAGATTTAGGCTTACAGCATTCATGCTTACCAAATCACAGCTTTCATATGCACACAGTGCTTATCAGAATAGCATTGTGTATAATAGCAACTCAAAACAGAGTTTCTGAGCAGTGGGTGGAGCATGGCATCCCAGCAGACATTGCTATGGTCCCCAAGCCTGGAGGCAGATGGTACTTCTCAGCTCAGCAGAAGTTGGTATTAAATGAGCTATGAGAGCCACAGTAGACCTGGAGAATTCTCTTCAACTCTTAGCCAAAGGGGCAGCCATTCCAGGCACAGAGGAAGAGCCAAATTCAGGGAAGTAGAGTTTACTGGGGAGTCTAACCCAGGCCTGGCTGAATAGTACAGTTTTTTTTTTTTTTTTTTTTTTTTTTTTTTTTTTGGTGCGTGGGGGGAGGTGAATAAACTTTCTTCACAAACAACATATTGGCTTTTACTGTTTTAAAAAGTCAACATTTAGGCCAGGCTTTGGTAGAGCAGACCTTGAATCCCAGCACTCAGGAAGCAGAGGCAGGTGCAAGTCTATGAGTTCAAGGCCAGCCTTGTCCACAGAGCCAGCCCCAGAACAGCCAAGGCTGTTACACAGAGAAACTGTCTCAAAAAACAAAACAAGTCAACAACTCTATTTTAAAGATTTGAACAGCATTTATTTATTTATAAGTACATGGGTACTCGTATCTGTGGGGTCAAGAAAATGACACTGGATTCCCTGGAGTTAGAGTAACAGCTATTTGTGAGATCTTAAAAGTGGGGGTCAGGAACCAAGTCAAGCCTTCTACAAAAGCAGAAACACTCTAAACTTCATAGCCATCTCTCCATCCCCGGAGACAAGGAATTTCCTGGGAATTCTGTCACTGCCCATGGAAGTCACCTTACTTTCTCCAAAGAGGAAGTTCAAGATTTCTCTGAAAGATAGGTTACTTTAAGAGAATTGGTGCTTAATTCAGTGAGTTGTGTTAACAGCTGAAAATTATTTTACTTGAGCTTCTCTTATCTGTTTGGATTAAGGACTCATGGAGGGAAAGTTCAAAGTGCAGGGTGGATGAACTACCTGCCTTGGGTGCCTTGGGGGAGCTGCAAGTCAGTGCCCACCCACACCTGTGAAGTGAGCCTGCAGCCTTGGAAGCATGCTTGAAGTTCTCAGCTCTAGCAAGGTACAGCTGTGGGTCTTTACTGGCAGAGAAATTGCTGGGCACCAGGTTCACCCACAGGGGTTTGGTGCCTGGGCCAAGAGGATGGTGGAGATTGCTAGTTCTAGGCTACCAAGAGCACTTGACTTCTGGATGGATGGAGAGGAAAGCCTGCAGCAATCTTCTCAGCCTAGGGACACCATCATTGATCCTGTGCTCTCTGGGCAAGGACTACCAGCACACAGCTGCTGCAGGGAGACCTAAGACATTCATTTCGCACCAAGGGCTATGTAGAAATTGCCGCCGATGTCTCAAATGATGCTCCATTTAATAAACATCAGGATGAAGTGGTGATTGTGAAGAATAACAATACTTTTTCATGTGTGAACACCATTGGTTTCACTTGCTGCAAGGGTTCCTGTGATGGCTAACATTGTTTGTTAATTCACTCAGATTTGGATCCAACTAAAGACATGCCTCTTTGCAGGTCTCCAAGGACATTTCTAGGAAGGCTTGACTAAAGGAGACCAAACCTGTCCTAATTCACTTAGATTTGGATCCAACTAGAGACATGCCTCTTTGCAGGTCTCCAAGGACATTTCTAGGAAGGCTTGACTAAAGGAGACCAAACCTGTCCCAGGGGGTCACCTTCCTGAGGGTGGCTCAGCTACAAAAAGGTCCGAGAGAAGGGTAGTGCTGCTTGTTTGCCCTGCTGTGGCATCTGGATGCTGAAGTCTTCTCTTCTGATTCTGCCGCTGCCATCCTATGTCACCATCAGAATCCAGCTTCCTCAGCTGTTCTTCGCTCCATTTCATGTGGATGTGAACTTAATTCCTAGCGATGGAGTCTATTTAGACATCATTTATAGTTAGCTAAAAATAACTAGCCACGGGGCAAGCCCTCTTGTCTTCCTGACACATTTTAGTGGCGGCACTAAAGTGAATTGTCTGCAACGTAAGGAATGAACAACCACAGCCACTGAGATGACTGAGGTCCCCGGCAAGGAGTGGCTGGCATCCTATGATCATCAGTAGAAGGGCATGGGGCACTGAACCATTTTCCCCATGTTTCCCCCTGCAATGGAAAGGGTATGGTGTTAGAAAAGGTCTGTGCAGTATAGACATTGCTCTATGAATTCCAAGTCCCCCAGGCTCTGGCTGTTTATTAACCTCAAGTGACATGTTATTTGCATGTAGTTCAGTTCTCAACTCTTTGCTGTAGCATTACTCCCAAGGGGATAGCTGTGTTTTTAATTTTACAATGAGTAATCTTCTTTTCATTTGTTTAAAAAAATAAAGAGCTATTTTATTTGTTGTTGATTTTGAATGTGGGTTCTAGAGAGTGGATGTAGGTCATCACTGAGTTCCCCAGATACTGTTCTTCCTCGCTAGACACCCTCTATCTTTTAAATTTTGAGTAAGAGAACCAGTTCTGAAATTGTTTATGAACTCCTTTTCATGTCAACATGTAGGGAGGCAGGCGTCTGACACTTGGTGAAACTATTGCTCTGTTTTGAGTGTGCGTACTCCAGCCTCTCCAAAGCCACTGTTTTACGGATGCAGGGCTTTTTAACTGATGCTGCAAATAACTTCAGTTATTTAATTTTCCTCTCAGAAGGTTATTGGAACTCGGTGTGTTATGTGAAAATGCCTCAAATAATTTTTTTTTAATCTTAAGAATAATTTTCTCAGTTTTTCCCGGAGCATTTGAGAGCATCCATCTCTTTCAGGTTTGCAGATCCCAGCTTCCAGGGGCCTGACAGAAGACAGAATGAGCTGAGGCTCTACCATCAGGATTAGGCCCATTGGTAGGGACAAGCTGGACTGTAGGTTTGTCTGGGAAAATGCACTGAGGCTTCATTTCCCTTCTGGTCCACGTGGCTCCTATCTTCAGTTGATCCTGTGCAGAGGATATAGACACTTCACTCCGTTTATCTAAAACTTTCCTCTGGCAGTGTAGTATGGACTAAGCTAAAACAAAAATACCCCAGCTCCTTCACAGAAGCAGAAGGTGATTGTCCCACAGACTGTGTGACTTTTCTGAGCCACTGATCCCATACCTTATGCAGGGTTACTGCAATGCTTGCTTTACCTGAGGCTGTCCTACTTCCTGCACTCTGGTACCAGTTTGCGTATGAGGGAGGGAGATGGCAGAGGTGGGCCATTGTTTCCCTTCTACTCCTCCTTTGCATTTTCATGTCTGCCGTTTCTATGGTGTTTCGGTGGTTCATTTGAAGTTCCTTTTAAAACATAAAGAACCAACTTTAATTAGCTCATTTCACATTCAGACATTGCCTAAGCATTAGACTTATGTTTGATATTTTAAAGTGAAGATAATCAAGAACATTCCATCAGAAGGCCAAAGATATTGCCAGCTATATAGTCACTATTTTGAGATGATTTACAATCCTTTTGAACATCTCCCTGTTATGCACTGTCTAGAAATGGTCTTAAGATTTCTGATGTGTCCACAGGCTATAGTATATGAAAGTACTCATCAGTACAAGAAAGTAGCAACAGCACCACTCCCCTCTCAATTAATGCTCATATCCATGAAGCCAAGTCCATTTGGGAGATTTTTAAGAATCTGACATATTTAAATATATAATTTAGTTACATGTTTTGAACTTTGGGTGTGTTCTTGGAATTCATTCTGTCCTAATTACTGAAGTGTTGTAGTTTTTTTTTTTAAAGGCTTGATGCCAGCTATACCAACAGATTCTGAATGCCACCTGGAGATATGACACTAAATTCTATAGGAAATGAATGCAAGCTTGCCATGACACAAGCATGCTACTGTTTTTAGAAAAGAGAAACAGAGCATATGAAAGAATAAAATGTCGCTAAGTGAGGGAAGGAAGTTAGTTTTCTTTTTAGAGGATTGTGAATGGCTAAAGGCCAGGGGACAGTTTCAATTCTACCATTTATATCTACTGAGTTTTGATTCATATGAAAGTAATTTTCAAATTATAATCCAGGCCTGGAGATGTAGCTTGGTCTTAGCATGTACAAAGCTCTCTATTGGATTCCCAACATGGCATAAACCATATGATCATATCGATGCCACATGCTTGCAATCTCAGCATTCAACATTCAGGAGTCTGAGAAAGGAGAATCTGACATTCAAGGTCCTCTTCCACTATGTAATGAGTTCAAGGCCAGCCTGAGATGTTACAGAAGAGACCCTGTTACAAAAAAAAAAATATTACTCTGGTCCTAGATTCTCAGTTGGCTGAAGAGGAACAATTATTAGTTTGAGGCCAACTCGGGCTATATAGTGAGAACCCGTCCCTAAAACAAATTAAACCAAACAAAAGCAAATTTTATGACTGGCAAAGGTCAAGTCCAGCTTACAGTACCATATACTATAGGTGTAGACTAAATTTACTAACAAGTTGTTTCCATGTAACACAGGGAGACCTTGGTGCCAGAGAGGCTACGGTCACATGTAGGCTGTGCAGAAGCAGTCAGGCCCCCAGGGCCTGGTCACAGTTCTAGAAATCATATTCCTAGAGAACACTGCATTGAGAGGGGCCCATTGCCTGAAGCTTCAGAGGCCACTCAGTAGATATATTTTCTTGTTTCTATCTGCTTCTATAACTGTTTTGTTTTTGTTTAAGAATGTATTTCTGTAGAAAATGATAAAAGTTTATGAAAATGGGAACAAAATATTAATTTTTCACCCAAAATCGCAAAAAGTAACCCAATTACTTCTTATTTCTCATAGCAATGTAATTGGAAATAGACAATGCAGTACTATTCATTTATGACAATGGAAGGTTGGGAACAACTTGCCAAGACTTGTGTTCACGTTATCAGACCAGGTCAGCAGCACACAGACATGTCTCCTCCCCAGGTTGAAGTCTGACACCACTGTGGCAGGTAGGGGCTGAAGGAGCTAGTTGTTTCTATATTTGTAGTCATACCATCTAGAACAGTGGCTTTCAGAGTTGGGAGCAGTAGGTGAGAGGTTTGGAGGCTGGCAGGAGTCATCTGAAGGCTGGAGCAGGTCATTGTCACTCGTATTTCATTGGCTGGCACACAGACACATTGCTTCAACTAAGATGCAAGGGGGTCTGGGAAATGGAAACATTCTGTGTACCTCAAAAGAATAAGGATGAACAGAGTGAGTGAACATACTGTCTAGGCAAAGATGGAGCTCTGCTAAAATTAGTGATACATTTTTAGTAGTGCAATATAATTTATTCATAAAACTACATTTCTGAAATGCAGTTAATGACAGGAAAATGTCAACAATAATTGAGAAGAGCAAGAAATAGACTCCTGTCACTCTAATTTTGGGAAAGAATAATAGTATCTTGCCTGCATATTCATGCTATTAATAAGAACTAGGAGAGAATATAAAAATATAATTTATGCTCCTTTAGATGATTGAAGTTATATGTTAGTTTATGTATTTTATACTCTCCAAGAAATTGCTAAATTTTCCAAAAAATCATATTTCTTTGAAAAAAACCAATGTTTTATTTTCTTACATTGTGTGTGTGTGTGTGTGTGTGTGTGTGTGTGTGTGTGTGTGTGGTGTCACATTGTCTGTAGAAGCAAGAGTAGAAGTTGTGGATGTTTCATTGTGTGGGGTCATGAGGCTGAGCTGAGGTTGTTAAGTTTTTTTGTCACCTGTCCTTATCTCCTGAAGTGTCTTTGCTGACTTCCAGTTTATGTTTTTTATTTCCTTTTTTACATCAACTACACTTCAGACTAGGCCCCGTGCATGGGGATAGTTGGCTAGTGAAAAACAAACTTGATACTTTTGTGGACTTCTTGCTTCACTTTGCTTTGTCTTATTTGGTTTTCTTTCCTAAGTGAAGACTAAATCGCCAGTGGGAGTGGAGCTGATGTCAAATTCCTCTAAGTAGGAGGTAGGCATTTAGTTAGATGAGGAACTTCTAGGAGCACTGGAAGTGTTCCGTCAGCAGAGGGCAGCACTATTTCAGTCCTTTTTCAGAACTTTTCTGAACTATCTCGATGCATTCCTCCAGAAGTTGAAGCCAAAACCTACTCAGGGCAAGATTGTCTCTAAATTGTGCACATTTTGTTTTTCTGAAAAAAAAAAAAAAAAAAAAAAAAACAAGTAAGCAGTCAGGTCTGGCCTTAAGGAGGCTCTAACTGGAAGCAGACAAGAGCTAACCTCCATGCAGGGAACATACAGCATAGGAGTAGTGTTTTAGCAAACAGACAGCCACAGCCACAGTCTGATTGCAAGAGAACCTAGACCTAGGACTAGGCCAAGTCCAATATGGAAGTGCTTTCCAGAAATCACATTTGGTTTTTTGTTTGTTTGTTTGTTCTTGTTTTTGTAAACTGAGACTGCTGATTGAAAGACATTATTCAAAATATCTGTGCAGGGCATAGAATTGTGACAAATTCTCAGTAGGCAAAATATACTCAGCTGATTAAAATCAAGAAAACTTGCTAACAATGTCTTTATAATCTACTGTATTAAAGCAGTTTATAGACGTGACCATGTCTGGTGTTGATGAGAGCCTGTGTTGGCAGCTAATTCTGAAATGCAACAAGTAGGAATATAAATTAGTCTTTAATCAACTTATATTTTAATGTGTACTTATTTTAATGGAGAAATTGTGCATCCCAGAAGCTTCTTTGCTCCCAAGGCAACTCACTCAGCAAAGATATTGTGGGCAGGGTAGAAAAGTCCCTGCTGTTCACCACCCATGCACTTGACTTGACAGCCAGGCTGGTAACATCCAAATCCATGTAGAGAAGACAAACTCATCTCATCCCAAGGAGAGCAGGGGATGGAAATAAAGAGGACAAAAGAGCCCCCTAGAGGCTGCATTTTAGAAAGCCAGCTACTGAAGTAATTTACTTTAACCTTAATTGTAGAGAGCAAAGGTACTTAGCTACCTATTCCAAGAGACAGCCTCTGCTTGACTTTGTCCCCTTCAAAGCATTGAGTATATTTCAATTTCATTTTGATTGACTATGAAAGAAGTACACATGCATTGACATTTGCTGAAAAGTAAAGACAACAGCTCAGAACCATCAATACTGTAATAAAGAGTTGGGCAATGGGTTTGTGCCCTGCAGTAGAGAGCAGACTCAACTTCTAATACAGCATGGAGAAGTGGGACTCCATGGCTAAGATGAAGAGTGGAGTCAGTGGATGGAAAACTACTGGGGGGGAAATATAGCATTCTGCTAGATTGACCTCACAGTGTTCTTGCTGAACCTGGGTGATCACCTGGCATGAAGGAGGCAGAGGCACGTGATCAGGCAGACCAGCTTCCAGGAGTCGGCTGTTTTGACACAATAACTTGGCAAGATACTTTGATAAAACTGGATTTTGCAAAGAAGTACACACCTGTGCTAGGGTGAAGGGTCATGGATATGACTAAAGTTTGGCTAAGAGTCTTAATCATAGTGCATGGATGCAGATAGTCAAGAACCCAGGCAAATTTTTCACAGAAGGCATATTATGAGGATCCTCTCCCCTATGAAAAACAGAGGACTCAAAATTAACTTTTAAAATGACCTTGAGTAATAAAAGACTGAGCAAACAGTTAGAATCACATAGATAAGAGAGAATAGAGGTCCCCCAAAGCAGCCTCTACATCTATGAAGTGCTTATTCCATGCTGGTGATGACTATTCTGTACACCAGTGGCAAATGCTGCACCACTCAACTCCAAAGAACCTTCATTCACATTAGCAGAGGCTTTATGGTCCACAAATTCCATTTTCTTATGTGTGCAATGGCTGAGACACACTGTGTACTAGCTGGGAGCCTTGGCAGAGTGCATTCAACCACAGAACAACTCAGCGACTCTGAGTTCTTGCAGCTTATCAAGCACCTATCAAGGAGGATGGATGTAGGCAGAGGTCCAGCCTTTGCTTTACTGGCTAAGTCCCAAGCCTAGGCTGTTCTAGAAATATAGTCTTGGTATAATAGGCACAAAGGTACATGCAATGGTCCATTCCAATTGTCAATTTGAGATCTGAAAGATGAGTCTCTGAACATGCCTTAGGAATTATCTTGGTTAAGCCAGTTGATGTTAGAAGACCCAGTCACTTTGAGTGGCACCACCAGCCTCTGGAATGGAATCCAAGACTGTATAGGAAGGAGGAAAAAAGCTGAGCATAAACATTCATCACTTTCTGCTTTTAACTGTGGATGCAATGAAACTAAGGGCCTCAAGATCCCACTGCAGGACTTTCCCTCTGTGATGTTTTTGTCCTCCAACTTTTCTCTGAAGTTGAATATTTCATCACAACAACAACAAAAACATAGCTCTTAAGTGCTGGTGGCCTTGTGTGGGTAGAACATAATCCCCTAATAGTTCTGTGAGGTAAACTAATGACAAAGATTATCCCAAGATCCACAGAGAGTGCCAAGGCTTGGTTCACATGGTTAATTTTCTCCTAAAATTGTAACATTGTGATAATTAAGATATGGGCTGGAGAGATGGTTCAGCTGTTAAAGGCTAGGCTCACAACCAAAAATATGATAATTAAGATGTAATATTAGAATAACATAACTATTTCATTTGAACTTATTTTTATAGCACTATACAGGAACACAGCATGACGGGGCAGCAGTCAGTGGTAAATTAGTCAGTGGACTCTAATGGTAGATCATGGAGAATAGGTGAGGTGATTTGAAAGAAAATGAAGAAAAGGAGATATAACCTTTTTGGAGGAATTCTATTACTGTGGGGATGAGCTTTGAGGTCTCTTGTGCTCAAGCTATACCCAATGAGACAGTTCACTTCCTGACACTTGTGGTTCAATGTATAGCTCCTCCATGTTCAGCTTCTTTTCCAGTACTATGTCTGCCTGCATGCCACTATGTCCCACCATAATAATGATGAACTAAACCTCTGAAACTGTAAGCCAACTAATTAAATGTTTTCCTTTATAAGAGTTGCAGTGGTCATGGTATCTCTTTCTTTACAGCAATAGAAACCCTAAGACAATAGGCATACTTTTTTTCTAAGGGGATAAAGATCGTGGGAACACACCCAGGCACTGTGTAGTCTTGGTCCAGAGTCTCCAAATGTCAAGGGACACCAATAATAAATGTTTCTATATTGGGTTTGAGTCAGAGGATACTGGTAACAGGAAGAGAACAAATTGTGGAGGCCATACCAGGACACCATGGTTACAGTGAAGCCACCCTGAGTGGACTGTGTGACAGTGGTCTAGGGCATTGGTGTGTCTTATGTCCAATGTATTATTTCAGGTTTCATCTGCTGGAGAGAGAAAGCTTTTCCACTATACCCTCAGGTTCAGTATATGGAGAACTGTGGGTTAAACTAACAGAAGGAGAGACCAACGGAGAAACATGCAATTGTTAAATTAATATTTAGGGAGAAAGATGTTGTTAGAAAAGAAGCAAAATTCAAAGGACGGTTAGGTCCATGCATTGTTATATCATCTCACAAGGTCAGGTCTTGAAAAGATCAGGAAGTACATGGTGGGAGCGGCTGGAGAATGAGGCTATTTTTATAAGGTTTGTTTGTGCCAACTCTGTGTATCTGGTGTTTCGGGCACTTCACAAAAAGAACTTTACACATCTATGCCTTGCCTTTAAGCAGAGAAAGAAAGAGCACAGACCTCTGCCTGCATCTGTTGATTGATTTACTATTGCCTTCAACTCAGAATAATCACTTTACTTAGCATGTGCAAGATCCTCTATCTCCAATAACACAAGGGAATAAAAAAACAGAAATCCAAAACCTATGTCAAAGTGGCATATCCTGACCCGTTCAAGCCTAAACCAAGATACAAGTTAATTGGAGTATATGCATTGTACATATGCTGGTTCACATAAAAACTTTTTCATATAAGTATATAATATACTATGACCATGTTCTCTTTAATATGTTCATCCTCTCCCTTTTTAATCTCCCCATTCCTGCTAGCCAACATCATTCCCCTCTTTACTTTTGATTTTACTTTTACGTAATATACACATACATGATTTTTTGTTTAATGTAAAATCTAGTACCCATAAATCATAGAAAATGTGTGATAGTTGTCTTCCTGAGTCTGACTTGATTTTTCTAATATGATAATCTCCAGGCGCATCCATTTTTATTTTCTTTCGATAGTGTAGAGCAGAGAGATGGGGCAGTTCCAACATGCTCAACAAGATCTCTACAGTGGGCTCTTTCATATGTAGTAGAAGAAAGGGGGTGGAGTGAGAGCCTTGGTTCAGCCCTAACCACATCTGCTCTGTAGAGATGTGTTTTCATTAGTCCATCAGGAGTTTTAATTTTTTTGTTATGGAAATTTGGTACCCAGTGAGGTAATATGGGGAATTGACCCAATCTATTAGGTAGGTCCTATTACAGGATACAACCACAGGGTGCCTCCCCTAGAAGGATTTAATGTATACTCCAAAGGTAGTTCTCACAAGAGTCGGTTATTATAAAAAGCACAAACAACCTCCAAATCTTTCCTATATCCTCTCCTGCTATTGATTGCCCCTTTGTGATGTCATATTTCCTTGTAATGGAGATAAATTACCCCATGTGATGTCATAAGCCATGCTGTAATGGAGCTGTATCACTCCCAGTGATATCATAGGCCATCTTGTGATAGAGATAGATTGCCCCATGTGATGTCATTTGCTTCCTAGTGATAGAGTTAGGTCACCTCCTGTGACGTCATAGGCCATCTTGTGATGGTACTAGATATTATGAGAAGTTTAATAGGCGAGGCTTCTGGATTTTCAACATTAAGCCTTTAAATAGTAAGGTAACTAAATTTCTTTTCTTTATAGCCTTAGGTATTTTGTTACAGCAATAGAAAAATGAACCAGTGTACTGGGTGGTTTTGTGTCAACTTGACACAAACCAGAGTCTTCAAAGAGGAAGGAGCCTCAGTTGAGAAAATGCCTCCATGAGATCCAGCTGAAAGGCATTTTCTCAATTAGTGATCAATGGGGGAAGGCCCAGCACATTTTTTCTGTGGTGCCATCCTCTGGCTTATGGTGGCACACACCTTCATACCAACACTCGGAAGGCAGAGGCAGGTGGGTTTCTCTTTGAGTTCGAGGCCAGCCTAGTTTACATAGCAAGTTCCAGGACAGGTTCCAAAGCTACAGAGAAAGCCCGTTTTTGTAGTGAGATACTCACTTGTCTGCACCTGTGGCACAGACCATGCCCATTGGGGGGGCTCTTGCTTGATCAAACCATGTTAGTCTGGAAGGAATGCACAGCTTTTCATTTTCTGTAGAAACAAAAATAGAAATCCTTTTCCCCAGTAACCTGATACTTTTACTTATGTTCAAGACATTTTGTATATTGATACAATTTAGGATATTTTTATCATGCTGCACTGTATAGTTCTACCTCTGGTCTAGACATTTCTACTCTACCTCTGTTTTGGGGATTTACATGTATATATATGTACATAGTTATATTGTTTAGATATTTGTCCCTGCTTTACTCAGGGAAGTTTCAATCAGTTTTATAGCTAGGTTCCTGGGTATTACAGATTATCTTCACCCATGTTTCCTATACCTGTGAGATTAGTCAGACATAGATGCTTAATTTTCAAACACTTCATAGACATGCAGAACATGGTATTTAAATGTTTTAATATTAGTACTTCATGGCCATGAGACACTATTGCTCCTGACAGCACCATGCACTTTCCTGAAAATATGTTGGATACAGTTGTCGTTCCTTCTGGAGTCCATTCTCGCTTTGGCTAATGGCCTCTTGGGCAAAGAACTGCCCCCACCTGAACCACTGATTTGGATGTGTGGTCCTATGTGCTTGCAGGAGACAAATATAGAAGACTGCTGAACCTAGCCAAGTTAGGGTAAGACAGCCTTTCTACCTCCCTGCTTTTGTTGTGGTCTGTCAGGTACTCTAGTCTAGGCCTTAGCCAAAACTGGCTGTACCAAAGTTGCCGTGACACCTTGGGTGACTGACTGTCCTGGTAGCCTGCTGTTTCTGTCCTCACTGTACCATTTGGAAGTTGCCCATTTGCACAGCACTTCCTACCCTAGTATTGCTATTTTCCTTCTAAGGTCTTTGATGAGGTTGAAGATTAAACTATCACAACTATTATTCTCTCTTCCTAGTTAGATATATTAGTTACTAGACTTAAGCTTTCCAGCTTAGGTCAACTCTATTGTAAATCCCGTTATGCCTTCATCCTAGGACTAGATATGTAGGTTTTAAGTTTGTAAGTTCTCGATTTTCCTTTTCTTAGAGCACACTTGTTATTCACTGTTTTGTATATAGTTTTGTATCTAGCCTAAATATTTTTAGACTAAAAGGGGAATTGTAGTGAGATATTCACTTTGTCCCTACATGTGGCACAGACCATGCCCATTGAGAATGTAACCTGGGGGAACTAAGTCTGAGGAGGGGGCTCCGGGAGCTCTGTGCCTTGCAGTATGGGGACAGGAGAGCATCTGGAGGCATCCTTGGGACCAGGAACCTTCTGGTTTTCATCTGTCTATGTTGCAAGTTATTTCTCCCTGAATAAACATCTGTTCGGCCTATTTGTTTCTCCTGATCCTTATTAAACCTAATTATGTCTTGAAAAAAAAGGGAGAAGAAAAAGAAGAAGTAGAAAAGAAAGCAGGTTGAACAAACCAGTAGAAGCAAGCCAGTAAGCAGCTCTCCTCCATGGCCTCTGTATCAGCTCCTGCCTCCAGGATCCTGCCCTGTGTGAACTCCTGTCCTGACTTCCATCAGCGATGAACAGCAATATAGAAGGGTAAGCAAACTAAATTGTTTCCTTCCCAAATTGCTTTCTGTCTGTGATGTTTTGTCACAGCAATAGGAAGCCCCCAACTAAGGCACTGTGGTATTTTAGTTTGTTGGTGGGTGAGACTCAAAGTTTTTGTTTTTGTTTTTCTGAAAATCGAAAGGAAATATGTGTGACAGTGAGCTGGCTCAGCTGGTAAAGGTGCTTGCCACCAAACTAGACCACCCAAGTTCAGTCTCTGCAATCTGTACGATGGAAGGAGGGAACTGACTTTCACCAGTCATCCTTTGACCTCCACATGTGTACCATGTCATACCCTCCCTTACACAAAATAAAATGAAAAATGTAAGTTTAAATTTTTCAAAGAAAGTTAAGATGGATATTGGGAGAGTACTAGCAGTCTTAGCCAAGCTCATGGAGCCAAGAATGGGTTGAACTAGAAAAGCTCAAGACCTGATAGTTGTGAGTACTATGTGAGCATTTACATGAACTATAGGACAAAGAACGTGCCTGAAAGAGGCAGACCTGGTAGGGACTAATGCGCTATGGGTTGCGTGGGGCACAGAGAAAGGAGGACTGTAGATATAGGAGGTCTAGGGAAGTCTCACAATGAGCTATGATGATCCTATAGCAAAAAGACATGGAAAAAAAAATCTGAGGGTCACTTCTCTTAAAGGGATCATTGTACCTGCATACAGAGCTAGGGTATTTCCTGGCATGTGTGCAAGGGTGGGCACTCTGTTACATCCCCAAGGGGTGGGGCCAGCTGTGCCTGTTTGCTAACAGTGTTGAGTTTTGTTGAATGCCTTTCCTACATCTTTTGCAACAATCATATTTTTATCCTCTTATCTACTAATGTGGCATATTACAATTATTAATTTGAGCACAAATACTCCTATGTCCCAGACACTATTCCCACTCGATCATAGTATATGGTCATTTTAATGTGTTGTTGAATTCAGACTGCTTGGGCTTTACAAGTAAGAACTTTTTGTTTATTTTCATCATGGATTTTGGTCTGTGGAATTCCTTTCTTGCAGTATCCTTTGGAAATTAATCTTCTGAACATTCCCTTTTGCGTTTTTTGAAAGAGCCTGAGAAGGACAGCTATGGGTTCTTTAAACATTTTTGGTAGACATCAACAGGACAGTTGTGTAGTCCTGGGGTTTTCTATGTTGGGAGAGATTCTGTGACTGATTCAATCTCCCTGTTCATCACCAGTCTGTTTGGATTTTTCTTTTTCTTTGGGATTCAGTCCTGGTGAGTGTTCTTAGGACTTTCTCCATTTCTTGTAGATTGTCCAAATTTTGTTATCTGCAGAGTTTCCTCTATGATGCTTAGTACATCTGTTGTATATGTTGTGACATTTCCCCTTTCATTTCTAATTTTAATTGAGCTGTTTTAGGTGCTCCAGCTAGAGTTTGTCATTTTGTTTACATTTTCAAAAATCATCTCTTAGTTTTGTTGATCTTTTCTATTGCTTTTTCCAGTATCTATTCCAATCACTTCTATTTTGATCTTTCTTCCTTCTGTTTAGCTTTTTCATTTAATGGCTCATTGATTTGTAAAATTAGTTTCTCAATATAGGCAAAAATCCATTGGTATAAAGTGTTCTCTTAGAATTGCCCTTTTTATAGCCTACAAACTTCTGTATAGTCTGTTTCCAGTTTTATCTATCTATCTATCTATCTATCTATCTATCTATCTATCTATCTATCTATCTATCCATCTGTGTGAATGTATGCACAGGAGCCAGAAGAACGTGATTTGACAGTACATACACCCTCAGTTCCTCAGGAACTTCACTTCTGGGAATTCATCATCTGTGTATGGATGTAAATTCTCCTTGTTGAATCATGATCATTGCAGCATCAATTGTTATCATCAGTCATTAGAGAGAAGCTTAGATGTTTATAAGTAATGCACTGATTAAATAGACCATGGTTAAATAACCATTGCAACCACACGAAAGAAAAAGAGAATGACAGAACAATCTACTATCACTAAGAAATAAAACATGAATAAAGCAAATTATAAAATGTTATTGTGTGCAGTATGCAACTGCTAGTGTATAAAAGAAAAGGAGGACATGCCAAAACTCAGCTGGTTATTTATTCAGCTTGCTGCTCTGGAGTTCTCTCACCATTCTCTGACAATTGTCCATTCGAAGAGGACAAATTCTGTACAGTGTATACAACAGTGATCTAAGCTGAACACAGCCTCAGTGTTGCTGAGCAGTTATGTTATCCATATTTAAAAATATGGTTAACATTTGAATCAGTACACTTTGAGTAAAGAAATTACTCTTCATCCTATGAGCTTCCTCTAATTGGTTGAAGGGCTTGAAGTCACAACGAACAAACTGTGGTTCCAGTTGGGTTCAAAAGAGAGTGACCCTTTGGAGCTTGGATAGGGTGTTTCATATACTGACCATCTTCCTCAGGGCCCTGGGTTGGAGTGACATTGGATCACCAAGGGTAATTGATCATACAGTTCATGCAGGACAGTTTTCACTAACATCTTTCTCTCTTCTCATACTAGATCTTGCCCTCTGACTTTCTCCTCCATTGCCTACCTGTTCAGACCTAGAAGATGCTTCCTGCTGCTTATAGCTCCTAGATGTTACACTAGTTCATGGTCCTTCCATTTGTTCCGTCCACTCCATTTTTGAATAATTTATTCATTATTTTCCTTTAAAATTGTCATCAGATGTCCTAGGCATTAAATATCTAAGAAACAATATGCAACACTTTTTTTTTTTTTTTAACCTACTTGCTCTTTATAGTTTTGCTATAACCTCTAAATGTCAGGAAGGAGTTTAAGGTTCATCACTAATATATGTATAATGTAGTATATTATTTTGAGAACTGCCAATGAAATAAAACATCAAACTTAATCATGAAATAAGCATGTAGACAGCTCTAAAAAATTTCCCAGTCTTTCAACTTAACTAATGCTGGTGCATAATGGCTGTAAGTGTGTCAATACTGAGGATATGTTTAACACATGAAGTTAAGTCTCTATTAAGGGATTGCTTTCAATTATGGAGACCTAAGGAGATTAAAAGGGAGATGAGATTTCACCAAAGGACATGTGCTTAAAGGAGGAGGAAGTAAACATCTGCCACTCCCCAAGTACAAAGATAGACTATGTTATTTTTCAAACAGTCAAAGCGTCCAGAAAACAGAAATTGTCTCCTGTGCATTTTGTTTTCCAGAGGAAACTACTGAAAAGTGTAAGACACCAGAATAAGGAGACCTATTCTCATGCAAAAAAAGATATACAGGAAGTCCTTGAGTTAATGGGAAGGGAGGGTCCTTGCAAACAGGAAGTAGGCTAAGGGATCAATCCCTCTCAACAATTCCTGTCCAGAGGGCTCTAAAAGAAACTATTTCAAGATAATGAGCTTGACAGAACAATTAATTTGTTTGACTCTATCCAAAGATTTATAGGGAGAGTATGTGGAAATAGACTGATGATAAATATATGAAATATTAAAAAAATGGAGAAGCAAGACAGATTAACTCCAAGGGAAAAAATATGAGAGGGAGAAGGCACTCACATAGATTATATTTCTGAGTTCTATAGCTTATGTATGGGCATAATCATGCTTTTGCTAAGTGACTCTAGGTATGTTAGGTTGACAAGTAGATGACAAGTCATGCAAATACTATTTTCAGTCTTCACAGAGAAAAGGCAATGGTCTGAAGCAGAATAACAGAAAGCAAGCAATATAGACATCCCTGCCCCAGAAATATGGGTAGAATATATGAAAGAAGCTGAAACTTATTCCTTCTGGAAAACTCAAAGTAAGATGGCAAGGAAGGCTCCTCCTCTTTCTCCTCTTCCTCCTCCTTCTCCAAGAGCTATAGAGGTATTTGGCTCTGGTTGCAGGCTGAGTTCTATGAAAACTAGAAGCTCACATGGATGTAGGAAGTTTTTTGGTATCAACGTTTGAAGAAGCACAAGGGGACCTCCTGTGCCTGGAGGTCCACAGTGAGGATGGAGAAGTGGCAGGGTGGGCATTGCTCTAAGAGCAAAACGGAAGTCTGCTCATGAGTGTGTTTATGTTTTGCTGTAGGAATTGTAGAATGAAGTCTTTTGCCCTTGTAGATTTGTGTGGTAAAATGGCACACTATTATCCCAGGATTGCTATGAGTTATTGATTGCTCTGCTCAAGATGGCTCCCTGCAGGAACACTCCTCCCCAAAACAAGAGGAGAAAACCGGAAGGTTCTTGCAAAGGCAGGGTTTAAGGTTACCCATTATATCCACACAGATGCATTTGTCCTAGAGATCCTTTTCTAAGACACACATGTCTATCCTAAGGAGCACACTTTAATAGGCTCAGCTCAATAAGGGTGCTTAAACTTTCTTAGGAATGCAACCTCTAATCCTGGCATTGTTCTTAGGAGGAAATACCAGATCCCTTATGAGGGAGATTTCAAGAATCAATCGATTATCTGTGGCAAATTTGCCTTTACCAGCCTGGCTGGTCACTGTCAAATGGAAACAGAACTAACCTATATTCTTCAGCTACAAAAAGAGAAAGGTTGGTGGTAAAGAGGGTGAAGTGAGCAAAGATTGGCTGGAGTCAGTTTTGAGAAATGGAAACAGCTTCAAAGAGCCTTGCAAGGGAAACAGCTTTGTTTGTTTTGAGATAAAAAGGCACAAGGAAGGAAAAGGCTTCATCCCCAAGAGGCTGGGTGGAGGAAAAGGGAGCTCATTAAAGATCAGATGGGGTGGATTCTGAGTAAGGCAGGCACTGAGACTGGTGTTTAGGTGGACCTGATCCTTCTGTGCTGGGAGCAGCCAAATAACCGGGAGGCTGAGATCTGCCAGGGGCTTTGCCTGCTCATGGGCTGATAAGTCTGATGAGGAAAAGGTATAAAAGGCAAGGCAGGACTTACACGTTTGGCTTGGTGAGCCAAGATCTAGTGCCACTCTGTGAGTCTGTTCTATTTCTACTCATGTCTATTTGTGATTTCTCATTATACGCATAGGTTAATGAATCATCCCTCATCAGAGAAGTGTCTATTTGTAGTAGATGGTGATAAGCACAGAGACCCACACCTGGTCACAGTGCTGAGAATAAGATTATGGAATGCCTAGCTCTAAATGGGATTTTTAAATCACACACCCCTTTCTTTGGTCTCAGGGATCAATGTGGAAGATGGAGTAGAAAATGTGTAAGATCAAGAGGAATAGATAATTACAAGGGGACAATTGGATAGCTGCAATATGAACTTACAGCAGTTGTGACAGCACACACAAGGCCCATTCAACACCAATAAACAACATCTAAGCATGGAAAGGAGAGATGGGTGTAAAATCCTACCAATAGCTTTTGGAAACTATTGCTGGGAAAGGGAGAGAGCCAGTTTTCCTAAGAATATAGCCCCTGGTAAGTCTAGGGTGCTCTAGTGGAAGGACGTTCATTCAAGAATATTTGGGCAGCATATATTGATAATGATGCTTTGTTTTTAAGGACACAAAATTGGGTAATAGGGAAGGGGACTGGATCTTGGGAGACTTGGGTAAATATGGGAGTGAATATGATCAAAGACCTAATATATATACACACATACATACATACATACATGTATGCATGTATGTATGTATATGGCATTTAAAGAATATATGTAAGAATACAGCAGATATCTGTTATCAACTACCCTCAAAGAGAATATGATTTTGTTTTTTAAAAATTTGAAATGTTTTTATTATCCTCCCCCCATCCTTCTTGAAAATCACTATCTGGATTCTAATACTCACCATCCCTTTTGCCCTGCCTTAGATGTTTCTTTTCCTGAGGAATCTGTGTTTTGGTTTTGCACAATCTCGATTGTGATGATGCAAATTAAACCACTATGGCATACTCTTTCTGTTTGTATGTGTGTGTGTGGTGTGTGTGCTCATTTACACATATGTGTATGTGCAGGTACATGTTCATGTATGCATGTGGAGGCCCTAGGTTGGCTTCATGTGTCTTCCCCAGTAACTCTTCACAGCATTTCTTGAGGAAGGGTCTGTCTTAGTGTTCTATTGCTGTGAAGAGACACCATGACCACAGCAACTCTTATAAAGAAATGCATTTAACTGGGGCTTGCTTACAGTTTCAGAGGTTTAGTTCATTGGCATCATGGTAGGAAGCATGGTGGCTCACAGGCAGATATGGTGCTGAGGAAGGAGCTGAGAGTTCTAAATATAGATCTGAAAGCAGCAGGAAGAGAGAGAGAGAGAGAGCGCCCCTGGGCCTGGCTTGAATTTCTGAAACCCAAAGCCCACCCCCAGTGACACACTTCCTCCAACAAGACCACATTGCCTAATAGAGCCACTCCTTGGTGACCAAGCATCCAAGTCTATGAGCATATCAGTGCCATTCTTACTTGGACCACCACATGGTCTGTCTCTGAACATGGAGCTCATAATTTGGCTAGACTGGCTGACAATTAGCCCTAGGGATCCAACTGTCTCTGCCTGCCTTGCACTGGGCTTCCATGCACGTGCCATCTGTGCTACAGGTCCTCATGCTTGAGCATGTGGCACGTTATCAAAGACGTTATCTCCCTGACCCTCATTCTGGCATATTACACTGCCTGCTTTTCCACTCAACATATACTTGCTGAATTCCAATCACATTGTGAGTAGCTTTGTGCTCATTTCACTGATGTACTTATTGTGAATACAGTATATCTTATCTATCCATTTTATTATACATCTTCATTTAAAAAAATTATAAACCATGTTGAGTAAACATTCCTTTACATCTTTTTCAAGAAGCATTTCTCTATGGAATAAGGGTAGCCTTATTTGGTCAACTTGTATATCTTTTTCTAGAATGTAGTGCAAGCATTTCTCTAGGATAGACTTATTTGGTCAGAGTTTGAGTTCTTTTTCAGTTTGTTAGACAATACAGTATCATTTCTGAAAACAATATAAGTTGTAGTGCATTCCTCAACCATTCTTAATTCTGTGTATGGTAAGTAAAATGAGGTACTTGATTGTTGCAGCTCTATTGTGGTCTTCTTCTGAATTTTTAGCATGGTCATTTTCCATGTATTGAGAGCATTACTTTTTCTACTCCTGTACGTTTCAACACACGTGAAACTCCCCCTTTTGACTTACACATTGGATTGTTTGTTCCCTACTGAGAGGATGTGGAACCTTTAGAAGTTGGGATCAATTTAGCTGGAGGGAGAGAGCTGCTGGAGAGTGAGGATGGTTCTTATGGATCATATAGCCTCTTCCTGGTTCTAGCCTGAGATCTGTTTCCTGATCCAGATGTAAGTAGGCAACACCATACTGTTACTACTACACTTACAAGTTATCATGAGGTCAGCTATGTCTTCTCCACTATGATGGTTGGAGCCATCTTAAATTGTGAGGCTGTAGCACCCACACTACAATCTGTTCCACTAAGTGGGCAAAGGCCTAGAGATTTAAATAAGAGACAAGACAGTGGGTCATTCACAACAGGAATGCTGAATGCCATTTATTGAGGGGAAGGAGAGGATTTATATACTGACTCACAGCACAGTGGAAAACAAGTCAAGAGTACAAGTTCTCAGAGTTAGTTTCTCCCCAGCAGATGCATGTTAGCAAATCAGGAAGAGAACCAATAACAACTCTGGGGCAAGATGTTACAGCTGAGACTGCAGGATGTTCCAGCTAACAGCTTAGGCTTGCTCGAGGTGCCATGAGGGTCCATGCAGGGCCCTACATGAGGCGACACAAACCCTGCTTCTATTCTTTTATTTCTTGTGGGTAGAGTCACAGCAATGGGAAAAATGCTACCTCATCCACAGCTGCCATGTTAGCCCACATGTCATTGAGATTATTTTGCTTTCTCTCACTCGTTGATAAAGTTTCCTGTTTATTTTAAACATGAATTATTTATATTGCAAGTAAGTTTTCCTAAGGTTTCTTTTCTTCCTTCCTTCCTTCCTTTCTTTCTTCCTTCTTTCCTCCCTCCCTCCTTTTTCCCCCTCCCTCCTTCTCTCCCTTCCTCCTCCCCCTGTATTTCAATACACTGTTCCTCTGTGTAACTACCCAGGCATTTGAGAATCATTTCATTTGTAGAATAGTTTTCTTTTTTCCCAAAAAGTCCTTATTAATCAAAAGGGTCAAAATTATTGCCCTACATATTTTATAATTAATATATAACGCTTAATACCCTATGAAGGGAGAGGTAGAATTTCCTTTTATAAACCTACAGATGACTGATTTTTCCCTAAATTCATATATTGAAAACAATTCACATTCTCTTCCAGCATCTCCAATGCCAGTTCCAGAGAAGATACCGCACACATTGGTGTCTGTGCTGTCTCCTCTTTCGTTCATCTGTCTGTATATTTTCTATGCTGTATCACACAATCCGAAGTGTGATAGACAAATTTTTGTCTCCAGAAGAAGAATTTTCTCATTGTCTTCTTTTTAAGTGTTCGTTCTTAGTCCTTTTATCTTTTATTCACAAGTTGGGATTAACTTACGAGTTTTTCCCAAAGCCGATGGGAACTTTGAGATTTTACTGAATACATGAAGTCATATGTTTCCAGACCTATGTGCTCACAGAACTGATGATTGGTAGAGCCTTGTATTTCACAAGGTCTTTTTTGACTCCACCAGTTTCAAACTGTCACAGTCTGATAATGCCATGGAAGGAGATGCTGTGCTCAGTCAGGATAGGCTTCGTTTATTGGGAGCCATGATAAAGTGAAATTATCATAGATATCGATACTGTTTTTACCTGGGTGCATTGATATAAAGGCTGCCCTTGAGTGTGTGCCTAGGAGAAAACATCACAACTAGGCCTGGAAGCAACTGCTGTGTAAAAACAAATCAGCAGCAACAACACTTTATCTTTGTCTTCTTATGGGAATTTGTAAGTGTTTTTCCCCAAGTAAGGTCAATAGATCCAATTCAGATAAAAATGATAAATATGTGTTCTGATATAAGTGTGAGTGAAGTTGAAAAGTCGGTAAAATGCTTGTGGACCTGAGTTCTGTCTTCAGAAACATGTTTTTGAAAGGGCTGAGTCTTGTAACATGTGCTTGTAATTCCAGCATTGGGAGAGACATACAGATCCCAGGGGCGCACTGGCCAGCCTAGCCTATTTGATGAGTTTGGTAAGAGATCATATCTCAATCAATAAGACATCTAAGGTTGATCTCTGGCTTTGTGTGTGCACACAGACATACACACTCATACAAAAACATTTGTTTTATGCAGGCTGCTCTTAGAGAAAATTAATCTTAATAATATGTTTTGAAGCTTAATTATGTCTAATTATAATTGTCATGGGAACTATGGTGACATAGAAGAAATGTGTTGTTTTCCAGTCATTGCCCGAGCACAGCCTCATTTTTCTGGGTCCTGGAAGCTCAAGGATTGTGCTTTGGGCTGCAGCTCTACATCACATGGTGTGTGCCTATGTAGGTGAAGTGGGCTCTCGCTGCCATTACTCACCATATTGAAGGCTTTCTGGTAAATCTTTCAGGCGTTTGCTGTGTGAGACAGGAATTGGTTTGGACCTTTGTTCCTAATGTTGTATGGTATCCTTTCTTGTAAGGCACTGATTGAGAACAGGGCATCACAGTTAATGGCAGTGGTCAGAGCAGATCTTCATATGAACTGAGTGAAGGCTGTGCTGTCATTTGACTGCACGGTTTGTTCAGCAGACTTATAGTAGCTGGGTCTTGATCACATGAGCACGATTTAAAAAGCATCACTTTTCAAACTGGGTGTTAATTCAAAATTACACAACTGTTTATAGTTGCTAGTATGCACAGAGTGCTATCACAGAGTGCTTTCCCACGGGGCCATTCCAGAAAGTTCATGGAATCAGCCAGGGGTAGGGGTGGGGCTTCAAAAATGATCGTAATGGAAACAACTTTGATTGTCAGTTGATTACCTATCTCTGGTTGATTGTCAACTGATCAGCTATCACTGTCAGTTGATCAGTCAGCTATCCCTGATTGTCAATTGATCAGTCAGCTGTCCCTGATTGTCAGTTGATCAGTCAGCTAACACTATCAGTTGATCAGTCAGCTATCCCTGATTTTCAGTCAGGTAAGTGAACTGGGCACCAGAAACAGTTTTCCAACAATTTTGTCTCCCCCCGCTTGTGTTAGTCAGTCTTTCAGTCATTGTAACAAACACCTGAGATCAGCATGGAGGGAAAGAGGGTTATTTTAGCCTATGGTTTCAATCCTGGTGGGCTAGCTTCATTGTTTCTGGCTCTATGACCAGCAGAGCATCATGGCAGAAGGGTGTGGTGGAACACAACTATTCAGTTCATGGCAGCTGGGGATGGGGATGGAGTGTCATTCCCCACTTCAGCCCATCTGTGTATATTCAGTGCAGGGCTTTTAGCATTGGCCAGTCCTGTATGAGATTCCCCCCACACAAAAGTGCTTTACTAATTTGTTAGGTACTTCAACCCCCAAAGCAAGGTAACAGTCAAGATTACCTGTCTCCATGAGCCTTGGAGACTGGCAGATCCATGAGGACATCATCATCCAGAGTTCAACCTGCCCTGGGAAAGAAAAGGAAAACAGGGAAGGAAAAGAGAAAATGGAAAGATATTAACAAGGAAATAAAATGAAGACCATTCAGGCCCTTTATTGATTTCACAGGCTGTCATACAAGGCAGAGTGAAGTTCTTCTGGATACACAAACTGCATTGTAACAGCGGTGAACTAAAAAAAAAAAAAGAGAGAGAGAGAGAGAGAGAGAGTTAAGTTTGGAGAACCCAACACTTGTCCTCCTAAGTTTGGATTAGAATTGCCTGTAGGCCAGATTCCCTCATTAGCTCTGAATAAATGTTTTCCATCATGAGCAAAAAAGGTTTTATACAAATTCCATTTCCCAGAACTCCGTGAATGAAATGGAAACTCCCTTTTCTGGTGTTACAAAACAACTCCCTCCTAAACCTGCCTTCTCCTTCTCCAAGTTCACTCTGAGTCTGCTAGGTGGCATTGCAGGCTAAAGCATGGGTCCTCTAGCTCCCCCACAGGCCTCTGTGTGGGAGGAGAAGGAGGGAAGGAAGCAGCTGCCACTGAGTTAGGATATCATCACTATGGAAAGGAGGAGAGGTGCTCTTGCCAAGCCTTGGCCTCTGTCAGCTTAGGACGCACTCCCTTTTTCTGGATGGACTGTAGCTGGCACTAAAGGTGATTCCTGACTGTGTGCTTTGATATTCTCTAAAGAAATTCTGGGGGGGGGGGGGAGACTTAAACTTGGTGAGAACTTGCTGTGGTTTTCTCAGTCTGAATCTTCCAAAAGGTGTTCTGTAACTTTGGAAGGAAGCTCCAAGAGGCAAAGGAAGACATCATAATTCAAAGGTTTGGGGGAAATCAAGTTGTGCCTTGTTCTAAGAGATTCCACATTGTGTAAAACAGTGGCTTTCAGACTGTATTTCCCCTGAGTGATTGCCTTGTAATAGGTGCCTTATGCTCCACTTTGAGAGACTTGTCTCTGCCTCTCCTCCTGTACATGGATACTACAACTTGTCCATGACTGCCTACAAAAGACAGACCCATAAGCCGCCTTCTCCTCCTCCTCCTTCTTCCAAGCAAAAAGAAATACCACTTACAGACTTATCACAGTACATCGGCACATGGGTACATTCAAATTATACCAGAAAACACAAGCCAAAGAACTTATCAAACATATCAGACAATGAAAGCATACAACACCATCACCTGGACTCCATAAATAGGAACCAAATATTGAAATAGCAATAGCCTCACCAACCTAACCACCGACTTCTCAGTGTGGAGGCAACTGACAGGCAGGAAATTCCCAACTTTCTCTAGGGGCTTTAGCTTGGCTCAGTACCCACTGCACAATGTAGCCTACTTGTGGTGTCATCCAGCCATCCTGATGTCAGGCTGGACCAGGTCCTGGACCTTGCTTTTATGACCTCTCTGGTCCCCTATATCTGACTCAATCCTGCAGCCCGGGCTCAAAGCTGCAGCAGCTGTAGAAGCTCTGAAACTGGTTCTTTAACATCTTTCTAACCACCTGGGCAGAACCATAGTGCATTTAGAACCTTTGAGCCAGACCAATGGTGTCAGCTGCTCAAGGGAATCGAAGTTTCAGATGCTATCCAGTGTGCCTATAAGTGCTTGTGTGTAGTCTGTGTGTGTGTGTGGGGGTCTGTATTCAGGCTCTTTCCCATCCCCTATCACCTCTCTTGAGATCCAGTCATGTCTGGGGGAAGCCACTACGTCTGTGGGTCGGATTTGCATTAGGCAGAGGAAATATCAGCATACATTCCAGAAAGTAAACTTCCTTAAGACACAAAGGTGCCTGTCTAGAGGCAGAATACATACTCCTATCCACTGTAGAGCAGATAAAACACTGGGAGACGAAGGAAGGGAACACTACACAGCGTGAAATAATTGTCAAAGCAGAAAGGAGGATAAAGGTTGGGGGAAAATTGCCAACAGGAGCCGGGGGGGGGGGGAGATAGAGGAGGGAGAGAGGGAGAGAGATTGATTGATTGATTTATAGTCACAAGAAAGTAAAGAAAAAATGCTGAGGTCCAAAAGCAGTAGACATGGGGAAAGAATGGACATCTATAATAGAGGGAACCATTAGAGGTTTGAAGAGAAATCTGGCACTGGGGAAATGTCCAGGGATCTACAAGGATGAGCCCAACTAACAATCTAAGCAATAGTGGAGAGGCTACCTTAATGATAACGAGATTGATGACTACCTTATATGCCATCCTAGAGCCTTCATCCAGTAGCTGGTGGAAGCAGAAGCAGACACCCACAGCTAAACACTGAGCTGAACTCCTGGAATCCCGTTGCAGAGAGGGAGGAGTGATGAGCAAAGGGGTCAAGACTAGGCTGGAGAAACCCACAGAAACAGCTGACCTGAACAAGGTGGAGCTCATGGACCCAGACACCCTGAATGTGTGTGTTAGTTAGAAGGACTGGGCAGTCTATAGGTCCTCTGGTAGTGGATCAGTGTTTATCCCTAGTATACGAATGGACTTTGGGAGCCCATTTCACATAGGGGGATACTTTCTCAGCCAAGACACAAGGGGGAGGGCCTAGGCCCTGCTCCAAATGATATGACAGGCTTTGAACCCCCCCCCCATGGAAGGCTTCACTCTCCCTGGGGAGCAAAAAAGGGGATGAGACAGGGGTGGGGGGTAGGGGAGGAGGGGAGGGAGAGGGAACTGGGATTGACATGTAAAACAAGCTTATTTCTAACTTTTTTTTTTTATTATTAAAAAAAAAAAGAATGGACATGTGTGGGTTTCTGTGAGTCAGCGTGTGCCTTTCTTCTGAAACCGCCTGAAAGATACTTGTTTGGGTCAGGCTAGGCATTGCTACAATGTTATATTCAATCCAATAATCAATCTATTTGAACCTCCAGGGATCTACAGCCTCCCTACATTTATCTCTGCTCCAGCCATGATACCTCTTTTGGCAGTAAACATCAGTTACTTAAGTACCATGAGTCATATTTTCAATTTTTAATTAAATTATGGTCCAGCTACAGTTTGATTTATTTCAGCCCAAATTAATTTAGAACTGAGCCCACATAAATTTACATGGTGTATTTAATACAGCTTGCAACTATTCAGATTGTAAAGTCTTGTAGATAGATACAGTCTCCTAGACGGCAGTGTGGCTTTAATTGGGGCTAAGAGTGAGATTTACCTTACTCTTGAAACTGTGACCATAGAGGAAATCTGCTACACTCCTTGTGAATATGCTAAGGAGCCCCTCCAGATGTCCACACTCTAAAAGTAGGGGCGGTATGGTAAAGACGCATTAAAACAAGCGGGGATATATCTCTTTCCCAGAATGTTAGAGATTGTAAATTTATACAGTAAGCGTCCAGGAAAAGAATCCCATCTGCCTCATGAACATGTACTAAATCCTATTTTAAACAGCAGGAGTGTGACTCATACCGATACGGTGTTCCTAGAATTCTGATAAAAAAAGAAAAAAAAACCCATCACGTTAATTAATGTTCCTGAGAAAGGGTCATAGCTTACAGGAAATAAATTGGAAGGTGACAGGAAGGAAGGGTGGGGACACAGAGAGTGTTTTGGCTAAAGACAACGGACAGCATCCATCAGAAAGATTTTAGCAGATGAGGAAACGTGGGGGTGCAGGGGTAGGGCAGAGCAGGCTGGGAGGCTGCAGGAGGGAGAGGTGAGGAGAGGTACTGGTTGGAGGGTTGGAGAGATCAGTGGGAGCTGGGTCAGGAAGCAGGGCCTGGGGAAGAGCATCAGAGTCCATTCTTCTGCTTGCCTGATGATCCAGGTGATTTGTGGGATGGAGTTCTCTGGAACTCCTCAAGGTTAGCACTCAATGAGCAGTTCAGTTAACTCCTTGGAAGGAGTAATCCTTCCGAGGGGTGAAAGAGTTTGATTCTGCAAGAGGTGGAAAGGACTAGGCTCCATGCATGCAAACTGGAGTTTGGATGCTTGCTTTCCTGTCACCCAGAGGACTGGAGTGGACAGTGGGAAGAGGTCACCACTAGGCCTGTGTGTGCTATTTGGGCTGCTTTGTCCGCTTCCTCTTGGGAAAGCTTTCATGCTGGGTTACAGACCCTTCATTTCTGCACAAACGAGACCCAAAGTGCGACACAGGATACTTTGTTTACTCTTTTTTAAAAAAGAAAATATTACATTGACTTATTTGTGTATCTGTGTGTGAGCGACCCTGCCACAGTAGGCTTGTGGGAGTGAGAAGACAGCTTGAAGAGTTGGTTCTCCCCAGTGTGTGGGTTCTGAGTGCTAAACTCAGTCCTCAGGCTCGGCACCGAGTGTCCATCTCAGTTTAGCGCTCTTCCAACAGCTTACCTTTTCTTGTTTCACAAGTGGTCTGGTAAATGGGAAACATTTGCAAAGCTTTAAAACTCACCAACCAACCAACCAAACAAACAAACAAACAAAAACCTCTGTCTAATGAACTTGTTTGTCAGAAAGAAATCAGTGTTCTTCAAGGAAATCTGGAAAGAGCGGGTATCCTGCTTCTAGCAATTCTTGAAAATCATCATGGATTATTCATTTTCCGGGGAGTGGGGAGGGCTGTGAGGACCACTGGGGGCGGTAACACCAGAAGCATCGGTAAATTCATCTCCAGAAGGTAGAGCTGGCTGCTTCTCTTAAAGTGCTTTGGCGGTGCCCATTGTACTCTACTGTGGGACTGCGGGGTGGAGGAAATGTCTAATTTATAATCCAGTGAGGCGTCAGGAATTGTAAATCTCTAAAGGTTGGAGCCTTATGAGCTGGCACCAAGGCAATGGGGATTATGAGCAGAATCCTCTTCCTTGCTTCGTGCCTGGTAAGAATGCTGAGGATGCACTGTGTATGTGATGAAGAGAAGTACAGGGCATCTAAGCACAATCTGCTAGACCATCAGGAAACATTGGAAAGTCCCACTTGCATGTGATACTGTTTTTGTTAGATGAATGGCTTGACTGGAGGAATGTGGGGCTCCAAGAAAACTTGAGTTATGCTTAGGAGGTGTCATCATGGGAGTCAAGACTTTTGAGCTGTGACTAACTAGCTGTTGGGGCTTGGACAAATCATGTTATTTCTCAGAGTCTTGGATTTTCAGAGAGACCAGGCTACTTTTATTTGTTTATATTCATAATCAGTGTAAGCCTGCTTGATTCTCAACTATCAGCCAAGACTTCTAAGTTTCATTTCTTGTGTTTTGGATCCACCCTAACAAGGAAATACAGAAGTAATTGAGCTTCCCCCCCCCAGTCTCCCACTATTATTTATAATTTCTTGATTGGGAACTCATGGTAACTTATTACATCTATGCTCTCTAGTAAAATTTATGTTTCAAATGGTATAATCCTGGTATTGACATTTTCAAATCTAAGTAGGATGTTGAGCCATTGTTGGCATTGGTCAGTGTGTGTTAAGAATAGATATTGTGATCTCTGTTCCCTGAGACCCAATCCTCAGGGTCATCAACTGCAACCCCCTCATCCATGCCTTCTGGGATCCCACAGACCATCCCCAGCCTCCTTTCCCCATCACTGTGTCCTGTCCTCTAATTTGGGTGGACACCCCCTGCTCAACCATAGGCTCAACCAGAAGACCAGGTATGCTGCCTCAGAACCTTATCTACTCTCTCTATTCCCCCAGATCCTATCATCAAGGTTGTACCTAGAGCTTCAACATAATACCAGCTGTAGCCTTCCCTCCTGCCTGTCCATACCTACTCTGGATCTCACATACCACCCCACCTTGGCCTCCCCTTCCCCCAGCCTCCAACACCAGCAAAACAAGTACTCTCTATGAACTTACTTGCCCAGAAGGTCAGTAAAACAGGCAACACTGACAACATAGTCTTTGAAAATCCAAAGAGGAAACTGAAACCAAGGAATAAAATACCTACCTAATAAAGACAAGCCCAAAAGTCAGTTCCTAGACCTATAATCATTCCAAACCCCAATGCCTAGATGCCAGCATAAGAATAGAATCAGCATCAGCAAGGACAATATGTCTCCATCAGAGCCAGCTTTCTCACCACAGAAGGCCCTGAATATTCCAAAATGATTGAAGCATAAGTAAAAGACCTTAAAACCAACTATGTGAAGATGATAGAGGTCCTTAAAGAGGAAATGAAGAAATCTCTCAAAGAAATCCAGGAAACACAAACAAACAATTGGAGGAAATGAAAAAAAAAATTCCTTAAAGAAAGCCAAGAAAAACAAACAGTCGAAGGAAACAAATAAAACTGTTCAAGACCAGAAAATGGAAATAGAAGCAACAAGAAAACACAAACTGAAGGAACTCTAGAAATAAAAAATTTGGGAGCCTAAACAGGAACTAAATAGGCAAGCATCACCAACAGAATACAAGATATAGAAGAGAGAATCTCAGGCATTGAAGACATGATAGAAGAAATGGCACATTGGTCAAAGAAAATATTAAATCTAAAAATCCTTGACAAATCATCCAGGAAATTTGGAACACTATGAAATGATCAAACCTAAGAATAATAGGAATAGAGGAAGGAGAAGAATCCCAGCTCAAAGGCCCAGAAAGTATTTTCAACAAAATCATAGAAGAAAATTTCTCTGAGCTAAAAAAGGAGATGCCTATGAAGGTATAAGAAGTATACATAACACCAAGTATATTGGACCATAAATGAAAGTCCCCATGACACATAATAATGAAAACACTAAACATACAGAAAAAAGAAAGAATATTAAAAGCTGCGGGGGGAGGGGGGGACAAGTACCATATGAAGGTAGACCTATTAGAATTACACCTGATTTCTCAGTGGAGACTCTAAAAGCCAGAAGGGCCTGAATATACGTGCTTCAGACTCAAAGATACCATAGATACCCCCTAGGTTACTATAGCCAGCAAAACCTTCAATCACCATACATGGGGAAAATAATATTCTATGATAAAGTCAAATTTAATCAATATCTATCTACAAATCCAACCCTACAGAAAGTGATAGATGGAAAACTCCAACCCAAAGGAGGTTAACTACACCCATGAAAACACAGCAGAAACAAAAGAAGAAAAATACATATGCATACATACATGCCACTACCATCACTACCACTATGGTGGTTTGAAAGAAAATGGCCTCCAAACAATAGAAAGAATCAATGAAACCAAGAGTTTGGTTCTTTGAAAAAATCAACAAGATAGACAAACCCTTATATAAACTAACTAAAAGGCAGACAGAGAATATCCTAATTAACAATATCAGAAACAAAAAGGGGGACATAACAACACACACTGAGTAAATCCAGAAAATCATAAAGACATACTTCTACTCCACAAAATTGGAAAGTCTAAAGGAAATGGATAATTTTCTTCATAGGTGCCATTTACTAAAATTTAATCAAGATCAGATAAATTATTTAAATATGCCTATAACCCTTAGTGAAATAGAAGCAGTCATTAAAATCTTTCAACCAAAAAAAAAAAAAAAAAAAAAAAAAGTCCAGGTGTCCAGGGACAGTTTTAGGGCAGAATCATACCAGAATTTCAAAGAATAGTTAACATCAATACTCCTCAAATTATTCTACAAAATAGAAACAGAAGGAATGTTGCCAAATTCTACTTATAAGGCCACAGCCACCCTGATACCCAAACCACATAAAAACTCAACAATCACCAAAACACCAAATAATTCAATTAAAAAGTGGAGTACAGAACTAAATAGGGATTTTTCAATATAGGAATCTAAAATGGCTGAAAGACTCTAAAAGGGCTCAACATCCTTAGCCATCAGAGAAAAGCAAATCAAAATAACTCTGAGATACCATCTTACTCCTGTCAGAATGGCTAAAACCAATGACAGTTTATGCTGGAGAGGATGTGGCAAAAGGGAAACACTCCTCCACTGCTGCTGGGAGTGCAAACTTGTACAGCCACTTTGGAAGTCAGTACGGTGGCTCCTCAGGAAAATGGGAATCGGTATACCACAAGGTCCAGAATTTCCACTCTTAGGCATATCCCCAAAAGATGCACATTCATGCAACAAAGACATCTGTTCAACTATATTCATAGCGTTATTTGTAACAGCCAGAACCTGGAAGCAACCTAGATGTAGTACATTTACACAATGAAATACTACTCAGAGGGGGGGAGAAAAATGGAATCTTGAAATTTGCAGGCAAATGGGTCGAACTTGAAGAAACCATCCTGAGTGAGGTAACCCAGTCACAAAAAGATGAACATGGTATGTACTCACTCATATATGGATTTTAGACCTGGAGCAAAGGATCACCAGCCTATAATTCACACCACCAGAGAAGCTAGGAAACAAGAAGGACCCTAAGAGAGACATACATGGTCCCTCAAAGAAGGGGAAAGGGACAAGATCTCCTGAGCAAATTGGGAGCATGGAGGGAGGAGAGAGGGAGTTAGTAGAAAGAGAAGGGGAGAAGAGGAGGGGAGAGGAGGACATGAGGAAGCAGGAAGTTTCAGTCAGGGGAAGAATAGAGGAGAGCAAGAAAAGAGATATAGATAATAATAGAGGGAGCCATTATAGATTTAAAGAGAAATCTGGCACTAGGGAAATGTACAGAGACCTACAAGGATGAGCCCAACTAACAATCTAAGCAATAGTGGAGAGGCTACCTTAAATGCCCTTCCCTGATAATGAGATTAATGACTACCTTACATGCCATCCTAGAGCCTTCATCCGGTAGCTGATGGAAGCAGAAAGAGACACCCAGAGTCAAGCACCGAGCCAACATCTGGGAATCAAGTTGCAGAGAGTGAGAAGTGATGAGCAAATGGGTCAAGACTAGGCTGGAGAAACCCACAGAAACAGCTGACCTGAACAAGGTGGAGCTCATGGACCCCATACTGATAGCTGGGAAACCAGCATAGGGCTGACTCAGACCCCCTGAACATGGGTCTCAGTTAGGAGGCCTGAGAAGTCTATGCTACCTCTGACAATGGAACCAGGATGTATCCCTAGTGCAGGAATGGACTTTGGGAGCTCATTCCCCATGGAGGGATACTCCCTTAGCCTAGAGACATGGGGAAGGGCCTAGAACCTACCCCAAATGACTTTACAGACTTTGATGATCCCTCATGGAAGGCCTCACCCTCCCTGGGGAGTGGATGGGGGATGGGACATGGCAGTCTGTGGGGGGGGCATGGGAGGATGGGAGAGAGAGGAAACTGGGATTGGTATGTAAAATAAGAAAAAAAAATAAAAAAGAAAATTACAGACCTGTTTCTTTTATGAAAATAGAATGCATTAAAATATTTGCCAACTGAATCCAAGATAACAAAAAGATCATCTGTCATGATCAAGTATTCCCAGAGATGCAAAGATAGTTCAACATGAAAGTCTGTCAATGTAATCACCATAAAAATAAATGAGGAGTATATTAATGGTGGAGGGGGGGATGTAGGGGAAAAGGACTGGGAATGGAGGATGGGGGGCTGTGGCTGAAAGTAAAGTAAATAGATGAACAAAAAATAAAATACACTAAGAAAAACACATATGATCATGTCATTAGATGCCGAAAAATCCTTTGACAAAATCCAATACCCCTTCATGATAAAAGTGCTGAAGAGATCAGGAATTTAAGAGACATACATAAACATAATAAAGGCAATTTACATCAAAGTAAATGGTGAGAAACTCAAACAATTCCACTAATATCAGAAACAAGATGAGGTTGTCCACTCTTTCCATATCTATTCAGTATAGTAATTAAAGCCTTAGCTACAGCAACAAGGCAGCTGAAGGAGATCAAGGGAATACAAATTGGAAAGGAGGAAGTCAAAGTATATTTGCAGATATGATGGTATACATAAGTGACCTGAAAAATTCTATCAGGAAACTCATACAGATGATAAATGTCTTCAGCAAAAGTAGCTGGCTAGAAAATTAACTGAAAAAAAAGTACAGCAGCCCTCCTATGTACAAGTAACAAACAGATTGAGAAAAAAATCGAGGAAACAGTACCCTTCATGCAAGTCAAAGACCTGTATGATAAAAGCTTCAAGTCTTTGAAGAAGATAAATTATAAGATGTCTCATTCTCATGGATTGGTAGTATTAACATGGTAAAAATAACAAAAACAATGTATAAATTCAACATAATCCCCATCAATATTCCAACACAATTGTTTACAGGCCTTGAAAGGAGAATTTTCAATTTCATACAGAAAAAACAAAAAACTCAAGATAGCTAAAACAACCCTGAACAGTAAAAGAACTACTGTAGGCATGACAATAAAAGAACTACTATAGGTATCACCATCCCTGATTTCAAGTTGTACCACAGAGCTATAGTAATAAAAATCATATAGTATTGGCATAAAAACAGATACATTGATCAACGAAATCAATGAAGACTCAGGCATAAATACACATACCCAAAGGCACCTGATTTTAAAAAAAAAGCCATAAATACACACTGGAAAAAATAAACCATCTTCAACAAATGGTGCTAGGTAGACAGGATGACTGCATGTAGAAAAATGCAAATAGATCCATATTTTTCACCCTGCACAAAACTGAAGTCTAAGTGGATTAAAGACCACCAGGTAAACCCAGACATTGAACCTAATGGAAGATTAAGTGGGGAATAGCCTTCAGCACATTGGCACAAGAGACAACTTTCTGAAGAGAACACCTATAGCACAGGTGTTAAGATCAACAATTAATAAACGGGACCTCATGGAATTGAAAAGCTTCTATAAAGCAAAGGACAGCATTAATTGGACAAAGCAGCAACCTTTACTTAATGGGAAATTATTTTTACCAACTCCACATCTGATAGAGGACTAGTATCAAAAATATGTAAAGAACTCCAAAAATAGGTATCAAAAAGCCAAATAATAAATTAAAAATGGGGTACAGATCTAAACAGAGAATTCTCAAAAGAGGAATTTCAAACAGCTAAGAAACACTTCAAGAAATTTTCAGCACCCTTAGCCACCAGGGTTACCTTTGAGAGACATTTTTTTAAAACCACCACAGAGCAGGGGTAGATCTAGGGGAGGGGGAGTGGGAGGTGCTGGGTACCTGGAAAGAGTGGAGGGAAGAAAAGTGTGGTTATGGTGTATTATATGAGGGAAGAATCTTTTATAAATTAAAAAAGGAAAACTAAAATCAGAAACACAAAGAAAACCATGACTGCATTTTGCATTTTGGTTGTCTATATCTTGTAGATACATTATAAACAGACCATTAATCTCAAAAAAAAAATTAGATATTGTCACTTAAGGTGAGTTGCCAGTATCTAACAGGAAGGGCAGAGATGAGAATAAGATACATCCAGCAGCAGGAAGAGGTGTTATAAGCAGCCAACTATATGCAAAGATACTTGGAGAACAGGCAGAGTTAGTTGGTTGGGAAATTTGATAGGAGGGGCCTGGCCCTGAACTTAGAGGTCATGCTTTCTATGAAACTCACCATTGATCTCTTCTCTCACTGAATATGAAGGATGGGAACAATTCACCCTTTTTTGGTATAGTTCTTACTGTTTGCACACAGATGCTCCATGGACCAGGAACCCAAGGAATAGATGTGCTATGCACCATTATGGATAGGAAATGTTTCCTGCTTTCAAACTGGATTCTGAAGCCCTAAGCAGATCTCAAGAGCAAAGTACTCTTTGGAGTCTCAAATTCACAAGGCTGCAAGGGAGGATGTCACCTGTAATTGAGCAGCTTCCTATATTGTACTGCCTTAGATGTAGATCTCCATTATCACGTGTGTGTGTGTGTGTGTGTGTGTGTGTGTGTGTGTGTGTGTGTGTGTGTTTATGGAGTTCCCACAAGTAGCTTCCTGGGAATTGGGATGGTTCAGTGATGGTTGGTTCATTGTGTCAATAAAAGGGTATGTCCAGTATGGCTCAGAGAAGGTGAAGGGAAGAATAGGACAAAGCGATAAGATTACTCAGCAGCCTGCCTTCAGAATGTACCTGCAATGGTATTTTCTCTGATCCTGAGTCTGTGGTTCACATAATGGATTAGACACACAGGAGCTGCCTCACTCCTGTGAACCTCACTCCTGAGTGTCTGCGCATTTTGCTCCCCATCCTTGGTTGTTCTTTTCTATCTGTTTCTCAGAAGAACTCTAAGAACTTTTCAGTTTCCCTCCTCTTTTCCTCCACTCTTTACATGCTGAAGCTGCCTCCAAGTTGTCACCTCTTTTGGTATTGTTGAGTTGTCCTTCATGAAGCTCAAGACTCTTTGTACCCATCTTCTTCAGTCATCAGCACAAGTGAAGCTGAATTAGAGCTGCATTATGTCTATTGCCAGCACTAGCTCAGTGGAGGCAGAGTGCTTTCTTAAAGTGGAAGCACCTCTGAACCTGCTCACTAGAAGACACTTTAATATAGATGCTTATCTGAAAGTAGGACTACATCTGTCTGGTTCTCTTGCAGTTAGGTGTGGATGTGTGATTCTGTTTTCCCACATAGGATGTTAGCACAAGTGTGTATGTAAATTCTACATTGTATTCTTAAATGGAAAGGAATAGGTTACTTTTGAATTTTTCCTGCTAAAAGTAGGTATAGTGATTGAGTATTACCATCCACTCAAATAATGAATTTTCCTTGGGAGTGACTGAGCATAACAAAGACAGAAAAGTCTCCTTGCTGTGATTATTTGACAACCTTGAGCTGTTTTCCTCCAAGCCTCTTGTATATGAGAGAAAAATAATCTTCTTGCTTGTTTATGTCACCCCCTCTTCAGAAATTTTGTTTTCTACAGATGAAATTAATTCTGATACAGTATTTTTTCTTTCCTAAGGCAAAACCCATCACTGTATACAGCCACAATCAACTCCATGCTGTTTCTCATCTTTTGAAGGCTCCAGGCATCCCCATAACCTATTTTATGTTCCTTTTAAATAAAAGCACTTGATTCCCATGAAAATCTCAAATTTCTCTTAATCACATACATTGATTATTTCATGCAAATTAGTGCTGGAACCCTTTTAAGGGGATTCAGTCCTTCCTTGCCCTGGGAAAGACTGGCAAAACTGAACTGACAGATTCTGGATTTCTGTCCAGTTGCCTTTCCCAAACCTTCGAGCACACACTGGAGCCAGGCTAAATTTCACTTCCATTTGTATTTCAAAATCTAAACAACCAGAACACAGGCTGAAAAGTGGAGCATGTAGACTGGGAGACAAAGGAAACAGTGGGAAGTGGCAGTATCAAGGCTTCTTCAGCTTGTTGTGGACAAACTTTAAGTTACCTTAGGTCCTTTGCTTTCTGAAGTTGATGCCCAGATCTTCCCTGAGGTGGCAGTCATGTGTTAATAAGACATTAGGGGACATGCTGCCCTCAGAGTGTGGGTGGATGGTGGGAGAGTCATCACCAAGACAGGCTAACCATGGACATAATGGTGAAAAACGTCCACAGATTGGTTCTACTGGCCTGTGTTTGACTCTGAAATCTCACAGAAATAAACTGTGCCACATTGGACGGGATCATGTCTTTAGGACTTAGATTCCACATGTGTAAAATGGGCCCCATGGTAATACTGGCTAGTAGTTTTATTGTGTTGGGGCAATGAGGTAATGGTGAAAAGTGGCCAGTCTGGCACACAATGAACTCTTAATTAATGACAGCTTTGAAAACAAAACAACAAACAAACGAAACCTGAATGAATAAGAAAACAGAGAATTTATCAAGCTTTGGTTTACCAAAGTATTTGTGAGGCTGAAGAGAAAATATGCTCACCTGTAGAGTTAAAATTTCCCAACAAGGTGAACAATCTTGGGCAGATAAAGCTGATATTGATAGATATCAATTTGAGTTGATAGAGTGCTTACTTAGCATGCTTGAAGTCCTGGGTTTGACTTCTCATACCCCATAAAACTGAGTGTGGTAGTACATGCCTATAATCTCAGAACTTGGGAGCAGAGGAGCAGAGATAATAAACTCAAAAGTCCAAGGCTAGCTTGGGCTACTAGGATACAGGAGACCCTGTATCAAAACAAAACAAACCCCCCAAACCAACCAAACAAGCAAACAAACAAAAATGTGAGTAAAGCACACAAGGCTTCAAATCTACACAAAGACAGGCAACTAAGGTACACAGAGACTGGGAGAAAGGGTCTTCTTAAGGGAAGAACACACCAACTGGTTATCCAATGTATTGGATAATCCAGCCCTGAAAACATATATACACAAGTTAGAAGCAACATTATACAGTCTGAGTAGGTTGTGTTTGTGTATTTAGGAACACACACATGGGTAGTAGGGATTAATGAAAAAAGATGCCACGAATTTGAAAGAGAGCAAGGAGGGATATGTTTGAGGGCTTGGAGGGAGGAAAGGAAAGAGGGAAATGATACAATAATATAATGTCAAAACATTTAAAAAGTATTTTTTGAGATGTGAGCAATATTATTTCTACAAGTGAATTTCTTCTTTTGCTGATAATAGAATTACCTCCAGATAATTGAGGCTATACTGCTATTTGAGTCTCACCCTCATAGGTAGACACTTAGACATTCCGTTATCTGATGAAGTATGGCCTAGCCACTAGGATTTTGAAATACCATCTAGGAAAGGCTAATGTACTTACTGCCAAACTTGGGAATCCAGCCTTGTTCTTTTACCTTTGTTCCTTAGTGACTATTCTGATCATTTTAGGAGGATTAGTCTTGTTTATATTTATTTATTTTCAGTCAGGGAGAGTATTAGGAATAGAGAAGCAAAGTTGCAAGACTTACGCTCTTCATTTGCTTTTGTCTAAAGGCCTTGAGATATTGAGCCATTGTAAGACTGAGCATTCACTGTTGCAACTGCCTTGTATGCATTCGTTATTTTACTATCCTAGGGAAACAAGAGCCACAATCCTCCTCAGAGCTAATATCACAAAGAAGTCAAGTAATGGGGCTAAGGTCACATTACTGTACTTCTAGTTGAGAACCCAGGAGATCTGAGCTTCCACCATGAGCCAATCTATTCTCCTGGCTGATGAGGCGGCTCTTAATTTTATTCATCATTAAGTAGAGCTTGGCTAGTCTCCAGTTCTGCCCCATCAGCATCTAACAGAGACATTACATGGTATGTGGTATCAATACGAATTTGATTGTAAGAACTGAAATCAAGGAACACTTTTTGAGTAGATTGGAAACACCAAGACAAAGAGAACAGGCAGGCGGCAGCTGTGACTAAGGTTCAGGCCTCTGCTTGCAAAGGTGACCAAGTGAAAGGGACAATGTAATCTTCATCATCAACCCATGCCCCTCTGTTCTTTTGGTCCCCTGGCCAAGTACAGGGGCACATGGATGTATTAAGGTCAGTCCGAAAAAGATAGCTCAGAGCTGATTTTTGTGACACAATCAGGTTTTGGAGGAGCAGAGTGGCTATTGCCATAAAATGAATTAATAATTCCATGTTATTGGAATTTTCTATGGCTGCTGAATTTCAGGATGGTGATGTCTAGTTTAGATCTTAAAGTTGATGCCTGTGTTGGCCAATAATTCTCAAGTAACAAAGCTATTCATCAAAATCCATGATATGTACAAACATGAGGCAGATGCTTCCAGGACACCAGAAGAGGGAGAAAAATGACTTTATGTTAAACACACTTGCAGATAAACACATTTCTCACTAACAAGTGCTTCAAACTGCCACTCTCTCAGCCACCTGGAGTAGGGAGGAAGCCCCCAGAGGCTGGTCCCCAGTGACTCAATCCCATTACCAAGAAGCACTCGCTGTTCCTATTTCATCCAAAAAGGTTTTCAGTTACCTTCAGATCAACAGGAAATTAATCAGCAAGTACAAAACTGAAAGAGTATCTGCATCTCACTGTAGGAGTCATTATAATAAAAGCAGATTTGGCAAAATGGCTGTTATTTTAATCTTTCTCCTATCTGTTATTTAATAAGTTGAAGATTCCAAAGCTGAAAGCCCCATGAACAGAAGTTCCTTGGAGGATCAAGTACACACTGTACCAAGGCTTGTACCCCTTTACATCCAAACAGCTCCCCCTTTGCTTGGTTGAAAAGCCCTTGTAAACCCCAGCATGCCCTGATACTGTCTATCTACAATTTTCTGAACTCATTACAAACCATATCTCTGTATTGAATTGTTTCATGTGCTCCTGCCCTTGTTTTGAAATGGTATTATTTATCAATATAAGGCAGGGTGGAGATTACACTTACCTATCACACAATGATGTAGAAACATTAAATAATAAAATCTGGATAGGGCAGAGAATATATAACTGTTCATCATATGACTTTTACCCTGCTATTGCCAGTATTGGGGAAAGCAGCTTCTTACCATCTTCCTTATTATAGGAACTGAAATCCAGAGAGTCTAAGTTAGAGAAGGGATGTATAGAATGAGAGTGAAGAGTGTTTCCTCATTCTCTGCCCATGCCTTCTCTGTGTGTGCATGCTGTGTGCATGTGTGCACATACATGTATGTGGATGCTCTTGTCCATTTGTGTTTATGTGGAGGACATAGGTCAGTAATGTATGTCTCCCTTTATTACTCTATGCCTTATTTTTTGAGCTCACTATTTTAGCAAGACTGACTAGCCAGTAAGTGCCCCCAGGCTCTTCCTGTCTCCTTCATCCAGTGCTGGAGTTGCATGTGCTGTTTGGTGTGGGCAGTGGACATCCAGACTCAAGTCTTCATGCTTGTATAGCAAGCAGTTTGCCCACAGAACCGTGTCCCTACCTCTGGCTTCCTGTTCTCAAAAAGAGCCTCTCCTTTCTTGTCTCAAAGTGATGATGAGGGGTCAGAGTATCTCATGTAGAATTGTACTTCTGACCCTTAGGGGTGCAAATGACAGAGACTAACCACAGCAAGCCCTCACAAGGCAGAGGTTGATAGAAGCAGCATGGGAGTTTTCACTCTCTCTCTCTCTCTCTCTCTCTCTCTCTCTCTGTCTGTCTGTCTGTCTGTCTGTCTGTCTGTCTGTCTGTCTCTCTTTACTGTTTCCTTCTGGCTCTTGCTTAACATTAGGTTCATATGTGCAGGGATCCTGTCTGCTTTGTTTCCTGCTGGCTCACCAATGTTTAGAACTGTGACTGTCATACAGAAATTTACATTATATCCATTACTTGTTCTAGTTTGCTTCTATGTCATTGTGATAAAACCCTGCCTAGAAGCAGCTAAGAGAAGGAAAGCATCTGCTTTGAGCTCTGACAGAAGCCATGGCAGGTGCTTGAGGCAGAAACCTTGCAGGAGACACAGAGGTCCTTGTGCTCACAGATAAGCACCAGGGAAGCTGGAATGTTGAGCACATGGATTGTTCTGTCAAGGGAAGAAATGCAATACCTGTTATCTGCCCAGAAGGCTGGTGGGAGAGGACATGCTTTCCGCCTGGTGACATTTGTGCTTTCTGTGTGGCCTGAGACCACACTGTGCCCTCCCCCAGACCTAATGTTAAGCTTGTTTTCCCTCAATCAATTTATAGACTCTGTCTTTCTGGAAGGTAGTTTACAAAGAGTTTCAATGTAGTCACATCCCACCTTTCTTTAGCTTACTTTGTTTCTCAGTGAGGTTTTTTTTTTTTTTTTTTTTTTTTTTAATGCTTTATTGCACACATGGCATTGGGCCATTTATCACCAGGAAAGTTTTCACCAAATTGTGCTATGCTTAAATAAGCCCAAAATAAACCAGGGTCAGACTCCTGAAGTTTGAATCAACCCCAGCTACTCAATCCTTTTGAACACAACTTCCTTCTTGCCTCCCTCAGATCATCTCTATGCAGACCTGTGACTGTCACAGAGACCCCCCACCACCCCGAACAGGAAGGCAGGAACTGAGGCAGAGACTACAGAGGAACACTGCTCACTGGCTTGCTTCCCCTGGCTTCCTCAGTTTCCTTTCTCACACAGCCCAAGCCCATATGCCCAGGGAAGGCAGTGCCCATGGTGGACTAGGTATTCCCACATCAATCAGTGATCAAGAACGAAGCTCACCTGCAATATTGACATTTCCATCAAGCAGGTATCTGCCCCATGTCAGTCACTTACGGCTAGTGAATCCGGCAATCTAGGGATTGAGGTTGACTGCTATTTGTATAAAAAGAGAGGTTTTGGAGTTAGCAGACATTAACACATAAGTTTATAATGGACATGTAGCTGTGATAGTGCAGGCAATTGGTGGAAAGTGGTACTGAGAAATGTCTAAAGAAACCATGTTTTAATGAATTGCAAACATACAGAGACTCCCTTTGTTCCTATAACATGAAATGTTCTTCCAAATTTGATAGTATTTTTTCAGCCAATCCCTGTTTGGACATCTCTTAGAACAAAAGGAGGATTATTTTCTGAGAGCTGTATACTTCATTTTGAAAGGTGTCTTAGGGAATTCATGCACATGTCTGTCTTAAATTTAGATTTTTTTTTTTTGGCCAGAGCTCTACTTTTTGATACTACAGGGAATAGGGTTATCTTCCATAAGACTGTCTTTCAAAAACTGAAAAATAAGATTGGATTGCGTTGAGTCTTTTGCTGGAAGTGTGTAGTGATTTGAATGAGAACAGTTTACTGGCTTGCTTTCTGATAGAACCCAGGACCACCAGCTCAGGGATGGCACCACTCATCATGGACTGGCCCTCCCCAATTGATCACTAAATAAGAGAAAATGCCTTCCAGCTGGATCTCATGGAGGTGTTTCCTCAACCAGTCTCCTTCCTTTTTGATGACTCTAGCTTGTATGAGTTGACACAAAAAACTAGCCAGTGGCTTTGTTCCAGGAGGTATGTCACTGGAAGAGGGCTGTGGGGTTTCAAGAACCATTTCAAGTTAGCTCTCTCTGCCTGCTGCTTGCTTTTGCTCAGGCCACATGCCTTTCCGCCTTTCCTCCACCACCACAGACTCTAAATTAAATTCCTTTTGTAAGTTACTTTGGTTGTGTTTTATTGTAGCACTAGATAAGAAACTAAGATAATCAATAACTTAGCTGTGGAAGGGTAGTGGGCCTAGACTCCACACTGTCTAATCTTGGTCCCCACTCAAAAAAGACAGATTTAATATGAGTTCTCAAGGTATTTTTTTGTTTATCTTATTTAATTTTTGAAATGGTATCTTTTTAAGTAGCCTAGGCTGACATTGAACTCCAGATCCTTCTGCCGCAGCCTCTTAGTGCTGGCATTCCAGGTGTGTGTCATAAAGTTAAGGGTCCCTTTCTTATTACCCTTTACAGATGCAGTGGTCTTCATCAGTGATATCATCTACTAGGGTAAGTGGCCAAGGAGCTGAAATGTTCCAGCTGGTTACTCTGGACCAATCTGAGGTCAATTTGGCAGCCTATGGTTTGTCTGCCATCTAATAGTTTATAAAGTATCAGATGATTCAAAGTTAAACATATATATATATATATATATATATATATATATATATATATAGAGAGAGAGAGAGAGAGAGAGAGTGTGCACACAGGCTCATTGTAAGGAACTGTGTGAATTACTGCAATAACAGAAGAGTGAGATTTCTACTATCAAAGCATTCATAATGAACTTGTAGCTGTGTGAACAGAGGAATGTGACATAGGGTACGTAATTACCCTTTGAATACTGAGATGGTTGAGGACCTTCTGCTTACTCAGGTGGAGATACTTAAGCATGGGGTGGCAAGAACATTGGACCATGTTGTCAGTCAGTGGTCGAGACTTGAAGGATGCACAGAAATCAGCCAGATGAAGAAAAGAGATGGTGGAGAGTGGAACCTGTAAGGGTTTTGCATTTTTGAATCTATGCAGGGTTGACTTATGATTTGTTCAAAGCCTAGGCAAAGTGTGGAATAGGAGCATCAGAATAGCAAGGCAAAAGGCATCTGAACAGGTGCATGCATGTGTGTGTGTGTGTGGGTGTGTGTGTGTGTGTGTGTGTGTGTGTGTGTGGCTATAACAATGGCCTTTTTTTCTCTATAGCAAACCATCTCCAAAACTCAGTAACCTCAGACAGAAGTTCTTTGTTAATATGCATGAGTCAACTGGTCATCTGCAGGATCCTACCTAACTGGCCCAGGCCTGCCTGATCACTACTGGGCTTGTTTATGTGTCAAATGTGGGACTGGTCTTAGATAGTTTTACTCACAGGCTGACAATTGGCTGGCTAATAGTTAGGTGTGGAGGTAATGTGTCTTTCATCACATGGTATGGCTAGCCTGAGTTTGTTCATATAATACTGTCAGGGAGAGGAGGTTGGAAGGTACACATATTAGGACCAAGTTCTGAAGCTGCCATGCTATCACTTCTGTCATAGCAGATTGATCATAGTAAGTTATGTAAGTTATGTGACCACTTGATCTTTAAAGGACAGAAATGTAGACCATCTTGTGATGGGAGATGCTGTTGAGGTCTTGTTTCAAAGATGGGTGTGCAGGAAGGGATGGGTGACTGTAATCCTTCTCACAGTCTTGTACAGGGACTTAGATAACTATATTTTGACAAGGATGGGAACAGATCAGCAATCTACTGCATTTTAAATTATTTTTAATTTACACATTAGGTTAAAGTCTTCCCCAGAAGGCATGTATTGTTAAGTTAAGGATGAGATAAATAATGTCTCCCGGGACACCTTATTCAAATCTCACTACAATTTGCTGTCGGCCATTTGTCAACATGCTGAGCCTTCCCTGGCTTAGCTAACAGAAAGGTACACAAATCTCTGCCTTTTAGACCATGTCCTCCTCTTCTTTAAAGGGAGGTCAAAAGTAGCATTGCCAGCTACTTCATGAAACCTAGATGCACATGCATTATTGATCTAGCCTTAGAAAGCCTGTCAGAAAAGAGGATGAAATTAGAACAGTTCAACTAGTTCTTTCCATCTCCCCAGAAACAACTTGCAGCTTCATTTTGTAGAGAATTTTTGAACCATTCCTTCTTCCCAGACAATCCTAGTTTGTGTCAAGTTTACCAAAAATGGTATCCATTTTCCCTCCATCACCAAAATTCCTTAAATACAATGAACAGCATTTGGGTTGTTTCATCCGAGTCCTCTTCTCCCAGTTCTCTGAGATGAAAGTTTTCATGACTTCAGCATGATTTTATTCAGATCTGCCAGATGCCTATATCACCTTTTCTCTCGGCTCAGTCTTCAGTGCTTTCAGGCTGTGAGACTTGGGTTTCCCTCCTCATAGGAAGGGAGAAAGGAGGGAGGGAGAGAAGGAAAGATGGGGAAAAAACAAAGGAAGATAGGGAAGGATAGATAGATGATAGATGGATAAATGATATATAAACAGATGTTAGATAGATGACCATAGATAGACAGATAGATTATAGATAGAGGGAGATAAGAGATATCTAGGTAGATAGAAGAGAGATGATAGATAGATCAATAGATAGATAGTTAGATAGATAGAGTCAGAGGACAACCTCAGCTGTGGCCCTCACCTCTTACCTTGTTTGGGAGGAGGTCCTTCTATGTCAGGGTAACTGTCCCATGAACTTTTAGCAATTCTTTTGTCTCTAATTCCCATCTCCCCAGTGGGGCATACTGGAATTACAGTGTTTACTGCATCTGGCTTTACACAGATTCTGGGAATTAGAACTTAGGTTCTGCAGGCACTTACTTTCCAGCCCATTTCCCCATTACATGTAGTTTAAAGATGAAATAATTGTGCAGAAAAGTTGTTTTTTGTAAACTTGTCACAAACTAGGATTGTCTGGGAAGAAGGAACTGATATTGAGAATATGCCTCTGTAAGAATGGCCTATAAGCAAGTCCGAGGGTATTGTTTAATGATTGATGGGGAATGCCAACATCACTATGAGTGGTACTACCTCTGGGCAGGTGGACCTTCCTGGAAGGTAAAATGTAACTAAGTAAGAGCCTAGTGAGCATACCAGTAAGCAGAACCCATGGTCTCTGCTTCAGTTTCTGTCTTCAGGAGTTATTGACTTGGCTTCCCCTCACAATGTATCACATGCTCTAAAATGAAAGTCTTTTTCCTTCCCTAGTTGATTTTTGTCATTGTGTTTATCACAGCCCCAGAAAGCAAACTAAGACAGAAATTATGCAACATATGTAAAGCCACACAGCTAGTTTCCCTGGACCTACCACCAGTTTTGTTCGGACCCAGTTGTTTTCCTTGAAATGATGACTTCTCCCTTTTCCATGACCCTTTGTAAAATCTGGGGTTATTGCAGAGCATCTTGAACTACCCCTAATTCTCTGGGCACCTCTTACAGTGTTAGGTGAATTGTATATAGTTAAAGTCTTACCTACCTGAATTGATACTTCTTAAAAACCTTAAGGGAACATCTTCTCAGTTGCTATTTTCTTTAACTGACTGACTACCTACCTACCTACCTACCTACCTACCTAACTAACTAACTAACTAACTAACTTGTGTTAATTAACAGGCCCAACACTGGTCTTTTTATCATTTTTTTTTTCAAACTGCTGTGATGAAGTGGCTGTGAACTGCGTGAATTCACTGCATGTTGTTCTTAGCTGACCTTACCCTTTCTCACCACATAATAAAGTGCTCCCTCTGAGCCCTGCATTCTGCTGGTTTCTTTGAGTCTTGTTTGTTTGCTCATTGTTAACCACAACTGAACTCTAAGTCTGGGAATGGTTTCCAAGTTTCTGGAAATAGCAAGTAAGTGGCTCCACATCTTTCTGTTGTTACTGTGCATCGATTTAGAAAAGAAACTCCACCTCAAAGCCTTTGATTCCTCCCTTTTAACCCAGTTTCTGTCTTCCATATTCAACTATTGACTGCTGTCTCCTCAAAATATCTCTCAAATCCCACTTTCAGAACGATTTTTTACCATAGTCAAGACAAGCTCATGCTTTGCAGCCTCTTAGCCTAACTTGTAGACTGGACTGACATCCAGATAGATGCTCCTTTGGGTAGCCACTCTATTTACTCATGTTGCTTCTCTTACTTGGGACTGGCTCAGGAGTGGGTGTGTCATCCCATTGTATATGAAGACTAGTGATGAGGCATTTACTATGTGCCAGACTCAGAGAATTGTCTCCTTGATCCTGAAAGTCAGAACTCATCTCCCTACTATGTGAGTGTATGACATGTGCACTAGATGTGAGAGGGGTATAGGATAGGAGTAGGGGTGAGCGTTAATGGCTCAAGGACTGTGTGAGCTGTGGGTGAAGGGTATAGTTGTGAGGGCTCAGGGCATGAGAACTATGTGAATTTGTGGGAGTCAGGGATGCAGCTCAGGGCATGAGAGCTGTGTGAGCTGTGGATGTGAGAGATGTAGGTGTGCCAGCTCAGAAGGTGAGGGCTCAGTGGGTGAGTTATAGTTGTGAGGGGTGTAAGTGCAAGGGCTCAGAGCATGAGAACTCTGTGAGTTTGTGGATGGTGGGGTTATAGGGTTGAGGCCTCAGGGCATGAGAGCTGTGTGAGCTGGGGGGGTATAAGTGGTATAGTTGTGAGGGCTTAGAGGTGAGAGTTGTATGAGTTGTGGTTTTAAAATGTTGTGGGTTAGAGAAGGCTGAATGGGATATCTCTGAGTGTGAGATGTATATTTCATTCAACAAACATTTATTGAGCATTTACGCAAGAGGAAAATGATAAGAATCCACTTCTAACATGAAAGAATTTGCAGTCGGGTATATGATGGCAGGAACAAATGCTTCCTTCTCAGTACATACCTATATTTCCTATTAGTCAATGATGTGTCTACATTGGGTGGCCTATAATTGTTCAGGAGTAAACATATGAATAAAACTGAACTAGCAGTCTATGACTTGAGAAAGATTTTTCCTTAAAGCAAAAAGTAATAACTGACACCCATATTTCCTGGGTTATATGTGACCATGATAATGGGGGCTGTATCAGTCTTCTTGAGATTTAGGGAAAGCCCACTCATTGAAGTGATATCAAACACCCTCATTATTGAACTCAGATGCAACTTTGTGGTTGTCTACTTCCAGACTTAACATTCTATATACTATTCAAATTATCTTCTTTCTCAGTTAAGCTACAGTTCAGTTTTCTAACAAAAACAGAGGAGGAGAAAACATCAGGTAACTATCTAATGTGATCACAGAGTCATACTTAGAAGATAATATACATTAGAGGTGTACGGGGGTAAGTAACCTTTTCTTCTTTGCTTTTAGAAGCACAGAAAAGGTGAAAGTAAATCCTATTTATGAATATTTATTATTCATTTAATAAAGTCAATACTAGACATGTACACAGAGTTAGGTAATATGGCCATACAACAAGAAGATTCTGGAGTGTTTGCAGATGAAGACCATGAGTAGAAATATGTCTTCAACAGCATCAGAAGTATCTTTCTTAATACCTTGGATAAGTAGGTAAATGGTGTCAGTCTGTCCTGTTATTGATGACATTTAATTGAGCTGTAAGGATCAAAAGGCATTTTTGAAGTTTTTATTTCTCTAAATTTACCATTTCCATTGGTTACTTAAGTGTTCTACAAGAAGATATTTTGTGATTTTATTTGTATTTTATATGTATGGATACTTTTCCTGAATACATAAACTATACACATGTGTGCAGTAAGATGTTTTAATTCTATAGAGAGATACCATTTCCTAGTCTGAAGAGATAACTGAGTGATTAAGGGCACTGACTGCTCTTCAGAGGACCTACATTCAATTCCCAGCACTAACATGTCAGCTCACAATCATCTGTAACTTCAGTCCTGGGTGATCAAATGCCCTCTTCTGGGCATTGCATACATGAATTTCATAGATACATATGCAGGCAGGGAACCCCCATAATAAAACTAAAAATGTTAATTTAAAAAAGATCTATCATTTCTCATCAAACTATTGCCTGCTAGTTTTAACATCTACTGATAATTCTTGCTGAGTTTGCTCTTACAAAGATGACCACAATGTGATATTTGTATAATGAGACAGGATTTCATGTAGCTAATGTTGGCCTCAAACTCTCTATGTAGCTAAGGATGACCAAGTGTTTAGATTATAGGCATACACTATTGTACTTAGCTCTAAAGTGACTTGGAAAGTTCTTTTATTGTCTATGTATTTCATAGCATTCCACATAGAGGAGAGTATTGCCCTCATGCATGGATTTGTTTATATCCCATTTCCTGTAAGTGTTATTTGTTTATTAAGGAGGATACCATTATGTAGCCTATGATGTCTTCAAACTTGCTTTGTTGCTCAGGATAAACTCAAATTTATCATCCTTCTGTCTTACCATCTTGAGTGCTGGGGTTACCAGTGTATGATACCATACTGGGCTGATATTATTTATTCTTATGCTCAAATTATCTCAAATTTAGTAACATGAGATCCTTCACACTTCTGGTGCCTTTATTCCTTAAAATTTTCCTCAAATTATTGCACAAAAAGACATCCTAGGTTCATTCACTTTTCTGGCTCTAGTCATGAATGTAGCCATTCTTTAAGTGATCCTAGTTTCTTAAGTGAAGAATGGTGGGTATTTAGAAGCCAAGCCCTGAGCACTAGATTTTCTTATTGCTACTGGGGATTAAAGCATCTAAGCCTTCTCAGTGGCACATACATAATACATACATACATATATACATACACATCATTTATATAGACATAGATATGTAGGATTGAAATAAATGTATGTCTAGTTCTACTTTTAGTTATTAGAAAACCTACATATTTATTAAGTAGATTTAAGATGTTTTAAGATATTTATTTACGTAAATGTAGTGTTAACCATGAGTTCATACTGATGCCTCCAACTCTAATATAACATGCCTTTTTTGACAGTAAGAAATCTAGTGAGTTTACTCATCTAATCCTAGGATATATCTAATCCTAGGATATTAGATCCGTAGTTCTGCCCCATGTGATTATGACAGGTAACTAAGCTTATATATTTATGCATAACTTTTGTTATCTCCAATAGTAAGTGATACTTTTATCATAATACTTTTCAGCAATTGCTTATTTGCACATGTTTCCAGGCTAGAATATAAATGTATTTATGGCAAGGACACATTATTATTGGTATTAAATTTTCAAATCCTAGCAATGGGCCAGGCACATAAGGTACTCTATCAACAATTATTAAATAAAGGGATGAATGAATGAATGAAGCAGAGAGGCAGTTTTCATCCTCGGTGGGCTGAAGAGATAAATATGGTCTTCCTGTCAGCTGGTGTCTGTAATTCTGTCACCAAGCAGTCACATCTATGGTGTTTTTTCGGCTTCCCTTTTTCCTACAGATTCTCCTTTGACCTATTTCACCTAAAAGCTGTTTTAAGCACTAAGTAAATGCTGTCTTAAGAGTAAGAGGTCAACTCAAGTACCACTTTCACTTTCCCAGGCTCAATTGAAACCCCCTTCATCATTTAGCATGATGTACAAGCCAAGCTTTTGTGAGTTTTATCAGAAACCTCACCTTTGAGGTCAGTCTGAACTTACCAAAATATTATAAATTCCAGACCTTAGATCTGAAGCCAACATTCCTGGGACACCTTTTAGTGTTCCTACCCAAAGACAATCTTAATTGTAAATTTTGCAGGACAAACATTCCCTTCCTCAATGTGTTTTTTATTTTAAGCGTCCAGTTTTCAATCTACAGCACACAGGTGCATCTGTTCTATGTAAACTACATCCCCTTCAGAGAGAAAGGAATGGCTTACTCTATAACAACCATTAGCTCATCCCTGTATTAACATAATTAATCAGCCCCTGGTCCAGTACCAAGGAACACATAGAATGCTTCAGAACACAGTGCCTGCTAGACAAGGAGCAGGGTCTCTTCCTGGACCCAAGATCCATTTTACAGAGAAGTGTGATTTTTTTTTTCTTACTACAGCCAAAATGGGGGCAGAGATAAAAATACTCACCTGTCCATTCATCAGGGAGGAGCACCTCTCTGTCCTTTATATAATATTTTTGCCAACCTGAATAAACTTTCCTTGCATCTTATGAGTCTAACTTTTACCAACTGCAATCCCCAGTGTTTAAAAACAAACAAACAAACAAACAAACAAAAAACCCCCTCAGTCATGAGCATCATTGTTCTGTACCCCATGAAAAAGCAGCTGCATTGTACCACAAATGATTCTCAGCCTAACCTCACATCTTACCAAATTTTCCAGCTGGATGGACAACAAGCCTCATGAGTTAAGCAACGTACCCCTAGGTTAGCACGATGAGTCAGCCACTCAGCTATGCTGTAAAACACGGGCCTATTCCCAGTCCAGTACTTTCCTCTAGCAGCAGACCACACGGTCCCCCTTCTATAATAGAGTCGGCTTGTCTGCAGAGAAATGGAATTAAGCTATTAGTAAGTGGTTTCTGACTTGTGGGAGCACTAGTGACAATACTCACCTCTCCATAAAGTTTGAAGAGAGCCGTTTGTTTTGGCAGGGCTTCCCTATATTACACATTCCTGCCACTTAATTTTCCTTGCAAAGATAAACAATGGCCTTCTGAAGCCGAGCAGGGAGCTGTCTAACAGCCAAGCAAATGTTTGTGAAGTGCAGAGGAAAATGAGGTTTGCCACTATATATATATATATATATATATATATATATATATATATATATATATATTCTGTACTCTGAAACAATTCCATCTTCTTCATGCAGCCATCCATTTCTGGAACTCATGTGCACCTTTCTGACTGCCTTCTGCTCTGAAAGAATGTTAATTTTTTGTAAAAAAAGATTCTTTATTCTCTTGTTATCAAACTGATCTTCTGATCTTCATATTTGTTTGGCAAATTCAAACCTAATATACAGCTTAGTATCCACATTTTTGTGGGTTTCTCTAAGTATAACCCTTATTATTATAATGATGCTGATAACGACAGTGAATAAACACATTCAGATATCTTATTGGACATTGACAGCACCCTCATCACCTGAAAACCATGTAGAACATGAACCCAAACACCTGCTGTGGCATCTATTTGAGCCACACTTCATCTTTCCACCAACATGTGTGTGTTTGGCATATGTGTTGTCTCATGAGTTCAAGGAGGAAGATCATGAACTATGAAGCAGGTATTTTATGAATGGGAGCTTGTTGGAAGAAGAGTGGAACTTGATTTTCTGTCCCCAGTTCTCATCTCAACTACTGATCATCTACTGAAAAATACTGCCAGGACAAAGAGCAGGAGAATTCACACTAACCTAACTGCAGCCATAGTCGCACCGAACAAACAGTACAGAGGAAGAGAAAGATGCTGGAGAGTGCAAAGGTCCCTAGAGATGCTGAGCAGGCCTTTGTACCACTCATCTCTCCACTAGGAACATCATTCTTTATTTGACTCACTCTAACAACCCTTTCACCTTCTCCTGGATCCCTCTACCTGATCTTCCTCTCAACTTTGTGTGTTGTTTAAAGCACTGAGTCCAGTAGTTGTTTCTTGTATATGCATGAGTGTAGGACCATCCACTAGACCATGGACAATGTATCTGGGGGTGCATCCCTGAAGGAAATGGGTGTTCTTCTCCCCAGCAACTATCAGCTGCCAACAGCTCCTCAGCTAGGAGTGGGACTTTATGAAGATTTCTCCCTCCAAATTGGAATTTGGTATGCACTGGTTTTATGCAGGTCTGCATATGCAGCCACAGCCACTGTGACTGGCTCCCCTACTGCTTCTGACTCTTACAATCATGCTGACTTCTGTCCTGCAATAATCCCGGGCCTTGAGGGGTAGGAGGTGTAACATAGATGTACCATTTAGGCCGAGTACTACAATCTCTTGTTTTGTGTAGCTTGACCAGTTATGGGTCTCTGGATTAAGCTATTATTTTTAAAATAAAAATAAGATCTACTTATTGCTTATGACACTAGCCCAAAGTTCCCACCAGGGGCTACAGTTCATTTGGAAGCACTCAGATGCCTATCTAAGTACTATGTTTAGTGTTCTGGCATGGACAGTGGCAGATTCATGATTCTAGTTTAACAGGGAAGTGGCAGAGATACAGACCCAATCTCTGGAAGTAGAACTCATGGTGACTGCAGAAGTAATGAGTACCTGAGAGGTTCAGCATTAGTTGGTGGGTCAGAGGGTGCAGATTGTGAATGATAGGAATTCTGACAGGAGGTGGTAGTGGCGGGGGTGGGGGTGGGGGTGGGGTGGTTGCAATGATGAAGCAGAGGGGAACCGTTCTGAATAGCAAACACTTGGGTTAAATGCATGGTCCAGGGGCAAACACCTGCCAGGCTCTCATTCCACACAGAATTCACCCAGAACTGTGTGATGGGCACAACATGAATCCACAATGAGCCGGAAGTTATCCTCAGGCTAGATCTTTCCTTCTTTTCCATTTCTCCCTGTTCCATCTACACATGTCTGCTCTTTAAGGAGAACATGGAAAATGCCTTAAATAAATTGAGTAAAAGACACACAAAAAATTTGAAGAAAATAAATGAGAAAAAAATAGTTACAGATTAGAAGGCCCTAACATCTCTCAAAAAGTGGTTACAACTATTTCTTTTATATGAATTCCTTTCTCTGTTTATTGATGTGTTTGTTTTTACATCCCAACCAATGTTTTCCCTTCCAAATTTCCTCCGTCCCTTGTCCCCCATCCCCATCCACTCATCTGCTTCTATTTTTCTTCAGAAAGGGCTAGGCCTCCCATGGTTATCAGCCAGCCATGGTATATCAAGTAGCAGTGAGTCTAGGCTCTTCCTCTTCTATTAAGGATGGATAAGTAGATCTGGTGGGAGGAAAGGGTCCTTAAAGCAGGAAACAATAGAGACAGTCACGGATCCTGTTGTAAGGAGTCCCACAAGACATATGCAGAAGGCCTAGGTCAGTCCCATGTAGGCTCCCTGGTTCAGTTTCTGAGTCCCTGTGAGCCCAGGTTAGTTGATTCTCTGAGTTTTCATGTGGTATCTTTGACCCCTCCAGCTCCTATAATGCTTCTTTCTCCTTATCCACAGGATTCCCTGAACTCTGTCTGACATTTGGCTGTAAGCTGGTGCATATGTTTCTATCAGCAATCAGTTGCTAGATGAGACCTCTCTAATGATAGTTGGGCTAGTCACAAATCTGAGTCTAGTGGGATATCATCAGGAATCATTTCATTGATTTTTTTTTTCCAGTACTGTTTGGTTTGACAGCCCCAAGTCTCTGGATTGTTTTGTCTTTGGGTCCTGACCCTCAGGAGTGGGCTCCCTCTGATGGTTGGGTCTCAAGCTGGGCCAGTCATTGGTTGGTTACTTCCAAAGTTTCTGAACCTCTTATATATACTGCAGCACATCTTGTAGGTAAGATGGCTGGGATGGTGTCCCAATCCTTCCACTGGAAGTCTTACCCAGTTACAGGAGATGGATAGTTCAGGCTTTATATCCCATGTTCCTAGGGGTCTTGGCTAGGGTCAGTCTCAAAGATTGTTTGGAGTTTCCATTGCATGAGTTCCTAGCTTATCCCAGAGGTGCTCCTGATTCTGGTTATCTCTCCTATTACTGTTTTCCTCCATTCTCCTTCATTCCTCCTGTTTCTATCCCCCTAGATATCTCCCCATTCAAAGGTGATGCCTATTCTATTTCCCCATTCACAGTGAGATCCATATGTCTCTGCTTGGACCCTCCTTGTTACCTAGCCTCTCTGGATCTGTGGGTTGTAGAATGGTTATCCTTTATTTTATGGCTAATAGCCACTTTAAGTGAGTACATATTGTGTTTGTCTTTCTGAATCTGGGTTATCTAACTCAGGATGATCTTTTCTAGTTTTATCCATTTGCCAGCTAATTTCATGATGTCATTGTTTTAACAGATAAGTAGTACACTACCACATTTTCTTCATCCATTCATTGGTTGAGGGATATCTAGGTTGTTTCCAGTTTCTGGATACTACTAAAGCTGAGCAAGTGTCCTTGTGGAATGATGGAGTATCCTTTGGGTATATGCTCAAGAGTGGTATAGCATGGTCTTGAGGTAGATCTATTTCCAATTTTCTTAGAAACTGCTATATTGATCTCCATAGTTGCTGGATAAGTTAGCACTTCCACCACTAGTGTGTGAGTGTTCCCCTTGCTCCACATCCTCACCAGTATAAGCTGTCCCTTGTCTTTTTGATCTTAGCTTGTCTGACAGGTATAAGAAGGAATCTTCTAGTCGTTTTGCATTTCTTTGGTGGTTAAGGATGTTGAACATTTTTTTTTTAAAGTGTATGAGATTCCTCTGTTGAGAATTCTCTGTTTAGATCTGTGCCCCATTTTTTAAATTGGATTATTTGGCTTTTTGATGTCTAGCTTCTTGAGTTCATTATCTATTTTGAATATCAGCCCTATGCTAGATATGGGGTTGGGGATGAGCTAGGAAGGCATGGGCTGTGGGTAGGATCTTTGAGAACAGATTCTAGGTAATGGGGCACTTCATGTGGCCAGCAGGGCCATTTGCCTGTTCTTCTGACTGGTGGAGGAAGTCCGCTGGCATTGGGGGCAGGATTCAGCATCAGGGAAGCAATAACCTGGGAAGGTGTGGCATGGACTGTTCTGGCTGGTGTGGTCAGCATCTGGTGACAGAAGACCCCCTGAGGATGGAACAGAGCCTTAGCAGGGAGGGTGATGAGCTTGGATGCTGTGGGAAGGGTTTTGTGGACAGATATAGGGAGTGATGCAGTTCAGGTAACAGGAAGGCAATCACCTGTTCTGGCTCTAAGCTATTATTTTTAAGCCCCCCCCAAATGAGAGAAACATAGTAAAAGGGCATACAAAATTTAAAAAGGCCGCCAAAAGGACAAATGTGTGAATGAAGTATATTGATAAGGAAAAGGGGTCTTTAAGAGAATTGTCAAGGAGTTAATAAAATAAATGCAAAAATGAAGTAAGATGAAGATATTTTACACTAAACTAAAAGCATTTACATACACAAGTTTGAGGAGGGAATAGAGCAAATATTGGGTATCAAGGAAAGACCAAGACTGTAATCTAGGACATGGGGCAAAATGCAGAGAGCAGAACAGTCTTCAAAAATGACCGCTGTGCTTTCCCTTACATGTTAATGTGGCTGGGAGTTTTATTCCTCTATGTCTTTGCTGATTTTTCTTCCTAGCTATTGTGTTAATTTCTAAAAGATGATTGCTGAAATCACACCGATAGATATTTTGTGGACTTGCCATTCTTTCTGGAGTATCTAAATATACATTTGGATTGTCCCCTCCCCACACTACACTAAAGAACTACTATTCACCTTCATTTCAGTGTTCAATCTGCTGCCAATGGATTCATTTGGTTCTTTTGCATTTGAAATGCATTTTACTTACATTCCTTTTCTCTGGTATACAATGGGGATTGACACCAAGCCTGGGACGTGCTAGACAAGCCCTCTACTACTGAGCTACTTCCCAGCACTGTCACCTCCTGCCCCCACTTTCAAAAATGCTGTGTTTTAATGTCAGAGTCTTTGTGTTTACTATAATTGGTGTTGACAGGGAATGTCAAATCTTTAAATTTCTGTCTCCCTGCCCCCTTCCTCTTTTGGAGCTATGGAATCAGGTGACATGGTCTGACAATTTCCTTGTTCATTTTTTCCTAACCCCCTTTTCTCTCTGCTCATTTCCTCAGATGATTTTTATTGATTTATTTCTTTGAGTTTACTTTCTTCCAAAATCTCTATATGCTAACTAAGATCTTCCAATAATCCTCTGTTTGGAGATTTTTTCTGTTTTTCACTTCTAGAATTTGACAACTTTTACTGTTTAGATATTTGCTGAGTTTTCTTCTCTCTGCAACCATCAAGAACATATTTTGCTCTACTTTATCATAGGTACTGAAAACAGCTGCTCTGAGATCCTTTTCTGACAGTCTTAACATGGGAGCCATCTCAGAGTCAGACATGGTAGGTTTTCTTTTCTCCTGAGACTGTGCCTCATCTTTTTTGATCCTTCATATATCCAGTTGTTTGGATTATACCTTTGCTTGTATGGGTTTGAAGTATGGAGATGCTGATACCTGCTAACTTCGTTGCTTTAACAGGCAATTTGTCTGGATAGGCTCCAAGTCTGTGTTCTGCTTCTCTGGGTAGCAGTGTCTGCCTTGATTCAAACTGTTTGCTCAACTGGGCTCTTCTATTCAACATTCAGTCTGAGAAGCAAATGGGCCTAACTTAAAGATCTACTCTGTCTCTTTGCATTTGCTGTCCAGGATTGCTTACTTGCTTTAGTAGTCATTTCCCAGCATCACTTCTCTGATTTTGCTAGCCAAAAAGTCTGTGATTTTCCTTTTCCATGAGTGCCCTTATCCCTGGCTTGCTAAAAGCCACAGGGGATTGTGCTGCAGAAATGGGGACCTTATAGTATAGCACCGCCCTTTGTCAAGTATTCCATTTCCATGCTCCAGGGATTTCTGGTAGTGGCTTTTGTCTTGTATCTCTTATCATTGTTTCTTTGTGGGGTAGGTGGAGAGAAAAGGATGTTCTCCCAGAGGAATTTGTTCCATCAATACCAGAAATTAGGCTTCTGTTTGGCCTGCAGTATTGTTTATAACTCTACAATGTTGGAAACAACTTGAAGAAATCTCATGAAGAATATGGCTAAAACATTATGGCATATCACTCTTGGGGTTCCACATAGCAGATGAGGAAAATAAGGGCTTTCTCACTTCTAAATGGTATAGCTGTTCAGGACCTACTTTAAACTTAAAGCAACTTTCAGAATTCCGTGTCTAGCTGGAAGGGTTGCTGTACTGAGCTTGCCAGATCTCTCCTTCAAGATTCCCGTACTTATTTCTCCAGTCTTCAGAATCACAGGCTCCTGAAGAATCAAAGAAGAATCTCTTTATGGGAATTGTCTCTGGCTAAACGGAAACATTTTTTCTAGAGTATGCCTCCTACTCTAGCCAGTGGTTGGTTAATGAATACAAGGGGCTGGGCTCTTGCTCCTACTTGAGTCAACTCAGGAGACCTATCCTAGCTTTGTTGCCCATGAGAGTAATTGAGACATTGGCTTGATTTGTGTTACACATCAACTTGTTCTGCCCAACTCTGCTTTCCCCTCTCTTCCAGGTCTTATTCCAGAATAAGACCTACCTCCCACTAAATCTGCACATTTCTCTGCATCTCAGAGTCTATTTCCTGGGTGATATGACCAAAGGCAGCCCAATACCTTTAACAAACCAGCAAGAAAACAAAGCTTTGCAAGAGTGCAGGGGAAAGCAATAATAGTAGCTATTGTTGGGGAATAAGTAGAAGACGTGTTCGTCGGCTGTGACAAAGCAGTTGAGGAAAATAGCTCAAAGAAGAAAAATTGTGTTTGGGCTTATGGTTTCAGAGGGTAGTCCATAGTCATGTGACACCATTTCTTTTCACCATGGTGAAACAGAGTCATCACAGTGGAAGGGCATGATGGGAGGCCATGGCTACTCAGCTCTTGAGAAAGCAGAAAGAGGAAGAGTGTAAGGGGCCAGGAACAAGATCTAGTCATCCAGTCCATACTTCCAAAGATCCACTGATCCATTGATGAGGACAGAGCCTTCATGGTTGAATCACTTCCCTACAGCTCCACCACCAAACATCACTGCATTGGGGGTCATGCCTTCAACACATGAACTTTGGGGGGTATCTTTCAGGCTCAAGTTGTAATTACGGGAGAAGTTACTCTAGAGATATGTTTATTTGTATGTACTGGTGAAACTTTCCCCAAATTAAACACCAGAGTTAAAGTACAACTCCAAAGCTACATCTTTATTCCAGATCTTGAAAAGTCAGGGCTCCCAAGCCACATGTCCTACTAACTGCATAATGCATTCCTCCACTTAGCTAGACTTCAGAATTTTCACACCAAAGCATCCCCAACACTAACTAGCATCTACTCCCTCAATTTTTTCTTCTGCATTTTCTATCTCAGTGAACAAGAGCACCAGCCACTCAGCTGAAGCTGAAAATGGGGAATGTGAGAGTCATTTTTCACCTTGCTTTTTCTCTTATTGCTACACTTCCAACCCATGTAAAAAAATAAATAAATAAAACCTATTTTTACGTCTTTATCTCTCAGACTGCTTCCAATTTTTAGTCATTATGTTATGTTAATTCCCTATCCACATTTACCTTGCTTATTGTTTACAGTCTTGATTCTCTTTCCAGTACCCACCCTTGTTCCTCTTAAATATATTTACATTGCAGCCAATCACTCTTCCCAAAACATTAAGTTGTTTAATCTACTACTTTTCCATTGAGATTCATAGCCTTCCTAGTGTGGCATGTAAGCCCCCACAAATCAGGAATTTTTTTTTTTTTTTTGCCACATTGTTCCTCTGATTCTTATATTCTTTACTCTTGTCTATCATACTAACTAGTACCTCTTAAGTATTCTTTTTAACTCTGTAATCTCCCAACATTTTTTTGTCTTCCCTGAATTAACACTCTACCCAGTTTATCTTTCCATCATTTAACTGCACTGTTCCCATAAAATTCATAGGATCAATTAGGTGTCTATCTCCTCTTTCCATTACCACATTAGGTCCCTTCTTCTGTGTAACCAAGTCAGCATGTGCCCATCCTACCATACCACTCACGGCACTGCTCAGCCATTGACTATTTGAATGTGAACCTCACTTTGAGTTCCTATTCTCTTACCAAGCTTTTTATTCTCAACATCTAATATATAGATTTAGTAAACAAAAATAAGAAACCCAGCCAAATATCAATTTCAGATAACAATATTCATTTTTATTACATGCTTTGTAGACCAGGCTGGCCTTGAACTCACAGAAATCAATCTGCCTCTACCTCCCCAGTGCTGGGATTAAAGGCATGTACCACTACCCACCCAGTCCCTCTCCACTTTTTACTCAGGCATCATGCCACTTCATCTCCAGATATCTCAGAATATACCTTTAAATTCTATAAATTTTCAAAAACTTTATATAACCACCAATGAATTAAGAAATCTAAAATTAATAGCAACTCCTTATGGTATTAAATAATTGGTCTAAGTCCAGAACTCTCTCTTCCTCTCAGGGCTTCTGAAGCCATTACATACATCACAGAAGCTCACCAGATAGAAGAAGAGAACAGAAACCGGGGTCAAAGAAAGGTGGTTACTTCCCAAAGCAAGACTTAAAAATCAGATCTCCAAAATTTTCCCTCACATTTTCTTAAAGTAGAAAGGGTGAATTGCCCAGGATGTGTGAATGACCCTGGGTACCAGGCGACTGATTTGTGTGAGTTGGCTGCCTTCTCACTAAATGACTGCCTTAAGAACATGAAGGAAGGAAGCATCTTTGGTTCCCATCCAAATCTAGAAAAACAAAACAAAGCCGACAATGTGGTAGGGACAGGAAGAACCATGACATGCACTGAGAACATTGAACTGGACCCTTGTTCAGTTAATTCCGTGACTTAAATGCTGCTCTGGCAGAGTATTATCAACTAGTTGTACCCTTCTCCTCAACATAAATCTTCATCACTTTCCCAGGAGGAATGACTCCACTGCCAAATGCTGGCTTTCACAATGAAAGTCTTGATGATTTATTTATCCTCCCAAGATTCTCCAAACATGAGAAACTTAATTGGACTTGTCTAAACACTGTCAGTCACCCATAGCCTTGAAGATCTCCTCACTCTGTGCTTAGAACGTTACAGAAATTAATGGCACAATAAAGATGCCAAAACTCTAGTCTAGTAAAGACAACAGGAAAGACAATGAAAGTGATTCTACCACTTCATAGTTGTGTCAAACGGTAGATTACTTTCAGAGGAGGACATGGAGAGTAGGAAAACTTGATACCTTTGATCATTTACTTGCAACCCTTATCTTCTGCATGTGTCCCCAGGCCATCTTGGAACCAGACTAGGGCAATTCGAGTCACAAAACAATTTAAGAAAGTATTTGGTAATATTAAATTTTAGACAATTAACAACCATTCTGTATTTGCAAATTGTTTTACTTCACACATCAAATGATCAGAAACTGCCACAGCTTGGCTGAAAATAGCCCTGAACATTTCTTTACCCTGGAAGTCTAGACTACCCCAGAATGCGTTTCTTCATTATTCCCTGGAAATCCTGAGTTTCTCAGTACCTATATATGATGGTTTTTCAGTTGGACTGGGTTTGACTTAGTTAGGAGATATGCCTCTGGCATGTATACAAGGCTATTTTGAGAAATGTTTAATCAAAGAGGAAAGACTAACTCTGAATATAGATGGCACTATCCATTGGTTGAAGTTCCAGAGTGAATAAAAAGGGAGAAGAAGGAAGCCACCTGAGTGCCAATTTTCCCCATTCTCTATTTCTTGATCCACTGAGATGTCAAGATGTGGTCTGTGTGTTCCTGTCAATATGAACAATGCCACTATGACCTATACTCTTAAACTGTGTGCCAAAATAAATTCCCTTTCCCTTTAGTTGTTTCTTCTCAGGTATTTGGTCACAATTATAAGAACAATAACTGACACAGAAAACTGCCACCAAGAGAGCTTGTTGCTGTAGGAGGAATGTGGGAGAATTTGGAAATACTGGCTAGAGAAGCCCTAAAATGTTGTACTTAATATTCATTTTATCATTTTGTTGAGAGTATGAAAAACCAGAATACAGGTAGAAGGGTGGGTGGTAGACTCCAGGCTTTCAGGCTTCAGGAGGAAAGAATTGTCTCAATAACTGGCTTACAGATCATTCATGTTTCATTCTGGAAACATCTCTGCCTGTGTACTAATCATTTGAGGCATTATTAATTCAAAAATAATGGTTAAGATTCTTGGTGGAGAAAATTACAAGACATCCTAATATGTAGATTACAGTACATGATTATTGCTCATTGAATTTATTGAAAATCATAATGTGAATTCAAAGCAAGAAAACATGAAAAACTACATGGTTCTTTGAGGAATGGAACACAAATGCAGTTAAAACTGTGGTCAGAGCAGATAGGAGAGGTTGTTGAAAGGATTGAAATATTAAGAGGAAAGCTTGAAATACAGAGAGATGGCTTAGAAGTTAAGAACACTTGATGCTCTTCCAGGGGACCCAAATTCAGTTCTCAGCACCATGTTAAGCAGCTCACAACCACCTGTAACTCAAGCTCTAGGGAATCCAGTGGCCTCTGGCCTCTAAAGGTACCCTACCCTCCACAGATACACACAGGCATTAAAAACAAGGATGAAGAAGATGATGAGGAGCTAGAAGGTAGAAAAGCAGAAGATGGAGAAGGAGAAGGAAGAGGAAGAGGAGGAGGAGGAGGAGGAGGAGGAGGAGAAGAAGAAACCTTTCATGTTGTCTCCTTTGTACTGGGACAATAAAAAATATTCATTGAGGACAAGACCACCCATCCTAGGACCTAGCTTGTTCAAATGAAAATTTATTTGAAAATAAAGAGTCTGAAAAGAGAATGCCACAAGAGCTTTCTGCTTCAAAGAAAAGTATTGTTTCAGGTTGGCAGAAAACACCATGTGTCACCATAGTTGTGGTCCAAGGACAGAAGGATAGACAACTGAGCTTGCTATTGTTCACATCATTCTGTTTCTTTTCAGGCATCCAACATGCAAAAGTTATTGGGTCCTGGAGACATGTATTCAGGTTACAGAAAGCATAAAAAGTGAGACAATGTATAGTTGTCTTCCCTGTATGAGATCTTAAGCATGAAGGTAAGGCCCATGATTCAATAAAGACTTCAAGATACTGGAGAGGGCAGAATCAAGGGAAGCTGTAGGGACAGATTTAAGCAAGCCTAAGAAAGAAACCATGTGTATCATAGGCAACTGAATTGGATGAGCAAGGATGCATAGGATACTGGAGCAGAGCATCATCATGAATCTTAGATGCTGGACATCAAAGACCTGCAAGGTTTGGTGCTTATTCCATTCTGTTTTTATCCTCTTTTCTTTTTATGTCCCTATTCTTTCCATTTGAAATGGTACGTTAACCCTGTACCATTGTGTTAATATATTAAAGAATGGAACTTTAAAAAAATACTTGTTTCCCAAGAGCTAACAAAGATCACATCAAATCTCAAAAGATTTTGGATGTTGTGTTTTTGGACAATGTGAGAACTGTTAAAGATTTTGGAGCCTTACAGTTCATTATTTTTCATTATTAGATGACTATGAAAGCCAGGGCAGATTATTTAAAGTGATGTTGAGGTATCAAGTTGGCAAGGGACTGACTCGTGAAGGTTGATATTCCTCTCTTAGACTGGACTGATTCACCTGAAGAAAATTTAGCTGAAGAAGAAATGAGGATTATTAACTCCTTTTCCTGATTCCTTCTGTTTTGGAACAGACATTAAGTGAGACATTCCAGAATTTTTCATTTTCAGCCAGAAGACATGTGAGTAGAATCATCTCACAGACTAGGGCTCCACCCTGAATTTGAGGAGTGAAAGGAGAAACCCAGAGTGTCAGTCTGTCTCTTCTTCATGACCGCAGACACAATGTGAACACTGGCTTCACTCATCTACCCTTACAGCTTTGCCGCCACAATGGGCTGGATCACTTAGACCTGAGTCAAATTAAACCTCTCCTTCACATTGCTTTTTGGACTGGCATTTGGTTACAGTGATGAGAAAAGTAACAAATGTGATGTTTAAGCCTATACCTCCAAGGATCACACTGGGGGGGGAGTGTCTCCTTAATCTTATCAATTTCCTGCTATATATTTGAATCCATGAAGAGACCAGGAGAAAAGACCAGGGTTCCTTCCACCTTTGCTCTGCTGCTTCCAATGACCTGATTGGTTAAGCCACACCATGCCAAGACTCAATTTTCTTACCTCTAATACAGAAATGGAAGTGGACACTTGGTTTTTTTTTTTAATTTGTTTGGAAGGCATTAAAAATAATGAAAGGAACTGAGGGTCATTCAAAACTAAATAATTATAGCCACATGGCATATCATAATAGCTCGATAAAAACCAGTCATCCTGAAAGACTATAGTAGAGGTGAACTTTTCCAATCACCTAATGATGTGGGACTGCTGTAATATCTGTGACATATTACCCAGGTGTTTGGCTACTACTCTGTACATAAGTTTAACACATGATATTAAGTGTCGAACATAATCCTTGATAAAGATGACTATGTTTCAAGCTTATGTATTTACTCTTCTTCACCTTTCATCATTTCTGTAGTATGTATCCATTTACTTATAAAATATGTACCACAATGTCATCAGCCTGACACCTCTCATGTCTATTGCATCTCAATTGCATCAAGAGGACACACGGTTCAGTTGACATATATCATCTAGGTTTGTGTAGATGCACTCTGTGATGATGACACAATGACAAAACCAGGCAACGAACTTCCCAGAAGGTATCTTCACAATTGGACAACATGTGACTGAATTGGGGAGGTCCTGTCCGGATGATTTGTGTTAACTAATGTTGCTTCTAATTATGGCCTTCAGAAAGTCTTTAACTTTGTCCTGCCACAGTTTAGCTGAAGAAAAAATGAGGATCATTAACTCCTTTTCCCACCTCCCTGTTTTGGAACAGACGTTAAATGGAAAGTACTATAAATTCCAGATGTTATTGTGGCACTGTCACCAATTACAGCAACAGGAAAGCTTGGTACTAGTCCAGAAATAATTTCTACCAAACAAGCACAGATCTTTATCCCTCAATAGCATTCACTGTCTTCTGAGGATGGTGGCTTCTTAGCTCTCTGTATGACAATATGGCTGCCTAGAAAAAGCCAGCTCAACCCTCCTGCTATTCTTTCACAAGCATCTCTCTCTAGCATCTCCACTATCCCATGCCCTACTATATAACTTAAAGCTCAGTTTCTGTGTGTCTGTTCTGCAAGAGTATCTTCTCTTTACCTGTTTTCTCCTCCAGATTTCAGCGCCCCAGAAGCTGAGTCGGTTAAATAGACTGATGTGTTTTATGATTCAACCGGGTTTTGTTACTTGAAATTAATGCAGATGATACTATAGTATTCATGTTACATATCCAGATCTAAGAATTCCGAATTCCAACTTAGAAGTTGTTATTATATTAAATGTGTGTCATACTTTTTAAAGTTTTCTTCTCTTTTTTTAGAAGTCCTATTTTGGTTTTTGATGTTCTCTTTTATCAATGTTCTCTAGAGGTAAAACTGAGTTGCTATTTTCATTAATGTGCTGTCAGAGAACGTGGAAATAACAAACATCTCTGGGAAGATTGTTCAATTTAACATTCCATGGTTCAGGTATGCATATCTAGCTGGTAAATTTTCACTCTAAGTAAGACTTTAGCTGTAAGGGAGTCTGAATTGGGAACTTGAGCTTTTTAATTATTTTAAAGCAGCTTTATTCAATTCTCTTATTTCATCAACTTGGTACAACACAACACACCTTCTGTCCTGAGGCCCCTTTCCTGTGTGTTCAGAGATCAAGAGATCTGAGTTTCTGTCTTTACTAACCCCTTCTTCTCAATCTCTCCTTTTGTCTTTCTTCCTCTGATTTTCTTTAAACTATAATGTTCCTTGTATTTTTGCCCTTTGTAGACTTTATTTCTCTGCCTGTGTATTGTTCCTACAGAATTTCACCTGTGCCCATGCCTCCAATTACCATCCACTTGCTGTTGACAAATGCACATTGCTTCTCATATTCTTAGTCTTGGCTAAGATTGAATGTTTTGTTCTTCTGTGTTTTATAATATGTGCATCCATCTCCCACCCACTTCTAAAACTGTGTCCCAAAGATAATGCAAAGTCAACTTGTTCTACCCTATTTTCTACCTGATTGAAAACCAACCCAGCAAGCCAGCCAACTAAGACTATGATGTCTGGTGGTAAAAATCATCAGTGTTTTACCTGGTGGCTGACTTCCAAGAGGCAGGAAGCAGAAGGTTCCTGGTAAGTTAAGGGCTATGCCTATAATTGATGTATTATAACTTCTGTGAAATTATATTGCTTAAACTAAACACAAGGCTCACCTAGATTCAATATTGTGGTAAAACTGACTGTGTCTTGATTGAAGAGTGGTAAGTTTACATTGTGAAAGAAGATGTGGGATGGGACAGATTATGGACATGTTTGGAAAAATGAAATATGCAATGACAGCAACATCAGAAATAAAATCCAGACTCTAATAACTCCAGGACAAAGTGCTTAAACATGAAATGGCACTGCTTTATATGTTCAGAAGAACACTTCCTTCACTTTTGGAAAAGAGCTGAAGCAAAAACATATTGATGTTTCTCTGTCATTACTACTTGTTCACTTATTCAGTCACTCACTGTTTACAGACACTGCAGTTTTCCAGTAAATAAAACAAACCAAGGTGCTGTTTGCATGCATATAACAGTAAGCCACTAGTCTTTGGCATCTACAGTCTGTTCTTCCACTTTCATTTTGAATAATGGAATCAGAATTGGTCACCATTAATGATAGAGAATGATTGACTTCTGACCAGAAAGAATGGTGCCCTGAAGCTCTTGAGGGCTGCACACAGTTTAAAATTAATACTTGACCCAAAGTTTATAGTTTTATAAAGTATTTAGCTACTTGGTGTAGCATGTATACAAAGAAGATTGTAAATTTTAAATATTTACAGCTGACAACTATGTTTCATTATATGACAGTACTTGACACATAACTGCTTACAGGAAAAAGGTCTTGAATTTAGTATTCAGGCCAATTAATTTCACATCCTGTCTTAAGGTCAAACTGTGGCTATGTGACCAACAATTGGTAGGACAATGGCCAAGGCAATCACTTGAATCACTGTGCAATTGAATTCCCTCATCAAATCAACTGAAACAATAGCAACAAAATCAGATTGACTCTGTGGCAATCTAATCACTTGATTTACAACCAGATTTTGCTAATCAAATTAATTTAATTCTATACGCTTTAGGTATGTGTCAGAGGCACAACCTTTAGAGTGACCTGCTTTGTTCTCTTACATAGCATGACATGCTGTCAACATTTGAAACCATTGTCTGTAAGAATATTGAATGCTGTGTATCTCGCACTGAGGAGACAGTATGGATAGTATATAAAGCCCCACATTAATGTGGCCTGTAACTCAGGACTGTTATTATATCTATCTAAACACATGGAAAATACACTTAGATTATGCCAGTAAATTAAAATGTACAATGGATTGTGCATACTTTGGTAAGCAAACCTTCCAAACCTAATGGCCTTGAAGCAAAGCCCATTTCTCTTAATCAGGGTCTTTAAATTCACACGTATATTTTTTAATGAAACTGTAAGTCTCCAAATTTGGTGTATTTATATTTAGGATATAATGTCTTTTTCTTTAATTTTTCCCTTGATTATAAATGAGTATTATTTGTTCTTATTTTACATATCAATCCCAGTTCCCTCTATCTCCCTCTCTCCGTTCCATGCCCCTTGGCCCCTATCATCCCATCCATCCCCACTCCACAGGGTGGGTGATGCCTTCAGGGAGGAATCAACAAAATCTGTCAAGTCATTTGGAGTAAGGACTAGTCCTTCCCTCCTGCCTCTAGGTTATCCCCTCCATGGGGATTGTGCTCCCAAAGTCCTTTTGTGCGCCACTGGTTCCACTGTCAGAGGTTCCTTAGACTGCCCAGGCCTTCTAACTGAGACCTATGTTCAGGGGGTCTGAGTTGGTCCAATGCTGGATTCCCAGAAGCAAAGCCCATTTCTCATGTATGCTATATGCTTGTCAGAGTCATCTGGGAACTGAGTCCAAGCTGTCTTCATTCCAAGATCCCGATTCAGGAAAGTATCTGGGACTTATCCTATTGCTTCATAGGGGTAGGCAATGAAACAGATGTCATTATGTCCTTCTGGAAGTGGCATCTGCTATTTCCAGACACAATTTATTGGTCAAAGCATGTCATAGGAAGCCACTTGTCTTCAAGGGGATGTGCTCTATGGTGTGCTCACAGTAATGGAAGTACTTGGTGATCAGTATCAGATGGGAGTCATAAAGAGGGGTGCAATATCCATAATCTTTAGCTTGAAAAGTAAGTCTTCTTGCAACCCACATGCAGCCAATATAATGTTAGCTATATAGAGGAATCAGAAAGCAAAACACACTTGCCTGTTATGTTTTTTACCTCTGGATTTGTAAATTCCAATTCAGTTACTTAATCTTTCACCATTAGCCCAGGGGATTTCTGTTCCATTTGGATTATCAGCTGGAGTTCCTCCTTTGTCCCTCTTGCTTATCACAGTACATTGTGTGAGAAATCGAAGCCACCAGAGACTTGCAATAAAAGGTCTTTAGGTCTCCCACAGTCATTTTAGAATTGCTTCACATATTACCAGAAAAAAAATTTGTAATGACTTGCATGAATCAAAAATTTGCAAAACCTTTAGTTTTTAACACTTGTTCATTTTTAAATATCTCAAACATACCGACAAAACTCTACTCTTGTATATGAACCACTACCACCCTCTCAAAGTAGTTTTATAGATACAGTGGCTGAACTTAATTTTTGTATGCATGCTATGCATATCCAAATACTTAACTAGTATGTATCATTATAGAACACTAAAGATATAAACAGATTGAAGAATGAAGCACCTGGAATGGTAGTAGCAGAAAACACTTTAAATAACATTTTCTAAATTTTGGTCAATTAGCTCAATAACACTGATTCTAGCCCAATATCTTCATGTTCTGAAAAAACCCAGAGCCTATGGATTACTTAAATGAATCCATCAATAATCTCTTCATTTGTAGTTTAGTAGAGTGGTTAAAACATCAGGTCTATGTTTCTCATGTTGGGAACATAACATAGGCACTATGCCCAAATAAATGTGGCATGTCCTGTCCTTCAGGATTGTGGACTGTGGTGTGTGTGTGTGTGTGTGTGTGTGTGTGTGTGTGTGCGTGCGTGCGTGTGTGTGTGTGTGTGTGTGTGTGTGTGTGTGTGCAGCTGAAATGGGCTCTTACTACATAGCATTGGCTGGACTTGAAATAACTATGTAGTTCAGCATATCTTGGATCTTAACACATAAGGAAAACTATCCTCAAACGCATGATTCCCCTGTATTACCCTCCTGAAGATTTCGATTACAGGGACATACCACCACTGATGTTAAGACTATGGATTCTGACTACAGAGCACCTGGGAATGAGGCTAGCTATGTTATGTGGCCCTTGGTATTTCTCAACTCCCCTTTCTATAACATAAGGAAAACAGGATCCACATCATTATGACTTGTGCAGCTAAAGGAGATAGTAGATGTAAGTAGTAGATAAATGTTAGCTTTTCATATCAACCTCCTTCCTCTGACGAACATGGACTCTGAGTAAGTGCCCTGTGGCTTGGATTTCTCCAAATAACACTGAGAGATGAGTAACAACATAGTCACTTAACTTGTGGAGTCTGGACACTAGAGTGAGGAGACAGGTAGGACATCAGTGAGTTATGAAACAATTAGTTCTAAGTCATCTGTCTGTTCTGCAAGGAAACTCAGGTAGAAAACGAGCCTTTATTCTCTATATCCTTAGAGATGGGTACAGAGTCTGTGTTCAACATCTGTTCAACAAAAGCTTTCAGGAATTAACCAGTAAACATATGACTTGCCCATAGAACATCTCACACTAGGGCAAATACATGTTGTGTATGTGGGGGAACACTTAGGAACTCCTGGGGCACACACAGTTCTGAGGGGTTCAGCTTTACTGGGCATTTCTGTTTCACAGACTATTTCCATAGGATGTTCTGGAAAAGCAGTGGCTGGTTTTAACGTAGTTGATTCATCTACAAGGACGTCTCCAGATGACATTATGAAAAAGAGAATGGATGCTTCTGATACATGTTTCTTTTCCCTACATGTAATAATATTTAAGATATATAAAACAAGGCAAATCATGAACAGATCAGAGTTCGTGGTTATTCACCCATTCAGTACTAGTGTTTATGGATGACATTTGATGTTGGGAATCTTTGCTGAATAGTGTCCAATAGGCACTATCATGTGACAAAATGTTTCCTGGGGAGATGCAAGACATACATCTCTTCACTCCAGATAAAGAACCCATGACAGACCAAAGTATGGATGCCACCAGAGTCCAACTAGGTGAACCATAGGTTTTACTGAAGTTACTTATAGGAATGTGGGTGAGGAATTACTTACAGGAGCAGAAATGACTCAACACCAAAGCCCACCTTTGCATGGATGACAGCACAGAAACCTGGGAACCTGGAGCACACTACACAGCCTCTAGGCAGTACAACAGATTGGAGAGTGTCCTTTCTAGAACACTCTAGGAGAGTGTCCATTGTTCTAAACCTCTTCCAGGCAGCTGCCCTGGTCTCAGTTTGTTCTTCATAGCTTTTCTCCTCTGCAGCTCAGCTTCACTTTTGTCTAAATAGGACTTTCAGGTTTTATTGTTGACTTTGTCAGAGAGAGATTAGTGGATCTGGTCAGTTTCAGGGACTTCCTAAAGCTGTTGTTTTGTTTGTTTGTTTTGTTTTGATTTTAGTTTTTGGTTTTTCAAGGCAGGGCTGAAGCTGTTTTATGTTGTTTACCTTGCTTCCCTGTAGGATAGAATGTTTTGATCTCAGAGGAAGCAATTACACAACAGCATAGATGTAGATAATCAGTACATTTTGCTATTTGGTTATTGTTAACAATTAGCATAGATAACTAAGACTTAGATCATCTGTGTTATAGAGTCTACTGTTGTCCTCAGAAAAATCTGGTGTCCCCAGGCTTGCTGTTTTTCTCCCTCTCAGCTTTTATCTTTTCCATATTTCCATTTCCCTTTCTCACATTCTCTAATCTTCTTCATGCCTTCCCTTCCCTACCATCCGAATCCCCCTTTTCTCCCTCCTTCAGTGCGTTTCCAGCATCTCTTTCCCCACCCAGCAGAAATCTACACCCAGAGCTTTTGATCTTTCCTCCAGTTGTGCTAAGGCTTACTTACAGGGTTTCCCTCAGGTGTATCTCCTAAGCATGCCAACTATTTAGGATTCCAGATCTGGAGATAGAGGAATTGATTTAAAAAAAAAAAAAATCAAATATGAGCTTCCAGACAAGCCCTTGACAACTTGCAGGAGCCTCTCTTGAAGAGGATGCAGTTAATGGCACAAAGCAGTACAGCTTTCTAAAAGTCATACTGGCAGCCTGAATAGCAGTGTGGAAGTAAAGACAATAATAGAAGCTTCATTGAAACTTGCCAGTTAAAAAACACACAACACTGGATCTGGGAAGAGTTGATGATGGCTAAACTAAGAATCAGAGAGTGGGTTCAATACTTCCTGTGGGATCCTAGGTTTGGCCCGCCTTCCCACTCTGTGGACTCTGTGCCAGCAAACACATCTCCTTTTCATTTGTCAGCATTCTGTTTCTTGTTAGAGACTGGGATTCCCGGCAGTGGGAGAGACCATCACTGCTTGATATGCAGGACAGCCCCTGCATAATCTCTGTGGGCTCAAAGCCTCACACTGATGCTGTGGCTTGTGAAATGCACTTGGGATTGTCTCAGCTACCTTGGGGGTTGCTGAATGTACTGCAGGGTATGTGGCACCTAGACCAAATCCTTGCCTGGCTTAAGAAGGCTCTTCCTGCATACCCACCACCTTCTTTGTCTTGAGTCACTTTCATGCTTCCTGACCCTGCCTGAGATACCTCTTCCTTTGTGCATCATCAGAGGACTAAACTAGGGCTCTGTTCCTTTTATGGGAAGGAGTCTAGGGCAACTGACCAGGAGGGAACCTGGAGGAATCTCATGGAGTAATAGGTATTCAATCTTTTGGTTAGGGTGGGGGTGGTTTGAAGACATGAGCAAGAAAACACTGACTGGGTGTATATTTAGCATGTGCACTTCACAGTTTATTAGCTGCTCTTTAGGAAGTGAGCAAGGGTTTCATCAGGTATGGCCTGAAGTCCTGTTAGGGTTGTGTGGCCTCTTGAAACAGAATTGGGTGTAGTACATGATACACAGGTGTTTGTGTGGATAACCTGAAGCCCAGCAGGTAAAGTGCTTGGTATAGTGTTACAGTTCAGTAATAGATTATAAAAATCACCATTCTTACTTGAGAAAAACATCCCCACCACACACATAGTAATTTTTACAACTTCATTGATTTAAAATCCCTCTTAGCACATGGAGCATCCTTCAAGACCTTAACTCCAAGGTGTGACTAATCCTGGGGATTTCCAGCTGAGAGACAGGGGTAGTAGAAGAAAATTGACAGGCATGGGGTTGGTCTCTGATGTTTAAATTATACCAGCCACACAGATCCAGCCCCCTGGCCCTTGCTTGCAGGCTGGCCTCCTTTGTTTTTCACACTTATTCTAGCAACATTCCTTGAGTCCTGAAGGTGAATTTGTGATGAATTCATTTTTGGCAATAAATGCTACTCGTGTGCAAAATGTAAACTCTTGATCTATCTGCTCTCACATCAATGCTAAGAAACTCAGCTATGACTAATGGCATTATCTCAGCTCAGTTGTGCAAAACCAGAACCTTCCCAATTCCTTTCTACCACCATTAAAGCCTGTTTGACTATGCTGTTTTGATTACCCTCCTGGTAATGGCTGGGCCCCTCACACTTAGTGCTTGACCTCTATTTTATATGTGAGTAGCTGGAAATGCCAAATTTCAGAGCACTGTGGGGGTCTCAAAGATTAAGTGAAACCTCACATCTTAAAAAGGAAGAGAAATAATTTGCATGGAGTTCATTCATCTCCTAGAACTATTTATCTAGAAGGACTGTGTGCCAGGACTTGTGGTAGACCCAAATTACATAACCTGGCATGGAAAATTTCTTCTGGCTCTCTTAGAATTATCACAAGTGAGACAACTGATCTTGAATTAGTGCTGCAACTTAGGCAGAACAGTGACGTAACAGGCACAAGGCAAGGGGTGCTGAGTTAAAAGATCACAGTGCAGGTAGCCTGGAATGCTCCCACTATCCACATGGGTCTTCAGCAAGACTCTGAGTCTCAGAGCCAATGCTCAGGAGAGGGGACATCCCTTACTACTGTCTTCCAACCTGCAGTGTTGTGTGCAGCTCTGAGGACAGAGCCTTGTCTCCTGACTTTGGGATCTATAGGCTATGTGCAGAGTTTTTCAACCACTCAAGAGTATTTCAAAGATCAGTGGAGAGCGCAAGTGAACCGATCCTAGTCCCCGAAGCCCATAAACCTGGGGCATTTAAGATTTTTATTATAGGGTATTTAACTACGTTTTATCAACCCACATGAAAGGGGCATACATGGATCAGATAAAAACACAGTAGAGTATGGAGGATTACAGCAACTGGAGAGGGGACATTTACAAAGGGACAATAACTATTCAGGTCTATAGTTTCCCATGAGGCACCAGGGAATCAGTATTACCACCTTTTCATATGTGCTAGGTAAGCTATACAACATGATTTTTGAAAAGATTACTTGTTATTTTTATTTTTGTATATGTGTGTATACCTTAGTGTATTTATATACATCATGTGCACGTAGGCCAGAGGGCGTTAGATCTCCTGGAGCTGGAGTTACAGGTAGTTGTAAGCCATTTGATGGGGGGGGGGAAGGGAATAAAACCAAGTCCTCTGACATTCTCTGTAAGAACATCAAGTGCAGTGCTTTTAATTTCAATTTCTGGGAAATCTCTTCAGTTCCAAGATCTGATTTTTTTTTTTTTTTTTTTTTTTTTGCTGATGTTGTCATTATTTAGAAAGATGATGTGTCTTAATTTTCTTAGTCATTCTGTAGGTCAAATCATCATCATCATCACTGTTGTCATAATCATTAATTATATATTTCTGGTCTTATATATTGCTGGCTGGTCTCCATCTCTCTAAGTAGCTGAGAATGATTTTGGATTCCTGATCCTGCTTCCTTCATCTTCCCAGTGCTCATACTATAGACGTATATGTGTCTCTATGACTATATGTGGACCTACATTTAGTTAATGTGGTTCTGGGAATTGAACTCAGGGTTTCACGATGGTGGAAAAACACTCTACCAACTGAGCTATAGCCCATGACCATGTATATCAGTCTAATAAAACATACTTGTAGGATCCTAGATTACTTAATTTTTCCTCCAAACATTACCCAAAAGAGTGGCCCAGACATATTGTTTTAATCTGTTGTAAGAGCCAAGCACCATAGACTGGCATCTAAACATCAGGCATTTATTTCTCTGAGTTCTCAGGACTAGGAGTTTGAGACCAGGAGAGAGCTTGCCCAGGTCCCTGTTAGATGTCTTCTAGTTGCAAACCCACTTCTCTTTGTGTCCTCACATGGCTGAAGAGAGGCAGTGAACATTCGACTCTTATAGAGACACTTCATTCACGAAAGCATCTCCCTCAGTTAAGATCCTCACATAGTCCCTACTTTCTGATATAAGAACATTTGGGGATGAGGTCTCAGCACATGACTTTTGGAAAGACAAGCATTTATTCCATAAGAGATTATTTCAAATTCAAATAAAGTGACAGAATGAGGAGGGGCTGAACGCTCTCTAGATATGGAATGTCCTCGTACTTTAACTCATGACCTAGGAACCATGGTGCCAATACAGCAAAAGGAGCTTTGATTAAGACATGTGTAATTCCAGTTTCAGATACTCACTTCTACCCTCACAAAGGCCGGATAAACAGTATGAGCCTTGTTTCTTCTTGGCAATACATACTGTCTCAGGGACTTGTCCTTCAATCAGAATGTCATTGTGTTATTTCATCCACTCATTCATTCACTCAAATATGTATTTAAAAACATCGGTGCAGTAAATATCATGCTAAGTGCTTGAAATCTGCAATGCAAGGCACTTGCATGGATCTGGCCTCAAAGTGCCTAGATTGGGAGGGAAGCAAAAACAAGGTAGAAAGCAGGAACAATGCAAAGTGCTAAAAACCTTGAAAGATTGGCCAACTTGGTAACCACTCATAATTTGGCCTCTGGCTACCACATATTCCTCACCTCTCTCCTGGCTTGCTAAACTCTTGCTTGTTGGGCTCTAAGCTGCTTTCCGAACATGCTAGCCATTTTAACACCTTTGTGTTTGCTGTTCTTTCTGCCTGGAATGATTTTCCCCAGGATGTCTGTAAGCGTACCCACTTACACTGTCCTTCAACTCAAATAGCAGCTGGAGGCATTTCTCTAATCTTTCCTACCACTCAGCTTTACTACTTGATAGCACTTGCTGCCATGTGGCACTAGAAAGTCATTTGCTCTCTGCAGTGCTGGAAATTGAACTTAAGGATTTGGAGTGCAGGGCAAGCACTTGTAGTACTGTGACACACACCACTTGTCTATCTTCTCCATAGGAATGTAAGTTTGATGAGAACCTAGACTTTGCTTTGTTCATTGCTATATTTCCAGTTCCTAGAGAAAAGCCAGTATGTTGGTTGTTATGCATCAAGCATTTGCTAAATAATTAATATGAGAAACACAAGGAGGAAACCATCCAGGTTTCCTGCCAGAGATGTTTAAGTGAATGAATCTGTTAGGTAAAGAATAATGCTTTCGTGTTTTCTGCAGATGTGGTGTGTAATGAGTTCTGGAATTATGTAATAGTTTGGAAGAAGTCAAGTGTGGTAGAATGACAGTGGCAACATGTGGGAACACATGTAGGAGGAAGATGTGAGGACCCTGGGAAACCTAGGGAGGCATAGGACGTAGGACTCTATCCTACCAGCAAAGGGATACAGGTGGAATACTTAACTAGGTAAAGATGTGTTACTTTTGTTTGTGCTGCATTTGTTTAATTTTGTAATGATGTGTTGCATTTGTTTGGTATCTGCTTGGTGTAATAAAAAGCTGAAAGACAGTCAGCTATGCAGAAGAGGAATTAGGCATGGCTGATGGGCAGAAAGAAAGTAGGAGGAGTAGTCCAGAGAAGAGAAGAAGAGAAGGAGGGAAAAAGAGAGGGACATGCCTGGGGCCAGAAGCTAGGCAGCCATCAGCCAGCTATGTGGAGTAGGCCATACAGAAGGACACAAGGAAACAAAGGTAAAGAACCAGAATGGAAAACATGGATCAAGAGAAACAGGTTAATTTAAGTTAAAGAAAAAAAGCTAGCCAGAAATGAGCATAAGCTAAGGCCAAGCATTCAAAACTAAGAAGTTTATGTATCATGATTTGGGAGCTGGTTGCTGGCCCAAAAGAAAAAGCTTGGTACAGTCATTTGGAAAATAGCTTGGCAAGGTCTTACAAAGTTAAATCCACACTTAGCCGACTACCCATAGATAGTTCTCCTAGTATATACTCAAGTGAAATGTAAACTTACACTCATATCAAAAACTATGTGTGAGTATTTATAATTACTTTATCTTAACTACTCAAAAGAACCAATTAATATTTTTCATATGGAGGTGGTTATATGACTATATTTGTCAAAATAGGCACAAGCATACATTCAAGTGATTTTTTTTTCTAAATGAATATTACTATTTAATTAAAGCTATTATGGGAAATCACTGGTGAGTTTTCAGTAGTGGGGTCACACTGTCAGATTGTTTCCAAAGAATCATCATAGCTCAGAGAAAAGGAGTAAAAACCATTAGAGAGAGGGCTACACATTAGAGAGAGGGCTACACATTAGAGAGAGGGCTACACATTAGAGAGAGGGCTACACATTAGTGAAAGGGCTACACATTAGAGAAAGGGCTACACATTAGAGAGAGGGCTACACATTAGAGAGAGGGCTACACATTAGAGAGAGGGCTACACATTAGAAAGAGGGCTACACATTAGAGAGGGGACCACACATTAGAGAGAGGGCTACACATATTAGCTAGAGGGCTGAAGCTTCAGAGGTGCTATTCAGAGTGAGCAGGTATAAAGTAAAATGTTTGAGGAATAGTTAGGGAATGGAGTCAGCAGGATGGGGAAACTGAGGAGATATGGATGTGAGAATGAAGGAGGTGTCCAGAATGAGGACAAAAGATTTGGCTTAGGGGCAGCAGTGTGGATGGTGGCACCATTCCCTCTGTCTCTTTAGAACATACTACAAGGCAGGTCATAAGAACTCTAGTAATGATTACATGACATGGCAGTGGGTTGGAATACATTGGGAATGTACCTAATGTTTCATCTATTTGTTTTTTCTTGGTGGTGGTAGTGGGTTTTTTGTTTTGCTTTTGTTTTGTTTTTTGCTAGTTTAGTATGTCTAGGTGTGTGTCATGTCTACTGACATGAAGGCCTCCTGTCCTGTAGTAGCAGAACACTTTGACCTCCTAAACATGCTGTTTTCTGTTTAGCTGATCTTGTCACAGTGGGCAGTTTATATATGAACAGCCATATCATTAAGATAGTCATTTAGTGTAATGAATGATGAATCATTATCCAAGCCTACCAACAGTGTGTGTGTGGGGGGGCACATACAAAGTTGGAAGCTGTAGGACAACCTCAAATATCATTCATCAGATGCCACCCACCATTTATTTTATTTTGTCTGTTTGAGACAGGGATTCTCAATGGCCTGATCTGGAACTTACCATGGAAGTTTGACAGGACAGCCGGCCAGCTCTGGGAATCCACCTGAATCTCCCATTCCAGCCCTCCTCCCAGTACTGGGATTACAAGTGCATGCCACCACACCCAACTATTTTTTTTTTTTAACTGTAGTTCTAGGAATCAGCTTTGGGTCTTCTTCCTTGGAAGACAGACACTTTACCAACTTAGCTATCTTCTCAGTCTCCTACCATCAATTTTTAAAAGAATGTTAGAAATAAAGGTAAAATAATTTCTGAGAAATTTAGTATCAAATCCTGAGCCTTCAGCACCTGCTCTGGAATTTGGCCTGTATGCTTTTGGTGATGCAGGGGACATAACGAGCTTTGACACACCCTCATGCTGTGTCAGCTCCTTTCATTCTCTGGCCTAGATAAAGCTTGCTTGTGCATCTCTGGCCAAACCACCTTCTTCTATTTTCATGTGGGCCCAGATTCTTGTGGTCTGGCCTGACAAGGACGAACCCAAACTGAATGAATGCAGTTCATGGCCTCGAGATTGCAGGCTTCTTTCAGAACATTGTACATTCCCAACTAATGTCATAGTATTGATCCCAATAAGATTCTTATGAAGTTAATTGGAAACTCTAGCCTATACTTAGGAAACAAAGAGATATCCTAAACAAATCAGCCGGGCTTCTAAGTGCAAAAATGGCAAAGGACTGTTTTCTTGACCTTGCCTGGGAGGTTTTTGCAACTTGGAGTTTTTGAATGTTAGACTCAATGAAATTGCTTTATAATGGTTACCGCTTAATTGGTGAGATTGCTGGATGCTTTTGACTATTTTATAATGGTTTTCCTGTCTTTTCTGTAATAAGCATGTATTACTTTTACAGGTAGGAAGATGAAAAGAATCATTAGGACCAGTATACATTATGTGAGCCTCCTTTCAAACAAGCCTATGAGACTGTGCATCCAAATGTTGCATAAATAAACAAACCTTTCCTTAAAAAAAAAAAAAAAAGGGACACAGAACATTCCTGTAGGTGGATGGGACATCTTCCTGTCACAAGGCCAGTGTCTCTTGCTTATGTGGGACTTTAGGTCCTCCCTACCACAGCTGCCCTGGTGATGCCTTAGGGCTTTCCACCTCTGTCTATCCCACTTCTGACACCAGATATCTCAGTTTAATAAGGATCAGGATAAACAATTAGACCAAAGAGATGTTTATTCAGGGAGAAATAACTCACAACATAGACAGGTGAACACCAACAAGTTCCACCGAATGCTTTCCTCTCCGCAACTTTTCCCCAGCTCCTCCTCAGACCTCCTTCCACAGGTCACTTCCGCCCCTGGCTCCACCCCGCAATGGGTGTGGTCAGTGCCATGGAAGGAGACAAAGTGAATATCCCACTACACATTCCTACCCTCAAGGTTGTGGAACTCTCTGAGGGTGAGGGAGGAGAGCACCTCTCAGCCATTGCCTTGACAGTTACTGGCTCTGAGACTGGAAGAAAATCTCATCCCAAGCAAGTACATAATGTCACATCTTTAAGCAGAGTGACAGAAGTGGGGCCCACCCCTGATTGGCTTCAGCCATTGAGTGGCAGGAACAAATCATGGGATGGAAGATACCGAGCAAGTCAACACCAACCCTTCAGTTCTGCAAATGTACTGCAAAATATTGTTGAAGGGACATGTTGTCATTGAAAAACACATTATTTTTATTTTGAGGGAAAGACTAAATCATAGTCATTAAGCCAATCTCCTGGGTTTTGGCACTTGTGCTGACTGATGTCATGTGAGAGCGGAAGGAGAGAAGGCTTGTCCTTCCATGGCTGGGCATCTTGCCACCATGCTGGCTCAAAGGGCACATCTCTTGGAGGGCTGCAGCACTCTAGGGGTGCAGGAGGCTGGTCAGAGCCAGCTCTGGAGATGGCTGCCTCCCATGTCTGGGGACCATCTTAGTTTGATCAAGAATTCTAGGAAGGCTCCAGCCAGCTGCCGTCCTAGCCTTGGTGGTAACCAGACCTCTATACCAAGTCCTCCACAGAGACAGAACTTCAGACCCTGTGACTGCATGCTGACAGAAAATCTATGGCTAAGTAAGTTGGCTCCATCAGAGAGCCTAAGCCATTGTTCTCTGCCAGTTAGAAGTCATGTAATTATCAGTGTTTTCTCATATAGTTTTATAGCTCTGATGATTCACACAGACTCTCTGAGGAAAAATGAAATGGCACACAGGGAATGTCTTTAGCATAGACCTCTCTGCCATACATCAAAGAAAGGCAGAAACTTTATATTACTTTGAATTTGAAGTCTCACTGGCATTTAAAAATATATTCTCATGGCATGTCCCTCTCTTTCCCTCCCTGGGGGTGGAAATGGTAATAATTTAGTGTGGGAATCCAGCTTAATTCATTGCAAGTTTCCTGTGGCTACTATTATAGGAAGGGAGGGCTGTTCCCCAATGCTTATGTTCAGATCGCACGTTTGGTATGATTTCTGAATTTCTAAATGACTAGGACATCAGTGGAGCAAAGGATACTGGGGTTGATTTTCTATATGGAACCTGGCTTATTTTTTCATAAGCACAAACAAAAGAAAAATACCTTTCCCACTTCTAAAACAATTTAGGAATTGCTTTTAATTGTCAGGGGAAAGTAATACAAGTTAAATTTATGAAAATTAAACCCAAATGTTGGGAGAGACCTAGGAAATTCTATTGCTTCCAGTATGTCTAAACAGGGCTGTATTTACGTCGACCTGGCTAGGTAGCTGTCTCTGAGTCTGTCATAGGATGTCCCACAGATCAAGTCCCGCTTCAATTTCCCAAAGTTGGAGTCACAGGTTTTTGACAGGACAAATACTAAGTTAAGAGGACAAAAACCCCTTTGAATCCTATAGAGAACCTTCTGCCTTCACCTGCATGTAGAAAACCATGGTGATGAGAGGTTCTGAGAGGGCTACTTTGCACACACTATTTACTCCTGCCATTTCACTTGAACCACATGCATGATGCGAGAGGAGAAGGGGAAGAGTGTGAGGTATTGACCAGACAAGAGGCTAAAACCAAGTCCTGTCTGCCTTTCCATAAAATAGTCACATGTGTAACTGCAGAATCCCAATACTGCCACAGGGTCAAAGAGTTCTTAAACATTTGGGGAAGGTACAGGGCTTGTAAAAATTCAATGGGAGAATGGTTGATGGGGCTACCCACTGGTAGGGTTCAGAGGGGGATCCTCAGGGATAGCAGATAGCATTCGTATGGGGGTGAGCAGCACTGGGTATCTTCAATGACTTAGAACTTTAGGGGATAGTTAATCTGACAGGATTTGCCTCTGGTAGAATCTGCCTACAGGAAGCAGACAAAGGTGTGAGAGGCCAGTCAGCAGACCCCACTCTTCTCACGGTGCTGGCCCCACCTGGCTGAGTTCACTAGGCCAGAAGTGCTTGGAATAAACACAGAGAGCAGCAGTGCAAGATAAATACCCTGGCTCCTATACTCCTCACTAGCTCCCATTTGAAGTGCTTTCTACATACATAATCGATAGAAGAAACTCAGGGGGAACAAGTTCAGGTTGCCCACGACAGCATCTCACTTATGCACCCAGAATTAGTCTATCTGCTCTCAATTCTCCATTCTTTGGTTTGTTTATATCATATTGCATATAAACTCAAATCCTTGTTTAGAGAGGAACCTTGGGGAACCAAACTCAAAACTTTTTTTTTAGTGCAAGTCCAATAGATTCTTAACATTTTAACTTATCCATTTTTTTCATATCAATCATCATTCATAGGCAGTGAGGAGCTCACAACAAGTGCTCAGATATATGTTGGTTTAAAACTCCAAATACTCTCCACTTCTAGCTCTCCCTGCATCCTCAAGCACTCCTAACTGGATCAGTGTGCTCAACATTTCAGATAGGCAGACAGCTTTCCCTTGTTTAAATACATCCATCCAGAAGAGGCTCTGTAGTCTTTGATCACTACTGTGATCTGAGAGCCAAATGCATTTTCAGACAGTTGTTATCCAATGAAAATTCTGCTATTTCACCAACTGAAGCCCCATTCTTCACACTAAATCAGAAACCAGCTTGCTGCAAATTCAACCCCAAATCATCAGAATGCATGTTTCATGTGTTACATATTTGTATGTATTAAGTGCATCTGTAACATTTGTGTTGAGATGGGCTAGGTCTGCGCTATCTAATAAGGTATTAATTAAGCATAAGTAGCTACTGCACATGTGAATTATAATGTGCCAAACTGAGATATGCTGTAAGTTTAATGTGCACACTGGATTTTAAAGACCCATGAACAACAAACTGTCTCATTATTAATTTTTTAAAAAATAATTTGGATATGTTAGGCTAGTTAAAATGCATTATTAACATTATCAGATTATTTTAAGCCATACATGTGGGACACATCATATTATTGTCAGACAGTGGTGGTCTAGAGAATATTCTAACCCATATCTGTTTGTGGTCACTCTTCCCTGGCTGATTTTTATGGGTAGTCATGGCCTTAGTCAACTCCTGAATAGTGAAGAGTTGGTCTGTGCTGAAACTGTGGATTCTAGAAATATTCACACTGCTTATTCCTTGAGTTAGGGGGAAGCAACAAGTAATGAGAAAGAATCATCCATCCATGTTAGTAGTTATCCGGCAGCCTCATGCACATCCTTCTTGGACCCCAGAGATGAGGTGAAATAGTGAAGACCACAATAGTAGCAATGACCAGAATCCAATGCCTGCATTTGTATTGGAACATCTCTGTTTTCCTTTTACTTGAATGACTACATTGAGAACTTAGAGTCTGGAGATGGGGTTAGAGACGTAGCTCAATTGGTAGAGTGCTTCCTAGCATGCACAGAACCTTGGGTTTGATTCACAACACTGCATAAACCAGGTGTGGTACATACCTGTAATGCTGTCACTCAGGAAGTGGAGGCTGGAGATAAGAAGTTCAAGGTCATCCTGAGCTATGTAGACTGTCATGAACCCGCCTCCAGGATGAATTCCTGAAATGATCCCAGCTCAAGAGGCTACAGAAACTTAGGCTGTGTATCCTAAAGGGCATTGGTGGCTGATAAACTATTCTCCTTCCCTTGGTTGAGTCTCAGCAGAAAGTCCAGAAAGAATAAAGATCAGAATATAAGCTATTATTTAATGAGCTTAAATAAAAGTTGATATGACATATTGGTTAATATGGTAATTATCCCTATGGGTTTATTTGTTTTTATTGCTATGCACGCATTTTCATTCTTGGGAACCCCAAGGAACAAAATGTTATTGGCATCCTCTCCAGAAACAGAAAACAGCTGCATTTGTTTGGGACATTTCCCAAACTGCTCCTTCCTCCAAGTGTGAAGGAAGGATGATGTTTAGTTTGCCAGCCCAACATGGATAGGGGAGAGTGGATCCCCACCATTCTCTTTTCCATCCACCCACACAGTGCTGGGGATGCTACATGGTTACCTAAGGATACCCTGTAACCCCATGGCAATAGCTTTCAGCAAAGGTAGCACTATTTACATTGGATTTTTTTTCTTACTCTGTGTTGAGGTGAACAGACCATGGAACCACAGTGGAAGAAAATTCTGGAATATTACAGCTTCTACCAGAGTAGTCTCATTTTGATAATTACTATCTTATATGAAGAAATCAGGCTTTTTCTGCAAGAGAAGTCTTGGGCTAAGTGCCCATTCAAATTTCGTGGAGATTTTGAACTTACTTCTGATATCCTGACCCTCTACAAAAGTTGTTCAGGGCTTTTGTATTGATCTAATATGAAGACTGGAAGTCCCGTCTCTCAATTTCTCATCCAGAAAGTTGGTGACAATAAGGGATTCAAATTCAGTGTTGTGGGATTTTTGAATTCTGGCCCATTTGCTCATGAACCGAGGCCCTGAATGAACTATTGGAAATGTCAATTTCCTTGCATGCAAAAACAGAGAAAATGACACTTATGTCAGTACATTTTAAGGAATATTAAGTGTCCAGCCTTATTTCTGTTTGCTCTACTTTACTGTAATTTCTTCAAGATTAGGGACCAGCAGCTGGCAATGCAAATAACATGGAACTAAGTGGTAGGAACGATTTTAAACATATCTCACAAGCCACATGAAGCAACCACATATGCAAGGAAATAAGACATGGGTAAGTTGATTGACCATGTATGTCCAGCATCTCACAGCCTGTGAAAAAGCTAGCATTTGAGCTCAGATATTTTATACTCTTGATCTTCATCCTAAGTGAAGCATGGATATCCCTTTAGAGTGCTAAATGCCACACCTACCAACTACCATGATGGCCACTATACTGAACTTAGTCAATAAATACTCAATGAGTAAATATATGTAGAAATGTATGACTGAGTGAATGAAATACCTCACTCATGTTAGATGATCAGGTAGAGTTATGTTGTCTCTCTCTCTCTCTCTCTCTCTCTCTCTCTCTCTCTCTCTGGCTCACATCTCTCCATGGAACTATCCAATTAAGAGAGGTTATTGTCAACAAAGGCAACACAGTAAGCAAATTTGTAGTGTGCTTTATGTCATTGCCATAGCAAACTGAGAAAGCACACTAGGTCAATTCTGCTCTTCCAGCTTCATGGCAGGATATGATTTTTAACTTTGAGCCAATAAAGAAACGTTTATTATTGAGGTCAGAGATGAAGCAATATTGAGTCAGTGTGTGAGCAGAATCCATTCTGCTTCTTCATACTCTATATATTGCTTTGTACCCAAGCTCAGATCATCCTATTGGCAGAAAGGCTTTGCTAATTTCCGTCTTTATATCAGTATTTTTTCTTGCCTTGATGGCTACAGATCAGTCAAGCAAAGTGAAGTTTAAGTCAATTTCAGACATTTGTTGATCTTTCAGAATGCTTTTTGGATACTGGCTGTCAGAAGTTTTATGTATTTCCTGCACGTATTCCGAACACAGCTGTGCTAAAGTCCAAAGGGCTTATTTTAGCACATGAGAGCAGCTTAGAGCCACTGGACATGCATTTGTAGAGTCAGCAAGTCTAAGTCCAGCCTTTAGCTATTCACTTACCAGCTGGGAAGCTTTATGTACAAACATTGCAAATGAAGTCCTCATGCCCTGGAGGTTTGAGACACAGTGCTTTCAGAGATTCAGGGTAAACACAATGCATTGTTTTTCATTCATAAAGAAAATGTTTATTGAATGCTAGGCATTGTTCTATAAGCAAAATTAATAGCTAAGGTTCTTGGTAAGTTCTTTGAATAGACTAAGTAAGATTGTTGAAAGTATAGTGTCATTGTGTTCTTTTTCTGTCATTTAGTTCTATTTTACATGTTTTGTATGTGTGGTTCTGTGTGTGCATCCATGAATATGTTGGTACCCTTGCCTGTGCATGCCCATGTTGGGGTCAGAGGTTGATGTTGGGTGTCCTTTATTGTTCCCTACCTTATTGTTTGAGACTGATCCTCTAACTGAATTTGGAGCTCACTGTTCATGCTAGCCTTGCTAGCCAGTAAGTTCCCTGGATATGCTATCTCCACTCCCTAAGGCTAGGATTACAGATGTGCATATCACATGTAGTTTTTGTAAGCGTGATGGAATCTGTGCTCAGGTCCTCATGCTTGCAAAGCAGGCATCATACCCACTGAGCCTCCAATGCCATCATTTTATAAAGTAATATAAATCTATTTTTGAAGGCCTGATAATGTAACAACAGTTAATGAAGAATGCTAGCTAACAACCAGATGACTGTGAGAACTTTCCAGAAACAACAGCCAATAGAAAATCAGTAAACTTACAGGGAGGCTTTTAAGGATGGCCCTATGACAGCCTGTTGTGAGACAGGAGAAAATCTTGACATACTTCCCTGTTTCTAACAGTCTCCTTTTCTCAATCAGATTCTGTTCTCCAACACCACTAGTAGGGCTATCACTGGCTGTTCTAATCCATGATATTTCACCTCTGTGGTCAGTCATCAGCGAGGTTCTGTGACAGTGGTTCCTGCCCCAAAAAAATGACTAGTCACCAGTGATGAGCAAGTCTGTAATGGATTGGTTTCTATTGCTGTGAAGAGACACCAAGACCACAGCAACTCTTAAAAAGAAAAACATTTAATTGGGGCTGGCTTACAGTTTCAAAGGTTTAACTCATTCTCTTCCTGGCAGTTGACATACAGGATGACATGGTGCTGGAGAAGGAGCTGAGAATTTTGTGTCTTGATGCTCAGGCAGTATTCTGTGTGACACTGGGCACAGCTGGAGCATGGGTGACCTCAAAGCCCACCCCCAAAGTGACCTCCTCCAACAAAGCCTATTAGTGCCATTGCTTTTGTTCCATTTTCTTTTAAATCACCACACTAAATAAAGGAGTCCTACATAACCAGTTTGTGAGTAGCAAGCCCTAAGAAATCTCAGGTTCTTTTAAGTCATAATTACAGAAAAGTGGATGTTCAAATGATGCAGCCAGCTTAAAGGAAAATTCCACAAATGGTTATAGAGGTCAATGGACAAAGAAACAGCTTCCAGGGAAGAAAGAATAAAGCTGCCAGTTTGACTGGTGAGAATACCCCTGCACTGCCAGATCCTTGCTAGATCATGATGCTGAGAGAAAGAATGAGTATCAGCAGGCCTGGCACTTCCAAGTCAGTTTGAAGGTTCACCCTGATTGGACTTCTTTAAGTCATACATAGTCCATACACAAGTCACAGCACTTTCCATGGTGACTGTGTCTTGCAGATACTTATAGTGTGTGTGTGTGTGTGTGTGTGTGTGTGTGTAAGCAAATGAATGTGTCTACATAAATGCGTGTGTGTGCACATGTTTTAGCAGACACACATATGTGCTTGTATGTGCATTTGTGTGTTTATCCAGTTCTTCTCTGTATTACTGGAATTCTTTTTTTACTGAAGTCAGCCTTGTTCTGTACAGCCAAAGCACTGTTGAATGCTTTGGTTGTCTACTTGTTGGGCATACTGTGAGTATCATTTACATAGGCAAGAACAATTTTTGAGAATATGTTTATGAAAAGTAAACATATGTAACTTTTGTTAATCAGTTCAAGTGTATATAAGATTAAACTAATGTAGTAATGGAAAAATGAGAGCCAGATTTCTCACAATTAGTGAAGTTACAAATAAGAAGAAAAAAAAAAAATCTAAGCTAGAATTTGTAGGGAGAACGGTTTTTCCATGCCTGCCGCCCGGTCTTGTCCTGCTACCGCGCCAGCCCCAAATAATACACAGAGACTCTGTATTTGATACAATGCTGTTGGCTCTGTGACTTTTTTCTTATCGGCTAGCTCTGCCTTAATTATTAACCCATTTCTGCTGATCTATGTATTTTCACATGGCCTTCTCTTACCGGGGAGGCGGCTGGCGTCCAGCTCTCTCCAGACTCTCCATCTTGACTCCTCCTTCCTACTTCCTATTTCCTCCTTGTCTCCTAGTCCCTCCTATCTTCCTTTCCTATTGGCCAACAGTTCTTTATTATTAACCAGTATGAGAAACATATATACATAATGGCATCTCCCATCATCTCCTCTTTTCTGTTTAAATAAAAAGAAGTGTTTTAACCTTAACATAGCAAAATATATAACACATCAGTTATCAAATAAGAATCACAGCTAACAATATTTATTCCATTAACATTTAGCAAGACTAAAAGAAACTATTCTATCATCTATCCTAAATTTGTGAATCTAAAGTCCTATATGTAACTTATCTTTAACCCTGACTAAGGAAAACTATAACCATAACTATTTGTCTTGATGATGGCATCTCCCATCAAGAATTAGCTCTGTGGTATTAGATTAACACTGGAGATAGAAACATGAACTCATTGTTTTTAAATGTATAAATTGACAGACACATGTAGAAATATAGTGATGGGTAAATACAGCTACATCTATGTCTTCACACACATATTCCTAGCTCTTTCTGTACTGAGCTCAGGACCAGTGGTGTTTATTACTGATGAGTACAGTGACTGTCAAGATCTTGGTGCTTGAATTCATTCTCCAAAAAAAGTTGCCAAGGTTCGTTGGATAATGACTGATTTTAGGCATCTAAGAGAAAAACACAGATTACATAGAATGTTGTCCCAAATGAGAGAGAGAAAGAGAGAGGTGGGAGAATAAGAGGGAAAGGGAGAGGGACAGGGAGAGGGAGGAGAGGGAGAGGGAGAATGATGAGAATGTGTGAAGGGACATAGCCATATCCATGAAGGAACTCAGAGCAATTCCATCTGGGACACTTTAAGCCAGAAAACAAATATTGATAATAATGTATTGGTACTTGTAGAGTTAAGTAAAAATCCATGAGACTATACTGAAATAGAATGAATAAATACCCTCTGCAAAGAAGAAGATGGAACAGTAGAATTCAATCTTATAAATGACCATATAAAAATCACTCTTTGATAAATACCATTGTAATTATTTCTGGAAAGATTCATTGTGGGTGACAAAATTATTAGACAAAATTATAAAAGACGGTGTTGGAGCCTAGAGAGATGGCTCAGTGGTTAAGAGTATTGGATGTTCTTGCAGAGGACTCAGGTTTAATTCCCAGTGACCACATTAAGTGTACCGACCTCCATCTCTAATTTCAGGAGATTGATGCCTTCTGGCTTTTGCAAGTATTGTACAAACATGATGCACAGATGTGTTTGCAGACAACACACCTAGACATGTAAAATAAAAATAACTACATCAAAAAAAGAAACATAATGGCAATATAATCTCAAACTATTTACCAACCAGTGCAATATTAATAGCAAAGGAAAACCAATATCATTACAATAGAGAAACATGGCAGACACTGCCCTTTGGTGATCAACATCCCCAGAAAAAATAAGAATTCACATGCCATAACATCTCCTTGGCTATAAGACACTACGATAGATAGAGAATCACCCCTCACTTCTTGTCCCTAAAGTTTATAACTTGATTATAAATTGTAAGCAATCAGGAAAACTTAGGCCAAGGGCTGTTCTGCAAAATAACTGAGCAACACCCCTTAAAATGTCAAGGTCATGAATCACAAAACAAGCAACTATTGTACATTAAAGGAAACTTAGAAAGACAGTTTTCATGACATGGGTCTTGAACAAGAAAGTGTATCACAGGACAGGGCAGTTGGTGTTATCTGAGTTTTGCTTGGTTGGTTTAGGTTTTGGGGTGGTATTGGGCATTGAACCTGTTTTCAGACAAAAGGGCTTTACCAACTGGTACAGTATAGCGATTAAATAACCCTACTACATCAGAGAAAATTTCCCAGCAATGATGCTAGATGGTAACATTTAGAGTCTGATTAAGAGTACACAGGCATTCCTACTGTCCTTTCTGTTTGTTCATGTGTGAAATAATCACAGAATGAAACGTGTTTTAAAATTAAATTGAAAGATGACAGTTTTAGCCTTTAAAATGTTTCCATGGGCATCCCTTCTTGAAACTCCTTTCTAGTCCCTTCTCTGTAACTCTGTAGTTATATTTATTTCTCTATTATAATGGTTTCTAGTGTGACTCAGGCTCATAAATCAACAACCTATGAGCTAATTAGACTTCATTTTTAGGGGGGTTGGCTGTCACAGAGGTCCCTCTTCCCCACCAAATCTAATTTGTCATACTTTCCTATCATTCCTTACTGTCTCAAACATAAGGCTGGCGTTATTCATTTAATTATCAGGCTGACCTCTCCTCAGCTTTTTACCTTTTCTTAAGTAGCTTAATATTTTCTACCTAAAATCTCAAAATCTTGTGTGACAAACTCACATCTATTTCCATAGATAACTTGACTCTGGCTCTGTTCAAATGACCGTATTTGCTGATTCATGGGGTCTGAGTTAATGCTCACTTGACTTTTATTACATCATGAAAATAAATGCTATTTCATTTTTGACTCAGAAATAGCCATTAGTCACCAAGCCCTAACATGATCTTTGAGGTTAATAGCAGTTTAGATCAATCACTAAGTATATGAAAATGACATTCTGATAGTTTCTGCATTTATTTCTCATTTCTCAGAAATGTGATGGATTCTTGGTTTAGGAATTGTATCATCTCTTCCGGTATTTCCTACTCTATAATTCAATCATTTGGGGAACATTTAGAATACCAAGACCCTACTCCTAGCAGTGCAGCTCCACTCCCAAATTAAGTGTGGTGTATGTGCATGGTTTATGCAGGTGCACTTGTATGTGAGTGCACTTGTACACGTGTGTAGGTCAGAAGTTAACTTCGGCTATTGTCCTTGTCCCTTAGATGCTGTCTATCTTGTTTTGCTGTTACTTTTTTTTTTTTTTTTTTTTTTTTTTTGAGGGAGGTTGTTTATTCATCTGGCTTTTGTTTCTTTGAACTCTAACTTCCATATGGGTTATGGAACCCCAACCTGAATCCTGTGTAGAAGCAGCTAGTATTTTAACCCCTTGGCCATTTCTCCAAACTCTCCTACTATGGGATTTTCATGTGCACCTAATCTGAAAATCATGGATATTCCTTGGCTATGTTGTAGCTGATTGTGCACCCATTGCCTACAAGGTACTTTAATCATTTGATAAAGTTTATGTTTACCAGTACCACTAATATATGGAGCTGCAAACCTCCTGGGGTAGTTTGTTAACACCAAGAGTCCAGGACTACACTTCATAGATTCCTGTTCAGTATTTCCACTAAGCAGCCAGTTAATTTGTTAATCACCCACTAACAAAAGATGTCTGGCTCTTTCTTATCGGAAAGTTTCTTTCTTATCAGAAAGTTCCTTTCTGATGGCTTGTCCTAACTCATTCTTTAATTGCCCCATATTAATCCATGTCATCCCATAAACTTTTAAAGGTATCATCTATGCTTTGGTTTCTACCTTTAATTTTCCTACTAGACTTAATGGTATTTTCTTCTTCCTGGATCCTAATGATAATTGTCTCTATCAATTATTTGACATGAGATACTGGCTCTCACATGTGGCAACATCCTTCTAGACATTTCTCTACATCATTGTCACCTCCACTGATTTCTCCTTGCTGGGTGTACTCCTCTTTGAACCTTTGGTTAACTTTTGCTGCTGCAAAAAGTAACTTAAGATGTAGCTACTTAATACATCTGAATGATTCTATGGGATAACTGATGTTTTCTTCCATGCTTGTCAGTGGGCTATTGGTTAGATGGTTTTCTGTTTATCTGGGACTACCCGGGCCTTTCCACAAATAGGCATCCACTGTGTTTCCCCTGGCTTGTTCTGATGGTAGTAGAGAGACTTCATGGAAGGAGAAAGCTAGAACAAGCTCCAATGAATCATTTCCTTAAGCCTTTGCACACATCACATTTGCCTTGCTCTGTTAGCCAAAGTCAGTCACATGGGGACTAACTAAAGAATTATGGCTCTAACTTGTTTATTGCTTTATTTAGGAATCAGTTAATCGTAAGCCCAATTTTGATCCTCTTCATCACTAACCTCCAACTTCCAGTTTCTGGTCTTACCATTGCAATGAAAATCTTGACAGAAATAATCCAGAAAAGGAAGGATTGATTTCAGCTTGCAGTTTTAGCTAGATGTCACATGACTCCATATTCTTGGGCAGAGCATCATGGCAGCATGACTGTGTGACAGAGGAAAGTTTTTAAACTATTGGTAGATAGCAGTGTATACCATGGAGGGACCAGGGGAAATATACTCCCAATGACCTCTTTTAGCTTGGTACTATATCCTATAGTTTCCAGAATGTCCCTAAACTGCACAGCCAGATGGGATCTGGTTTTGAACTTTGGGAGGGGGGGCGATTTTCATATCCAAACCATAACACATAGTCAACAGTCAGCCTAAGAAGGGGCTATCTGAAGTCAGCAGTCAACATAGTAGAGCATTCTTCCCCTTCATTGCTCCTACGAATGGCTATTCATAGCACAGATGTACTCGCTTCCTCCAGGACTCCAGTGAGTTACATTTAGCTATAGCATTGAGATCAAAGCCTAATTCTTTGGCTTGGCACCTCTGGATTCAGAGACTAGTAAACTAAAAGAAAAAGATGCACATATCCTTTGCCCAAATCAGGAATCGGAGAATGGCAGGAGAGTCCCTTGTAATGGAGAACAATTCTGGAATCCTACAGGGCACATGATGCCCAAGTCCTCATTTGGAATCAGGAAAGTAAACATTTTGTTTACTTACTTATTTACTTACTCTGAAAAAGTCAAAATAAGTATTTTAACTTTTGAGTTCATCGACCTTGGTGTTTTATTGTTGTTGTCGTTTGTTTGTTTATAGTTTTCTATGAATTACCTGACTAGTTTCAATATGGAAATAAATGGGAGGGAAGTAAACAAAGTGGCCAGTGTCCTTCACCAGAGATATCAGTGTATAAGAGTGCCACAGACCCTCCTGTTTACATGAAGTTTTGTAATCACTGGATTTTATGACTTCTTCCTTTTCAGAACTTGTTAGAGAAAAAAATTAAATGTCATCATTTTTATTTGCATCACTTTAAGTTTTAAGTACCACAGTCACTTTCCCCTTTTAATTTACCCAAACTAATATTTTTAATGAACCCAGTTCCACTCCTGAAGTGTAAAACTTTTATTAGATCCAGCTGCAAAGGCAAATGATAATAAAAATAAATAAAATAAAGCCCAAACAATAAAAAGTTAATGTTTATCCTGTTCTGTGTTTTGTGCTGTTTTACACCACACACACACACACACACACACACACACACACACACACACACACACACACACAGGAGGGAGGGAGGGAGGGAGAGAGAGTCTGGGAATAGTCCAGAGCTTCTGAGGCATTCCATGTCATCATTGACTTCCACTCCCTAACTCTTAGGGCTCTGTTATCTTCAGTAACAGCTTTGATCTTATAATCAGCAGCCCAGTCAGCAGACAGGAGTAGGATAAGCAACTTTCAATGAATGGCTTTCTTGCAAAGATGCATTCCAATTGTATTTATAGCCTGGTGGCTAAGTAGTTTTATTCCAAGATAAAACTAGAGATATCTTATGTCATGTAGGTGAGTAGTCTCGGCAGCAGACAGCCTCTCTTGCAGCAGACAGCCTCTCTTGTTTTCCATTGGGGGAAATGCTGGTGCAGTTCAGTAGAGAGAGTAAATGGAAGCTGAAGCCAAGACCAACAGGACCAAGAGACATGTATGTGGTGCTAGGAAACAGCATTATCATGAAGCTTGCTTTGCTCTGGTCTTGGACTTCTCTCCAGATCTATCCCTCAGTTGTCCCTTGTAGGGTTTCTTCTTCTCCATCTTAAGTCCTTAATGTTTTCCAAGCCCAAGTGACACCTCAGTCAATGCCCCTGCAACAGTCTAAGCAGGACCCAACCAAGCACATATGTGAACTTTGACACCAAGAAGGTGTCAAAGATTGCTGGCAATCTTTCTTTATATTAAATTGGTCTAAAGAGATTTCAAATTATGTAAATCATCTATAATGGCTTTTTCTTTTTCTCAATGGTCAGCTTCTGTTACTAATCTAACTTCTCTACTATGTTACTTTAGTTTAGAGATAGATACAGTCATCCTGTCAGGTAGAATTTGCTGTTGAAAAGGTCAGTGAGGACAATTTGCTCAAGAAAAAAAAAATCATCTTGTTTGTACCACCAACTTTTATGTTTTTCTATTTAGTTAACAAAAGTATGCCCTAGGATAAGAACACAAAAATAAAATCTAGTTTTTTAGATATTTACTTTTGATTTTCACAAAGCTTATAAATAACCTGGAGCCATCAAAGAGTTTATCTCTGTAAATTATTGCATGTAGCTTGAAATCATACCTTAGGCCAGTGGTTCTTAAACTAGGAGTTCCAATCCCCACAAGGGGGTTCCACATCAGAGATCCTGAACTTCAGATATTTATATTACAATTCATAAGAGTAGCAAAGTTACAGATATAATGTAGCAATGAAAGTAATGGCTGGGAGTCACTACAACATGAGGAACTATGCTAAGGAGTCTAAGCATTAGAAAGGTTGAGAACCACTGTCTTAGAATAAACCAAGTACACAGAGACTTGGGGAACGGGACTCAACAGTTAAGATGAAATAACACATTTCCTGTAAAGGGAATGTTTGCTCACTTGCTCACAAATATGTGATGTATATCATGTACCTACTTCCTGATATACATCGCATATTTGTCAGATAGAAGGGTAGACATAGAAGTAAGACCAGGATACAACTGTTAAGATGTTTTTTAGCCTTGTCAGAAAGAAACAGGATTGTAAACATTAGTCCATAATCTTTACTTATTACTTAAGTGTTATACAGGTGAGAGAAACTCCACTAGCAGAAGGAAAAGTTTGTCTTGGTTTGATCGAGTTCAAGCAGGACCCTACAAGAAGCTCAAAGTAGCCTTTGAACTTTCCCCAGGATTACTGTTCAATTCATAGTCTGTGAATTTGGGCAAAAGGCACATTCTCATTTGTACAGGAGGATAACAACTCTGACATCATATTTATTGTGTGTCTTGTAAGTCAATAAGAGTCATTAAAGATTTTGCTAAGCATAACAGGCTGTAATGTAGCTAATAGCTTTATTAAGTAGGCTATAAACTACAGCTTGATAAAATTATAAATGAATACATTCTTTTATAGCTGCAGAATTACTGTAGATTCACTCATTCAAATGGGTTACCTGGCTCTACTTCCAGAAAGTTCTTGGAACTTCTTGAATTGTCAGGCTGAGGCTTGAAGAAGGAGAAACCTCTGGATTCCTGAGCCATGGTAACCTCAGGGGATCCAGGTGCTTGGGCATTCTTGTTTGTGCTTGCCTGTGAAGAAGGTTGCTCAGCCTAATGGTACCTCACTAGGAAGGAGGGGGAAGCAGGACAGGAAGATGTGATGGAAGATGTTTGGACAAGAGGGTGAGAAGATGAGGAGGCAGTATTGTTTCCCTTAGACACATTATCCAAGGTTAGTCTCTTTACACCTGCCTTTGTCTTGGAGGTTAGTTCCTTCCCTCTTCCTTAGTCAGAAGGGAGAATTGAACCTGGGAGGTCATTACCTTCTTCTTTCTGTCCTTCCAAATTGGGTTCTTCGCTTGGCTCTGAGAATTCTAAAGTTGCTGGGGTGAGTGGGAAACAAGAATAGGTTCTAAAGGGGAAGGCCAGCAGGGTTCTTTCATTCTAGCATGAGCCATTCTCCTGTCCAGTCATCTAGCATCCTTCAGTTCTCCACTTTCATCAGGACCACACCTCACCAAGTTCATTCCTTTATTTGTGCTTATCTTTACAAAGGCTTGGTCGTCTGAGCTATGGATCTAGATTAACACCCCCACCAAAATGGACACACAAACAAACAATATCCCATGCATTTCTGGTTGATTTTTGTAGAAACCAACAGATGTTGAAGGACAGCAACCTTTAGTCACTAATGATAGAATAATGTCTCAATGCTGAAGCCCTGGCAGGAGAGGAGATATTCAAAAGAGAGACAATTATGTGCCCCCACCCATTAGCTTTCAAACTTTTGGAACAATGAACCTCAAATAATTAAAATTTCCTCAGGAATTCTGTACTGGGGGAAGGAAAAGGTTTAAGACCCAGTTCTAGTAGGAGAAAAGACTTGCTTTTCACACAATCCTGAGAACTTACTGCACAGTTAATTCCTGCATGCATATGTCTTAGTCTTAGTGTTTCTATTGCTGCAATGAAACACCACTACCAAAAAGCAAGTTGGAGAAGAAAGGGCTTATTTGGCTTATACTTCCATATTGCTGTTCATCATTAAAGAAAGCCAGGATCTCAAGTAGGTCAGGAATGTGAAGACAGGTGCTGATGCAGAGGCTATAAAGGGATAGAGGGCTTACTGGCTTGCTTGCTCAACCTGCTTTCTTATAGAATCCAGGACTAGCAGTTCAGGGATGGCACCTCCCACAATTGCCTGGGCCATCCCCCATAAATCACTAATTAAGAAAATGCCTTACAGCTTTGCCTACAACCTGATCTTATGGAGGCTCTTTTTTTTTTTTTTTTAATTGAAGTTTACTCCTCTCAGATGACCCTACCTGTGTCAAGTTGACATAAAACTATCTGGCAAAATTGACCCCTTGTCAGCTTGACACACACAACTACATCACTGTTAAACCACACTTTTCTTCTTTCTCATTCATCCCCAAGATCTTACATTAAAATTATGAATAACTAAAAATCCCACAGTCTTAACTAAAAACCCCACAGTCTTTCCAAATTCAAACACATTAAAAGTTCAGTCTCCTTTAAAATCCAAAATCTTTTAAAATTCAAAATCTCTCAACTGTGAGCTACTGTAAAATCAAAAATAAATTAAATACTTTCTTCAACAGGGAAGAAACCGGGCAAAGTCACAATCAAATCAGAACAAAGCCAAACTCCAAAGGTACAAATACTCAGCATCTAATATCTGGGATTCACATATGATCTTCTAGACTCCTCTAAGGGGCTTGGGTCACTTCTCCATCTCCGCCCTCTGCAGCACACACAGCTTGTTTTCTGTGTTCCAGCTGGTTCTGCTCCATGACCTTGGCCATTCCTGGTCATGATTCTATTGTACTGGCATCTCAAATACTGGGTTATTCTGCCTCTCATAGACCCTCTTCATGGTACCAAGCCTCAACTTCTCTGCATGATCCCTTCAACTCTGGGCCTTTAAACTTCTCCTCAGACTGCACCTCCACCAATGCTCCCCCCCCCCTTTCATAGTGCCGACTCCCAGCTATTCTCTACGACTCCTCCATGCCTTCAAATCAAAGAATCACCTGGATGACTTAACGCTACTAAGTCCAGCTGCCAGAACAAAGTACAACCTTGGCCATACCTGGAATGCAGTTTCTGTGAGTTGAATCTTAGGAAATACTTTCCAGAAGATTTTATCTCAGCCATGCTGGTCTCTTTTCAATCACTGCTAATTTCTCAGCTCCAGCTGAGCATCTTTGGGTATCCCAGCAAAGCAGTATTTCACTTTAGTGGTTCTGGTATCTTATTAATCACAGTTTATTCTTCAGCCCCACATAACCAGAACCACAGAATCTTAATTCACAATGACAAATGGCTCGAATGGAGTCTGTAAACTTCCCCCTGGATCTTCACAAGGCAGGCACCCATCATTCTAATCTTCTGAGCTTCTATAGAACAGTTCACCAAGCATGGAATTCTCAATGGCTTTTCTTGCACAAAGTTCCTAAATCCTTCCACAATCATCTCCAAAACAACACAGTCAGGTCTGCCACAGCCATATCCCACAATCCTGTACTCCAACCTGGAACCAATTTGTCTTAGGGTTTCTATGGCTGCAGTGAAATACCATGACCAAAAACCAAGTTGGGGAGGAAAGGGTTTATTTGGCTTACACTTCCATATCACTGTTCATCATTGAAGAATTCAGGACAGGAATGGATTCAAGCAGGGATGGAACATGAAAATAGGAACTAATGCAGAGGCCATGGAGAGGTGATGTTTTCTGGCTTGCTCCCTATGTCTTGCTCATCCTGCTTTCTAAAGAGCCCAGGACCACCAGCCAAGTGATGGTATCACCTGCAGTGGGCTGGAGTCTTCAACACCATTCACTAGTTAAGAAATTGTCTTACATGCCTACCTACAACCCAATCTCATCGAGGCATTTTTTTTTTCAGGTTCTCTCTTCTCAGATGACTCCAACATTTTTCAAGTTGACATGAAACTATCTAGCACACATATTTCTCTGCTTTTTATATTTTCTTTTCTCTAAAATCATGACTACAACATGAAAGGCAGAAAAAAAAATCTAGCAAATTTTCTCTCCCCAGGTATGACCAAACTGAAAAAAACCTATCTTTTTCTCTGTCAAATTTCTACTCCTGCCTTCTTTTAAAACACAGAGAAGCAATGTGGGTGGCCAGCTTGTTGATCAAAGTGCCCTGTTATGAGGATTCTGCTGTAGGAGAGAAAGGGATCAGGCAGGAGGCTGCAGCTAGAAATGGGAGTATCTCCCCTACTTTCCTAACAAGAAGCAAGACCCTTAGAAACTCTCCATGCATCCACATGGATTCAGATGTTAGCATCCACATCCTACTATGCCACAGTCAGAAAGATCATGGCCCCCAGGGTGATGGGGAACATTAGAAATTGGTAAATGAATTTACCCTTTAGAATAAAGTAGAAGAAAATTTTATTGAGTACATTGCTAAGACTAAGCAGCGGGCATAGAGGTCACAGAAGAACCACTAGGGTATGTAGGGTGATGGGCAATTGGTGAAGGGGAAGGAAGGTTCTCCATTAAGGAGATATCTTCCTTTGGTTAAGATGAGCCACTTTCCATGAAATTTCTTAAATTCAGTTTCCACTATGCAAATGAGGGACACTCTCTAGAACTAGGTCTTAACTAATTTTGTTTGGCCATTCCATTTTGCTGTCTGGGTAGAAAGAGATGCTTTGTTTGATTTTGTTTTCTGTCTGGAGTTTACTTTCTGGACCAGGTTTGTCCTGGGGCTCCAGTCCCTTTCTGGTTTTGCAATCATTGCCTTTCCCCCAAATTCAGGACAGAAGTCCTCAATGAGAGCTATGCTACAAAGCCTAAGGGTCATGGGAGAGGGAAGAAAGGACAAGGGGACTGGAGTATGGAGGAAGACCATTCAGCCAGCCTATTGAAACAAGGGTTGTAGAGTATGGGTGTGAAGCAATGAATAGTGGAGTTTGAACCACTGACAAAAAAGAGTTGTGGAACAATGTGCCACTGGGTGTAGCAAGTGCTATCAAAGGAGAGAAACAAGGATGGGTAATTTTCAGAAAAGCAAGTTCAAGTATTGTTTCCATATGGCCTTGCCCAGTGCTCATTCTGTGGAAGAACTTTGGGGAGTATCATGCTCATCCTCTTTGTTTCCCCTCTGTGATGGCCCTGGTGGCACTTTGCAAAGGGAAAGTCCATCAGAGGCAAACCTGCGAAGGTGCTAAATGAATGTTTGAAATATGGATGCCTGCATCTCAGGTACACATTTGGCATTGATTTAAAGTAGAATAAAGTTAATGATTATAGCTGCAAATGAAAGCAAGCTACATGAGACTATTTAATCAAACCCCCTGAGAACCATTTTTTTTTTGAGTTTTTGCCAAAAAAGATGACCATGCATTATAAATCCATACTCATAATTTAATTGGGATGCAGTATCTTGTTTGTGCCAATTTTTGTACATCCAGTGCCTACGAGCTTCTCTGTCCTTTGCTGACAGTTGCCAATAAAAAATATTCACCTAGGATGTACAATTAATCCCTTCTAAAAGGCTTTCTTACTCACATAGGCAGCTGACCTGAACAAGGAGGAGCTCATGGCCCCCCCCTCCGACTGATAACTGGGAGACCAGCATTGGACCGACTCAGAACGCTTGAATGTGGGTCTCGGTTAGAAGGCCTGGGCAGTCTAAGGGACCTCTGACAGTGGAACCAGGATGTATTCCTGGTGCACAAAAGGACTTTGGGAACACATTCCCCATGGAGGGATACTCCCTTAGCCTAGAGCCAGGAGGGAGGGCCTAGTCCCTACTCCAAATGACTTGACAGATTATGATAATCCCTCCTGGAAGGCCTCACCCTCCATGTGGAGGGGGGGAGGATGGAATGGGAAGATGGTTGGGGGCCATGGGAAGATGGGAGGGAGAGAGGAAGGGAGGAAGGGAGAGGTAACTGGAATCGATATGTAAAATAAGAATATATATATAGGCTTTCTTTTTTAGTAGTGTTAGTTGTTATTTTAAAATGTTATGCCTAATTTTATTTCACCCAATTATATACTAACACAAATTACAATGATAAACTAAACCCAGAATATTTAGTGTCATTCAGAGTCTTTTTTTTTTTTTTTTTTTTTTTTTTTTTTACATATAATGCTGTTTGCCTGTTACTAGCATTGCTTATTGGCTAGCTCTGTCTTAAATATTAACCCATTTCTATTAATCTAAGTATTTCCATGTGGTTTTATCTTACTAGAGAGGGGGCTGGGACTCCTGTTCTCTTAGTCCTACATTTTTAATCTCCTCCTACCTCTCCCTGAAACCTCCTTGTCTCCTAGTCATGCCTATCTTGCTTTGCTATTGGCTAACAGTACTTTATTCATTAACCAATAAGAGAAACATATTTACAGAATGGCATGTCCCATCATCTCCTCTTTTCTGTCTAAAATAAAAGGGTTTTAACCTTAACATAGCAAAATATATAACAAAACAGTTATCAAATAAGAACCACAGTTAACAATATTTAGTCCATTAACATTTAGCAAGATTTAAAGAAATTATTTTATCATCTATCTTATCTTTGTGAGTCTAAAGTCTTATATGTAACTTATCTCTAATCCTAACTAAGGAAAACTATAACCATAACTATCTGTCTTCAACTCCATCAAAGACCACAGAAGGATAATATATAAACTCTAGAAATGACAGAGACAACTTATTGCCTGGTCAGTTACCCGAAGTTCTTCTGTAATGCTCCATCTTCAGCCTAAAGGCCATAGTGTGTCTGGCAGACTCCTCAGCAAAGCAGGGAACTTTAAACTGTCCATTTTGGCAGTTTGTCAGTCACTTTTCTCTGTGTTCTGCAGAATGTCTGGTAGACTCTTCCATGAAGCAGCAACCCTGTAGCAATGTCCATCTTGTATCAACAGTCACTTTCCTGTGGATCCTGAATGCTCAGTTTATACAGCATAAAGTCAAACAGTCCCGGCAAGAGCAGTATCTTGCCCAAATGGCTAGTCTTGTCATACTGAAAGCAAATTCCATAATGCATTTCTTCAGTAGCCATCTTCCTTTCTGACACAGATGGTGTTGCCAGAAGCAGTTGTGTCTCATTGTTAAGAAAAAAGAAAAAACCTAAACCATTTTAAATGCCATATTCTGTAGATATTTGAAAGGTTTGAAGAATATTTATTCATCTCAAATATATCTCTATATATCTAGAAAACCTAACTAAATTAACTATAAGTTTTGACTATTATAGGTAATTATAAGCTGTATTAAATTATACATTACATTTTTAAATGAGCTATATAAACACAATAACTAAACAAGAGGAGAAATATACATATCAAAAATTAACCTTAAGTTTGTATCAATAAAAGAAAAACCTATTCCAAAACAAAGTATTTATATCTATACCATAATCTCCCTTTTACCTTTAAGAAGAGATTGGCTATAATCATTAACCATTTATAACCAACTCCAATTAAATGAAAACAAACATTTATAGACAATATTTGGGAATTTGGGTGTTGTCCTTTCCAAACTGGTAGGCAGCACTGTCATGGGGATCCCAAGAAGACACAGAAATCCTGGCTGTAGTGGTCTGCAAGGCTGCCTTGTCCAAGCTGTTTTGAATGTTGGATCACCTGGGACACTGCTTCAGGGGGTCTTGCTTGATCAAACCATGTTAGTCGGAGAGAAGGTCTGGAGTTCTACTCTGTTGGTCCTACATCTTGAAACTCAACATTCAGAGTCTTATAATGGGTAGTAAATTGGATTTCCTCAGTTTTATATTAACAATAACCAATAAATAATCTAGATAAAATAAAATACATAACATTTTCATTAAAATACATATTTTGCTACCTAGAATTGATATACTAATCTATAAATGATTATAAGCATAAAGTATATCATACTAATATAAAGTCCTATAGGTAATATGGAATAGGAATGACTCCAACAAGGAAAAAATGAGAAAAAAACTAAAAATAAAAAGCTTGGGGATTGGAGAGATGGCTCAGAGGTTCAGAGCACTGGCTGCTCTTCCAGAGGTCCTGAGTTCAAATCCCAGCAACCACATGGTGGCTCACAACCATTTATAGTAGCTTCTGATTCTGTCTTCTAGTGTGTGTACACATAATAAATAAACAAATCTTTTAAAAAAATTCCATGAGCTTTCTGAATAGATAATGGTGGCATTTCTGCACATTGAATTGAGTAAGTATATCCTTTTTAATTATTTAAGCTTACAAAGTAATTATGCATCTTAATTTTAAAATGTGTAAGGAGAATTATACAATTTTTCCAAAAATTCTAGGAGGTCCAAGAACAGGCTCTTTTGTGGCACTCTGCCCAGGGAAGGAGACAGGAGTTTGAAAAGGTAAGAGAGCTGGTACCAGTTCCTGCCACACTGTTGCCTCGAGTGGGGTTGTGCCTCCTCTGGTCCTGCCTTGTCACCATGACTTGTCTGGCTTTTCAAGAAACTATGAAGCACACCGCCCTTCTTCAGTGCAAACACTCTATTCTGTGTCAGACTTGCTCAAGCTGATATTGCAGTGGACTGCAAAGGTGTATCATCAACTCCCCTGCATCCTGCAGTTTATCTGTCCTACAAGAGAGAGGATGGTGGTAAAGCTTTCTTAATAAAAAAAAAAATGAATCAGAGAGACAATAGATGAGGAATACAGACATAGGACAGTCAATCAGACATCTACTCAACCCCAGTGCTAAAATCTTGGTAAAGAAAGCTGTCATTTGGATAAAAGATGAAGTTTTAAAAATATATGCTGGCCTGTGTAGACACATGAAGCGTCTTATCTATCACCTGCCATTTTCCAGAGCCCTAGGAGACACCAAGCAGAGTCTAGCTTTTTCCTGAACCAGGTCTCCAGGCTCATGTGGGCCTGTCAGTCCCCCTTGGTAGAGACTGTTCCTCTCTGTGACCTCAGCCACTCTCTGCTGGTGCTGCCTACTGGGCACTACTCACCTTCCTTTCCTGTGGGCCCTTGGTACTGTGTTTTTGCCAGCAAAGTGTTGGACAGAAGGTACAATGAGTTTTCTAGGCCAAATGAAAAACCTCACCTTGAGATGTCAGTTTCCTAGCTACCCCAGAAGTTATTTTCCATGGTACGGTTCCCACAGGGACAGCCTGTACCTTGAGTGTTGACTCCGGGAGTCCTGTAGGAGGCAGGAACAAAGCAGGCAGAAGGAAGTCCTGATCAACTCCTGTCCCTGAGAAAGTCTGCTGGCAGCAAGCAGGAAATGTGGGAATGGAAGGAGTTTGTAGGTAGGCTTACCCATGTAGTTCCAATGGCTCTGAAGGTCAAAACTAAAAAGTGTGACAGTGTGTGTTGTGGCATCTTGAAATGAAAAGAACTTAGTCACTTTGCCCTTGGCATAATATAATCTTGAGTGCTCTGTGCAATGGGAGAGTATCAAGGCCTTCAATCAGCAGTCTTCAAGGAGAAGCTTGAGGTCAGCAAGGTCAATGCTATTTCCATTTGGATAATAAGCTATATCTCTCTTAAGTGTATTCTTGCATTTTGCCAGAAATTCCACGACATATAGTAATGCCTTTGTTTCGATGATCTCAGCTTTGTGTTACCTGAGATAATGTACAGAGGGGAAAGGGTTGTGTGGGCTTACAGCTCTTTAGAGGGTCCAGTCCACCTAGGGTTAACTAGTCCTGTGGCTTTGGGCCTGTGGTTCAGAGCTTATTATGACAGGACTGTTTGGTGGAATAAAGCTACTTACCTCATAGCAACTAGGAGGTAAAAATGAGAAAGAAGTTGGTGCAGCCAATGACTGAAGACCTCCACCCAGGCCCTGCCTCTTACAGGGCTCTCCTACCTTCCATGAGAGCCAAGCTGAGGATAAGAAACATACAGGTCTGAAGGGCATTCCAAAGATGACAGATGAGTTTGTATTTGTGTGTTATGTTTTGCCGTACTTTGCTTTCTACTAAACATCAACATAGTGCTCCTCTCTTACCGATGGAGCCAGTGTTGTAAAAACAATAGATACCTGAAGCGACATGTACTTCCAGGACCCATTTCATACACCTGCCTCCCCAACACTTAAACAGTGTTGTTAAAGTTTAATTCATACATTGGGCATTGTAAGAGATTAGCAATAACAATTAATAAATTTGACTAATTATGTACTACAACAAAAATGATTTAAGACATGTAAGATTGTTTCTGGTATTTCCCATTAATATTTTTTGGACAGTGGGTAACTGAAACTATAGAAAGCAAAGATATGGATAAAGGAGTTGTGGGCCTATTGGATATAACCCAAAGGATATAATGAGAGAGATTTGGAGACTTGGGGTAATTTTTAAGTGTATAAAAGAATGCTGTGATCAAAAAGATTTTGTTTCAGAGTAAACTTCCTAAAGAGATGAGGAAAATCATTGCTGGTCACACAGAACTTGAGACAAAATCTGAGGAAGGCTAAGCACTAGCCATAGCTATGAAAATCACCGAATGTGTACTTCATCCCAATCACACAGAATGGGGGTCACCCATCCCATATAAACTTCCCTCTTGCAAATCCACTCCAAGGAGAAGGGATCTGTACAATAAAAACATTGCACACAGTGCTGTGGTAGGTTTACGAATGGGTGCTGGGCTCCATGCTAATGTGTGTCTGGCTTGTCTGGCTGGAGCCTGGAGCAGAGCACCCTTGGGCAAATGTAGCTGAGGCTAAAGCAGCTGAGTGAGACAGATGGACCAGTAGCAGGCTCACTTTGGACTTAAAAGGAACCACATGGGAATAGTGAAGAGTTACGAGCTTTATCTCCTGGAGTCCAACGGTGATCCTAATCTATTATGACTAAGATTATCTTCTTCCGCTCATGGGATGTTTCTAAGAGTGTCCAGACTGAAAGGAACACAGCAGTAACATGCAGGAATCTTATGACTACCTGATACATGGGCTGATTCAAACCAGCAGTCTATCGGTTGGGTTTGTAGGGAATTTGCTGATTGATGCACACAAATCTCTCCTGGGAATGCACCATTAGCAAGGAAGGCATATGTCTTTTCTCCTGGGGTAGTCTTATTTCTCTTTTTCCAATGTGAGGGCTTAGAGGGACAATGGGATCCAGTTAAAGCACACAGCCAGAGGGAAGATGAACCATCTACTGTGTGCTCATTCATGAGCCAGAGTTGGGGAGCACATGAAAAATAGGAGGTACACTATGCCAGTGAGGGTATTGTCACGATAAAGACGTGAGATTTATGGGCAAGATCAGTGAAGTGGGAGTGCAACACGGTGTTGTTATTGTTGTTTTGTTTTTTTTTCTCTACCCCCTGAGCAGATTGTGTGTTTAGAGGATGTCACTCAGCGAGTTTATTCCTGCAGCTTGTCCTCATTTATTTCCTTACATTTTATTTTTATCAGAGTTACACGGGCAAAAACCTATGATAGTTAGCCCTGCTAAAGAATTACATTTAAATTATGATTTCCACCACGTGCCTGTGATTTTCACAGCCCTTCAAAGTTGGAAAAGAGCAGGCAGAAACACTGGGAGTCAGGGGTAGTCTACATGTCGCTTGTAATTCTTTCCAGCCAGGAATGCAGGGTGCCAGCACACTTGTTAGAAATCCAACAGATGTTTGAGAATTTAAATAAGGAAGAAAAATGAGAATGTAGACTGAAGTGGAAAATTGGAGTACATTTTGGCTATTTGAAAAAATTTAGCCGCAAAGACGGTATAAATCCTGGCAGAGGTGGTTAAGACCAAAGGAAGAATTATGTAGGTTGATGGGAAATGAGCAAATCCAAGAACAACAAATAACTTTATTGAGTGCTTACTATGTGCCGAGTTTTGGTTAATGGTTTTCTGTGAATTAACTAACTCCTTTAATCCTTGAACCATCCCTGCGTGAGCCAGTGGAGGTCTAGAGCTGTTAAATCATTTATTGTTCTGGCCTGTGGTGAGTTATTTTTATAGTTTTCAGTGTGAACTCCAGCATCACACTGGTATGTGCACTTTCCTTCAAGGTCTAAAGTCTCTTCAGCAGTCAGCTATACCCACATGGCCACTTCCCTCAGATCCCAGGCTATGATATTGTCTCTCCATTGATTTCTCTCTCAAGTGATGAGGAGACAAAGTGGCTTTTGTAAGCAAGGTGCTTGTTGGTGTAGTTGAGACAGAAAAATGAAGCCAAATTGAGGGGACAGTTTTGTGTCTGTTTGCTAGTCAGCATTTGACTTTTTGAACAGATTTTTATTGTCAGTTTACTGCCATGGTAACATATATATATTAGCAACATTGGGGCTGGAGAGATGGCTCAGCCGTTAAAGGCTAGGTTCACAACCAAAACCATATTAGCGACATTGTTGATATTTTCAATTGACAAAGGTTACCAAAATCTACTAACTGCTGAGGACAGCCTGCTACTGGTCCAGATTCAGAGGGGTAATAGGTGGGACTCATTTACAGGGCACTCACTCACTGCTTAGCATGCTACACCGCCTCTGCAAGACAGGTGAATACAGATGTTAATACTGACAGATGAATACAGATATGATGGTTAATAGTGTCAACCTGATATAATCTAGAGTCACCTAGGAGACACAATTCTAGGCCTGTCTATGAGAGAATTTCTAGATCAGGTCACTTGAGGTGGGAAAACCCACTCTAAGTATTGGTAACTTTGTCCCATGAGCTGATGTCCTAGACTGACTAAAAAAGGGAAAACAAACTGAGCACCAGCATTTATCTGTGCTACCTGACTGTGGACACAATGTGATCAACCACTTCGTTCTTGATGTGGAGTTATCCATGCCAAGATGGACTACATCCCCTTGAACAGTGAGCCAAAGTAATCCTTTCATTCCTAAGTTGCTTTTGTATGATGACCCATCATAGCAACAATAAAAGTTATTAATAAAATGGGCTACTGAAGTATTCATAAAAGAGCAGAGGTTCAGCAGAGGTGATCTGGGATAGAGGTAGAGATATCAGTATCTTAGGAGTAATTAGACACAGAAGGAATTAGACATCAGTGTCTAATTCCTTCCAGTCAGGCATGGGGAAGGAGGAAGTTAATGGGAGATGAGGGGATGGTCCAACGCAGAGATGAAGTAGAACTTCCAGCTTAGCTCTTCTCAATCTGTGGGTCGCCACTCCTTTGGGGACCACATGTCAGATACCCTGCATATCAGATAATTTACATTACAAATCATAACAGTAGCAAAATTACAGTTATGAATCAGCAATGGAATCATTTTATGTTTGGGGTCACCACAAAATAAAGAACTGGGGTCACACATTAGGAAGGTTGATAACCACTGTTTTAGCTGGTGAGTTGTATTTCCTCCAAGAAGTAAGGGGTGGAAAGTCAGGGGTGTGAAGTTTATACATATTTAAATTCAGTGACAGTGGGAAGAAAGTCACTTTTGTTTCTCCCACTCATGTACTTATGTGAATCCGGGCTGCCTGGGACCAGATGTGTGGAACTTGTCAGGGGAGGCGCCTTGGAGGCTGGATGAAGGAGAATTTGTCCTCATCTCTGGTACCTGCCCAATGATGGAGGCTATCCAACTGGAGGTCTGCCTGTCTTTCTATAGAACAGTGAGAGAAGATTAAAGAAAAAGAAGAAGGACCAAGGAGACAGAGCCATGCACTCAGCAGGACTCCAGAAGTGTTCAAGGAGTAGATGGCAGGTCCCTCCCCTGGTCCTCTCCAAAGTCTTGGCGAGTTCAGGCTTCTCATGATGAATTTTTAGATTTCCCCAGGTCAAAGAGTAGCACAGTGAGTTCTGGGGAAGACAGACAGACTCTACTTTTGTTTCTCTGCAGGATCTGATAAATAATTCAAGGCAATGTTAAGTCAGCCAGCTGTGCCAAGGCAGCCAGCTTGGAGCAGAAATATAGAACATCAGACTGGGTTGCCATGGAAGTAAGGGTCCTCTCTCCATTTTGTACATTCCTGGCACTGGCTTTACTGGTCTCCCAGGGAGCCATGCTGCATTTTAGCCAAGGGGTGAATGTCTGCTACAAACAGGCCCCGAAAGAACTGTGAAACTCGGCAGAAACCAACACAAGAGAAGATGCCAACTGGCCCTCTCTTGGCATTTGCACTCTGCTGAGAGAACAGATGAGGAGGGTTGCCAAGAGGAAGGAAAGGCAGGAAAAGCAGGCTGCCTAGCTGGGAAGCCCCAGGACCTGGATGAGCTGATCAGCCACCCATCCCTAGCATGGCCAAATGGCTTTCTCTTGCACTACGAGACAATAGCTTCCCTGAGGGCAAAATCCTCTTGGCCTAGAGTTATGATTCTCAGAAGTTGAGAGCCTTTAGCATGAAGGATGTCCATCTCCAATAGGAACGAGGCCTCTACGCTAGTGTAGCAACTATCTAGATGGGAGAGATAATAATCAATGTCTAGACTTTGCCTTCAGATCCAGGTGTTCTGTGTTATGTCATGATATCAAGTATACCAGCAGAGCCCCATGCTACTCCCCTTAAGAAATGTATGTGGGGATCCTGAGACCGAAGCTGCTATCACAGAACCTTCACCAGCAGAATACAGTCCTATCCCTATGTCTTGCCACCCAACCAAGTTCTCTCTCTGTTGTCTTCATCCTGTGAAAGAATGGTCTAGTGAATCACACACAGGGCTAGTGAAAAGAATGTCTGTTTGTCAACTAAGAATCAGAGAATAGTATGTTCAGACTGTTTACAGCATCGATACAGTTTGATAAAGTTTTATAATATCGACTTAGTCATTCGTTGATCTGAGAAATGCCAGCAGACGGATCCATAGCTCTCACAGGATGTTGCTCTACATCAGCCTGTGGTGACATTCTCGTATGCATAGCACAAGGCAATGGCCAAGTATGTGCAGAAGCTCAACAACAAGCCAGCCCCCTGGCGACCAGTCTCATTCTTAAGTCAGCTGCTCTGATCATGTTAGTCACTTAGTCACTTGAGGAAACCTAAACACATATTTTCATTAAAGCAGATGGCTTTAAGTATGTTTTGAAACCAGGTGTTTTTTCCCTTTGTTTTCCCAAAACCATGCTTTGTAGGGTAGAGGAATGACACCAAGGAAATCGTGTGTGTGTGTGTGTGTGTGTGTGAGTCTCTGTGTGTGTGTGTCTTTTTGCATGTCTCTATGTGTTTGTGACTGTGTGTGTGTGACTGTCTTTGTCTGTATCTGTATGTGTTTGTGACTGTGCCTTTGTGTGTATCTGTATGTGTGTGTTACTGTGTCTGTGTGTGTATCTCTCTCTGTGTGTGTGTGTCTTTGTCTGTGTCTCTATGTGTGTGTGTCTTTACCTTTATGGTTTCCATGTCCATGTGTTTGCCTGTTTTGTGTGTGTGTGTGTTTTATGGAGTTCCCACAAGTAGCTTCCTGTGTTGGTGATAGGGAATAACTGACTATATATATGTCCTTAGCCCTACTGTGATGTATTAGGACTTTGGCAATAGCTGGGTTCGATCACCCTATAATTGGGGTCAGTGACTTCTCCAAGTGACACAGAAAGCTCTTTCATTCTCTTCTTACCACACAAGGACACAGCTAGACAACAACCTGCAGTCTGCAAGGGTGCCCTCAGCAGAAGTCTGTCATGCTGTCTTTTTAATCCCAGCCTCCAGCTCTGTGAGAAATTCCTCTGCTGTGGCTTAAATCCATTTACTTTACCGTGTTTCTCATAGGCTACACACTGAGCCAACTGATAAGTATAGCCTGGGAAGCATCACTGCCTACTAAGACACAGAATTAGTAATCACATGGCCCCATTTGGCCATTTATCAAGCAAAGTTCAGGCACCCACAGTGATGGGAGGGGGGTCTTAAAAATCTGAGACAATAATATAATAAATAGAGCCCATTCTGTGATGAATGTCTATTTACTATAAGATTGACTTAATTTACTTGGAGTTGCTTGCTTGTCTGTTGTACATTTTGGAAAATGTGCATTATGAGGAAGAACACCATAGATTCTCAATTACACAAGATGATGTAATTGTTAGTATGTTGACAAGAAGATTAGTGAGTTCCAAATAAGAGTGGTAACTCTGAAGATGGAAAGAGACTCAGGAAGACTTTCTGGTTTTGTTTCTTCTTGATGGCATTTCTAAGGTAAATTACTTCAGTTTAGGAGGAAGTAACTTCTCCAAAGATCTCACCCTTCAGTCCATCATGAATTGCATCATGTGTATCTCCATGGAGATCTTAGGATGCCTAAAGTGACCTCTTCAAGCTCTATCCCTGGAATACTATGAAGATCTAGTTGGAACAGGGTCTGCTCTTGCCCAGGTTTATAAGGCAAGGGGAGGCAGAGGCCTCTACAGCTATGGTGGCTGGTATAGGAGTGCAGAAGATGTAGATATGGCCAGAGCTGCCTCAGCTTCTGGGTGATGGTGTGGAGCAGTGGAGGGGCCTGATTACAACTGCAGCAACAGCTTCTTCCTATTTTTTGGATATGATAGGCAATTTTTCCTGACTTCTTCTACCCTGGCTCTGCCAACTGGAAACACCCAAGTGTTTCTATTTCCTGTGCTGACCCCTAAGAAGCAAGGCTCTGGGTAACTCATTAAAAGCTATAGGTCAACAGCACCACAGGGAAATGACAGGTAGCTATTACATGCACTGTGTCTTCTTGTCAGCCTTTGCAAACGAACCTCAGCTCCATTCTGGCAGACACATCTGTGGGATGCAGAGATTTGTTGTCACATCAGTGCTTTGACATGAGACTTTTTTTTCTATCCATCACAGGGATCCTTTCATATCTCCCTTTTCTATAGCCACCCTTCTGCCTTTTTCCTCTGAATTCTCTGTTCTAACCCAACCCAATTGCCTACATCATCTGCCCCTCACACCCATGCTTTTGCCTTCTCTTTAGGTAATGTGTTTTTTCCTCTCTGTTTTCATCTTTTGATTGTTAATTAGGAGAAAGGTCCTAAAATCAATGGAAAGATGGGCAGCCCAGAGCACTATGGAGAAATCCGCAGTATAGCCAATTACAAACAGCCTGGCACAATGACCATTATAGGAAAGGTGTTCAATTAAGACTTTTGAAAAGTGGATATGGAAAACAAAGGGGGTTCATGCCACTTGGGAGCTGAGCTAAAAACACATCAAAGTGGTCCACATGCCAACCTTCTTCCCACCTTCCTCAAGCTCTTGCCTGTTTACCTCATTAGAAAATAATCTTTTTGTTTCTCTTCTTGGTTCCATTCCTGAGGCAGGAGACAAGCTGCATTAAGTCTCATAAACTAAGAATAGTTGTGGCAATTTCACTGCCCAGGGCTTTGGAATGAAATTAGATGAAACAAAAAAGCAACATTGGCATCACCTGGTTTCTGAGAACTTCGTGGAAACAGTCCTTTCAGCATCCTTAAGATGTTTCCATGACTTCCTCCTCCTCCCCTAATTAAACCTGTTACTCTTTGAGTACCAGCCTCCATCGAGTTATGTAAGCCTTCCAAAATTGTTTTCTTACTTGGGATTACTGTTTTTAGTTACAAATTAATATTACATAGATAAGGGTTTCCATAACTTGTTATTTTACAATTGCAGTCCATCTAATTGGCAATTATAATTTAACCCTTACAACCGTTGCTTGTTTATTCCACTGTTTCTATAGAGAAGCCAACTAATTATGAAGAAATGGGATAAAGTGGATTCACAGTGGCATGCTGTAGTCCACCAACTTGCCCTTAATAGGAAATTGGAGAGTAAAGGATGGGAGGTTCATTCTGAGATATTTAGTTTTGAATAGCCAGAGTCAAGCTGGGCATGTGATACACACCTCAGCCTTAAGGTGGCCAAAGTTGGAGGAGTATAGGTTCAAAGTCAGGTCAGAATACATAGAAAGATCTTCTCTCAAAAAACTAACCAACCAAACAAACAATGATTGTTCATTTGACCTGAGTGGATGTGGTACAGGAAGCAGTTATGCAGGGCCTACCTGTGCCTGCTTAACTGATCATTCAGCCTGAGCTATGATTAGTTACTGAATTATAGGAACATGCCTTTTCCTTCACTTAGTAAAGCCCTGGCCCAGGGTGCATAGCATGGAAAGAGAAGCTTATGCTAGAGCTCTGTCCCCACTCACTGTCTTGGCAGGAGGCTAAGTGCAGTGGAGCAGTTGTGTTTGGAACCCTGCTCAGTTATCCGGAAAAACTGGTTCATACAGAGAGTGCCTTGTAAGATGTATGAGTCTACAGAGCCACCAAGCTGTGTAATCTGCATAGATAAGCAGAGGACAATTGTTACAATCAGAATCCAGGTTATAACAAGAGAAGCATTGCAATTAGGAGTCAGAGAGAAAAGTCACACAACCCTGATGATGAAAGAGAGAGAAATGGGACTGGACAAAGCAGAGAAAGAAAAGGGGGGATAAACAGGAGAGAGGAAAGGGAGGAGAAGATGGAAAATGGAAGAAAAGAGAGAAAGACAAGAGTATACCATAAAAGTAGAAGTTATTTCAGAAAAAAAGACCCACTAACTGCTTTCAACATCTTTGGAGGATTATAATAGAGAGGCACATGGGTCCTTGCTTAACCAGTTCATGTTACAAAAAAGGGGGGCTTAGCAATTATACAGATGCTCTTGTGTGTGTGTGTGTGTGTGTGTGTGTGTGTGTGTGTATAAAAGAGAAAGAGGGAGAGAGCTGTGTGTATGTATGTGAGAAAGAGAGAGAGAGAACTAACTATATGTGTAAATTTTAAACCTAAACAAAGTGTGAGAAGCTTCTGTTTCTTAGCTTGGAGTAGAAGCTAAAGGTAGAAAACTTCAGCAAGCTCCAATTCACAGGGTGAGGTCCTCCAGGGGAGTGCATGGCTTCTATTTGCAGCACACTGCCCTGTGCTGGTGCTGGTGTGCTGGGCCATGAAGAATCCATAACAAGGAAACTAAGAAGACATTGATTTTGAGGCAAGGTCAAAATGAAGGGATGGGCTGGGGCCAGGATTTCAGACCTTGCAATATTTTGCCTTCTGGGTGAGTGTCTGTAAGCTGATAATAATGATGACAGTTGGCCACAAGCCTTCACAGATGCATTTCCAGACTTAATGAGTCCACAGGGCCTCCCATGGGCCAGAGCTATTGTATGAGTCCTAAATTATTACGGTAAAGAAGTGAGGAGAGTCTAAGTACATGATGGAGACACGTGAGGGACAATTGCAGTTTGAATTCCTACTTGGAATGGTTCATCCAGGAGGGACAGAGCAAAGAGTGGGTGCAAGTGTGAGATTTCAGGAAAGAGGAGAGGGTGCTCCAAATGAGCCTTTACTTCCCTGCCCTGGTGCCTGTTTAACATCTACTGTCTGAGTCTACTACCTCCACCTGTGATGGTTGGTGCTTGACATACCCCATAGCTGCCCAGAATTGCCCCAGTATCCTCACGAGACTCAAAGTCTTCACCTTCATGCACCCTGCGTCTCCAGGACAACAGATCATTCTCCGTCTACAGTTAGATACAGGCATTGGCCAGACCTCTTCAGAAGATCCAGGGAATATTGACTTTGAGAGCCAGGCATGGTGGCACAAGCTTGTAATTCCAGCACTTTGGAGGTAGAGGCAAGACTATCAGGAGTTCAAGGCCAGCGTCATTTAAACAATGAGTTTGAGATCAGGATACTTAAAAACCTTACTCAAGCAATCAGTCAGTTAGTAAAATAAGACTAATTTAGATGAAAGCCTATGAAATGAGTGCTGGGTAGATTTCTGATGGGGGTATTAGAGAGAAAGTACTTTGAAAAGGCAAAGGATATGGGGGATCCCAATGCTTGTTCTACTGTTGGGTTATAACAGTAGGTATCTCCTGTGATTGACTGGGCTTTCTTGAGCAGACTTCCAACTGTTGTATCTAGATACCAAGACAGTGAACACAATCACATTTCCTTCCATGAATTTTATTATTTGTCACCAGAGCTCAGTGATTTAAATAAGTATTTTATTATAATATGTTAGAGATCATTTGAAAAAGAAAGAAAATGTGCTTGTCATTATTTTTATACCAAAAATATGTAGTCTTTGAGAAACATAGTAATGTGTGGGACATCTACCTGAGTGTACCCAGATTATAGCAGGCCTGGGGTTTGGATTCCTAGGTCAGTGTTTTTTGTTTGTTGGTGTTGTTTGTGTCCTTTCTACCACAAAACCAGGCCTTTGTGAGAAGAGTCATGTTTTAAGTTAGATTCAAAAGATCAGACAATTTTTAAGTGCATTCAGTATCTGTCATAAGTGACTTATTTGAGCAAAATAGCTATAGGCAGGACAGGGAAGGCACAGATCTCTGAAAAAAATACAGTAATCAAGATAAATAAGATAATTGGGCCTGGGGACTCATGTCTAAAATCCTACTACTTGGGAGTCTGAGGCAGAAAAATTGTCATGTGTTCAAGGTCCGCCTATGCTTAAAAATAAGTTCAGGTTATCCTAGGCTATAGAGTCAGATCCTGCCACAAACACACCAATAACAAAAAGAGTTAAATCCAAAATTGCGTATCCAAAATTTTATATATTTTAGTTCAAAATCAAAATTAATACAAGATCTATGATGAACAAAGCAGTAAAACTAAAAAAAAAAAAATCAATATCAATATTACCAGTTTTCCTTTTGAGAATGATATCCAGTTACCTCCCCCCTCTCTTTAGGGAGCACATGCATAATATTTTAAAATAAGCTCACAGCACGGACTAAGCTATCTAAGTGCTCACTAGAGTATTCAAAGCTGATTCTCTCTTCCTCCTAGTGTGAGCATTCTTCCACAAAATCCACAGCAGCATCTTCATGGGCACATTCCTGAGCCCACAAATTTGGATTAGATCAGAATCTCCATGTCCAAACCTGTCTGAATTTTGTAGAAATATTAACTCTGGCTGAATCTCTAAAATAACAGAGGGAAGAAGGCCAAATTAAATACAAAGAGGCATAAGATCAAATTTTCACAAACCTCTGGGCAGATGGCCATCTGTGAATAGACGCCTTGGTAAGACAAGGATAGTGCAATTAACTTCATCCGACACTTTGTGCCAGAGGCAGAGTTAGCTTTTGAAACAGTTGATGTTTCTTGTGGCAATCCCTATGAGGTAGGAACTCATAGGAGGAAGTGATATTGAGTGACATTACTTGTTAAAAATGGGAGAGCCACAGAGCCTAAGCCTGGCTGTAATCAACACCAGGACTTGGGGGAGGGGACTTTTTTCTATAAGAAGTTCAGAGATCTGAGCTATTGCCCCCCAGGAATGAAGGATCCTACTTCTATTTGATGAGTTGAGAGTAGGAGGAGAGAAGACCCTATACAATGACCCAGAGCCACCTAATAGTATCTACCATGTTGTAAAGTTTACTTGATCCCCAAGAGTAGTCTCACCCATGTTCATTATGTTCATTATGTAACCGTGGAAATTCTTTCACAAAGTTTCTTAGTACAAGTGGAGAAACTGAGGCCCAGCACAATAATTTCACCAGTAAAACTAGACTAACCCAATCCTCAGGCAAAGGCTCATTTCTGTGTCTTACGGTCATGCAGTGGAGATTCAACACTCCACACAACACTTGCGCTAAAAGTTAGCTTCATTTTCCAGGCTGGGAGACCCTCCTCTGGAAGGTTTGATGTGAAGACTAGAGGTTAAAAACAGCAATTTGAAAGCCAGGTCTAGTTTTCAGAAATGCTTTTCCCCATCTCAATTTTTCAAGTGTTTGAAAACTTTGAACTTGTCAACATATTTTATGATAAGAATGTTCACAAGCAAATCCAGATTTCTGGCTTTTCTCAAAAAATTCCATGATTAGAACACACTGGAACCATTTTCATCTATGGCAATGATTGCCTAGGACAGGTGGTGTAACGGGGCTCTTGGAAGATGGTGATAAAATACACAGATGTGTTGTGAAATATCCAGTGACATTTGCGACCTTAAGAACATCCACTGGGGGAACCAAGATGTATTCCTGGTTCACAAAAGGACCTTGCGGACACATCTCCCATGGAGGGATACTCCCTTAACCTAGAGACAGGAGAGAAGTCCTAGTCCCTACTCCAAATGACTTGGCAGATTTAGATGACCCCTGCTGGATGGCATCATCCTACATATGGAATTGGGGTGGGGAGATGGGAGGGGAGGGGGTCAGGGTGCATGTGAGGGGGCAGAGAGGGTAAGAAGGAGGGAGGAAGTGAGGGAGAGGGAACTGGGATCGACATGTAAAATAATAAGTAAATAAATAAAGAACATCCACTGGGGCATTGCTTATACCATTGACAATGGCAAGCATCATAAATTTGCCTTTATTTTTCTTCTCCCCTCTCTGTTTCCCCCTTTACCTTCTCTCCACCCATTGTCCTTTCTCCTTCCCCCTCCCCCAGTTCATCATTTTCTTTTGATTTTCTGTGGTGTCACTTCACTTGTGTGCCACCTGGCTGGAGCTGTGGAGAATCAACCCTGTTCCCTAGAGCCACTTTACTCCTTTAACTTCCTGTCTATACAGGAAGCTAAAATTGGCATCCCCTACTATGGACCATGGATATGGATAATGATAGTCCCTCTGAAACAAACTTGTATATTGTTATTGAACAAAACAAAGCAATGGGTCATCATAAGTTTTTGTTTTTCTAACTCATTTGAAAACATGTTTATCCCAAGCACAACACAATTGATCAAACTGAAAAGGTTAACTCAAGGAATTATTAAAAAATGATTCAGCAATACCCAGTTCAACAAATAGACTATTGATGGCATGCTCAAAATCCCTCCATAATATTCAACCTACCAATCACTACCCTGTTCCTCTTCCCAAGGATAACCAATCACCAGATTCAGTTTTAGCTATAAATTAACTTTTAATAAATTGGATATAGAGTGTATAGCCTTTATTTTTTTAGTTAGATAACTAATTTTATATGTAGGTGAGTGTGGCTGAGTATGTGTACATGTGCCATGTGCATGTAGAACATGTAGAGACAAGAAGATGGGGTAATCCTATGAGTTATAAAGTTTAGAGACTTATAGACAGTTGTGAGCTACCATATGGGTCTTGTAAACTAAGCCTGTGTTATCTGTATGAGCAGTAAGCACTCTTAACTGCTAAGCCATATTTCCATTCCCAAGTATATAATATTTAATATCTGACTTTTAAAAATTAATACTTTTTATTTATTTGTTGAAATTTGAATACATTTATACAATGTATTTTGATCATATCTGTCTACCATTGCCTCCTTCTAACTCTCCCTAATGCTCTTCAGCCCATTTCCCTCCCAATTTCATGTCTGCCTTTTTCCTTTTTTATTAATAACTAACCCCGTGAATCTAATTAGTGTTTCCCATATATGCATGAATATGGGAACACCTACCACTATCCATGTCTCTAAAGGAGAATGGCTCTCCCTTTTCCAGAAACTACCAACTGCCTCTTTGCTAAGGGTTGGTCTTGAATTCCCTTCACCATTCATGCTGGAATTTTCACTGGCCAAGTTTTGAGCAGGTAACCACAACTAGTGGGAATTGATGTGTTCAGAGTCAAATTATATCCATAAGTCAGAATTTCATGGTTCTCCTTCTCATTTGCTAGCTTGGCTCCTTAGACTTAACTTTATATTTGTAGGTTCATCCTGATTTAGAGCAGTTAAATAGAACATTTCTTTCTATGAATATTCCATAATTTATCTACTCATTTTGTTTCCAAATCTGAGTTTTCTTTCTTTGGGGTTTCCCCATAGGAGAGCTTGAGAGAAAATTCTGCCTGTTAACAGTTTATGTGGGCATGTTTTCCCAAATACCAGGAGAATAGAGCAGAGAGAGTGATGTGGGAAGAGAAGCAAAGATAAAATGTGGTTGTGTGGCTCCCAGCATTTTGTCAGGAAGCTTAGGAAATGCATTTCAGAATGTTCTATCTGGGAGAGCAAGAGATAGAAACATTTATCCATTGTCTATCTGTTTCTGTCCCTCTGTGGTCAAGGACACTGCCACAAGTATAAATTCTCCAGGCTACTTGTATTTTCTTGAAGAATTCTAGGCCCAAGAAGCTGCACTGCAGGAAGTAAATTGCTAGAGCAACAGTGAGCCTTGAAGGATTTTGAAACTGTGCAAGAGAAACACCAATCCATTGGCATTTTTGAACAGTACAATAGTGAGCATTCTTGGTGTACGTGTTTCTATATGTCTGTTAGATGCATTCATAGGAATTAACTCAGTATTCCATAAGGTATTCACATATTCAAACTTAGGAGATACTGTCAAATAGTTTCCTAATGTGATTGCAATTTATCTATACTCACACCAGACTTGTAGGAAAGTTGTAGTTGCTTCAACATTTAAATATGTCAAATACCTTTATAAAATGATACTTAAAAAAAAATCAAACATATATCAACCAAATTAAATACAAAAGATTTCCCCCCCCGTTTTTTTTTTTTTTTTTTTTTAATAGTTTCAAATGGCAGAAGATTGTTGCCAGATTGTGTCTTTAGCTTTTGGATTCACATAGTTCCACACTGCACATCTGGTTATTTGATTGTTATGTCCTAGCTGCAGATGTGCTCTTGGATTCTGGACTATGGGGGTGAGAACAACAACTTCACACTTGACCCAAGAGGCAATCCAAAGCAAGCAGAGAGAAGGGAACAAGGCAGTAAAAAGAAGGTGCTATAATTATTGGCATGTCTTTGTCAGGCAGTCATCCCATGCCTTTGACTAACTGACTCCCTGTTGTGATACAGAATCTCTTCCTGTGTGTAGTACGATCATCCCTGCAGAGAGGTCCAGGGATCCACTTTCTGCTGCTCTGCTCAAAGCCTGATGCTCCAGGATGTCTGAAGCAGAAACAGGAAGAAAATGAAGACCTCTTTCCAGTGTCTGTCCCCAAAATCCCTTTCCTCCTTAGTTCCACCTTAACATGAACCCCACCTGCCTCCAATGTGTCACCTCATAGCAGCCCAATGCTCCCTCCAGAAATTCTTTGGCTATTATTGTCATGAAAAAAGTTGCTGGCTATTGGTTATCTTGGCCTGCTTTTCAAGGAGACACACCAAATCTAGAAAACCATGCCCAAGCATTTATGCCTTCTAAACAGCTCTTCTGAAGACGAGTTGGTGGAGCTAGAGAAATTGCAAATAGAAGTAATCCCAGAGGCCCACAGTAGCTCCTTAGGTTCCTCTCGCTCTGTGACCTTTAATGGCCATGCCACTCCTCAGTCACTAGATATGTGGGTTCTCCAGTCTAGACCCTATACTCTGTGATACCCCAGCCCACCTGGAATCTGAGATGGGTAGTTCACTGTTGGCTCATCCAGTCCAGCTAAGCCGGGCCAGCAGTGCTTGAGCCCACTGTGTGATGTCCTCGGAGAGAGTTCCCCTTCCAGGATAACATTCTTTCTTTACCAGTGGCTCAGAGAGAGCAAATGACCCCAACATCTTGCACTAATAAATATTAAGGGTGTCTTTGGAGTACCACCAGGATTTTTACATTTCATCGACTCTAAGCCTATCAACTCAGTTGCAGGTAGTGATGAAGGTGGGAGCTAGATGGCAGAGATTTATCCCCAAACCCATCTACTATAAGAACAGCAAGTAGTCCCTGCTTTGCTTTGCTTGCTATATAGACTAACTGAGCACTCTCCAATTTGCTCATTTAATTCATGTATCTTTTGGAAGTAGCTGCAAAATATGGCTCGTTTTATGCCTATGTTTTTAAATCCAGGATTAGGACATCATGACATGATTGAGGTGACATCCAAAGTAAGCAATTGGCTTTAGAGGCCAACCTCTTATAGTCACCAGGTTCTCATGCCTAGACAGTCACTCAAGTGTGAATGCTCATTTCCCGGCATCATGCCTTAATATGCTTTCTTTGTGGTTCTAGCTTCCACATTGTCTTGAAAATGACACTGAGGAATGTGGTGTGGACCCATCAGCATCCCAGGGCTTTCATAGACTGTAATTAGACACATGGGGTATTTCCAGATAATATAGAGCATAGCACACATGGGCACTTGTCTTCTCCAGCCTCTGGGTCAACGCCATAACTTAGCAGATGAGAACTTTTCACAAGATATTTCAACACCCCAAGGTTCAGTTTCTACACCTGAGCCACAGTTTGGTGATAATCCTGTTTAAGAGGAATTGTTATAGGATTAGATAAGCTAAAGAAATGTAAAGCAGAGAACAGTATGATGTGCTGGGTAGCTTTTACTGGTTATAGAAGCTTTGTTTGATTTTTTGAAACCACGAGCTTAGAACATACAAAACAGAATCTCTTTTGTCTTCTCCAAGCCCTTGCTCAATACTCTCTCTTTCATTCACTGTAAGAGACCTCTGTTGTCACCATGTAAGTATAAAGCCCACAGCATGGTTGAGAGGGAGATCAATGTATTACATTCTTTGCCCTCAGTCTGGGTTTCCACTAATTCATCCTAGTGCTGGCTTATACTTTCCTTCTTGTGTTTGGTTTTGCTTTTCAGGTGCTTGGAAGGGAGCTGAGAGATGTAAATGCCCTGTGGAGAATGGGTTAGGCAACATCCTGAGGCTAAACAATCTTACCTTTCCAGAACTAAAGCCAGACAGACACCTGTGTCTGAGCCTCTGCAATTAGCTCTTTGATGGTTTAGCCTATCCAGAGTGCACTGTGAGCCAGCCAGACACTGCTCTGCCCCAGATGGAGAATATTAATGTTCACAAAGGACACTGTGCATCTAATCATAAGAACGTCAGTAAAACATTCCCGACGAGCAGGCTTCCCTTGCCAGAGCTGCCTCTCAGTTCATGGGAGTCTCAGAGGTTTTGTGCTTTGGAAATGCATCTTACTGAGGTTAAATCTCACACTTACTGATACATTGACTCTTTTTGAGGAAATGTCAGAATTACCTATCCAGGCAGGCTTCTCAAGATGGCTTTCCATCTCAAAAGCCTGGTATAAATTCAAATCACAGGACCAAGGATATGGATGCAGACTGTGATTCTGAAACATCACCCCTTCTAGACTCTGCTGTGGTCTATCCAGGCCAAAGAAGACCATCATAGTGGCTTCTCCACTGAAATACATCCATCCAAGTGAGTGGTGCCGAAAATGGAAGATTAGAAATCCCAAAGAGTCACATTTCTGGAAATAGCCATTCTGTTTGAGCCCTAATATATGATACTTTCACAACAGCTTCTTTTCAGATAGCTGGGAATTCCTCACATTTCCATAATAGTCATCATGACTTCACTAAAGTCTGCTCCTCCATCCCCTGCATCTCAGATGCAGCATGCAAGACCCAGTGATAACTAAGTATGTACAGGAAGTCAAAAGATGGAGCTCAAATTGAAACCAGGTCTCTGGCATCACATCAAGTTACTAGGTAACACTGTCTTTCTCCAAAGAGGTTATGATGCCATGCACATAAATGAGAGTAAGTATACCTCTGCACTGATCTTTCCAGCAGTTGAGCTCTGCAAGGATGCAGCCACCCATATATTTCCCCCACAACCTTTGCTGTAAATCCGCTTTTAAAAGACACTCTCTTGCAATGCTGCCAATGGCCCTTGCATTAAAAATGAGGAAAATATGGAAACATGCATTAAAATATTCAGCAACAAATGGCTTCTTTATTGTATAAAAGCTCTCCTATGTTTCAGAGGTGGCAAGAAATAGAATAATTTATCAAAAATGAGATTATTATTGCTGGGAAAAACTCTATTTTAATGTCAGTTTTCTTCAGGATTATACTAGACCATGATAGTTCACTGGGGGTGCTCAGAAATGTGTAAGTCAAGTATTTGAAAGCTTTAAGTGGGAGATGCATGCTGACCCAGCAGTGCTGGGAAAGACAGAACACACTGTTGTTCTCATCTCTGGAGGGTCAGCTCTTGTGTCCAGAAAGGAAAAATAAAGCTCATAATTTTTCTGTAACTGAGACAGGGATTTGAAATGCAATGTCAAGACCTCGGGCTGCTGACATCCAAGGCTCTGGCTGCTGGGTGTCATCCAGTCTCAGGGAAAAAATTCTGCAAAACAAATATTGTCTTGAGAAAGCTTCACCCTGCTATCCTTTCTGGCCTTGTTTTGTAAGGAGATGAATGGAACCCTCAAAGGAAAACTGAAACTCTGGAGTTCAAAAGAGAGAAAATCATCTTCCGAGTTAGCCAAAAAAATAGTTCCGGCTAATATGCAGCAGGGATTTATGGCCAGCTTTCAGAGGCTGAAAATGTGAGCCAACGTGTTTCTCATGAGTATGACATTGACTATGACTGGATTTAATTGTTGGTTTGTTCTTAACTAGGGGTCATCCCACAAATCACATCACAGGAGTCTATCGGAGAAGAGAGTTGGTCATTACGATGTCATTTATACCAGCTGCTACAGAACAGTTTTAATAGAGTAGAAAAACCCAAATTAGTGCTGTAACCCATGGAGTCTAAGGTCCTAGATAAGGGAGGAGAAAAGGGAGGGGAGTTCACCTTTCTTCTGTATTCTTTCTTGCTAGTATGTATATGTATGTAGAAGCATGTGCGTGCTTGAGCACACATACATCTGCGTACATGTACTTGTTGCTAGAGTCAGCCTTCAGAACTTTTCTCCTTTGCTCTCCATTCTGTTTTGTGTCTCTTAACGTTCCCTAACACCCACACTCCAGAGCGTGACTATTCAGTTAGTCTGGCTGTCCTACTAACTTCAGGAATCTGACAGTTTCTGCTTCTCCAATGCTGAACCTGGGTTTTTCACAAATGGATTCCAGAGATTGAACTCAGGTCCTCATGCTTGTGCACCAATCACTTTAACAACTGAACTGTCTCCCAGCACCACATTCATGGCTCCATGAACTTTCATGGAAGAATGCAAATGTGATTACTTCATATTCCCTATACTTAAACAAGGCTTAAACAAACAAACAAGCAAACAAAAACAACTTAGCATTGTGGTAGCAGAAGGGGGGAATCTTGTAAATAGCTATCCCTCCTTTTGTATTTTCATTTCTTCATCAATATCCTTTGTCCATGTCTTCTTTGCAATTTCATTTTTCATCCTTGTCCTGCTACTCTGCTATAGGGATCTGTGCTTGAAGCTGGACACTAAAACCATTATATGTGTCTTTTATTTGGGATGGGGAATGACAAGAGTTAGGCAGCAAAGGGCCCTAGTTTGGAAGCAAGGAGCTGGGGAGGGGGGAGCCTGGCTTGAGGACAGGCCTGCTCAGGACCGACCTCTTGGCAGTCTATCCACTCATCTATCCTTGGATGTCTGCACTAGAGTTGTAATAACAACGTTTATTAAGCAATGCATCTGTGCCAGCATCTCTGTATTATCTCCATTAGTCCTTGCACAAGTCAAGAAACAGGCACCACCACCATCTCTATTTTATCAAGGGGGAGCATGAGTATCCCCATATGGGTTGCATTCCCATACCCATATGTCATCCAAGTAACTGATTCAAGTTCATGCCAGAGTTCCACTTCGGACCTCACTGACACCCCCACTCCCACCCCAGCCCCACTAGCTGTAGTTTCCTCTTTCCTTATATCTCCTTCGGAATGTTATCAAGACGTCAGAAACTGTCTTGTACGTATCTTCCCTATTCTTTATAAACAATTACAGAACAAAGTATTAGTTCCTGGACCAAAGCTCATGGAACTCTGATTCTTACTTCTCTATAGTCACCAACTGTCTCTACTACCATAACACTGGACCATTAGGCCTGTTTTCCCATTTTAAAATGAAAAGATGTACTAGATGGTGTCTTGAAAGATATGGCCTCTGGCTTTGGGTGGCTTCTCAGCATCTAGGAAGGGCTATGAACACAGTCCCTGGACTGTGCCCATCTGGGTTCTGAGTGGCATGAGGGTGGCACCTATGGTGGTAGTGACTTGATTTCTGAGCTCCATATTAGAATACCTACCTATCACAGTCATTGGTATGATAAGCTGCCAGGCTTGCCCACTCCCGGTGGAAGGTGCTGCTGCTCTGGTATGACTTGAATGTTTCCCATGAGTGTTCAGGAACCAGAAGCTAGGTTGTGACAATGCTTAGGTAGTAGGACATTCAAGAGATACATAGATGATGGATCACTATCATTGGGACAGAGAAGGATGTTCTCACAAGACTAGATTAATTTCCAACAGAGGAGCTTGTTCTAAGAAAGCAAGCCTGCTTCTTGTCTCCTGCTTTCTCCATGATCACGGGAATTCTTCCATACAGGCTGCTCATCTATGTCATACATGATCATCCATTTCACATGTAATCATGCTATACTCCAGAGGTCCTCAAATGACTTTGGACTTTCAGTCTCCAGTGTGAGCGAAACAAACATCTTTTCTTTATAAGATATCAGTCTTAGCTATTTCCTTATGGCAGTGCAAAATGAATTCAGACAGAGGATGGGGCACATCAAAACTTTATTTGTATTTTCCTAGCTCTCCTTTGTGACCCACTTTCTGAACTTCATTGTATCAAACCTAGTAAGCAAAATAACCATGAGAATGGTGTCTTTGTCCTATTATGAAAACATTCATCTGGTTTGCATATCATAAACATTTGTATATTGCCTTTTGTTGAGTTATACCAAATTCCCTTTGAAGCAAGATATTCTGTCAGTTCAGTATGCATTCCCAGTCAGGACAAAGGTAGGCCCCACACTGGAAGTGTGTTTTTACATCCTTACCACATTAGGAGAGAGAAAACACAATTAAGCAAATTTGCTATGGTGAGAAGCCTGGCTTTCCTGGCCTGTAATGGGGCAAGAGCTTTGTGCAGAAAAAGTGCCAAGTTATATGTGATTCTTAAACCCTTCTAAGTGTTGAATAATTGATGCTTGTTTTCCTTCCATTCTTTTCTACTCCCCCATCTCCTTGCCATTCCATAGGGATCTTTGACACCCTCTCTGGAATTAGGAGATCATCAGCTATTTACATAACCAGAGATTTAAGTCTAGCTTGAGGAGGAGGTTAGGTCAGAAAAATAAATCATGATAAACAAAGCAGAAATGTACTTGCCTAGGAGCAGCATACTAAGCTATGGTCCTAGTCGCCTCAAGAGCATTTGTTAAATATTTTTGGTGGACTCATGAAAGTGGGGGTGGTGGGTGGATATTTATAAAGCTGGATAACATGAAAGCAAATTGAAAATGATACCAGCCCCTTCTCTACAAGGAATCCATTGTGCACGACACTCTACCCACCCACCCACTCCCCAAAAAACTACTTGGATTTCTGCCCTTCTGTGCTCGTCTTCTTTGCTTTATGTTATCTTGATGGTGGAGAACCGACCCTAGCACACCAGGGCAGGGGGGATTCCTAGGGCGATAGTTGTACATCTTTGTATGTAGTGGATCTTGTGTCTGGAATAGATGGCCTCAACCCTCTGCCTCTCCAACCTATCCACCACTACCTCTGCCTGCCTGAAGCAAAATCAGCCATGGATTCTATAAACCATTATTCCATAAGATCTGAAAAGATGAGAGGTGCACTGTGAGCTGCCATGCACGATGTCTTCCTAAATTGTGAAATATGTGCACAGAGGGAGGGGAAGTATGCATCAAGATAGATTTTCAGCACTTCCAAGATGAGGGGCAAGAAGGCTAAACAGGCATGGGCAATGACAGCTACTGCAACAGTAAGTCTTTGTGCTTGACAACAGTCAGAGCAGTCAGAGAGTAAATGACAATGCAGGTTCCTTGGCCACACCTCCATAAATTCTGATTGGTCCATGTGGGGTTGGTCCCAGATAATTGATTGCAGAAAGGCTCAATCCAGACAAGCAAGAGCAATGGGGCAGTTTCCAGGCAGTCTGATTCTAGGAAGAGTAAGCTAGAAAAAAGGGAAGATATAGAAGTCAAATGTAAATTTCAGTCTGGGCAATATCCCAGCTTAATCTTTGTGAGTACTCTTCCTTCGGATTACAAAGTTAATAGTAGGTACTATACAATGTGTTCTTGCTTAGAACAAGGCTGGGCAACCCATAATAGCATGATAAGGGATATGTATAATCTTCATTAACATATGAGGAAACTGAGGCACAGCTTGAGTATGTATATTGTCAAAAAGGTAACACCACTAATCAGTGTTGGGGCTGGAATTTGAACCCAGGAGTCTGAATTTGTGGAGTTAGGCTTAATATAGAATGCCTCAGGGTCTGTGTCCTTCTTTCATGGTCTTGCTGAGACATGAACAGTTGCTGGTCTGTGTGATCAATTTCCTGATCTGGTAGAATTCTACTATAATTGCTGGAAGGCCAGAGTGGTGATGAGAAGATTAAGAACCCTTGATTTGGATACAACATTCCTTGGTTTGGTTTCCTTACTTCTAAAATAAAAGCAGTGATGTAAGTTCTGGTATCAGAGAGTGTAATATTCTAAGGAAAGAATACATTAGAATGAATAGTATTTTCAAATGATAAGTTCTAAATAAATGACCATCGCTAATTTTAAGACCTATAGTTCAAGACATATACAGAGCAGTTGAGATTGCCTGCCTTCTTTATACACTATTCTCCTTTCTTTAACTGCCTCCCGATTGTGTCAGGAAAAATAAAAATGTGTGCTAATTGATTTTCAAATGGTGGCTTAGTCTTACTTCCCTAATGGATCATTCTGTCTAAGCTGGGAAAGTTGAAATATTTGGTAAGAGTGCTGAAGCTGCTATTTAGGAAGAAAATAAAGATTTCATTCCAAGAGGTTAGAAAGCTTGTGAGGTGCTGCTTGGCATTCCAGAATAGTCCATACAGTACAGAACGTGAGGGGATTCCTTCAGCAAATATTTGGAGTTAATATTTGAGATTTTAAAGGACAGTCCACATCTCGATACCTGGCCCTTGCTGTAGTAAACACAGTAGAGCCCCAAAGATGGTCGTGTGTAGTTTACATGTTTTCCAACATCCTTAACTCATATATGCTGGTGTTTTGTACTAGCCAATTGTCATTTTGTTGACCTCTGTTTGTAACATGTGATCCTTAATGGAGAACATGCTTTGAAGGATCCATGGGTAGGAACACAATGAGAATCCTTAGTTTAGACTAAGCATCGAAGCAAACCAGGCAGCTACTGTGGCCTTTTTGTAGGAATCTTTCTTTGGTCTTCCAGAGAGAGATAGTACATTTGCTTATGAGGAGAATTTGCAATCCATCCATCCATCCTTCAATCAATTAATTAATGTTTTATAGTGAGTCAGCACCATCCACCCACATGAAAGACCTATTAATTTCCTTCTGGGCAAAAGAGAAAGAGAGATACAGAGATAGAGACAGAAAGACAGATAGAGAGAAGGGGGGAGGGATAGGGAGAGGGAGAGAATACTCCTCTGGGAATTAGATCAGGGAAGAACTCAACTTTTTCTTTTTCTTTCCCCTTTCCTTTTTTTTTTTTTTTTTTTTTTTTAAGAAAAAAAAAATCAATCTTTCCCACTTTCCTCTAACAATATGTAGAGCTCACATTTGTCATTTTCATCCTGTCAGGTTTTAGAGCTTCTAATTTGGCATTCTCTTTAGAGAAGAGGGGTTGAATTCATGCCCAAGGAATTTAGTTCAACCCCTTGCCATTCTGTTGCTCTCAGTAGAATGAGAGAGATGTAATTTAATCAGAGGAAATACTGTATGATATGGGATAATCTTTTTGTACACTGTGAAAGATGTGTTTTTGCCAAGATGCCTTCTGATTGGTTTGAGTGGCCAATAGCTAAGTAGAGAGAATAGGTGGGACCTCTAAAGAGGAACAGGGGATGAATCTAGGCACTGAGAGACACCAGTGAGACACGGAGTACAGGATGGAAGAGTAAAAGCCACATGGCAGAATGTAGATAAATAGAAACAGGTTAATTTGACTTATAAGAGCTAGTTGGGAACAAACATAAGCTAAAAGTCAAGCTTTCATAATTAATAATAAATTTCCATGTCATTATTTTGGGGCTGGCAGTCCTGATGAGAAAGTACTATTACAGTTGTGGGCTGGGGAATTTGGTAGGTACTGGGAGACAGAAATGGAAGAAGTAGGATTGCAATTGTTCTTCTGAAGCCCTGATGGAAATGGGCATCCCTCTGCTAGAGGGAATAGCTGATCCCTCTTAGCTATAGGGGGGTTAGGAAAGGCCAGGGAAATGAAAAAAAAAAAAAAAAAAAAAAAGATGATAAGGAAGCAAGACAAGAATGACAAGTATTTTGATTTTGTTGGTTAGCCAGAAGAAACTAAAACAAGGAGCAGGAAGAGTTATGTCCAGGCAGAATGTCCGGCTGAAATTTCCATGCATAATGTTATTTTGTAAAAAGGCAGATTTTGAGAGTTTATCATGGATATTAACCTCATTGTTTTGCTTCCTTAAAGACCCTGCATATCACCTGCATCTTCCAGATAAAGACACCAAAGCCCAGAGACACACTGGCCCAGGGGTAAGGTCTCTTCCTAGGCAAGCCAGGATCTTTTCATGATGTCATACCCTCTGTAAATCCCTTCTATTCACAGAGCATCAGTCATTCAAAACAGTGGTTTAAGGTTTGTGTTCCTGCATTCAATCATTTGTTTTCGCTTCAGCTTCATTTCTTTATTCCTGAAAGGCACTTCTGGAGATGGGATTTAGAGGTATAAAACAATATCATGGTTTCTTTAACTTGAAAATGCTGGGACTACACTGACACTGACATCGTTTTAATACCAGCATTCCATAATTCTAAAGTCTGGTACTACATTACATTAGTTCATGCTGTATTTTTTTTCAAGTCCTCAAAAAAAAAAAAATGATCATGATGAATGTGTTCATGCCAAATTCATTAGAGTTTGAAAACAGAGCTCTTTTGGAGGCCAAGAGAGAACTTTGATATTTTTTGCAAGTGTGAAAAAAATCTTTCAGCTGTGTCAAATTAACTCAAAACATCTGAGTTTTCTGCCTCAAAGTTAGAAATGTTTCTGTTAGCTTGTGTTTTCTAAAGGGACTCTATTTTCCTAGATGTTGTCACTGGAGGTTGGGGAGCTGCAGAAAGGCTGAGTGGGGTGACATTTTCTGGGTGGGCTGAAAGCCAAACTATTGTTCTTGCTGTGTTTCAATAAAGAAAGAAGTGTTTACTGAGTAACCTTGGAATCTGCCAATTAGTCTGGAATTTGAGGGATTTTCCTGCTGAACCTTGTGGCAGCAATCTAAGAGCTAGAGGCACAGGTGAAGATGTTTAACCCTTCCATGAAAGGTGGCTAGCCTAGAGTATCAGCTTGGATTGATATCCTCCTTCATTCTAATCCACCCCTGGATGTGTCCTTAAGGAGCAGATACTCTGTCTGACCTGGGAGGTGACATAAAAGTGGGTTGGCCCCTCTACACAGGACTGCCTGAGGGCAACAGTTTTAGAGAACAGGTCACCAGTCCAGACTCAGGCTCAACACCTATGGTGACCTCTTAATGTTTCTGTGGATGGTGAGGGGAATCTGTGTTTTAACAGTCTGAGGTGATCTTTATGCAAATTGTAGCTTGACAACCCCTGCTACATAATCCTCTGATTAAAATCAAATGTATATACTCACAGTGATATGAAAAAAAATGCCCCCATAGGGAATGACACTTTTAGGAGGTGTGGCTTTGTTGTAGTAGGTGTGGCCTTGTTGGGGGAAGTGTGTCACTGTGGAGGTGGGCTTTGAGATCTCTTTTGCTCAGGCTATGACCAGTGTGACACACAGTTAACTTCCTGATGCCTGTGATCATGATGTAGAACTCTTAGCTGCCTCTGTAGCACCATGTCTTGCCACAATGATAATGGACTGAATCTCTGAAACTCTAAGCCAGCCCCAATTAAATGTTTTCCTTTATAAGAGTTGCTGTGGTCATGGTATCTCTTCATAGCAACAGAAGCCCTAACTAAGACAGACTATCACAATAGGATCCTACCTTTTCTAGGGTCACAAATAGAAACAGAGTAACCAGTGCCTGGCTCCCATGGAATTGCTGGAGAGGGAGGAAGAGAGGCCCTTTTAGGACATGACAACTGCTAGAACAAAGGAGCTCACATGCATCAAAGAGATAAAGGAAAGGTGGACAGGAAAGTGAGAGAGTGGTGCTGATTGGGTGGTGATGGAGAAAGTCAAGAACATAGCAGGTCCCAAACTTGACCTTGAGTGTGGGAAGATGTGGGCACCTAACATTCTGTAAGGAGAGACTCAGCTTTCAAGATTTGGTGTCTTACAGGCTTTGGCTGATGTGTTGATGAAGTATTTCATTAAGAAGCTACCTTCCTGGACCTCAGTAAGGAAGGAGACATAGACAGTAACTATTTGGAAGCAAATCATTTTTTTCTCTTGATAAGAAGTAAATAAGTTGAGAGCTGGTAAAAAGCTCTCAAGAGCTTTAGGCTTTCAAGTTCTGAGGTAAAAGAGAGGGGTGGCGAGTATTATGGGCCCGGTGTTGTTCAGGGATTCACCAGTCTGTCCATGAATACATTTTAACAAATAAAAGGCTTTATTGACTACTGGCTGGGACCATAGATATTGTCCAAGTCCATACCTGAAACTCATGCTTTTTATGATTCCAAAATACATTAGTCAGGGGATTATAAAGGCAAAACTCACAAGGCTACACACTTTCAGACTTTCGTCCAATCAGGGACAGGCATACATCCTGACACACTTCCTGTTCACATGTGATCAAGCCCTCATCCTGTGCAGTTAGGGCAACCACACTTGTTTACAGAAGCAAAAATATGAAAATACGTGGCTTATTATCTTATATGAACAACAGTCCCCAGAATTCCAAGAAGTTATCTGTCCTTGGGCAACTGAGGCTCATGGGTTAGAGGTATTTTTTGCTTTACAGATCTCTTAAGCACAGTAATTTAAAACATAACACTGGCCCTCACAATGAGAGAATGAGGGAGGTGAGCTAAAATCTAAAGGTTAGAAGGAAGGGACAAGAAAGCACCAGGAAGAAGAATGTTCTGAAAGTATCACAAAAGCCAGGCAAAGAAAGCAAGGGTGTGGCAGCCCACTATTCTCTTCCTGGGATTGGATCTGCATTAGAATTCTGAACTTCCATTATCTTGCCTGCAGAATTTCATCTTCCAAGAACTGTAGCCACTCTGTTTAAGGCTTGGTACCTTGACCAACTCTGGATAATATCTAGGGAAAGCTGCTTGATAGCACCCATCATCAGTTGACAGATGGTTTTGGAGAACTGTGTGGGTCTGACATAGCAGCTTGACACTAACTTGCAAACTTTCCTTCATGGCTTCCAATTACCAGTTTTCTTATCTCTGGCTCTTAGCTAGCAGAAGGAAGCCAACATGTAATGAGCACAGGAGGTCAAGCCATTATTTGACCTGGTCCTGTAGAGGGGAGGAGGGAGGTAATGGAATCTCAGCTGACTTTGGCATATAATAGAAGTGCCTTCCACTCCCCGAGTTCATATCCTGACTGTAAAAGCACTGAAGGCTGTGCTTATCAGGCTGGCCATAAATGGGGCACACTGTGGCTTTGTTAGGGACTGTGAGGAGTTTGTACACATTTTTTTTTCCTTTAGAGCCCCCTATGAAAATATTTGGGGGATTCAGTGATGCTGACTCAGCATCCCCCACCACAAGGCTACCGTTTCTTTCCTTTGAAGATAGGTATGGTGGCATTTTTACCTCCTTGGTCACAGTCAGTTTCTCAGTAGCCCTCACAGACCTGGTGGGTCAACCCCTGCTACCTCTGCTAACGGAACACGAACCAGATGGTGTACATGTCTGAACAAGTGGCCTCTTTCTCACACAGGCCGAGCTTCCCGGTTGCAGGGGAATGGGGGCTGGGGAATGTTGGTTCCTGGAAGCTCACAGGGAGTCCTCTAAAGCGGTGGGATCTGTTTATTTAATTTCATTTTTTAAATATTTTCATAGAAATGAATACACTGCTCATATTCAACTACTTTCCCTCAGGTCAGTAGAGGTCAGTGGGACAGAATTAGTGGAAGCAGACCAGTGCCTTCTGCTCCCTTAGACTAGGACTGGGAAGTCTGCTCACATTTCAGGTAGACACAATCTGGACAGATCCCACTCTCAGGGGAGGTGTGGAGTCAGAGTATCCTCGGGGATAACAAAAGGAAGCATCTCACATCTGTTATTTAGATGAAACAAAGATGTGGCTCTGGTCGGTTCCAGTTTGTATGCTGTCACCAAGCTCACAGGTCAGCTTGAGGGACTGCAGCCCTCAGCAGGCATAACTCTCCTGGCACAGCACGTAGCATTCCTATGAGCCTGGCCTGGGGTTGGGAGCCACTCATCACCTGGCTCCTCCACATGGTACACATGGGGCCTCAGAGCTGCTCTGGGAGCTTTTGGGAACCTACCCCTGTTAGAGCAGATCCAGGCCAAGGAACGTGGTCTTCAGGGCACAACGGTCTGAGACTTCCCTATTAAAAGCCTTACTGGGTCATGGTATTGCCTGAGAGACAGGCCCACCTGTCATGATGCCCTCTAGTTCTTATTTTGCTTCTTGTCTAAGGTCAATGCACAAATGTGTAATAATTGGCTGCATTGGGCAAGGTGCTGCATGCTGATGTATTTCTGTAGTTTCCATATTCACTTTTCAAGGTGCCTCACCTTCTGTGGTTGCCTTGGACTTTGAGTCTTGCTGAACAGGTAGGTGGCAACGGCTTCATGGGCTAGAGGAGACCGGCAATGGGTATCTGTTGTCACAGAAGCAGTAAAAGGTAAAAGAGAGACTTGTCTGAGGTGGAGTGGGGGAGGGGAAGATTTGCCTATTGTATCTCATCCACTTTGAAGCTCAAAGGTTTGAGAGTCACTGTGCTTGTGTCAGGCTCTGAGAAATCAGGGTCTAAGATGGAGAAGATAAGCACTTAGACCACGAGTCAGAGCTAGGGCTGTGAGTCCATCCACACTTACTGCTTCCCCTAACCCTAACATCTGCCTGGTGGTGACCAACGACAGTCAAATGTATGACTGAGTCAGACCCTGGTTAAGTAAATTGGGCTACTTACTTATCTCTGTGTGCTGGCTTCCCAACTATAAAATAGGTCTAATAAAAATTCTTAACACAGATGGTCAGGAACAGTTAGGGAGTCCATATTTGCATAGTCTAGTATGTGATGTATTTATATATGTTCTGTCTAAATAAGTACAAATTTTTACTCCCAAGATGGACTTGGACACCTTGTGCAGATGAGGGCGTGGTAAGGCCATTAGCAGTTTTATCGTGCACCAGTTTAGAGGGCAAGTCAAATGCAAGTAGGCAGAGATGACAGCCTTGTCCTGATCAGCAAGGTATGCTGGAATCGCTGTTTTGCTGCGGAATTGTTTGTGCACTTTGATAATCAGAGAAAGTATTTAGCATCATTTATTGTACTGGAAAATCAAGTGAGCAAGAAAGGAGGCCCAGGCCTGGGGGGGTACATGGCTGGTTTGGTCCATGGTGCATGGTGTACAGATCACACAATGCCTCTGATGTAAAAGATGTTAATGACCAACTCATCCACTGAGCCTCTCCTCTGCAGACGAGGAAGCCAGTGTTTATAGAGAGGGAGGCACTAGTTAATAAACCCACAAGGGTCAACACTCTGCATTGCAGTGTCCTGTTACCCAAAGACTGACCAGCTGTGTTTTCTCCTAACTTGGGGCTGACTCAGGGCCAGCTCTAACGTTCTCAGTGGGCTCTGGTATCCCCAGGAAGCTGGGTCTTTTTTTGTCTAGAGCACTGATGGTATCGCACAGAGAGCAGAGGGCTCTGGGTTCCAATCTCCTCACCCTTCCCACAACCCTGTTCCTTCTGGGAACTAAGGAGGCTTGTCACAGTCTAGGAGGATCTTACTACACCAGCACTAATTTAAAAACATCCTGGGGATCATGAGAGTTCAGATAGACTATAAACTCACAACCCCTGGTCTGTAGGTACCTCAGTGGGCTCAAAGCAAGGACAGATTAGCAATGAACTATGCTATTTTCTTCTTCAGCAGGATAGTGCCTACCACACCCCCCACCCACCCACTGTACACACACACACATACACACACACACACACACACACACACACACACACACACACTTCCATTATTGTCTCTAAGTACTTAAAGAGTTATTCAAATACACTGTGTTTCATAATCTTTCTGAGAGTCCAGAGTGTTGTTAAGACTCTAACCTTGATGTTCATTATGAGGGAAATGTTCTTTTTATTCCTGCCTTACAGAAAATTTGGTCTAAGAGATAGTAAAGGGTATTTCCAGGATAATACAAACAGAAATAGGACGAGTTTGGGTATACCATCTGCCATGGAGCTATCTCCTCTCATCTAAAACATTAGATGTTGTTTAATCTGTAAGACTAGGAAGGGGGGAGGAAAGACTGGGAAACTGGAAATCAAATGAAGCGGACCAAACTCAGGAAGTGAATGAAACCTACAAGTCTCAAAAAGTTCCTGAAATTGAAAGACTCACAAGCCCCCCCCCCCCAACTAGTTAATATATGTAGTAATAATTCCTGGAAGGAAGGATGGTGGGAAGCTCTCCCACCATCTGAACTTTCTATAAGTCAAGCACGGAGCTCCAAAGATGTAACTTGCATGGGATGTTGGAGACAGCTGTCTCCGTTTCATGCACACTCCTATAAGTAACTGGGATAAACTCACTGAATAAGGGAGTTAGACTTGGGTGGAATCTTTGGCTTATTATCAGTGCCTTATCTGGAATGTATAGACATTTGTTGACACTACTCCAGGAAAATTCACATATACCAGTGGTAGAAGCCTGAGCAAGTATTCCTGCCTTTCATGTTACACTCCACCACAGGCAGCTTGACAGTCCACCTGTCACACCAGATCCACAGTGGCATGGAGCAGAGAGACTTGGAAAGTCACACTAGGGTGGAGTGAGATGTGAAAGGCAGAGGCAGCAAAGAGAAAGGGAAACCCCATTAGAAGCTAAGCGAAGAAGAAATACAACACCAAGCCAACTGAAAACACAAGGTAAGAAAGGGACCATGAGGGAAAAGCAAATAGGAGAAGAAAGAGCAAATGACCCCCCTCAAAGTGGGGGAGGGGCATGGGAGGCCTGCCCTCTGCAGTCCAACCCTCCTTTGAAATAGCTTTTATCTTTACAAGTCATAGCTGGCTGCAGCCGACTGTTTGCACAGTGTGTAGACTGAACAGTTTATTGCTTTATGGATGCAGTAAAACTAATGTGATTAAAGGCAGGAGTGACACTGCTGTCTGCTCCAGACCTTTCTTGGAGCCAGGAATTTTAATCACAGAACAGGATTCTTCTTACTATCCATAGGCTGGGAAGAGGAAGCAGGAGTGGATGAAGAATGTTGAGAGTCAAGGTCTAAGAAAGAGACGATGCAGGTGTTGGGTGAGAGTGGGCAGTAGAAATGGAGAGGCATATCAGGTCATCATGGGAGAGCTGATGACACAGAATAGGTCTGACATCTTCAAGGAGAGATGGGGATCTGAAACACATAGAGGAGGAGATGGGAAGATGTCTTGAGCACCCTAAGATAGATGACATTTCCAAAAAGACTAGGGAAGGGTGCTTCACCAGCAGACGAGCATTCTCATCAGAGAACCATGAAGCACCAGGTGTCCCCAGCAAGAGAAGGCTGCAAGAACATGAGTGACAGAACCAAGAGAGTGTGGGAATTAGCTCACAAAGAGTGACCAGTGAATTCCAGTAGCTGTGAACAATAGTATGAAAGCCACTTTTACTATGAAAATTGAAGATCTCAGCTTCCAACCTGAGAGTTAAGAACCGGATGCTGCAGGCTTGAAAAGGAGTAGGCAGAATAAGGCTACAAAGACAAATCAGGTAAATGCCTTTGTTATGGATTTTATATCTCAGTGGGAAGTGGGAGAGCAGAACATCAGTTCCTACATTATATGGTGCACAGTTTGGAAATAGAAAATGTAGTTACTTTAAGGCTAGTTTGGATTTTGAGACTTAACCCTATAGGAATGTGGAAGGAGTCAAGGAAGGTTTCAGAGATAAGGCGAACTTTTGAGGGATTAGAGGAGGTAGAATCCTGGTGTGAAGAAAGGAAGGAATTCCAAGATCATTACTCAGACTATGTAGCTGAAGAAGATTCAGGAAACAAGGAAGGAAACTTGGCTTGCCTTTAACAGGACAAGGTGAAGAGCCTTTACCAGAAGAACACTATCACACTGAGCAGACTGAAAAACACTGTCACACTGAGGAGACTGAAGAACACTGTCACACCAAGCAGATTGAAGGACACTGTCACATTGAGCAGACTGATTGAAGTATAGTATAGTGTTTACCAACCTCAGGCACAAAAACTCTGTACCTAAAAACTCTGTGACTATTCTAAAGAAGAAAAAAAAAATCAGACCAAAAGTCACAAGGAGAGTATGTTGCTAAGAAACTTGAATTTGAAAAGAGAAAGAAAGATGCACGAAGGCTCTACAAAAAGAAAAAAATTAAATCATTTGAAATATTAATTAAAAAGACTAAGAAGTCATGCAACAGGCCAGCTAAACCTAACTTTACAACTGAAGTTTCTTCTTCTTCAAGAAACAAAACAAAACAAAAACAAAAACAAACAAACAAACAAAAAACCCAGCAACAACAAAGGTTAAAATAAACATTTTGTCTTTAAGGATAAAAATCTTTGGCTGATGTAAAAATAAAGCAACAATAAGAAAGACCAAGAGTTGGTGAGAGGGTTAGGAGAGAGCTGTCCAGAAGTGCTTTCTAGAAGAAAATTGAATATGATCCTCGAAGCCTTGGCTGCAGTTCTGGAACTGGGAGTCATTGTGTTGATGATTGCAGCCAAGGGGTGGGTGCAAATACTAAATATCAGGTGACATAAGTCAATAGACAGATTTGGTCAGCAATCACATTGCAGAGGAAGAGGCAATTGAAGGATTCCAGCCAGGAGTGATTTGAAGCAAGTTAGATAAACCAAGAGAGGTGCCAGAGAGTTTTAGTGAAGACCAAGTGGTCAACACTGCAGGTTAGCAGCAAACAGAACTGGAAGCTGATTCAATAATGTTTATTTATAGAGGACTGGATGTCTGCAGTCTCAGAAATTAAATATATGCATGCATTGTCAGTATTGTGGCTAGAAAACAATTAGAATGATAAAGAAAAAAGAATTAGGTTACATACAGCTCTGTGGTAGAAGACTTCCCAGTGTGTGAGACTCTTCACTTTTCAGCACCCATAAAAGTCAAAAGATAAAGCAGAGGAAGGCATGCTTAATGGTATAGGAAGCAAGGTATTATGGATTGGGTAGAAATATTGTTTAGATCAAAGCAATAAAATTCCTAATACACCATCATGAGACTCACCCCTCCCACTTGGGAAAGAAGGTTGGTGGGAGATGGAAGAAGAAATAATGAGGGCAGGAATAATCACCTGATTACTAAGAACTGACATTCTTGCATAATTAGTGGGAATTTTGAAAGCCACTATATAAAAGAAAGATTTTATACAACTAATAAATAAAATTAAGGGGCCACATTAAGACTTAGAAGTGGTTTTGTTTGCTTGTTGTTATTGGTTTTTGTTTTTTTTTTTTTTTTTTATTGAGATAGGGTCTCATGTAGCCCAGGTTAACTTCAAACTCTCTGTATAGTCAAGGATAACCCTGAACTCCCGAATCTCTTTCCTCTGCCTCCAAAACACTAAAGTTATAGGCATGTATGTGATCATGCCTGGTTTTTGCAGTATTTGGGATTGAAAACGGGGCCTCAAATGCAGTAGGCAAGCACTTTAGCACTGTAACAAATAAACTATATTCTCTAGTTCTTGAAATGTTTTTTGTGGATATTTTGAAATATGTTTAATGTTATTTCTGAAAAAATGGAGGAAATGTAGTATTTAGGAAAAACAATGACTGGTAATGTAACAAACTTGTAATAACTGTGTGCCTTCTGCACACAGAGTCTATAAAGTATGTAAGCAGTAACAGGAGAAGGAGATTGAATTAAATCAGACCTCCAAATCTAACCTGGGGCTGACAGGAGATAAGAGAGTAAGGCATGGGAATCAGACTGGCTGCATCTAGACAGAGGGAAAGGGAAGGGAAATAGCACAGGCTTTTCACACATTGCAAAGATGCAATATTGAGGGTGGAAAGGACAGATTACTAGACTTGAGAAACATTGCAAAAAGTATAGTTTGGGGTCCTGATTTCACCAAAGCAGCTACTGCAACAATCTCTGGAAATATTTAAGGGACTTTGAGCAATAACTGGAGATTTTATGACATTAAGGAATCATTTAAGATGCTTTAAGATATCATTTTAGAAGAATAATCCTTTATAATCTGGAATATATTTGGATGAAAGGGTTGACTTGGTGCTGGGAATTACTGAGATTGGATGCTTACCTCATGAAAAGTCAGCACATTGTTCTATTTTGTATATGCTTGAAATGTATCAGACTGAAGAGTTTGTGTGTTGGTTGATTGAATGGATGGTTTTTCAACACAGGGTTTCTCTGTATTGTTTTGTAGCCTGTTCTAGAACTAGCTCTGTAGACCAGGCTGGTCTACAACTCACAGAGATTTACCTGACTCTGCCTCCCGAGTGCACTACCAACACCCAGCCTGAAGAGTTTGTTTTCAAAATAATCAAAGATTAAATATGAATATACCATGAATTCTTTCAGAATTTATGTGAGGATTCACATACAGTTAAAACATCATACCAAAATTGTAATTTTCTTTTTATATTGAACATTTTCTGGTTTTAAATGTTCTGAGTGAAGGAGTTTTCACTATTTCTTTTTTAAAATTTTCATGAAGTGTGTATGTGTGCATCTGTGTGTGATATGTAACACATATGTTTCAGTAAATATGTATATGCAGGTGTGATGGCTAATTTTGGTTGTCAACTTGGCTATGTCTGGGATCAGCTAAAACCCAAGGTGCTCCTATGAGGATTTTTTTTTAACCTCAGATAATCTGAAGGAGGATCCACTTTAAATCTGGGCCATGTTTGAGGTCAAGCTAGAATGTACAATGTGTGTCAAGCTGTCCAGGGCAATATAGCAAGGCTCTGCCTCAAAACAGCAACAATAAAAAAAATCACAAAAACAAAACAACAACAAAAACAGAGAAAAAAAGAATATGGGGAGTCTATATAGAATTAAGAGAATTAAGAAATGAACACTAATTAAAGCCCATCATTTCTAAAGAGATATTGTCTGTACAGACAGTCTAGATCCCTGCCATACAGACCATCACCATTCTTGCACCCACATAGACCACTACCATGCTTACATCCATACAGACCACAAGCATGTTTGCATCCACATAGACCACAACCATCCTTGCATACATAAAGAATATATAGCTCTGCATGCTAAAAATCTTCTGTCATGTTTTTCCATGATGCATAAAATTACCAGACTTGTGCGAGTCCTGAAAGTCCTGACATTACTCCATGTATGCCTTCCATGTGTCATCAGCCTCAGCCTTGCAAAATGTGGGATCATTCCCCATTGTAGGAGCTTTCTCTTTGCTTGGTGTCAATGATGAAGTCTAGGAGTGTAATTACCAGAGGAGATTTGTCAAGACTTCCTGAACCTACGTGTCATATGCCAGCGATGAAGAGTCCAAGAGGAATTATACCCTCTTTATTTTAGCACAATAAATGTTTTTGTAAGTACTGATTTATGATATTTTTGTCATACAAGCTTACTGGATGATTTGGGAAAGGATGTCACTCCTCTTCCACAGACCATCTATTTTCTGATACCTATAGTCTATCAGTGTTCATTGTCATTAGGCATAGGAGACCTTAGATTTTGAGAGCTGTATAAAGTGCACAAATAAGACTCAGTGGTTTACCAAAATAAACAAACAAACAAACAAATACATAAATAAATAATAAAAGGGGGACATGAAGTTGGGAGGAGGTAGAGAGGTCAGAAGTAAATCTGGGAGGAGTAAGGGATATGAATATTATCAAAAACATTGTAAGATAGTCTCAAATAAATAAATAAAATATCATATTAAAATAAATAAAATTTAAAAACATGAGTCCAAGATTACAGCAGCTTTGGAGGACCTTATTTTGGACTTTTGTCATCTGATCTTGGGCATCCTGTTTATCCAGTCCTAAAGATGTTATGGTTAACAAAACAACTATAGTTACAGCATGGCTCATAAGAGATCCCAGGTCTACTCAAGACAGGGAAGTACAAAATACATACGGTTGATCATAGGCATCCAAACTATGACTCAAGCTCCACTGAATATAGGCCAGAAGGCCATGATCACATTTCGACCTTCCATCTTAGATAGCTTATATTTAGTTTTTTTCCTACTGCTATGTGGCAATATGCAGTGTTGCTACTTGACCAAAACATACACATATATTGAAAATTAATGTGAGTTTTTCTTCACCATTGCGCTAAGACTTACACTATGGAAAGTAGAGAGACTTTGTTCAGTCTGATTCTGCCCCCTCAGGCATGGGATACTTAGTAGCTTCAACCACAAAAAGCTACCTGTTAAGAAAATAGACAGCCCAGTTCTGATAGTTCACTTCCTCCACCCTATGTAAACTAAACCTGCAAAACAAACCCTAAGTGGTCTCCTAGAATATAGAAGTAGACTCTTAGGGAAAACGTTTTGTCTTCTAGAGCTACTTCTGTTTATCTTTCCCCATCCAGCTCTCTATCTTTTTCTGTCTTTTGCTCCTTGTCACCAATTAGACACAGTTTTCACCAACATATTTTTTGAGCAAGTGCTTCCTTTCTTGAATACAAGTCCTACCTCAGGTGACCTTTCTGTTTCTATTTTCTGGCTGTAAGCTAGTTCAGGACTGGCAGGCATCCAAAGTAGGGGCAAACACAAGAATACCTGCATATTTTCTCCAGGATGCCAGGATGAGATTTGGGCATGAGAGTCCATAATGTACTATGCAGTGATATAACCTTGTGTCTATTCTCCTTGTTTGCTCAGGTAGGTTAGTACTTATAATGCCTGCACTGCTTGGTTTGGAAGCCCATCTTGCTAAGTCATCATAAAGATATAGCACAATAGTATGGCACACATATATCTTGCAAGGTGACTTTTAACAATAGATAGCCAAATTTGTCATCTTCTTTTAAAAATTATATTTAAAACGTTTATTTTTCTGTGAATTACTGCTGGCAATTATATGGTTACAGTTATTATCAGCATTTCAAACTCACAATCTCCCTGATACTACTGCTTAGAAAGAGTCTTAGATACAATTAAGAAGCAAGGGCTATTGGGGGCCCTGGTGGGTCAAGGCTTAAAATCATACACTGCTCTTCCAGAGGACTGGAGTTCAGTTCCCAATACCCATGTCAGGTGTTTACAACCACCTGCAACTCTAGCTGCAGGGCATCTGACAACCTCTTCTGGACTCCCTTGGTTCTGCACTTACAACTCATATGCACATAACATACAGACATACATACATACATACATACAATTAATTTATTAAAATCAAGAAGCACACTTAAATCATACAAATGTGTATGTGAGTTTATAGAGTATATTGTGTGTGATGTAATTATGACAGATAAGAGTGTGTCTTCATAGCTTATGGACTTTTCAGAAACAGAAGAAATGAATCATCTGAAGACCTTATGGAAGCTGAACAAAAGTATACACTGTTACTCTTCTATGGACTCCCAAGTTTTCCTATAAACAGAGTTTTGTAAATGGTAGCAACAAACAAAAGAAAGTCACTCCCTCTTGGGCCCACATCCAGATGGAGGAGCAAATATAAAACCTCAAAAGAGCTGGACATATTTGATGTGATGGTGTTCAAAGAAAGCTTTAAAAATCTGCAAACCCTCTAACAATGTCTGGTATTGTTCAAGTGAGATGCCAGAGACAAGAATGAGGACTTGATTGAAGACAATCTAAAAAAAATGCCCGCAATCATGGAATACTTCCCTATGAACCTTTGGTCAGGGAGGCTGCAGAAGTCTCCAAAATAATACCAACTCTTACCATTGCTCTTGGTTATGAACCATAACTACATGGGAACTCCCTATTGCTGAAGACACTATACTTGGACTACAGTGCATTGAGAAATTGATCTCAAATGTACCAAGAATTTTTCTCTTTCTTGACTAGCTTTCATAGTACAAGAAGATTCCAGGGTGGGGAGGATGTATCAATGATCTTACACAGCATTGGACCCTGCATGCTACAATAGTAACCTACCATGCAAGATGTGCCCACTGTTGCAGTAGTAGCATGATTGTCAGTGGGGTAAGCAATCACTTTCTGATTATATTTGAAACATATTTTGTGGTAAAGAAGGGATTCATGTCTGGTACTGTAATTAGGGTCAAAAGTCCATGGCTAGGGAGGCCAAAGACCCTAAGTTGGGACATACTGTCATTCTTTTGTTAAATGCTCTAAATATTTATATTAATATTCACAGAGTTAGGCTTCTTTCAACCTTGGTTAGAGAAACTCCTCTTTATGGTGGACGAAAACCAATACAAAGACACATAACTGGTCAAAATGTTGGGATAAATGCTTATGGGTGTTCAGCCCAAAGTGGTGTGGTACATACTTACCAACTCCCCTCCAAGGCTCAAGGAATATTGTAAGTGGGAAAGGTGTAAGCATCAGAGGATGGGAATGAGTGTTGTGACACTCTGTCTTCTAGACATGACATGGTTGTTGCACTCATGAACTCATAGTAGCTGTAGTTGCTCTACAAGGTCAAGGCAACCAAAATTCCAGCCAAGATCGGGGAGGCTTGCATGATGCTTCACCCCTCAATAAGGAGCCATTAGCAGTTAATAGCTACTGACATATGGTCTACACTAAATGAATTTTATGATGGAGGAAAAGGAGAAGTTGGGAGGTGGATGTGTGGGGAAAGTTCTGTTGGAAATTAGAGAAATTGGTAATGGCTATGATCATATTTCACCATACATACGTATGAAATTTTCTAGGAATTTATTTTAAAAAACAAAAATGAACTGAAAACAATAAAAAATAAAAAAATAATTGCAGGGAAGTGTGCAATATTGGCAAATGGAAAGTGTTTTGTTTCCGTTGGCTTTTTCTCTGGGGAAAATGTCTGAAGATAACTTGCTCAATTGTTGCTAGGTGAGAGGATTTATTCCAGATACCGAATGCAGATCTGCAGAGTGAATCTGACAAGTGTCACATTGTGGCCATGAGTTACAGACCACACATATCCCACTCAGCTTGAATTAACTTAGCCACAAAAGTATTTTTGTAAGTCAAATACTCTTCTAAAATTGAAATATGCAAACTAAAAATTGTTCTCCTTCATTCCTTAATCCTGAAAAGCTATCTGAAAAATTTAGCTAATTTCCTTGGGCTCAATTTCTCCTCTTAAATCCCTAAGGTAGCTTATTTGTTAACTTGCTTTAGTTGCCTTCTCCTTGCATGTATTGCCTCCTTCACATTAACTCAGTTTGGCTACCTGACAGTGGTTAAAGGCCAACTATTCTACTTGAGAAACTATTGCCTTGGTGAACTTATTAAAAAAAAAAAGAAGTCCTGGTGGACTGAGAGAGTTAGGAGAAGTTTATAAGGCAGAATCACTTTCAATCATGGGATGATTTGTGTATTGGGGGGCATTCAAATCATAGTAACAAAATAACTATGAGAAAAGGGTAAAAACAGAGTCTGGTATCTGGAGAGAATATACATGTGAGAGGAAAGCATTGTTAATCAGCCTGTGAATGAGATAAGTCAATGTAACTTGAACGTTTAGATCCTCTGCAAGTGAATAACCAGAAATAGCAGTTCTTAAACTCCCACACTGCCATACTCTATCAGTCAGTAGCATTGGGTGAGATGATGGTATGGTTTAGCTTAAAAATGAAAGAATACTGACTACTTCTACCAATGTCCCTAGAAGGTTTATAAATTACACTTTTGTTCCTTGATATCTACAGAAACAAATAAGCAAAAGCTTATGATTTTCTATTTTGATTAACATAGAAAGTATTTGCTAAGCCTGGCAACTCGGTATGAAACTTATTGCAAACAAGACACAGTAATATAAAATAGAAAAGATAAATCTTGGAGAACAGAGAGCTCAGAGAACGCTGTCCTTTCCCAGCATGTCTGTACGTGGGAGGTCATTATACTTACTCAGCTATGTTGTTTCCCTCTAAACATTTGGGACTCCTTTTGTGGACTTGTCTTCAGAGCCTGTGGATCCTATTTCATGCCAGGTCTTTATCCTTTGGGGTGGCGTGGGGGTGGAGGCCAGAAGAAGGGATTGAATTTAATGATTTCTGGAAAGAGCCATAAGTCATCCAGAGGCTAATCTGGTAAATAATGTGAGTGAATCATTTGGGGGGAAAAAAGGAAAGGAAAATATGTGTATATCAAATGTAGATCCTGACATTGGTTCCGTAATTGCAGTCTTCCAAGCAGCACTGGCCTATGACTGGCATTCTTCTCATAGAACCTTCCAGGACCTTCCATGTGGACTACTTTGGATATAGCACCTCAGACTTTTAGAAAGATGGGGAACACTGGGTTCACGCATGTGCATGAAAATCTGGAGGAGTAAACACTGACCCAGGAGGTGGAATCAAGATGAAGGCTGTCAGGTAAACACTTTCCTGATATGACCTAGAAAGAAAAGACTTCTCTGTGCATAGGTCCCTTGTTCTTCTGCCTGGATACTGATTCAGTACCCAACCATTATTTGATGGTCTACCACATATGCACTAGTATAAGGCAATGTCAACTATGACACAGCCACTTTCCAAATAAGCTCTCTATTCCCCTTATCAGGAAATTTGGAAATATATCTAAAACTCATAACTCATCTCTTTATAATTATTTATTTAATTGACATAATTATATGCATATTTAAATCATGTTGTATATCTATAAAGTACATCAGTATTAGTTTGAATAAGTATATTGTGTTATATTTATATAAGTACTAATATTGTATTAGATGTTTTCCCAATATCATAATTAATTTTATTCCTAGCCACAACATTAAGAAGCTGCTTTTACTCTCTCTTCCCAAAGTCACATGTTCTCAGTGTCCACTATGCAACCACTTACTGTAATACTTGAAGAAGCAATATTTAAAAGCCTCCCTCTTAACAAGACCCATCTTGAATCTGAGGCCATTCACCCAGTGGAAGAATAATTAAATATTTATTAAAGTTCACCAATTCTGCTTGGAAACATTAGTAGCAATCTCCACTGTGGTTATGTCAGGTTGATATCCCTTTGAAGAACTTTCTTCCTCAAAGTTAAATAGCAAACAAGCATCACATGGTGGGATATGATAAAATAAAACAATTCCCCCTTTCCAAAAGAGTAATTTTGGGAGTAAAAGTCTAACCTAGTATTTTTTTTCTTTACAAATAGTCTTCATGTTCTATTCATCATTCTTACATAGTGTGCAGGTCCTCTACATTGATATAGATACATTTACTCACCCCAGCCATATTCACTTGTATAGATAGATTTTAAATCAATGAACAGTATGTATTTAAATATCTTGATGATCTGAGTTATTGATTTCAGGTGTAACTGCTGAGTATCTGAAAGCTTCAAATTGATAGTATTCTCTCTATAACAAAGAAAACTGTGACAAGAAATTAAAGTGAGAGAGCTTTGAACACTGAATTTGTCAATAAAGTTCTCACAGTTTAATGTTGCCAAAGTATATTAGGGAATTTGGGGAAATTTTTAACTTAAGCACACCTGATGATTTTGAAGAGACTTTCCAGAATTGGCACCTTAAAATGATTTTTGAAAACATGCATCTTAGTCATTATCTCTCCCAGCATTTAATATTTCTACTGCTCTCTAATCTAGTGTGTGGATTAGTATTTATTGCCCACTTGACAGAACATAGAGACACGGAAGAAGAGGGAATCTCAAATGAAGAATTGTCTGAGTCAGATTGCCCTGTGGGCATGTGGGGAGGACATTGTCTTGTTGCTATTTGATAAGGAGGGCCAGCCCACTGTGGGCAGTAACATTCCTAGGCAGGTGGTGCTGGAGGAACAGCTGAGTATAATAAACCAGAGAGCAGGACAGTAAGCACGGTTTCTCCATGGTTTCTACTTTACTTCCTGCTTGAGTGTCTGCCCTGATTTTGTTCTGTCATGGACTGTGATCTGCTTCACATCATGCTTATCATGGCAACAGAAAACACAGTCAACACCTGCGTTTAAGTGTACACAGTCGGTGATTTGCCTGTCACTCCACAAAACTAAGCGTCATTCTGTGTTTTTATTTCTATTGAAGGAGTTAAGACTGATCATCACAGAAGTCAGAATCCACAGGGAGGAATTAAATAGAGAGGCATGAGAGGGACAGAGATTTTTCTTTCCAGTATGTTTGACTTTCTTTAGGCACACAGCCGGGGGGGGGGGGGGGGGGGGAGGGGACACGACACACACAAAACACAGTCCAATTGTTTGCCCCTAGAGAAGGGAGCATATACACTGGATTGCAAAGCAAGTGTTAAAAAGCTCTGTATTTGTGTCTGTGGAACACAAAACCAAACAGCAGACTCTAGCTGAAGGAGACTGGGACTAGGGAAGTCAGCATGTAGGACAGGAACCCATTTAGGTAAATGGTGCTGCCACTCTGACAAGAGCAATAAACATCTTGGCTATAAGTTTGCAAAAGGCTTCCAAATTCTGATATGTCTCGTGATGCTAAATGCCACCTAAGCTCTCACTGTGTTTGCTGTTGGGTCTGAACCTGGTGTTCTGGTTCTGAATGGCCCCTAGCCTTGGTGACCATTCTTACATGTTCAGAATAATCTCTGCTGTTGATTCTTTCAGAGAGACAGCTGCGTTCAGACTGTTTCCCTGAACAGTAGCGTGCTGGCCTCTGCATTCTGAGTTTGGAGATAAAGTTATGAGTGTCTTTATGGGGGCTGGTTGGAGATCCCTGGTTCTCAGTTTTCCTCCTGCTTTCGCTACACAGGAGTGATGGCTTTCAAGGTAATTAACTGCAGCCTTCTACTGGCTCAGCACACTGAATTAGAGTTCTGCAGAAAAACAGAATCAGCATATAAAGAGATTTATAAGGTGCTGGTGCAAAGTTAAGCAGCCTGAGAAGATCCACACTCTACTATCTGCAAACCAAACACACAGGAAAGTAGATGGGGGAGTGCAAAGGCTTGAGCACTCAGAGGATGGATTCCAGTTTGCATCTGAAGGTGTGAGAAATCAGGCCAAGGGTAGAAGATTGGTGCCTTCAGGCAAAGAGCAAATTCAACCTCTCCCTGCCTTCTTGCTCTACTCAGATTCTCAAATGCCAGGTTGCTGCAGCCCCATGTCTGTGGCACTCAGTCCACCAACCCAAACACTAATCCCTTCTGAAAGCACACACACACACACACACACACACACACACACACACTGAGATAGAAAAAAAATCATACTTAACCACTGTTCTGGGCATCCATAGCCCATTCAAACTCAAAAATAAAACTAGCCATCATGTATACATGTAATTAGTTCAATTTGTGATTTCTTCTTCCTAACTCCATAAGTATGTTCTCTAAACAATGTACAACTATGTGCATGATCTAGGCATGCTATTAAATCCTTTGAAAAGGGCTAAGTAAATATATAATAGCCTTTGCTACCCCCTCTTCTTTCCTTCCTTCCTCTCTGTTTTTCTCACACTATCATGAGAAATACTGGTGGACTCATGGGTTTAAATATGTCTTATGTAAAATTTTCTTTTGGGCTTGGGTGATGGCTCAGAAGTTACTGTTTCTGTAGAGGGACCAGGTTTGGTTCCCAGCATCCACACAGTGGCTTACCACTGCCTATAACTCCAGTTAGAGGGAGAATTGATGCCTCATCTGACTCTGCTGACTCCTGCATACATTTGGTACACATCACACACACACACACACACACACACACACACACACACACACACAGAGAGAGAGAGAGAGAGAGAGAGAGAGAGAGAGAGAGAGAGAGGGAAGGAGGGAGGGAGAGAGGGAGAGAGAGAAATAGCTTTTTAAAAAATATTTTCAGTTATTAACACCGAACTTACATAAATATTCCTTTTATTTTTAGCAAAGTGAATACATGTGAGCCCAGGGAGAACACTAACAGTGCAGACATGTTGATGGAATATGGACACTAACAGTGTAGACATGTTGGACATGTTGATGGAATATTGAGTTGAACTGTATACTCATTTCTTCCTCTCATTTCTGTACTATGGGCTAATCACACATCCCTCTTGTCAACCTTCCCCATCTACATGAAGCAGGAGTTGACTCATTTGCCTCTGGGATGTTCATGTCAGAGCCTGTTACATTTCCACATAACACTGAACAGTTTGAGCCACACTGTGTGTCAATGGAGATGGGTCAGCTCTTTCAAATGGATCATCAAACACAAAAGTTCATGCATTTTACCAACCAGTTAAGCAATACCCACAAGCACAATGCCTCTTCCTTTGATTGGAGTCCAATTAATAATCTACATATAAAGAAGGGAGACAGATTGCAGAACACCAAGGGACAGAGTCATCTCCAAGTGCTTACAATATGCCTGTTCTTTCCCTTTCATTGTCTGGCCTAGTCTTCAAGTTCATAAACTTGAGTTGTTAAAACTCTTCAGCAGCTGTGTAGCTAGCTCAGTGGTTAAAGCGTGTGCCATGAGAGAGTGAAGATGGAGTTCAGTTCCTTAGAACCAGCATGGAATGTAGGATGGGCATGGCAGCTGCCTGTAATTCCAGCTTAGGAAAGTAGAGACTGAAGATCCCCTGAAGATGATGGATAGGGAGGGACATTAGCCATGTTAGCAGTCTCTGAGTTTTGTTAAGAGAACTTGCCTTAGTAAAAAAGGTAGGAGAACAATAAAGGCTGTTTCCTGACTTCAATGTTGGGCCTCCACATGCCCTTGCACCTACTCATATGCCCACATATATGCAAGCATGCACAGACAGCACACAGAGACACATTGGAATGGAAGAGAAAGGCTAAAACTCTTCATGACTAATTATGAATATTAGTTCACAGACCCCTCTTGTTATTTGTGTGTTGTCTCCTGCCTGCTCTGTATCATTCTCCAGATTCTAACTCACCATAGTATCTTCCAAAATCCATCTCTGTCATGTTTAGCAATGTACAGGTGCCTCTGGATTGGCAATGACGATATAAGCCCATTGAAAGCTAACACAATTGAATGCACCTAATTCAGTGAATGTCACAGCTGAGCTACAGAGCATATGCGTCAGTTGTTACATACACCTCAACATCCTGAAAAATGATCTTATCACCTACCATTGGCCCCCACAAAGGCCAAAATTCAAACCTCCAAGGATACTTCCCACTAAATATGTATCACTTTCACACCTTTGTAAAGTCTAAAAATCCAATGTCAACCATTACAGCAATAAGCAAGGATCCAGGGCTTTTGGTATCCTTGAAAAATAATGCCATTTTCATGTCAGTATTTTTTATGCAGATAAATGACATCATCTCATCTGTTTCCTTATTTCATTCCTCTGCAGTGTATCTTGAGACTTGGCTATGTTACCCTGACAAATCCTGCTCATTGCATTCATTACATGAGCTATTCTCATAGGATTATCTCAAATCATACCATACCTTTTTATTGACTTTCCTTATCAGCAGACATGGAAATTGCTTTCAAATGCACAATCTGATGAGAGTCTTCTCCATTGTCTTTGAATCTCTGAATACCAAATTTCATCTCTCTCTCTCTCTCTCTCTCTCTCTCTCTCTCTCTCTCTCTCTCTCTCTCTCACACACACACACACACACACACACACACTAAGATTTAAAAAAAATCACAAAGAATGTATATGTGCTATGACATACAAATGTACACACACACACACACACACACACACACACGTGCGCGCGCGTGTGTGTGTGTGTATGTGATTACAGATGCCTAAAGAAGCTAAAAGAGGGCGTTAGATGCCCAAGAGCTATAGAGCCATCTGGTGTGAGTTCTGGCAATTGAGATCAGCTTCTCTGCTAGAGGCATGCATGCTCTTAATCACTGAGCCATCTCTTCAGCTGCACATGTATGTATTCTTACCTGCTCTAAGTATGGACAACTGCTTTCCAGAAAGGTTGCACCCTTTTTTTTTTTCTTACTTTCTTTCTGTTCTTTTAACTTTTCCATGGAATGGGAAGGTCATGATTCCCATGTTCTCACTAGTGCTTGTTAGTTTATGACTTTGTAATTTTAAACAATTTCCATATGGTAAGTCACATCTCCTTTATGTTTATTTGCTATTATTACCATTATTTTATATATTTAAGACATAGAGTCTCATTTGCCTCTCATGCTGGTCTCAAGTTCCAGGCAATTCTCCTGTCCCAGCCTCCTAAGTGCTGGGAGTACAAGCACCTCCATGCCTGCTCTTATTTTTATTTTAATTTATATTCGTTTGGTTGCCAGTGAAATAGAGCATGCTTCAATTATTATTCTTCTGGATTTTCCTCTTCTGGTTTTCTTATTCATACCATTGCTGATTTTTTTCTTACTATATTTTCTACTCTCCTAGTTTTTATAATTATGGATTTCTATTTCATTTTATTATCTCATAGAATGAGTTATTCTACTCATATTTTTTGCTTTTTATTATTTTAAAAACTGAATTGCAAAGACTCCTTTGTACTTTTAAAATTTTAATTACATTTGTTTTAGCTGCTGTTAGTATTTCCTCCCAGACTGCCAATTCTGTTGGTTTTATCAACACAGATTTCCTTCATTTATAATATACTTTGATATCAGATATATCTTTCTTTTAGATGTTTTAAAATTTTTCCTTGTGAATATTTTTGTACATTAACTTTAAAGTAAAATTTTAAGATAAATAATAAGCTTTCTGGTGAGACTTTGATTCTTACTACATTGAATCTAGAGATTAACCACAAAAAGTAACTATATAAAGGGAAAGCATTCTTTTAACATGGTATTTAATATTTTTTATTTGTTTTTTGTTCTTGTTGTTTATGTTCACCTCCATTATAGTTTTTGTTGAGAGTATGAAAGGGATCTCCCATCATATTTTCCACCAAGTTATTTCTTACATATAAGAACACTGTTAAGTTTTGCATATTGATTTCATGTTCAACAAACTTACTAACCTTCTTATTACTTTTATGCTTATTGGTTTTCTTGGGTTTCCTGTGCATTCAGTCATAGTGTTATGAATGCAACTCATAACAATTTGACCTTCTTCTGTCACAGGATTAACACACTGACCAGGACTTCCAAGTCTTTGTTGATGAGTGGCAGTTACACCTGGGCATACATGCCTTTTTTCTAATATTAAAGGAAATTTCATCTAGAGATTTGATTTGAAGTTTGATGGCTACAGAAGATTATGGCTACCATTGAGGAGTTTCACTTTAATGTTGAAAGTAAGATTATTCTATTGCTAGTTTTCTCTTGTACTGGATTTAGTAACAAGATCACATAAGCCTCACAAAGTGAGACACTTTCTTACCCTCCTGAAAATCTTGCTATGTAAGACAAAGATTAACTTTAGAGCGGCTGTGCCTGAACAACCGCACAAGAATAAATGGGTGCTGGTTATCAGAACCAAAGTGTTGACCCCTGTGTTTGTTTTAATCCTTATTTTAACTTCTGAGCAAAGCTTATCAGCTCTACCTTCACAATGTATTTCAAGTCTAGCCAAATACTCTCCAACACCCCACCCCTGCCTCCATCCTAGCCATCACCACCTTGGAATGATGCCACAGCTGCTTACCTAGCTTTCTAGTTTTTAGTCTCCTTTGTTATAACTCATTCTCACCAAAAAACAGAGTCATCCAAGACATACATAGCTTACATTGTTTCCTTGTTCAATCCACTGATGAGAGAGAGAGATTACCCAAAAAACTTCATGAGCATGACTGATGGTACTCATAGCTGAGGAATAGCATGCATTCGTGCAAACACACACACACACACACACACACACACACACACACACACACACACACACACACACAAGGCAGAATTTTAGTATCTATGGGGTAGTATCTCCCTCCTGCTCCCATAAGAGGATGTGATGGGTTGTCTGAACAACGCCACATATTGTGAGAAGACCAAGGCCTGTTCCTGGTGGATAACCAGAGTCCATTTTATGAGATACTTGGTGTCTAAGGGACTCTTCATGTGGAAACAGAGTGGAGGAGAATTTGAAGGCAGATCCTTTGAGGTCCTTCTACTTCCTTTTCAGATGGTGAGGCTCAGCATTGTATGCAGCTTTATAGTATCAGGCATGCCAGCATAGATGCCTTAATTAAAAATTCCAGAGCCAACTATAGACTCTTCCAAGATAGCTGATTACTTGTCTGTCCTGATGTCCTACATTCCCCACCCCCAGAAATCTACTTCAGTCACACCGTACTCACTCAAGGACATCAAATGTGTTTTTTGCTGAGCTTTAGTTACTAACTTTTCCCCCTTCCCTAGAGCTCTATTCTTTCAAACATCTTCCTAGCTTATTCTCTCTTTGTCTTCAGAACTCTAATCACTTCTTTGATATACAAGTGTTCATGTTTCCCTAAGAGATAGCTTGCTATGCATCATTTCTTTTTATTGTATTTTTGGCAATCCAGACTGCTGCCATTGGCCTGTTTGCACTACATGTTTTCCATTCTGTGAATGCAGCCACATTTTGCTCATCTCATTCCACAGGACATTTATTGCCAACATTTTCTCAATAAACAATGCTTCAATGTCCAGAATAGCTTTGCAAAGTCTGTTAGTAATGGCATAATGGAATTTTACTCTAGGATGTATTTTAAAAATGTGCAATCAATGGTCAAGGGGTAAGAGGTACTTGCTGGAAGCTGGTTTCCAGAGGTAGTGTTGAAAGTTGTACACAGTCTTCCTACTGATGGATAGTGCACAGCCTACTGGAAAGAACTAAGGGGCCCTGAAATCTAAAAAAGGCACTGACAAAGTAAGTGTGAACAGTTGTCTCCATGGTTCCCTAGAGGAGCATCTACTGTTTGAGAGCCTCATCTCTGGACACCGCCACAGGCCACCCTCCGTGAAGCACTGTCACCAATGACAAGGAGCAGCTGTGACAGATGGTTAAGTCTGGAGAATCTTAACCCTTAGGTAGTTGGATTTTCTCCCTGGCCTTCCATGAGTCACTTTTTACCTACAGGGAAGAAAAGAGAAAAACTGGTCTTTGATGACAGTCCTCAATGTGTTGGAAGACTAACAACTTCCAATAGGAATTTTTGGTAAGATTTGGGCCCTAGAAATGGTGGGAAGAAACTCAAAACAGCCCCAGAGCTCCCAAATTAATAAAACCCAGCTTTTAGAGTCCCAGTGTAGGGTGTGGTCCAGCAAAACTGGCTTTGTTAGCATGTCTATTTGCATACCCATCTCTTGGGCTTATTCTATCACCTCTATCATCCCCCCTCATTTTCTTTCTCTTTTTCTCTTTCTTGATCCTCTGTATATGTATCAGGTGTATCAATAGGACTTCATGAAGGAAGGGAAGATCTAGTGCTTCCAGAAACCATTAGAATGCAGGGAAAAAAATGTGTATGCAGGACTAGCCCTTGGTCTTGGCTATTGGCTTGGCTCTATAAGACATGTTCTTGGTGTGACTGCCTGGGTACATTGTAGAAATGATACTTCCTTTCTGCAATGTTATCATCTGGGTCACAGGACCTCACAAAGATCCATAAGAGTAGCATTATGGTCTAGTTTTGAGTCTATAAACAGATTGGGTTAACATTTCTCAATATTCAGCATCATACACTTAGGCCAAATTTCCTCTGACACAGAGGTCAAGGCAATGTGGAACAAGGAACAAAATATCAAATTATCACAAAAGTGACTGAACCTAGCCCTGCCATTATCTGCTTGATGATCTTAGAACACTGATTCAACTCTGTGGAATTCAGCTATTTTATTACAAAGTGAAGACTTAGAGGTAGATAAATATCTACTTTAATTCCCAGGTAGATTTTAGTTCTGTACTTTCTTGACACTGGAAGATATTATACATTTTTTCCTATGTCTGAAGTCACTTGAAGTATAATCCCTTGACAGCCAGAGTTATTTTACAACTGCCGTGTTACTCAAGAGTCTGTATGATTTCTCGGCCACAAGTTAATTCCTTAGCAGATAGAAGGATCTCTGTTTTCTCATCTCTGCAATTACTGCATAGTTGTGGGATGGGACCTGCTTTGGGTCTTCTCCTTTGATGCATCTTCCTGATCCTGGCTAACTTCCCAGGAGTGTGCTTTGGGGAATACAATCTTATTGGAATTAGGTCAGTTCTGTCTTACGGTATCCACATTTCATCCCTCCTGCCTGTGACTCAGGGAAGTGTGCCCCAGGCCTACCGTTCTGTACCTATCAGGAGGCCACACTCTGCTTTGGAGATTAACAGAGAAATGCATGGTTTTAATTAAGTATTTCTAACTAAATAAGGAGTTGAGTCTACTGCAGTGACTTCCCAAAGGGCATTTTCCATAAATTTAGAAGGAACGTTCCATTAGAAGATACTAGTAAAGGCATTCACCTCTTACTAACCTTTGTGAGAACAGCCTGCTTCTTTTCTATGGCTACAACATTAACCTTGCAGAAACATTAATTTTCTCCTATCCTTCCCTGCTATCAATGTCTTGTAAAAATTCTAGTTTATCTTCTCTTCCTCCTCCTCCTCCTTTTCTCCTCTTCCTCCTTGTTCTTCTTCTCCTTCTCAAGAAAGATTTTCTATTCTCTGGCCCTATCTTGCTTTCTTATCCTTATTTCATCTTCCTATTCTCTATAAGTTTTCCCTGTTTTTCAATAAACATATTTTTACCTTTGGGGGAGAGAACAGATTACAATTTAATTGTATATTCACTAAGTACTAAGTATCATCTGATATATTTTCACACTTGATAACTGATTTTATAGCTGAAGAAATCAGGATTCAGAGATATTATAATATTGTCCAAGTCATGATGGGAAAGCTGGAGTTGTTCTATGGTCTATTGATTTACAAGCTCCTCATTGTCTCCATTGAACACACTCACTTAGTCTAGGGGTCCTCCATCCTAGTCTGCTCACCAACAGCGGTGTTCTGAGAGTCATTCTTAGCTGACCAACCCCACATATGTTCCTCAAGCCTTCCTGTCACCATTGTAAGCAACTATACCATTTTATTGAACTTATTTCTGCATATATAATGTGAATATCTTCTGAAACTTGACAGAGCCTATGCTAGGGGAATGTTTTTGTTTATGTGACACCAACATTCAATAATCTCAAAGCTTTTCTCCTTGTATCTTAATTTTATAGGTGAGAAAACAATAGCCTAGAGTGGTAAAGGAAATTGTTCAGAATCATCGATATTTTTTTCTTATAGAGAGAATATGGGATAATAAAAAATTCTTTTTTGTTCAATTATGCATTGGCTAAAGTGTTTTTTCTTAAATTTCAGTTACTATTGACTAGAATGAATTGCAAATTTTATAATAACTTTTAAGCTCCTTTTAAATGAGAGTTAAAGCTTTGTCTTCAATATGAAGGTCCAAGGCATATGGAGTGGCAAGTGTTTCAATGTCCAGATACACATAGTGCTAGGGTGCTCTCCCTGCTCATTAAATTATGGAGCTATCTGGAGACCTGAGACTTTTCTTAGAGGCAAGCAGTGCACCCCAAAGAGACATCTCTCAAGAAGGGAACTGTTGGATGTTCCCTTCCTTCAAGAAGGAAATGTATGGATGTACAAAGAAATTCAGATGTCTTTCTGACAGAAATATTACTGATAGTATTTCTGACTCAGGCCCAGACAGAAAATAGCATGTTGCAAACATCATTTTAAAAGGAACTGTATGTACAGGTATGGAATTGGAAAAGCTAATGAGTCATCAAGGGACTCAATGAGTCATACCTTGTGACAGTGAATGACCATTACCATTTTTGAGGGCTTGAGGGGACAACAAGAAAAATGAGACACGCTGGAAACAGCAACAGCTGTCACATGGGAAAGGAGGCTTCTGCTTAGAATGTGACCATAAGAAGAAGGATATCACACCTGAGCCCAACAAAGATGGGAGTCAGAAATACCTGGTACCTCTCTTTTCCAGCCTACCATCTCTTACTAGTAACCACCTTGGCCACATCCAAGGAATTCCTTTGTTATGCAAACTACATCTAAAAGTTCAGGGCAGGAGCAAAGGAAGGCAGAAACATATTTAGGGAGACAAAGGAGAAATAACCTATCATGTCCAGTCTGTAAGGGCAGAGCAAAGCATCCCTGAATTGTCTCGAATGTGTGACTAATTCATAGCTATCAAGGGGAAATGTATCTGCCACATTTTTCTGCTGGATCAGATCAGAAATAGCCATCAGAAAGTCAAACTTAATTCACGCTGGCAGCACAATTCTATTAGCTAACCAGAAGGACAGAGCCCATTTTTAAGCCATAGAAAAATCCCCAGGAATTATGTTCTGATGTTTATATTTTGAATTTTGGGGGCCTAGTAAATGGCATTTCTGTACTTGGCCAACACTGACACAAGTTGTTCTGCAGAGGACTAAATGTGTGTGTACATAACATAAATAGAATATATATATATATTATAAATCTTTTAATATGGATAAATTGATATTAGGAAGCAAGTAGTTAAAACAAATTATTTTGGTGAAGCTGAGTTGCTACAAAATGACACTGATGCAGACAGAAACCAAGCAGAGAATTTGTAGGTCTTGGCAGAGGGGTAGGGTCCCTGCTGCTAACAAGTAGTCAGATCCCTAATAAAGGAGAAGCAGGAAGATGGAGTGTGTAGTTGAGCTGGTAGCATGCTTGCTTAGTATGCACAGAATTCTGTATTTAACTTCCACTGTTTAAACGCAGGTGTTGTGGCACACGCCTGTGTTCCCAGCACTCAGGAGGTGGAATCAGGAGAAAGCAGAGTTCAAAGCCATCCTTAACTATATAGTGAGCACAAGGCCAGGCTGGGCTGATGAAACCCTGTCCCTCAAAACAAAACAAAACAAAAAACAAAAAACAAAACAAAGAAAGAAAGAAAGAAAAGAAAGAACGAAAAGAAAAGGAAGAAAGAAACAGTGAGTCTCCATCCTTAGTGCTTTGTCTCATCCTGGTTTAAATCTACTTTGTCTCCTGATGGAAGAATTAGTTATCTGCTAACATTTTAGGGCATCTGTAACCAATCAGATATACATCATTCCCTTCATACATCCACACATCATTCCTTTCCTGGTTGCAACACCAGTGAGATTGAATGGGAGAAGGTGAGCCATTGGTCTTCCAGGCTTAGGGAATCTTCTATTACCTTAAAAGGTTTAAAAAAAAATTAACTTCCTAGAACACTTATTAGACCTGATGCTTATTGGTCAACTTTGGGGTGGGGGGAGGATCCATGCCCCTGGATCTGCATCTGTCGTCCAGGTGGCAGGAGCACCTTCTAGACTGTTCTGCAGCCTGGGAGATCCTTGGGCCAAGCCAAACATAATATTGTGTACAGGCACAGGAACACTGTGTACTTTTTCATTCCCAGGAAACCAAGACTTAGTGAAGGTCAGTAGTGCTGATTTGGGTATGAAGGATAAAGATTGGGCCTTGGAACTTCCTCTAGTCAAGGGTTCTTAAGCTATCTCTTGGGCCCCATGTAAGTCATTGTTAATTGGGTTCTTTAGGGTCTATTCACACATTGTTAGGAATTCTTAATCAGCCTAACTCAAGTATTCATGATAGAAAGCTACTTTAGTCTCCCAGGAGAAGAACCAGGAGCTCAGACTCACCAACTCCTCTGGGCTTTCTGCCCCACCTCACGAACTTTAGGCTATTGCAGAGTATCAATTCTTTAGCCTCACTGTCAGGAACAACCACCAGGTCTGTGATTGCTGACTTGACCCTTCTCCCTGCAGGTCTGAAGGTTTTCTGCTACCTTCATCTTATACCTGGTCTATTGCATCTCACCCAGCCAGGAAGCCATGCTCAAAACCCAGGGCTCAGGCCTGTCTCATCCACATCCTCACCATCACCAAACCATTGCAATTTTCCCCTATTTATCTCTATTCTTCCAGGGCTCAGGCCCACCTCTCTCTCTCTCTCTCTCTCTCTCTCTCTCTCTCTCTCTCTCTCTCTCTCTCTCTCTCTCTTTCTCAGAAAACAATACAGCTTTATTAGAGAGTAAATAAAATATACCATTTCCCAATAAAACAGGATACAAATGAATCCAACAAGTACATGTTCTGAAAGACTAAATTTTAATTCAAAATATTATTAATAATTTTCCCCTTAAAATGTATTTGTAGCCATTCACTAAAAAGATCTAGCAATACTTTTAAAAATGGCAGTATTTTTGTATAATGGTGGCCTTATTGAGGTCTCTAAATGGCACTTCCCACTTAAAGAAAGCAGGGATCCTAAAAGAAATACATGTCTAGTTCTGATGCAACTAACACAAGATGGACTATTAGGTAGTACCAGAAAGCAAGGAGACTGTGGAAGGCCACTGAGGTTGTGTCAAAAGTACAAAGGATGCCATTTTAAAGGGTTCTCACTAGAGGGAAAATATGACAAACATCCCACACCTGATCAGTGAACATCAAAATACAGACCCAGAAATAGCAATTATTTTTAAGAGTTATCTTTAGAAACTAGTTGCCCCAAAAAGTGGCCACAAGAAGATTTAATTATAAATTATATATGGGATATATATATAATTTTTATATATAAATTGATATTATTTATAAAGAATAATGAATGCTACTATGTTTTCTTTTTTTCTTTTTTCTTATTTTACATATCCATCCCAGTTCCCTCTCCCTCCCCCCTGCCCCCTCCCTCCCTCCCATGCCCCCAACCTCCCTCCCTTCCCATCACATTACCCCCCCACTCCACAGGGAAGATGATGCCTTCCAGGATGGATCATCAAAATCTGTCAAGTCATTTGGAGTAGGATCTAGGCTAAGAGAGTATCCCTCCATGGGGAATGTGCTCTCAAAGTCCTTTCCTGCACCAGGGATACACCCTGGTTCCACTGTCAGAGGTCCCTTAGACTGCCCAGGCCTTCTAACTGAGACCCACATTTAGGGGGTATGAGTCGGTATAATGCTGGTTTCCCAGCTATCAGTCTGGGAGACCATTAGCTCCTACTTGTCCAGGTCAGCTGTATCTCTGCATTTCTGTAGACTGGTCTTAACCTCTTATCAATCCTCCCTCTCTGCAACTGGATTCCAGGAGTTTGGCTCAGTGTAGCTGTGGGTGTCTACTTCTGGTTCCATCAGCTACTAGATGAGGGCTCTATGAAGATATATAACTTAGTTATCAATCTCATTATCAGGAAGGGCATATAAGGTAGCCTTTCCACTGTTGCTCAGATTGTTAGTTGGGGGTCATCCTTATAGGTTTCTGAACATTTCTCTATTGTCAGTTTTCTCTTCAAACCTATAATGGCTCCCTCTATTATGGTATCGCTCTCTCTCTCTTTCTCTTGTCTATTCATTTCCCCAACTCAATTTTCCTAGTCCCACGTGTGTTCTCCTCTCCTCTCCTTCTTTTTCTCCTTACTCACTCTTCACTCATTGCTCCACCTCCCAATATGTTCAGGAGATCTTGTTCCTTTCCCCTTCTTGAGGGACCTTGTATGAATCTCTTAGTTTCTTCCTTGTATTCTAGTTATTTTTTCAGTGTGAATTATAGGCTGATGATCCTTTGCTCTATGTCTAAAATCAATATATGAGTGAGTACATTCCATGTTCTTTTTGTGACTGATTTGCCTGCGAATTTCAAGATTCCATTGTTTTTTTTTTTTTTTTTCCGGCTGAGTAGTATTCTATTGTGTAAATGTGCCACGTCTCCTTTATGCATTCTACAGTTAAGCATTCTAGGTTGTTTCCAGGTTCTTGCTATTACAAACGATGCTGCTATGAACCTAGCTGAACAGATGTCTTTGTTGCATGGATGAGGATCTTTTGGGTATATGACTAAGAGTGGAATTGCCAGGTCCTGTGGTAGACTGATTTCCATTTTCCTGAGGAACCACCATGCTGATCACCAAAATGGCTGTATAAGTTTGCACTCCCATCAGCAGTAGAGGAATGTTCCCTTTTAGCCACATCCTCTCCAGCATAAGTTGTCATTGGTGTTTCTAATTTTAGTCATTCTGACAGGATTAAAAGGGTATCTTAGAGTTGTTTTGATTTTGCATTTTCCTGATGACTAGGGATATTGAGCACTTTCTTTAGTGTCTTTCTTTAGTGTCTTTTCTTTAGTGTCTTTCAGCCATTCTGGATTCCTCTTTTGAGAATTCTCTATTCAGTTCTACCCCAATTTTTAATAGGGTTACTTGATGTTTTGGTGACTAGTTTCTTGAGTTCTTTGTATATTTTGGAGATCAACCTTCTGTCAGATGTGGGGTTGTTGAAGATCTTTTCTCAGTCTGTGGGCTGCCGTTGTTGAAGATCTTTTCTCAGTCTGTGTCCTTTGCCTTACAGAAGCTTCTCACTTTGAGGAGGTACCATATATTAATTGTCAATCTCAGTGTCTGTGCCCCTGGAGTTATGTTTAGGAAGCAGTCTCCTATACCAATTTGTTCAAGGGTACCTCCCACTTTCTATTCTAAGAGGTTCAGTGTGGCTGGATTTATGTTGAGGTCTTTGATCCATTTGGACTTAAGTTTTGTGTGTGGCGATAGACATGGGTCAATCTGCAGTCTGCTGCATACCATCATCCAATTTTGCCAGCACCATTTGTTGAAGATGCTTTCCTCCTTCCATTGTTTGTCAAAAATCAGTTGTTTGTAGGTGTGTGGGTTAATATCAGGAATTTCAATTCGAATCCATTGGTCTACTTATCTTATTTTGTGCCAATACCAGGATGTTTTTAGGACTATAGCTCTGTAGTAGAGCTTAAAGTGATGGATGGTGATGCCTCCTGAAGTTCTTTTATTGTACAGGGTTGTTTTGGCTATCCTGGGTCTTCTGTTTTTCCACATAAAGTTGACTATTATCCTTTCAAGGTCAGTGAAGAATTGTGCTGGGATTTTAATGAGGATTGCATTGAATTTGTAGATTGCTTTTGGCAAGATTTCTGTTTTTACTATGTTTATCCTACCTATTCAAGAGCATGAGAGATCTTTCATTTTTCTGGTATCATCTTTAATTTCTTTCTTCAAAGACACAATGTTCTTGCTACAGAGGTCTTTCACTATTTTGGCAAGTGTTACCCCAAGATACTTTATGTTGTTTGTGGCTATTATAAAGGGTAATGTTTCTTTGATTTCTTTCTCAGCCCCTTTGTTGTCTGTATATAGGGCTACTGTTTTTGTATGTTTGTTTTGTTTGTTTTTGAATTTTTGAGATAATTTTGTATCCTGATAATTTGCTGAAGTTGTTTATCAGCTGTAGGAGTTCCCTGGTAGAGTTTTTCAGGTCTCTTATATAAACTATCATATCATCTGCAAATAATGACAGTTTGACTTCTTCCTTTCCAACTTTTATCCCCTTGATCTCCTTTTGTTGTCTTTAGCTAGAACTTCAAGTACAGTATTGAAGAGATATAGAGAGCATGGGCAGCTTTGTCTTATTCCTGATTTCAGAGCAATAGCATTAAGCTTGTGTCCGTTCATTTTGATGGTGGTTGTTTGTTTACTGTATATTGCTTTTATTATATTTAGGTATGTTCCTGCTATCCCTGATCTCTCCAAGATCTTTATCGTGAAAGGGTGTTGGATTTTGCCAAAGGCTTTTTCAGTATCTAGTGAGATGATCATGTGGTTTTTCTTTTTCAGTTTGTTTATATGTGGGATCACATTGATAGATTTTGGTATGTTGAACCATCCCTGCATTCCTGGGATGATGCCTACCTGGTCATTGTGGATGATTTTTCTGTTGTTTTCTTGGATTCGATTTGCCAGTATTTTATTGAGAATTTTTGCATCAGTGTTCAAGTAGGATACTGGTCTGTAGTTCTCTTAGTTGCGTCTTTGTGTGGCTTTGGTACCAAGGTAATTGTAGCTTCATAAAAAACAGTTTGGTAATGAACATTGTATTGGTATTAGCTCTTCCTTGAATTTCTGGTAGAATTCTGCACTGAAGCCATCTGGCCCTGAGCTTTATTTGGTTGGGAGGCTTTTGATGACTGCTTCTATTTCATTAGGGTTTATAGGTCTACTTAAGTTCTTGATTTAATTTTGGTAAGTGATAACTATCCAGAAAATTGTTTCCTTCAAATTTTCAAATGTTATGGAGTACAGGTTTTCAAAGTATGACCTGAAAATTCTCTGGATTTCCTCAGTGTCCATTATTATATCCCCCTTTTCATTTCTGATTTTGTTGATTTGCATGCTCTCTCTCTCTCTGCTTTTTGGTTAATTTTGATAAAGGTTTGTCTATCTTTTGATTTTCTCAAAAAAGCAACTCTTTGTTACATTGATTCTTTGTATTGTTTTCCTAGTTTCTACTTTATTGATTTCAGCCCTCAAATTTATTATTTCCTGGCGTCTACTCCTCTGGGGTGAGTTTGCTTCTTTTTGTTCTAGGGCTTTCAGTTGTACTGTTAATTCTCTAATGTGACTATCCTCTGTTTTTTTCATATGGGCACTTAGTGCAATGAACTTTCCTAGTAGCTTTCAAAGTGTCCCATAAATTAGGGTATGTTGTGTCTTCATTCTCATTGAATTCTAGGAAATCTTTAATTTCTTTCCTTATTTCTTCCTTGACCCAGGAATGGTGCAATTGGGCATTGTTCAGTTTTCATGATTTTGTAGGGTTTCTACAATTTTTGTTGTTGTTGAATTCCAGCTTTAAAGCATGGTGGTCTGATAAGATACAGGGGTTTATTTCAATAATTTTGTATCTGTTGAGATTTGTTATGTTGCCTAGTATATGATCAATTTTAGAGAAGATTTCATGTGTTGCTGAGAAGAAGGTATATTCTTTTGTGTTTGGATAGAATGTTATATAGGTGTCTGTTAAACCCAATTGGGCCATAACTTCTGTTAGTTCTTTTGTTTCTTTGTTAAGTTTCTGTCTGGTAGTCCTGTCTAGTGGTGAGAGTTGGGTGTTGAAGTCTTCCACTATGACTGTGTGGGGTTTTATGTGAGCTTTGAGTTTTAGTAGCATTTCTTTTATGAATGTGGGTGCCTTTGTATTTGGGGCATAGAAGTACATAATTGAGACTTTGTGTTGATGGATTTCTCCTGTGATAAATATGAAATGACATTCTTCATCTCTTTTGATTGATTTTTGTTTGAAGTCTAAGTTGTTAGATATTAGGATTGCCACGCCTGCTTGCTTCTTAGATATTTTGATTGCAAGATGTTTTCCCAATCCTTTACCCTGAGGTAATGACTATCTTTGAAGCTTAGATGTGTTTCTTGTATGCAGTAGAAGGTTGGATTCTGTCTTCATATACATTCTGTTAGCCCGTGTCTTTTTATAGGCGAGTTAAGAGGATTAATGTTGAAGGACCATAAGTGTCATTGATTGTTAATTCTTGTTTGTTTTAGATTTGTTGTTGGCTGTGGTATTGTGAGAATATTTGCCCTGCTTTTTCTTTTGGGTTCCAGTGAAGTGGTATTATCTATTGCCTATGTCTTTTTGAGTGTAGTTAATTTCCTTGGGTTGGAGTTTTCCTTCCAGAATTTTCTGTAGGGCTGGATTTGTGGATATATATTATGAAAATCTGGCTTTATCATTGAATATCTTGTTTTCTGCATCTATAGTGGTTGAGACTTTTTCTGGGTATAGTAGTCTGGACTGGCATCCATGGACTCTTAGTATTTGTAGAACATCTATCCAGGACCTTGAGATTTTCCATGGAGAATTCATGTGTAATTTTGATAGGTCTGCCTTTATATGTTACCTGGCCTTTTTTCTTGGCTACTCTTAATATTCTTTCTTTATTCTGTATGTTAGCTGTTTTGATTATTATGTGACCAGGGGTCTTTTTAATTTGGTCCAGTCTATTTGGTGTTTGGTATGCTTCTTGTACTTTCATGGGCATGTCCTTCTTCAGATTGGGTAAGTTTTCTTCAGTGATTTTATGGAATATGTTTTCTGTACCTTTGAGCTGAGCTTCTTTGCCTTCTTCTATGCCTATTATTCTTAGGTTTGGCCTTTTCATGGTGTCCTGGATGTTTTGTATTAAGGATTTATTGGATTTAAGATTTTCATTTGTCGATGAATCTATTTCCTCTAGTTTATCTTCAGTGCCTGAGATTCCCTTTTCGATCTCTTGTATTCTGTTGGTTATGGTTGTATCTGTAGTTCCTAATAATTTTCCAGTTTTTCTGTTTCCAGCATTCCCTCAGTTTGTGTTTTCTTTATTGTCTCTATTTCACTTTTCATGTCTTGAACCGTTTGAATTGTTTCCTTCACCTGTTTGTTTTTTCTTGGCTTTCCTTACTTTCTTTAAGAGATTTGTTCATTTCATGAATTTTTTGCTTGTTCTTTTCCTTTATTTCCTCCAATTTTTGTCTGTTTTTTCCCTGATATCTTTAAGGGATTTTCTCATATCTTCTTTGAGGGCCTCTATTATTTTATGAAGTTATTTTTTAAGTAGTTCTCTTCTGCCTCATCTGCTTTGGCATGTTCAAGTCTAGTTGGTATAGAGTCCCTAGATTCTGGTGGCATCATGCTTGTCTTTCTATTGTTGGGTGTTTTCTTGTATTGCCATCTTCCCATCACTTCTTCAATTGGGTACAGGTGGAGTTTCTCTCTCTCCCTCTCCTCTACTCTCCTGGTAGGCATAGGTGGGTCAGGAGTTCAATGTCTGTAACTCTGGATGATCCAAACTCTCTTGGAGATCTCTCCTCTGGCAGAGGGCCGGTGATGGAGTCCAAAGATCAGACTAATGTGGCCTCAGAGTAGTTCCACATGGATAGGTGGGTCCACTGTGCTCAGAGCAGACCCAAGAAGTTCCACAGAGGTGGAGGGGTTGTTGGACCCGCAGTCTGGCCCAATGCTCACCTGGAACAGTGGAGCAGAGGGCCTAGTAGGACAAAGGGTGGGGGGATGGCAGGCTCTGGGTGGTGTATGGTGCAGAGTACCCCACCACTCTCTTTTGCCCAAACTATACTACCTGTGTTCATTTTCAACATGTCTCCACTTCAGCTCCCTTATGTAGCAAGAATGGTTTCTTTTCAGAATGCAAATCCCTTCATTCCATTTCTCTTTAAACCCTTCTGTAGCCTCCTACCTCTCCTGGAAGGAAAAAGTAAAGTGCACAAACTGGCTCACTAGATCCTCCACTAGCCCTTCGGACCCCAAAGTCTCCTGCTAGGTTGTTGTCTTGTTGGCCACTTGTCCCCCACCCTTTAGATTCCTGCCTCCTTTTCACCCAAGTTCTCATGTGGGCAAGTGCCTACTTTGATGTCACTCTTTCTTCCCCTTTGTGCACACTGAGACTTAAGTTTGAAACTAGCAGACAATTCCCGGGGATACCCTCCCCATATCCAATCTCCCCATGGTGCCTTTTCATGGCACTCCTGGGCACCCTGACCTCAGTGCATTTTCCATAGTCACCATTTGAACACAGATGTTGTTTTTATTATTTCCTACCATCTCCATTCAGATGTGTCCAACATGGGCAACAGTAACCTTTAATTTACTCATAATAAATAGTATTTGCAATGCCTGCTTACAAACTGGTAACATGTCCGTAAATTTGTCATTGGTTGCTTCAGACTTCCACTAAAGCAGGATCTCTTCCCTGTGCTACCATTTCAATGCTCAGCTCTTCTCCAGCTGTACAGGGTCCTCAATAATCCAGTGCCCATGCATGGGAGGCCTGTCCATCAGCTCTGCTCTGCATCTAGTGGAGGCCACTAGAGTGGACCTGAAGGCTAAAATTATAGAAGTTGCTCCTCCTTAGTTCTACCAACCCTTGCTGCACCCAGATCTACTTTCTATAGTTAATTACTTTATCCATTGTAGGAACTTTCCTATACCAAACTGCCAAATTCTGCCTCCTGGTTGGGTGATTTGTGCCAACTAGTGCTCTGTGGGCTCTTTTTGCTATGGAGGGCAGAACTCAGGGCTGCAATTTTGTCTTTCTTGCTTTATCTCCCAATGAACCATTTTCTTGTCCAATAGATCTAAAAACCCAACCTTCTGCTTCAGAGCTGACTGACAGTGAAGCAGCCCCACCTTAGCACATTCACAGGTTGGGGAGTAGGCTTTCTCTGATGCACACTGCTCTGTACAGTGGTACCTGTGCTTTCAAGAATGTGCAAAACTCCCACAGTGTGTCCATAGTGAGAACGCATATATGTGTGCATGTATGTATCCACAGTGTGAATGTCCATAACATGAATGTGCACATGTGTATTTCCATACTTGTGAATCTTCAATGTGAGCACAGGAGTACATGTGTCCACAGTGTGATTGCACACACACATGTGTGTGTGTCCCAAGGTGTGGATTTACATGTGCTCCATGTGAAGTCACATGTGTGTGCTGACAGTATGAGTCCACATCCACATGTGTGTTCACAATGACTGAATGTGTGTGTATATGTGTGTATGTGTTCCTGAGGTTTGCAAGCATATCTGTTTGTCTGTTCCCTAAAGTACCTGGATCTGGGTCAGGGTGGACCTAGTCTACAACAGCTTCTCTTGCATCCACAGGCAGCTTGATCAAAGTTTCCAAGGAGATCCTGAAGCAGTCATGAGAAAGCATCTTACAGGCACCCAATGTTGGGAAACAAAGGGAATCCTAGCTACTAGGACCTAAGGTTCATCTTTTTTGTTTGGACTAAGTTCATGTTGTGACAGCTGTCTGTAGCTAATGACTATACATCAAGGATGGCAAGGCAGGCCTGTTGCTACCTGGCATGGGGCACCCTTGACAGCTGACTTACACTTGAAGAGTACTTGATGGTCTGAATGAACCTTTTCAGACTGTGTAGCTATCTGGGTCCTTTTCTGTTGTTGGTTGTTTTATTCTTTACTCTTTGGGGGGGTGCCACTACCCAGCTCCAAAATAAATCACACATGGAGGCCGATTCTTTCTTACAAATGCCTGCCCTTCGTTTGGCTTATTTCTAGCCAGCTTTTCTTAAATTATCCCATCCACCTTTTGCCTCTGGGCTTTTACCCTTTTCTTACTTCTGTATATCTTAATTTCACTCTTACTGTGGGCTTGCTGTGTGGCTGTGTGGCTGGCCCTTAGTGCCCTCTTCTTGTTCTTGCTCCTTCTCAATCCTCTGTCCTCTTGATCTCTCCTCCCATTTATTCTCTCTGCCTGCCAGCTCCACCTAGCCTTTTGCTCTGCCTAGCTGTTGGCTGTTCTGCTCTTTATTAGACCAATCAGATGTTTTAGAAAGGCAAAAGTATCACAGCTTCACAGGGTTAAGCAAGTGTAAATGAAAGAATGAAACACATCTTTGCATCACTGGCAAATATTCCAAAGCATAAATGAATATAACACTTTTTGGTTGTTGTTGTTTATTTTTTTGAGACAGGGTTTCTAGGTGTAGCTTTGGTGCCTGTCCTGAAACTCTCCATAGACCAGGATGGTCTTGAACTTGCAGAAATTCCCCCTGCCTCTGCCTCCTGAGTGCTGGGATTAAAGGTATGTGCCACCATTGCCTGACTATACTTTCAGGGAGCATTTGTATAGTTCATAACACATCTTAAAATAATATTCCACAATGCTTTTCCCTTATCCTCTTTTTCTCTTTCTTTGACCCTGGTGGGGGCTTGCTTTCCAATCTGGTGACTCTCCCAATATGCATTTCTCCTACTCCATTTCTGCATGTTTAATACTAGTGCCTTGGAGGACAGACTGATATATTTTTAAAGTCATATCCTCTAGAATAGTAGTAGTTGGTTTTAGAGAGGCCATGCTTCTTGAGACTTATTGACATTAAGACAAGAAAGAATGGAAACAACATTCAAAACTGCCTATAAGCTGGCAGTGGTGGCACACACCTTTAATTTCCATTCTCAGAAGGCAGAGGCAGGCATATCTCTGAATTGGAGACCAGCCTAGTCTATAGAGCGAGTTCCAGGACAGCCAGTGCTACACAGAGAAACCCTGTCTTGAAAACTAAAACCAAAACAAACAAATAAAAAAACTGCCTATATCTAACATATATGAGTATTAGTGAGTCATATGTGATATATATTTTTTGCACAAATTGACTAAAATATTACTAAAAAGCAATCCCTAAAAGTAATGAAACAGTTTAATCACTGCGAAAGTACAGGACATTAATCCTTGATCCTGCTGGATTTGTTCTTAGTTTGAAAAGTTATTTGTGCAGATCTTCCAGCAAACTCCATGAGGTCCAATATTTGCATATATGATGTGGAGAGGAGAAGGGAGAGCTCCCACAGCATTTAATCCCAGCTCTTCATAGTCAAAGAAAACTTTGTGGTTTTCTATTCTTTCTCAGGATCAGAAACCAGGGAGGAATGTTTCACATGACAACAGAAGGAATAATGAATAAATGGCGGGTTTTAAAATGGGATGGTAATAGCTGTGTTATGGAAATGAAAGAGGTGTGTGGCTTCACCAATATGATGAGATAGATCAGTTGCAGTCAGAATGACTCATTTACCTATATATGGAAGAATTTGTGTTTGTGCAGGTTGTCATGGTCTGTATTCTACTTCGATAATGGAGTATCTTAGATGGAGCAATTAATAATGGAAAGAACTTTGTTCCCCAGGGTTTCAGAGCCTGGGAGATCCATAGAATCTGATTGACATCTTCCAGTATGTTCCTACTGCATTATGCCATGGCAGGAAACAGAAAGCAGAAATAGCACACAACCAAGGGCCCAAGAGAGCAAGAAGGGGCCTCCCATAACCCCTTCTTTTGATAACCACCTCATTCCTATGACATTGATGTGAATCCACTCAAGGGGACAAAGCCCTCACAGCTCTATCACCTCTCCTCAAGCCCCACTTTCCAATCACTGTTTTGTGAACTCTGGAGTCATGTTCAAGCTACTCTTGTAAATGAATTCTTTTTAATCTAGGAAATGAGCGTTCAATTATTCTAATCAGATAGTGTGTGGTGTTATTAAACATGCAGCCTTAATTGAACCATTGCTTCTGCTAAACATTATATTAACCACATGCTTATTTTATTTAATTTTTAATTACAGAAGACAACATTAAGTCACCTGATAAGATTCTATACATTAAGGAAATGAGTTTGTGTGTTTAGAATTTTCTTCCTGCCTATTGTGATTCTTTTTACAAAATGAATCCACTGCCTGATCAGGTGTGCGACTCTAAGAAGGAGAATACATGAACACATCTCAATTAACCAAGGATGGAACATTAGAGAACTGGTTCTAACGTGCTCTTCCCTTGAGGAGACTATTTCCTCCACTCTTGGTATTTCTTAGTTGCCTGTAGTTCTTTGTAGGGTTGGGGCCTTCTGGGCTTTCCCCCATTCACACTAGTATGTCTATTGTTGCTGTCTTTGTCAGCTCATGCTGAGGCAGTCATGTCAGTGAGACTTTATGAGTATAGTTTCTGACATCACTAGGAAACACAGTAACAACTATTAATGGAAGGCATGAATTTCAAAGAAAGAAAGGAAGTGTACATGACAGTGTTCAAAAGGAGAAAGGGGAAGTGGAAAATGATATAGCTATATTATAATCTCAAAAGAAATAATTAAAAAGACTTGGCTCTGGGTTGCACAATGTGCTATGGCACAGGCAAGATGCTACTCAAGATTGTACAGTTCCAGAGACCTCTGTTATTTAGGATAGTGGATGTCAACTATCAGGTTAGCTGCTTGAAAAACAACCAAGGCCATTATTAAAGAGACAGTTATGTGATCTGACAGCAGAGAAAAGCACTGATTTAGCTATTCAATGACCTTGACAAAGCAAACTTTTCTTAGAAGGAATGAGCTTGCCTTCTGGCGGGGGGGGGGCACAAGGTGGTTAAAGATAGCAAACACTCCCTCCAATGTACTCTTAGGAACAGATACATAATGGAAGACATTATCAACCTTGTGGACCATGTAATTTCTCATATAAAGCTGACACCTTTTCTTTCTCTCTTTTTTTGAGACAGTATCTCATTATGCATCACAAGTTGGCCTCAGCCTCCTGAATGCTAGAATTATAAGCATGGACCAATACACCCAGCATAACATTTTAGTTCTCTTGGGGGTAGAGGAATGGCATTATCATGTGTGACTTATGACTTCTCACTTCCTTATGATCCCAGAAATTCCAAGTTGCAAATGAGCTTTAATAACAAAAACAAAAAAATCTTTACTTTGAAAATCATTCTCCCCTTTCCGTCTGTTTTCTCCTTGAGAAATACTTTAGAAGAGTGTTTTTTTGCTACCCCTATTTATAGCTTTCCAGTTTTGGCAGGTATGGGAATGTTTCTAAGTGGTTTGTTTTCCTTGCTATATCCAGTGTTGATTTAGGTAGCTTTTGCCACTGGAACAATTGGAAGCACTTTCAAGGAAGGCAAAGTCTGTGGGCCACTGATAACATTGTGAAATCCAGATAGTTTGAGTTTCTGTGGGTACTCAGAATGGGTAGAAAATGTTAGCACTGTCATGACTCAATAACATAGTTATCTTTTAGTAGGTATGTCTGTCTGACATACATGTTGTGGAGGAAGTCTGCTTTGACCAAGGGAGGACAAGGATTTTCTGAATGTATTTGCAGTCACTGTAACTCTGGGTTTGAAGTCAGGGCTGAATGTACCTTCTCCCTGAGCCCACTTCTAATGATTGAGTTATAACCAAGCTCTACTTTGGGCAAATAGCAAACATCAGAACTGCTTTTGTTTGGAAGAGATACCTAGAATGTCTGGTGTTTGTTTCATAAATGGCTGAACTAGATAGATATAATTGGAAGCTACTAGAATTATAGGCCTCTTCCCATCTGGCATGTTTTTATGGGTGGTATATTTTGTTTTCTGAAAATTTCCACCCACTCACTCCCTATAATTTGTGGGCCTTGAGAAAAGTTTGCCCCCTAAGTGCAGAGGACAAGCTGACTTGGTGTCATCTCACTTGCTCTTGTCTCTTGGTTCTCATCTTTGGTGCTATAGGGAAGAAGACCACAAGACCTACAGACCCAGCACAGAGATAGACTTTTGACTTCAAAGGTAGCAGGGGACACTACAGTGTCCCTGAATCTAAGTGACTTCCAGTCAACCTCCCCAGGGACAAGAGTAGAATGTGGTTCCTAGGCCAGTGCCAAGTCAAGCCTGATGGCCTGAGTTGAATCCCTGGGATTTTTATGATGGAAGAAGAGAACCAACTTCCACAAGTCATCATTGTCCCCAGACCTTCACACGTGTCCCATGGAATCCTTCCACTCCCACTCCTGCCTTTTCCCTCCACACTAAATAAATACGGGTATTCTTCTTGTTTTTGTTGTTGTCTTTTTTTGTTTGTTTGTTTGTTTGTTTTTTAGAGTGTGGAGGCTGCCTGTCTGCCGTCTATGCCTTCAACAAATCGAATAGAACAGTACCACAGTTCCAGAAGATACTCAGGAGACTAGGGCCCATGCATGGTCCCACCAACAATAAGAGCTGCAGAAAAGGCAGTCAAAGAAAGCACTTGCTTGCGTGGGAGGAAAGTCCTTCGCAGGTCACTCAGTCGGGCCAGGTCAACTCCAGAAGCAGATCAGAGGCATTTCCAAACACATCCTTAGCCTTACTTCCCCCTCCACTATTGCTTTCTCTCCTATAATCATCACCTTAGTTCTCCCTTTTCTTCAAGTTTACCAGGATGTATTTCTCTCCTCCTTCTCTTTCTTTTGCTAGGCTCTGGTGTATCCCAAACTGGCCAGGAACTTGGCTATGTAACTATGGTAGTTTGGATGTAATTGGCCCCTATAATCTCATAGGGAGTGGCACTATTAGGAGGTGTGGCTTTGTTGGAATGAGTATGGCCTTGCTGGAGGAAGTGTGTCACTGTGGAGGTGGGATTTGAGGTTTCCTATGATCAGGATACTATCCAGTATCTCAGTCAACTTCTTATTGGCTTCTGATCAAGCAGTAGCCAGCACCATATATCTACCTATGTGCTGCCATGTTCCCTGCCATGATGATAATGGACTTAACTTCTGAACTGTACGCAGCACCTCAATCAAAAGTTTTCCTTTATAAGGCAATCACTAAGGATGACCTTGGACTTTTGATCTTTCTGTCTCCTATTGAAATTAAAGGCAGGCAGCAACATGCCCAGCTTTAAGAGATTCTGGGGTTTGAACCCACTGTTTCATTCATGCTAGGTAAACACTCTACCATGAGGCTCTCACACCGTAGTCCAAACTTGTCTGGAGCTTTCAGCAACCCCCCCCCCCCTCCTTAGCCTTCTCAGTGCTGGGATTACAATCATGAACACTAAATCCAGTTCCCTTTTTCCAACTTTTAAAGTGAATGTATTTTAGAAAAATTTCCAATTTTGTTATGGCAAAACTAAAAACTGAAAACTATACAGGCATGCGATACAGGCCATTTGTGAGGCATTGGGGTTTAAAAAAAGCTATAACCCCAGCACCCCTGAATGCAAGGGCGTTCGGAATTCTAGACCAGCCTGGGATACATGAGATAAGCTTCAAACAGACATAAACAAAGGAAGCAAATTAATTAAAATAGCTATCAACTTTTATTCTTTTTATTTTGTGTCTATTTTCACTTGTTTATTCTTCTGTGAGTGTGTGTGTGTGTGTGTGTGTGTGTGCTGCGCGCGCGCACTTGCCATAGTATAAATGTGAAGGCCAGAGGACAACCTGTGGGGATTGCTTCTCTCCATTTACCATGTGGTTTCCGGAGATTGAATTCAGATCATCAGCAAGCATCTCTATCCACTGGGCAATTCCATCTGTTCTCCTCTTTCATCTTTTAGTTTTAAAGCATTTAATTGATTAATGTTGTAATGCCCCCCTTTATAATATGATAAACACAAAACTTTAATAAAAATTTTCACATTTTTAAATTTGAAAAAAGCACAAATATAAAGAGTAGCTTACTGAGGCCCCTCCACCATCACCCAGATTCAACAACCAGCAAGTTTCCAGGCAGCTATTCCATCCCTCTGTAGACCATCTCTTTAGGCTTTCCCCTATTCACCATTGATTTGACTGAGCAAGGGACCAACAGAGTGCCTCTCACTGCATTTGATTTCTGTGTACCTTCTGTCTGTTTCTCTCTTTTTCTCATGGCCATACGTTATTGTAGAAGCCAAACCAATTGTTTATACACTCATTTGTTTCTCCGTGGCTTTGTGTATTATTTGAAGACTAAGGGTCAGAAATCTTTTACATGAAAACTTGCTTAGCAACCAAGAAAAACCACTAAGAGTTAATGAAGTGTTTTTGTTTTTTGGTTTTTTGTTGTTGTTGTTTTGTTTTTTGAAAGAGGACAAACTTAAAGTCTTAATTTGCCCTGGTAAGGATGTATAACTATTCTCTTAACTGGACCATGTTTAGACCTTTAGTGCCTTCAATATGTCTAAGACATTACCCTTTCAACAACCTTGGGCAAATTCCATCTGTCCATAATCCCTGTAAAGAAGTAAACCTCTACACTGTGGCCATGTTCTTCTTATGCTTTCTTAACCCCAGTTCAGATACATGGAGGTCTGATTTCCAATTCTGTCATTCCACGAATATGCAGTCAAAACTGGTAGTGGTAGTGGTGGACATGGGCAGGGGAAAGGAAAGAAGAGGGTTCATTTAAGCATTCATAGGGACAGAAATATTAAATATTATATTAAAGGTAGCTCACAATACTCTATCAATCTTGTGGATGCTGCCAGAAACTATGGAATAGTTGGGAAATCCTACTGCTTTGGTGACTATAATAAAAGCGACTTCATGTTTGCTAAAGATTGGGCATACAGTGCTAGAGTGTTTTTAATGCAGGGAAGGGTGCTGCTTAAGATGTAGCAAGACTCCCCTCAAAGGGAGAGAAATTGGAAAGGTTGATCTGTGATCCACAGCCACAGAGAAGAATCCCAGGAAAGGAAGAGAAAGGACAACCCTGGTACCTAAGCCTCAGAGAAGAGTCCCAGGAAGGGAAGAGAAAGGACAAGCACCATCTTACTCCAAATCCAGATGATGGTGTGAAGTTTATGAGTCATCCCTTTGCACCATTAGAACATGACAGTTCCATATTACTCCTAATCCAGATGATGGGGCAGAGTCTATGAGCCTTCCCCCTCCATCACTGGAATGTGACTATTCCATAAAATGATAGACATCTCACCATTCAGATGCTTTTCATTCAACTTGGCAGTTCTGGTTGGCCTGACACATGTTGGTTATGAATCTTCAGCTGTCTTCCTTAAGGAACTAAAATGAGACTATGCAGAGGGTGTGGCATTTGCTCCAGGGTCATGATGGCCATTTTATTTCTTCCTAGAATAATGTATTTTTTTGCTGGTTGACAGAGTGCTTATTTTTATGTAGACTTGACCTTAGTTGCAACCTTGAACAACTAAAATAGAATGAACTCACTCTAAGCTACTTCAAAAACCTGGCCTTAAAAGTACATAAAAATATGAGACAAAGACAGGAAAACGAACTAGGCCACAGCTTCAAGCAAAGACTCGCAGAGCTTCTCCTCTGGCTGAGTTAAAATATCAGCTTTGTGCATATTAGATTCCATCCTGTGCCTGCTTATTTCTGCAGTGAGTGCTGCCTTTATCGATTGTTAGAGTGGAATGTTGAAGAGCATTACATTACAATCTGTCTCTAAATGGCTTTTCAGAAATTTCCTGTAACTCGGAGGCAGAAATTATGCAGGGAACTGAGAGTGAAGAGAAATTAGACAGCTGAACCGCAGCAGCCTTTTGCATACAGAGAAGGGGTAGAGCAGGCAGAAGAGAGCTTGGATCAGTTTTCTTAGTAATGAAGTTCAGCTTGGGCTTATTATTATCCCATCACCAGAAACTATGCTGTCCCATAAGAAGGCAAGTGGACAGGGATTGTGGCTTTGAGAAGCACAGCATCTTATAGACACCTCATCACCAGAGCCTCTTGGCTCATGAGGTTCCCCTTATATTCCTCACTTCCATCCACAGCCTCCTGGATGCTCTTACCTAAAACTTAGCTCCTCCATGGAGCACTTCACCTTGCTTCATGGATCTCCACCTCTCTGCAAACATTGTCCTTTAATACCGCTGAACACTATTTGCATATCCATTTCTAATAATTCATATACAGTTATTATATTCTACCAGAGACTAAGGGAAGATTATGTCTTACACACTGAATGTCTTCCAAAGAAAATTATAATAGTGCATTATGTATCAATTAGCTGCTATCCATATGCCTGACCCCATCCATACATTAATTAATTGAAATGAATGATATTTGCTTAGGTGTCAGAAGCTCCAACTCAGCTCAGCTTAGACAAAAAAGGGATGTATTAACTTAACACAGCCACAAGTTCTAATTGTAGTTTTGGTCCAAAGTGTGATTCAAAGATGGGCTTGATGGCTCAGTGAGCAAGAGTGTGAGGCCAGAATCCACACAGTGGAGGGGGAGAAGTGACTCCCACAAGTCATCCTTGGACACAGATGGAAGCAGTAGCACATCCATCTCCCCACCCCACAAAAGAATAATAAGATAAATGTAATAAATTTGTTTTTAAAAAAAATCAGCAAAGCAAGGTTCAATCTAGTGCCTCAGGGATGTAACAATGACCATAGTTCTTCCCTCTTTCTGTTTTATTATATGAAACTGGCTTAGCCTATGATTCTTTTGGCTACAGGCTGGCAGCTGTCAAATCCAGGGACAATATGTCTACCTTTATACTTGTCTAGATTAAAGATAGTATCACACTCTCCACCATCCCTGCCACCACCCTCAGAATCGTTCTGCTTGGGGTAGCTGGAGTTATTTGCTCACTCTTAATGCTCCTGTGGATACGAGTGGGGGCGTATGCTCAGCCTAGCCTAACTGCTGTGGAACTACAGATCCCCACACCAACACAAGCAAGGTCAAAGTTGTGCATGACAACTTGGAACTACAGATCCCCATACCAACACAAGCAAGGTCTAAGTTGTGCATGACAGCTTGGGGGACAACTTGGCAGTGCTGGAACCAAACTGGCTGTGCTTGACAACTCCCACAGTCATATATGAAGGAACTGTTCGCTGTCTTTTAGTTAGTTTAGAGAAAATCTAAGAAAGCAGGCCATGATTTTGACACCAACCTGCATGAGCAAACACTAGAGGCAAATGCTTGACAAACAGTTAAGGACAAAGCCCAGCTATGAACAAGGAAGCCCATGGCTTTATCCGTCGTGCTCTTAGATTCAAATGCACACCATATGAACAGTTCATTTACTTATGTGTGGAAGTTGTGGCTGTTTTACATTCAAGCACACCCTCTTAGTCTATATTCAGCCTGTGTAACAGAATATCTCAGATGAGGTGTTTTGTAATGGAAATAAATTTACTTTTCACCATTTTGGAGACCCGTCCTCATGTTACTGTATGGCTAGAAGACTCCTGGCCACAGGGGCAGGGGGTTGGGGGGAAGGGGGAGGAGTTCCTTGCTCTTCATTGTCCATCATACAATCTGGAATTCACAAGAAAAAAAATGCAGAGGACGCAAGAAGAAAGTTTTTAAAAGAAGAGAAAGAACAAAGAGTGAAGGAAATGCGGGGAGGGGTAAAGGAGAAAGGAATGAAATGTATTTAGCTACTAAATGAACTCAAACATCCCCATGATGCTGTACCACTCACTCAAACAAGGGACATTTTCTAGACCACAGTTGTAAGTCCCACACTAGGAATGTAAAATGAAGAGCTGACATTGTTTGCTAATCACCCATGTCATTGATACAAGTACTATATATTCCTGAACTGAGGTTGGATCCTTGAGGTGACATTTCCCCCAAATGTGAAGCCGTTCAGTTCCTGATCTCAGTTTTAGACTACAGAGACACCTACCTCATCATAAAGATTTTACTTCCGTATTTCCACCTTCAACAAGACCCAGAGTTACTCCTGCTCTCTGCTATAAGCCTTTAGCCAGTAGAAAAAAATAGAATGTGATTTCAGTCTGTGTGATAGACAAAGAAAATCTGGTGAAAAGTGATGGGAACAAATGCACAAAGAAAGTCTTTCCCCAAAAAGACTTTCTGCAGTCAGTTTAGGGAGATGACTGAGGTGGTAAAGTACAGGCTATACAAGCATGGGGATCTGAGTTTGGGTCTTCAGTACCCACATAAAAGCCAGACACAGAAGTACACATCTTTAATCCCAGTTCTGGGAGGGTGGGCACTAACAGGCTGATTTTTGGAGCTCATTGTCCAGGTGGTTGAGACAAATCACTACGTCCTGGGTTCAATGGCAGACTCTGTCTCAGAAAATAAAGTGGGTCTAGGATGACACCTGATATCCTCTTCTGGCTTCCATGTGTGAATGAACACACATGCAAGTGCACCTGCATGCCCAAGTATGCATATACCTACAAGATTACATATGTCCATACATATCACATACAGAGACACAGATACACACACACACATGCTTATATGCATATTCAATACATTTTTAGAATGGTTAAATGGCAAAGTTCCCTTGGCCTTCTAAGATAGTTCAGTTCTCCATACACATTTCTAGAATGTGTCTGTTGTGTTGAACCGGGCAGATTCTATCTTTGGCGGCTTGTTTGCACTTGGATAAGAACGCAGTGTGCTTGCTTCACTTGCTCAGAAGACCACTTTAGATGAAGAGTTCTGGAGTGTGCCTCTCTGCAGTGCCTTGTTCAAACCACTTGTCACAAACTGCTGGGCTGAAAGATCCCTGAGCAGTGAGTGGTGCTTGCTGTATGGAACGGACCCTATCAGATGCAAAGTAGAAACTAAGTCCAAAGATGTTGCTAAAGCAGCCACATTGTTTCACCTTCAGCAGGATGAAGTCTCTGTCACCTGGATGGAGAGTGGCTGCACCATTGGGAGCCTTTCAGGCCCTGTCTTGGAACATGTGTAACCTGCATCAACCAAGAAGCAGTCAAGGACTACTATAACAGCAGGTATATTCTCACCAAGTACCTCAGCAGAAAGTAATTTCCACATTCTTGGTATTACGGCTTTTGAATGACTGCTAAGTACTTTCTTCCAGAAATGCATTTGGAAGGAGAACACCAGAATTGCAAAACCAGAAAATTCCTTTATAGCCAATGTTCAGTCACGATAAGCCACAGGCCTTTGCAGCAGCTAGCTGCTAAAAGATTATTGAAGAATTCACTTTTGCCCCCCTTTTTAGTTAGTGTTTAAATTGTTTTCATGCAAAGGATTGAACATTGAACCCAGGTCTTACACGTGCTAGGCAAGTGCTTTGCCTCTGAACTATAGCCCCATCCCTGTCTAAGAGTTGATTTAAGAATAAGCAGTTGTTTCTGGAAGGTGATGACAAAATAGAGATTTGTAAGGTAGGTCCTAATATGTTTTAAGTTCTTAAAAACAACAACAAGTGTTAATGACATGGAACCGACTGTACGACAGGCTTGCACTGCAAGCACTTCATTCCCTCTGTGCAATTGTCTTGTCTGCACAGCTATAACACAGTAGAAATTTGTCAAGCAGATCTTTTCCTCTATGGGGCATGACTCTGGAACTCAGATAACGTCTTGAAAACTACCCAAACAACCCCATCAGGTCAATGATTAGACTGGAAAATTAAGTTAACAAAATAGATTTGTGTTTTGTTTTGTTTTTAAAAGAAAGGAAGAAAGGTCCTGGGATTATTCAGCTCAGGAAGAAATAAATGTTATGAGTTGACAGCTGAATCAGTAGGTCCCCACATGTGTCTTGTTCAATGCATGTAGGAGGAAAGTGTGCATATTAATATGGACACCTTCCAAGATCAAAATCGATTTCCACAGTGGTTGCCAGTTGTTGTTTCTAACTGGGGATAATTTATGAGAAACTGTCTGATAGTAGAGGAAGCAGGGCCCCTTGGAAGGTTTCATCTCACTCCATTGTTTCTCTTTGCATGGGTCTCCTGTTTTGTTTTGTTTTTAATCCTGAGAATAACATCCTCACCTTGCTTTTCCAATGTATGATTGTTTTTGTCCCCTATAATCAATAGCCCCCTGTTTGATATAAAGTGGAGTCTATGGTTGTTGTAATGAGAAATATCACAATCTGAATTTGGGAATTTAAATGGAGCCAAAGGCTAAACTATTTTTTTTTAAATGTATTTGTTGTGTGTGTAAAAAGTGAGTATATGCACATGGATATAAGCATGGGTGATAGAGGTCAATGTAAGCTATCTTCCTCCATTACTCTTTGAGAACAGACCTCTCACTGAACCTATAACTCATTCTCTCAGCTAAAACATCTACCCAGGGAGCTCTACCTCACAAGAATGTGATGTCATATTTTGCTTTCCCATTAGTAGATGCTAAGAGGGTTCAAACTCATGTCCTCATCTTTATGCAGTAAGCGCTTTACTCATTTCGCCACCACCCTAGCCCCCTACAGTGGTTATAAGCTTGAGTTTGTGCACACACACACACACACACACACACACACACACACACACACCCCAGCAGCAACAACAACAACATTTAAAGAAAAAGAGACCATGAATTTGAAAAGGAGTGGAGGTAAGGTACATGAGAGTGTTTCTAGGGAGGAAAATGGAAGGAGAAATGATGCAAAAATTTTAAAAAATAGTTCATATGTCTAGAGTAAAAGCTCAGTTGGTAAAGTGCTTGTGCCTTTGAAGTTTGAAGATGGTATTTAATCCCCAGAATTCATACACACACACACACACACACACACACACACACACAAAAGCACTAGACATGGTGGCACAAACTTGTAAGCTCAGTGCAGGGGTAGTACAGACAGGAGGATCCCTGGGGTCAGGCAGCCTGTTCAAACTAGCAAGTTCTATGCCAGTAAGAAACCCTGTCTCATAATACAAGCTGAACAGCACCTAAGAACAACATCTGAGGTTTCCTTTGACCTCCATTTGTGTTCACACAAGTGCATGCATGCCTGCACACACATACAGAGAGTTCTTCAGACTCTGTCAGTGGGAAAAGTGACCTGTTATGTGATGTTTTGTCTTGAAAATGTATGACGCTATGACATCACTCCCATCACAAAGCACTGAAAGTGATGTAAACAGCCACTGCTTGCTCATAGATTGCTGCAGCCTCATTGGAAGTGGCAGTAGCAGTAACAAGGTCATGCCTTTGTTTAGGAGTCTAAAGGGACTGAGAGCTTTAATTTGCCAGCTGAGCCTGGGAGCACATCAGAACCCAGAAACCAAGAGTCTGGACTGTGACTCTGGGGAAGGTGGTGTGGCCAGTAACATGTGGTTAAGAGAGTTGGCCTAGATGCTAGAATCCAGTCACCAGGAAGAACAAAACACAAGGGGCCATTTTCTAACCCAACCTCAGTTGGAAGGCAGCACCAGGACTGCCTTTGGGGAAGCTCAGGTCACGGGCACCCACAAACCAAGGGAGTTGGCTGTCCAGCTGAAGAGGGATAGTGAGAAAGGTAGGTGTGGCCCCTAAAGGTGTTTTGTTTTTCCGGAGAAATAATCGATGAGGCTCTCACCTATGTCATTTCTGTGATTATTGAACAGAGTGAGCAGTGAGTGTTGGCACAGGATGGCTGGGATCTTAAATTTCTAATGACACACAAGGTGGCATAACTATTAATTGTACCCTCTAAAATGGAAGCCTTTAATCTAGATTTTTACAAACTATTTACATGTACATACATAGACGGCACTTGGTTAATAGATAACTAACAAATAGGAAGGAGTAATCTCCTATGTTTAGAAAACAAATATGTGGTCAATCAAAGCAGTCCCCCATCCCTCCTGCTTTGTTCTGGATCTGTCCCAAGACTTGTGGTCACTCAGTGTTTAAATATATAAAGATGGCACAATAGGTTATATTTCCATGGAAGTCAACTGGACTCTAATTAATATACCAGAGCTGAGTCATTTTGTTTTTTCAGGCACATGAATGGAAATGCCATCTCCCTTAGCTGTAGCTCTGACACACTGCCAGTTAATTGATGTATAGTTACTTCCTCCCTGACATCCCCCTACCCCAGCCTGTAGAAAAGAAACAGTATCCAAAGTTAAAACTTCCAGAACTTTAAAGACAATTCACCAGGAACAGGACAGCCTGAGAAGTTACCAGCCTGCCCAATGTCAAGAATCCAGCCATCAGACATTTTCCCTTTCATGGTCAAGGAAGGGATCTCTCATTTTAATGCAACTGTGTTCCCTGAACAGCCTCTCCTCTCCTTCTTACCTTTTATGGTTCTTATTTCAGTCTTTCCTACCCATCTCCAAGACTTCAAAACCATCAATATCTTTCCCCACAGGCCCTCAAAGGGCTTTGTCTACACAGTATCAGTCAATAAATATGAGAGGCAGCAGAACCTGCTCTACCCAATGTGTCAATCTGTATATGTCTTTCCCTGGGCTCCAAGTACCCAAAAAAAAGGAGTATTTATCCTTGAGTTTCAGGAACATTTTGTATTAGAAGTGAACGACTCCATCTGTGAAGACCATTCTTGGATGTTAACTTAACTACATCTGTGATTAACTAAGTCCTGTCCCCCATGTCTAGGGACTTTTGGCTTAATTGGCTCATATGAAGTGGGAAGATCCTTCCAATCTGGATCTTTGAGATGGGAAGGCACAGTTTTAATCCAGCTCTTTTGAGGTGGGAAGTGGGCCTCTAATGTAGGCCACACCTTCTGCTTCCTCTCACCTTCACTAGCAAGTCCATTTTCTTCATTGGCAACAGAGCTTACTTCCTCAGGATTCTAGTATATATAGTTTGAGACATCCAGCCTTATGAACTGAACGGTTACTTGATTTTGTGACCTTCTATACATAGGCAGTGTTGGAACCCAGCAGTCTGCTGACCCAGCCCCCTGATGATGGGCAGGATGCTCATGGCCATATCATCCCTACATCATGCATTTCCTGGCTGTTCAGGGGACTCAGTTACACATGCGCAAGTGCACCAAGCATGCCCGGCTCTTGCCCTTCTCTTTCTCCCTCTCTTGCTCTCTCTTTCCCGCTTCAGCTCTTTTTCTCCCTCTTTCACTCTCTTCTTCTTCCTTTCTCCCTCTCCCCCTCCCTCTCCCCCTCCCTCTCCCCCTTCCTCTTTCTCTCTCCTGCTTTCGGTTGGCCACCAGCTATCCCCTCTACCAATAAACCCCACATGGGTGCTGAGTGTCCTGTTTGTGTTTCATAGGCGACAACCATAGTTGAACCATAGTCTGTAAGTCATTCTAATAAATCTCTTTTCTAATGCATCTATAGAGAGATTCATTCTAAAAAGTTCTATTACTCTAGAGAACTCTGACTAATATATCATCCTTCTCCTGTCTTTAGGAAGTTGATCCTTTTGTGACCTCTATTTTTTTCCCTGTATCTTCTACTCACAACAGAATGTCCACAGACCTCTCCTACTTTTATGAAATTAAAACTAGACACCCCCCACCCCCTTAACATTTTCATCCTTTTTTTTCTTTTTTTTTTTTTTTCTTTTTGTTTGTTTGTTTGGTTTGGCTTGGCTTGTTTGTTTGTTTTTGTTTTTGACAGCGTTTCTCTGTAGCTTTGGAGGATGTCCTGGAACTCACTCAGTAGGTGTCTTTGCTTGATCATAGACAGTTTTATTTTATGTTTTATATGTGTGTATATGTTCTCCACACACATCTAATCATTTCTCTGTCCTTTAAGATTCCTCAGAAACTCTTCACTATCTTCAGGATGAACCTACTAAACCTGTTTTGGTCTCTCTCAGCCTAGCCTGACCAGACTTACACATCCTCATCTCCTAACCCTTCCTGCAGCATCTGTACTAGCCTGTCCTTGGGGACCAGACTTACACATCCTCATCTCCTAACCCTTCCTGCAGCATCTGTACTGGCCTGTCCTTGGGGTTCAGACAGAATTCACCCTCAGCTGCAGCCACTAAGAGCAACACCTTTGCAATTCATTATGTTCCATTTTAAAGGAGCCATGTCCACTTCTTCTCTCTCTCTCTGCTTCTCTCCCTGTCTCTCTCACATTCTCTCTTTCTCTTTCTCTCCCCCTCTCTGTCTGTTCTCCCCTTCCCTTTTTACAATCTTTTCCAATAATAATAATAATAATAAAAATAATAATAATGATGATGATGATAATAAACCCTCCACTTGCACTCTTTTGAATGGTGTCTCGCAAGTCACTTTTTAAAAGTAGAACTTCAATAAGTGTATCTATCATTGGTTTTAGCAACTCACATTTCAATTCTGTCTACATGGTTGTTTGAGTTCAAGGTGAGACTTATTTTGCTGGGTTTGTTTTCCCATTGTATAACATGTACCTCCATAAACAATAAATTCACTTGTTGCGGGGTTGAATGAAATGGGAGATCTCATTCTCCTAGGTTCCAGGCCTTGTATCTACCTAAGCCAAACTCAACATATGGTTTGTCCTATCAAGGCTAAAGACATTTCTTCTAAGCCAGCATGCCTACCTCACAAAATAAGGGGCATCATTGGGAGTCTTTAAAATAAACCTGACTCCTATTGATAAAAACATGTTTGCTTGGCCTTGTTGGTAGTCATGGAAATGAATTGCAACCTTTGGTTAAAGGATATCCCTCAGTCAAGGGGATGTGGTATTAGCTGGCCCGGAGAGAGGGTGTCCTGGAGCTAGCATCCTAGTCATAGCTAGTGTTGAGTCTTCCAGGCCTCTCCCCTTCTCTTGTGGCCCTTTGATGACACAGCATTGAGGAAAGGTTTGCACTTCTGTTTTAGAACATCTTTGTTTCCAAGTTAAGAAAAGCATCTGTTGGGAGCTAGGGAGGACTTTGCTAAGGGTTCACTCTCTTGGAAGATTCTGGGTCTTAAAGTACATCTGTGCAGTCCTTATGGGCTCAGAATGACCTAGGGCTCTTTCTCTCATCACATGACAATGTGTTCAAGAGTAACAGGCCATGAATATCTCTCTTTTTGTAGTACCCCTTCCCCCAAAATGGTTAGATCTCTACTTTCAAGGTGCGGATTAGCAAAGCTTAGTAATTATTTAGGAATAGCACCAATCATAAGCTTAGATGATTTATTTTGAATACAAGTGTGAAATAATTGGAAAATCACCATTATAGTGTTCAGTGCTCCAAGAAGCAAGAAGACCCCAATCAAGGGATACAATGTCAAAGCATAAGTTCCTCAAACATACTGACATCATAATTTTCAGATAATTTCTAGGGCTAAAGTAATGTATCTTAAAATTTTAATGTAAAAATATTTCATTTATAATTAGAATATCATTATAATGATGAGTGTCTTTATTGAAAAAGTCATTAGCCTTACACCATAAAATAAGAAGAAAAAAATCAATGATTTTCAGGTGGGTAAATTGGAATCATTTCCAAATACTGGGTGTGCATAAATCCTGAGTCCTCTTCAGACATGGAGCTTACTATTAAGCTGATATGAACATTTGGTAGAATAACAATTAATTTAAGACTTCTGGGTCTTTGAAACCACTCTACAGCAGCTACTTTCCCAGATAATCCCAGAAAGCCTCTACTTTTCTGGTATCATAATGATGTGACAATGAATAGGTCTGTCATGCATAATCTACAGAGAATGGAAAGATGGTGTATAACTTTTATATAAATGACATTGTAGTTCTATCTCTCTTCTCACCTGTTTGCTTAGGGGGCAACCAAGTACTTTGTAATAAAGACTCTCCTAGAAGTTCATGAGAATGGTCATGGGGTCAGTGATTGAGACTTCTTACCACAGGCACCACCAAACTACTAATGAAATAAATGAGGAGGATGTGGGAGGGTGAAGAATATAATCAATATCTGTTATGTGAGAAAATTAAAGAAAAATTAGGAACTTAGCTACAACAGCAACAACAACAGAAAAAGGCAAGCAAACCATCTTGAAAAGTTGCTTCTGTGCTCCCACTCCCAACCTTCAGAAGGGCCCAGGCTTGGCCAACGTCTTCTCTTCAATGGTGTTAGAGATTTCAAACTAGAAATAACTAGTCATATTGCTTTTAAATGTGTGACCCACAGGTTGTAAGATAATAAATGCTTATTATTGTTTTAGTCACCAAGTTAGGGGTAATTTCTCACACAGCAACAGACAAAACTTAAGTGTGAATGAGAATGAACTGATGGTCTAATGTTATGATGGAGTTGCTTATTTAGGTCTAAGAGCCATCATTCAAATTCTGGAAGTACTTTTTATTAAGAATATACGGTTTAAAAAAAAAATACAGCTCCATTCAGTTTTCTATACCCACAATTCTGCTTTTCTTTATTCCTTAAGCATTTGTTCTTTTGATGACTAAGGATGTTGAACACTTTTTGAAGAGTCCATTGGTCATTTGTATTTCTTTTGAGAAATGTCTGTTCAATTCTTTGGCCCATTTGACCAATCATCCATTCTCTAGTTTTTTGGTTTTCTTTTTGTTTTGTGTGTGTGTGTGTGTGTGTGTGTGTGTGTGTGTGTGTGTGTGTGTTTACTTTTTGCCATTCTTTATACACTGTAGATACTAACTCCTTATTTGAGGTATAACTGGCAAAGATTTTTCTCTTGGGTAGTAGAGTGCATTAGATATGGAAATGGGAAGGGGACTGTTAGGATAGAAGGATCATAAGGAAAGTAGGCTATAGGGAAACAGGAAGAAGGAATGGAAGGAAGGATGGGGAGGACCAACCAAAACAGTGTATGAAAATGCCGTAATTTAACCTATTTGTTGTAAACTGATTCAAAACACAACAACTGATCCCTTCAGTATAGCCCACAAAAAAACTTTCTGCATGCTCTCCTTCTTTCATAATCTAGTTTACAGGGTGCCCAACTCAAACACTCAATACCTGGAATGGGCTGGGTGGATCTTGATCATGGCATGCAATGGGTGGTCTGATTAGTTGTCAGAACCTTGGAAAAAAACAACTGAAAGATGAAGGGCAAGGATGTCCTTGGAGGAAGTGTTCAGCAGGCCCAAGTAGATAACTCGCATGATTTTTTTTTAATTAGTGCCTATAAGTTAGCATAGCTGTGGAAGAAGTTCTAAATTATAAGCACATTGGCTACTAGACATTTGTCAACTTTACCCTTTTAAGTATTTATTGTTATGTAGATGTTTGTGGGTATCTGTGAATGTATGTCCCTGCATATGGATACCAAGGATGCCAGAAAAGTGTCAGATTCCCTGGAACTGGTGTTAGAAACACTTGCAATCCCTTTGGCATGGGTCCTGGGATCCATGTTTAGTCGGCTAAGAGAGCAGAGCTGAGCCTCCTGGCCTCCGTCCTTTTGAACCTGTTGCAATGGACTCACGAATAGTGTGGCTATGATGACAGAAGTACAAGGTGACATACAGCCCTGGCATTAGACTCACACAGCTGCTATTGCTGCCAAATGTCCATCTATGGCCGGACTCCAGACACATGAGCCAAATACACTACTTCAAATAAATAAGCAAACAAACCACCCAGATTCAGGGATTTGTTATAGCAATGGGAAACAGAGAGTAAAACAATTGTCAGGGGAAAAAGATGTCAAGTTTGGAGGTAGGAAAATAGGAAAGCTCTCTGAGTTATATTTTTAAATCAATACACAAAACATTTTTTTAATCCTAAAATCATATTTACGAATGAGCTCAATGGCTTCTGGAAGAACAGAGTGTCTATATGATGGGTCACAGGGCAAAGGACATGGTGAAAACAAAGGGGGGCGGGGATGAAGGCCTGACCTAACAGGATGACTTTACTGGGATGTGGGGCCCACTTCCCCCATGCACAAGGAACAGAGAATAGGACAGTGGGGATAGATTCACTGTCTATCTATATCCTCGCTGAGCTGAGGTGGGTGAGCCACAGGGACAGTGTGGGACACTGCTCACAGCAACCTTACCGGGTTCATTGTCGCTATCTTCACCGATATCGCACCATACGAGGGTTTTGCTTTCTGTGACTCCTGTGTTTTACAGATTTGCTATTCGTCAATTTCCCAATAAGTTCCTGAATGACTTGCACTCTCTTCAAGCAAAATACTGTACAATAAAACTTTGGTGCTGTTGCAGAAAGAGAAATATCAGTAGGAATTAGAAGGCTGTGGGTTCAGAAGAGAACCCCAACTGAACTGAGGGGAATCCTGAGTATGATTGAGAAGGGTACCCTGAGTCTATACCCATCGAGTTCAACAGCACCTTTTAGCATCTGAGTGTTGCCTTCCTCCACACTGCATCCTTTCTGTGTGCCTGCGCACTGTGGCACATCCCTCTGCTTTATCTGACTCTTTACTCTAGGAGGGAACTAACACTGAACAAAGGGAATTGCCGCACAGGGAGTCCAACCTGACAGGCTCTTTAGGGCAAGTGAGAGTAGTCGCAGCTGGCTGCATTTCCGGTATGGTCTCAACATCCTTTGGATAGTCCTGCTCTCTAAACAGAGCCCCTCTCCACTGGCCCCTCTTGTCTTGGCTGGGACTGGTAACTCTCCCCAGCTGTTGTTTGCTCTGAGATGCATATGTTTTCCCTATCTCTTACCCTGAGCAAAAAAAAAAAAAAATCTTTCTGGTGTATATTACTACCACCATAGAGGGTGGGAGTGGGATCCTAAGACCTTACACTTGAAGATCTAAATATAATATTTTGATCTGAATGAAGGAGGAAACAAATGTTCCACTTCTCTTCCTGACCGGGCAGGAGGTGTGGGCAGAGCAGCACTGAGGACTCCAAGTTGCTCATTAGGAGGGGCTGACAACGACCCACTCTGTGAGCCAAAAGCTTTACAGAGCAGGACCAGGTGTCCCAACCAGGCCAGGTCTACATCAGAGACCCTGTTCCTCCCACCTTGCCTTTATTCCAGGGTGGAGTCTCACTTCCCAAAGGTGGGACCCAAGAGCAGCAGGCCCATGGGTCATGGATAGGTGTCTGTCTTCCTCCATCTGTGAGACTCCACAGGGAGAAAAGGACTGGGGAACAAACATCCCTCTTGCAGTAAACAGCCCAGACCAATTTGCACCCAGTGGCTGAGCTGTAATCTTTTCATTATGCTTTGCATACTTGCAACCAAGTTTCCTACTGCTCTGCTACAAGTAAGAATTGCCATCAGCCTGTCAAAGGAGGCTCTTAAAAGCATCAGTGGTTGGGAAGAAATGCCATTTACGGACCCTAAATGTCCTTTCTCAAGCACAGCCCCCTTCTGTCTCCTTAGCTGGAAGACAGCCTGCAAGCTTAGTTAAGAGGCACTGAATCCTCTCCCAAGGTTTTCTTCAGTAGTGGGACCAAGCTCAGCTCCTTCTAACTGTATAGCTTGCTGAGTGCCAGCTTGCTTGAACTGTTCCTGCACATACCAATTTCAGCTGCCACGTTTAATTTTCGTGGCCTAAGGGCTTTTTCTGCTTTTCTCAAGTGAATAAAAATAACTAAGGGACACAGAGCATGTGACCTTGATTCCAGTGTATATCACTTGCTGCAGATATGTCTGCTCATGCCCACAGACAATTGTTTATTTGCTGGCACATATCAATTGCACATGCTAGTGGGAGTCACTGTGATGTGTCTACACATGCATTGAGTATATTCAGTCACCCTTCTTCCAACCCATGCTGCCTCCCTCTCTAATGGTACACTTTTTAATCCCTAATAATTACGGTGCTATTTTAAGATCATCTTTTTTTTTTTTTCAGTTTCATGTATGAGAAAGAACATGTAATGATTGTCTTTCTGTGTCCATATTCTTCTTAACACAAGAACTTTGGGCTCCACATATTTTGCTGCAAATGACAGGATTCTATTTTTACTTTTTTATTTTTTATTTTTTTACTTTATGACTAAATAATACTCCATGGTAGATATATACATTTCCTACACCATTTATCTGTTGCTGGGCATCTTGCCCAATTTCCTATCTCAGCTATTGTAAATAGGGTTGCAATAAATGTGGCCCAAGCCCATATATTTCAAAGAAAAGATAAAGCATAAAGCAATAAACCCTCATATCTGATTCCTAGATCATTGGGCTTGAATTAAGATGTTGAGTTAGGACAAAAGAAGCAAGTTAAATTATGTAGAGGCTAAACATGTGACCAGAGGTACACATGTGTTATGCTTTGGTTCCAAACAAGGATCCATTGAGAGAAAAATATCCAACCAGCAGGCTAGATTACTTATTTAACTTAGTGATGCAGAACAGGGGATCTCACCAGGATGTCCTCCTGTCACAGGAGAGCCACAACAACTGAGACAATGTGGTCCTGTTTTCCCCAATGGATGCACATCTCAAATCTGAGCTAGACTGCATAATCTTGGCACTGTTCCTTTAACAGAGCAACTGCTACTGACAACTTAGAGGAGCCTGCAGAATCCCTAGGTTACCCTTACCAGGATCCTGTAGAACCCCTGTGGGGTCCTCTCTGGCCCTCACTCAATGAGTGAGGCTGTGCCAAGCCCAGCTGTCACCACCATGATAATCTCTGAGGTCCTTCAGCGGCCTGTTCTGGGGAGGGGCAGAGTCAGAGAGTGCACTTCTGCTGCTATTCAAGTCACAATTTCACTGTGAACACCAGAGATTTTCTTCCTGTGCTGACCACAGTAGCTGCTGGTGGTCACGCCGCTTTCTGGCATAGCCAGGCAGCAAGCCAGCCACCTCAGAGTGGCAAGAGGAGGCGAGCAGGAAGGCTGTCTTTCTTTCATGGCTGAGGAGGGACTGTGGGTACCCACTGCCTGGACGCTCAGGCTAGAATCAAGCTGAACAAATTATAGGGAATGATTCAGGGACAGGACTGGGGACACAGGCGTCAATCCAGACCAATGTTTTCAGAGGCCTCTGTTTTGTGAAAGGTGCTGTAGTCAACTTGCCTTTCTCTTTGTGAACGGATTCATTTGTGGAAATTTCTGAAGAAGGGGAGGAGAGTAGAAAGGAAAGACAGACAAAAGACAAAACCTGGAACTTAATGAGAACACTACAATCTCAGACCTTTAGTCTCCTCAAGGATTTCCCTACAGTCCCTACCAACATTTTGGTCCTTCATGTTTTTCTCTGTGTAATGCCAGGATGACAGTCATGGAATTCTTTAGTTTTCTCTGAGCCTTGCCTCTGAGGGAAATCACCCATTTGCAGCCACTGCATAATATTTACCAAGCAGCCTTGTGCTGGGAACTCAGGAGAATCTGGTCTTCTCGGAAATGAATCCGTGTGAGGAACTTCAGGGATTATATGAATGCTGTCTCCATAGAGTCTCTGGATACAAAAGAAGAGAAAGAGACTTTAAATGTAGCAAGAGGGAATTCGCTGCTGGGGATTGGAGGAGGAAAATGAAGCAGAGGATTGTGGGAAATGCAGCATGAGAGAAAAGATTTTGAGTGACTTGATTGTCACTTAATTGAGTGTATCTTGATCATCAGCAACTTCTTCACTTTCACATTCATATTCATCTATCCACTCTCTGTCCCCTCCTCAATCAAGTTGTCATCACTTCCCAATGCCTTCCCTTTATTCATTTTCCTGTTGAAACATCAACTCGTCCTCCATCACCTCTTGTCTTCATACAGACCCTCTCAGCATCACCAGGATACACTGATTCCCCATCCAGGAAACTTCTGCGTACATATAGTCAATATGATGCAGTTAAGTCTTCAGCAATTTCCATTGATTTGAAGGTATTTTGTCCCTCTTTCAAATGCTAAGGGTTGTGGGATAAATATTCTAGCTATCGTCCCATGGGCCAGGCATAGGAAGATGCAGAAAGTCTGTTTGCCTCTCTGCTTTGGTACATGGAATGTTCAGAGCTTTGTTTCTTCTTTCAAAGTGTCACCAAAGTGTGTCCTCGTGTGGGTAGGCTTTTCAATTCTTGGCCACTTCATCTGCATAATGACTTTTTTGGTGTTCTCTCCTGCCCAGAGGGTGAGAATTTGTTCCTCATAAAATGTTTGAGAAGAGCTGCACTGCTCTTAAAAGACAAACATTTCTATAAGCTGTGAGGGTGAAAAAGCACCAAACTTTGAAACCGTTCTCTGTACAAATGCCAAGGAATACAGGAAGAGTGGTGATGTCAGCTAACAAAATCAGTGAGCCATTCTACTGGAAGACCTGGGGATAGTCACTCAGTATATGGAAAGCCAAGGTCTTTGTTCTGACCAAAAGAGATGATTAACAAAGGCCACTGTTGTTAGTGGTGCCATCGCCCTGCCTAGAGGCTCGCTGGAGAGAAGGCTGAAGGTTAAGTGTCCATGGCAGAAGTCCTGGGTTTAGAATAAATCAAGATTCAAGATTGAGTCTTAGCCATGTCTCCACTTCCCTGGAAATATGCACAGCCAATGTCTGAAGGCATCACAGTCCCCAGGAGTCATTGAAATGTACCACAAGTAGTTTCGCCCTGTTTGTTTTATTCCAAATGATAACCAATGCTATCAACTACTGAGCAACAACAACTGAGACCCAGCTGGGGTGTATCCAAGATTATCCCATCAGGGAACAACTTTTCATAGGAGAAGTCATCTCCTTATGGTACAGATTTTCAAATGGAGGATCAGAGGAGTTGAGCAAACTTCATGAATTCCATTAGGAATTCACACTCTCAGACTTAGCATTGGGAAGTGGCTGAAGTAGAGTCCAGACCCAACTGTGTCTGCATGTAGAGCAAGTTCTTTCCAGGGAATGGAAAGAGGAGTGTGTCCAAAGGATGAAAAGCCACTCTTGTCTCCATGTGAAGAAAAATACTGTGGCTTCTGGAAGCTCTTTGAGTACCAAGACAGGACTGCTAATGTTTACCAGATGATGGTGAAACCACTGGAATGTGCTCACTCTGTTGTTTCAAACGAGAAAGAGATGGCAGGGATGCTGAGACAGGAGGATTGTGCAGAGGTTTGAAGTTAGCTTCAGCTACACAACAAGTTCAAGTCCAACCTGAACTACACACCCATACCCAGACAGAGACAGAGAGGGGGTAGGGTTTACCCTTTGTTTTATGTTTTTAACTTGAGGATTGAATTTGGCAAGGAATAAGCTAGTGCACATTCTCTACTAGAAGTACTATTTATTTGCTGTGAAATGCTCTACATCTAGTTGACTGGGTTGAAGGAATTAGAAGTACCTTCATGAAAAAGACTTATATGACTTATGTGGATACCTGCTATGTTCCATATGTGAATGTTTGACCCCTGGGGTGCTGGTGGGAGATGTTGTGAGAGATAACGTAACCTTACTGGAAGTCTGTAGGTCACTGGTACATATCCTCAACCCGGGTGATGGACCATCTGTCTGTTCTTTCTCCCCCTTCTCCCTTCCTCCTGCCCTCTTCTCTGTACAGTCTTATTATACATCTCTGACTGCCATTGATAGATACTGTTTTTTAGCCCAGATGGCCTTGAACTTATAGAAATCTGTCTATGTCTCTGGAGTACTTATATTAAAGGCATGTGTCAAGTTCTCTGTCTTAATTTTAGCTAGTCATTAAAATATACAAAGCTCTATTTAAAATTTCTCTTATTTTGGATCAGTTCTACTCCTTGCCATTCTGAGGCTAAATATTTTGGACATAAATCACTACCTAATAATAAGTTTTTTTTTTAAGCTACCCACCTCAGTTATTGTAGGGACACAAAGTCAACCAATATAACACATAAAATACATTCAGTTCCTGGGACTCTGGGCTCTTGCAGGAAACCCACCCAGCTCCACAATCTACAGGAGTCAATACTGCCACCTTTGCCTTTACTTACTGGGAAATCTGTCCATCAATACATGCTGCTATCCTCAATCTAGACAGGGTTGTGTTTTTTTATTTTTTGTGTTTTGTTTTGTTTTGTTTTGTTTTGCCTATATTTCTGCAACCACTTGAGCTCCCCAAAGACTCAGGTCTTTCTCTTCCCAATCCCTTTCCTACATAGCTGCCAGGAAAATACATCTGATTTGTACATACATAATATGCATTATGCAAATCATGTACCATTTCTTCCTTTGCAGGTTGCCATTAGTTTCTCCAGTATAAAACTCGGGCATTTTAATCACCAAATTAAATTCCATGTAATCTTGACTGGGGTTGTACAATGATAGGAAACACATATAATCTAAAAATTTCTAGTAGCTGTATTTTAAAAGTAAAGGAAATGCAATAAAATAGTTTTAGTATATTTTACTTAATCTAACTTAACCAAAAGTATTATCTTATGTGAAATTAGTAGTCTTAAAATGAATGAGGTGGCTGCAGTCTTTGGGGTTTTTTGCTGTTGTTGTTGTTTGTGTCTTTGTTTTTTGGTACTTCAAGCTTATCATCAAAATATGCACTCTGAATTTTTAATTGCAAAAAAAAAAATACGATCAAAGGGCTGGGGAGATGACTCAGTATATAAAACCACTTGCTCTGGGAACATGTGGCCCCAAGTTCTAATCCCAAGCACCCACATCAAAAAGAGTGGCGTGCACCTGCTTGCGCCTGTAATCCCAGCACTGGAAGGTAGAAACAAGTGGATCCCATGAATTCAGTGCCAGCCAGGCTAGCCTAAACAGCAAGCTTACAGTTCAGTGGGAGCCTCCGTCTACAGGGTAGACACTGTACATCTCACAAACATATACCCCCACCCTGCACAAAATTATGATGAGATACTTCACTGTGTTTAGACTTCCTAAAGCCTACAGTTGAAAGAGTGATAACAACAGCAGTTACATAAGTATGAGTTAGGAACTAGTCTGTGTTTCTGTTAGTTAACTATTTTTTAAGTGTTTTTCTGTAGGAAAACAATCCAGAAAGTATACCCTGCAAGTTCCCAATTTTATGGGAGTGAAGATCAAGACATAGGCAGGTTGAATAATTTGTCCAAATTCACAGAGCTAGGAAGTGACAGAATTGGGGTTTGTACCCAGATAATCAGGGTCCAGAGTATAGTTTTGTTTGTTTGTTTGTTTGTTCTGTTTTGTGTTTTTTTTTTTCTGTGACAGGATTTCTCTGTAGCTTTGGAACCTATCCTGAAACTCATTCTGTAGACCAGGCTGGCCTCAAATTGACCTGCTTCTGCCTCCTGAGTGCTTGGACTAAAGTGCTCCACCACCGCCCAGCTTAGGACACAAGCTGTAACCAGAGGAGTAGCTCCCTCAGATGCCTGGAGCCCCAACATGTTTCCTCTTGTGTCCAGACTCAGCAGCTTCTCTCTGCTGGGGGTGGCTTGGGAATCCTCTTTCGATCTTTAGGAGAATGACAGTTCCCACACTGCTGCATTATTTTTCTGGTAAATGTTTTGTACTTATCTGCATGGCCGGTAGAAGCAGTATATTATTAACACAATGTCAGGGTTCATGATAAATTCCAGGGCAGAAAAAAAATGTGTAATCAGGCATGCTTATCAATATGCTGTCACCCTTCCAGAAATTTCCAAGCTGTTTTTAAGTTAATACTCTTCCTTTGGCCTGCCTGAAGCACTTGATGAACTTTCTGAGTTATATAACTTTGTGCAATCCAACTCCCTCCCCCCACCCCCCTTTGGCCATGGGGGACATGGTTCTCAGAGCGCCTACAGGGAACATTTCCTGTCCTTTCTGGATAATGAAGAATGGTCCTTCCAGGAAACATGCTTTGTACAGTCTGACATTAAGAGTGCACTAAGTCAGCCTGAGAGTGGATGCAGTTAAATATGATTAAAAGTGAAAGACTAAAACCATCACAAAAATATTACAACAGGAAATGAAAGAATAAAAATTATGAACAAGGCAGTTCTTGTACTTTGACCTCAAAGGGAAGGTGTCTAGTTACATGAGAAGGTGAAGGAATGCTATTACCACAAATCACTAGTAACATCCATATTAGCATGGTTGCATTAAAAAATTGAACAAGAAGAGGGAAAGCTAATTGGTTTCTCCTACAAACTGATCAGTATTCTTTTCACAGCCAGAAAGAAAGATTTATACATAGTTGCCATTGACATCTTAATGGCCCTGGTGAACAGTAACAAATGGTGAGGTCTAACCACCAGGGTGAGTTGGCTTCTTCATTGAGCCTCACAGACAGGGGGCAAGAAAGAGTAGCATCTAAGACAATGATACCACAATCTGGCTTTAGCCCGGTTAGGCTATAAACTCTAAGCAAAAGATTTGAGTATATCCAGGACCTCAAAGCCATGAGAGGACAGCCTGTGACAGAAATCCAATGACAGGGTGAAAAATGGAGTTTTAGAGAAATAATATATGGGTGGGGTTGTGAAAATGAGCTCCTAAGCATACGCTGGAAGCGGATTCTTCCCTTTTCCCCTAATGCACCTCCATATGCTTAGGGTACTCCTTTACCCACATATAATAAGGGAAAAGGAAGAATAAACATTTGGCATGTGCAGACCAGACTTCTATTTCCAGATGGGAGGGCATGACAAAACTACAATTACCTTCATTGCTAAAACAATCCCAAACCTTAAACCCAGTCCACAAATACTCATCATCAAGCAAGTCATTGTCAGTGAGACAAGAAACAGTGAGTCCGGCAACCATCCCAACTCAACAGAAAGGAACTAAAAGAGGGGGCAGAGCTAGGTGGCTAGCATTTTCAGGAAAGAGTACTGGAGTGAACCATAGAGCACAAACCTCAGAAAGAATTCCCTTTTAGGTGAGTATGCAACAGAGAAGAGCAGGTATGTGGGATTGCTACAGGCTGGGGAAGAAGTAGTATTCTTCTCACAGATGGCCAGACATCATGACTGCTCTTACAAAATATGCTGAAACAGTCCTGATTATAAGGATTTACGTGGAGCAACATATAGGTCTCTCTGCAATAGTGGAGAACAATTATCTCTTGTTACTGAATATTGAACACTTCTAATCCCACTAAAATCATATTCAAAATACCAAGTTGTTTCCTCATAACACTAGAGAATAAACTCAGAACATAACTTATGGAATACAAAATTATTTAGCATCTAACCAGGTGAGAATTGTAATGCCAGCTTCCAATAAAAATATATACCAAAAATAATGCAAGTTCTTGGACCATACAAACAGCAAATCTATGGGATCACTAGCCAATCTGGGGAGCTTTAGGCTCAGTGACAGACTCCATCCAAAGAATTAAAAACATAGAGAAACAATTGAAGAAGGCATCCTGATGTCAACACCAACCTTTGACCTTCATATAGGCTGACATGTAGTAAACACACACACACACACACACACACACACACACACACACACACATACACACACACACACCAGAAGTGTGAGATACGGAGGAGGAGAGGAAGAGCACAAGGAACAAGATTTTCAGATGATTCAAGTACATTTTTTTTATAGCAAAGTCAGGTGCATAAAGAATTGAAAAGGGTATACCAACTACAAAAGAAATTTGTGGTGTACACATTAATATCAGACAAAGAGTAGATTTAGGGTAAAAATATGACATTAGACAAAGAGATCACAGAATGATAAGTGAGACAATTTACCAGGAAGATATAATCCAAACTTTTATACACCTAATAAGTACATTAGAAAACACATAAAGCTAAAATTTACCAAATCCAAAGAAAATTGGATAAACTCACTAGACTTCAGTCTTCCTAAGTCAATAACTGGTAGAGTAAGTAGTCAGAAGACCCTGAGGAAATTTAAAGGATGTACCAACCAGGTTGACCTCAGTGACATTGATAGAACACTTTGTTTACCAACAAAATGGGATTTTTTTCAGTACAAACAGAAAATTTGCCCAAGTTAGCCTATAAATTGCTTGACCACAAAAAAAGTCTCCATCAACTGCATATTTCATGATCATAATGGAATTATATTAAAAACACTAGTCAGTGATAGAATACCATTGTAAAATCTCCTAATATTGGAAATTATGTAACTATACAAAGAATTTATGAAATTATGTAACATACATGAGTCAAATATGAAAACAAAAGTGTTAGAACATATTATATATTGAAATTGGGCACAGTTTCTTACTCCTTTAATCCAAGCACTTGGGGGTTGAGGCAGGAGAGCAATGTGGGCTACAAACTGAGTTCCAGGCTAGCCTGGAATATAGTTTGAGACCCTGTCTCAAAAATGAAAGAGAAGAGAATTGTGTAAAGAATAAAAATATTAAAAGAGCTAATCAAATGTGAAAGATGTGTTGATTCAGGTTTTAGACTGATTTTTCTTGGGAAAACATTTAAGTTAAATATCTTTACTTCCACCTTGAGAAAGCAGAAAATGAACAAATGAAATCCAAAATCAAAATAACTTAAAAAGTTGAGGATTTGGTAACTGATTCCAAGATTTAGTATAAACCTATAGTGATGCAACATTTTGTGTTGGCAAACAGATAAATAGGCCACTACAACCAACTAGAAAGCTCAAAATAAATGGGAATGACTAGAATTCTCATACAGTGCTCCTAGGATTATAAAGTGGAACCACCATTTTAGAATAAGTATGACAGTTTCATAGAGGGTTAAAAATAACCCATGGTATATGCATTCAGTACACTCCTATCTAGCAATGAGAAATGGACTATTGATACAGACAAAAATGAATTCATCACTAAATTGAGTTAAGACAAATATATTACACAAACATCACATTAAATGTACTGTTTTTTTGTTTGTTTGTGTGTTTGTTTGTTTTATCTTTATACAAACAGTTACCTGGGAAGAGGGAACCTAGATTTAGAAATTGCTTCATAAAGTTGTTCTACAAGCCAGACTATAGAACATTTTCTTGATTGACAGTTGATGTGGGAGGCCCCAGCCCATTGTGGGCAGGGCCTCTGCTGGATTCTGCCATGTACACACACTAACCAGTACATATGTACACATACATATGCAAAACCATCAAACAACAGCCTGATAAGTATACAAACTTCATACTCTGAAGTTTTGTTCATTTGTACTCATCCTTTTTGCACTATGCTATTGGTCTTGGTCATACTTCAAGCCTCGTTTCATCTACGGTCTGCTGATAGGTTACAGAAAAATGGTCTGAGCAAGCCAAAAGAACAAGTCAGTAAGAAGCGCTCCTCCATGGCATCTACTTCAGTTACCGCCTTCAGATTCGAGCTGACTTCCCTTGATCATGGACTCAGAACCTGTAAGCCAAAAACAAAAAAATAACAACAATGATAACAACAACAAAAATTGCTTTTGCTCATGGTGTGTATCACAGCAATAGAATGCAAACCAGAATATATACATACATACACATATATCTGTGTGTGTGTTTATGTGTATATATACATATACACATATATGTATGTGTGTGAATACATACACACATACATACATACACACATCTATGCATGTTACTATCTTGTTTGTTTCAGTGCTGTGAGTGTGTGAAGAATCTACCTATTCCCAGGAACACTGCTACTCTTGACAGTTGAATGTAGAAATTATTAGGGAGGACCTTAGTTGTAAACTTAATTTCTAGATCATCAAGTGCCACATCTGGTTTCTTTAAGAGTTTTGTTAGTATCCCCCATGAAATACAGTAAAAACAAACCAGATTGCTAATGCGATTCAGAACTGTTTGGGTTCTGGAATGAGGTTGAAGGAGGATTCAGCCAAGGGCATCCAGGAGGCAAGATAAAGGGCAGGATGTTTGCAGCCACTGAGGAAGTAGGACACTGAAGGTCTTCCTGAGGTCAAGAGAGGAAATGCAGCAAGAGGGCACAGCCTAAAGGCCAGGTCAGCGGGTTCACAATGTCGCACCCCAGGGGACATTCCCACCCTAACGGGGATTGTGCTTCTAAAGATGTGGATATCCCTCTGCTTCATTCTACACTATAATTTGAGATGCCCCCACAATGGCTCATGTCTTGAGCTCCCAGTACAACCATGTTCAGGGATGGTTGAATCATGAGGGCTCTCCCTTCATCAAGGGATTAGCTCGCCACTGAACTCATGGCTTGATACACTATTAGGAAGTGTTAGAGACCAAGAGGCAAAGCTTATTGGAAGATATCAATCATTAGGACATACTTTTGAAAGGTGTATCTTGTCCCAGACCTCTTGCTCTCATTCTTTCTACTTCTTAGTCCCAGAAGGTGAATAGTGTTCCCCACAACACATTTCTGCCATGATGTACAGTCTATCCCTGGCTCAGAGATATTGGGTCAAATGCCTGTAAACAGAAGTACCAGAAAAGTATGAACCCAAATAAACCTTTCTTCCTCAAAGCTGATGTCCACAGGTGTTGTGTCACAGTAATAGAAAGCCAACACGGCTGTACTAATAGTGGTAAGTTAGTATAAACTATAAATCATGATTACGTTGTGTACTGAGTACTTTGCAACTGGTAAATTCTTCATGCCAGCTTCACTAGGCAGCCCATTAGGCAGTTTGCTTTTGGTTGCATGTAGGCAATTTAATCGATCAGGGTTCTTCTTTTTGCCATGTAACAATGGATGTGGCAGCAATGGGCAGTTCATTGTATGCGGCTGCTTGCAGAGCAGGCCTTAGCTCTATGGCATGCCTGGGCACCCTGCCTATTTCCAGGCAGGATGGAAGGTGAAAAGCAAAGCACATGTTAATTGACTCTGTCTCTCTGGGCATAACCCAACTGTTTGATACATACTGATACATATACTTCATTTGCCAGAACTGAGTCACATGACTTGCTGGTCTGGGAAATGAGTGTCTCCAATTAGAAACATCCCTGAACAAGACAAAAATCACAATATTGTTTGAAGGAAGGACAGCAGAGCCACTGAGGGGAAGCCAGCATTGATTGCAGAGGGTAGGCTTCCCTTTACAGATGGAAAAAGTGAGGCTGAGAAGATAGTATAATGATGAACCGATAAAACTTGGTGTGATTCCCCCACTGAAACAGAGGTGGCAGGTGTGCTGGGTGCCATACCTTTGTTATATATATCACTGCCATTGGTAGTGACACTCTACAGCAGTAGTTTTCAACCTGTGGATCATGAACCCTTGGGGCTGAATAAACCTTTCACAGGAGTTGCCTAAGACCATCCAAAACCACAGTTACTTGCATTACGATTCATAATAGTAGCAAAATTACAATTATGAAGTAGCAACAAAAAATTATGTTTGGGGATCATCACGACATGAGGATGATGTTGCAGCATTAGGAAGGTTAAAACCATGGGTCTACAGAAACAGATGTGAAAATGATACTTTGGCCCCATCTTTTGTAACAACGACAAATATTCATCCATTGTTTCCCTCCCTAGAGTGAAGTCAGCAAACCCACCTGTGTTGTGTATGGTAGTAAAGTCATAGTTACGGGAATAGCATCGGCTTTATCACATGTTCTGACATTTCTGAAGAAGTGCTAGGTTTCCCCTTTCTCTAGGATTAAGAGGGAGATCTTAGCTGAAGTTTAGAGTAAGACGTGACAATCACTTCAATTCTGGATTTAGGATCAGGCATTTGACATGCACACTGTTTCTATATTGATAGGAGACTGTATCCTATCAAAGGGCAATGTGGTTTCAGAGTTTCCAACTATTTATGGTATATGGAAGGGTGAGGGGGAGGGATGGAGGGAAGGAAGGAAGGAGGGAGGGAGGGAGAGAGAGAGAGAAGTGAAAGAAAGCATACCAGCTTCTATTTCCTCTCTTCTCATGAAAGATACCCGAAGCAAGATCCCACAAAGTCTCCTCCCAGTTTCATGTGGGTAGATGGAAATAGGAACCAAACCTGTTCTGCCAGCTTCAGGCCATTGGGCTGGCACAGTCGAGCTGTGGGCTCAACTCCAATTCCTTGTCTTGATCTAAGACCTTGTCTCCTTGGTAACCATCAATAATGACAGATCCACAAGTACTTTCAAAGTCACACTTCTGCCATCGCCTCCAGAGCATAGAGTATATAGATATGCTGCTGCCCTCCTTATTAGGGCACCATATAGGTTCATTGAGCTGAGACATTTGAGGATCATGTATACATAAGTGTAGATTTATCAATGTTCTATAAAATAAAATAATTTCCTTCTTAGTTAAAGGATTGTTTTATTTTAGACAGAATCTCTTATAGACAAAGCCAGCCTCAAACTCCTGATCCTTCCACCTCTACCTCCCAAATGCTGGGGTTACAGGTGGACACCACCACACCAGCTAAGGATGGAACCTGGAGCTTCATGCCTGCTGGCTTAGCACTTTTCCAATGGAACCATATCCTTAGTCTATCAGATGATTCTTAGTTATGCTTTAGAGGTGCAAGTAAGCCTATGAGAATGACAGAAAATATGATGATGCTAAAGACACCTGGAAAAATAAAAGAAAATTTCAATCCAGAATTAGAACTACTTCTCCCCTCAGTTTATAATGTTGGTGTCCATAGTGATCAGGCTGGTCAGGTGGGTACAAAAAAATCCTTTCACTTGGTGTCTTCTGTGAAATTTTTCAAAGTTGCATTTGATTGAGTTTAGTTTTGACCATTATATCCTTCCATTTGCTGAACAGACCATGTAGAAGAGATATTTCTTGTCTCTGGTTTGGTCTTTGTGGACACATGGGTAGCGAACATTTGTATGTTTATAAAGACCAGTTTATTTCACCTGGTGTGAACTTGACATTTCACTTCTCATATAAATAAATTACAAACAGAGAAGTAGTCATTTAACCCCGTGCCAACCACAGTAGCTAGATACAAGGACAGGGTCTACAAGTTTCCAAATGAGCCTGGTTTTGTAGGAATAAAGACCTGCCTTCAGAAACACAGGGCTAAAATGGTTCAAGGAAATGACAAAGGACAAAGGTATTTTTCAGTTCATATTCATGACCTCAATTGTGGTTCACTATAATAGTAATGAGACCTTTTTGACATTTTGGTTTTACCAAATGAGTGTAGGCTGGAAGCTGATGTTCCTGATTCTAATGTCTTGGCCCTCTTCCTCTCTCCCTCCCCTTGCTTCTCCATTTCAGCACACACAAACTTACTATTGTACATTTTTATACAAACAACCTAACCTTTCTGAGATTTTTTTCTAATCTGTAAACTATTGATCCTAGTTTTCTCCCAGAGATTGACCTGTGAGTATGTTTTGCAGTATCTGGAATAGAGTTCACGGACAGTAACCATCAGTGCCCTCCCCATATTCCTCCTCCTCTCCTTAGGCCTGACTTTGTGCTTCAAGGGTTTCCGTGATCCCATGTCATTGCCATGAAATTTTTCACATTGTTTAAACAAGAGCATCACACTCCCATTTCACTCTGTGTCCTTTGGCTTCTGTGATGAGTCGACTTATCCTTTTTATTCCTTCTCCCTGTTTTTCAACCTTTCCATAGGCTGGATAGTCTTTTGATCGCCTATGCCAGTCCCGCCAGTGGGTGGCCTGGCAGGTACTCTGTTTCTAAGAGTGAGTTTGCAGCGGCTAAACTCTATTTTCTTTGCTATTACTCACTTCTTGCATGCTGTTGACACCAGGATTTTGTTTAAGGAGTGTGTGGATTGATTAAGAAGGAGAGAGGACTCAGTAGTTAAGAGCACTTGTTTCTCTTGGGGAGGATCTGGCTATGGTTCCCATCACTCACAACTCAGAATGTCAAGGCATGGTTGTATTTTATTTCCATGTTTTAACTCTTGATTTTCCCCCACAATGGCCAAAATCGGGTTTTATAAGATAAGGTCTGAGCTCAGAAAATTCAGGGTCTTCCTTTTAAAAAAAAAAAAAAAAAAAAAAAATCCTGCCTTAAAACACACCATGAACTGAAGTGTGAATGTAGTGTTTTACTGTGTTCATAAATGGAAAGATAAGCCTGTCTTTTCCCTAGATGTATCAAGAGCATTACTTGTTATACAAGGCTCATTCCATTTGACAGGTCACCAAAATAATGTTCACTGACAGAATTACATGCTAGCTGGCACTTGTGAATTATGTGAGGTAACCATGTATATCCCCACTAAGTGATAATCTTTTCAATATTATCTTCTCATCAGTTTTTGGATGGCTGCAGAGCACTATCTTCTTTTGCAGAGTGCTCAGTAACTGTGAATGGAGATGTTTTTGCCATGTTCCCACACAACAGGCCAGACAAAACCAGAGAGTTATGAAAGGGTGTCAGATAGGTGACCTACCTGCTTGTTAGTACACTGGGACCTCTTCAAACTACTGATGGAGAAACAGCCTAGGGGAATTAAAATGTTACAAATGAAGGAAGTTAAAAACATTCTAAAGAAGTATTATAGGAAGACTAGAATACAGGATGCTCAGATTTAAGTCCCAAGCTTACTTCACTACAGGGGGAGACATTTGTGTTTGTGGGGTAGGTATTTAAGGTAAAGAGATTCTTGGACAGTGGAGAGGAATTTTGTTCTGTTGGCTTCATCCATTAAAGTGGAGAATGATGGCAAGGTCAATGCCAGATTAATTTTGCCTTGTGAAGACTCCACTGTTTGGAAACAGAAAGTCAACAGGCAGAATTAGGATGATCGTATTTCATGGAGATGCAATTTATGATTTATTATACTATCCCATTAATTTTCACAAGACATAAGTCACTTCAAGGCTTCAAAATGGGATTATTTTGTCTTTCTAAATGAATAAAAGAAGTATTTTTTTTCTAAATTAAGTGGCTAGCATAGATTCCTTGATTATAGCTTTAACTGTTTATTTGTTCTCTGTTCCTGGTTTTAGTAAATATTGCTTTAGACTCAATCCCAGTTCAAGATAAGAAAACTCTGACCCAAAGCACTGAGTCCTGTTTTCCTAGATGACCTAGCATGACTACAAAATTAACTGAGTGTCCTTCTGGAGGCTGGCTGTCCTAAAAGATATGTAAATGGCAAAAAGACTAAGAAGGGTAATGTCAATTTTTTGGGAGGTCTCTCCATCACATCCCACTGAGCAGATGGCCAGGCCACAAGGTATTAGCTCTGGCTGTACCACTCTTCTCTGGGGATTAAGACAGAGACCTCTAGGGCCCAGGTTCATTTCCCAGCACCCACATGGAAGTTTATACCTATCCATAACTCCACTTGCAGGGAATGTGACACCTTCACACCAATGCACATGAAATAAAGTTAAATAAGTAATTTTTTAAAAAAAAGAAAATAAAACTGGGCAAGGAGGACCATGCTGAGCAAGACATGGCGATTTGAGTCCCACAAACTGGCATGGCTCTAAGAGTAATAAGTATCTATACCTGTGGCCCAGTGGAGTGTGACAGGGACAGCCTTAGGTAGTCAGCTAAGGTTCTGGATGGAGAGGCCATATCAAGATGACATGGAGTCAAGAGACAAGGAGGAAGACAGCATCATCAGAGATGCCACAAAGAGGGAAGATATGAACAAACTTTGCCTAATGTTGTCTTGCCTTGGAAGGTAGAGGGTTGTGAGAAGATGTGATCCCACTTCTGAGGGACTTGTCAAATGGAGAACAGGGGGTTCTGTTCCAACCATCTGGGGTTGGACTGTTGAGGATAGCTACTGGGAAATGCTATAGCAGTTAGGGAGTAGGACATTAAATCAATACAGTGAGGATGGAGAGGATGGAAAGATGGCTGGGCAGTTGCACAGATGCTGTTCTTGCAGAGGACCTGAGCTCTGTCCTTTGCACCATGTAGGAGCCTCACAAGTGCCTGTAATTCCAGCTTCAGAGGAGCCCATGCCTCTTAGCAGGCACTGGCACTCAAAGGCACAGACATACCCACAGACACATAACTTTAAAACTTTAAATCTTTAAATTAAGGGGAGGACACACAAGCAAGCTCTGCTCTTCTCAAAGACAAGATTTATTTGACAACATACTCAGCAGCTTTTTAGTCGTAGGTGTTAAGACCAGACTTTAACAGTTAGGCTGAATGAACCTAGGCATATTTACCTAGCATTCTCTTGCTCTTCAATGGAAGCGGAAAGGGAGGGCAGAAAAGATGAGAGGGAGCAGTTTCCAAAGCCTCTGAGATTAGTCACTACTCCACAATCTAAATCACATAATTCTTCCATTTAGGCTTGGAAAGAGCCAACATTCCACCTGTGCTTTTGTACAATATTTTCCTACAGACACTGGCTTTGTCCACCCAAACAAAAGGCGTAAGGTTTCTGGCCAAAACAATAGATGATAAATCTTTCCTAAGCACATGCATGATAGAGTCTCTCCAAACAATGCTGACGCACTGTCCAGAGTTGGTTTACATGCCTTGCAACTGTTACCTTTACACAGGTTCATCAATGTTAAAGCAGAAAGTGCTGAATGTTATCTGGTCCACCAAACTTCTATTTTAATAAGAACTATGACCTCTGAGCATGGTGCTTGGTCCAGTCTTGCCTTTCATTGTGCATGGATCTAAATGCAAAAACTTTAAGAGTTAAGTTAGCATTAATCAACAGAGACTCTATGCTCCCGTTTCCACTGCTAAGGTATGTAACTGCCACCAGTCTTTGACCAGCATAGGAAATGTACCTCTCCCCCAGCATCTTCAGGTGTTTCAATGGAAATGAACCAGTTGCCGCTTGGAAAAAACTGTTGAAACTGTTGAAAGGCATTCAGAGAACCCTACACCTCTTTCTAGCTGGTGACATTCCAGGTCTCCTATCAGGTTGCCAACAGTCTGCTTTTTAGATTAGTTTGGCTATCATGTACTTCTTTTTAAGGTCATAGAAGCTGAAGGATTGGAAAAGCAAATAGAAAGGGGAGAAACAGCCCATATTTTCTTCAGCTTAGCGATAAGCAGGAAACTGAAAGAACGTGTTTTTAACAATGAGATCTCTGTAATAATAATGAATAGAAATGCAACAGAGTGGCACTGGCCGGGGTCCTGGCTGACAAACATCCTGAAGGTTCTGCTGTGGGTGGCTCCCTTTCCTCAACTGTGCCCTGGGGCGGTGGGCAGTGAAGCTGATATCACTATGGCAACATGATGCTTTTATGTATTTTAAAAATGTTTCTAAATACACACATTATCTCTGAGAGAAGCATCCTCTCAATATACAGGCATGTTTTACATCTTGGGAGATAGGCTGAAAACTAGCGCATACATCCTCATTATCACCTCCAGTGTGATTCCCTGTCATCCCCACCCCTGAGTACAACCTTGTAACTTGTGTACTTGGCCCTGATTGTCTTCAGATAATGCTGTCTCTAACACTGGCAGTCAATGAACTTTAGGGAAAGTTACTGGTCTTTTCTGGGCATTGTTTCCTCTGTCTGCCAAGGGCATAAGAGGAAGTAGGTCACCTGTGGGGCTCCTGCCAGAGCATTCAACAGTCAAAATGAGTCAACTGTATGTGTTAACCCACTGTCCTGCTCCCTTCAAATACAGGTCTCTATCCTGATAGAAATAAGACTTTACAGAAATGTCCCCTAGAGTCAGGCTGTAAGTGTGTGGGAATGGGGTAGATGATAACAGAAAGTAAGTTTAAAAGGGGTGAGTAGAAGTGTGAACTTACAAAAAATTCTGAGGTCCTTGTTTGTAGGGGCAGTCAGTTGTTCAGATGATAGGTGATAACACAACAGTTACAACCACAGACCCCCTCCGACCCTCTGCAGGGCTGTTCCTGAGATGAGGATGTGAGGCATGAGGCATGGGGCAGCCATGGGCTCTGCTGGTGCAGGCTGGGACCCTGATCTGGAAACATGTCACTAGATGTTCCCAAGATGGTTCCAAAAGAAAAGATCGAATTGAGCATTTGAATTTAAATGCCTGAGATTAAGTGTTCAATCACCAAGGAAAGCAGCCCAAAGTGTACTGATTGTGGTAAAGTGTGATAAGAACATATTTACACAGATCATTTCTGGGATATTAGCTAGCAGTTTGGGAAGTGGGACTCTGTGGAGAGAACAAGGGAGGACAGAGACTTGTTGTTTACTACATTATTATTCATTATTAATGAATGTCAATTTCATTTTCTAAGGGTTGTCAACATGCATGCTGACTGACCTGTGAATTGTGGCATGTGGTATATGGACCTCTTTCCAACCAGTAAGTAATGGGGACATTCTTAGTCATTCCTAAGTCACACTTGTCCTGTGAAAGAATATGTCCCTTGACAGGGAGAAGGCACATGTAGCAGTGGGATAGACCAACCCAGGAGTCTGGCTCCATAGCTAAAGTGAAATTATGTAGCACTGAGCATTTTAGTCCTGGATCCTGTTTTTCTCAGCAAAGTCTGCAAATGATACCCACTTTGTGGATTCGTTATAGGATGGGACCAGATAACAGGATTGATATCATAAAGAAAACAAATCATGACAAATGCTGACCAGAATGTGGGGAAAGGAGAACCTCTCTTCACTGCTGGTGACAATATAAACCAATGTAGCCACTATGGAAATCACTATGCACTTCTCTCAGGAAAGCTAAAAATAAAAATACCATAAAATCCACCTATACCAATCCTAAACATATATTGTTAATCCTAAAGACAGGAGGAGAGAGACCACCAACACAAATCACCCTAGCCAAATTAATTAATTAATTAATAAAGCAAACATTTTTTTAAAAATTTGTGTACATGGGCTGCCTCCCTACTAAGACAGGGTCCCAGGGTCAGCATTGGGTATGAGCTCAGGGATAGGGGTTTCCCTACTCTGGCAGGCAAAATAGGTGGGGTTAGAGGAGTAGAACATAACAGGTGGTCAAAACAAGGCAGTCAGAACAGGTAGTCATAGGTGTTCATAAAGCTTTTTAAAACAAAAGTAGGGCTGCAAGATGATTGTAAACAACTTTTTGAAACAAAGACATGATTGCCATTCCTGGAACAGGCAGTACAAATCATTTGTAGTTAAGGTTACAGGTGGGGCATAACCCAATCCTTGAAAAACAGAGATTTAACCATAAACAAGAATGAACTCAGTTTTTTTTGTTTTGTTTTTGTTTTTGTTTTTTTATAAGATGGCCTTTAATCCTAAAATAGAGGCAGGCTGGCTCTTCAATACCCAAAGGACTCCAATATCTAGCGCAGAAATATTTGCACACACATATTTGTTGCTGCACTATTCACACTAGCCAGGGAATAGACCTGGCCTACATGTCCATCAACAGATGAATGGATATACAGAACATATATAAAGAATTCCATATACAGAACAGAATTTTGTACAACCATGAAGAAAAGTGAAATCTTGACATTTGCAATAAAATGAATGCATCTGAAAACAATTGTGCTAAGTGAAATAAGCCAGACTCAGAAAGATAAATAAAATGTTTCCCTCATAAATGGGACAAAGCTTTGAAACTTTGAAAGTGTGTGTGTGTGTGTGTGTGTGTGTGTGTGTGTGTGTGTGTGTGTGTGTGATGTATTTGAACTTAAAACGGTTTGGATAAATGTTCAATAATCTAGAAAGGGATGAGGGCAGAGGAAGAGGTTATAAGGAAGGTGAGAAATAAAAACACAATGAAATGGTTTGTATTAAGAAAGCAGAAGTTAGGATTAATTGAAGGAAGAAAGGGAACCAGCTGGCAGGGACAGCAGTGTGGGAGGGGACAAGGGGACCAGTAAGAAGTGTGAAGATGTCAAGATGAAGCCATCACTTTGTGTCCTAATTTTAAAAGTTAGTTACAAATATGAAAAAAAGAATCATAACAGCAATGGCAGCAATTTTTATGCCCTAGATACACAGAGAGTACACTATCTACATTATCCAGCCCAATACTCTGGTTCTGCCCAACACCAAAACTAAAAGGGATCCATTGGTAGGCTGATTGATTTCACAGACACTTACATATATTTGCCACATGCCAGGTACTCTTCCAAATGCCATAATAAACAGTAACTTGTTTAACTCGTAAGAATCCTAAGAGGTATGGCCTGAGGGTTATTACCCCCATTTTACAAATGAGAGATCTGAGCAACATAGAAGTCAAAAGATTTGCCCAGATCACAAAGCCATGGAGGAGTGAAGGCAGAATTCCAGTCCATGAAATGAGGACAATCACTCTTATACAGAATCTGCCTCTGGAAAATTGGAAATATAGCCCAGCATCTTTCAAACAATTGGCTTTCTGGGGAGCAATGTGTTGAGTGTATATGACAGAGATGCTTCTTCCCTCCTGTCCATGGCTCTGAGAAAAAAAATAAGAACTAGATCATCCTTTGGTTTCTGAAAGAGGTAATGAACGATCAGCCCCAGAAGCTACAGAAAAACTCCAGAGTCTCAGCACACAGGGCTGTCATTGATTACGTTCTACTGCTTCTCTACAGCCTCAGACAAACTAGGAAGACTTCAGCTGTGTTTGGTAATTGCCAGGTGCACTAAGAGAAAGAGGAACATCCACTTCTATTGCCCAGGATGAAGGAAGAGGCAGGACAAATAGTGACTGCATAGGTGAATAGGTGTGGTTGAAGAGCTGGCCATGGGTAGTAAAACCTAAGGTAGAACTTGGAAATATCAGCAAACAACCTATGCCACATGGTCAGAAGGCAAATAGTGAAGAGGGGGAGTGTGGAGTAATAATCTCAACTTCTCACTTGAGAAAGAAAATTCTAGAATAGCCTGGAAGACCAACTAGTAGGCTGCAACACTGGGTATAAGTGGCTGAGTAGAAAACCACTAGTGTGTCCAGGTGAGAGATGATAAGAAGAAATAAGAAATGGTCAGTGGAGAGGAGATCAAGCCATATGTGGTCATAGGCAAACTGACTTTCTGGTGGAAGGAAGTAGATGAAGTTAAGAGGGCCCCAAGATTTGGTTTCTGTTGGGATGACAGAGGGGAGGATGACATTGTCATCCAGCAGAGAGAGCAGAGTAGCAAGCTTCAGCTAGGTGTATGGGAGCATCTATAGATGTACTTTGTTGTGTGCACATGGAGATGCAGATTTGGGAGTTATCAGTCTGAAAGGACCACCTCAACCTCAAGGTTCAGGTGAAATTACCCATGGAAATGTAAAGAATGAGTCAGGTATACAGGACCATCGAGAGCAAATCTCAACCAAACCCAGAGGAAGAAGCCAGAAGGTCCCCTGGAAGGGTCTAGCAAAGCTTCCTGGAAGACCTGTCTGGCAATCAGCACATACATATCAAGCTTGACTCCATAAAGAGTGCACTGACCCAGGCAAGAACCTTGCCTCCATAAGAATCGTTGAGAGAGTCCATGAGATGACAGTGCATCTCCCTGCACCTGGCCCCTGGCCCTCCCCAACTGGCCCCAGTCCTTAAGGACTGTATCCTGCTTGATCATTCCCTCATCAATGCAGGCTGCTGTTTCTAAAAGTCACAAGGGCTGGAAGTAGAGCTTAGTGTTAAGGCTCCTTGCAGGAGGGAGTTTCCCTCATGGTTGCATCCAGTCCTAGCAGATATCAAAGCATAACACCACTGCTTAAAGTGGTTTGGTTTCCACACATGAATTGGAGAGAGGGAGAGCACAAGTTCAGTTTCTCCTAAGGGTTCCCATGCTACCTCTCACACCAGCTGATTTTGCATCTTTCATCAATGTAGGGCCCTTTGTTACTTTGTTCAAACATAGCCTGGCACATGTTCCTTCCCAAGTTCCAAAGGACTAAGCTCCAAAAAACTAGGAAGGATTTTCTGAGCTGTGTCTTAGATTTGGGGCCACAATTGAGACTAAAAATGAGATGTTCAGTGTATAATTTGAAAGCAGGGAGGCGAGGAATAAAGAGAAAACAGGAAAAAAATTGGAGGGAACTCAACAAAGAACACAAATCAGCAAGGAGTACAAAAGTCATCTTCAAGAAGACTGCAAAATCCAAGAGCTGCAGATACCTAGATGAAAAGGGAAGATGAAAGTGTGAATTGAAGATGATTCTCAAAGTGCTAGATGCCACACAAGTGGCACAACAGGCCCAGTGGACACAGGATTGTGGAAGTCTCTGGAAGCTTGCTAAATAGGCAATGCAGCCACATGATGAATGTGGAAGTCTTACAGTTATAAGGCAGTAAGAAAGCTCACTCCATAAATATAGTGATGCCAATCAATTACTTAGAAGGCATTTTCAATGACACATTTGCTTCCATTGCTCTTTGCCCATGAAGCATTTGAAAAGTATGCTCTCCTAGAGTCTTAGCTCCTGGGGGATGCCTGCCCACTCTTTCTTGTATGGCCTTAGTCAAGATGAGCTTCAAGACCCAGAAGAGAAGGACCACAAGAAGATCCTATCTTTCCTCCTCTGGTATCCACACTCTTTTTCATGTAACAAGACCAATCGCTAACCTAGATGTGCTGAATTTGACTGGGAAATTCTGTCATGCTTTTGCGAATCCTTCATGAGGGTCCAGCATGTACTGAGAGTTGTACCTAGAATAAATGAATGTTCAAGAGTTCTCCAAGAAAAAGAAAATGGGTTACGTTAGCAGTCTGTGTCCAAGGGGTAAGTCCTCATGCCTCAGGAATAAGCTGTGTGGTACTCCAAGCAATCATCCTGGGATAAATTTGTTGAACAAGGATACTTCCATATGAGCTGAGGAGAAGTGGTGATGCCTGGCCAGTGTCAAGAGAAGCCTTGGGCTGTGGCTATGTCCCCTACAGATATAGCCACAGTAGACAATCCATTGTTGAGACTACTTCCAAGTAATTCTAGATTGTGTCAAGTTGATAATTAAAGCTAACCATCATACTATGCATTTTGGCATAGTTGCAGCTAATGCTGCAACTTTTCACTTGAATCTAAGCTCCAATTTTTACCTTCTTGGGAGTTATGACCTACTAACATGCATTCAGAATAAGGTCCAAGGATTGCTGGCCTATTCCAACCCAACTGTTGCTGTGCTTGGTACCCAACTTGTCATGTATCACTTTATAGCTGGATTCCTTCTTCATCCCTCTAAATGGGATGGGGATGCTGAAGAAATCTGTTGGACTGAGGTGTCCCAGGCAATGAAAAAATGTTTTGTTGTATGCCCCCAGACAGCAGCAACTGCCCCCCACACCCTGCTGCAACAAAATGTGTCCAGGTTTTTCAATGGCCCTGATGGAGCCCTTTAAGCCCTGGTGCTCCTACTTCTATTAGGTAATAGTTGTGACATCATTTCATCTAAGATAGTGGTTTTCAGCCTTCTTACTGCTGCAACCCTTTAGTTCCTTGTCTGATGACCCCAACCATAAAATTATTTCTTTGCTGCTTCCTAGATGTCATGTTGCTACTGTTATGAACTGTAATGTAAATGTCTGAGATGCAATCTCCAAAGGGGTCATGACCCACAGGTTGGGAACTACTAATCTAAGGAGCAGCTCAACCCTGGCTGGAAGGAAGATAGATAGGAAAATCCTTACCTCTTGCATTGCAATCCTCTCACCCTACAAGCTATTTTTGTGTCTTTTCCTTACAGAATATTGAAGTCTCTATCCCTGGCCTGCTGGTCCTGTTGATAATCTCATTAGGACTAATCCTGTTTACAGCCATTCCCTTGGCAGAAAAAATCTTGTCAGGACTGAACCTCTTTCCTTGCCACCCACAGTTCTGGTGGCTCCATTGTTCCTGGGGATCTGGCCTGGCTGTGGGTTAAGCTTTCACTGATAGGGTTTATCCTGTTTACAGGGTGTCTGCAGAAGGACCTCATCAAATACTTCCATCCCTTCCTTGAATAAATGGTTCCCTTTGATCTGTGCAGGGCAAAATAGTGTTTATCAAAAGCTTGGCTTCCTCTAGCTGATGTGGGGACATCCTGTCCCAGAATGCCTCCCCCAAAAATAACACTTTCTAAATTTCAGAATATCCACAGGTTCCTCTTTCTTCATAAGCATTTTTTTTTTCCTGCACACTGTCTCTTAGGGCAAGCAAAGGAAGGGTTGGGTTTTAGTACTTGAAGTTGGAGGTCACACGACGGGTTGCTGTCACTGCCAAACAAGAGGACAGGGATGATATAATGTAAACATTTGGAATCAGAACAATATCCACGATTTCACCCTGGCAAAGTAAAATTTCCTCGGGCATTGTCCATTTAAAATGACAAGTTATCTAACAAGGTGAGAGAAAGGTCATGGTTGTTACTCATCTGAGTAACAGGGCGGGCAGCAGCCAACTCAACGATGCGTGTGAGCACGTAAGACATTACCTGGTAAAGAGAAGCACTGTAAACCAAGTGTTTCCCAAAGTGTGTTCCTGGGGCAACAGTAAGTCCAGGCAATTCCTCAGAAATGTAGGTCCTCAGACCTTATACTAAGAACTGAATTGGAAACTCTGGAGTATTGGGCCAGGGTTGTTATAGCTAAGTAGTCAAGATATAGTCCCATCTACCATGGAGCCATTGTTTCCTCCATGAGGTATTCAAACAATTTGTAAATCTCTTTCTAAGAGAAAGTTTCCCCTCTGCTATCCCAGGCTTTAGACTTCCCTTCTCTACACATGAGATCCCTGGGAGGCATGCGTGGGTGGGTGGGGGAAGAGTCCAGTTTCTTGGAGTCCATTGTTTCAATGTTCTGATAACCAAATGAAGGGAAGGAGTGTCTGTTTAGAATATCTTCATTCCTGCCAGGCCAGTTACAATGAGACACAGTAAGATAGGTCTGCTTGACCAAGCCCTCTAGCTGATACTGATGCTCTTTCCCCACCAAAGAGAGAATGGCTCTGCTAACTAGCCCTGCTTCCATAGTCTCCAGACTCCCATAGCCCTCAGACCCCATAGTCCTCAGACCCCATAGCCCTCAGACCCTATAGCCCTCAGACCCCATAGTCCTCAGACTCCATAGTCCCCAGACTCCATAATACTCAGACCCCATAATCCTCAGCCCCATAGTCCTCAAACTCCATAGTCTTCAGACCCCATAATCCTCAGGCCCCATAGTCCTCAGACTCCATAGTCCTCAGACCCCATAGTCCTCAGACTCCATAGTCCTTAGATACCATGATCCTCAGACTCCATAGCCCTCAGACTCCATAGTCCTCAGACTCCATAGTCCTCAGACCCCATAGTCCTCAGACTCCATAGTCCTTAGATACCATGGTCCTCAGACTCCCATGGTCCTCAGACTTCATAGTCCCCAGACCCCATAGTCCTCCAGTTCCCATGGTCCTCAGACTCCCATGGTCTTCAGACTCCATAGTGCTCAGACCCCATGGTCCTCAGACCCTCATGGTCCTCATTCAGACCCCATTCTGAAGAAACAGGCTCTCTTGGTCTAACGTGGACTTCAGCATTGTGTGTGGGTAACAAGATGCCAAGGTGACTCAGAGGCAGGTGGTCAGAGACCAAGCTTGGGAAGCCCTGGCCTATTCAGAATATAGCAGAAATTTTCCATCTGACTTCAGTGCCCTTCTGGATTGACTCCCTCGCATGGCTGGGCTTGAGCAGGTACCCTAATTCGCTTCCCACTTGTTCTGTGAAGCAGGCTACTAAGGTTACCTATTGTGGCAGGTGATTCTTTTCGGGATTACTAGAAGGCTACGCTGGCCCCAGCCACTCCTCTCACAGTGGCATCTGAAACACATTGCTAACTCCTAACCTGGGCTGGGTGCTAGCCGATGGCCTGGAAGGCAAAGCTCTTTATCCCATGGCTTGTTCCTTGAACCACAATCCAGAACTCAGCTTGGTTTTCCCAGGAGTTTTGTTTTGCATAGCTGATGCATTCCAGTCATTGCTGGGATGTGTTTCCCTTCTCCTCTTTCCCTCCAGCCTCTGGACTGTGCCATATATACAGCCTGCCCCTGTAACTCACTCTAGTCCTTCTCCTCTCCCCAAATCTGCTGCATGGAACCAGGCTGCCTGAGACCCCCAGAAACACCAGATCATAGCTCAGAGAACTCAACCTGGCAGATGTGACCTTCTAGGTATGGTATGCTGGTCTTTGCTTCTGTTTGCCTTTGGGCTTCTATCTTTACTTCATGCCAGTTCTAAGCATCTCTCAGAGACTTAACAGTGGTTCTTTTTTTTTTTTTTTTTTTTTTTTTGTCACACAGAATAGTATTCTTTGTGAATTAAGTGTTATTAGGCAGCCCTGTTCTCTAGCCATTTCTTAGTCTCCTACAGAGATTGTCACCAGACTGACAGCTCAATAGTAATATGGGGAGAGGGTGGTCTGATGGGAGATGTCATTCTGTAAATATATTTCTCTTATTGGTTAATGAATAAACCACTGTTGGCCAATAGGAAAGCAAGATAGGAGGGACAAGGAGACTAGGAGGAGAGAGGAAGTGGTAGGGAGGAGATTCAAGATGGAGGATGGAGAGAGAACACCAGCCCCTCTCTCTGGTAAGATAAAACCACATGGAAATACTTAGATTAATAGAAACGGGTTAATATTTAAGATAGATATAACCAATAAGAAATTAGTAACTGGGCCAACAGCTGGGACCAGACTGGCAGGAAAAATTACTCCTAACAGTGGTCTATGTACAGTTTTACAGTCTGTGCAATGCACAGAGAGCTCAGGGGAGAAAACAATGGGAAGAGCACTCCATTATGCATTCTGCTCACAGGGTGAATGAGTGACTGTGCTGTGAACACCTGGAAGAAAAGCACACTATTTAGTTTTGTTTGGTTTTCCTCCCACAAATATTTATACAACTCTAAGTAATAATGTTAGGTTATCAGTTGAGACCAAATTACTGCATCTTGCTGTCATGTTACTGTTTGTGTAAATGTGTAAATTTTGAGTGCCTGAAAGTTTTTGATGGAAAAGAGTTAAGCCATTTGTGACTAATAGACTACTTAGAGCAGTTTTAGCCTTTAAAAAAGAGAAAGCATAGAAATATCTGCAAGTCCTCGTCTGCCCTTCCTTCCACCCCACCTCTATGTCCTCTAAGTATCCACAGCTTGCATTAGTGTGATACAGTCATTGCAGTTGACAAGTCAGTAGTAGGTAGGATACTGGAAATAATGACCACAGTACACGTTAGGATTCATCTTTGATGTACCTTCTGTGGGTTTAGATACATGTATGATAGCAGGTGTGCACCATTACTGAATCGCACAGAATAATTCAAACCCTAACGACCCCCTTGTTCCACTTAAGTCATCACCTCCTTCTTCTTCTCTCCTTCCCAGGCCCTGGCAGCCACTGGTCTTTGTACTGTCTCCATTGTTTTAAGAAAATTACACTTTCTGTTTTTTTTTTTTTTTTTAAAGAGCTTCTACCAGCCCAAATCTCAGGGATGCTTCTGCCTAGAGGGGCATCACTTTTAAAGATTTTCACAAAGTCTTACAGCAGATAGTCAAGGCCTTTATTCCTGGTCCAACCCAATTCAGGATCTTCCTAGGGATCAATTCACTGTAGCCCAAGTCTCTTACTCCCCTTTGCCAAGTACAGCCTTTTCTTGCTAAATATTGCAGTCCAAGTCTGAACTGCTTGGTACAACACCAGCTTAACGACTTACACATAACTATAGCTCTGAAGCTTGGAGGTTCAAGATCAAGGTACCAGGCAGGTTCAGTGTCTGGTAAGGAACCTGTTCCCAGGTTCATAGATGGACATCTCCCTCTGTCAAAAATTATAGAAAAGGGAATGGAGGCACTCTCTGAAGTTTCTTTTACCATGGAGCTAATCCTCCATCTCACTTATGTCATACCTCCCCTATGTCATACCATCACATGTTGGCAGTTAGGATTCCAACATGTGATCTGGAAGGCAACAGTCACCTTATGCACCCCATGCATGGGCTCGTCTGCTCCTCTTCTCTAAGGCCTCTCCTAGGTGACTTCCTTAAAGCCTGAGTCTTTTTAACATCTGTACAGTCCAGTGTAGCAGCCACTAGCTACACATGACTTAGATAACATAAACTGAATTGTTATCTATGTTCTATTTCATTGCAATGATTTTAAACTAAGTAGTTCATGTAGCATGCAAGTGCTCTATTGGACAATTCAAGTTTAATATTTTAACTATGCCACATCCCCAATGGTGTTAGAATTCATAAACTTTTCCCCAACCTTAATATTTGATCTCCTCCATCTCCCTCAAATCTTCCCTATTTAGAAAATACATGATTGTTTCCAACTCTACCATAAAAGCATTTCTCCATGTTTCATTTTTATACCAAATGGGCACATATACTATTCTTTCATACATGCTAATGTGTCTTATAAGATTTCTTTAATATGTGAGGCCAAAGTTACTTTTCAACACCTGTCTTATGTTCTCTTCTGTTGAACATTTCTATTCAAGATACTATATCACTAGTTATATAATTATGTTTGGTAATAAGGCTAAGGATAATTGGCTTCAGCATTTCATTTCAGATGGCTGAGGCACCATATTGACATACAAAAAGGATAGAAGACAGGGGGAAGCATAACAGAAAAAGAAATCCAGGTTTTCAACACAAGATTTGGCATGGGGTAGAGTAAAGGAGCTGTGACTTTTAACTCCAGCTGGAGGTAATTCTAAATACGCCCACCCTTGGCCAACTGATGTGGGTCATGCTACTTAATCATTCAGGGGCTCACCTTTAGAATTCATAAAATGCAAAGTTCTGGCAATACACATATATTAAATCAACTTTGGAACTCTCCTGGGGTCAAAGGTAGTCTTAAAAAGAATGAGGTAAAAAAAAAAAAAACTAGTTAAAACAAACTTTGGTCACACAAAATAGCTCACATAATCCCACCCACGTTCACCACCCCTTTTTCCTGCCTAGCAGTGTTTGTGAGGAACACAGCAACTTTCCTGAGCCTAAGACCAAAACAATATTTTAAGAAGCAGTAACATCCAGTTTAGAGTGAGTCATGGCTCCTGACTCTGGTGGCTACCCTGACCACAGACATTGGTGAAGAGTCTATAGGGTGCCCTAGAAACATCTGCACAAACCTTTTATTTCCAAAGCTTTGAACAGAAATAAACACAGTTGGTAAGCCAAGCTCTCCATTCCACAGAGCAAATGAGAAGTTAAAGCATAACTCAAGTTCACAGCCTGAGTCCACAGCCTAGGCTGCCTGGTTCTGGCTGGCATGTCTATGCTGTCAGTCAGCTCTCTGACTTACACAAAGCATAGGGAACCTATGCACAGGAGAAGTATGAGCTGAGCTAAAGGAGACAGAATTCTGAAACTTTTACTATGCTGCTGACTGCCACTTTTTATCTAAATGATTTACTAAGAGCAGCTGAATGTGACAGCCAAACTGAAATAACTGATTCCTGACTTTGGGAGGTTTGAGTGACTGTCACCCATTGCATCCTCAAGGGTTTGCCTTTCTCTCTCTAAGACTTGATCCTCCTTCCCCTGTGTAAAATAAGAGCAGTGTTATTATGAAGATCAAACAAATCTAGAACAGGTTCCCACCCACTCCACATATACTGAGGTGGGGTTGGGGGTGGGGGTGCTGTAATCTTCAGAGGCCCCGAAGGTTAAACACTTATTTATCTCCATCACCTTTCAAGGACTGTCTGTCTTTGATAGAGTAGAGATTCCCACATAAACAGGAATACTTCAGCATTATTTACAGCATTGCACCCCTGTCCTCGAAGGGTCTGGCACAGTATAGGGATACAGCAGAAACCTCTGGATGACACATAAGAAACATTTACACTACTGAGTTTGGCTCCTTCAACATATAACTTTCCTCCATGCCCAACTTCCCTCTTTCATAAAAAGGTGACACCCAGTTGTTTTTGCAATGGCTCGTGGGTCTCTGGAACACAAGGAGAATTTGTTCTAATTATTGTTTAAGTTATTACTTCATTCAAAGTAAGGGGCTTCTTCTTCGTGTCATGTTCACGCAGACTTTGTTCTTATTCACAGCTCCTTCTCCACCATCCTCTGCTGTTCTCCCGAATCCCTTCTACCAGTCTCCTTCCTCCCTTTAAGATGCCTCCTTCCCACTTTTGTATTTACTAATTACACATGCAACAGCAGTTAGTGTTTAGAATACACAAAGAACTGCAAGCTAGACAACAAACAAGTCAATAAAATGACTAACTAGACAACTGTCAAAAGTAGGAGCACAAATGGCCAAAAAGACTTGAGAATTGCTCAGGATCCTAAGACAATAGGGAAATGCAAATGGAAACTGCCTTGAAATTCTATCTTACTCCAGTCAGAATAGCTGTCACCAAGAAAAAAGAAATAGCCAACAAATGCTGGGGAGGATGTAGTAAAAGAGGAACCCTTATTCATTGCTGGTGGGAATGTGCTGTTGTAGATAAAAATGAAATCAATACGGAAGTTCCTCGACCAAAGTCCTTAAAAAATCAGAACTGTCATACGGTCCACCTGTACCATTCCTGGTTACATACCCGAAGAACTCTAAATCCTATCACAGACACATTGTGCATTCATGTTTATTATTAATAGTCGTTATTAATTAATAATACTTGCTGAAGTATTCACAGTAGCACAAAAAAGAAACAAGCCTATGTGTCCACCAACAGATGAATGAATAAAGAAAACATGGTACATATACACAGAGGAATTTTATACAACCATAAAGAAAAATAAAATCTCGACACATGCAGGAAAATAGATGCAACTGGAGGCCATTATGTTAGACGAAATAAGCAAGAGACACAAAGACAAATATTGCATGTTTTCTATGCAGAACCTGGATTGAAATGTTCGTGCATGCATGTATGTGTGGGTGAATGTGCGTGCGTGTGTGCGCGCGCCTGCGTGCGTGTGTTTGGGTATGCTTACATTATGAAACTAGAAAGGGGATCTTGACAGGGAAGAAGGGATCCTAAGGGTGGGGTGGGAGAAAGGATAATGAGATATGTGTGGTATTTTGAGCTGTTTTCTCTTCTCCCTCATCCCTCTGTTAGCTTGTCATACTTCCCCTCTTGCCAGTGTGATCCTTTCCACACTCTGTCCAGTCTTCCCCCAAACTTCCACAGTCCATAAGTTCCCTGCAAGATCTGCCTCAGTGCCACACAGTCAAAGGAGGAAATCTGTTCTCATGTGTAAATAATTCATAAACAGAAAACAGTTGTCTGAAACCCATCCTTGTATCCTGAGTACAGGAAGAGAAAAAAAAATCATCAGAAGTCTTTCAGGCTAACTCTAGATCCTGCACATGTACAAAGTCACCTCTGGTAAATTAATGGGTGAATTGTGTCACTAAAAATCACCAATGAGAAATCATTAGTATGAGTGCTACTATCTTCTGGCCTTGTGAGAATTTGATGAGGTAAATATTAAAGGAACCAGTTAAAACAATTTCTAAACCTTGAAAAGTATCAGTCCCTCTGCTCCTATCATGACAGTTACACATCATTGTTGATGTAATTTTGTATCACCTAAGACACAGTCTTCTGGGCATATCTTGTAAGGAGTTTCCAGAGAAGTTTAACAGATGAAGGCATCCTGTACCAAGGTGGTACTACCCCAGCTATAGTGCTGGATGGGGGATGGGGGAAGGAGGGGAGGTGAGAAGAGGGGAGGGCAAAGGAAGGGAGGGCAAAGGAAGGGAGTAGAGAGAAGAGGAGAAGAGAAGAGAGGGGAGGGGAGGGGAGGAGAGGAGAGGAGAGGAGAGGAGAAGAGAGGGAAGCAGAGAAGAGGAGAGGATAAGAGAGGAGAGGGGAGCAGAGGAGAGGAGGGGAGGGAAGAGGAGGGGGAGAGGAGAGGAGAGGACAGCTGAGCACCAGTGTCCATCTCTCTCTGCTTCCTGACTGCAGATATGATGCGGTCTTGAACCCCCTGCTGCCATGCCTACCCATACTCTCAAACCATGAAGCAAAAGAATATCTTCTCTTCTTAATTCGATAGTGTGGGGCATTTGTCACTGCACCAAGAAAAGGCACCAAAACATCTCTTCTCAAAACTTGGTCCATTCCAGGTTCCAAAGTGATCTATCTAAGAGATTTAGCAAGGGACTTTTCCTGTCTCTGCAGACTCCCTTATGAACTGATGGGTCTGCCTCCCTCTTGGGAACGCTGCAGAAGAAAGAGGAACCCTATCTCTTTGGCTCTCTTCCCTCTCCTCTCCTGCACTCTTTGCCTCTGATCCCTAGATATGCCTACTCTAACATGTGAATTAAATTTTATAGAGCTGTGATTCTACTTAAGTATTTGTCATATACTACTCTTTAACGGAATAAGGTTGTGAAATCTTATGCTTAACCCTGGCCTCACTTTTTAAAAATTTAATAATACCATACTTGAATTTTATAGCATTTTCAGGAACAGATTTTTTTTTTTTTGGTCTTTTGAAATTAAATAATTTGTCATTTATTTGTGAACTGACTGTTGTAAAATTGAATTATCTTTAACGTGCAGAATTACTTTAACCCATTTAATTGTTTTACAGTTAAAAAACAGTCACTATATCCATATAATTCTTTGAAATATAATGAAATGCATTGCTGTTCCTTAAACATGATCTAACAAGATTAAAAGCTAACCTCTTTTTTAAAAAAAGTGAGAGAAGAAGTTAACACTACAGTCAACATTCCAAAGAACACAATTTCAAAACTGAAATCAAGTTCGGGGGTCCCTCAATGATAGATAACATCCTATCCTGTGGACAGACCATACAAATGCATTAGAAATGGTAGTTAGAGGGCTTCAAAAGCAAACAAAGAGCTCAGAGCACTTTGCAGTGCTTTTTTTTTAGGGGAGTGGGGGAGTTCTGATGTTTTTAAAATAGTTTCCCAGAGTAGCCCTGGTCATTCCAAACTTGCTTTGTAGACCAGGCTGTCCTCAAACTGCTGGCTCCTGAGTGCTGGGATCGAGGGTGTGCCTCCCCCGACTTTTGCAGTGCTTTTTAAAGGAAAACTGTCAAGTTCTCATCGTAAGATCCCAGTGTGTCTCTTCTGTTGGGAGTGACTCTTTTCTGAGTGTCAAAAGGATGAGATCCAGACTGGCCAGATGATTCAGCATGGAAAGGCATTTTCTGACAATTCTGATAAGTGAAATTTGATGCTCAGGCCCTGCACTGCAGAAGAAAAGGTCCAATTCCCAAAATTTGCCCTCCAACTTCCACACATGCACCAAGGCATGACCCCCTCACAACAAATACACACAATACAAAAATGTAATGATTTTTAAAGGACAAGGTCTAAGAGCTGCTTTATTATAACATCTAAAGGATCTAAAGTCACACAAGAATATAGATCTTCTGCTAAAGTTTGTTTCTTGCTCTCTTAAATCTGAGTAAAATTAGATATCTCAGTAAAACCTATAGCCAGATGTAGAAAACATAAAAAAAAAAATAGCAGAGGAGAGAAATGGGGTTTAGTTGGAACCGAAAAATGAATTTCCTTTCTCGGACACATTAACTTTTATGGGGCTTTTTAATAGTGAGGTAGGCAACCACTCCCGGGAATACACCCAAGGGAATCTAGGTCAGAATGTTAGAGATAGCACCACAGCTATGCTCGCTGTGGCCCAGTAGACAGTGGGCAAGTTAGAAAGTTAGCCCAGATGAAAACACATGGCATATTCACACAACTCAGCTGTGAGGAAGGATAAATTTGCCATTTGCAGGAAAGTGGATGGAATTGGAGATCCTGTTAGCTGAGATAAGCCACACTCAGAAAGACAAAGAGCATATTTTCTCTCATTTACGTGTCCTAGATTTTATATAAATACATAAAAGCATTGCACACATGAGCATGCACACGTGACATGGAAACTGAATTGGGACTGAGGCTAGGAAGGGGACTAGTAAAGCGGTAATCAAAAAAGGGAAGGACATGGGATAGACATGGTCAAAACACATATGCCTATATGAAAATGTCTTTCTGAAAGCCATCTCTGTGTACAGTGGGTATATGTCAGTTACCATAAGAGTGTTTAAACCATGGAGAATGATGGTACCATCTTAGATCACCCCCAAGAAAAGAGTTTTCTCCATATTAAGGTTTTTTTCCTTCAAGTTCCTTCTGTTTGTCAATGTCTTTTTAATTTCCTTTTGCTGGGAGCAGGGACCCAATCAGAGGAAACTGCTTACTTGGGAAGCCTTGACAATTTCCCTTCCAGGAAAAAGATTCTTGCCCTCCAGCCTAGAACTTTATACCTGGGTAACTTTGGACTAGTGCCCTGTTCCCCGAACCTCAGTCTACTCATCCATACCCAGATGCTGGCATCCGGTTAACACTGTCAGCATTCAACCAGGTAATAGGGATTTCTTACCCAGACAGCTTCCCTTAAAACCCTTACTTGCAAGAAAATGTCACTTTTATACAATATTGCTTTAGATGAAAAGTAAAGTGAATCTTGGGACATTTGCAAATGGGTCAGAAATACAGATTTTCTCAGATGGAGAGAGAGCTCAGTCAGTGACATGCTTGCCATGCAACTATGAGGACCTGAGTTTGGATACTCAAAACTCACATAAAAAGTGTGTTGGAATGACCCTACAATCCTAACACTGGAGAGGCAGATGCAGGAGTCTTTCTGAATGGATAAGCTTGACATTTGGAGAAAGAAAGAGAGAGAGAGGAGAGAGAGAGAGAGAGAGAGAGAGAGAGAGAGAGAGAGAGAGAGAGAGGGAGGAAGGGTAAGGAAGGGAGAAGAGAGAGAAAAGAAGGAAGGAAAAAATAGGAAAAGAAGGAAGGAAGGAAGGAAGCCATATGCATATATATATATGTATATATATATATGCATATAAAATGCTCAACATCAATTCCTGGCCCAAATAATCACATGTACACCTACACACACACACACACACACACACACACACACACACACACACACACACAAACACGGGAGGGTACAGATTCCAAGTTTTATAAGGGTAACTACAAAGGAGAGCAAGATCCTTGGAAAGCCCACCCCTAGTGTGGGTACAGCCACTCTTGCTTTGGGACGTTCCCTCAATGGATGTGGTAGTGAAAAGGGACCTGGGGGCAAGAAGCTGCTCAGACTAGAAGATGGCAGATGTGTGTGGACTAAGAGGGAAATGTTAAGAAGGAATCAAGCCCCTAAGTTTAAATTTTCAGTCGCTTTTAAGTGTTTTCACATAAAGTTCTTTAATTTCTCAAAATCTGAGTTTAAATCTGGATATGCTTTTCTCCCCACATACAGTCATTATCAACTTTGATGACTTTGCACTGTTTTTAAGATAAAGCCCAAGACCTGGTCTGCACTTACCTCCCCAGTCTGATCTCCCACCCCTTCTCTTAGCTCTTCAGTCCTTCAGAGGTGTTATCTGACACCACGATGTCCAGTAACATCTTGCCCCTCCACCTATAAGGATTTTTACTATGTACAGTATCGATTTCTCTTCTCCCGACAGTGCTTTTGGTACACGTGTGATGTTTGTAGTGTTCACATGTATTCATGTGGGTATGTGTATGTGTGTGGAAGCCCGAAGCTGATGGTGATTGGATGTCTTCCTGGATCATACTCTATGTTGTTTTCTTTTTTCAGACAGTATTTTTCACAGAACCTGGTGGTCATTGATTCACCAATGGCCAGGGGTCTGCCTGTCTCTGACCCCATCCCCAGTGCTTGGGTTATAAACATCTGCCTGCAACCACCTGGCTTTTTACACATGAGCCTTGGGGTCCCATCTTACTTCCTTATGCTTGCTTAGCAATCAAAGTATCAGTTGAGTCATGTCCCGAGCTCCTGCCTTTACAACTCTTAACAGCTGGGGTTAACATCTTTCCTTAGGCCTTTTCTCCCATCCTCGTCTAGGGTCTCCTACACGCACCTAAGTTCCTTCGATTAGCTCTTACTCTATTACAATGGTACTTACTCCATCAAACTTTGGAGGCTTCAATACCTGTGACGAGTTGAGACTAGGATCCCCTAGGGTGTATGAAGGCTAGGTTCCCAGAGTCAGGCCCCTGGGTGATCCAGGACTCACTAAATGTTTGAAGTTCTTTCATCAGGATCTAACATCCAACCTCATAGATTGGTGCAGACTAACAAAGATGGTGTGTACACAGTGCTCAGAAATAACTAAGACCACACAGGCTGTTGTCAATAGTACAAAAGTTTGAATGATGAATCGGTTCCCTTTCTATACAGTTTAGTGAGTTTAGTGAGCGTGTTTCTAAATGAGAAAGTTAAAGGGAGGTGAAAACATTGCTTTGCACCCAATTCTTCTGAACTATTTGCATTCTGGTGCAGAAGGAGATGAAACAATGTTCCCAGTCTAAAATTTGAGCCAACACAGAGAATGGCTTTGATGTAATGGGCCCAGTGTAATTGCATGCTTGCAGGAAACTGGGCCTGGCTGTGCTACAGGAGCAAGTATCTATAACCCATCCATTAGTAAGATGCTACCACTTCGGAGAGCTTTCACTTCTCCATTTTTTAACAGAAATAAGGACTATGACTATAAGAACCTACATGCTAGCACTTGGAAATGATTATGGAAAGTTTTATATACAGCATAGCTTGCAAAAGGTAATTATAGAACCACTTGAAAGTCTTGTTTAAATCTTCTACCTGAGTAACTAGAGGCAAGTAGCCTATAGCTAGAATTCAATGGTAGAACTTTCATATTGGGAGGCAGGTAATACAAGTCTTGGCATAGCAAATCGTATCCTCTTTCACTGGTTTCTTCTATAGGAGTGGAAGTGAACCTAGAGCCCTGTACATGCTGCTCAACACTCTGTCACTGAGCTATACATCTAGCCCTATCTTACTTCTTATTTTGAGACAGGGATTTGTAATTTGCCTAGACTGGCCTTAAACTTTTTGTTTGTTTTGTTTTTTGAGACAGGGTTTCTCTAACCAGATGTCCTAGAACTTGTTCTGTAGACCAGGCTGGCCTACTCACAGAGATCTGCCTGCTGGTCTCCTGAGTGCGGAGATTAAAGGCATGAACCACCACCACCCAGCTGAACATTCCCTTAAATGATAAACTTTACTAAAAATCCAAGTGAGGTAGGCAGATGGTTAAAAGTCTTAATGTTGGAAGAACTTTCATAAGTCAAAGGAACAAAGTTATGTTGATATGCCTTGTGTGCGCACTGATGTTTTGACATGAAAATTTTGAATTCTCTTTTCTAAAGTTCATCCAAACCTGCATAAGAAATATGTAATAATGGGGTATTTAAGAAATAAGAAAATGTGAATACCTTCTGCCTCTCTCAAACTATTATCCTTTACTCTGGTAGCTGACAACCCTGGCTTTTCTCTGATTGTCCTTGATTGAGCCTCTCAGTGTATTTGGTAGGGGAGATAGGCATGTGTTTGGACACAAGTAGCAGAAGATACAAACAACCATGCCTTCAGCAAGCAGGGATTGTTTTTGACAAAGTATGGAAAAGGGAGAGATGGTTGCGAGCATTGTTATAGATCATGCGGAAATCTACCTTTCTGCCACGGTGCTCAATCTTCCAGGATGCTTCCAGATATTTTCTCCAGATGATCCTGCCTCATTTTGACAGGAAATCAAAGGCATACACCAGAACCATGAGATACATATCTATATAAGTCATAGTGGCTGAGGAAGTGAATATTTAGCTGAACAAGTATTTAGTGAGAAAATAGGAGGTGTATTGGATGTATAACCAACCGTGATACTATATTTGACTTGGCACTTGGTACTATCATACTCTCCTGGTTGCAGATGGAAGGTCCAGAAGAGGACTCACTGAATTGGGTGAATAAAACATTCTATCTTGGTAGGGAGTGAATGAACAGGACGATTGACAGGCTCTTTCAGGGGACTTTAAATCCAGTGGATCAGCTAGCAAGAGATCTCATGGGCAATATGTTGCTACATTGAATAAAGTAGACAATCATTCTAAGGCCAGCTAGATGCAGGAAGATGAGAGTAGAACATCAATTTAGTGATTCTCTGTGTGACCAGGTCCCTGTTCTTTGGAGTAGTCCAGGCTTTCCTGATGTCTAGGTTGGCACACAACCTTCCTGCCAAGTTGGAACAAGATCTGAAAATCCCTATCCAATTTTTAGGAGCTACCACAACATTTCTTCTTCTGCCCCTAATGAGAAGCACATGGAGATCATTGAATGTTGGGAGCCCTTATGTACTTAAATCATGATTTTTAAAGCAAGGGCTATGATAAAAAACAACCTCCAAACATGACCCTGGCAAAAGTCAGTAGCTTTGCTTATTCTGGCCATGTCCCTGATGTGAACCAGGGCTCTGGGAAGGTTTATTTTAACTACAACCTCTTTCACCCTTTCTCTCTCTGATACTCATGGTCTCTTACATAACATGTAGTACAGCTACCAAACTGAAATTTTCCTTCTTGAGATAATTAAATAGAGCAATTTGCACTTGGCTTTCTTTCATTTAGGGGATCTGGTTAAATCAGTATGTAGAATAGTTTTTCTAAGATATATAACTTAAAATTTTCCTTGAGTTTTGGATCTGAGGGATGTGTTTGCTTTTCTGCACCAACAATTAAAAATATTCTAATGTAACTTTTCCTTTAAAATTCAGTATTTATGACATGTTGTTTATGTTTCTTGTTGTAATCAGGCTTTGTTTGTTGAGACACAGTCCCATGTAGAGATCAGGTAGACTTCGGACTACAGGTAGCTAAAGGTGATCTTGAACTCTGGATTGTTTGGCCTTTACCACCAGAGTTCTGGGATTACAAACATGCACCATCATGAAAAAAAAAAAAAAAGTTTCTCTTAAAGGTGGTTATCTCTTCTTTTTAAATAAATTTCATTATTTATATTTGACATTTGCAACATGATGTTATATGAATATATACATGTTAAGATAGTTACTTCAATGAAACAAATTTAACATATTTATCACCTCACATTGTTGTTTTTCCTTGAGAGATGAGAGCAGCTCAAATCTACTTATTTAACAAAATCTGTAATATAATCTCATTTGCTAACTATAATTCTCAAGTGTAATATGATTTATTAACAACAGTTCTCATGTTGTACATTAGTCCTTGGTACTTGTTCATCTCATGCCTGCTCCATTGTTTCCTCTAACCTATATTTTCCCAATTCCTCCTACTCCATTACTTATTCCACTCTAGTGATGCATAATCTTCTCAGTATGAATGTGATTTTCACACCTCAGATTCCACATAAGTGAGACCTTGTGATATTTTCTTTTCGAATTGGTGTGCTTCATTTAGCATAATGTCATGCAGGTCCAACCATGCCATAGTAAATGATAAAATATCCCCTTTAAAGGCTGAGTAATATTTATGTATGTCACTGTTTCTTTATCTTTGTCTATGGGCACTTTGACTGTTTTTACGTCTTGGCTAACATGAACAATGCTGTAATGAAGACAGGAATGCAGATCTCTCCACAAGTTCATCACTCCACACACTTTAGAAGGGACACAGGACTCATCTGATATTTTATATGGTGACTGTACCAATGTATTCCCACCCCCTGCTCATCAGCTCTTCTTTTATCCCCATCTTTGCTAATGGTTGACACTAGTGTAAAGCAATGTCTCAGAGAACTTTGAATTGTATTTTTCTGATGAAGAATATGATGTTGATGCTGCTGACCATTTTCTTTTTTTTTTATGCATATAGAGTATTTTTTAATTTATTTTATATAACAAAGTCCAATTAAATGAAAACAAACATTTATACACAATATTTGGGAATTTGGGCGTCGTTCTTTCCAAACTACTTCCTGCTGGTAAGGGGCGCTGTCTTGGGGGATTCGAAGAAGATTCAGATATCCTAGCTGTAGTCTGTAGGGCTGTTTTGTCCAGCTGTTTGGAATGTAGGATCAGCTTGTACTCTGTATATCGCTTTTGTAGACGTTTTTGTACAACTGTCTGCTCAGGTCCTTTGCCTATCTTTTAATTGATTTTTCTTTCTGCTTTTGTATTATAAGAAACCTTTGTAAATGTTGAATATTAACTCTGTATTTGAAACGCAAAGTGCAAATATTTTCCTAGTTAATATATTGTCTCTTCACTGTGTTAATTCTTTCTTTAGCACTGTATGAGCTTTCTAATTTAATGCAATTTGATTTATTTATTTTTGCTTTTTCAGAATGAACTTTCAGTGTGAACTGTTTTTTGTTGTTGTTGTTTGGTTTTGTTTTTGTTTGTTTGTTTTTCCCTCTTAAATATCCTATTTAGTCTGTGTGAGAGCTGGTTCACTTCCCAACACTCTTGTATGGAACTTACATTTAACTGTTAAAGTTCACGTATAGAGTCTACTAGAAACAATCCATTCTTGACTGCTCATGGAAAAATTAACATACATTGTGTCAGATCAAAATGTGCTTAAAATTGTGCCCTCACAGGCTACAAAATTTAGCAACTACAGGCTCTTTGCCTTCAGTATAACAGCAGCTTGATGTAAAGCATTAACTGAGTGAGCATGTTACTTCAACATTGGGTGCCAGCTCCTACTACAGAAAATTTGATGAAAAAGTGTCTGTGTCAGTGAACTCGCTCCATTAAGAAGAAACAGATACATAAACAAATGCAGGTGATCCCAGGCATACAATGGAGTTATGTCCTTGTAAGCCCACGTTAAGTTGGTAACACATGTAACTCTTGCATTAGCCACGTAACATGCTATAGAACCTCTTGTTGACCTTTGTGGTCCATGGGAGTTGGGAACTGTGGTTCACAGCCACTGCTCTGCATTGTGACAGCACCATGCTGAGCATTTCTCTTCTGGGAAACAAGTCAAAATTAAAAATTTGGGGTGTGATTACTCCTGAATGTTTACCACTTTTATATCATCATAATGTAAAAGAAAAAAATATTAACCAAGCAACCGTAAGTCTGGGATTGTCTGTGGAAAGAGACTGTACTGTGTTGGAGGACCATGACCAAAAGGATCTAATACAAAGAAAGCCTTGGAACAGAGCAGAGGCCATTCAGAGAAAAACCCAGCAGGGGGTTCAGGGACAGTTCCGAGAGGGGTGACAGGGATTGAATGGAGTACCTGCTGGAGATAAATTTGCAGTAGATTGGATGCAAAACAGAGCACCTCAGCAGTTCCTGTAGTATTTGCAAGGAAAGCAAAAACACCAGTTCCCCAGACAAGATACTGGTGATTCATTGAGATAATTTTTTATGGTCTGGCCTGTTTCATAAATCCTCTGATTTATAGCCAAGTTTGAATGAATATTGTAAGGCATGATCTGTCTTCATTTGAATAGTGTATACTCCTAGCCTGGGGCTATTTGCATAAACAGTACCTTTCCAAGGTGTTTGCTCTTGGTACATAGCAACAGACTTAAGGTAAAACAAGAAGATGACACTTATTTGGTGGTGTGTAGAGAAAGAGGCAAACTGTCTTCCTCTGGTCTTCACACTTCTGCTTGGCAGAAACAAAGATGTGCAGTGTCACAAATGTCTGTTTATGCAGAAAAGTGTTTCCTGCCATGCCTGATGCAGTAACCAGCCGCTTTATTCAAGCCATTCTGTCAACATATTCTGAGATGCTTGAAACTGGGAAGAGGGAAATCAAGAAGTGATCCTTGCCCACAAGAGAGATGTAAACAGATACTCTTAGTAGGATGTGATAAGCACTTTATTAGAAGTGAGGCCAGAACCCTGAGCAAATGCAGACAAGTGAGATAACTGTGCCTACCAGCAGGAGTAAAATCTTCGTGTTAACAGAGCAGGGGCATGTGGTGGCATTTCAAACACAGGGAACTTGGGTAGCTTATTATATTATTCTTCCTAATTATTTCTTCCATCTCTCTGTGATAGGTTTAGAATTTCCACCCCAATCAAGACCGGGGTTTGTCCTGTGACTTGCTTATGACAAGAAAACATTAGCTAGAAGAGTTTTGTGCTTTTCCAAGCAAAACGTCAAAGTCTATCAAGACTTTCCAATGGTACTGTTTCCTCCCTGCTATAGGAGAAATTCATTTCAGAAAGGAGTGGCTCATTTTTGCCCCCCAGAATAAAGATTCTGAAATAGAGATAAGACAAGCCTGCAGATGTATAATTAATACAGTAGGAACTAGACCCGTATTGTGAAGACTCATGAGAAGTAGGGATAGTTGTTATAATAGTATGCCTTAAGAAAGCTGACTAAAGCAGAAATAATAAGCACAAAGGCACAAAGCTAGGGCAGGGCAAAGTGTGTCTGCAGACAGTGAGAAATTTGATTGTGGGCCAGGGAATAAGTTTGGTGTATAAAGAGTAGGTAGTCAGATATAAATCAGAGGTAGTCTGGGGATAGAAAGTTACAGGGTCTTAAAGACCCTGCTGAAAACCTTGAACTTTAATCTTTAAATGAGCAGAAGCCAAGGACTGACCTGACAGGGTTTGTGTCTTTGGAAGACAACTCTGATGGGAGTGAAACTAGACCAGAGTGGTAGAATAAGCTAAAACATCGTTATATTATTAATAACTACCATATACTTCACACAAGGAATTTCATACTTGTTTACCAAAGCAATCCTCTCAACAGGCCAATGAGGTAGATATTGTCATGTTTCCTTTCCTTTTCAATGCTTTTATTAATTCTTTGAGAATTTAATAGTCTGTGTTTAGATTATACTTATCCTGCACTTCTCTCCCTAACTCCTTTCAAATCATTTCTGCCTCCCTACCTGCCCCACAACTTCATAACTTCACGGTTTCCTTTTGACAAACCCATCAACTTCATCAACTCTTATTTGTGCTGCACACAAGCCCCTGGGTGTAGGGTCACCTACTGGAACATGGTCAACCTATTAGGAGCCATACCCTCAAAGGAAACTGGCTTCTTCCTCACCTGGAAGCTACCACTTGTCCTGCTGCTCAGGAGTTGCATGCCATAAACTGCTTCCTCATTTTTGCTAAAATGTTGACTGTCTTGATCACATGCAGAGCATATGGAGTGGAAATAGCACTCTGGCTCACAAAGAATGGGTAGCACAGTCCGTCCTTGTAACCAGGATACTATATTCAGGACACCATGAAATAATATCTATATCTAAACAAGAGGGCATGTAGCGACAAAAAAGAAAGTGTCAGCTCTCTTATTTCCAAGAGCACACAGGCTGTTGGGCATACATTGGCCCTTAGGAATGACAGAAGTGGAGGCCTGGAGAAAATGACCACTCTTTTGTTTAAGAGGCACAACTTTTAGTGAAACTTTGATAACAGCAGAAGGAATAATTGCATTTTGGAAACGCTGAGGTGAAGGTGTGGCACCAAGTGACAATGACCTTGGAATATGGTCCTATAGCCCAGGAGCAACAAGCAGTAGGAGACAGAGCCAATTGAGTAAGATGGCCAGAGAGTGGATTCCCTCACTATCACAGAGATACAGAGTGGCATCAGAGCATCAGGGATAGACATTGGAGGAACTCATTATTGAAGAATTGATCAGGGAGGAAAGCGGGGGCAGGGGGTTTTTGTCTGACAGGGTGAAAATTTGGAACAAGTCCAAGAAACAGCAGCTAAAACGCTAAATGGTATGGACCTTAGGAAGAAGAGGTGTAAGGAGATGCTTTAATGGAGGGAAAAGAGAGCAGAAAACTAGCTGCAATGATGTCAGGGGCAGACTTCGGTGTTTCTGTGCCTGTTTATAACTAGGGAGCTGCTTGTGCATTTTGAAGTCAAGTTTCCCATAAATGGGGAAACAAAGGTGTACTGCTTTAATTTACAGGAATTGTCTAATTCCACACAGAGTAATAAAAAGGATTTAAAAGTAAAATCTTTTCTGGAACTCTCACTTACCTGGAAGAACCGGCTTTTTAGAGTCACCTCATCTGAGCTCTCCATTAACACTATTAAATTTCAACAGCCTGTAACTAGTTAGCATATTGTTAAAGATATTTGCATAGACTTCCTCAGGCTTTGTAGAAGACCTATTAGAATATTAGATTTTCTTTTAAGATGTGAGGAACTCAAAGCTACAGTTTGTGATGAGATAACCTATGGGGATTTCTCATATACACAATTATTTGTAGAAGACAGTATTTTGACTGTAACACAGAGGTTTCCCTGGCTGGGGCAGCTCACATTGTTGGGGTATATATTGAAATGTTTCTTGTAAGTGTGCAGCAGAAACAAATATGGCACATGGAGTTTAACGAGCCTAGTTTACATTTTCTCCAGTGCAGGACCATGGCTTTTTGTGTTGGTTTACACACTACAGCTCTAGAGGTAATGCAATGTATAACTGGTCCTACACTTACGTGACCATTGATTCCTCCATCTTACTTGTGGTGTCAATTATGTGTCCAAAATATTTGCTGCTTCTCCCTAGTGTACCCTTTTCTGTAGATAATGTCATCTATTTTTCCTATGCCACTGAACACAAGAGTCACCTAACCTAATTTAGTCAATATAAGTTGCCACTAGGAAACCTCTGCCATTTCTGAGTAGACACCTCAAGAGCCAGCTACTGGCTACCCATTCTTTTTTATCTTCTTCTCCAAAGCTAGCTGTGTGGAGAAGGAATTCTGGTTTTTTGTTTGTTTTCGTTCAGAATTCCTACACATCTAACAATGGAAATATAAACATGCCTAAGAAAGAAACATTTGAGTTGTTGGCCATTAATATTTTGAGTCAGTTGTTATCACAGGTATATTAGCCAACATGGATTAGTACACATAACCTATAAATAACCTTAGCTGTTTACATTCTGTCTGAGTTTTCTAAATGATTAAATGGTCCTTCTTTAAGTTAGGACAGCGTCTTGATTAGTCTTAACTGTCAACTCAGCATAGCCTAGTCATCTGAGAGAAGATGCCATTGAGAAATTGCTTACATCAAAGTGACCTATGGACATGTCTGTTTGGAATTATCTTTGTTAATAATAGATGTAGGAGAGTCCAACTCACTGTGGGCAACATCATCCCTGAGCAGGCAGTCCTGGTCTGTATAAGGAAGCTAGCTGAGTTTATGCTGGCCTGCAAGTCAACCAAGAAATAGTCTCCTCTATCATTGTTGCTGAACCTCTTAGTTGTTAGTGAGATACCTAGTTGGAGGTAATATAATGTAGAATTGCAAGCAGGTCTGTCTCTAAGCTCTGATTCAGCTTCTGCCCTGATTTTCCTCAATGATTTGCTGTAGCCCATAAGCTTAAGTAAACCCTTTCCTCCCTAAATTGCTTTTGGTTAGTATTCATAGTAACAGAATTAAACTAAATTGATGCTTTTAGGTAAACTACAAGAAAAATAGTAAACATACTATCTATATATAGAGATTGCACACACACTTGAACACACACACACACACACACACACACACACACACACACACGGCAATGCTGCTTAAAGTCTTATGTGCCTTGAAGGTACCTGGAATTTTCTCCAAAATGGACATTCCAAGACCCGATTTCCAGACATACGACAAGACTCAGTGGTCCTGGAGTGAGTCAAGAGAATATGAATATTATTTTATCTACCTAATTTGAGATAAGATCTCATGTATTTCTGGCTGCTGGTCCCAAACTTGCTAAGTGGCTGAGGATAGCCTTGACCTTGAACTTCTGATCATACTGTTTGCACCTCCAGAGTGCTGGAATTATAGGTTTGCACCAACCCCTGTTTATGCAGCAGCAGACATTGAACCCAGGGTTTGGTGCATGATAGAAATGCATTCTACCAGCTAAGTTGCAGTAAAAGCCAAGGAAAGTGAATTTTAAACTAAATATTTTTAACCCGTTCAGCTACTGCCACTTTTGTTGAGTACACCTCGGGAATGTTGTTCTAAAGGCAACATTTGCTTTAACAGCCATAAGGTAGCACATTTGAGCAAGTGCCATTTGAATGTAACGAGGCATCATGAAGGAAGGGGTATTGTCTACACATATACATGAAATCACTTTAACTGCATTTTAGCTTATATTCAATACATTTTGGTGCAAGGTATTTTATCCATAACATATGCCTGTGTTATTTTTAAAACTGGTCCTTAACTCATTCCAAAAAAAAAATCAATCTGCTTTTTATATTTATTTTTAAGATTATAATGTAATTACATCATTTCCCCTCTCAAAACCTCCCTTATGCCTCTTTCTTTCAAATTCACTGCCTCTTTGTTTTATTATTTGTTCTTACATTCATATATGTATACACATGTACGTTCTTAAATACACCTTGCTCTGTCTGGTCAATGGCTTGTTACAAGTGACAGGAATTTAATTCATACTGCCTTAAAAAAGCAACTATGTGGTGACAAAATTAAGCATGCTGTTTCAGGAAAATGAAGATGGATGGGCAGGACAAAGAGAGTTAAGACCTCCTCACTTTGAACAATCTGCCTGAGGGTGGCAGATGCCATCGCTAAGTGAAAAGGCAGGGATGATGTATAAATTCTCATAAGAGATAGGTCAGGCAAACATTGCACTACCTGGATAGTCTGAGGATGGGTTAAGAGATTATCAAGGTAAGTGATTTGTGCCAGTACTAGAAAGTTCGAGGAAGGTGTGATCAAGAGAAGTCTGGGAAGCGGTTCAGGAAATGACCAAGACTATAAGGAGGCAGGGAGGCAAGTTAAAGTCATTATTTGAAACTAGATCTCCACTTACAGCCAAATATAAGTAGTCAAAAGATGGCTTCAAGCATCTCCTATCTATTAGCCCTGCATTCTTCCACTAGCTAGTGTGATCCTCTTGTAGATCTTCCCATGCAGAGCATGATGGCATTGTGGCCATGGTGGTTGGTAACTCTGAACAAGTCTCACTGTTTTGGCTCAGACCAAAAGCAATCTTGACCAAATCACTGAGGCCAGCAATGCTCGATATATTGACCAGAACTGGGCCAAGTACCCAGAAGTGTGGCAATGGGAATAAGATTAACAAAGATAAACTGTGCCGTGGCATTCTTTTCAGTAGAAAAGACTCCTATCGCTTGGATAAAAGTCCCCAAATGTAAATTCACACAGTAGTTTGGGAGGTGATCAGGATAAGCAGAGGCCATGTAGATACATTCCTCATGAGGTACTAGTGACTTTATAAGAGGAAGAGAGAACCAAGCTGTCAGGCTGTATCTCATGTGCCTGCTGCCTACTGAGTCCAAGCAGATGCTGGTATCATTGTCTTGGATAGTCCGTTCTCTAGAATTATGACACAGATAAACTTTTATCCTTCTAGTCTTTCTATTCTTCCTCTTACTAATCTTAAGCATTTTATTATAGAAAAAAAAAAAAAACGGACTAAGATAAGAGATAAGAGAGGAAAGTAACTGTAATGTTCTCATTATAGCCTTGATGGTACACCTTCTATCTGGATTAGCAATATGACAGAAAAGCATTTGAATGCTGTTTTTCCAAGAAATATCCTCCATAAGATGAATTTTTATTACTTGAAGTGAGCAAATGATCCTATGTGTGGTCTTTCCCAGAAGACCATTTCCCCTTCACTCAGCATTCCTTGCTTTGTTGTAGTTTTTGAGTAGGGTTGAGGCCTTGTGGGCTTCCCCTAATCCACTTTGTCAACACAGACAAGTAATATTATAGATTGAGCTAGTCATGTCTAGGAATATATGTATGTAGGTATATATGTATGTATGTGTATATATACATATGTGTGTGTGTATTAAGAACATATATATTATGAACCCATATGTATCCATTAGGAGTGTGTGTGTGTGTGTGTGTGTGTGTGCATATAACAGCAATGAGAAGTCATGAATTTTGAAAAAGAAAGGAGGAGCTTATGAAGGGTTTAGAGGGAGGAAAAGGGAAGGGGAAAATAATATAATTATATTACAATCTCAAAAATTAAAGAAGGAAAGAAAATTGCCTCCCTTTTGGGGAAAATACCAGAAAAAAATTAATATTAAAGACTGCACTTAGAGCTAATTGGAGCCATGTGAAGCTGCATTTTCTGCTTCAGGGTTGCTAATGATTTTTTTCCAACAGATATGTTGAATGTGTATACATATTAAACTTGTTTTAGATTCACAATGATTTAGTTTGTATGGAAGCCAGATTATTCTTTCGGATGTACAAATGTTGAGGAGAAAAATGCTCGCAACTTCTTCTTGTCCCTTTAAGTCAATTACTAAAGGTCAGAATGAAAGCTGTTCACCACCAAGAGTTCTAAAAATACTACTAGGCAAGGCAGACCAGTCTTCATTATGATTTCTATTGACTGCCGTGCTTTAAAGCAAGGTTCTCTGTAACAAGTCTCTTTATAGAAAATTTGTGATTTTGCCCAGCTTTTCTGTCTGTAGCCTATGCTTTTCTTACTTGTCATAGTGGAATGAATTTTGGGTAAGATGGGGACAAGCAGAGTGGCTTGTTAATTAGTGGCTCAGTGCAGGAGCAATTTGCTGTGCATCGTGCTTTCACTGAAACTCTATGGAGTCATTCTTGAGGCAACTTGGGGCTCTGTCAAGATCTACATATTTGAGTTATTTTATCAGCAACTTGGGAAGTTTCATAAAATGAGGTTTGTTTTAAGGATTTCTATTTTAAAAATACCTTCAAAACTTTAATTGAAACAGTGGTAATTTTATATGTATGTATAGTGTTTCCTTTAAAAAAAAAAACAACGGGGAAAAATGAATAAAGAAAATATACTAACAAATGTCCAAGTACATGAAAATAAATTTTCAACATCACTAATCATCAAAGAACTATATATTATGGGCCTGAGAGATGACTCACTGAGCTTGCTACAAAATCCTGACAATTGGAATTCAAACCCCTGAACCTTTGTAAATAGCTGGTTGTGGTGGTTTTCACAAGTATTACCAGCACTCTTAAGGTGGGACAGGAGGTAAAAATGGGAGAATTACCCAGAAGTCATGGCCCAGTGATCCTAGAGTATATGGCAGAGAAATAAGGAAGAAGGGAGAGAGAACTGACTCCTAGAAGTTGTCTTCTCACCTCCAAACCTATGCTGAGACACACAAGAACACACACACACACACACACACACACACACACGCACGCACGCACGCACGCACGCACGCACGCACGCATGCACAAAAAGAGAGAGAGAAAATAAAGGTACACTTTTAAAGGTTGAAAATATCTTTCTATAAACAACCAGAAAGGAAATGCAAATTAAATCCACAGTGATATAGCCTTTCATCCCAGCATTTGGGAGGTGCAAACAGGAGACTGAGAAGTTCCAGGACAGTTTTAGCTACTGTCTTTGTTATCTTTCTCCTACCTTCATCAGTTGTCATGACCAAGGCAAATTATTAAAATAAGTTTTATTTAGTCGCTTACACTTGCAGAGGGTGAGTCCATGACTACCATACTGGGAGCATGGTAGCAGGCAGGCAGCCACAGCATTGGAGCTGCAGCTGAGAACATATTATCTTGCCCCACAAGCATAAGGTCGAGAGAGATAACTGGGAATGGCATGGGCACCTAGTCTAACAAGGCCACACCTCCTAATCCTACCAAAACAGTTCCACTAACTGGGGACCAAGCATTAACATATATGAGCCTTTTGGAAGTCATTCTCATTCAAACCACTACAGCTGCATAGTGAGTTTAGTGACCTCCAGAGTCACACAAGAAAGAGGAACATTTGCACACTGTTGAACAGAATGTAAATTAGTACAGCTCTCTTGGGGAAAAAAAAATGTGATTTCCTCTTTTTAAATATGAATATAGCAGCTGCCTTTGTCAGTGTTCAAAAGATGAAGTGGAACACAAGTGAGGTTTATTTAGCTATTTAAGATGTTAAACTCAGCTGGGCGGTGGTGGCACACGCCTTCAGTCCCAGCATTCAGGAGGCAGAGGCAGACAGATCTCTATGAGTTCAAGGTCAGCCTGGTCTATAAAGGTAGACAGAAAAACCCTGTCTTGAAGAAAGAAAAAAAAAAAAAAAAAAAAAAAAAAAAAAGGAAAGGATGTTAACCCTTCCTTAGTTGTTTTGGAGCTTACGTTCAGAAAAATAACTCTAGTGTATACAATCCATGCACAACTTGTGTGACCATGCACATCACAAATTCTTAGCCCTTTCCCATTTTCCCCTCTACAAGGTAGATATGGTCATATAAGCATTCTGCTCATGTCCAAATCAATGAAGAAAGTATTATGGAATGACTTAATTAGTGATTTTATTACTGCAACAAAACACCATTAACAAAAAGCAAGCTGGGGAGAAAAGGGTTTACTTAAACTTCTTTGTAGTTCATCATTGAAGGAAGCCATAATAGGAGCTCAAACAGGGCAGGAACCCTGAGGCAAGAGCTGATGCAGAGGCTATGGAGGGATGTTGTTTACTGCCTTACTCCCATGGCTTGCTCAGCCTGCTTTCTTATAGAACTCAGGACCACCAGCCCAGGGATGGCACCATCCACAATGGGCTGGACCCCTTCCGCATCAATCACTAATTAAGAAAATGCCCTACTAGTTTTCCTGCAGCCCAATCTTACAGATACATTTTCTTAACTGAGGTTCCCTCCTCTCAGATGACTTCAGCTTGTGTCAAGCTGACATCAAACTATCCAGCACACAGAAGGAAGCCAGACAATTCTTTTTTTTCTTTCTTTTTTTTTTCCTCTCCTCCACCCTGTTGGCTCTGTAGAAGTGAGAAAAGGCTACCATCATGTATTAGAAAATGTTCAAAGATATGCGGGGGTTCATTAATGGTTGACATTTTCTGTAGTTTGTTTGCTGGCTTCCTTGCTTTAGCCTGTGAACACTTCTAGAAATCCAAGTTAGAAGAAATGAGAGGAAGGTGAGAGGACTGGCTGGATACCATGGCCAGATGTTCGAAGACAAAATCACAACAGTCTTTTCAACTGGTATTTTTGAATGCTTTGGGTTTTACCCAGAACTCTCATAACCTTGAGTATCTGTTTATATCATCAGTGTCAGTTCAAATCAACGATTCCCCTGACAGCCCTGACGAATGAGCTTCAATTTTATCTCAGACAAATGTATTGTGGTTCAATCTATTGTTTTGCTTATGGAAGCCCTTTGGGACTCTGTCCAGAGATCCATTTCTAGTTAAAAACTGATTGTTCAGTGTTCTGCTTTACTACATTTCACAAGTTTGAGTCTTGGACTACATCAGGATTTTACTTCAAATCCCTTCCCCAGTAGGCATGCAAGAAAATATTAGGTAGAAAGTGTGGTTACTAGATCTTTTCTTATCACAGACAACTAACTATTGTGTCTAGATAAGTCTCTGCCGACAGGAGTACTATGGTACTTGCCAACGAAGCTGTCTGATGTCACGTCGATGTGTTAAAAATGATGGCCAACCTGGACACCCAGCTTCCTCCACTGGAGGCTGTGCTGCATGTTGACTCTTGGCACTTACAGTTGTTTGCTTATTGAATGGTGTCTTGTTTCTATGGCTCCGAGTGCTGGCTCACATTACAGTCAAGTGGAAGCAAGAAAATTCAAGGGAGCCCTGTAGGGAAAGATATGCCTGTCACAGTTTCAGGTTTCTTAGTAGATGAACAGAGCACAGGGAGGTACAAGCTCTCAGCTCATCTCAGGGCTTTGACAGAAAGCCGTGGTGGAGCTAGGCATGTAAGCCCATCACGCTAGTGACCATGCTGACCTTTGGGGAGGAGCTGTGTGGAAGCCCTGCTGTTAGAAGAAGAGGCTGGAGGGTGGTGCACAGACCCAGTGGGAGTCTAGAGATAGCAAAGGGTAACAATGACCGCACAGTCTGGGACAGGTAATTGGCATTGCACACATGCAGTCAGAACCAGGAAGTGCCGATAACTCTGGGCTAATGAATGTCTTGGTAGATAGACTGAAGGTGGCTATGGAGTGGTGGGAAGGAGTAAGACAGTCAGACTCATGAACAAGATACAATGGCATGCCTGTACTAACATGTCATAATGAGGGCTAGTGAGACTGCACTGCATGGTAAGGCACTTGCTGCCAACCCAGGCACCCTGAGTTTGACCCCCATGGTGGAAGGAGAAAATTCACTGCCACAAATTGTCCTGTGATATCCACATGTTTGCCTTGGCACACATGTGCTGCACACCCAACAAGTAAATGAATGAAATGTAAAAACAAAGTATACTGATTAAATACCAAGGCAATCTAGTTACAACTGTGTTTGGGCTAGAGGCAGGAGGAGAAAGGCCCTGTGCTCATCCATTGCCTCCTGCGTGCCTATCAGGCATGAGCTATTACATAGAACTCATCCATTCATTTGTTCAACAAGTTTTCATTGAGTACCTTAGCCAGAATAGGTCACAGATCATGGGAATGCTCAGAGTTGATAGTGGTGTTGACACAGACCAGTTCACTTTGATGTTCACAACCTTAAGCTTGCTATATTATCCCTAAAGTAGAGATGGGGAAGCAAGCTCAGAGAGGAAGTTCACTGGGTAGTATGGCTGAGAGACCAGGGTTAGGGTGTGTGCCTGGCATCTCTTCCCCTTTCACATTCCTCTGAACTTCTGTGTTCACTGAAGTGAATCCAAGTAACACAGAGATAAGGTCAGACCAGAGAGATGAAAATGGACTTAGCAAGTTCCCCTCCAGTTCTGCTACCCTGAATACCTGGGAGAAAGTGATGATACCGGACCACTCAGGCAACCAAATGCAGTTTAACCTTCTCCTAAGGACAGGAATGGCCTCAGAACCAGGAACATGATGAGCCTGCAGTTGGAGGGCATGCATAAGTAGAGATGGCATTCAAGAGGCATGAAGGACAATGTATTTTCTAGCTCAATATACTGACTCATCTTACAGGCCTGAAAAAATTTTGAAGTAGTAAAAATATATTGACTTTCTTTGACCATTATTTCTTAAATAACAATAATATAACAACTATCTTTGTAAAATTTACACTGTCTTAAGCATCATAAGCAATCAAGAGATTAAAGTTCCCAGTAGGAATATATATATATACCGTGTGTGTGTGGTACATTCAAGTTCTATGTCATTTTATATAAAGGACTCAGGGCTCTAGACTGGATCTGGGAACCAATTCCTCTCAGGTACCAAGAGATGAAGGTCTACATTTTTTGTTGAACATATATATATCTAAGACAGAAAGAGCAGGGCTGTCTTGATAAAATGAAAAACAAATTATTATAGTAAAACAATGTGTATAGATATGATAAAAATGAAGGTTAAAATAGGTACAAGAATGAAAGAATAAAACCAAGCACTCTAGAGAGTGCTACAGTTGAGGGTAGAGAGTCTACAGTTGAGGGTAGAGGTGGGTATAGTTGTTTAAGCTAAGGTAGACAAGTAGCTTACAGAAGTTACTATGTTGGGGTGGTGGTAGTAAGTGGTGGTGGTAGTGGTATAAGGCCTAGTAATAGTATAAGAAGAAGACATGAGTTTTAATCTTACTCTGCCAGATGTGACTATGCACCAAGGGTGTGTCATGTGTCAGCTCATAGCCTGCACTTTACATCATACAAAGTATAGGCTGCTAAGTAGGTTAAATCTACCCATTCAGGTATTAAATTGAGTAGCTGCCTCAGTGTAGGGCCCTGGGATGAACAAAAGAGAAAGGCCCTTCTCCTCTTAATCATTTAGCACAATTTGACTGAGGAAGAGCATAGTAAATATGATAAAGGCAAGATTGAAGGAACCATGTGAAGGATGAGGGGTTTAGAATGTGTGAGGAAAGAGAAGTGGAAAAGCCATGTGTGGTGACATGCACTTCTAATCCTATAGCTGAAAAGTTATAGGGAGATTCCTGAGGCTGGCTGGCTGCCATGTTAGCAGGATCAGTGAAATCTGGGTTCAAAGAAAGACCCTGTCTCAAAACTCAGGTGGAAAGCAACTGAAGAAAACATGTGGCTAAAACTGTGTGAAGGGGGCGGGGGACTAGGTGGATGGCATGGACAGGCAGAGCGGTGAAGTAATGAACTTTGTCTTGGTTACTTTTTAAGCACGTTAATTTGAAGACAGGGGGACAGCTGGAGAATGGAGGTGAGAGATGAGAAAACTGGGTAAACATGGAAATATAGCTTATTTGTGAATTTCTGTTTCCATGTCCATCCATAAATCCATTTGCATATGCACACAATAGGATGAAGGACTACCAATGAATTCTGGTAATGTTTGAACTTATTTCAGTGTAACTATTGAACAGATGAAGCTATTTAACAGGAACTTACAAGATTAAGACATCTTGAAAAATAAAATGTCTTAAACTAATTCCCTTTATACTTCTTTTGGTAGATTTCCATTCTAGAAACAATAGTTAATACTGGCTGCAGGCTTATGGTGCAGTGGATTCTGGTCTAAGCAACTGTCATCACAATGACCCAGAGAGGTACAGAGTATCACTATCTCCAATTTTCTGAGGGAGAATAGACACTAGAAAGTCTGCCGGTTTCCTGGCCTGGGATAACCCAGTTAGCAAGCAGAACCAAGGTTTATACTTGGGTGCAGATTTTAACTCACAAATTCTCAATGACTACTTTTCCAAAAAGAGGTCACAGACAAGCAACACAAACATCTGGCTAGTTTGAATGAATAAATCAATTGTGTATTACACATTAATCTCTCGTGAGTTGATCTGTATGACTCCATTCTCTAGGGGTCCATTCTCTTCCAGTGAAATAATAAGGCTAGGATTGCAAACTGCAAACCCAGCTGTGGACCAAGGGCTAGACTACAGAAGAATGGTGGGAGTGGAGATTAGAAAGGGAGTAGAAGCTAAAATATGCAGGTCTTGATAGCAGGCAAATGCATTGAATTGTTGTTTCTTAATGCAAAAGGTAAGAATTTGAGCTCCTTTCAGATCTGTTTAGAAAGTGATGTTGAGATGTACTTTAATAATGGTTATCAAGTACAGATAAGAGTCTTACATAGATGGCTTAAATAATTTATTCTCTTTAATAATATAAAAGGTAAGGGAGGCTTAAACTATAGCAATAAAACAATGCATTAGTAAATAAAGCAATACTTTGTTTATGATAGAATATACACTCATGATTGAACTTTGTCTGTAGTAATCATGGACAATGCCCTACAAGAATGAGGTAAGTGACTTTAACCTTATCAAATGCTCTCTCTCTCTCTCTCTCTCTCTCTCTCTCTCTCTCTCTCTCTCTCAATGGTAAAGTTTCAAAAAAGTACATTAAAAGAAATCTGAATGTTGTGTCACCCCTAAACTTTTCAGAGTTGTTTGGTCATGACATTCCCCCCACCAACGCTAATTAATACACCATTGTAAAACATTCCACATATTCATAAAAATTGTATCATAATGCAATACTGTGCTAAAAAATTTGTGATGCCTCATATTTGACCCTGGATTGCAAATAATAATCCCATGGGCAAAGGAGAGAAGAAGGAGACTAGAGCGAACTATTTGTTTGTTTCTTGTGACTACTTCATGTGTCATGGTAACTGGCTATGGATATGGTAAGCAGGCTCTGAACCTGATCATTGATTTTGTGACTAATAATATTTAATGCTTATCATTTGAAGACCATCCTAGCCTGAACCCATGTTCTATAGGGCCTTGAACTTAAACAACCCAGTAGACACAGAGGGTCTACAGATGTGGTCCACTCAGTGAGCAGTAGGGCTCATCCATTTAAAAAGTTTCCAATTCCTTGTTAACTGTGTGATACATAAAAAGACAACTTACTCAAATATCTCTTGAGTAAATTATTAAAGGTATAATTAAATTAATAATTGTGGTAATCATTTGTCCTCATGTGAAAATGTTAATTATGAAGCAAAGAAGATGTTATGCCAAATAAGGATAAATTTTAAGTGAAACAATAAGTCTTAGGCACAAACAAAATTCCTTTTTTGTTGTTCTGTCAAGATTTAACAAGTTAGGTCTATTTTGGTCCGAATTATACATACTGGAGGAAATAGCATCTTTTGGCTGAAAAGGATAATGTTGTTGAGTAATTTTGTCCTTCAAGAACTTGGATAAGTTAGTCTGAATTAGGCAAGTCACTTAATCTCCTTGTTTTCTTGTCCTCTGGACTAAAAAATCTCCAGGGTTGTTTTCAGTTTGCAAGTGTCTGTGAATCTATTCATTTATAAATATGATGCTTTGTGCTTTTCAAAAAAATTCCACATTGGAAAACTGCATAATGTTCATTAGAAAACCAGGTCTCTGTCCAGACTGACAGGGCCCCAGGAAAGCACAGAATTCCAGAGTGTTTTGCAAGAATATCTTCACTCATTAAAGAATGTTCCTGAGAGGAAACAAGAACCCTATGAACAGATTTCCCCACAGAGCAGCTGTGAAACGGCCCTTCATTGAGGTCATGAATCTCAGCAACAAGAGCACTCAGGGTGAGACCGCGGGTGACTATAACAGTTGGTGACACAGGCAAGCTCCTTTATATAACAGAAGGTTATGCCTTTATCCATCTCTAGCTATAACCATTTTCCAATGCTTGTCTGTATGGTGATTAAGAACAACCACTGCTTTTACGATCTTGAATATTATTACCATTGTCTTAGAGGTGGGCCATGTTCAATTTGTTTAGAGTTCTAGACCTATTAAATAATGAAACCAAATTTAAATATAAATTGTCTGAGTCTAGAATCCTTCCTTTCAGTTGCTCCTTGGGGTATCTTCTAGATACTGGAAAAAACAAAAAACAAAAAACAAAAAAAAAAAAAAAAAAAAAAAAAAAAAAAAAAAAAAAAAACTGGGATAGCCCAAGACAAGCTGTCACACTGGGAGGCTGCTGGGAGCTATGAGACTGGGAACAAAGGGTGATTAACTAACGAGGACATGTTGCTGCTCTTACCAAACTAACAAGTCACACTGGGCAAAATGCAATAGGGAATCCAACAGAAGCTCAAGCAAAAGGAGAAGACAGTGTTTGAGCTAGTCTTAAAGAACAGGACTTTGCTAAGTAGGAAGAAGGAGTCTCAGGTTAGACTCTGGAATTTAGGGTGTGCTAATGAGCTTGCCTGTCCATATTGTAAGACAAGCATTAGGTAGATGGTGTGTGGTCATTAGAAGGTTCTGAGTGCTCTGCTATTATACAGCATAGACTTTTCTGGATTCTGTGGGCAATAAGGAACCACTTGACTTTGACCACGGGGTGTGACTCTGATGATAGAATATCAGGCTGCAAGCTAAGTGAGAGGAATGAGAAATTAAACCAGGATAGCTTCAGTGACAAATCCAAAAAGTGGCAGTGTGGCAGGTGCCATGATATGGGTGCCAAGACTTCCCCTTCAATAATAATGCTCTTACTATTCAAGTCACTGGGAAGGCTGCCAACAAAGATCCCTTAGCTGTCAACTCCCTTCACCCAAGGCCATGACTTCTTCCTCTGAGGGTTTTGCCAGATGATTGATCACTGTTTGGGGTATGAAGGACTCTGCCTTTCACCAAGACTGAAGACAGCTCTAAGGGGCATTCCTGCTGTATAACTCAAGATTCTGCATATTGCTGATGAACTTTCTCAGCCCAGTCCTGCCCCATTCCCTTCTCCATGCGGACTATGCTGTACCGGGGACACTCTCTACAAAACCTCTACACGAGCTTCTGTCTCAGAAACTATGTCCTAGGAAATTCCGCTTGCCTAGGACAGGCTATAACATGTACTATAGCAACAAAACCCACAGGTGACCAGGCATTAGGCTGGGATGCAGCAAGTGAGGGACAGGGTTAGGTAATTATGCTCCAGGGTACCTGCAAAGATGCTCATAAAAACCAGCATCTCTCCCTCAAACAACTGTGACAGGAACTCATTGGTTTCTCTTATACACCCTTATAATCATTCTTCTTAAATGGACCAGAGGGATTCATCTTTTGAATACTCCCATTATGTCCACATAAAATTAAAAATCCTTTTCATGTAACAATGTTCTACCAAATCTTGTCTCCAGATACCCCTCAGCCTCCTCATGCCTACTAGGCTCCAGCTAGTCTCTTCTGACAGGTCTAGAACATGCCCACCACATGCATGCTCATGCTGCAGAAAACTCCACTGCTCCTGATCTCATATCATTTAGCTCTCTTTGCCCCAAACTATCCCATTTGAAACAGCAAGGCAGACAATATTCCTTAAATATACTTAATTTCTACTCCAAAAACACTTATTTCAAGTTGACAATGACCTGTCGTTCACTTTTGTGTTCAGGTGCCTTGTGTTTGTGTGTTGTCTGTTTCTCTATAGAACTGGTGATGTTGTACAGACAAGGTGATGAGTGCAAGAACCATGTCATCCCTTCCTTCTTTCATATCCCTGGTCAGGCACACATTAAGTTCTAGAGCTAACAAAAATCAGGGGCACAGGTGGGGGGGGGTGTTTTCAGTAGAGAATGTGATTCCAGCTTGGAACCTGCTGAGTCGGAACAGTCTTTACAGCAGGAAGAGCTTTGGGCTACAAGACGGTTACCATTACAGGTTGCTTGGCAGAGACAGAGGGGGATATTCCTTAGAGTGAGTGAACTGTGAACTCCATGGGAGACAATGCACCAGAGCTGCCATTGCTTGCTTGTACTTTTGAAAAGCTTTTTGAATAATATAAAAAAAAAATCATACTCTGCCAATAAAACAAAACTTAAATATAGACAAGTTTAATAAAAGAAAAAGTAATGATTTATCAAAAAAAAAAAAAAAAACAACCAAACAAACAAAGAAAAAACAATGGCTAAGGGAGGAGAGAGAGAAGGATCTTAAGGGATTCACTGTCTCATATAACTGCAGTCTGGATGCTCAGACTGGATCGCATCCAATGATGACCCCACAGCTTAGTTCTTCCTTGCTCTTCTTTGCTCTGAGCTGACTAAATTATCAGGGAGACTCTTTCCAGAGTACCCTAGGACAGGTGTTTTGCCAGGAAATGTTGGAATTTCTTCAACCACAAACCTAGTGCCTCTTGCTTTGGGCACTATTATTTTTGATCAAAGGATGGTTCATTCTCAGATGATAAATGGTCTTTCCAACTGCTCAGTGATTTCACCCCTGAGGCTTGGAGTTAGCCATGACGAGAGTATTTACACTATGGAAATTGGTCAGTGCCACAAATCAAGGATGTTTCCTTTTGGAGAATTTGCCATTACATACTAGCATATCACTGGTCACATGACCACTATGGAGCCAAGGGATGAGGACAGACCTGCCAGAGTTTCAGGGAAGGAATGGTCTTTAAAGGACAATCAGCTTAAGTTACTTGAAAAAGGAGTTAATGGATTTTGGGAAGTGCCCTCCTATGTGCAATGCTATGTCACTGTACATTTTATTATTATTTAATCTCACATTACAATTAAAGATCCATTTTAAATTCAGATATCTTAGAAGCTTTGCAATTCATGATTTGTTTATTGTTTGATCCCCTCATTGTTACCTGAGGGTCTTTTACTTCATAACACTCTGTGTAACTTCCCAATGCTGTCATAAAGGAGTGAACCAGGATACAATGATAGAAAAGAAGAAGTAAGGGCAAGTTATTAGAATATACATTTACTGTGTTAGCATAGTGGGGGGGTGTTGATTCTTCATGTTTCTTCTCACTTGAATATCAGTTTTAAAATACCAAAAATGAAGAAATGGTGGATTTAAAAATGTTTTCCTTTTTTTTTTTTTCATTTATTTGCTCTTTCTGGGAATTTTAATGATATGCCATGGCATACATGTGGTGATCGGAGGACAGCTTATAGCAGTTAGTTCTCTTGTCCCACCATAAAAGTCCCTAGGGAGTCAGACTCAGCTTTGGTAAGTGGCAAGGGGCCATATTTTCTGCCCCCCAAATACTGAGTTTTAAACTAGCTGATGTGTCTACAAACTTTATTAACTTTTAGCCAATGAACAAGGTTTAAAATCAAAGCTACAATAAATTTCCTTTTTTAAAAAAGCTAAATATTATCTGTTAATTTCTGATACTTTACTGACTTGTAATTAACCTTGGGTCATTTGCAAAATCAAATGATCATGCTTTAGGTATTTAGACCTAAAACTTTATCTATTGCTGACAGGAACATAAAATAAAAGACAGTGATAAAAACAAGTAAATTTAAATTAGGGCAGGCCACATGCTTATCGTGTACACTACTGACCCACTGTCTTCCTGACATGGACCATATCTTGTTTCATGTTTTTTTCTGTCTTTTAAAGGCAGAGTCTTATGTAGCCTAAATTGGCTTCAAACTCACCAAGTTGCTGAGAATGACCTGGAACTCTTGACCCTCTGTTATCCAGCTCCTGAGTACTTGGATTACAGGTTTGTGCCCCTTAGCTTGGTCACCATTCTGTTGCTGTACATGGACACCAAGGCCAAGGCAACTTATGAACAAAAGCATTTGACTAGGAGCTTGCTTACAGTTCCATGGGGTGAGTTGACAACCATCATGGTGGGGAGCATGACAGAAGCCAGGCAGGCAGTCCTTCTCCACTCCCTTTCTGTATTAAAAAGAAAAACATCAGGGAAGCGTTTGTGCTGCTGCAGAGTGGTGTCTTCATGGAAGAAACAGATATATTGAAAGCTACACTGACAGAATACTGATAGGACTTTATTCTCTGACTGAAATTCTTTCTCATTTCTAAAGGTGAGGAAAGGTGTTGAAAATCCAGTGATCCATATTCATAATGTCCAACAATCCCAGTGAATTCTGTCAAACTCCTCTGCTGCTAAATCAATAGGTGTGAAATCAAGATGTAAATACAGAGAATAAACTAGTTCACTACAGGTGGCGAACCATCAGGGGATGCTCCTGGCTTTGGTGGATTTTGAGTATGAAGTATAAAGACACTTTCAAATTTGAAAAAAAAGGAAGAACTCACCAAAGGTAAATAGCCTCCTGAGAGTCCCAATTATGGATGGGGGACTGGGAGAAGGCCCTACAGAGAAATAATGCTGAACTTAAAGAAATAGCAGCCCATTTACATTGATGTATAATGATATTTGAAACAGAGCAGGGAGAAATTTAGTCAGTAAAATTCTTTCCAGGCATGTGTGGGGACCTTAGTCAGATTCCTAGCACTCACAAAGCAATGACAACAATAACAACCACCTCCCCCCATTACAAAAATTCAGGCATGGTGGTGTGTGCTTGTAGTCTTAGTGCTGAGGGGGCTGAGGCAGAAAGCTCCCTGGGGCTCAATGACCAGCTAGTATAGCATAAATGACAAGCCCCAGACTACAGTGAGAGACCTGGCTTCAGAAAGTAAGGTGGATGGAACAACACCTGGGGTTTACCTCTGGTGTCCACACAATGTGAATGTACCACACAAACATATATAATCACATATACACACTGAGCTACACACACACACACACACACACACACACACACACGAAGAAGGAATGCACAAGAGAAAGCAGTAGACTATTACCAATAAAGGCCAAGGAAAGGAAGAAAATGGGTTGTGGATGGTTACCATTGACAGAATCTAGAACTGAACTGGAGACACATTCTGGGCATGTCTGTGAGGAAGTATGCAGATTGATTGACTGGAGTTGGGGAGACCCTGAAGACTCACCCTGAATGCAGGCTATGGTATTCCCGGGCTTGGGTCCTGGGACTGCGTAAAGAGAAGAAAGTGGGCTAGGAAGCAACATTCATCCTGACTGCAGATGTAGTGTGGCAGCTGCCTTGTTCCCTGCCACCATAAGTTCCTCACCTATAATATGGATAAATAAGAATCTGAGAAAACGATAGGCTGATGGAAGTTTATTGGGAAGAAATCACTTACACCAGAAACAGATGACCGCCAGCAGGTTTTCATCCCAAGAATGCCTCCGGATGATTGATCTGTGTCTCTGACCAGGAAGCAAAAGAGAGCGCTGGGGTCCAAGACCCCAGACCTAGTCCCCATGTCCCAATGGGCGTGGTCAGTGTAACAGGTGTGGGCAGGGTGGATCTCTCACTACTATTCCCCTTTAGAGTAAAAGAAAAGACTTAGACTTGAAACAAAACTATACACAAAGACTGTAAATATCAAGTATACTTTAGGAAAAGGAAAATTAAGAACATACAAACTTAAGACCTACACTTACCATTATGGACTGCACCCCAAAACTGTGAGATAAAATAAACCTTTTCTTCCTAGGGCTGCTTTGTCACAACAATGAGGCTAGTAACTAACAAGTGGACTACAGAGATGAGCATTTCCTCTGGAGACAACAAAGGCAGAATCCAACCTCACCTGTACAGGTAGCGGCTTGTGAGACTCTGGAGAAGCTAGAAGTGCCAGAAGAAGCAAGTGGTCAGCCATGACAGCCATAACTCCACCTCCTGGGGCAGAGTCTAGGAGGCATTAGGAGACTGAGATTTAGGTCGAATGCAGCAGCTTGGGTGGTTGTGTGACCTCAGGCAAGTGACAGAGCATCTTTACCTTTGTGGAAAAAAAAAAAAAAGCCACGAACACCCTGCCCCATAAAGTTCAAACAAATAAACAACAGACAGAACAAAAGAGATACAACTTTTCCTACAGTTCATTCCAGGGCTAGAGGGTGGAATGAATTGGTACCCAAGAGGCCACCAGTGTCACATAAACGCTCATTATTGTTATTAAATGCTTGTTATTATTATCCAGTGACGAAGGACCTGAGACCCGCTTTTAGCCAGTGTCTTCTAAATTACTGTAGATAATAATGTCGTTGGCATTGGATTGTTGTGAATAAATCTTCGTCAGTCTATTTCTTTGAGCTCGTGACTATTCATGTATAGTAAAAGAACTGTAACTGACAAAAACTATTCACATATAGGAAGAAATGGTAACTATGACAAAAACTATCACAGAAAGAGAATACCAGGTTAATAAGCTATGAGCAGTGACCTCTCACCCTAAGGTTACCCATGCAGCTGTTTCTATTTCCTAAATTAAAGCCAGTGAGGTCAGACTGGTGGGTTGAATGGAGTTCTTTGCACAGTCTACAATTTGGCATAAGATTTAGCAATTAAACAAAATGTCTTGGGCATGTCAGAGAAAAGAAATTCTAAGCTACAGACTTTTCCTTTGAGAGCAGTGACCTCAGTTACCTTATGTTCCAGTGGGGAAACCAACAACACAAATGTCCCTGTTTACCAGAGCTGTCATAGTGATGGCCACTTTTGTTTTCCGATAGGGGACCGAGCTGTGTCCTGGATTAGGTACCTGAAGAAATCCTGGGGGACATTCCTGCTATTTAAATTAATTATTTAACTCATTCCTATTTTCCAACTACCCAGTGTTTCAGTGACCTTGAGTCATGCCTGCTGGCAAATGTGTAACCATTGAAAAGTCTCCACAGTCAGAAACTGCAAACAAAACTCATTCTCTCATGGCTGTTTTCGATTTTACACAGAATAGTGAAGTCTCCGAATTAAGTGTATTAGTTAGAATAATATATTCAGGGATTTAGGGAATTTGGGTCAGGTTTTATACCAACCCTACTACCTCTTGCTGGTCCTCAGCTCAATCCTTTAATCTTCCTGCTTCTTGCTCCGTCTGCAAGAGAGATGCCTCCGGCAAGGTACTGAGTGCAGTAGCTGTAGGAATAAATTAAATAATGGACTTAATATCACCACTGAGAATGTAGCAAATTGCTCTTTTGTGGGATCCATTAGCTCAGCTGAGAATATTAGCACAGGATTCTGAGTGTGTGATTGATGTAAGAAGTAAGATAGCATCCATTTTCATTCTGTGCTCTGTCCTGCCAAAATGACTCTGGGTAACAGATAAAGAATATGACAGAGGATTGAGAAAGCAAGAACAGAGGAGAGTGCTTGGTAAATGAAAAAGGGAGAGGGGAGTGGGGAAGGGAAGGAAGGTATGAGTTAAGGGTGAGCTCAGTATAGAGACAGCAGAAAAAAGGGGGAAAAGGAGAAAGGAAGAGGAAGAGGGCTGTAGAAGTAGGCCAGCAATCAAGGTTGCTAAGGAAGAAGAAAGGGGGGGGGGCGGTTAGAAATGAAAATCCCAATGAGACCAGGGCTCACTGGAACACTGAGAGAAGGAAGAGGGGATGGGGACAGGTAGGCAGGTTTATTCCCCAAGGCTATCCCTGCCATCCTTGCAATGGCTTTCTCAACTTTCTCCTTTCCCCCAATGATTCTTAGTCCCAGGCTTCTGGCTCAGGAAGTTGGCTTTCATAACCTGAGGCAGTCAACTTTCCCCAGGTTAACAAGATACTTGAGAGGGACTGGTCTCTAGGTGCCTGGGGTGAGCGTGAACAGTAGAAGGAAATGTGGGAACAGAGTGTACTGTGTGTATTTCAGCCATACTCACTCAGTATTCACATACCCTCAAGCTTTGCCTTCTCTGCACAAGAGAGTACTCTAACCACTCCATCTATCACCTTTGTGCTCAAATAGGCAGGTTTATTTAAAGTAAAAATAGTTCTGACATCCGTGGCATATATCACTTCCTTTGTGTGAGGTGCATATGCCTTGTATCTTTACAAAAGGAGTTTGAAGTGGTGTAAAATGCATGATGGGTGGAGAAAAATTCCTGGCCAAGGAAACTATAGCAAATTGACACAGTAATGTGTGGTTTTATAAAAATTAAGTCACTTGATTTTTTTTTTTTTTTTTTTTTGGCAGTCCTCTGACATTGTTGCTTTTAGTTACTCTCATTTTAGAGAAGGAAGTTGGACAAACTAAGGTTTGATGTTATGTCTTTGGTTTGGTTTCAGTGACCAGTGTGGGAAAACAAACAAACAAAAAACTGTAGGACACTCATAACTGAGTTTTAACAATAGCAATTTCAAACTATTCACCAGAAGTGTGTGTGTGTGTGTGTGTGTGTGTGTGTGTGTATAAAATATTGGCTCAAAATGCTGGGTTGAGTCCCTCTTAACTTAGATTTCTATGTATTCCTCACATAAAGACCTGGAAATACATAGATCAACAGAAATGGGCTAATACTTAAGACAGAGCTAGCCGATAAGAAACTAGTACCTGGACAGCAGCATTATATCTAATACAGAGTCTCTGTGTGTTATTTGGGGCTGGTGCAGTGGTGGGACAAGACCGGCGGCGGGAGGCAAAACTTACCCCTTACCCATGCCCCCCTCCCTTGACAAGGTTCCTTACAGATTTAGCCCAGGAATAACTTTCTCTTAAATAAGATTATGATATCTTCCACCTGACAATGAGAGTTATGGAAACTTCTACTCTCCTACTTCATTTGTGGTTTAGGGGGAAGCTAAGTTTTGTGTTCATACGCTATCATTTGCCTGAACTAGGTGTTTTTTACTATTTTGTATACTTCTTAATGTTTGTCTTTTTGTGTAAATTGCTTTAATTTCTTTTTGGGAGAAAGCACAGCATAAATAATAAAAGGACAAACAAAATGCAGTCCAGTCAGGGCTGTGTTATAGATGTATAGCATGCTATGTGACTCGCCTGAAGTCATTATCTGAAAGAGAATACATTACATACAGAGTTCTGGGAAGAGCCTTTCTTTCATGGTGTTTATCACTTTTTTTTCCCCATGTCCCTTAAATAGCATTCCAAACCACTTTGGGGTAAGAGTATCCAATCTGGAGTGAATGAACTGATTACTCTCATATGTCTTCTTACTGGGATCTAATTAAACTTTGAATCTTGTCCAAAACGGCTCTAAAATAAACCAATTTAAACCTATATTTATCAATCGGACTTAAAATGGGGATGGTTTCACCCATTTCACCCATTTGCCAGTAAATAACTATGCTTAATTTGTAGATTCTTATCTGGTTCTAAAATTCCTTCCAGGAATACAGCATCCTTTATCTTGCTGATTGACAAACACTATACACATTGGGTCATTCATCAACAGAAGCCTTCTTGAGGGCCAGGATGCTGTGATTCAATAACAACCCCCTTCCCCAGTATCTCAGTTTTGCTGCAGTTTTCAGCTCTGCAAAGAGCAAAGACTTTCAGTTCTAGAAAGAATGTTCATTATGGGGATCATCATGCTTTTAAATAAATTCCTATAGAGAAGAGAGGAGGAGGGTGAGGAGGAGGGAGGGGGAAGGAGGAAGAGAAAAGAACAAAACAAAAAGGCAGGTAGAACAGACAGCTTCTGGACAGAAGCGTGTACGTCTTTTTTATTGTTATGTGCCTTTATTACAAATACATTTTATTTTGAAATATATCGTGATAAAAGTTATAGCAAGACATTATAAAAGTTGTGTCTAACATTGATTCCTTTTGAAATGAAGGATACTAAACACACAATGAAGTATAATGTTAAAAAATGAAGAAAATTATAGTAATCTGAATTCATTTGAAACACCACCACACGCAAAGAAGAAAATGAGTAACCTGGCTCTATGTTTCCTCTAAAATGTTAATAATTCTTAAACACAAAGTAATTAAATGAGAAGGAATTCAGCAACTATTTATACTTCGGCATGTTACTGCCTCATTCCTATTCAATTTCAGTTTGCAATATAACCTACACTTTCACTTCTAATTATGTGATTTATCTCTGTTTCATTATTTATTATTATTTGTTTGACAGGCTCTTTGTAGTATACAATCTACATAGTAAACAAACATTATAGCATCTTATGAAAATGCAAATAGTAGATATTACATGGGGTGGAATTTAAAAACAAACTGGCTCCTGAAAAGGTATATAAAAATGGGGTTCATCCACGGCACTTACAATATGAGATATAATTCCTTTAAGAATCCAGACTAGTTAATTTACATCTTTATACAATACATAAAAAGAATTTACTCTGCCCATCACTGATTACAGAATATTATCAAATGCCCCCAGATGAATTATGGATTAGTCATATCCAATACTGCTAACATATTTTAAAGCAAATATTATCTACTATTTTGTGTAAATATGTATAAGTTAGATAAATATAAAATTTTATGATTTATTATGGAGAAGTGTACATACTGCAACTCTTCCAAGCATTCCTCAGTGTGATGCAGGTATTACAGTATCCTTAACAAGCTGTGATAAATTCCCAAGTTCTTACCTGTGAAATGGATGCACAAGGCAGGTTTTCTGTGGTGCACAAGGGTAGCGTTTCTTAGCACCCACACAAGAAAACTTTGGCAACATGTTTTATGTGATCATGTGTTTTTGTACACTTTGTAAAATAGTTGAACCACTGTGGGCTGAGACAGAGGTCTCTTTCCAGCTGGATGTCCACTTAGTTCTACTGGGTGCTGAGGGCTGCTGGGGCTGATTGGACATGCTGATTTGTTTTGTTTTGTTTTGTTTTTTAAGAGGACCACCCAAACTGCATAAATTCCAGGCCCCACAAAAAACTGCATCTGCCCCTACATGTGGGAACAGAATCCAGTTCACAGGTGTACTGTGAGGATTAAATATTGAGTGCATGTGGAGAATGCATGGTCACAGAGGTCAGCATTTTACATAAGGTATAAATCATGATGCTGTCACGTTGTCTGGGGTTTACATTTTTTTTTTCCCCATGGAAAGGGATTCCACAGTCCTGGACAACAAGGATGTGCCATGATTTCCTTGAGCTTTAGATATCTTTGAATATCTTTAGCTGTTACAAATTTAAACATTTATATTTTGTGTGCCATAAGTATGAAGACAGAGATATTAATGCATATTAAAACACTTAAATCTATTTTCTCTTCTGACTCCAAAACAAATGAAACTACTTTTGTTGGCTCCTAGTTCTGTGAGCCATAGGTGCTGTGTCTAATGGAAAAAACAGGAATTGCCAATATGAGTAAAAAGTTTTTCAAGCTGTGGAAAAGAAGGATAAAGAAAAAGAAATTGTGGTACAACTTAAAGGGGGAGGGGACACAGCACACAGACTAGAAACAGCCATAAGGACAGCAGGAGGCAGTGTTCAAAATAGGTAATTTAATGGAGGTGGCCACTCAGACACTCTTAGTAATCATTTTTGGGGAAGATAATATTGTTTAAGGAATTTATTTTCCACGCAGTATATTTTCAGGTGTTTTGTTGCCCACTTTAGTTAAATTCTGCTTAGTCCTGCCAATTTACAAATTGCTCTAGAGCCTATAATTTCAGGCAAAGGTCTCTCACCAACTCCTTGGTGGTGCATCAGATAAGTCACAGATGAAAACAAACTCCCTGTGAAAGGTATGTCTGTAAAGTCTTGTGACTGCGTGCCACTGCCTCTGTCTGGCACATTTCTGGACTTCGCAAAAATTAATTGTGCTAAAGAGAACACCATCAAACGCGTCCGGCACAGAGTGTAAACATCTTCAAACCACGAATCTGCGCTATAAAACACTCTCCTACTAATTTCATTTGGTGCATTACTCTGGAGGAACACCGAGGCCAAGTGAAACTGCGGAAATAGGAACAATGCAGGGAGGAAAAATCTCACCCCATTAAGGGATCCGTTTCTTCTCTGCACAAATAAGCCCACCACGCCTCGAAGGCACGACTAGATGGCTCCAGGATGTTCTCAGAATGCCCCCTCGGGCCCTCAAGACTGAGAGATCCACGCACCAAGAAGGAAGGGGACTTGAGTGACAGTACCTCGGCCCTCGGGACAGTTTAGATAATTCACAAAATCAAAAAAAAAAAAAAAAATCTAAGCCAACAGACGTGCCTAAGGCAGGCATTGGCATTCATGTTCATTTTCGGGGTGACCCGGGTTTCCTTCTTCATGCAAGGTTTGCAATGCGCAGTGACAGCGGTATGGTCGCTGGGCTGGTTCCCGCAGGGCCGCCTGGGCTCCGCCGGACTTTCCTGAGGCTTTGCACCAGCAGGGCTGCCACGCTCTCTCCGCGGCTCGGTGACCTTGCAAGGCTGGCCGCACGACCCGAGTCTCAGCAGAGGCACCACCCTGGGCGCCGAGCCCGCGCGCGACCGAGCGTCTCCGACTCACGGGCGGCCTCGCGGGCCCGCGCCCAGTGCGCGCGGCAGGGCCGGGGAGGGGAGGGATACGGGGCGCGCGGGGCGGGGCGGGGCCGGGGCGGGGCCTGGGGACTGCGCCCCCCGCCAAGCTTCTTGTTGGCGCCGCCCCCGGGCGCGCAGTCCGCGCCGGAGCGTCTCGGCTGTGGCCGCGGCCGTTATCAACGCCTGTCGCTGCGGTGGCTCTTGGGGTTCGGAGAGGGCAGTGGCGGCCCGTCGTCGGTGACTGCTGGAGCCAGCCTGCGAAGGGACAGGGACGCCGGAACTGTGGCTGTTGTCGGCCAGCTCCTTCGCGATTGCAGTCCGGGGTTGCAGGGTCCGGGCTGCCCCGGGGCGGCGGCCAGCTGGGATGGCAAGATAGCGGCGCGGGAGCGGCGGTGAGTGCGGGGGCGCGGCGCGGCAGCCTGGAGCGCGTGCGGGGGGGGCGCGTCCCCGGCTCTGGGGCAGCGCTGCTCGGGCTCGCTCCCTCTCTGCCGGCTTAGGGTCAACCCTGGTGCCCGCGTGGGCGCGGACTGCACCGCGCCGAGCTTGTGCGGCGCGAAGGCCAGTGAGTTCCAAGGCCAGAGGTTACCAGGGGACGGGAAGGACCTTTAATTCTCCATTTGGAGCTGCGACCTTGCAGATGATTGCTTCCCTCTGACCCTCTGCGCCTCAGCAAAGTAGTTCCTAGTCCTTTCTGTTTTTATGGTGTATTTGACTGACCTATCTGTATTTCAAGGTGCTTGTGTCCGAAGGTGCTAAACTTAACTAAATCCCAAGTTAAAGTGTAGGCGAGCGAAGTTAAGCTTCCTGATTGGTGGCATTCCTGATGTGTTCTCTAGAAGCACAAAGCTGGGATGGTGAATTCAGACGCGTAGAAAACTGCACAGAATGTGTTGTGAACTTACAGGAGAGCTTGAGTAATGCGATTCTGTCCCCCGTCTTCAGCTGCCAAAACACAAGTCTTTCATTTACACTTGGGTTATCTTCGTATCCATTATTTTGTATGAGTGTTTAAAACAGTCAGAGATTGATAGGACACGTGCACCGTTATTGACTGATATTCATGTGGAAAAATACGTTATTTGCATTTTACTTTGTGTTTCCATAAAGTATGTTTTTTTTTATTTTTCAGCAAAAGTTTCAATTTAAAGTTTGTCATCCAATTTGTTTTCAATTGCATATTTAATTCAACAAAATTGCTTCAAGTTGATATGATTTATCTAGTCAGGGGTTCAAAAGCCCGAGTCGGGTGGTGGCAATCATGCCTTTAATCCCAACATTTGGGAGGCAGAGGCAGGTGGATTTCAGTGAGTTCAAGACCAGCCTGGTCTACAGAACAAGCTCCAGGACAGTCAGGACTGCTACACAGAAAAACCCTGCCTCAGGGGGGAAAAAAAAGTGGTGCCCACATATTTAAAGCACCCCCCCACCATGAAAAAACTAAAACATTTTAAAACATTTGTTTATTGCAACTGATGTTCACCCTCTCCTCCCCTTACTCGGTTATTTTGACACGGATCTGAAGTCATACTGAACTGGAAACAGAGGCTTCTAGTCTATGCCTGGCTGAGAAGAGCAGTGCTAAGCAAGGCCTGTGCTTTAAAAACACTAGATCATGCTCTTTGTTTCTTTCTCGGACTTTTCTCTCTTTCGTTGAGGTGGAAACTGATCCTTTGGAGGCTTCACTGGAGAATTTCTGAGGAGGCCTGAGCAGCTATTTGCTTTCCTGGAGTTGAACTGAGGTGTATTTGCTTTGTAATAGGTGAGATCACAGGCTGCTCTGCTCTAATTAGTAGAGACTTGGATTCTCTTCTGGGAAATGGGAATCAGGCACTGTGCTGTGGAAACCAAATGAGACTTTTCGGACTTTTATAAACTTTTGCTAATGAAGATTCATCCTTGACGTCAATGTTAGTGATAGTGTAAACGATCCTGTGAAGATGTTATATTAATTGGGGGATGTGTCTTCACACTGGAGAAGATTCAGTAGTTACAGGAAAGGTCCCAGTAAAAAGCACACCTCTATCCCACCACACCTCCACAGCATCAGTAGGAACTAGGCTCACTGGCTCTTCTTGTCTTCCTCCAAATGTAGCCTAATGCTTTGCAAACATTTTGCTCTTTTGTCTTCTGAATGATTGGGATACATTGTATGCCCTGTTCTGAGCCAGCTGTGTTGCCTCCCCCTGCAGAGCCCTAAGTACCCAGGAAAGCTGTCTTGCTCTCTCACAGATGCTAAGAACTCCAGTAAGGATGAACCATGATTTATTTATGTTTCTTTTTCATAATAGGTATTTACATTCTTCCTGATATCTTGCTGTGAAATTATTGTACAGCACTTTTTTTTTTTTTTGAGGCTTTTAAGTGGATTTCAGTTATTCCCAGGGCCCAATGGTTGCCTCTTCACATTGCAGGAAGTGGATGCCTGCTTTGCCCAGTGCACATCCTTTGCTTTTATGAATCCAAAGTGACCCATAGGGATTTGTGGCATCTTTGCTGTGAAACGAGAGCTTTAATGGTCAGGACTTAAAATCATCCCCTTAATGACAGCTTGGGCTGAGTTTCAACAAAGAAAGTAACAAATGCACAATTATAAGAATAATCTCCCAAGCCAGGCATGGTGCTTTAAATCCTAGCATTCAGCAGGCCATGGCAGGTAGATCTCTGTGAGTTCTAGTCTAGCCTAAGCTAAAGAGTTCAAAGCCAGGGATGCATAATGAGACCCTGTCTTAAAAAAACAAAACAAAAAAAAACCTTAAGAGCTTAAATGTTTTTGAATATGCATTGAAAGCCCATGCCTCTTATTAAATTGACAGAACAGTTTTGTGCTTCAGAAAATCTGCTTGCCATTAGGATACATTCCGTGCTTTGTGTGGTAGATCACCACTATCTTCTATTTCAACATGAATAAATTGCTCTCACACCTTTATAGTTTAAGAAAGGATTATTGCCAACTCTTAGGGAAAGGATGCTTTCAAAAATATTTGTCCGTCAAAGCAGCCTTACAGACTACAGCCAGGATTTCTGCATCTTCTTAGAATCCCCCATGACAGTGCCCCTTACCAGCAGGAAGTAGTTTGGAAAGAATGATGCCTAAATTCCCAAATATTGTCTATAAATGTTTGTTTTCGTTTAAATGGAATTGGTTATATAAAATAAATTAAAAAAAATACAATTGAGAACTACTGCTGACCACCTCAACTCCCCAGTTGATTTCTGATGGATGCTCATTAGGTCTTATTTGATAATGTTACTTTTGTTGGTTCTCTCAATAAAATTACTTCAGCTATCAAAAAAAAATATTTGTTCGTGGCAGCTCTTAGAGTGATTTTTGAAGCAGTATAAATTGTAGAGGTTAGGCAGAGCTTGCTGCATTATGCGTCCTGATTCGACCATATGTGGAGGGTGGTTTTTGTTTTTGTTGTTATTTGTTTTGCTTTTTTCTTCCTTGAGCTGGAAAGATCCTTTCAAAAATTTCATTAAAACCTAACTGACTCTGTTAGTATTTAGGGTGTTGCCTTTTTTGCTTTGTTGTTTGGGCCCTAACATTGTAGTGTCAATACAGAAGTGTTAATACTGTCCATATTTGTTCTTCATAAATGGCTGTTTATCAGTCTTCTGTTAATAGTCCCGGCAAGTTTTGGGGAACAGAAAAACAGTTGTGCACAGGACAAACAGACTAGCTGTCATGAGTTTCCATCTGAATTAAGGAGATGAGTTTAAAAAAATGGGGGAACAGTGACAGTGATATCAGATAGGGATAAGGACCAGGGAAAGGATGAAATAGCATGGTAGAGAGGACCATGGTGAGGATGCTGCCGGAGGGTGGGGGTGGGTGCAAAGAAGCCTCCCTGAATTAGATCCCTGGAACCCCCATGGGTTCTCTTCAGAGAAGCAGCCTGTTATTTTGGTGACTGGGGAAGTATAGCTCAAGAGGAGGGCACTGTAAGTGACAGTGAGCTAGGTGCGCTGTGTTGGTGGCGGAGGAGAAGGGGAGACTGCCAGTGTGTGCTGGGGTTGGTGTTCTGCCTTTGCTTTAGAGGTGTGAGGCAGATGCAGAGGCTGGAAGACTGACTCTTCCACAGGCTGGCTGGTGGCTTCTGTTCAGGGCTAGGTCTTGCTGTTTCCTGTTGTACGTGCAGCAGAGGCTCCGCCTGATGTGGGCTGCATTTATTGAATAAATGAGCAAGTAAATAAATAGTTTGAAAAATAATCTTGCCTGGGTTTTGGTCAAAATTACTATTTGGAGGTGCGGGGGAGGGGCATGGTTAGAGACAGGGTTTCTCTGTGTAAGCAGGCTGACCTAGGAACTTACACAGATCCTCCTGCCTCTGTCTCCCAGGTGCTGGGATTAAAGGCATGTGCACTACCACCATCCAGCATTGCTCAAAATTCTCAGTCAGGAGTCTTTCTGTGCTCTCCACCTTGGTTCTGGCCCTTGACCTTACTGTGTCTGTCACAGTTAACACACTCTCAAATTGTTGCTTTAAGCCAGTTGCACTTCATTCTTCTGCCTTGAAATCCAAGTCGGAAATGCTAAAAACAAATCAAAACAAAGCCCTTTTTAGTAAACTGTAGTGATTTCCGAGAGAGACTTTATCCGAATTTTCCTGGTTGATTCCAAGGGAGTAGCCGTTTGTGTGGGAGTACAAGTTTCAGACGCCTTTTTATATATGGATGTTTAGGTTCTTTGGGCATGTGGCTGACTAATGAGCTGTTCAGAAGTGTGTGTTTCTCTCAGGTACTTTATTCTCACAGGAGGAATGTGTGTGTGCCTGCTCTATTTTGGGAAATAGCAGGAACTTGTGGTATTTCCTCTTCCCAACTCCTAATCTGTTTGTCCTTCTAAATATATGTTCCTTTATATTAATTGAAAGCTTGGGAAATGGGTTTGATGCCAAGCAATTGTTGTAGCTGTGTAGTAAGAGTCTTGTCTTTCTGCCGATTGACTGTTCGGCTCCTGTTCCGTATTAGGGGTTCTGTAATCTTGCAGAATGAGAGTTTGATTTCTTTTTGTTTTTGAATTTCCTATTCAGACCAGTTGATACCTGATGATAGTAACTTGCTTCCATGTGAGGTAATTGTATTTTCCCAACTTGGTTTGGTGCAACCTCTGCAGACACTAAGAAAAGAATGGATTCTTAAATGTGTCAGTTGTGACCAGAGCAGCCATGGTCATTTTTATGTTTTCACGTCAGGCAAATAGCCGAAGCCGTAGAAGGAGAGATTGTGAGGAGTTTAGCGGCTTAGAAGTTCAAGCACCTTCAAGCACTTGCCTTGCTGTGCTCTTACCAGTTGCGGAAGAAAAGGAGTTGCAGTTATCTTACATTGTCTTGAGTCTGGTCACTTGAGGCAGTGGCTGCTGCTGAAGGAAGCTGAAGTTGGTGTCCATAAGCCTCGGGACTTGGTGTTGGAAGGTGAGGGAAAATGTCTGGTGGATTTGTTTTGTTTTGTTTCCCAGCGCATTTTAGAATGGTGGGAAAATCTTGGCCGTTATTTCTTCTGGTTTATAAGGCTGAACCTATTGGAATCAGTGTATATGGCTAGAGTTGAGATTAAGCTCGTTAAGTGGCAGTATCTTGAAGAGCCACTAGGAGGCGATATTACTTCCTGAAGGTGTGTGTGATTGGGTGCTGTGCCTCCTACCCAAAGCAGACTTCAGCAAAGAGTCCCTAGATCCCAGAACAGTTGAAATGGTGGCAGCAGGAACATCTGGTGGAAAACACTGAGGCCTGATGATAAGATTCCAGCTGTTTCCACACAGCAGGTCAGGGGCCCCACCACTATGCCATTCTTTATGCCTTTGTATTTATAGCATAAATGTGAATAAGGTGAGAACCTTGGAGAAACTTCTCCAAAGAAACAGTTGAGAGCATAAATCATCTGAGTGGAACTTTACCCATTTACTCCTTTAAGGTACCTGGGTCACCAGTTTTACTCTCCTTTAAGATAAAATGGTTTTAGGTGAGAGCCTAGATCTAGATAGAGATGAAAGTGTAAACTCTTAGGAAAAATTAAAATTAAGGATTCAAACAACCTACTCGAGAATCAGAGGGCCCTCAGATAGTCAGATCAGCTTCTGGAGTTTAATATGTAAAGAAACAGCCCCAAGGGTGTCACGATTGCCTGAGAACAGTCACTGGCGACTGTGTCCCTATTCCACTTGTACTGACTCTTAGCTGTGATAGGGTTTATACAATATGAAAGAATATATAATTTCTTGAGCCTCTTGTTTATTTAAAAAAAAAAAAAAAGAGCATGCTGCTATTAAAATGCAAACTCTCAACCCTAGCAGTAGCCAGATTGGCATGTGTGGCTACATCATGTCTCTTTCCCGCTGTGTACTAAGTGTTCCTGGAGTCACCCTGTCAGTCTGCTGGTACCTGGTACCCTTAACATTTTATCTCTACAGTTTGAAAACGTACGTGCTCTTAAGGTCGAGTAGTTGTGCCTTGAATTATTTATTATTTGCCTTTCTTCTAAATATATCTTATCAGTGATTTCACTGTTTTGAAACCTTATGGCCTGGTCAGAATTTGACTGTTTGAAATCAAATCTAGCAAGCCCTGCAGTCTCTGGAAATCGTCGTTCCGTGATGCTCCTGGTGGATGTTTGAGTTGTTGTAACTTTCCAGGAGGGCAGTTTTGTGTTACTCATCAAAAGCCTCAAAAATGTGCCCTGTCCCTTAGTCAGGCATTTCTATCCCTAGGAATTTAAACCAGGAAGGGGTGGGGTGGGGGGGGGGAAAGCATGTGTATAGAAACCAGCTACAGCCGTGGTCTGGTCTCCACAGCACCAGTGTGTGGGTGCTTTGGCCAGGAGCCTGGTCTTTCCCACAGGGATCACCAATTTGGTGGGAAGTCTAGTTAGTGGCATGTGTCAGAATCATGAAGGGGAACAAGAGGGAAAAGGTTGTCTGTAGATGCTAAGGGCTGCTCCCCCATAATATATATACTAAAACACCCCTGTAATTTGCCCGTATTTTTTGTTACTTTGTTTATACAAGTTACACACTGGAAACAGCTTCCATGTCCAGTAATAGGATGGATTGTAGTATTCACATGTAATGGAGAAATAGTAATGTTGGGGAGTACCTGGCGATATGAACAGATGCTCAGAATTATGTAATATGTCCAGGAACAGCATGGATTGTGGTATTTGTATGTAATGGAGAGATAGTAATGTGTGTGTGTGTGGTAACCTGGTGATATGGACAGATGCTCAGTATTTATCATTTGACAAATCAGATGGCAATCTAAATTTTGGTTTTGGAATATGTGTGTGCATGCATATGTGTGTGGTCAATTTCATAACATTTCATGCCAAGATTACAGTCTAGACAGTCGGTGGGATTATTTCCACGTAAAGCAACTGTGGCCCCCTTGTTCTTTTAACTCCCCTGAAATTCCAACATCCGAAAGCATGTGGACAGTGCAGGATAGGAGGAAATCCAATTTCCATTCTCAGTGCGTTGTGACCTTGAGTAAGTTCTGTGTCTGTATGGGTCCCTGTTGAGAGGGTGATGATGCCAGCTCTAGGTGCTAACCAGTAGAGAAGGCTTGCTAATATACCCCAGCCTGACAGGATGATGGCAACCAAGTGTTCTTAATGCTAAAGAATTTCTAGGTAGAGTAGTTCTGTTTTATAAATTACATGGGCCATAAAAACCATTCCAGGGCATCCTGACACAATATTGTTCCTGGACACTGGGAAATAATTTCAGTTTTTAAAAGAAAAGCATTTCTTTGTGTGTGAGTATGCATATGTGATGGTGCATATCACAGTGCTTGTGTGGAGGAGAGGCCAACTCCCAAAAGACTGTTTATCCTTTCACCATGGGGGTTCCAGGGATCTAATTCAGGTCATCAGGCTTGGTGGCACCTGCCCTTACCTGTTGAGATGAAGAAACTCATTTGCTGCCAGTTTCCTTTTTTTTTTTTTTTTTTTTTTTTTTTTTGCAATTGAAGATGTGTTTTTTTCCTTGTATATGTGTTGAGCAGTCCTGTGATCCTTTCTTTAAGGTTAGAGCTGACTCAGTCAGTGGTGGGTGTGTCTGTTTGCCAGGCATGGGTAGGTCCCTGTGCCCTGAACACAGGTGCCCTTGCTCCTTGAATGACACACAGGAGCCAGGAGGTCCACTTAGTAAGTGGTTGTCACTGAAGGTAGGTAGCAAGCGTGCAGCAAATCCTGGTCTCCTGTCCTGTACTCTCCAAAGAAAGCATATGATGTTACTTCGCAGTGAACACAAACACTGCTGTCTGCCTGTTCCACCTGCTGGGTGAGGACAGCTCCATTACGTCACCTTGTTGACATTTACAGACGACTTGTATTAAACTTAGGTGGCAATTTCTTAGGCGACTGGGCTGAAAACTGCTACTGCACCTTCTGTGCATATGTGAGGGAGAGCTCATGCTTTTGTGAAATTATCCTTTGCAATGTATTTCCTAATGAATATTCTGAGTGAGAAATTCCAGCATGTGGCCTTCCCATGAGGCAAGGGTACTTGTTGCCGCTGTTCGACAGTTACTGCACTAGTTCTAACGAACTGTGTACAGACATAGTTTTGAATGTTGGTAGCTGTTGTGAACAACATGCAGTTTGTGGACCTGCAATGTGCACATGCATGCACAAGTTCTACGATGAAAGAAAGCAGGGCCTCAGTGGTCACAAAAATCATCCTCATGACAAACACCGACCTTACATTTTAATCCCTCACATTCTAAATAAAGGAAGACAGTTTAATGAATCACGGGCATTGTAGTCCTCCTGGAAGGTTGTAGACATAGCCAGGAGCCTCCAGCAAGGCCACCATCTTATCATAGATCATATTTCCATCCATGCCAGTGTTTCCCACAGCCCACTTCACTTCCCTGCTTCTCTGGAACCAGTGGAGTTAGCTTGTTTCTGTTGGGGGTGGGGCAGTTTCTACAGTGTCACCCAGTGAGATGCAAGGAGTTTGTGACCACAAGTAGACAGCAGCTGTGCACGCTCAGACTGTTGGCTAAGTGTAGGATGTAGCCAATCCCTTCCTGAGGCCAACCTCAATGACATTATAGAGGACTCTTCTGGAAGTTTCCAGCTCACGGCAGTCAAAGCCATGAAGGCTATCTTAGCATGTGCCACAGACAGTATTGCTGGCGTCAGACTCCAATGCCCACGGGGCAATGAAGGTGGAGGAAGCTGCAGAACTAGGTGCAGTCTGCTTTTTGTCTTATTCATTTGACAGAAATCATCACAAGCACTTTTATTTTTGAGGCACTTTTCTTTTGAGACGGGGCCTTACTCTGTAGCCCACGCCAGCTTATCCCCACGTGCCTGGAAGAGCTGGGATTGCAAGTGCAAGCCGCCTCACCCAGCTTTCCATGATCTTCCTAACTCTACAAGAAGAAAGACAACAGCAATGCTCTGGTAGCAAATGGCCTCTGAAATGTGATTCAGGGGTTAATGTTGTTCTGTCATCTCTGTGTTAGGCTTGAATTCCCTGGGCATTGGGTCCCATAGTTCTTTCTGAGCACACACTTAGAATGACTCGAAGTCCCGCCAGGTCCCACCTCTCAAAGTTCCTCTCCAACACCACTACCCCCAGGGGCTTGCAACCAGTCTCGGTGGAATTCTGGAGGATATAAGCCATCAAACCACAGCTTCCAGCAACTTTCAAATTCTCTCCTGGGTCAGAAATTAAAGAATTTTGGTATAGCTTGTATCATTTTGTTCCATAATTGAGTAATCAGAACAATACTTGTTCATTATTACTAGCTGCTATTTCTTTGCTGGGAGTTGTTTTTATTCTACATCTGTACACTTCTAGAAGTTGACCTATCTTTAGGGTATTGACACACCATTAATCCCAGTACTTGGGAAGCAGAGACAGGTAGGTCAGTACATCTCTGTGAGTTTGGTTTGGATAGTGAGTTCCAGGCCAGCCAGGGCTACATAGCGAGACCCTGCCTCGGGGGGGGGGGGGGGGGAGATGGGAAGAAAGAAGTGGAACTAGCTTTTAAAATTACACAGGAAAAATACTTATAAAAACTGAGAAAGTATGGAGATGCATTTTTTTTTAAATTTCAGTCTCCACCTTCAGATGCAACTCCATATGATACGATATTATAGATGACAGATTAATTTCTGTGCATATTTAGACATTGTACTTGTTAGTTATATGTCAACTTGACACAAGTTAGAGTAGTCAGAAAGGCACAGGCCTCAGTTGAGAAAACACCTCCATAAGATCCAGAAGTAAAGCACTTTCTTAATTAGTAACCAATTTGGGAGGGCTCAGCCCACTGTGGGTGGTGCCACCTCTTGGGCTGGGCTGCCCTGGGTTCTATAAGAGAGCAGGCTGAGTAAGCCATGGGTAGCAAACCAGTAAGCAGCACCCCTCCATGGCTTCTGCATCGGCTCCTGTCTCCATGCTTCTGCCCTGGGTGAGTTACTGTCCTGACTGTTTTTGATGTTGTACTGTTCTGTGGAACTGAGTGAAATCAGCCCTTTCCTCCCCAGGTTGCTTTTGGTCATGGTGTTTCATCACAGCAATAGTAACCCTTACTAAGACAGACGTATATTTAATATCCATGCTTCCAAGTGTGTTAAGGTGTGTTTGGAATATGTTCACACGTTTCTTTGATCATGACTTTAAAATGTAACGTAATCATCTTCCATGATACATAATTATGCATAGTGTTCCATTTGTAAAGTCATTTATTCAGCCCATTTGACATATTTCCTCCTTACCTTTTTTGTGGGTTTGGTAGTTTTGATGACTGCTGGGGGCTATGGCACTGAGGAAGTGAGTTGGGTCTCACCCTATGACATGCACCTGCCCCCTGGGGAGCACCTGGCAGTAAACAAGAATCACATGTCTCAATATTGATGAGTGAACTAAGGACAGGACACAGGGCACAGTGGTGAAGGGTAGGTGGCAGGACTTGTGGCAGTCACTAGGGGACACTTCTTCTTTCCCTGGTGATGGGAGAGAACTTGCTGAGCAAGTGAGTTCTAACTCAGATCTGAATTATACACAGGACCCATGGAGAGGTCCAGGGAAGGAGGTTCCCTGTAATAGCAATGTCATACACAAATTCCTGAGTGGGTCCAGGCCGGGTGCATATGAGAAACAGGAAGAGGCCATGGGCTAAAAGGAGAGAGACATGTGTGGAAGGACAATGGGGTTTGCCAGGGTCATGGGAGAGAAAGCGGGTGTGTGTTTTAAATCCACAGTGACAGGGTCTGATGGATATTTTTGGATGGTGACCATGGCTGCTTTGTGCAGAATGGATGTGTGGGGAGTAAGGATGGAGGCAGGCGATAGGATCACTTCACAGGCTGATAGCAGTGCAGGGAGAGGCTCACATGGCCTTGGTTGAACTGTACTCATTAAGGCGATCCTCCTGCCTCAGTCTCCCAGGTACTGAGATTATTTATAGGCTTGAACCTCCACTCCTGGCCTATGGGTTTTTTTGCAAGTCATTTTTGGAAAGTGTCTGTACTAGTTTTTGATACGGGGGAGATTAGGGAAGAAAATGTTGTGGACTGTGAATGAAGATCTGTTTTGGGTGTGAGCTCAAAATGTCTGAGACTTGCAAGAAACAAATTGTGGTTACATCTGGAGAGAGGACTGGTGGGAACTATATAGACATCTGGGGGAAAGTCAGAATAGTTTAATATCGGATGCTTGTAGGTTTTCCCTAAATTAAGCTAAGTTCTTAAGAAATTTGTAAGAGTGCTGCCAGGGATAGTCAGGATGTTTACAGAGATGGGGCCTTCGGTGAGCCTCCAAGTGATGAGGTCTGGTCTTCTCATAGACACGCAGAAGCATCCAGTGATCATCTTTGCAATTTTGTCTAATATTCCTCACAGAAAAGTTTCTAGAAGACGCTAGGTCTTATTTTTTGTTCCTTGTTTTTGTTTTTAAACAGGGTTTGTCTATGTAATTCTGGTTATCCTAGAACTCTCTATGTAGACAAGAGTGGCCTCAAACTTACAGAGATTCTCCTGCCTCTGCCTCCAGACTGTGGGGACTGAAGGCATGTGCCCCCACACCTGACACTGAACAAAGCAAATAGTGAGTGTTTAATAAATGCTTATCACACTTATGAGATAGATTTGTCGTTGTTACCACCACCACCATCAAGTCAGAGGCTTTCCAGTTGCAACATAATGTGACTCAGGCCTTGGAATCATAGTCACAAGCCTGGGTTCCATTTCTGGCTTTGCTCTTTACAAGTCATGAGGCTCTAGGTAAGTCACTTATCCCCTGTTTCTTCACTGTGTAGCACATGAAAGACCACCCCCACCCCAAGTACTGGGAACGTACCAGTACTGGAGACTGTCGACATTCAGTTGGGAGTCAGCTTCTCCACATTGGCCCACTGGTGCCTGGCATCATCCTCACTAACCCTGTCTAAGTCATGGTGAGACTACATCTCACATCACAGTCAAGATTGATTGTTCATCAATGTCCCTTAGTGTTTGAATTGTGTATTTTTACTTCTGTTGAAGGTAGCCATCTTGCTTTAGTATATTTTTATGTTTTGTCCATTTCTGTGTTTTTGTATATTACAGCTATCACATTTGTTACATGACATTTTCCTTAAGGGGAACTGTATGCAGTTTGCTGAGTAAGATGGTTCTGTAAGCTATTTCTGTCTACTGTAGGAGGCGTATGTATGTGTTAAGTGCAAGGACACAGGAGGGCTGGCTTTGGGGATGTGACGGACATCCCCATCTGGGATCTGATGGACAAGTTGGAATTTGTTAAAGAGTAGAAAAAGAGTTTAGGAAGGCGTCATAGTTGGAGTAATGATGGAGGAAGGCAGAGCCCTGTACATTTACTGGATTTGAGCCATGGGCAGTGAGTGAAAGAAGGCATGGAAGAAACATGGGGTTCAGGGGCGAAGCTGGTAGGAAATGGCAGTAAGCTGTGCCATGTTCAGACTGGGACTTCCTCAAGAGTCATGGGAGATTTCGGCATAAAAGGGCCCACAGTGGAGGGGCTCATTATGTTGCAGTAAGTGAGGGCTGAGAGGACTCAGCCAGCCCGACTCTGGACATTGGCCTTCTTTCCCCGGAACCACTGTGGTAATGAAGTAGACAGTAATTATGCTGTCCTTAAAAGGTGCCCTTTTTGCTCATTTTACCGTGTCCCCTGTGTAAAGCTCCTTGAGGCTGGAGCAGTGGGAAGACATCCAGTGTGTGATTAGAGAGATTCTCAGGGCTTATTTACCCACAGTCCTTAGGATGGATGGAACCCATACACAGGCATAGCTCGTCCCTGTGAACTCCACAGGAACATGATACTCCCTATGTCTAGTCTCTAGAAGCTTCATATAAAGGACATGGGCCCACATTGTAATATAGCTGCCAAAGTAATGGTGATAATATTGGGTGATAATATTGCGTATATTATCTGTTGCTATTTTTTAGACTACAAGTGAATCTTCTAATTTTAATACCCCCAGAGGCCAGGATTTCAAACACTACTTATGCTGTTTCTTTGGCAGCCATATTACAGTGTGGGCTCCTCCTTTTTTTTCCTGATTGTTTTTCTTATATTGCTGCTATATTTTTCTTCCCAACCTATATCTGTTCATTTACTATGTGTTATCACATTTTCATTTGGACCCTGAAGTTACCAGTGTTACATTCCTTTTTTTTTTTTTTTCTTTTCTTTTCTTTTCTTTTTTTTTTTTTTTTTTCTTAAATTAACTTATTGGACTGGTTTGTTAGCATCTTCATTACCACATGGGGTGGATTTGTTGTTTTGTACATTTTTTCCTTTCACAGCTTTAATGGCTGGGATTCCTTTATCCAGCACATTAATGAAAAATCAAACACACACACACACACACACACACACACACACACACACACTTATCACAGTTGTCTCTATCACTTTTGTCCTGGTCAACATCATTAAACAGCACTAGTCAGCTGATAAAAGGAGCCTTTAGCTCTGTTTATTCAGAGTGATTGTTTTGGACATCATTGGGACATTAGAGAAGATCTCGCTCAATAAGCACATTACGTCTTTTTCTGCCTCTTGCTTGTTCAGGAGTCTGTCAGGTCAGTGGTGCAGCTAGCCACTGTGACCCATTCTCTCTTCCAGATCCCTTTCTCAGTACCCCAGATCAGTACTTTCTGCATATAGTTGGATCCAAGATCAGTAGCAGGCCTATGGATCTCTGGGGTGGAGATTCATGCCATGCCAATGTTTAATCTGGATCCTCAGCTTGATGGAACTTACAATCACCTAGAAAGCCAACCTCACCAAGGATGAGATTGTTTCCGGGGCGATTTAAGTGATGGAGGCAGATCCACAGTCCGGGACGGCGGGGGGTGGGGGGGGTGGGGTGGGGGGGTGGGGGGGGTGGGGGGGTGGGGGGGGGTGGAAGGCATGGGGGTGGGGAGGTAGCACCATGCCTTGGGGTTGGTCCAAGCCAATGAAGAAACCGGGAAGGAGAACAACAGCTTTATGCTAGTTAGCCACAGGAACAGTGCTTCCGGAAACATGTCTTCCCTACCTAGCTAGCCTGACCCTCACACCAGGAGCCAGAGTACACCCACCCTCCCTTCACTTGATTCTCCTCAGTTCTCAGGTCAAAAGCACTTAATGCAATCTGCTTCTTGACCCTCTTTGAAGGGTTTCCGCCAAATGCCAATTGTTTCCAAATCTTTGCTATTTCTTTTTTCCTGTTCCACTTTATGCCCTCCTCCTCCCTTCTCTCCTCTCCTCTCCTCCCCTCTAATCCTTCCCCCTCTTCCTTCTCTCTCTCTCCCCTCTTCCCCTTCCTCTCACCCCTTTTGTTCCTTTGAAAAGCGATTGTAGTCTAAATAGATGTCTAGGATTTTGAGGTCTGAGAATAAAGGGGAAACAGAGTTCTTTGGGGGTAAAAGTTTTCAGATTCTTGACTTAAAAAAATACTAAAACATTAAGGCAAATTTAGGGCAGTATCTGTGCATTGAAATACAAATATTAGAACAATTATATTTTAAGGTGAAGGTTTTTTGTTGTTATTTTGTTTGCCATTTCATTTCAAGGCAGGCAGGTGTTTTAGCTGGCTCCCTTAGAAGTGTTTTGGTCTGGAAATGTGTTTTGTTTGACTTGAATTGTGTTGCGCTATTTTTCCCCTAAATAGCATTTTGAAATAAGGAGATGTTACTTTTTTTTTTTTTTTTTTTTTTTTTAATAGCAAAACCCTTCTGATTAGGGGGAGAGCCTGCATAGACCCTCTGTGCCTGAAGATGAAGGTGCCTATGCTGTGGACAGCAGCTCCTCCTGCCTCTCCTTTCTGAGTCTGTGGGAGACAGAACAGCAATTCAGACTTTTGAAAAGCTGGAAGCTCCATAGCTGCAGGATACACTGTCCCTCTCTGGTGTGACAGGCAGAGGTGCAGGCTGTAAGCTGCAGCCCATCTGCCACCGTACTACCCTTAGCTAGTCGCAACCACTTTGTGTGGCTGGCCTCTAGTGTGTTTGAGTTTTGCACCTGCTCAGTTAGGAGCTCAACTAATCAAAAGTATTCTTAGAGCTGGATAGAGAACACTAAGATGGAAGTTAACCTTCCATTTTGTCCCCTCAGTGCAGACTATCGGATCAGGATGTGATTAGCAAGTGCTTGCAGAAGCAGGTGGCATTTCCCCTAGTGTAGCCTTAACCCAACGGGGTTGAATGAAAGCACTTTCTACCACTGCTGGATGCTGTAGGTAACTGACAAGGTGTCCTCAGAGAGTACAAGCACTGTAGGATTGTGTTTGTTTCATTTGTTTTGATGACATGTAAAGTAAGGGCAACTTTGAGTCCATCCTGTCATTCAAGAGCTAAGACCTAACCTTCCAGCTGTTTGTTTGCCATCTTGTCCCTGCTGCCACCATTTTAGTGACAGAGTAGGTGCTAGAGCCCTGGACTCCTGGAGTTCTCTGACTCTTCTGTTGTGGATTTCATAGTTTAGTGTGGTGTTCTCCAGCTGAGATTTGTAGGCGGAGCTGAGTTCAGGTTTCCCAGCTCTGCCTCTTAGCTGTGTGACATTCCCTGTGCCTTGGGTGTCTCACTGTAAAATGAGAGAGGATAGTGACACTGACTTCATAGAGTTGTCATGAGAATTAAATCCAACAGGGTAAAGCACTTAGAAAAATGACTACCCTTTAATAATGTACATACAGTTCATGCTTTCTGAATGAGTTCCTCATTGCCTGGCAAAGTTAGCCAGAATCAGCATTTGAAATGCATAGAATGATTACATAGTTAGCATTTTCCCTCCCAGAATTTTTGCAGGCCTTTATGAGTGGGTTTAATCTGTGTGTGTTTAGAAAAGAAACTGGCAGCAATTTGAGCCAAGGTTGTCATTTCATTTCTAAAGGTATGTGTTTACCCACTCTCTGCGATGTAAAGGAACAATGAGGGGACAGTTGAAATATCTAAGTCTTACTAAGAACTTTGTTTAAATAAGTTTGATCCAGTTGTCCAGTCTTGAGTATAAAGTGCATATGAAGTGCTCTTAGATGCAAAAGGGTCATAAGGTAATGTTCTGTTCAAAGAGTTTAAGAAGGCTTCACCCTCCCTGAGGAGCAGAAAGGGGATGGGATAGGGGGTTGTGGGGGTGGGGGGCAGGGGAGGAGGGGAGGGAGAGGGAACTGGGATTGACATGTAAAATAAGCTTGTTTCAATTTTAATTTTAGAAAAGGGGGGGAGAAAATGTGGAAAAAAAGAACAAAAAGTCAATAGGAAAGAAAGTAGAAGGGGGTATTATCTTCATATTTTGTGATAAACATACACACAAAAATGAAAATTAAAGTACAGATGGTGCTTTGCTTGAGATAGGAGGGTTAGCGTCAGAGCCAAGAAGCATCAGTGGCCCTACAAAGGAAAGGGTGGAGGAGATTGTGGTATAGACATTAGATTGTAACTTTGGCTATAGTATCTGTTCTGTGGTGGGACAACCTCCTTCTGTTTGCTCTGGGGTGGGGCGTGGATGGAGGGGGAGAATGGGGTGGATATGTGGCTGCTGTGCAAAGCCCTGCATCTCAGGAGGAAGCCGAATTGGTGAGGTACTTGCTGGGGATGTGAAATGAATTAAATGATGGGTTAAGGTACCTATGCTGGAAGTGATGGGGATTGTGGCCGTGGCCAAGGAAGTAAAGGAATAGGCCAAGGAGAAGGTGGGAAAAAATAGTGTTTGGGAATAAAATTGGTGATCAGGTGGGAGGGACGAAGAAGGAGTCAAGAGTGACTGTATTGAGTAAGCATGAATTGGCCCTGGGCCTGAGAGAACTTGTCTAGAGGGGAAAGTGAATTTCCTTGTGTTTCCTTTTGGATTTTTGAGAACTCTGAGGCATCCAAGTGCATACGCAGCATCCAAGTATTTTCACATCGCTTTGGGAACCCACTTGAGTGGATTTGTATAGATAAGCGCTCACTTGTCTGGTAAATGGTTAGTCTGTAGCTGGGCTGGAGCCAATTCCATGAAACAGATTTGGAAGTCATTAGTGTATGAGTGGTGGTTGAAGCCACAAGAGTGGATAATTTTCAGTGAGGGAATAAAGGGTGAGAAGAGCCAGCAATCACCAAGCAAGCTGTGTCAGGAGCTGGAAGGAAAGGGATGAATCCATCCCTTAACTAACGCAGATACTTGGGATATGGGGTAACCAATGGGTCAGCTGAACCTTTGATTCTTGCCATATACCAATGGTGATTTAATGTGGCTTAAAGCTCCAGTTGATGAAAGTCTTAAATGTCCCTGATAGAAACAGGTACAGTTTGTATGCTCTGGTCAGGGTGCAGACCTGGAAAGTATTATAAAGTATATGAAGAGGTATCGTGTAAGTTATGATAATTTTCCATGAGAAAGAAGGAAATGGTTAATACCCAGCTCCCAAGAAACAAACAAAAGCCAGAATGGGTGATTTAAAAGAAAACATTGTAAATTTCCCAAAACCCAGATGAAAAGGTATTTTTATTACACAATGAAGGAATTAGCAATTTTACATGCCAGGCGTTAGATAAGAGAGAACCCGTTGTATTGGTGCGAGAGCACAGAAACAGCTACAGGTCAACTATCTAAATCCAAAAATCAGAAAGCTGAAATCTTCAACCCTGGGAAGTGGAAATGTCACCATGATGCCGCAAGTGGGGAATTCTACGGTCAACACACAGCGCCACCAAAAACATTGTTTAAAATTACCTTTGAACTATCTAGTGGATGGTCAGTATGAATGGTAAAGGAACTTCAGGTTTGGAATTCAGCTCCCTTCCTGGAGATAATTCATTATACATGCACAAGTACCAAAGTGCAGAGGAAAGAACAGTCCAGACTCTGAAACACTGCTGGTTCTAGCGGGTTGGATGAGGAAGACTGGCCTGTTCTAAGGAATTGAGCTGTTCTTGGTTGTGCCTTTATCATGCTTTCTTACATAGTAACAATCACCTGTATGGATGTTCTTTTGGGTTATTCATTTATTTATTTCTTTAATTCAATGTTAATGTGTACAGGTATACATACACCAGGGGTCAACCTCTGGTTTTGTTCCTCGGGGCTGTCCTCCTTGCTTTTTAAGACAGTGTCTGTGACCTAGGGTTCACTGGTGAAGCTAAGCTGTCTGGCCAGGCAGCAAGCACCAGGAGTCTTAGTGTGTCTGTTCCCCTCACCCAAGCAATGCAAGCATAAGAATGCCTCACCATGCTCAGCTTTGAAGTGGACATCAGGAATTGAACTCAAGTCCTCATACTTGTATGACATATACTTTACTGACTGAGCTATCTCCTCAGCCCTGCTAATTTAATAATTAGAATATCTCACTCCTATAATAAATGAAAGTTCATTTGTTTAGTAAATGTGTACTAATATTCATTGAGTCATTCCCAGAGCCTTGCTGAGGTAGGTGATGATTGAGCAGATATTACCCTTGAGGGGGATAGAGCTTCCATCCCTGAAAGGCAGAAGAATAGGAAATTCTGCAAGGGATGCCCATAGGGGCCATGGTTGTGGGGGGGGGGCACTAAGACCGATTGGAGTATGTCATATTTAGGGAGCTACTGTGGTATGGGCAAGGCCCAGAGCTAACCATCTAGAAGGGCCTTGTTCATCACATGAAGCCAACTGTGTATAGAGACCCTGGGAAACCTTTGAATGGTTGAGTACATTCTTGTTTTGAAGTTCTGGAGTTGACTAAGGAACATAATTTTGAATTAACGGAAAGGCCTCACTGGAATGAAAATTAGCCAACTTGGCATGGAAGATCTTGAAAAATAAAAATCTTGAAGACATGTACTAAAAACTGTTCTTGGGAAATTGGGATAAAGTAAGACAAAAATATTCTATTTAAATTATAGACTAGCATGTTCTTTGGGGGGGGCTGAATATTCTACAGTATTTATTCATGATGGTGGGTGTTTTTATAACATGACAAATGTTAAATTTCAGTATTGTTGTCCTGTCTGCAGGATGCTGATTAAAGTCTGATACAGTGGACTCCCTAAGCACTCTCATGCCAAGAGTCTGTCTTCCTTCCTTCTTTCCTTCCTTCCTTCCTTCCTTCCTTCCTTCCTTCCTTCTTTCCTTCCTTTCTTTCTTTTTAAGATATAAACTGTTGGCCTGTTACTAGCATTTATTATTGGCTATCTCTATCTTAAATATTAACCTATTTCTGTCAATCTAAGTATTTGCATGTGGTCTTATCTTACCGGAGAGAGGGTCTGGATCTTCTCAAGTCCCTACATCTTGACTCTCTGACTACATCTCCCAGAATCCTCCTTGTCTCCTAGTCCCACCTGTCTTGCCTTCCTATGCTTTCACAAAGGCCCAGTCAACAGAGTTACCTAACAATTCAAAATTGCTAGGTCAAAACCAACTTAATAGGTATTTATGACCTAGAACTTCAATAACAGATTGGAGAAGTCATGTGTATCATTTCAAAAGGGAAAATAATGTCCCTGTTTCATTCTCCCAAAGCCATGATTACTGAAGTGGTATGTGAACCTATTGGGTACTATGCAGTCTCTCAAACTTTGGAGACAGATTGTACACCACCCTATTTTCCATCAGTGTGTAGATGTTTATAGGAGATGAACCTTATGGTTTATCCCACCAGTCACCAAAGATGTACTGTCACTGAAGGACTTCTAACAAGACCAAATGTGGAAACTGACTAGTATGAGGCCAAGCTTCTTAGAAGTGGTAGGCAGACACTGCTTTTGCACAAAGTCAACAAGCCCCATGATAGCCTTGTCAGCTTGCTTTGGTACTGGGGTGCCTCCGTGCAAGGTGTGGGAAGCTCACATCTAGCTTCCATTTCCCTCGTGTAGGCAATACTGGGGATATCACATGGCCTAATGATAAGAGAATATGTGAAGATGCTGTTATGCTTACGGGCCAGGCACTGACAACTTTGACAGGGATGTGACAGTGGAAACACAGGGTCTGCCCTTTCTGTAGGGAATTAGTGGTAACAGTGAGCACATCACTCTTTTTTGCCAGCAGTTTTGTCAAAAGCACAAGGAGGCTACAGAAGTGGATGCAGGGGGAATCCGTCAAGAAAGGAAACAGGTGGAAGTAGAGAGGTACAATAGCTTGGGTTTTTGGTTCTGGTGAAGCCTGCAGTGAGATCCGTGCTGGGCATGGAGGGCAGTTTTAAGCTGTGTTTTCCTCAGTGCCTGCTTCCCCTCATCTCTGCATCTCAATCCCCCTCTTATTCTCCCTGCCCACTTTTGGAAACCTTGTTCTTCAGAAAACTACAAAGAATGAGTAATGGAAGATGTACCATTTGCAGTCTTGTGGGTCCGGATGTATTTGTCTTCTCAGACAAAAGTTCGGTCTTTTTAAGTGAAGACTAAAAGCAATCATTTATATTTTGGAAAGTGTTCTCTTTAACTTTATAGCAGTTTGATATGCATTACCCACCAAAGAATCTTATTGAATACATGTGAAGATGGTTCTGTCAAGTCCCTGTGATACTGGGTCGTGTACAGACTCGCTTTGCACTCCCCAAAGCAGTGCCTCTGGACAGAGAATACTGGAGCAGGATGGTAACCTCTTGCTTGGGTGGCTTGTGACCTCTGGCCTCTTGTGCTTCTATTCTGCCATCCAGTGTGAGTCTGGAGCTCTGCTCTCCCAAACCTCCAGCTCAATGTAGTTTCTCCTGTGATTCATGTCAAGGGAGTAGTATCTCACTATGATGGAGTTAGAAGATGCCCTGGACAGCTGACTCCCTGGCTGGGACTGAGCAGGTGTTCCAAATGCTTCCAGAAGTACCAGGGTTAAGGGCCTCCATGCGCAAGGCACACAGAATGCCAGCAAGATGAGAGAACACACTCCACTCACACTTCTTCCTCTCTCTGTCTAGCTTCCTCTCCCTCTACCCCCTCCAGATAAAAGCAGGAGAAAAAGAAACCAACTAAACCCAGGCTATTAGGACCATAGCTGCTGGCTTAAGCTTTACTTTTCTGGATCGTTTTCCTGATTAGCCTCAGCAGTGAGTCAAAAGCCATAGTACTGGGGGCAGAGCAAGGCAGAGTAGATGCACAGATGCACTGTGTCCCTGGGAGGGAGCTTGAGGTTTGGGTCACATTAAGGAATGTACATTAAGGACAAATATAGACTTTCTTCTTTCATGTAATGGTTGGATAAATTGATTCTGTATAATAACTTGTCTTATAAAGAAGGATGTAAGAACTTTTTAAAATCTTTTATGATAGTTATGTTATTCATAGAAAGTAATCTTGTAAGGATTGTAGTCTGAAGGTGTTTGTTTGTTATCTAGAATGCTCCAAAAATAGGAATCAGTTGCCTATGTTTAAATTTTTGAATATTTCATAAGAAATCAGATTCCTATCCTATCTTGAAAATCTAATGAATTTAGCAAAACATGCCTGCTGGCTGTCTCCTTTAAATTGCCCCAGGACTGTGGTCCCACCTGCCTGCCCATTTGCTAGCTGCTTTGGCCACCAGGTATTTGCAGTAACCCTGTGGCTGCTTCAAGAGGTAGCTTACCCAAACTTTGAAAGTTAACTCCTGAAATACTGTAAACATGTGTTCTTCTCTTAACAAGGGTGAGGGTGAGGTGCCATACAGCGTAGATTCCAGTAGTGGTTGGTTCTGCCAGAAGTGAGAGGAGAGAGATAATTCTCAGCATCACTTTTATCTGGAAAGTGCAGTGGAAGGTTCTAGGCATGCTATAATTCTCATCCTCTCAGTTCTGTTTGAAAGTCTGGGTTGGAAGGGTAGCTGAGTGTGTTGTTAGCATCTTGTGATAGTGTCGCCGTGACTTGGTGACTTGATCCTGTTTTAAGTTGAGCAGGCCATGTGAATGCCACATTGCTTCCTCCTCTGCTGAATCACCTCATCCTGGTGCATGAGAGTCCACAGTAGATGGCTCTACCTGTGCTAGGTCTGTGCCGGCCGGCCAGCCAGCCAGCTACCCAGCCTTCTGCACTGCCTGTTCCTGCTGGCAGGGATGGAGGATTGCAGCTGAGCTTTCAGAGTCTGCTGGGGCCAGTAAACAGAACTTGCCTCTGGGCTACACTGGGGAAAGCTGAAGCCAGAGGGATTAAGTGATTTGCCCTCAGTCACACTGCTAATTAGTAATGGAGCCTAGATTAGAGTCTCTGTCTGGCAGCACCTGGTCCTGAGCTCTTCCTTGGCCACCTCCTCCCAGCCCCTCTCATCCCTTCTTCCTGGCATTGCAATGGAACCTGAGTTTCCTGTCTAGAATAACCATAAGCTGGTAGTGAGGCATTCTCTCAGCATATGTTGAGCCATTTGGTGGGTAAAGTTTGTGATTTTTTTTTTGAGCCATTCCAGCACAGCTGTGGAATTGTGTAACCTTAGCAGTGGGTGCTATGGATATTCTGTGAATACATTTTCATGCTAATAAGTGTGTGAGGTGACATCAGTATTGACTAGGAACGTGTTTACTCACCTGGAAAACAGACAAACAGGTTAGAAGCATGTGCTTGCACCTAATATGTGTTTGGGTTATAATTATGTAAGGTATCTGAGATCCACTTTTGTGTTTTCCACAGTATTCAATAATAGCCAAGAAGAGAGTGTTCCTTTTTCTGTCAGTGACAAATGTATTGTGTCTCAGGCTTTAGTCACAGAGAAGCCAGATCGCTTTTCTTTATCAAGTCTCCATCTCTCATCCATTTTCTATTTTTGTCTCTACTATTATTCAGTGTTTTATTTATTTATTTTTTTTTTGTTTTGTTTTGTTTTTTGTATGCAGGTGGGGAGATAGCTCAGTGGTTAAGAATGCCAATTGCTCTTGCAGAAGATCTGAGTTCCCATCTTAGAACCCATTATCATGCAACTTTAAACTGCCTGTAACTGTAGGTCCTGGAGGCCTGATACCCTCTCTGGCATCCTCAGGCAGCCAAGTGCATATGGAAATACACACACACACACACACACACACACACACACACACACAGAGAGAGACAGAGAGAGACAGAGAGACAGAGACACACATATCAATTATAACAACAATAATAAATCTTTTAACATCACTCAATACCTTTTTAGAGCTATTTTTGTGTTCAGTTACTCCACTCATGGCATGCCTTCCTTGTCCTTTTGGCTGTCCCCTTGCTTACAGGAGACTATGAAGTTTTTGGCTGTCCTCTTTCATTGACTTTCTAATTAAGGAAAAAAAAACTTGCAAGTAAAAAACATCACACATAGCAATTAACCAGCCATGAGGTCTGTCTCAGTGAACTTCCATATAGAGAACTCCATACCCTATTTTAAAGGTATTTGCAACGTAATATTGCTCCTTTGTCATTATAGTAAAAAATTGGAATCAACCTAGTTGTCCATCAGCAGATGAATGGATAACAAAAATTTGGGGGTGCCCGTGTGTGCAATACCATTCAGTTGTAAGGAAAAATGTAATCTTTAGAATTTTGCTGCTTTCCACACTGGCCTTGTTTCTTCTGGGAGTAATTGTTGTTTTCCATTTATTCTGAGTCTCTTTCACATTTTAGACATTGTTTGTATGTTTTGTGGTGCTTGGTTTCCTATGCACTGTAAAGCTATGCAGTGGAAGGGCTTGCCGGTTGCCAGATGGACTGTAGGGATATGGGAAGGAGTGTAGTTATTCTAGTGAGTTAGTGGTCCAATCAGCCATGTCTGTGCGAGCTGTCCTGGTTCTCCCTGGGCAGTGTTCTGCTCTGTAGGAGGAGGCTTCTGTTTGGGATATGGAATAGGATCACACCAGTGCTTGCCCTAAAACAGATCTTTGAATCCTTTAGTTTGTACCTCCTATCTCATTGCCCGCTTCTTCGTGCACCCAGAAATGTTTAAATCATATGTCCATTCACTGTTTTGTAGCTACCAAGACTAGGAGTCACTCTTGTTTCCTCTCTTCCCTGTCTCCCACACAGTATGCTGTAAACATATAGCTCTGACCACCAGCTGTGCGCACTTCAATTGCTTTGCATGTGTTTAATTACTTGCTTCTCATAATAAATTTCATAGGAAAATGCACTTGCACCTCAGCTTTCAGAAGAGTACTTAGGCACAGATTGGTTGGGGGTCCCTTTGAGTATATTTGGGGCTGCACAGTCAGTGGGATATCTAGGGCTCAAACCGTATGCTAACATCAGTCCCGGCATTGATTAGCTTTCCTCTATTAGCAGTATTAGGGTAGAATGTGGATCGATGCACTTGTGTTGAGGCATAATCTTGAATGGGAAGCCTGTTGAACTGTTGATTGTGGAGGCGAACACCTGAAAACAGCATCTGCAAGCAGCTTTTGATGTCTGAAAGGCAGAGTAGCTGAGTTTGGCTTCTCTACCGAGGATGGAGATGCATGCTTCAGTGTGTGTCGGGACAGCTTCTGGAGTTGTGTACTAAAGTGTGTTTTCTGAGCCATGTGGACAGCCATGGTGTTCCTGTCTCTTCTTAGGACTGACAACACAGCACAGCACAGGCGATGGGTGTTTACTTACGGTGGAAACAGCCATCCTGGATGGTGGACAGTATAAGAATGAGAATGACTTCACACTTGCCGTGGCTCCTGTCAGCACTTACTCTTCTGCATTTGACAGTGCAAGCACACAGTCTGAAGAGGGGTAAGTAAGCCTTGCGACAAATGAGCAAGCAGGGTCCTGTTTCTCTACTGACTTCTTCAGGGTTTTACTGGCTAAAACCCATTTCTCTGTAGTCCTTTTCCTATGTGCTTTTTAGTTTCTCCTGAAAAGCCTCTTTATTAAAGGCAAATGGAAATAATCCTTTACCCTATACAAATAATAAAGCATAATTTCCACACAATGATATGCATTCCTTTAGGGTACAGTTCCCTGAGTGTTGACAATGTGCAGTTGCTACCCCCAGGCACCATCAAGATCTGGCTGGGTTCCAGAGTGCAGACACTGCCCACTGTGTCCCCGTAGCCAGCCCTTTCCGCCCCTCCCAGGCAGCAGTGCTGTTTTCTGTCCCAAATGTTGTCACTGAAGAAAGTCTTCTAAGTGGAATCTAAACTCTTTTCATGCGCTTCTCGTGTGTAGTTTAAAAAGTTTAGGAATGTTTATGCAGATGCTGCCTGGCTTGTTTCTATGAAGGATATCATCCTGCTGCTGGTCAGCTTTATTTTTATAGTATTTACATAATTAAAAAAGACCAATTCTCCCAAGATCACTGAGTAAATAACTTGATTGTGATAACTGCTGGCTTCTAATGTGCACATTTCTGGCTTTTAATATTAATTTGTAGTTTATGGCAGCAGTAAATACCACACCTGTAATACATGAAGATAATAAGCTTTTTCATAGACATTGTAGAGTATGAGATAATTTTTATGCTTTTTCCCCTTCCTCCTTTCTTTCCTCTTTTCTCATGTTCCTCTTTCTATCCATCCCTCTCACCTTCTATCCATCCCTTTGCCCCTCTCCTCCCCTTTCTAGGCTCTTTTCCTTCCAGCTCCATTCCAGGGTGACTTTTCATTGTGTTCCATGTATTCTATCATGCAGTGCCATTGTATGGGTGTGGATAAAGACTCTAGAACTGTAATCTTCTGACTTGTTTCTTTCCCATTGTTTAGCCCCCACACACAAGAACATTTTCTATAGGTGGTGTGAGTTCATTGTGTTTGCCTATAATGGCTTCACAACAATGAAAAGATTGATTGTAGGTTCCTGTGGAGGGGCAGTCTGGTGCAAACAGCAAATGAGCCCCAGCTCGGCAGGTTTTCAGTTGTGGTGTACACCTAAGAGTTTTTCGGGAGTAATTCTTTTCCATGGAAGTGAAGTGTTTGCTCGTAGTCTAACCCTACTACTACTCAATCACTCCACAAGTTGCCTTTTAGTTTCAAAAACAAAACACACTGTCCACCGTCCCCGCATCCCCCCCACACACACACAATTTCTTAGTTGACTGCAGTTCTTTGTCTAGGGGTGAGGCCTCCTGAGCGATCTCTATGTTAGCATGTCTATTGGTATCTTCCTTGTTCAGGTCACGGTTGAGCAGCCACATTAATGAGACCTCTTAGGCGTAGCTTCTGACATTTCTAGGAGACAACAGTCCCTCCCACAGCAAACTCCCTATTGCTGTGTCTTTGACAGTCTCTCCACCCCTCCCTCTGCACTAACCTGAGCCTTAGATGTGGTTGTTGTTTTGTAAATGTATTGGTTCTCACTGGGCTTCACAGCTTTTCATTTTGATCAGTTGTGGTTTCCTTTAATAGTCTCCACCCGTTGGAAAAAGAAGTGACCTTGATGAGGGATATGGACTAACTATGCTTATCTATGGGCATAAGGACACATATTTAGAGTGTGATGGTTTAGATAAGTGGTGGATATCCTACATGATCCATGATTTCAGTAGCCCCACTTAGTTGGCTAGATTTCCAGTGGCAGGCATGATTTTCCTCTTGTTGAGTGGCTTTAACTCTAGATAGAGAGCTTTTGGTTCCTGCCAGAATATGTGAGAGTGGGAGAGGAAAGTGCGTACCAGCTGATTAGCCAATGGTAGCATTATATGGACTAAACAGGTTGCACTTAAGTAGTCAACATACATACCTATCTAGCATACAAATATATCTAACAACAATTAGCAACAATTGAAGAGAGAAGGGCCATAAATTTGAAAGAGAGCAATACATGGGAAGGTTTACAGGGGGCATAGGGAAGTGGATGGTGATGTGGTTATGTTACAATCTTAAATTAAGAAATGTATTCTTTGGCTAGATGGTGGTGGTGCACGCCTTTAATCCCAGCACTTGGGAGGCAGAGGCAGGCAGATCTCTGTGAGTTCGAGTCCAGCCAGAGCGAGTTCCGGGACATACATACATGCATACATACTAACTACAAAAAAGCAGAGTTAGAAAAGCAGTTCTAGGGCTGGAGGGCTGGCTCAGCCGTTAAAGGCTAGGCTCACAACCATAAATATAAGAAAGGCAGTTATAAGGAGTGGTGCTATGTAGATCCAGTACTTGTCTGGCCACGGAGACCCTGACCCTCAAAGTACGCCAGAGAGAGTCATGGTTTGTGCTCTGTGTTGTGTGTGGACATGTTGTTTTTCCTCCTGTAGGGACAATTCAAGATTTGAAATGTACAACCAAAAACATGCTAGTGTGGGACTGCACGTGGACACCACCTGTTGGGGTCAGCCCTGCAACTGTTAAAGAAGTCTGCATTAAAGACAGGTAATAAAATTCTGGGGTCCCTGCAAAGCTGTAATCCAGAGCTTCCTTCTTGGCTATTTTAGAGTGTGACAGTTGTTTCTGGGTACTTAAAGGACATTTTCACTCAGTCTTCTATTTCTTAAAAATTCTAAGTCTTATGTTAGTCCAGATGGAAACAAAGTCTTCTAGCAAAAAGTTTAGTTTTTTTTTCCCCATTGTATGCATTGTATGCATTGTATGCAGAATGAAAGTGGAACACCACCCACAGTGTCCTCATGTCCCAGGGGCTTCACCCACAGTGTTCTGGTCTGCCCAGGGGCCATCATGGCTCTACTCCAAGCCAGGATCTGTCTCTGTCAGATTGAAATATGTGTGTTACAGAAAATGCCAGCAACAGTGACAGCAGCTCCACACAGGTGTTAACTATCAGCAAAGTGGTCTGCACGTGGTCAGTCCAAGGCTGGCACAGTTGTCGATGAACCTTTCCTTGTCATCTGGTTCCTTTGCCATCTTTTGCGTGGAATCTTATGGTTCCAGGTATGACATGAGGAGCAGCAGTGCCTTTGAAGAAGAGGCAGGGAAGGGAGGATGGCTTTCTATTTAAAAGACTCATAAGAAGTCCACAGAACCCCTAGGCTGGCGCTGGCCAGATCTTGTCAGATGGCTGATAATAAGTCTGGCTCCTCAAGAGTCTTGGAGATAAGTTCTCCCAGCTGGTATGAAGATTGGCTGTGGTATGGCATGCTGGGAACCAACTTTGGTCCTGCTCACCAGGGGATCACAACAAACCACAGCAGTACTGTGGGCAGCTTACTGACTTCAGTGTTACATGACTTACAAAGTAGCAGAGACCATGGGGTGCAGCAGAAGACACAGGCTCAAAAAGAAAGCAAGACTTTGTAGCCAAGATGAATCAATGAAATGGAGAATTCTGATGGTTTCACGTCCTAACTTAAAGAAGCAAGCTTGGAAGGTCAAGCCCAAAGTCAAGCAAATGATGAGACCGAGTTGTGCTCAGTGCTGGGTGAGAACTGAGGTACAAGAGGAAAGTCCTTATTAGCAAAAACAAGAATGGAAACATGTCCCATAGAGAAGCAAAGGGCTGTGAAACCAAAGAGGAAAATAACATGTGTCTCCAAGACCCTATGATCCAGAGGGGACTAGAAGCCTTTCCCAAACCCAAACAGTGAAATTTTGTTAGAGAAAACCATGTGTCCAGGCAGTGCAGTGGCTAAGAAGAGAGGGTATGTGCAATGGAACCACGGTCCAGTTTTTTTGACTTCTACTGGCTTCTGCTGAGCTCTGCCTCTAGCACGGGGCACTGGGTGACAGTCCCTTCATGTTCTGTGCTAAAGGGAGCAGCATGTGGAGCTTTCCCCCCTCCCCCACTACCATTAACTCTTCTTTGTTTGGTCTTAGCATGTACTGCATACAACCCAGCATTACACAAAGGCATAGGGTATCCAGTGCTTACTATACTAAGTCAAGTTTTTATGAGCGTGGCATGGTTTTTATCTGCTACTTAAAAGTTTTATTTCTTTCATTGCAGGCTCCATTCTTGTCATCGGTTAGAGTCAACAAACATTAAAATTGCAGCTCTTTCACCTGGCGATCATGAAGTAACAATAAATTACCTAAATGGCTTTCAAAGCAAATTCACACTGAATGAAAAAGATGTTTGTAAGTATTAAAAGAAAGTTTTGCTTTCTTCATTATTATCCCTGTCACCTGCTTTTTGTTTTTGAGACAGGAGCTTGCTATGTAGCTCAGGGTGGCCTTGGCTTTGTGATTCCAGCCTCAGCCTCTGAAGATTAGTATGCATACCCATGCTGGCATGATGGGGAGCTGGCACAAACTATGATTCTTTGAATTTCACTTATGTTGCTACTCTCTTTCACTCAGGGTCCTTGCTGAGGTTGGAAGCAAATATATCTTCTAGTCAATGTAGACAAGCTGAGTTCCTCCCCTCAGTCAGGTTACTATCTTGGCTGTTTTTGCCTCGATTCATGCATATGTCCCAGCATTTCTCGGGTGTGCTTTGTTCCAGGAATTCAGCCTCTGACTGCTCTTCATTCACACTTGGGCATGCTGTAGTTCTTTGTGGCAATTTCCCTGAACTGAATTCATGGTCCAGACTGTAGCTAGATGTTTTCTGTGCATTCTCTCCACAGGAAGTGTGTTCTTTGAAAGAAGGGACAGGGACTTTGTGTTCTGCCTTGTGCACAGGCATTTGACCAGGGTCTCCTAAGTGAGCATCAAGAACATTGGCCACCAGTATGCAGGAAGTGCAGAGGCAACTCAGGGAGACAGAGATAGAACTTGACTTTCACAGGTTTCTCACATGGCAGCAAAGAGGCTTGTTAGTTTGAGACCAGTGATAGGATGACGTCAAAATAACACAATGACTTATAGGCCAGGGCAAGAGAAGAAAGTTAACTCCGATCCATCCAGTTCTATGGAGTGGTCATGTCTTGGGGAAGATCTGTGTCAGCCTAGGTGTTTGAAAGGATAATAATGATAAGGCCTTTCACACACAGTCTTTCCTGATCGCTGGCTGAAGGAGGAAAAGCACTTGCCATGCAGACCTGACTATTTGAGTTCAGTCTCCAGAGGTCACCTAAAGGTGGAAGAAGAAAATAGATTCCCAAGCTGTCCTCTGACCTGCACACGGGTGCAGGTGTGTGTGTGTGTGTGTCTGTGTGTGTGTGTGTGTGTCTGTGTTTCTGTGTGTCTGTCTGTCTGTCTGTTTGCCTGCCTGTCTGTCTGTGTGAGTGTGTGTGTATGGTTGCTAGCTGTGTCATTCTGTCAATTTAAATTCCTTTCTATGTGGACAATTCAGAGTTTCTAGAGAGCAAGTTAAAATTATTCTCAGATGTCTGTTTTAGCCCTAAAGACAGGCAGACTGCAGTTCATGGGGCCCCTGGGCAGCTTGCTCTGCTATGATGAGACAAGAGAAGGAAGAGTGGGATTTTGTCTCTTAAATCCTTTCATTTGTAATCATGGCCTTCACTGTCTCTCAGTGGAAATAGCGATGGTGACCTGTGTTTTTCAGTCACCCAACTGCTAAAAAGTAAATTACATGGATTTCTCAGGCAAGGAAGGATCTTTTCTTCTCCTTCTTCTTCTTCTCTCTCTCCCTCTCCCCTCTCTCTTTCTTCTTTTGGCTTTGCATATTTAAATGTTTTATTTGAAAATACTTTTCAATTGATTACCTTTCCTCTCCCCCAAGGTCCTTCCAGACTCCCACCTCCCTACTCACCCAAATTCACATTTGCTTTTTTCTCTCTCTCTCTCAAACAAAAATCAAACAAACAAACAAAAAAGAAATCAAGACAAAAACAAGCGACCCCTCCCCCCAAGCACACAAAAGACATGGAGTCCATTCTGTTCTGGACAACTGTTCCTGGCCCAGTGACACTCCATTGGTTTCCCCTTTCCTATCCAATATCAATTGCAAATAGCTTCTTGATTACGGCTGGGACTTTGTGTTCTCTTCCCCTTCTCTGTGCTGGGACCCTGTCTGGTTGAGCCTGTGCAGGTCTCATGCATCCAGCCACAGTCTCTGCGAGTTCATACATGCTTCGTCCTGTTATGTATGGAAGATAGTGTTTTATTCAAGTCACTCTACCACCTCTGGTTCTTACAGTCTTTCTGCCTCTTTTACATAGATCCCTAATCCTGGTGGGGAGGGGTTTGATAGACACCCCGTTTAAGACTGAGTGCTCCTAAACTTCTCACTCTTTGAAGATTGTCCAGTTGTGGGTCTCTGTGCTAATTACTATCTACTGCAAGAAGCTTCTCCAGTGAGCATTAAGCAATGCTCTGATCTGTGGGTATAGCAATAAGTCATGCTATTGCTATGATCCATAGTAGGATAAGAGTAGAGGTTTTTCCCTAGGTCTTATGGCGTGTCTATTCTCAGGTTCTTTGCCACTTAGAATACCATATATTGGTTCCATCTCATGGAGTGAGCCTTCAAATTCCCATCAAAATGTGGTTGGTGACTCCCATAGCATTCATGCCACTAGTGCTCCAGCCTGTTGTGCAGGCAGCTTGCTGCTGTATGTCATGGGTCCTGTATTTGGAAATATATAATTACTTTTCTCTTCCAGTAGTATGCAAAGGTAGCTTCCAGTAGGTGTGATGCTTCTAATTGGGTACAGCTCAATTTCACCATGTTCAATGTCATAAGGAAGTTGTGTCTTCAGCAATAGGGCCCTACTATCCGGTTATTGAGAGTAACCAGTAGAGTTGGCAATAGGATGTGATGTTTGGGGTGATGGTGTGGAACTTCTTTGGCCAATGACTCAGTAAGATATAACCCATTTCTAGCATTGGAAATTTTACTTTTTGGCACAATATGTCTAGTTGGGGCATTGTCTCCACCATTATATGGTGACGTCATTTAAATTCTGTTCAAATGTGTATGCATTTTAGGTAGCTTCTACAATAGCAGGTTTCTGTATGGCTCATCAAAAGACCTTTGGTGTTAGTTGTAGAAAGGAGGCATCCTTCATGGGTCAGCATTGCTACAGTTCAGGATTCTGGTTTCATCATGTTTAAGTTACCACACTGAAATTTTGACTCACCCTTGAGTGCCGCTGGCACCTGAACCAGCCCCCTCTTGACACCAGATCCACTTTGTGCTTCTCATTTACTCATGCACTTGCTTTCTCATGCAGTTTCCACTCAGGGTTCTCTGTGAAGCCTGCTCCATGCCCCTGTAGAGCCGACTTTGTTACAGAACTCAGACTTTAAATCCACACGCTCCAGATCATATGCAGCTCTAAATATTAAGTCTGGCGTAAAACACTGTGTTCAGCAAATATTAGTAAAACCAAATATTATAGACTTATTTTTAGGTTCCAAGACTGACAAATGAATAATGATTTATTCTGCCATTTTCTTGTATTTGATGGCCAGCCCACTTGCCCTGAACATTTACTCCTGTGGTTTCTCACTCGCCATGACTTTATTTAGTAGCCCTTGAATTTCATAAGAAATGACTAGAAGTGAGAAAAGAAAGAGCCTGTTTCCGGGCTTCCTCTAACTTATCCTCACATGCCTAACATTTGAGGGAGAATCTTGCAAGAACATCTGTAGCTCTGTCTCTGCCACTGGTGAACGCATATTCCATACATGATGTCACATGAGTACCTGTTCACCGCTGATCTGAGGCTTTTGGTCATCCCCTGTGGGCAGGGACTTTTGAAGACATAAGCATTGCTTTTCCTGTTACCTCCTCTCAGTAATCAGCATCTACACGTGTCCAAGATCTTGAGCAGGGTTTATCTTTTACTTTCTATAATTCAGTGTCAGAGCCTCAGCCTTCCCAAACCTAGTAATGTAAGCCTGGATGAACTCTTCCTTCTGTGGGTTGCCTTGGCCATAGTGTTTTCACACAGCAGCAGAAAAGCAACTAACATACAGAAGAAGCATCCTCTTACCCCTGTCTGTGTACTCTCCTTCCTCCTCCTGAACTCTGTCTTATTTGGACTACTTGACACCTGCTCCGTGGTCCTGCAGTTTATATTTCCCTTCAACTCTGAGCTCTTTCCATCTCTGGATTCTTGCTGGTGTGACCCGCTCCTGGAAGGTGTAGTCATTTGTTGCAGCCGTTATATCTGTGTGCACATTCCTTTTTTTCCATCCCACACTGTAAGCTCCTCTGGGCTCCACACATTGGTTCAGCTGGTGATTCTCACAGAGCAGGCTGCAGAACACTCTGCCCACCTCTCTCCTTCCTAACACCGCCATCCGCAGCCAGCAGCTGGAATCTTCCCATGGCTTTTCGTGCTCTTCTCTTTCTGCTGCTTCCTGAGAGCTTGTGGGGTTCTTGGGAGAAATCATTATTTCTTTCTCCTCAAGGTGAATCCTTCATTCTCCTGATCCAGTCATTTCTTCAGAGCAGATTTTTGTCTTTTCCATTGTTTGACATTACACCCCAGAGCCTCTTGCTCTAACCAAGATTTCTCCAGCGCTGCCCCAGCTGATTGGCTTGTGTCTATCTCAGGCCCCTGCACACTGAGCTGAGCTCTGCCAAGCCAACCCTTCTTCATAGTTAGCCTTCGGCTTCTGTGCTCAGTGCCAAAACCATTAGAACAGTCACTGTTGTACTGTTGTTTAATGACATCCACAGCTTGGAGCAACTCTTTGAATTCTTTAAGTGGGTGGTGTCCCCCATTTGAGGGGCTCGGCTGCTGGGAGTAAGTGAGCTCTGAGATCACATGGGTCCTTTCCCAGCTGTCGTTTTTTTTTTTTTTTTTTTTTTTTCTTTTCCTTCTTCTTCTTTTTAGGCTCAGCCTGCTGACACACCGCAAGAGCAAACTTTTTCACTGCTTCCTTGTAGGTCCCCAACCAGGTGACACTAGCATAATGAGGGAACTCTGCTACTATCTGCAGTAGGAAATGTCATGTCTTTACGTCTTTGAAATAGCCAGCTGACATTTCTCTCAAGTTTGTCCCATCAACCACTGGGAGCTGCCTATACAAATAAAAACCTCTGTGTTTATGCCCTGTTACTTATTTGTGAAGTTTAGAAGTCACTAGTAAATTGAAGTACAGTGGGAACGCTACATTACTTATTTGACTAAAGGTTTTTGCTTTTCTTTGCTATTTTAAGCTTTGATTCCAGATACTCCTGCGAGTTTGAGTTTGTCTGCTGACTTGTCAAGCTCCACATTGCACCTGAGGTGGAATGACAAAGGTTCTGCTTTCCCATACCCCTCCAATGCCACCTGGGAAATCAAGGTTCTACAGAATCCGAGCATGGAACCAGTAAAATTAGTAAGTTGGAGCAAAAAATTCATCTCCCTATGATGCTAAAGAAACCACACAGCTTTTAAAGCTTTCAAGGTGGCATCCGTGAGTTTGGGGTTATTGAAGAAGTAGATCCTGTATGACACAGGGTTTTACAAAATCATTGGTGGGATGGCAGGATGGCTCAGGGGTAAAAGCATGAGCTTGCCAGCCCAAATGCCCGAGTCTGATCCCTGGAAACTATGGTGAGAGGAAGCAACTGAATTCTGGAAGTTGTTGTCTGACCTCCCCATGTGCACTATGGCAAGTACATGCCCACACTTACATATACACAGAAACAATAACTGAAAAAAAAACAATAAAAATAAGTTTTTTTTAAAAATCACTTGTGTAATAGAAAGTTTAAGAAATTAAGGGATAACTGATTCTGCCACTTAGAAACAGTAAATGCCCAGCCTTTTAAATACACATGCCCTTGCATAAATGAAATTAAAGCTTACTTTCAGTTTATTTTATTCGATGTTATTTTATCTTTGTTATTATACATGAAGTATTTAAAACATTTAACCAAGATAATAATTGGGAAATCAGTAAGCTTTAATTTCCCAGCCTGACACATGGTCTTACATAGTAATTCTCCCCCCCCCCCACCAGCTCAGTATTTCAATGGTTTTCTATAACTTACACTTACTTTATTCTTATTCTCTGACGTGGAACAGGTAAGAAAAGTAAGACAGGTGGATACTAGGACAAGAGGAATGCTAGGCAGCAGGGTTTCATTTAAGACACATGTGTACACAGCCACGGAAAATGTCCCATGCACCTGAGGATGGGCAGAGGGAGGCCCTGAGCTGCTGTCCAGAACTGCCCCTCCCCCATGTCTCTCCTTGGAACAAGCTTGTATTTGTGTAGAGACAGGGCCTTGCTGTAATTTCAGGACTCTTTTCTCAATTACAGAGATCTCTTAACTCCATTAGCCGATTCTTTCCATTAATTATCTCCATTTTTCCAAATAACAAGCTTACATTGCTATTTCTTTATAGTTGTCAGGAGTGTTTTATTAAGTGCCCCAGTGGAAGATGAGAGCCCTTTCTTCTTTCTTTTCCTAACTCATCATGTCACTGGTTCCCTGGTTTCTTGGCTCCTGGTTTCCCTGGGTGTGGCAATCCTGCATATCAGATACTTACATTACAATTCATAACAGTAGCAAATTACAAAGTAGCAGTGGAGGTAATTCTATGGCAGGGGGTCACCACAACATGAGAAATTTCATTAAAGGGTTGAAGCATTAGGAATGTTGAGAACCACTGCTTTATAGAAAACAGGCTATTGTACAAATGGGCAGAGCATTTACCCTTATAAGATTACTCTGGCTGATTGCAGTCTTTGAGGTCTTTCTGTTTGTTTGTTTATCCTGGAGAAAGGCAGAATGTACCACTGTTCAGAAGCATAACTTTGTGTTTATTTTTAGGTATCATTCAACACAACACTGAACGGTCAGGATACAGTTCACCACTGGGATTGGGCCTCAGAGCTGCCCTTGCAGTGTGCTACTTACTCCGTGGGCATTAGATGGTACATCGACTATCATCGTTTCTCTGGTTATAAAGTGTGGAGTGACTGGAGCTTACTGAAGAACATTTCTTGTAAGCTTACCTTTACAGACTCTTGTTCCTCATGAGTTAGACTGCTGAAGAGTATGGCTTAGTGTATGTTCTTTATTTTTCTGAATCCCAGAACTGTGGATTCAAGTCCGAGACTAGCTCCAGAAGGCTGTGCTAAAAACCAGTTTTCTAGTAAATAGAACTCTCCTAACAGGTGTTTGTAAAATGCTGGCAGAGAGTGGGGGCCAGGGTCATCAGTGCTGATCAATTGAGGTCTAGAAAATGTTTGGTGTTCATTGCAGGTGGACGCTCTCTGGAGCAACATCAGATAAGGAAGGAGCGGAAGCAGCTGGATAAATAAGGAGAATCTGTGGCAGTTGAGCAAGACACTGTAAATATAACTCAGGACAGCTGAGTTTAGAAATAAGAGGGATGTGATGTGAGAGGCAGAGTCTGATTTGGAGAGTGGGTGCTTATGGAGGGAGAAGCTGAGCCCACAGTGTCTGTTACTTTGGTGGCTGGGAGGCCTTGATGGAGAAGGCAAATACAGGAACCAGTTGGGTGGGAAAGCTCAATTTCATCTTCAATATGCTGAGCCTGAAGCAGAGAGGTTGGAAACATCAACTGGGCATCCTAAGACATGGGTGTAGCTGGAAATGCCCCTTCAGGAACCACAAATGTGTATATGACTTGAAGTACTTAAACTCTAGTGGCCAGTTTATCTTTGGAAAGTGGAATTGGAAGCTTGGAGGCTTCTTTTTAGAAGCTGTCCTGACAACAGAAGGAAGGACAATAGCCTAAGGACTAAAAGTGGCCCAGAGAGTTCACTGTGGAGGAACCCAGGAGAGGAGGGGGTTTGGAAGGTAAATCAGAATGGGCCCTTGGACCAAATGTGGGGCCAGTGATTCACTTCAGTAGATTAGTGGAGGTAGAAGCCAGATGGCAGGAAAGAGTGAGGGATAGAAAGGTGACCAGAGTTCACTGTATAAAAGTCAGCTGTTGGGCGTGGAGCTGGGGTTGGTGACCTTAACCTGCAGAGTTGTGATTAAAGAGCCAGCTGCTAGTTAGGCTATGGAGTTCTTCCCACTTGTTGTCTGATGAGAAGTAAATCCACTCCAAAAACACAGGATAGTTTCAAAGAAATAAACTTACATATTGAGTGATATTTTGCTGTGCAAGCATTAACCTGTGACCATCAACATTGACCTGTGGTCCATTTCTGTCCCTGGGTACAGAAATAAGGCTCTGTCCCTGGGTACAGGAATAAGGCCACAGTTTCATTTCTTGTGTGTGTGTTGCTCCTTTAAAACCTGAGAGGCCTGTGTTATTTCACATCTACAGTATGTTTTGTGGATACTGAACTAGTTTAAGCTCATTTTTAGGAGTTAAGTGTTGTAGCTTATGCCTATTATCCCAGCATTCAAGGGATAGGATTGCTGCAAGCTTTAGGCTAGCCTTGGTTCCATGGTGAATTCCAAGCTACGAATAATACCTGAGCTACGAATAATACCTTGTTTCAAAATAATAAAATTAAGGGTCTCTGTTGGTAAAGTGCCTGCCACTCAAGCAGTTCTGTGCCCCAAGTGTGGATCCCCAGCACCTGCTATAAAGCTGGGCATGGTTAACATTTGCAACCCTGGTTCTCCAAGGGTGGGTATAAACAAATCACTGGAACTTTTTCTTTAGTCTAGCTTAGTCAATGAGGTTCAGGTTCAGTGGGAGCCCCTATCTCAAAAAATAAAGTGGAGAAACATTAAAAAAGATACTTCATGTCAACTTTTGGTCTCCACACATACCCACTCCTATATGAAACACACATACTATATATACCTACAAAAATAGACAAAAATAAGTAAGTAAATAGATGAAAATAAAAATCCTAGGAGGCAGAAAAGAAGATGTTCTAAGGAGATGGTTTTGTGTAAAAGATGTCTGTAATGTTTGCAATCTCTCATTTCTTTCTAGGGACTCCTAATTCTGAGACCAATGTTTTCCCTCAAGACAAAGTGATTCTTGCAGGCTCAGACATAACATTTTGTTGTATAAGTCAAACAAAAGTGCTCTCAGGACAGATTGGCAAGACATTTTGTCCTCTTATCCATCTTTATGGGGAAAACGTTGCAATCCGTATCCAGAATATTTCCGTTTCTGAAAACAGTGGAACAAACGTGGTTTTCACAACAGAAGATAATGTGTATGGAACAGTTGTCTTTGCAGGCTGTAAGTATATCATGTCAAATAGTTCCTCTTAGCCTGTGTTGGTCCCCTTCTAGCCTTAATTTCTTTTCTGCTAGCTGATTCTGTTTTTTCCTTATTTCCTTTTCATTGGTACTAATACTATACAAAGGCTCTAGAAAGCTTGTGTAGGAGCCTGGATCTTATTTCCTGCATACCTATTTCTATATGAGTTCTAAGTTTCATAATAAGGTTGAGACATCTAGCAACTGAGGTTTAGTTTAAATTCCTAACTTCATAGTTGATTCAAAGTCTTTAGTATGTGCAGTATTTCTTAATTGGACATAGCTTAGGAGTAATTTCATTCACATTAGTTTCCAATTTAACTAATGTAAACTCTTAAGTACTATGTTTAAATACTATGGTGATTTTGGTGGCATGCTGTGTCTTTCCCAACACTCAAAGTAGCGTGTTTGAGGACAGCAGGATGAGGAAGGGCTAGAAGCCTTATTATTCTTCATGTAGTCTGTTTGTGATGGTGTGCCCTTGCTCAGGGAGCAATCACCTTTGTTAATGTGATTGACCACTCCTGCAGCCTACAGTGTGTCTTGATGTTGGGGTAGCAGGCTGCTCTGCCCATGCAGTTTGTCCTCCGAAAATTCTGTGCTTAGGATTTTTAGTTTTGACCTTGAACTTTCTGCCTCCTCATATATGGCGCTGCCTGGGGCAATGATGCCATTGTCTCTGGTACTGTGAATTTATAAGTTTTGAGTTTCATCTCTAGGTCTCGTGATTAAAGGTATGTGAGAGAGTTGAGTGGATTTTATTATTCCTCTTTACTCTGTTCTAGTGATTTTTTTTTTTTAATCACTTAGTGAACTATTGTAGCAGTACAGTGTCTTGGATATCTTTGGTTGAATTTATTTCTAGCTACTTGGTGATTCTTTGTGTTACTTTAGTTTTGGTTTTGGAGACATGGTCTCATTATGTATCCCTGGTTGGCCTGGAATTCTGGGTCATCCAGGCTGGCCTTGAACTTCACAGAGATCAGCCTGTAGCTACTAGAGGGTGGGATTGAAGGTGCATGCCACCATGGTGTCACTGAATAGTGTTTTTAAAAATTGTATTTTATGTTTGCTGGAGTACTAAAAATGGGTGATTTGTATCTAGATTTACCTAACTTCGATTTAATCCTTTGATAAGTTAATTTGTTTGTTAAGAAAATCAGTACATTTCAAACATTGTCCTCTCATTTTTTTCTCTTGTCACTTTCTTGCTTTTTAATTTATTCTTATTATTTTGACTTTAAACAGATTACTTTAATGTGCATACTCAACATCCTAAAATAATCATCACTATGAATATGTTCCAGATTTGTAGCATGTAATTTTAATAAAGTGGTGGGTAATTTTGCCTTAGGTTTAAGATGACTTTCAAAATAAGCAAACCAATGTTTACTTAATTGCATAATTGTAAAACATTCACTAATCATCCTCAGTATTAGCTAAAACATCATTGGAGAAGCCCGTGAAATCTCAGCAAGTAAGGACACTTGCCACACAATCCTGTGACTTGACTATAGTCCTTGGAACACACATGAAGATAGAAGGAGAGTGGCAACTCCACTCAACCATCGTCTGACCTCCACATATACTCCATGGTACACATGCCTCATACACCATGCATACATGGAATATTAGTAAATAAGAAATTTGAAACATTACTGGGATCTCTCAGATGAGTATAGAAATATTTGTATTTTGGTTGACAACGAGGTTGTATCTGAAAAATTCAGTTCCTTCAAAAACAAAATTACTTTTATGTAGTATTTCAACAGGCAGATAAATAATTTTTAACTTTCACAGAAAATGAAAACTATTTGTATAAATGCAGCATTAGTGTCTATTTGTGTTTGGTTATACATGATTATTGAGATCAGTTTCTTTAATGAAGTGCCAAACTGTGGCATCTTTAGACATCCCTTTAAAGTGTTTACACCTTCCCCCAGAATCGACCTTTCCTTTTTCCTAGGCCCCAAAGTACAGGCAGAGCAAATAGTTTCTGTGAGCATCTGCCTCAACGTTTAGCATGCTCGATACTCCTTCCTCAATCACAATGTGTAAATAGATGGGACATGATAGTAGTTCCAAACTGTAGATTCTGATGACTTAGCTTGAAAGGCTTTGAAGAAAAGTTTAAGGAAAAAGAAATTTAATTCATTTCTCAAGTTGCTCTTGGGAGTTTATATAGGCGCTGAGTTAAGAGTCATCCTCTAGAATGTTTTAATCCACTATTTCTGGTACAATACAAACTGCAACAACACATCTTGCTGAAACAGTGATAATTGCTGCCCCTTTTAAAGAAGGAAATGTATAAGCAGCAAATTATTTTAAGGGAGTTATGCAGTTTGGGGGGAGAATATATGTAATTCCTTTGTCTTCCTTTTTCCTTGTAGATCCACCCGATGTTCCTCAGAAACTGAATTGTGAGACACATGATTTCAAAGAGGTTATATGTAGTTGGAATCCAGGAAGGCCAACAGGACTGGTGGGCCCACGGAATACAGATTACACTCTATCTGAAAGGTAACGGTAACCAGGATAGTGTTGGTGGCCAGAACCTTGGGAGGACCGGTTGAGTGACACGGGCTCGGGCTGCTACCCTACTGTCATGCCAGTGCACACGCTGTGTGGGCAGGTGCAGTTCCATGCCTCCTCAGTCTGAAGCCCACCAGGAAGGGCCCCAGATAAAGTCTGTCTAGGTGGTGGCTTATGCCCGGCAATTTTCTGTATCACACACTGTTGTCTTGGGTTTGTGATCAGTCTGTAATAAGGAACTAAGTTTTTAGAATGATGTTTTTCCCCATGTTTTTCCCCTTCACAATATTTAATCTTACTATCCTAAAATTAATTTCCTTTGTAACTGACAGCATTTCGGGAAAATCCGTCACATTTAAAAGGTTTGAAACTCTTACAAATGAAAGCTACCGTTTAGCCTTCCAAATGCTTCCGGGCCAAGAAATTCATAACTTCACCCTGACTGGTCGCAATCCACTGGGACACGCAGAATCAGCAGTTTTCATCAACATAACTGAACGAGGTGAGCCGCGGTTGCCAGCCAGTGTCTATAAATAACCACAATAAAAATAACACGTGACATGCCTTGGGACTCATGAAAGGTGACTATAGGGATTAGTATACATTGGTTATTTTCTTTGGAGTTTTTTTTCAGGTTTATAACTAATTAATTTTTATAATTTTTATTTTAAAATATTAAAACAAACAACTTCAAATTTGCTAGTTATTTTGAGTTGAAATAAAAATTTGAGTCACTTAGATGGCAACTGTACATAGCTTTGTCTAGTCATTCTTGATTTCTGAGCATGTTTTTGAACAGTTCTTGAGAATATTTACTTTGAAATATTTTCCTGACTCAGAAGTTATTGCAAAAATAATGGATTACAACTTTAATACTTCTGTCTTTCTCCAGTGATGACAATAAAACCAGTGACCAGTGCATATCATTCTCTAGTCTACTAACCTAGATGATTCTCTTTGCTCTGTTCTATGTGCATTCACCAGAGTGTGTTCAAAATGCTGAAGGGACAACGCAGGGGGGTTCCCTCAGACTGGTGGTGGTTACCTGTGTCTGTGCACAGATACGCCCTCTCACTCTGTCTCTGTTTCTGTCTCTGTGTCAAATGGCACCAGCTACCTCTTCTTCATCCCCGTTTTGTCATTTTGAGTATACTATAAATGAAACTTCACAGTGTGTAACCATTTGAGACTGGTATTTCTTAGGATAATATCCCTAGGAGACATTCATTTTGCTTGTTACTAGTTATTAACTTCTTTCTATACCAGTGATTTCTGATTTTTTTTTTTTTTTGGCCAATAATAATACATAGCTCAGAATAGAAATAAGATATGTGTAGTATTTTTGTGGTTGTCCTATCAGCTCAAATATAACTTCCTGCCAGGCTCACCCACATCCTCAGACCTCACAGAAACTCGAGGAAGAAAGGGCTAAAAACACACGTTTTAGTAATTATTTCCTGTTTCATCCTAGAGTCAAAAGGCGATGTTTTGTAGCTGAAGATATTGCTTGCATTCGGTTTTTCACTGTCTTCCCTGTGTATGGTTCCTCCTTCCCTCCTCAGAGTTCACAGCCCCTGTTAGCCTCCCCCCATCCTGAGCCACACTGCAGTCCTGTAGCAGTCAGCATCAATGCCACACACATACCTGGGACAGATGGATGTCAGTCACTCTGTGTATTTGTCATTCTCTGTGTACAAGTCTGTTAAACTTTGATCTTCCTGCCACCTCGTATTCTCAGCACCAGATGAACAACAACCTTGAGCACAGCTGGTTCTTTGTGAGCATTGGTATGATAATCAAGATTAAAAATAAGGTTCATGGCTTCCACACAGATGGTATTGATTTTTGGCATTAATCGTACCTCGTTACTCTTCTTCCCCAAGCACATACACACATACTTTGGTTCTGGTTTGTCTTACTAGGGGAAACTTTTTCACCATAAGCATTTGAAGGCCCCAATCTTTGTAATTCTGTTTTACAGTTGCTCCTCATGTACCTGTCTCCTTGAGAGTGAAGGACATCAATTCCACAGTTGTCTCTCTTGCCTGGCATTTGCCAGGAAATTTTGCAAAGATTAATCTCTTATGTGAAATTGAAATTTGTAAAGCTAGTTCTGAACAAGAAGTGGTAAGTAAAATTCTCCTGAAAACTTTCCTTTTGGTTATTGTAAATTAAATACACAGTTTCAAAGAATAATTAAACAAAATATGTGTTACAGAGATTTACTAAACCAAGAAAGATCTTACATACAAAAATAATGGCAACATTGTAATTTGCATTTGAAACAATTATAAAATTGGAAAGTAAAGAATATAATTAACTTCAGCTTGTGCTGTTCAGAATGCTCTCTGGCTTAGTGTATAATGCCTGCATGTAGCTGGTATGCAATAAGTTTTGAGATTAAGAATTAGCTTTGACTGTAGCCTTTGACTAACTGGTACAAGAGAGTAGAAGGGAATTTTAAATTATTAAGTGCATCGGTGGAAGCAAGTAGTAATTGGTAATTATAAGTCAAAACAGGACTTTTTAATACAATCAAAATAATTAGGTTGACTTGTCCTGTACCCTTTTATAATTTGTGGTTGACTCTGAAAAAAATGGTACTGCACTTGAATATTAATTTGGAAATTCATTGGTTTCTGTAAAAGCATTCAGAAGTGCACAGTTTGACCTGCAAAACCACTTTGTAATAAAGCAACTGAGAGTTCAGAGATTTTCCTGGCAGATTCATATTCAGATTTGTGTAAAATTGCTTCATTTTAATGTTATTTGTTTTCGGGGTTATTTTTTGTTGTTGTTGTTGTTGTTTTTGGTATTTTGTCTTTTTGCTACATGTTCAGTAATGTACTAGAGGCCCTAGGTGACATATACACACACATAAACCATACCATTTGCCTCCAGGATGACTTCTAGCATCCAGTATTGATTATCAAAAATAATATCTATATAATTTAACTGACCTTTATTATTAAGATTTAATAATTAGATTAAAAATGCATCCCATTATTTTATTGGCTATTATGTGTTAGGTCCCAAGAAATTTCTTGTCATTTAGACAAAAGCCAGTAAGTATTCTCTTGGCAACTTTAAAGCTGGTTCCTGCTTAGGGATGTATGGCTCCTCCATTAACCTGTGCCTGCGGAGCATGTTAGCACATCAAGATCTATGCCAGCCTCTAGACTCCACTCAGGCCCCACTCGAAAATGTCAGTTACAGAGTCATCCTGGCTGGCATACCCCACTCCCTCCCCTAAGCCTCTCCAGCCCTGAGCTTTGCTTCCCTCCCCCAGCTCCTCTTATTCCATGTAACCTAGCCCTTTTGGCTGCATGCTGTCTGGGCTCCCATGTGCTCTCTTTGTCCCCTATCTTTTCTCTTCCTCTTTTGACCCCATGGTGGGACTCTCCGGCCTGGCTGTGCTCCCCTGGTACCTAGGAACGGCCATATCCTCACTTTCATTCACTGTGGATAATTCTATTGACATAGTATTTCGTAAAAATTAAAACACTATAATTGCAAACTGGTGTGACATTTGGTTGGTTTATGTTACAAGTGTAGACTGATTTTATACCAAAAAGTATAATGTGTGTGGACATATTATGTATTACACATGTGTGGCATATACAAACACGCATCATATATGTATTTACTTGTTTTCAAATAGCGGAATGCCACTGTCAAAGGAGCCCAGGAGTCGAGTTACCTTGTTGCTGTGGACAAATTAACCCCATACACTCTATATACTTTTCGGGTCCGTTGTTCTACTGAGACTTTCTGGAAATGGAGCAAGTGGAGCAATGAAAAGAGACATTTAACCACAGAAGCCAGTAAGTTAGGTGATGCCACGGCTCATTACAGATGGGGAGATAGGAGGATGTGAGCCAGAGCTGCCTGGGGACAGCTACATGGCCACCAGTGTGATTTTAACCCATTTTCTGGGCCCTGTGTTCTGTAGAGGTTGAGAGCTTAGCTTCATGTAGAACTTCTCTGTTGCTTCACTTTATAAATGGAAGCCACATTTTATGGATAATTCTAGATGCCCTAGAATGAAGTTCCAAGCACCCTCATTAGTCACCAATACTGTCCACAGCCCTGCAGTTTGTGTCTTCAAATTCAGCGTTGTAAATCTCTTTCCTAGTTCCTTCACGGGGACCAGATACATGGAGAGAGTGGAGCTCTGATGGAAAAAACTTAATAATCTATTGGAAGGTAAATATCTATTGTGTCATTGGATGCTTAATTTTATTTTATTTTTTCCAATTAAACTCTATTATGGCACTCACATCGTCTCAGCACTTGAGAAGTATAAATGGAAGGATCAATGTGAGGTCCCTCTCGACTATGTAGTGTGTTTGAGGCCAGCCTGGGCAACATGAGACCTGTCTCAAAAAAAAAAAAAAAAAAAAAAAAAAAAATCCCTATTCCTTTAATGTGTCCATTTTGTTTTGAGTCCCCTGACATTTTTCCAGCCAGTGCACACCAATATTTGCTGTCTGGAATATTCTCTTCTGTCATCTGTTGTAATACTATCTATTAGTATGTATACGCTTTCTCTGGTTTTCTTCACCTTCAAAGAGGAATTTGTATTTGTCTCGTTTTGAGTTGAAATATATGAATGCATCCTAGCCAATTTTTTGTTTTTGTTTTTGTATTTTTGCTCAAATGCTTAATGTACAAATGGTAAACTGGCTTCTGTGGATACTTTAAATTTTACTTGTTTATGTAGTATTCAACTGTACTGGTAAATGGTTCATGAAATACAAAGCATTGAAATGTATACAAGGAGCCGAGGCTTCCCAGACTGGCTAAGTTTACCATCTCCCAGCCTGTATTTCTCATCACTCCTTATTCCCCAGGCACTGAAAGGGTACTTGCCTCAGTCTTAAGCTCCCTGCATTGATCATGTGAAGCCTGTGTGTGGAGAGTTCCAAAGAGAACTTGTGGGAATTGTTTCTTCTACCTTGTGGGTCCCAGGGATTGAACTTAGGTCTTCAGGCTTGGCGGCAAGAACCCTTTCCTGCTGAGCCATCTTGCCAGCCCTTCTTTCAGTTTTTGTGTATTTCCTGGTGTTTTTGTAGCAGTCATGTAGTATGTAAATGGAGAAAAGATTAAGTATGCTAGGACACTATGCCATACTGCTTTGTTTCCTCTAGTAGATCAGTCTTACATGTTTGCTTCTGGAAACTATAAAAATAAACAATTTTATATTTCTTCACATTTAAATTCCTGTAGACTTTCATACTTAACAACAAATGTGGTTTTTTAGTATTTCATGTTTTTTTTTTTTTTTTAACTATGCTCTCAGTGGATTTTAAAATTTGAGTTTCACACTACGGATAGCTTCATATTTTATTGTCACTTGTACTGAGAACTTATCCCCAGTTCCCTCCTGATGGCCTTTGCCCAGGGCCTTGTAACTTTTGCACATTTTAAAGACAGAATTTTTTTTTTTCTGTTTTTCTTAGCCTTTACCCATTAATGAAGCTAATGGGAAAATACTTTCCTACAATATATCCTGTACATCAAATGAGGAGACACAGTCACTTTCTGAGATCCTTGATCCTCAACACAAAGCAGAGATACAGCTTGAAAGAAATGACTACATCATCAGTGTGGTGGCAAAAAATTCTGCTGGCTCATCACCACCTTCTAAAATAGCTAGTACGGAAATCCCAAATGGTGAGTGCCTGGGAGAACTTACAGGAGCTGGTGGGGGAATGGAAACCCTTGGTGTTGCTTTCCTCCTATAACCCGCCCCTCCCACGCTATTTGCATATTATGCATAGGAAGGGGCAAGCACATACATGTCTACTGCTCATTGAGGGATGTACACAGCAGTATGTTTTGCTCTATGGTTCAGGTTAGCCTCAAACACACTAGATAACCAGGCTGGGACTTGAACAAGGCAGTCTCCTGCCCCAGTCTCTTACCTCAGGACACTGGGAGGGTGTCCTCAGTATTGACTTGAAGCCTATAAACGTGTGAAAGATAATAATTACTGTGTCTAATTACTTTATCATAGAGCATGGAAAGGTCTGGTTGCAGATAGTAATCTTGGGAAGAAATACTTTAACTGTTTGGTCAAAGACCATTTAAAAATATCTTTCCAAGACTAAGGGTTTCTGTTGCCAGTCTGTTTTTGCAGCCTGTTGGGCTGGGGAAAAGACACTTGTTTTGATTGGCAGCTTTGTGGTAAATTGATAATTGTTTTCCTTGTGGTTTTGTTGTTGTTGTTGTTGTTGTCATCGTCATCATTGCTTATAGTTTTCTTTATAAGTAAGGTCTTGAATAGTCTAGGCTGGCCTGGAGCTTGCTATGTAGCTAAGGATGACCTTGAACTCGCGATTCGCCAGCCTCCAAACCCAGCATTGTCATTCTTCATATTAATAAAAAAGTTTCTGAAGTCTAAAGTAGATCATTTGATCTTTGGTTTTGAAAACCAAAAATCCACATAATGTAATTTTAAAATTTCGGTGTTTCTTCTAAATTGTACCCAGATTGCCGTGAATTGCCATGTTCTTTTCCGCTCTCACATGGAGTTACTGTAGTATATATTAAGTGCACAAAGTAGTGCGTTTGAACTTGATATTCCACACATATATAGACATAACACATTTGAATCATGTTTACCCTCTGGTGACCTTTACCAGCTCCCCACCCCCCACCCCCCACCCCTCAGCCTTCCTCTTCCCTCAGTCAAAGCTGGCCAGTTTTCAGTTCCTTCCTATGCTCTTTTGCTGTCCTTCACCAGTATGGGGACCGCTTTTTATGAGGCCACTCTGACAGGAAGGAAAACAGTCCGGTTAGATCCTGCAAATGTCTCTCAGCGCTTGGTTGAGGTGGTTTCTTGGTGCTGGCCTGGTTTGTTGATTTGTCCTAGGCAGTGACCACAGAGAATTATGAAGCAGGAATGTATAGCAGGATTGTTTCAAAGACTCAGCCATGCCCCTACCGCAACATAGCCCTAAACCTGGGCAGTGGATGCTGTGGCATGTGCAGGAAAGCAGGGGTCAGAACAAGGCATCCAGCCACCCCTCGTTTGTACCCGGTCCCTTTGCAGCCTGCAGTTGCATTGTGTTGTCTTTAGTTACTGTGCGGTCTCTAACTGGAGCATTCTGACGACTTTACCTATTTGTGTGCCCTTGAGAAGGTGGTTTACCAATCTAACTGGTCACAGCTTGAACATTTCCATCTGGCAGCCCACAAGTCTGGCTGCCAGGGTCAGGCTACACAGCCTCAGCTCACATTTACATTGTGGCTTTGTAAGCACATGGAGCCAGAAAGCTGTCTTATATCCAAACCCTTCTGTATTCTAAACCAGGGGTTTGTCTAGTGTTCAGGGGTAGCTACTTTATGAACATACATTTATTTGGGGAAACTTCCTATATGTGGACTTTTTAAAAACCAAACCCTTAAATATAGATTAGTTGGAGGAGAAGTCATTTTTTTTTGTGTGTGTGTGTCCCCCTATGGGACACTCTACCCCCTTTCTTGGCTGTACTCTGCTGCCCTCCACTCTGGTCCCTCACACCTTACCTCCATCCTCACTTATCCCTTAGGCCCAGGTCCAGCTGGAAAGAAATTAACTCCCCACAGCCACAGTGCCTGTCCTCACACCCCACCCCAACCCCCAGTATCTCATGGCCTCTGGAAAATGTCCCTGTCCACAGTGGTCATCCCATTTCATGGCTTTGCTGTATCACTATTCTCCTCTCTCTGCACTGCCCCTCAAGGGTCTCCCCCAGCCCAACGTTTGGGTTGGGATGCATGAGTCCTGGAAAGCAGATGGTCAGCTCTTCCGTTTCCGGGTGCTCCGTCCATATGCTCTGTGTGACTCTTTTTCCCATGGAGCTCTGTTCAACATGGATGATGAGAGCAAGAGTTAATTGTCTCCTGGCCCAGCCTCCTGCCTTATTCCCTTACTCCACAGAGCCATGCTGTGGTCCTCATCCCAGTGCCAGCCTAGCCCCCAGTATGTCTACCTGGTTCTAGAAGATTCTCTGTTCTCTCCTCAGCTTCTTTGCAACTTATTTTCTGGATAAAGGTAAACTCTATAGCCATTCCAATAAGGCTAACACTGCAATGCTTCTTTGCTAAACATTGTTACCTAGTTCAACCACTACTTTAGAATTCATCTACAGTGAAATAATTTTTGTAACTGCTGTCCATTTTCTTGAGGCTTGTCTTCTGGTATTTCTCTGATTGCTGATAAAATGTCCTTTTCTTGCTGAAGATGACATCATAGTAGAGCAAGCCGTTGGAATGGGAAAAAGCATCTTCCTCTCCTGGCATGCCGACCCCAACATGACCTGCGACTATGTAATTAAATGGTGCAACTCCTCTCATTCTGAGCCCTGCCTCATGGACTGGATAAAGGTTCCTTCAAACAGCACCGAGACCATAATAGAATCTGGTAAGAAGAATTCATGGCTCTCCAAGGCCTTCAATGCGGGCAGGGGGGGGGGTAGGGAAGGGACATTGAAAAGCCACACAGATGTGACTAGATGCCATGGGCAGGCATGACCTGCTTTCACTTAATTCAATGTAGCTTGTGGCAAAGACTAACCCTTGGAGTTGGGTTTTACTTGTTCAGGAATTGACTCTAATAGGTCATCAAAGAGCAGCATAGAGTTGCATTTGAGTAAATTGTGTTTTTTGTTTCTTGAGGTAGGGCCTCAAACTCAGAGGTCACCTGCTGTTCCTGCTGAAATCAAAAGTGTGCTCTACCATACCCAGCTCTGAAAGTGCTCTTGATAGTGCTGTTTATAATCTGAAAATTAGAGATAAATAGCAGATACTGGAATAAATAATGGTGGTCTGTTGATGAAATAGATCAGTACGAATAATAGTCATGTCAAATATGAAACAACACAAAATACTTCCAAACAAAGAAGACAACAGAGTCTGTGCCCCTTTGCCTTAGTTTGTCCAGGACCCGGGTTGTTGAGGCCTAGCCTCAACACTTTCCTAATACGGGGACAGAGGGTATGGAGTAGGTCCAGCTGCCTCATTGAGCACCTCATTGCTGGTGACATGAGCCACCCTTGATAGGTGCAGCCTGAGAAGTGTGGCACCAGGGAGGCTTGGATCCCACAGACTAACCCTGCTTCTCCTTTTGAAGCAGAAGCCTCCTTCCCTGCAGTGCTGCAATGCCTTCTGCTGAACCAGTGTGTGCCTACACCTGTAGGGCCAGTCGTGGGTCTGTAGGTCATGATACTTCTTGAGACATCAGCTCCTGTGATGGTGAAGCAAACTGGAGAGTAAAGGCCCCCAGTTGCTGCTGCCCCTAAGACAGGTTCTGCTTGGTTACTGTTTGGAAACACTATCAAAGGGTGAAGGATTCCCCTCATTGATTAACCATATATGAGTTCAGATATTTTCCCTTTGCTTGGGCACTTGTGCAGTTGACTAAAGTCGTGGTGGCCTTCTGAGTTCCTTCCTTTCTCCTCTGGCCACCCTCTACCCTCCATCCTTCTCGTCTCTGCACCTGTCCTCAATTCCTCTCCTGTGGGACTGGCTTGACTAAGCCTCACACTGAACCTCTGATCTCTCCTTTCCCTCCTGGGATTTCAGAAGAAGTGAGGTACACTGGCACCGGGCAATGTAGGCAGTGTTTCTGGAAGAACAAATCGTGGCTAAAGTCCCTGAGGATGCAGAGAAGTTGCTGTGATAGCTGCCACTATCCAGTGGCTGAGAGGACAAAGGCACAGACTTCTTGGGAAAATGCTCTGGGTCGCACAGTTGAGGTTCAATGGTCTCAGAATTCAATTGAAGCACTGCTCAGAGCTTCAAAAGGCTGGATAGCACACTTGGCTTTTACTTCCTGCTGAGCTTCTGGGCTGAACCCTTCTCTCCTCCTCCTTATGCTGCTTCCTCTCCTTCAACTCTCCACTCCCTTTTATGATATCTGCATCACGCACCAGTCCCTTTTAAGTGGCATACTCTATTCAATATTGATAATACATAATTTTACCCTAAGACGAGGTATGGGTTTACCTGCAGTACAAAACTGTAACGTCACGTATACCTTTCCTGCAATGAGCAATGAAGAGAGGCACAAATTGGAATGCACTTGGTGGAGTTGAACTTTCCATCAATATTTACTTAGTACTTGGAAACACATAGCACATAGCAAACACTTTAGAAAAAATAGTGTCGGGAGAAAAGTTAAATAGACACAAAACTTCCGTTCTCCTTTAGAGCATGCAGTTTTGAGGTCAACGATCTCACAGTGACCTGTGGAGTTTAGGTGTTCTTTGGGCATTCGATTTAAGAAACCATTGAATTAACCACACTGGAATGGTTGTGAACCGATGCCTCCTTCATTGATAAACTTTATTAAGGCATTATCTTATGCCAAGGCGAGCCTCTTGACTGCTTTCCACCATCCTCTTGTTCCGGTCTTCGTGGACTTGATGAGTATTTCCCTTAAGATCCCACACATGAGAATTGTGGTTACTCTTGTGCTTGTGTCTTCCCTGTGCTTGCCAGCTTCTCAGTGTTGGGAAGTTGGCTCTGTGCATTTCTGTGTTTCTCATGTCTCGCATGTTTCATTGAGGTGTGTAACTATTAGTACATTAAAAGGCACTTTATGAGCTGAAGAAAGAGAATCAACTAGAAGAGGGTGGGGTGCACAGAAGGGAAGGTGGGACAAGAGACCCAAGGGTAAGGACAAACGTGTGAAGATGCCATGATGACTTACTTCATGTGCTAACCTAAAACAATAATTTTTAAGTAAAGTAAAGATACTTCCTTCTGTGCCTTGCTCAGTGAGTGTTAGGAAGAGAAGCAGATTCCAAAGCCTGGTTCCTTTTTCCTGAAGCTTTGAGCTAGAGTGGAGTTTTTCCATCTTTGGGACCAGGGGAGCGATGTCATGTCTTGCGATAGGAAAGCAAAAGCATTTGTTAAGGCACTGTGACCATGCAGTAGCACTGTGAACTGACTGGATGGCCTCTGCGAGGCAGGAGCAGGGTGTCAGCCTCAGTCATCTTTCTTTTCAGTGTCACCCGGTGAGCGAGAAGCTTTTCATTAGTATAGAAGTGGAGGTGTTCAAGTTTTGCTTAATACTCCTAAATTTTTATCAACTTTATCTTAAAAAGTACCAGTACGTTTTTATAATATATCCATTTGCAGTTAAATTTGACAGTTTTAGCATGTTATACCTCTTAATGCTTCTAAAATAAATATTCTTATGTGCCTGTATATACTTATGAAGGTCCACTGGTTTTGTTCATTCTACAGATCAATTTCAGCCAGGAGTAAGATATAATTTTTATCTCTATGGATGCACTAATCAGGGGTACCAATTATTGCGTTCTATAATTGGATATATAGAAGAATTAGGTAAGTTAAATGGGTGAGTTATTTAAAGTTTGGCTAACATGAGAAATTGTAAATAGACAAATAATAGCAAGAGTAAGTCTCCAAAATATATTGAGTTTAGTTGTTTAGATCAAGGTAGATAAAATAATTTCTATCACAGAGTTTAAATTTTTTAAGCACTTATTCTTCACCTGCTTGTTTATTTCACAGTTTCAGTATTGACATTGAGAAAGTTAAATCATGGCTGTCAAAACTTCTTGATTTGTGTTTACAGAAGCTTAAACTTGGATGTGTGTTCAGAACTAAACAGAGGGGAAGATTTGAAGTCTGTTTGCGTAGTCGCTTAAAGATGTGGCACAAGTTAATCCTAGATGTGTGCCCTGTGTGAATGTTGTGATTCCTTCCTGAGTTCTGCTGGTCATTAGTGTAGAAGTGTTGTTCCACTGCATGTAGAGTTCATGGCTGAGAAGAGAATACAGGTTAATGCCAGGGATAGGTGTTTCTGAATCCAGGCATCTCAGAAGCTATTGCTGCGCCACCCTAAAGCAAGTGATTTCTTGTTTTGACAGCTCCAATTGTTGCACCAAATTTTACTGTGGAAGATACGTCTGCAGATTCAATATTAGTAAAATGGGAAGACATCCCTGTGGAAGAGCTCCGTGGCTTTTTAAGAGGGTATTTATTTTACTTTCAGAAAGGAGAGAGAGATACACCTAAGACAAGAACTTTTGAGACAGGTGGGTTAAATGCTGCCTTGGTTATTGTGCATATATATATATATATATATATATATATATATATATATGCTAATATTATATATTATATATGCTAATATTATATAAGTTAATATTATATATGTGTTGTGTGTGTATATACATATATATATGAGAGAGAGACTTTCACTAGCCATAAAATAAAGGCTGATGCATAGCTAAATAATTGTTTCCATGACTGTCTGAAAAGATATACAATAAATAACATGTAAACTCTTCAAGAGTCAAAATTGTTTAGTTTAAATCCTTTCATTATAAGTCCCACAGAGCCGTGACCACTTCTTGCTAGTGTTGCATGCTCCATACCTTAGCATATTATTCATTTGTTAAAACATGGTTTTGTATTTAATAACAAAAGAGGTAGAATTGAAACACACACACACACACACACACACACACACACACACACACACACACAAGAATACAAAGAATGGGTTCCGAGTCTGCTGGGCATCTCTGCCGGTAGAGAACAGAATGAAGATTTTCTAGTCATGCAAGGCTGTTCTGCCTTTCTTTGGGATCTGCTAGAAGGAGGAAGTGAAGGCACCCAGGAAGGATCTGGTGGGTGGAGTAGGGATACTTCAAGCACTTTTTTTTTTTTAATCAGTGACCAATCTTTATGTGATGGTAGCAATGTGAGCCTGAATTTGCTCACCCAGTGTGGTGATGCTGCTCTGTGAACGTGGTAGGGGAGGGGAAAGGATCATCTGAAGGAGTTAAATCCTCAGCCATCCTTTTTGAACACAAATGGACCAAGAACTGGCTACCTAGGCTTGCTGTTGTGAAATCCAGCTAAACTCTTAAAGAATGGACACCTGACAGCAGAGTGGTTGATAGAGGCGAGGAGGAGCCAGAGGGAAACGGCTTCATTCTTTGTTTTATACTTTGAATTTCCTTCCTTCCTTCCTTCTTCCTTCCTTCTTGTCTTTTTCTCTTCCTATCTTTTTAATTAATTTTTGACATTTATTTCACTTGATCTGTTGGGGGTGGTGGTGGTGGCAGTAATACCAGGACCTAACCCAGGCACTTGAATAGATTTTTGGAGCCCTTTCCCTATGGTGGGGATACCTTGCTCAGCCTTGATGCAGTGGGGAGGGGCTCGGTCCTGCCTCAACTTGGTGTGCCACACTTGGAAACCTCTTCATTTTGTCACTCGCTGTTTATTACTACTTGGCTCTTTCAACTCTCGTCTTGCATTATTTTGGTTGAGACTTTCATAAATAACCCTTGCCATTGAAGTGGCCCAAAGGCACCCTCACCGTGTCTTATTGTTGAGAATTCCCACCACGTGGGTTCTTTCCTAAGGACTGAGGTCATGTCTATTGCTCTCCACCTTGCCCCATCCAGCCTCTGATGCTGCTTCCAAAGAGTCTGTGTTGAGAGCCTTTGAGTTTCAGGGCTTTCCCTTAGTCACAGACAGGAAAGCGATTTTTATGGCTTGCCTGTGTATGCCAGGCATTGTTCTAAAGAGTATGCCTGGAAACTTTACCGGTCACTGGGAGCCAAGCCCAAGTTTAGGGTAGTTTAGATGGTGTCACTGCCAGAGATAGAATGGAATGAGGCCCCAGATCCTTGGCTGGGTGTGACCAGCAGCCAGACTTGTTGATGTCTGAGTCTTTAAAATGACCTTAGAATGAGTAAGAATATTCTTCGTTTCAGGTCATTCTGACATCAAACTAAAGAATATCACTGACATATCCCAGAAGACTCTGAGGATTGCCGATCTTCAGGGTAAAACCAGTTACCACCTGGTCCTGCGAGCCTATACGCATGGTGGACTGGGTCCTGAGAAAAGCATGTTTGTGGTGACCAAGGAAAACTGTAAGTTTAACACTGCCCTAGAAATACCTTCCCCAGCAAAGTAATAACAACTCTAGCATCTGGGGACTGTCCAGGCATCTTTGTTCCAAGCTCTAAGGCAATGATTCTCAACTTTCCTAATGCTGTGACCCTTTAATACAGTTCTTTGTGTTGTGATAACCCACAACAATTATTTTCATTGCTACTTCATAACTGTGACTTTGCTACTGTTATGACTCCTAATGAAAATATACTTTTTTTGAAATAGAAGTTTGTCAAACGTGTTTTGACACACAGATTGAGAACCATTGCTCTAAGGTTTCACACTTTATTGCATTTTATGTTAGAAAGAGGGGAGTGTTAAAAGTCTACGAGAGGACTTTTTTGTTTTTTTTGTCCATTATTTCAAATTACTTCCTGATGAGTATGTAAGAAATTAATTAATTTAGGGATGCACCCAAAATCTAGAATCCTAACTGCATAGTAGATGTGGTTTTTTGTTTTTTATCCAGTTTAAATGTTTTCCCAAGCTAGTTTGATTTTTAACGTGTCTAGAGAAATGTGTAAAAAATACTCTCTAAATGTTAGTAAATCACCACACTTGTAAATCTAAGGTGGCAATAGACAAGGTAGGGCAGGAGCCCTTGCTGTCTCTCACCATGAGAGACTTGGGTCATCTTCAGTCTTCCCTCTACCAGAGGGAGCCCACACCCAGGTCTGAAGCCCTGACCCAGGATGCTGTATACTAAAGCAGTGTTTCAGTGGGAGGTGATGTTGCCCCCACCACCCCTGAGACAGCTCGCCAATGTCTGCTGATATTTTTGACTGTAGAAACTGGAGTGCTACTGGCATCTCATGGATAGAGACCAGGATGTGGCTAAGCCTCCCACAGTACCCAGGACAGCCCTTCTCACCCCTCCTCACACCAGAAACATCTGGCCTCTCTGTCACCAGGGGCAGAATTGAGCAATTCTACTCTGTTTTGAGGTGTCCTTGGACCAGTTAGATTTTTTTTTTTTTTTTTTTTTTTTTTTTTTTTTTTGTCTCTTTGAATGATAAATTTGAATGTTTTCTAACTTAAGTGTATTCTGTACTCATTACTCCAGTGGTGATTTTCAGTATTTATAACTGTTTCTTTTCAGCCGTGGGATTAATTATTGCCATCCTCATCCCAGTGGCTGTGGCCGTCGTTGTTGGAGTGGTGACAAGCATCCTTTGCTATCGGAAGCGAGAATGGTAATGGTACCTGAGTATTCACCTGCTTGCTTGTTTGTTTAATGGCTTCATTATTCAGTCATTTTGTGCAAATGAGTCAAATATGCTCTTTTTACTCAGAATGTTAACTTCAATATCAAGTAAGAATATGACACTTTATTGAAAATATTTAAGAACTAATTAGAGTAAAAGGGTACATTCCACCTGCTGTCTTTTCTAATAATTTATAGTAATGGCAAATTTGTCTCAAAGATATTTTCACCCAGAAATTGGCAATGGCTATCTGCAGGAATTGATGGAACTTCATGATTGAGATTGCACAGTCTTGATGCCCCAGTAGAATCCCTTCTTTCATTGATTTACTTATCATGTATGAATGCCCCTTCCATGAGAAAGGGCTTATGGTTGTGAAGAAAGCAAGCCTAGCCTTTAGAGTTCCACAGCACAGTGAGAGAAAGGGTCAGGAAAGCATGGACGTCTGTAAAAGGGATGCTTCCAGATTGTGAGTGGACGCCCGGTGAGAGGAACAGGGAGGCAGGAACCAGAAGGAAGAGGTGATCAGGGAGGCTGCCTTGTGAAGAGCCCTGAGAAGTACCAAGAGGCAAATGAACTTTCTAGAGAGAGTGGTTTCAGTGAGGCTCTGAACTGGGGGCACTATATAAGAGAGGTACGGGTGTGGGGCTGAACAGAGCAGCTCAGGGAAGAGTAGGGTTGACCGCCAGGAGCTGTCCGCACCAGGAGAGGACAGGAGACTGGAGTCAGCACAGGAAGCCTTCACTTTCTTTAAAATGCCATTGTTTATGACAGAAAGACTGTGTCCTGACAATCCTGGCTTCTAAATGGAAATAGTAATATTTACAAATAGAGAAACGAGAATTTCAGTTTTAAAAAACAGAGCTGGAACATTCAGACTCATGTCAGCATAGTCACTGTTCTTCAGGAATTACAAATAATGGAGTCCTTGGTAGTTCCAATTCTAAAAATATAGAATGTTGAGCAAACCTCATTTTCCCTGATACTGAATTTTTACCTGAAATTTGTAGCATTTCTATTTTCTTTAGCTCAGATGGCAGTGTCCTTGCCATTCATGGCTGTCACCTTTAATACTTTCTGTTATTTTTTTAACCTGGTATGGTGACTCATGGCAGTAATCCCAGAACTAGAGAGGTGGGGGCGGGGTGGGGTGGGGGGAGAGCCACAGGTTCAAGGCCTACTTTGACTAAGTGGACTACCTGAGACTCTACCTACAAAAACAAACAAAAAAGCAACAACAACAAAAAATAGAAGTTGGGCAGTGGTGTTGCATGCCTTTAATCCAAGCACTCGGGAAGAGCCAGGTGGATCTCTTTGGTTCAGGATCAGACTGGTCTACAAGAGCTCGTTCCAGGACAAGCTCCAGAGCTACACAGAGAAACCCTGTCTTGAAAAACAGAAAGAAAGAAAAGGAAGGAAGGAAGGAAGGAAGGAAGGAAGGAAGGAAGGAAGGGAGAGAGAGAGGAAGGGAGGGAGGGAGAGAGGGAGGAAAAGAGGGAGGGAGGAAGGAAGGAAATAGAACTAATTTTTAAAAATGTAAGTGCTCACTATACTTAACCCACCTTAGTTGAGGGCTTCCATGCCAGTCCCGAACCTGTGACAAGCAGAGGACTGCTAATATGGAAAAGTCCCTTGAGTAACTGACCCTGCTTAATCCAGATTGCAATGAAAAATTGGCAGTATTTCGTGTGAGACATGATCGCGGACATCTCTGCAAATTATTTACTTTCATTTCCTTGAGCCAAATAAGGCCTTGTAGCTCAAGCACAGAGCCGTGGTGCTAGGCCTGCACACCAGAGCCCTGTGTTGGAAGCTTCCTTCTGGGTCTCAGGTGCTCATTGGCATTGTCGTAGAAAAGTCTCCAGCTACTTTGAATGACATCCTCATTTTGTTACAAAATCTATGCTCAACAGTTACTAAATCTGATTCATTCTTTATTTGAAGGATTAAAGAAACGTTCTACCCTGATATTCCCAACCCAGAAAACTGTAAAGCCTTACAGTTTCAGAAGAGCATCTGCGAGGTAACCCTTCCTTCCATACATTTGTCTTTGAGGACAAAGGGGCCCCCTTCTGTCTTTTGTGAGAAGCTTGAGATGTGTGAGTGTCAGCCTAAGAAAAAAGTATGAAGAAGGTAGCTTTAACATCTGTTGAATGTCTAGAGTTCTCCATCTCCAGTGTTTTCTTTTCTGCTATGAATAGTAAGGAAAATATTGATGTGGGGGAAAAAAAAAACCAAGTAGCTTTGCTCTGGATATGGACTCCATAGCTGCAGAGGCCAGTGTTTATAAACAGATGCAAAGGGGGATAAAAGTAAAATGCAAGTCTTCCTGTAGCACACAGTGTTGTTCTAACCACTGTTCCAAATGTATTTCCAGGGAAGCAGTGCTCTGAAGACATTGGAAATGAATCCCTGTACCCCAAATAATGTTGAAGTTCTGGAATCTCGATCAATAGTTCCTAAAATAGAAGACACAGAAATAATCTCCCCAGTGGCTGAGCGTCCTGGGGAAAGCTCCGAGGCAGACCCCGAGAACCACGTGGTTGTGTCTTACTGCCCACCCATCATCGAGGAGGAAATAGCCAACCCCTCAGCAGATGAAGCGGGAGGGAATTCCCAGGTTGTGTACATTGATGTTCAATCCATGTATCAGCCTCAAGCCAAACCAGAGGAAGAACAGGGCATTGACCCTGGGGTGGTGGCAGGCTATAAGCCACAGATGCGCCTCCCCATAAACTCTGCTGCGGAAGACACAGCAGCAGAAGATGAAGCAGATAAAACTGCAGGTTACAGACCCCAGGCCAATGTGAATACGTGGAATTTGGTCTCTCCAGATTCCCCAAGGTCCACAGACAGCAACAGTGAAATTGTCTCTTTTGGGAGTCCGTGCTCCATCAATTCCAGGCAATTTTTGATTCCTCCTAAAGATGAAGACTTTCCTAAATCTAATGGAGGAGGGTGGTCCTTTACAAACTTTTTCCAGAACAAACCAAACGACTAACCGGTCATCCTTTGCCACTTCAGTCTGCCATCTCAACAAGCTCTCACTGCTGGTGTCCCGGCAGCCAGCTGTCGGGGCATTCCTGGAGGGACCCTGCAAATGTTGAGCCAGGGACCTTCATCCCAGGCAAGTGACACTAGAAGCATTAACGTGCTTTTAATGTATCCTAAAAGCCAAAGTACAGTGACTCAGAGACCTCAGCCACAGAAACTCAAGATCTGAAGCTGGTTTTGATTGAGCCAAAGAATCCTCCACAAGGATTTCACTACTAACTCTGCCTAGTACATATATATATGCAAAACAAATCTCACAACTGTCTGTTGTTAGTGGTTTTCTCATCTTTGTATGTTGTGGAATTCCAAGTGGATTTACAGGCAAGGAAGAAAAATGTACAAGTCAAAATAATGCTGATTTGCCTGACATTTATTGCAGTCCAGAGGAAAACCAAGCACAGATTTTAAAACTTTTATGATGTCTCTATCCACAGCATTTCCAAAAGAGACTCTAGTTTTTAATGTAGCAGCAGCTATTCGGTGTTCTGTTTGGTTGAGTGCACTGATGTCTGTGCCTCTCCAGTGTTCCAGTTGATGGAGTGTGCTGATTTCTCTGCCTACTGTATCATAGTTATCAAACAGTTGTCTCAGGGGTACAAACTTGGAAAAACAAGTGTGACACTGACCAGCCCAAATCAGAATCACATTGTCCTGCTTTGAGTGGACATGAAAGCCTTTCTCCTATCACATAGCTTGCATAATAGCTTCCATTGTGCGGCCCATTGTCCTCTAGTTGGAAATTTCTAGAACTGTCTCCAAATTTTCTTTGTGTTTTTGTTTTGTATTATAGTGTCTGCTTTATAAGAGCAAATCCAACATTATTCACAAGTATATAATTGTGATGAGTTACTGTGTAAGATGACTACTAAGAAATAGCTCCTGGTGTATGGCAATCCCATCACTCTGATAAGGCTCAGTTCACCATTAAGCCTGATCAATAGCTGGTGATGATCTTTGGGGCCTCTCAGTAGCTTTCTCTTCCACTCCTGAGTCACAGTCCCTCCTCCCTCAGGCAGTTGGTGGTCTAGACTCTTCAGACCCAGTCTTCAAATCCATAAAGGGAGATTATTTCTCTCCAGAGCAGCTAGTAGAGGGTGATTTTAATAGAAGTCATAAAACTCATGGAATTGGAGGATAGTGGCTGGTGATTGTTCTGTAAGACGTGATGAGCAGGATCCTGAACACAGCACCCTCCATCCATCCTGGTTTCTCAAGAGCAGTGTGTACAGTGAATGTGGTTCTTGGAAAAGCAGAGTAAAAACCTAACATGTATCTGTTCTGCCTTTGTCAAAGTTCGTTAGTTTGAGACACCTGAGTAGAAAATCTTGGTTTTGTGTCATCTGAAATCCCCCCAAATTTGCAGGTAATGAATTGGGTTTTGTTGTTGTTGTTCCTATGAACGTCTTTATTTTTACCTTTTTGTTGTTGTTTGTTTGTTTTTTATTTTTGAGACAGGGTCTCATTATATATCTCAGCTGTTCAAGAACTCACTGTGAAGACCAGGCTGGCCTCAAACTCAGAGGTACACCTGCCTCTGCTTCCTGCGCGCTGGGATTAAAGGCATGCACCACCATGCCTGGCCTCATATTTTATTTTTTAAAAAAGGCATGTGGGAAAAAATGTAGGATGACAAGGGACAAAAATCTAATAGTCAATGCATGATCCTGTTTTTAACCCTAGCATTCAACTACAATTTGGAACTTCATGATATGATGGTATGTGGAATGAAATAGAATTTGTTATGCATTTATATAATATAAAAGGTAGATAATAACTCTTAGACATTTTTTCAGCAATGAAAAGTACTCCAAACAGTTTAATTTGTCTTCCTTGTGCCCTCTATGGCTCCTTTCTCCACTCTCCACCCCGCCACTCAGAGCCCGGGCTGCCTCTTCCCCCTGCCATGTCTTGTTACTGCCTTGCTCCTCTTGCCCTCGGCTCATGCCTCCTTCCCCATTATCGGTTTTGTATTCCATCCACTGAGGATAAGTGTCTGGAAAGGTAGTAACTTCTTGTCCTGAACTCCATTAATCTGAGAACACAAGGAAAGGGCAGAGGAAATAGACTCATCCTGTCATCAAAACATGTCCTTTTCACATGGGTGTCTAGAGTGAGGGCCATTTAAAGTGCTGCTCATCTCATGCTGCCTCTGAATCCCATTCTCAAGGGCCACTGGGCTGCTGAGAGGCAGGGTGCTCAGGGATTATTTTAAGACAGTATGGCTTGGGACTGAGGCTAAGGCAGACTGCCTGGTCTTTCCCCATTGAATTGAAGACAGCTGTATCCCTGTGCAGTGTTATTGCCTCAGCAATTCCTCCTGAGTTGTGCATATAGAACAGGAAGAGAACAGGGCAGAAAGGGACATACAGGACATGTTGTCACCCTTTTGTAAGCCTGTTTCACTCAGATCCCCTGTGATTAGGCATTAAGATACCCTTAATTACTTAACCAGGCTTTTGGCATGAGAGCTGTGAGTTTTGTACTGCATTAATTACACATACCTTCCGAATCCTCCCAGCTTTTGAGCCGGTGGTGTCCAGGGATTGAGATGGTTGTCCTGCAAATCTAGAAAGCTGTGTTTGTTTCTATGCTGTGTGATAGAGGTGCTTTTGTTCCTGCTGCTGGTAACAGAAGCAGCCATTCATTGGGAAGCTTGAGGGAGGAAGTGTCAGCCTCATTTTCCATATTAGCATTGCTCTCATGGTTCATGGAACTTGAAGGCTTGCATTCAGAACACCCAGTACTATCATACTCACAAATGGTAGAAAGTCACATTCTTAGACCTTGCAAACTGAAGTCATGTTAGAAATTTCTCCTGTGCTGGTAATACTATCTGTATTTATCACATATCCCAGGCCTTTCCATGTTAATTAAATGCAAGGCTAGAGAATTTTCCTTCCCGATAGGAATTCAGAAGTAACATCGTGGCAATTTTCAGTTAAGGTACCCTTAATATATCAATGTGCAGAAAGTATTATCTCAAAGTTTCTTGCTGCTTAGACAATCTGGAGAAACTTGTTTGTTTGCACTAAGGTAATTTTTGCTGTTTCCTGTTTCAAACTGTGTTAGAATTAGTGAAACACCGTTTTAAAGGATTCTGGAAGTGTAATAACTTTGTTTTCCAAGTGAGGTATGGAGGAGGGGTCATGAGCTGCTAATGCCAGGCACACAGTGAAAGCCCAGTGGCTGTATTGATGAAGTCCCTTTCTAGTGTTACAAATTCAGCAGAACTGTGCAGAAGGATGATAAGGCTTGAATATATCTGAGAGATTTGAATATACTGTGGGAACAGCTCCACAGTTTGAGGAAAGACCAAGAAGACTCACCAGACATTTCAAAGACATTTCCTTTGAACAGATACTTCTTGCTAAAACAGTTTCATGCTGTCATATCTGTCTTCCCTCTTTTATCCAGAACCAAAAAAATATTGCAGAAGGAAGGGGGAAAAGTGTGGCCAAATTTACAGGACATTAATCTTTTTGATATAACCCTAGAGTATCCTTTAAATTCATTTAGTTTGAATCATGATTCTATCCCTGAGCTATTTATACTGGTTAAACCTCTTAGTTTGCTAGGGTTGTTAGATTTTTTTTTTTTTTTACTCCTTTTCAATTACTACTTTTATCTTGATAATTGCATGATCATGTTCATGCTGATTATAATACAGATGAATTATTTTTAAATGAAGACATAAAGGATAGAAAATGACATTCAGCTGAGCAATATCAAGTTTTGTTTCATCTTGTTAGAGTTCCTGGGGTTACAATTTGGTCTAGAATATCCACATGCTTTTAATTATGATTTTAGAATATGACTGGATTCCATTATTTTAACCAGAGTAGTACCTCTTCTCCCTGCATTATGAATGATAATTTTGTCCAATGTGTAAACAGAATTTGCTTAAGTTAAATTCTAACTGTGGTATACTTTTATTATAAATAAACCGTAATTGATTGCACATTAACCAAATATGAATACATGATAATTTACATTACTTTTTGGTTGCTAGAACTGAATACTTTAAAAATGAAAAAAATGCTGAGAAAAATTAATGTTTATTACATAAATGTAAAGGTGTCTTCAAGTTCACCTTTGTATTGGTCAATCAGAACTTTAAAAGAAATCAAACTATTTCAGGCTTTTTGTTGTACTTATGCTTAAAATATTGGGTATGTCTAATTGGCTGGCTACTTAAATTTCCTTATATGCACTTTTATTTTTAATTATTCCATTTTAAATGTGCAATCTTAACTTCCAGGAATTCTAGTGGTATATCCTCAAATATCAAAATATTTTTCACTGTTCATCCCATCTTTCTTAAGTCACGGGCAATTTAGTACTTTAGCAGGTGGTCGTAGAACAAAATGATGAAATATAGTTTTCAGATGGTAGTCTCCCCATTTCATCCAAATGCTGTCACCCTCTTCTCCTAGTAGTTGATTATTAGCCCCCAGTTCCTACAGTTTAATTTTCCTTCCAATGTATTACTTAAGAAAATATGAAGTACCACGGTGAAGCATTGGGGAATAACCCTTTTCCACTCCTCATGGTGGGGTAGATATTATGGGATACCCTGAGACAGAGCAAGTAGTGAAACACATCCCATTCAGGGTTGCTATGAAAACATGGTTCTAGACTGATATCCTGAGTCTGAGATGATTCTAACTTATAGGCATGTTCAAAGGTAAAATACATCTAAAAATACAGTGTTCCTAGTAATATTTCTTCAAAATTATTTTTACCAAATCTCCCATTTGCTGGTCATAAGCCATTATCCCTGTAACACTAAGCAATTGCCATTTTTTTTCTTTCAGAATTGCATTACAGTGTGTTGCTGTTTACAAAATATACAAACTGTGAACAGATATAAGTTTTTGTCTTTTATAAGGTTTGTGGAATGAATGTTTTTTTAAGATGGTGTTATGTTAAATATTTTTAGGTTTTTATAAATAGTGTTTACTAACTTTTGTTTGGTCAGGTGTGTGTATGTGTAGCTAAGAAAAGACAGACATTGTAGTTCCCACAGTTTCCTTTTTCATTTCCTGTAAAGTTACCACTACAGACATTTGTGTTAATACAAATGACCGATTATGATGTGCAATACCTAAAATCATGTTTAATCCTATAAGGAATCTTTTAAATATGCATATACAGGAAGTAAACCAGATTGATGTGTGTCTCTGTGATTCACTGAGACTCACAGACTTCTAAGTTGAGTGTGGAATAAAACAACACTCACAGAGATCAATAGCTGAGGTATTTCCAGCCTTGTGAAATTTTGGATATTATATTGCTGTTAGAATGGGAAATTTAAACATTTTATATCATAATTTCAGAATTTAACTTCCATGTCTTTCAGGAAACATGATTATCACAAGAACATAGAATATGTAAATAACCTATTATTAAGACACAAATATAAAACTAGTATCGCTTGGCTGTTAATTCTATAAAGATGTTATCTATGTCTGTTTTTAAAACATGCATGTATTTAACAATTTTATCATAGTATTGTCATGGAAAGAAATAAATATATTTTCTTACATCTTACCATGGTGCATTTGGTCATTATTGGTCTGGAGGTCTTTTCCTGCATGTCTCAAATGTTTAGGAAAAGTGGCTCTCTCTTTTATGTTTTGTTTTTGTGTTTACTCTATCCCATAAAAATTACAGTAATGCTAAAACAATTGCATTACAGTGATGCTAAACCAGTCACAGAAACCTTAGACTTGGTATTTGATGACATTGCTGTGCTGTTGATAGCACCTTCTATTTGCTCTGTTACATTGATGTTATATTTATAGAAAAAAGAATGATTTAAGTGAGAACCTTATATATTAATAAATAAAATTAATTTATAGAAAAAGGGAACCCAGCATTAGCAAATAATAGATCATTGCCACGCATGATCTTTAGTCTCAGATAGAACTAGGGAGGCAGAGGCATATGGATCTCTGAGTTCAAGGCCAGCCTGGTCTACATAGTTGCAGGCCAGGCAGGACTACATACTATCTCAAAAACAGAAGGAATGGAAGGAGGGAGAGAGGAAGGGAAAAAGGGAAAGAGGAAGAAAGGGAGAGGAGGAAAGGGGTGGGAGGGAAGGAAAGAAGGAGGAGAGGGAAGGAGGGAGGGAGGGAGAGAAAAGTGTTGATCCTTAAAGCAAGGGTTTTAATTTATTTCTCCAAAGACAGACAAATATTTCAGGAGTTTCTGGGAAGGCATTAAAATTTCATCTTACGGAATCTTGAAATACAGTCACTGACTTTGCAAAACTCTACTTATTTTAAAGTATGCAGTGCCATTAGAGGCTGAAAGAGAGAAATAAAGTTCTTTGTCCTATGTAGCTAGCTCAGACTTAGCAAGAGCAACAACCAGAGCATGAATGGGCCTGCCTTTCGCCTGTAAAAGTGCAATTCAGTTGTAAATTAGTGGTGAAACACATGTTAATATTTAAGTGCTAGGAAAGCTTACACATATGGTCTGTACTTTGGGGAATTCTCAATGCAGAACTTGTTCCCAGAAGGTGAGTGCTGGAGCCAAATGTATACTGCCATTACCTTCAGGACCTGAAAAGGCTGAAGAGAAGAATGGTGGGCTTATTAGGAAAAAGAAATACATGAGATGGATGAATAAATGGTAATGCATGATATCCAACATCACAGTACAATGTTGGCCAGCAAACCTTGGTCCTTGACAAAAGAACTATAGAATTCATTTTAAATGACCTATACATTTGACCCAGTCCCCTTTCCCATGCATGGCCAACAGTAAAACTGATTTCAAGACATTTAGTCTTTTTAACCCAGGGAAATTGAGATGATGAGAGATGACATGAACTGATTCAAAATTAAATTGGAGATGATTTGTATTCTTAGAAGATCAGTCTCGGGTTGTGGGAATAAGAAAAGCATTGGAAAATGATTTTTGATAAGCTGTCAAATAGAAATAATGTTAGAATGAACAAAACCCCAGTGCATTGATCTTTCTGGTGGCTAAATGCTTGAAAGGGAGAAATAATTTTAAGTTCCAGCTCAGATTTAAATCATTGTCCCCTTATGGCCCCAGCCAGCCTGTCACCACTGCAGACTTGTGTCAGTGTGCCAGGCCACCTGAGAGGAAGCCATAACTGGACTCTTTCTTTCCCTCTTTTCCTCACCATCACCCGCTCCCCTTAGAGAGCTGATGGTGCCAATGTATGGAGCCACAGGAAGCAGTATTGAGAGTGGATGGCATGCCCTCACCTCTACTTGCCCAGCCACAGTGCAGACAGCTTACACAACCATCAGAAATGAACCGTGAGTTTTTATTTTCCCCATACCACAGATGCTATAGGCTGGGGCTGCTTTCTCTGTTTTCAAGGTTGCTCTGAAAACTGTTCCCATGTGTGAGGGTACACAATCCTATCCAGGTTCCGAAGCTCACCACTGGTCACTTGGACCATACTGAAGGGTGCTCAACCTCTCTCGAATCCCAATCATCTTAAAACCTGGGCCTTAAGACATGTGAGAAGAATGCTTAGGCTATTATGGACCAACCACATGATTCTCTGCAGGAGACATGCTTGCTTTCGACATGCCCCCTTTTCTGGCCAGCACTGTAAAGGTGTAAATACTTGCATATTAGTTTAGACACACATTTTCTCGCACTGTTCAACTTCCCAGAAGTTGACAGCAAACATCAAAAGCCTTAGGAGAGCCTGGACATCTGTTTCATTGGAGTGCTGCTGGAGCTCCACTTTCCTTAGGTAGCCTCTTCGGCCCTCAAGTCTCTGTTGCATGTTGTTGGGTCATGGGAGCTTCTGCCAGGGTCCTTAGGACCTCAGTCCTTTGCTCGCTGTGGCATTTCCTGCATTTCCTGAGGCACCATGCACCTTTCCAAGGCCTTGGGGATGCTTCATTTGGAAATCAGATGGGGTGGAGAAGCCCTGGCAATCTTACAGTCACAACTGGGTGCTGTATTGGCCACGTGTAGAGACTTGGCAAATCTTTGAGTGTGCCTTGAGGAAAGGGAAATGACAAGTGCAGTCCCTGGTTATTTTACACAGGGTGATTCCTTCGGTGCAGTCTCCAACCATGAAAAGATGAAGAACCCTCATTAAACTTCTGTCCTTGCACTAAAAGTGTCCTGTCATATTTATAGGCAAATCTTGATTAGATAAATCAATACTAAAAAAAAAATTAGTTAAAAGACATTTACATACTCTTGGGCAACATTGATCTTTTTTTGGCATTTTACTTTTTGTCATTTTAAACATGGTGTATGTTCTATGTGGAAACTTGTTTCATTTATTTACTATATCTTGAAAATCTTATCAACAGTATTTTTAAGACACTGTTCTGTTGTGTATGTATAATATGCCAACAGATAGATGATACATGAATTATCTAATTATATATAACAGATTTCTCTATATTACCCATCATTTTACAAAATGGTGAGTGACTCTGAATGTCAAAATACTTGGCCTAAGTTTGGTTAGAGCTAGAAATGATACTTGATTTTCATACTGGTAGCCAATCACATATGTGAGAACTCTCAAAGTCACTTTGTCATAAAATGTGTTCTTTCATAACTAACTGATTAATGAAGATCTAATTCATAGTTCTACTCATATCCTGCTTCTTCTAAGATGGCCAATAGACCCAGACACCAGGGCAACCCAGGGCCAATGCTGAGTGACAAATGGAAAGGGCAGCTTCATGACTCAGTTTCCTTGGTCCCCAGGGTACTAGCACAAGCCACTGCACTCCACCCTGAGCATGCAGTCATTGGAAATACATCCTTATACTCAAAGAAAATAGATTTTTGTCAACTATAAATAGAAGTTCTAAAATAGATTTTTCTCTCTGAATATGAAATTTCCCTAACCTATGAGTCTTTGACTCATTGTTTAGGGAAGTGGGCAAATAAGCAGGATATTCTTAGGCTGTAAAAAGTAAATGGTTATCTGTGGGCAAGCCTCCAAGAAGCTCCCGAGATTCTTGTCGCCTGGCCTGAAGGGTTCTTGTCCCAAACTGAGCAAGATGAAATGTTATTCCTTTGGTTAGGTTACTAATCAGAGGCTTTAAAGTTAACAAACATTGGCATCCCGAGTGCCTAGCTGAATAAGGGAGATACTTCAGAAAGAGATGACCTGTGCTGGCCTTGAGAAGATGGAGTGGCCAGTGAGCACAGTTGGTATGCCAGGCCTCAGAAGACCGCTACCCTGAAGCCACCCTTTCTGTTTTATCATTTTTTTTAATTTATTTTATATAACCAAGTCCATTTAAATGAAAACAAACCTGAAACTGTTTTATCATTTTACCAGCTTTCTGCAAATGTTTATGAAATGATTTTGCTTTTGTAAGGATCTCTGGAGAGAGGTCTACAGCAAGACCACAGGGCCTAGCAGACTGCTGACCCTCCACAACCTGAGGCAACAAACTCCCAGGAGCCTTGGTTTCCAGGAAAGACAGGACGAGACCAGCAGGTGAGAACTCCATCCTCAGCAAGTGGATTTACCCCAGCAGTCTGGTGAGCAGGCTTGAGCCAATGTCACACAGACTTCTTTCATGTCTGAGGTCATATGACTGTGACCTGGATAACAAGTGGACACATTGTCTATTAAGCAGTGCCCCCATTTTACACCTCTTTCCCACAGTTTCCTCTGACAGTCCCCTGCCCCAAGTTTAGATAGACTATGGAATATCTGCCATGAGAACTGAGGTCATCGTGCAGGGGCCCTGTAACCCCTCAGTCTCTCCTCCCATGGTTCTCTCTCTGATACTTCATTTTCTCTGACTCTGCTTTCCTTCGGCCAACTTCCTAGCAGGGCTTTCCTCAGCTAATCCTCTGGCCTGGTGCCCCTAACTTTTGTTATTAAATGAGTATAAACGGCAAATTCCTTGAGCCTCCCTGGCCTCTCTTCTCAGAGACATTCCTATCCAAGTCCTCTAGCTCATCGCCAAGTCAGAACGGCAGCCCCTTAGTATCAGACTGTCCAAGGAGGCTGCAGCCCCAGGCTAGGCCCCCCACTTAGAAGTGAGCAGCTGGGACAACAGGGGAGACCACACTATGTGTTGGGAAACTTCTGTGCCTTCAGATACCCTTTGGATCTTAAACAAGCAGGGCAAGAAGATAGATGAATAACAAAGATTTCCTCCCAGTGCTAAGACATGATGTTCCTCTGACTTTCCAGGAAAGGACTAGTGCTCCTGGGAGCCACAGGCTTTCTAGACAGATGCTTTAGCAAGGGAATGCAGCAAAAAGAGGTGAGGCAGAGAGGCACTGCCTGCTGCCATGCCTTGCACTTGAAGCCAGGGTGAGGTTGGGGCCCAGGGATCGCCCTGCTTAACCAGAAATAGTTTCAACAACTCCCCTGAGTTTTGGAAGCTATTTCTAGACATGAAGGCAAAGGAGTAGAGAGAAAAGAATTGAATGCAGATCTAAGTGCCTGTTGAGGGGCATGAATCCCACCCAGCTGGAGAAGCTATTTTCACACCTGCCATTTATAAGCCCTGAAAGAATTCACTCCATAGAGCTATGACAACAGACAAGGAAACCCTCAGGAACTGACATTTGCTCAAACCTCCCTCCACTGCCAAGACTGTGAACCCCAAGAAGTACCAGAATAACCCAAGGTCCTGTCCCCAATATATTATCAGGCTTGTGCCCTCTCACCAAAACCTGACAAGTCACCTATGGTAGTTACTTTTCTATGGCTGTGATCAAACACCATGACCAAAAGCAACTTGGGGAAGAAAGGATGTGTTAGAATTGGTAGTACCTCATCCAGGGAGGTCAGTGTAGGAACTCAAGGCAGAACCTGGGTGCAGAAACTAAAGAAGCCATGGAGGGGTGCTGCTTATGGGTTTAATCTTTATAGTTTACTAAGTCTGCTTTCTTATAACACCCAGGACCACTAGGCCAGGAGTGAGGGCATCTACAATGAGGCTGTGCTCTCCTACATCAATCAATCAACAACAACAACAAAATGTACTACAGGCAAATATGGTGTGGTAATCAGCGGAGGTAACTTTTTCCCAAATGACTCTAGCTTGTGTCAAGTTGACATGAAGCTGACCATTACATCACATATCATTTTGCATAGCTTTCATCTTCCCAAGTTAAACAAGCCCACCTGCTCTGGCCATCCTGGGAGCACAACTGTTAAGATGAAACACTGGTCCACCATGTCCAGTTGGATTAGCCATTCATATGCTAGCCTCCATGAAGTCGCTTGTAATCTAGAACTTCCTGAGATAATCTGACACCTCCACCAGTGCCTGCCATCTTTGTGACCTCCAAGGTTGGCCTTTTATGCACCCGTGCCCCCTGCCATGAGTGGGGCAGAGCTTCCATCAGGTCCTTCCTGGTTTAGTCTCTTTTATGTGTACACCCAATTACAATGCACTCAAAAGACAATTTCTGGGTTAAGACCCCACTGTGGGACTGGGCTGCAGCCACGCATATCCTTCACTTGACACTGTGGTTTTGATTCCTGCTGCTGTCTCTCTTTCCCTGCTGGGCTCCCTCAGAGTGAAAGTTCCAGAGAACTGTTGAACCTCACTGCATTCCTCTTGGCAGAGAAAGTACCCTGGCACGGGTGGGCCAGGCTTTCACAGACTTGAATCTCATGGCCAGCTACTGCACATTCCTGGGCTGGGTAGAAACTGGATGAGGCAGGGGTGGGAAGGAGGGAATGGGAAGTAGCTAATGCCTTGTCCAGGTCCCAGTGTCCGCATGTCCACGTGTCCACCTTTGCTCTTTATACTTACAAATGTGATTCTCAGACTGTGTGCAGGGTCGACAGCTGGAGCTCTGTAGTCTGTCCCTGGGCAATTGCCTCTCAGTCTGAGCAGCCCACAGGGGCAAGGGCTGGTGGTCAGGCACTATGAGGGGCTGCAGTTCCCCCCCCCCCAGTTTTCTTCCTTTGGGAATTTCAGTGCTAAAAACAAGCTTTCTGAGAACCATATTTTTCTGGGTTAAAGGTCAAAAATGCAGCATTTCCTCCAAGTGGGAAACACTCTGCCTGCCAGCTCTGGGCATATGTCCGAGATCCTTCCTCCCACTTGGAGAGGCGGGCGGGGAAGGGAGGAGGGGAGAGGAGGCGGAAAGCAGAGGAGGGAAGTCGGAAGGAAAGGCCAGTTACTGTGGACCTGAGGCAGTTGGTGTGTGCAAAGCAGTGTGCCTGTTTGTGTTGGAGCAGCTCAAGACCTGAATGGGACTGATCAGGAAATGAAAGGCAAATAAGAAGGCAGAGAGCAGGAAGCCAGGCAGAGCGGTGACAGACACGCCTGACAGGATTCTGAGGGCAGTGCAGGGACAAAGACAACCCCATAGACTTGCCTGAAGGAGATCTTGGAGGTGGGTCTAAAGAAAATATACAAGGTTACTAAAGTCCACTTTAGTAGAAAAGGCAAGAGTATTACTGTTCTGCACCCTGTTCCCATCACCCCTGCTTAGGACCTGTGGAAGGTTCTGGAGAATTTTCTCAGATTCTGATTAAGGAATCTTTTCAGGAACTTCAGCTTTATATTATCCTTTCTCCTCAGATGAGCTTACACTGATCCACAGTTCTTTGAACCTTCCTCCAGGCTAAAATCCCAGCCAGACTTCTCAACCTGTCTCTAGCCACAGTAGCTACAAAGTCAAGGCTCCAGTCCTGCCCCTCCCTAGAAAAACACAGCTACCATGTATCAGACAACAATAAGGGTAGGTAGTCGATCAAGGCAGAGGCATAGAGGACAAGGTGAAGGGAGAGGCCTACTTGAATTGAACCTGCCAGTCACTGACAGCTGTACATAGCTCTTCAGTCTTCAGTCCCAATGTTTGTGCAGAAGAAGAGACATTAGGGCCTCCCTCACCTCCACAGCATGTCTTCCAAAGACATGATTAGCTAGGGTAGATGGACACAATGGACACATTAAAGGTCCTGATGTTGTATCCATGGTGAGTCACATAGTGGGTTTGCTCACTATGAAGAGGAGGCCCCTTTTCACTGTGGGAGGGAAACTCTTTATTTCTTAATCTGTTGTTGTTATCGGGATGCAGGTGAAATAACACATCTCAGTTCTGAATCTGGGCTGCAAGAGACCTGGCCCTGCTCTCTAGTGTTCCTACTCCCCCCCCCTCCCTCGCTGTCAATGATACAGGTGTGTCTATACTAGCCATTTGGTTCCAGGAAGACAAGAGGTACACACAGCAGATACAAGCCACCTCACCATCCCAGCTCATCCTGCGGATTGAGGAACTCCATCAAAGACTTGGAGAGTCTAGATCAGCAAAGTAGAGTCTCCAGACTAGGCTACTCAAGGCACAGGAACAACTGCTGTGAACCATGAGCAGGGGTGGAGCGTGGATGTTGGTTAGGAAGCCTTATTGTGGCAAGAGATAATGGCTACACTTAGAGATAAAAGGCGCATACCAACTAGTCCAAGCTAAGCTCTTCCCAGCTCTCCTGCCCATTATTACGGAGTAAGGTCTAATCCCTCAGCCAAAGGTTAAAGACTTGAGCCTCATAATTACATCTGCTATAAACTCATCCCGCAGTGCCTGGGTTTTGTTCACAGAGAGGGTGGGAGAGCTACGACCCTCTGTGTCTTACCCTGTACTCAGACCCTGCAACTCCTTGTTAGAGTCTTCTGCTTTGCCACCCCCGTACCTATTGGACCCTTACTGCCTGAATTCCATTACCCTGTCACTGTCAACCCCGTGTGCTTCCCACCCAGAGAGGTCTTCAGATTCAGTGCACACTCCCAGGCCCTCATCCCTGGGTCATTGCATTTTCCTAGGATAACACTTGCATAGAACAACAGCTCATCTGCAGGACAATTCCTTGGCCTCCATTCAGCTGGATATTTTGCTAAAATCACAATGATTATCTTTCCCCCAGAGGAAACTCATTCAAAATGCGCTATAAAAACAGCTCTATTTTATCTTGGGAAGTAGTGGCCCTAGAAGCCTCCAGGAAAAGGTGTCGAGGTGAGGGTGACTGAGAGGCAGTGGACCCACAGTCTACTGCATGCCTTTTTTTTTTTTTTTCCCAGACTGCATTTCCAAGTAACCAGGGCAGGAGACCAACATCACTATGACTGCTGTTATGAATATTAATCCTTGCCATCAAAGGCTCCTAAACACAAGAGGCAGAAGGTTGTGGCATGAGGCAAACCCCTCTGGATTACTTAGCCATCGCTTAGAAGTCTTAATATGCCTAAAACTGTGCTTTACGCAAAGCTCAAGTCTTTGCCAAATGGACACTTCACAATCAGGAATAGAGTCATGGCCGAGACTAATTATAGGCTCTTTCAGGAGCGGGATCATATTTCCTTCCACTTATGGGGGCAGTACTCATCTCACCTTTCCCTTAGTAAGTCCTGTCATGGGGACCCGCCAGGGAGCCAGTTGTCTGTAGTCATGTGTATGCATAGCACAGGCACAGCTGATGGACAGGAAGGAAGTGTGCTTCTCTGTTCTGGTCCAGATCCTTGGGTCCTGCTGCTGCAGGCAGGCGTGTCCCCCAACCCCAAACAACCCTGGACTCTCTAGTAACCTTGTCGATCCTTTGTAGGCGTGGCCTCGGCAAAACCAGTCACATCTCCACAAATGAGTTCTTCCTCGTCCCCTTTATTCATGTTTATTACAGATACTTTCCCTCTCTCAAACAACATGGCGGTGCCCCCACCTCAGTGATACATTCCTTTTAGTCTCTGCACCTTGGACAGCATCATATTCATTCCCTTAAACCATCAGCAAGCACTGAAAGAGAGTGGTCACCTCCCCCAGTGGCCCATCCTAGTCACTCTCTATCATGCCACTGACACTACAAATGGCCCAATCCTATCTCATTTGCAAGAAAAGTGTTAGGAAAGTGTGCTGTAATTAAGATCATCCACCTTAACCTGCAAAAGCACACCCTAAGTGTGGACAGTCTGCGGCTATAAAAATAGACACATACAAAAGTACCGCTACAAAATCAGGGGGAAGCCGTTTTCTTCAATTTGCATCATAAAAAAAGGATTTTTGCATCAGAGGTAAGCTTGGGGAAGAGGGCCACAGTATGATTATGATTTCTATGTTTAATTTCCCCCAAGCCTTTATTTTTATGGACTAGTGAGAGCACATTGAGTCAGCCAGTGAGGAATGGAAGGAGTTAATCTACACATAGATTGGAAGTATGCAGTGCAGGGTCACAGTCATTCTGCTAGTGTCCTCAGTCAGGGAAGAGCAGACTATTTTAATACTGTTCTGTGGGAGTTCTCTCTCTCTCTCTCTCTCTCTCTCTCTCTCTCTCTCTCTCTCTCTCTCACACACACACACACACACACACACGGCTTGCTCTCACTCTCTTTAACATAGCATAGCCACTGAGCTACAGCAGTCTCTGGAGCTTGACTCTATATATTGAGTGACATAGTCCAATGCTTCCTATCCACAGTAGTCCATTGGGTTTGGCCCACAGAGTATTTGTAGAGAAGGCCATCCAGGGCCTCCAGTCTTATGTTCTTCCCATCAGGGTGTACTTTGTCCTTAATGACAGGAAACACACCTGATTTCCAGACCTCTGTGTGCAGCACCAGGCAGGGTCTCCAGACCCCTGGGGTATTGTCCCTTGCACAAGGCCAGCTGGTGTTACTTAGCTCCACAGGTGTTGATGTTTTTCCCATCCACAGCGTCTTCTACGAGGGAGATGTGGTAATCAGTGGATAGTGTGAAATGAGAGATGCAGCCCACAAGGCCTCGCATGTATTGTCTGTTCGTGTGCAGAGCGATTTCCTTCATTCCACCTGCAAGGGGGCCAAGAGAGATGGAGAGAAGGAGGTAAGAAAATGTGTCACCAGTTGGAGATTCTTTATGGACCACCTGAGTGTCCCCTGGCCGAGGACTAACTGTCTAGTGCATCTCACGTGTTAGGTGGTTCTGATCACTGAATTCACCTTTGAATGCTAAAACTGCTAATCTCAGATGTGATTTCTGGGTCAATTGACAATCTGAAAACCCAACAGCTCTCCAATTGATTACTGAGATGTTGTATAACGTCAACAACAAGTACTGTCTTGGTTGCTTTCAATTAAGCTCACTTAGAAAACACAAAAGGTATGAGTTCTTGCTTTTTGTCTGGGTAGCAGATTATCAGCCATTTATAGGAAGTCTATTCATTCTATTCTGAGAGAGGACACCAAGCTGGATCCTCCTTCCTCTGAGAGAACTCATTTGGTTATATTTAGCAAGTTCCTATTCTCTAAACAAGAAAAGCTTGGTCTTCCTGGTGGATGACAAAAGTACAAAAGCAATGTGAGTGAGTCCTTCCTGCTTCCTCAGCCGTGGGTCAGAAGTTCAGAACATGGAAGAATAGACTATTTGGACAGCTTCCTGGTTTCCAGGTATTTGATTGACCCTGTCAAGTACACAGCCCAGGGACAACAAATAGAGGTCTAATGAGGAGGAAAAGCCCCGACAGAGTGAGCTTTGGTCAAGGTCACTTACCCACATACAGAGCCCCATTGATGTTAAGTTGCCTCATCATGCCAGGTGACTTGCCTGTTCTGGCTCCATAGTCATCCACAGTAATCTTCCCAGACTGGCCATCCCTGCAAAGCAAAGGATACTGTAACAGAACGAAATAAACTATCATCTTTGCAGTTAATGCAATCGTTTGGGTTAACAAGTATAAAAGTATCTACCATGTGCTAAACAATAAGGTTGTCTCACACACACACACACACACACACACACAGAGCCAACTTTTGTAGCCCCATGGGAAGTGGGACCAGTCCTGCTCGCTTAACACCTCTTCATTCATTGAGTTTTCAAGAACTTCTTCCTGCTATGTCCTCTGTATTTAAAAATGATGTTCTGGTATAGGAAGACTTTCTGAGGGAACATTCCACTGCATTATTTCTCCCAAACATCTGAAACCCCTGTGTGTGGGCTGTATCATGGGGCAGAACAGAAGAGTTTTTGATCTAGGTTCTGCTCACAGAAATTTATATAGCTTTGGGAAACATATTTAACATGTTTCCTTAGATGTCTAGGAAGGGACTAGTGTCCCCACCATTGTTTATCCTCATATGCATAATTAAACCACAATAACTATGCAAGTTCAAATTCCTCTGCAATGTGTGACTATTCTACCAACCATTTTGACCCAAGGTTATAAGCAGGATATATTCCCTGATGTCCTTGGGACAGCAGTTGGGATTCAATGTGGTTGGAGTTGAGATCCAAAGCATTTCACATTCCTTCAGAGGTGCTTGTGTGCATCCTCCTTTCTAAATGAGTGAGAGAGGAATGAGCCATTCCCAAGATGAATACTTTAGAGTATTTGGAAGTCTGGTTGGACCCTGCATTTTGACTTGTTTTCTAGGAAAAAAAAAAAAAAAAAAGAAATTGAGATCCAATCATTTGTTTTCACAACAGCTAGAATTGGGACTTTGCTAAAATGCCTACATATATATCTGGGCTTTGTGGGCTGCCTGGCAGCAGATAAACTAAGTCTGCTCTTCTGATTTCAACACCTTCTGACCCAGAATGCTGAATAAAGATGATCTTAACACAGCCTACATGGAAGCAAAAGAGGAAGCTGACAATGCTGAGCCCCCATGGCCCCAGGCCTCTCATTGACCAACACCTGCTGGTTCCACAGCAGGAGTTATATTGTATTTTCAGGGAACTGCAATCAGAATCTCTATTCAACTTGTCTTTACTTTGGACTCATTTAACATTCAGTACTGGAATTGCTGATTCAGATTTGCTTTCTGATTTCTAAAATGCATTATTAGGAATAAGGACACACATGGTAAAATTATAAAGACATTGGAATAATCTGCCCAAAGTTAATCAAAAGTCAGGATGGCAATTAGCATTGAGAGAGCATAGTTATGTTGTGGGTGCTGGGTGAACATACATGGTTTCTTATGCTCAGATAACATTCTTTTAAAGGGAAGGATTGTCTATGCAAGGGCATTTAGAGCATTCTTTTAGGTCTTCATGTCCCCCAATTTTCATCTTGTGAGACTTTAATACCCCACTCCAATTCCACTAAGATGTGTGTTCTGCATATGGCAACAAATGCTAGCAAGGATATGGACCAAACTGAACTCTTATGGATTGCTAGTAAGATTACAAAGTAATTCAACCACTATGTCAATCAATATGGAGATACCTCAATAGGTCTAATGATCCAGCTGTACTGGGGTAAAACCCAAGGACTCCAACACTATGTGTCACAGGGATACTTGCATGTTAATGTCCATTGTAGTGCTATGCATAATAACTAAGTTCCAGAAGCAACCTAGGTGCCAGTCCAGAAGATGTTCATAGATATGTGATACATAATTTTTTTCAGCCATAAAGAAAGATCAAGAGTTATATTGTTCAGGAAAATGTTATTAATCAAATCAAGCATGTCTCAAAAAGACAAATACCATGTTTTTTCCCTCTTTTGTGGATTCTTTATTTATAGGAAAGTAAAATCACATATGTACATGTGACATAGAAGTAGAATGAAATTGGCTAAGGGAACAGAGACAAGGCCAACGGACAGGGTAGGGAACATGGATGTATGGCAGACATGTGCTCAGCACACATTATATACTTGTATGAAAATATTGTTTTGTAAAACAACATGGGTGTAAAGTAATTATACACAAATGCAATTTGTTAAGTGTTTTCTCTAGGCCATTTTCTTCCATTTCGAGCATATGTAGGGGTTCAGTTTCTGCCACTGGTGTGAGTACAGGGCATGGGTGGGGTTTGGTGGTAATATGAGGATGCCAGGTAAAGTTGGGTTAGAGGACAGTAGGACTGAAAGGAAGCTGGGTACATATCCACCCTCTTGTAGTCTAGTTCTGTCTCCCTTTTGGTAGGTGCTCACCTGACAGCCTTGACTCGGTGCCACCGGCCATCACTGAAGGAACCATTCACCATGATAGAAGCCACACCACTGCCCAGGTTGTAGCTAAGGGTATTAGGGCAGAACAAAGAAAGAAACAATGAAACACAGTTATTCAGGAAGCTGCCCATTCACAAAGACTCTCACTGCAAAAACTCACCTTTAATGCAAAGTCCTTAACTCAAAGTTGGTACAAAAGGTGGCCACTTTCCAGGCTCATACATGAATGAATGAGTTTTTAAATTTTCAATTGTGGTAGGATAAACATTACACTTACCACCAAAGCCATGTTAGGTGTACGTTTCGGGAGTGTATCCATGTATAATTAACATTTATAATAATTTTCACCTTGCAAAACCAATGCTGTATAGCTCCAGGCCCCCCTCTCCCAGCCCCTGAGCACCACTCCTCCAGTTGTCAGCTTTGACTAATACAGACACCCAGTTAAGTGGAATCACACGTCAGCTGCCTTTTGTGAGTGCCTTCCTTCACATACGTAAGGTCATAGGGGTGATTCAGGCCTGTGTATGGAAGCATTGTAGCTATAGCATTGGGATGCATGAGAAGAGTTTGTCATCCGCACTGGTTTGCACAGTGTTTCTCTGAAATTCCTGTCCACCCTGAACCTTAGCATGTGACCTTGCTAAGAGAGTCTGATGCAATTAGTTAAAAGTGAAGCCACCTATGAGAATGCTACTGCCGATTTCCTTTTTCAAGGTGTAGAATATTCTTTGACTTATAGAATTCATTTTTGACCTGTATGATGGTTCTTTTACAGACCAATAAAAAAGGATGAACATTTTTCACAAATAAACTGTAACAAAATCTGGAAAAAAGAAAGTAAAGCCACACTGGGTTAGAGGACCATCAACCAATATGACTGGTACAGTTATAAGGAGGACACAGAGACACATGGAAGGAAAGGGTATGTGGTGATGAAGGCAGAGGCTGCAACTGTGCATCTGTTAGCTAGAAGCACCAGCAAGCACCAAAACCTCAACCAGCAGCAGCAAAAGAACCTCTTTTGAGCCTGCCGAAGAAACGGTGCTGGCTCTCTAGAAATGTACAAACATTGATGTTTATTTTAATGTTATAAAATTCACAGGAATTTATTGCAAAACTCCTAGGAAACTATGAAGTATTTTCACTTTAAGAAGAAAAACTGTATTGAAGAGTAAGCTGAACTCTACAGAGTTAAAGAGACTTGGTCTGAAACTACAGAGGAGAGATATAAAATTGGGTTTCTTGAAACCTCTGCCCCCAAGTCCTTTGCTATCGGCTCTACCTTGTAGCATTTTAACTCCCAGAGACTTTGAACCCCTCAAGGATCAGAAGACATGGGTATGTTTACCAAGAGCTAGCCCTCTTGACCTACTGTTCACTCAGTTATTCTAATTTCATTCAATCCAGCAAATATTTAATGAGTGACAACTCTGGCTTGGGCAGGGAGCCAACTACCCGGACTTTCCCTGGCTGACATAGTCGGACCACATGCTCAGACCCTCGGAGAGAGGGGCCCACAGGGGTAGCTTTGCCCTCATGGGGAGAGGAGGGTTGTCTACACTCAGTGCGGGGAAGAGGAAGGCTCGAAAGAAATGTTTGTTCCATCCAGAGCACTTGAGACCCTTGTTCAGAGAATAGTGGGAATAGAAAGCAGAGGTTTTCCCAAAGAAAGTTCTATAGCTCATTCATTTCGTAACAGAGTTTCAAAGAAACAATATGGCTACCGCACTGAACCAAGAATAGAAACTGTTGACTTGACAAACCATGGGACAAAGCTGCCACTCAGATCCTAAAATCTGCACCATTTTCTAGCCCACTTTCCCACATCAAGTGTCTCCTATAAAACAGCCAGAAGGTGAGGTTTCTGAGGGTTCTTTTTGTGAGAGGCGATTGCTTCTTGAAGAAAAGAGTGTGGCCTGTAGAATGGCTTAGAGGGTAAATGTGCTTTCCACGAAGGCCAGCAGCCAGAGTTCAAGTCCTGAGACCCATAAGGTGGAAAGAGAGAACCAGCTCCCATGAGTTGTCCTCTGATCTCCATATGTGCACTGTGACACACACACACACACACACACACACACACACACACACACACACGATAGAAAGAGAGAGAGGGGTAAATAAATGTAATAATTTTTAAAAAGGAATGAACATGAAGCAGGACCAGGGGTTGGCATGTATGTGGCTTTGCTGAAAGTGTGGGTAACATGTTATGGATCCTCAGTCTTGTCAACTTATCAACTCTGTGACTTTAGGTGATTCACCTAATTCTATCAAGTACAGGTAAGACACTTTTCCTGCAGGACTATAGAGAAGGTTAACAGAACACACAATAGGAACTAAACAAATAAAATGTAGGGCTTGGTGATGCTTATTCAGGAGATTGACAATGCACCCTGAGGAGAGGGGAGCCAACAATGCTAGGTCCCAGAGTCAGGTGACCTGTGCGTAACTGCAGGGAGCCATACCTGAATGTACCTGTGACTAGAACATTTTCATTGTATTAGAACCAGGTGAGACAAGGTGAACATTCTTTCCTGAAGCCAATAGCTCTCTTGCTTAAAGGGACAGAGCATGCTCAAGGGAGTTGAAATAATTGGGCAGACAAAAACCCCACCATCATGTAAGATAGGGCAACCCAGTTGGTGTCTTTATGACCTACCTTTCCAGGCCTGACTCAGGCCCTGCAAAGAACCACCTGTCCATACTCTCCCTGAATTATTTGTTTAATATGCAGCATATATATGTATATATGTATACATACATACAATGTTTTTTTTTTTTTTTCTGAGACAAGGTTGTCCTCAAACTTGTGAAGCTGAGGATGGCCTAGAACTCCTCCATCTTCCTGTTGCTACTTCCTAAGTATTGAGACTCTAGCCATGCACCGACACACCTGGCTCTACATGTTTTAAAGGTCACCAGGCTGCCCACTGAGCAACCTTGCTTTCAAGCCATAAAAGCAATGAATGAAGGCTGGCCTGGATGTTCTGCCAATAATACTGTACTCTGGATACTGTGAATAGGTTATCCTAAGCCACCTGGTTTGATGTGCATCAATGCCTCACAGGCTAGAACAAGGTGGGCAGCCTAGAAGTGGCTCTGAATCTGGCCTTTAGACACTACTTGGCCATTTTCAGGCCTTCATGCAGTGACACTTTCAGTAATGTCCATTTTAAACCGTGGTGCAGGGTGCTTCATGATGACAGACCTCTTCCTTCTCCCTGATGCCTGAAAGTGTTACGTGGTCACAGTAAGTAGGTAAGAGCATCACATGACATTTATGAAGCTTCCTGGTTGGTTTTGTGCCCCACACATGACAGTCTAGAACGACACAAACTACCGTAAAGCTGAAAGTCACACTCATTTCAGATGAGCGCTTGGGTTTCTCTCTATGTTCAATTCAGTTTCTAAACCAAAGGTGTCTGGCTGGAGAGTTTCATTGCCCTGCTTACTCCTGTTCTCAAGCAAGGATTTCCAGGGCCAGTTAAAGCAAAGGATATGAATGCGGGTGAGGGAGAAAAGTCAGAGTGAACCCTATTATCTCTGGACTTCTCTTCTATTTGTGTTAAAAAACATTGTAACCTTAAGAGTGAGCTTGGTCATACTGCAAAATAGTGTACACTCCAGCTAGGCATCAGTGATGCAACTTCCTCAAGGTCCAAAGCTTTTGTTCTGATTTTTTTTTTCAGTTTTTTGAAACAAGGTCTCATGTAGTTCACATAGCCTAGAAAATGGCTTTGAATTGTTGATCCCCTTGCCTTTACCTTAGAAGAGCTGGGGTAATAGTTGCATTCTGCCACACCTTCCCAGGTGAGGTCCTGATTTTACATTAGTAACAGTAGCAGCAATGACTACATTTTGTAGAGCTCTTATACAGAGCTTCTTTGCTATGTTATCTCACAGAGGCTGTTCTTGCAGAGTCCAGAAAACACTGGATGGAGGTAAGAATTTGTATTCTCCTTATCACTAAAAACTTGTTGACGTGCACTTGGCCCTCTCCAAAAATTAATTCATTTCATCCTCATATAATCCTCCCAACTAGCTTTTTTTTTTTCACAGAAGCGGAGCCAGAGACTGAGAGAAAGTAAGTGACTTGCTGAGATCACACAGCCGTGGTGAGCAAGTGTGTGGAACCCCAAAGACACTTGAGACCCTATTCCTCAGGGTGTGCTTTCTAGAATACTTGGGGTGCTTGATGCCAATAAGATCCCAGTGTGTACCTACACTAAATCCATCAGAGCCTAGGGGTTGGCAAGCCCAGTAATCTACCTTTAGAAAGGGCTCCCCAGTGAGCATAACTCATTGTGTACTGGGGTTTTTAGCCTACCTGCCTATATCACGATCAGCTTGCTCCCAGCCCATCCTTGACTTCCCTTGCGTCTGTCTTGGATGGACGGATGAAGTAAGATAACTACCCAGATGAAAGTGCCCAGTAAGCAGCAATGGGTGGCTCCTGATGTTGGTGTCAATCCTATTCCTGCTTGGGTCCCAAAAGTACAGAACACAAGAAAGCCCAAGGACACCTTCAGCAAGGAGTTCAAGATGGAAATGGTATCCTAGGGTATGAGTTCAAGGCGGAGCAATCGATTAGGAGGTGAGAGGGGCTGGCAGGGGTGAAAGCCAAGCTGGTGGCAGCCAGTGGCCAGCTGTCTCAGGTCTCCATGCATTGAATTCAGCTGGCAGTTGAGGGGGAGTGGGGCCGCCCCAGCCTCCACTCAGCTGTTTTGGTTCCCTCTTCTGGGTACTATCAAGTACTTGAGGCCTGGGTGAGGTTAACCACAGGAAAACCACAGAAAAATGGCTTTGAAGCAGCCAGCCGACAGGGTGGGAAGAGCTCCTCCTCATCTGACTGTGGGGCCAGTGAGGAATGGGGCGCTGTGGTGGGGTCACAGGTCAAGGAAGAAGGCACAGTTGGGGATGAGCTGCCCTCACTTGTCAGTGTTTGCTCTACCTACCGCTACAATGCCCTGTCACAGGGCCAAATCTCAGAACAGGCATGATGTTACAGTCACATCCCCTCTCAAAATGTCTGTTCTTCAAGTTAAAAGCATCATGATATCCTCACCTGGCTGGCAGTAACTTCCCTATCCCCAGCACACACAGCTGTCCAACACCCTGGAATTTAGTCTTCATCATGTCTGCAGGTCAACTCTCCCTCTCTATGTTTCCTATTAATTTCTTATTATTTACACAACACTCTGGGGTCCTCACCAGAGGGGGAGTAAAAGCTTAACAAACATCTCCTCCCCCATGGGGAAAATACCCAGAGCCAGAGCAGAGGCTGAATTTCCTGGTGCAATAGTCACAATGCAGCCAGGTCAGGCCAGGCCCTGGGGATTGACATTTCTAACAAGTTCCCCAAAGGTGTTGCTGGTTGGTGGCAAGCAGCTTTTATAATCTTCATGGCTGGTTTTTCATATTTCACAAGACAGCCCCTGCCCTTTAAACAGTGAGCTCTCCCTCATTCTAGAAAAGAGAACAGGGAAAAAGTGTCCAGGTAATTCTTTAGCCATTGCATAGCCATCCAGTTAACAACTTGCAGAGCAATATACACTAAGTTAAATAAAAGAAGTAAGAACTGCAGGGCAGGCCTTTAATCTAAGCACTAGGGAGGCAGAGGCTGACAGAACTCAGAGAATTTAAGGCCAACCTGATCTCTCTCTCTCTCTCTCTCTCTCTCTCTCTCTCTATATATATATATATATATATATATATATATATATGTATATGTATGTATATATACATACATATAAGTTCAGGTAAGCCAAGACCACATAGTAACACCCTGTTTCAAAAATAAAATAAAATCCATCTACACAGACAGGCATACACACAAATAAAAATAACTTAAAAAATTAATTTTTAGAAAAGGAAGTCAGAGCTTCTGGGACAGCCTTGTTAGTTCCGCTCAAGTATTTACAAGATCTAGGTGTTAGGTTGCTCCGCGGAGACATGACTCTTCATTTCCTTCTCCTCACAGCAGAACAAACCAGCATGAGCCCTAAGGCTGTGGAACTAAGTCAGACAGAAGGAACTTAAAGCCAAGGCTCCCGGAGTTAGATTTTCATATCTTCCCAAGCTGGGCAGCATCATTTCCACGACCTCTAGCCCACAAGTGGAGAGCATACAGCAGGGCACAGAACTGCTCTGCAGAGGGCCAGATAATAAATATTAAGAATTTGTCCAACAGTTCCCTTTGAAGCTACTCCAGTGTGCCACCGCAGCCTGAACACAGTGAGAGACAACATGTAGACGAAAGAGTATGACAGTAGTCCAATAAAACTTGGAATAAATTGGCAACATTGGGGAGTGGTGTGAATTTGTCTCACATGCATAGATGTCGCTGAGTGGGGGGGGGGGGAGGAGACTCAAATGAGGCTGGAGCCATTGGTTCCTGCCAGCTTCAACAGAGTGTGTTTGGGGTTACTGCATCAGTCTTCAGCACAGTCTGTACTGTCTGAGAAGAAATTGCAAGTTGCTGCTGAAGGCAGAGGTTGGGAGGAAGTTACCTGAACACCAGGGCTCCATCCCGAAGGCCCAGGGAAATGAAGTCACTGTTAGGTCTCAAGGGGCTATCTCCCCTCCATAGCAATAGGCCATCCTTGGCAGTTGTCTTAAATCTCATGAAGGCATTTGATCTTGATCCTGACACCCTGGAGGAAAGGCACAAGGGAGCCCATGAAATCAACCACTAACATCTGTTTTGAGTCATCCCTGCCTTCCCTAAGCAACCTAACGTGGAGATAAACTTCCCTCTCTGCATCCACATGTACCGGGAAAATAGAAGGAACACAACCCCTATTAGTCACACCATTCATAGAAAGGTCTGGATGCTCAATGAGCAAGCGGTGTCTGACCCTACAAGGAGACATTTACAGAATAAGACTTTGGCCAATGTCACAGTCCCAGGCAGGTGGCCTTATGTACCATACTTTTTCCTTTCCTGCCCTGTTACTGGATGGCTCTTGGGAGGCAGCCCCTCATTTCCCAGAAGAAAGTGGGCTTCGCAGTTGCCACAAGGCTGAAATCAGTGGTTTCTTTGGGCTTTAATCATACCAGTGGAAGGGCAGCATGGCCAGCAATGACTGTCCTTGGGGCCATTCTGGAGGGAAGGGGAGATGGACAAGGCCGGGATCTCAAAGGATGAAGTGGCTATTGGTCTTGGAAGGGTGCCAAGGCAGAATCCTAGGCCAAAGCACAGGAAGCTATGAGGATAATGAGTTTTAAGCAGGATGGCTTCTGGGCTATATGCATCTCTGGGAAGAGGCTCCTGGGCTTCTGTGTGCCTGTCACTTCCTAAAGCTGGTTTAGAAATTCATCTGGCTAACATTATCAGCATTCATCTGATGTGGCCTGAGGGTCTCCAGCAAAAGGTGAGGCAAAGCAAATGTAAGTTAATATGCATTAGCAAGACACTACTAGAACCTAAAGCCAAGGTTCCTGGAGTTTAGATTTTCAGATCATCTCAAGTCAGCCAGTGCTACTTCCATGGCTCTAGACTGCAGGAGGGGCAGATACAGTAGAACAAGGGACACAGGCTAGTTTAACTTCTTCCTTAGCCATTCTGGCAAGAAGAGTGGGGAGAATGTTCTTCTTTCCATCCTCCTATCAGTGGTACCATCACCCTGCCTCCCTCATACCTAGTTCGGGAGCTGTACAGTGCATTTAGTATTAAGTGCTGGTGGGACTTCTGTCTAGGCTTGGCATGGCCAGATCTAGATAGAAGGCACCAATCTTATCTTCCTCATGCAAGAGGCCCACCAGCCTAGCAACAGGCAATTCAACCCTGAACAGTTTCCCAGGAACCTTCTAATCTCTGACCCTCGTTCCACGCCTCCCCTTCCATTGGCAATGTGGACTGTAATGAATCAGTAAAGAAAGTCTACATCTCTTATCAGTGCTTGGAATAAGAGCGGACATATAACTTATTGTCCAATTTAGTCTGGGGAAGCTTCCTTCTCTTTAGTGAAAGTCCTTTATACTTCCATGGGACATTGCCCAGTTTGACAAGCATCCTGTGACTGTCCTATGAGCAGCTGGGGAATATGCTGAGGGTAACGAGGCAGACATATGAATGAGATTCTGGGTCTTTCTTTAAGGATACAGCACATTCTCTGGATTAATCAGCCCAGCTGAAGACTGCACTTGTTACAGGTTTAGGACATTTTATGTTACTTGAACCTCTGAAGGCATCAAACTGAAATAGCTCTGAAACACTTTCATGTGTGTGGTTTTACATGGGTGACATGTACCTACTTGTAAACTTCAACACATGCACTCCAGTAGAGGCTCAGATTTGAAGCTTCTCTATCTCCTGCCACCACAGTGCTAACTCCCCTTAACTGTTCATGGCCTTTGACTAAGCACTATAGGCTGATGACTCGAACTCCTTACTTAACACTCCGCTTTGGGGGGGGGGGACTGAATGACTTTCTATCATTGGTAGGGAAGGACCAAAGAAAGAAGCGGGTGTATCTTGGCTGGGAATGTGTCTCACTTAAATCGTCATACTAAGGCAACAAACAGAAGCTGTGATTAGGGAAGTGAAGAAGGGTCTACTTCCTCCCACAGAACCATGCCTCTCAATCTCTCCTAAAAGGTCCACCAACCTGGAACTAAACATTTAACTATATGAGACCATGGTGGCCATCCTTATTCAAGCCACTATAATAATCTGATATTCCTACAGTCACCCTAATGACCCAGAAAATGATCTTTCAAACAATTTGCTTCTCAAAACTCAAAATTCTAGCATAAAGCAGAGTTTAACTTTAGGTTAAAGATTTGTCATGTGTTACTATGTACCCAATCTAAAGGGAAAGGAAAATTCTAGAACAGTTTTGCTGGTGATTGAAAGGTGGATGAACATCACCAATGACAAAGGACCAAGGGACAAACCGAAGTTGCCAACAACAAACTTGGCTGAATAGGCAGTTCTCTAAGAGCCAACTTCATTCTTGCCACATGTACAGGCTGCTTGAAATTCTAGCCCATCCCTGCCTCCAGGGAACAAAAGCTGTAACGTGGGCATTTATATCACGCATACTGTCCTTGTGTCCACATGAGGAGAACCGAGCAATCTTCACTGAACAGACAGAACCTCAGGAGGACAGTGGACCTTTGCGAATGAAGAAATAGGTACTGGTCTGGCATGCAAGGGCTCTGAGCTATTTGCTTGGGAGCAGCTGAGTCCTACAATTGGCTCCAGGCAGATCTGCAGGCTATGTCACAGAATAGCACAGAGCTAACAGCCTTGTTAGGGTCAGGGGTGGGAAGTATGTCACCACGCTCTGGCTATAGGAGCATCCAGTTCCTTCTGCTTCACAAACTGGAACATTGGAAATCCCAGGGGCAAGTCACATTCTTCCAGGCCCTTTGACCAGAAAGGTTTGGAGTACTTATAATGAATGGGTTGTTTGAGAGTCTAACGCCTTCAAGTTTATTTGTTTTATTTTGTTCTTGTTTCTATGTTTATTTCGTGTGTTCCTCCCCACCTCTGGCCCATGGGGAGAATTGCTATCTGGCATGGAAGATAAGGATTAACTCTAGGAGTGATGCTGAGAAACTGACATCCAGGGTATAAACAAGCTGCTGTGCTGGCCCATTACCTCTTGAGGATATTTGGATTGTCATAGGTCAGGTAACTGCGGCCGATAAACTGTGGGATCTCGATGGCTTCTGTAATAGCTGAGACAGAACAGAAAAGGAGGTTATGAGGCATGTGGCCCTCTTGACCTCTACACTCTTACACATGGCAGTAACATGGCAGGGAAGCTATCCATGGGAATGTGACGTTTGACAGCTTGTCAGCCCCTTCCTCTTGGCTGTGCTTGCACTGGCCCGGCTCACAGCAGCCTGGACCATTGGCCTGGCAGTGGTTCCCCCCCCCTCTCTTTTCTGGGGGCTGACTGTCGCTGTCACTGGCCTTGGCACTGCTGAGAAGGCTTTGCAATGTGATGAAACTTGAACTATCCCCAGTGCTTCTTAGAAGCTGGAGAAGAGCCCGAGCTGTGTGGAGAGCAGCTGGGGATAACCCCAGAGTTTTGCCAAGGAAGGCAGAGAAAGTCATCTCCAAACAAGGCCCCGTGGAGCTGTGGGGTTCTTTACTTAGGGCTCATCTACAGCTCTGATGTGGAGAGAGTGGGGAGGGCAGTGTATCAGCTCTGACTTTCCCCAAGCCCTCACCCCGAACTCATGAAGGAACACAGAGTGGGACAGGCCTGGCTATTCTCATTTCAAGATGATGAAAATGAGAGACAGAACGGTCCCAGCCCCAGCCCCTGCTCCCCTGAACTGAGACTGCAGCAGACCCTGAACCAGAGTGGCTGGCCTCATTCTGGCTCCTGCCCACCCCTTACTTTCCAGTATTTTAGGAGTGGATCTCCTTCCTCCCAGTTTCTCATCACTTGCTTTCCCCAAGGAACCACCCTTTCCTACACATCAGAAGAGCAGGCGTGAGAGCAGGCGTGAGCGGAGAGGGTCTCTGCTGGAGAAATAACCGTAGCACCTCCTTCCTCTTTGGAATGATATGGGGGAAATGGCGTAAAGAAAGCAAGGTAGAATGAATCTCACATTCGAAAACACAAAGGTGTGTAAAATGAAAGAATATCTAACTAGCTGATGAAACAATTACAGAAAACACGTGGTTGATACCAAGAAGACATGGTGTAAGGACTCCACACCCAGGAAAGAAAATGTGTCATGTGATGCTGTGGACAATGGGGAGAGTTTAAACATTAAAGAAAAAGAGAGAATGGGAGAGAAAGGTTAGTAGATAGCCAGCCACTGGGCCAGGGAAAGGGAGACACGTGAACTGGGAAAGCTAAAGAAGAGAAGCAAAACGGGGAGGAATGAGCTCCCAGGACTGGAAGCAACGGTTATGGGGCGAGGAGGAAGAAGAGGAGGGGGGGGGGGAGGAAGCTCTTGGTAGAGGGACCAGACCTTTATTTCAGGACCTGTGTGCGCTAAGGGAGTGGGAGAATGCCCAGCTGACTGGCATAGGAGTCTGGCCCTGGCCTAAACATAACCAAGAAGGCCCCAGTGGGCTCCGCTCACTCCAGGGTGAGAGGTAGAGTCAGGTCCCATTGCTGCTGTTGTTGGCCCTATCTGTGGGCCTGTGGCCAACAGCCATCCTTCTCTTTGGACTTCTTAAAATGGTCATGATGTTTTTGTCACAAGTTAGCTCTGCAAACAGCCTCAGGAGATGTCTGTGTGTGGGAGTTAAGTCCAGCTTCCTGCCAGCTAGAACCCCTGCCCCAGCTCAATACTCTCTGACATACAACTAGGAGAAAGTCTGCTTGGGGGCCCACTCCGGAAGGCAGATCCATGGAGCCTTGGTTGCTGTGTCTGATGCCCCCACCCCATCTCCCTTCTGCCTACAGTTGGCTGCTCTGAGCTCTTGGCCTGGCCCGAGCTGGCAGGCTCTGGCAGGAGCCCAGGTGGTTCGATCTCTCCCAGGACTTACTGTACTGTACTTACTATTGAGGCAGTAGTTCCCACACTCTGCCAGGTGCCAGCGTGAAAGAGAAAGGGAGAGTCAGCACTCACAGACATTGTACTCTACCGGGCTCACTGGGAACCAGACCAGCCTGCTTCACAAAGCCCTTTTGTGGGTCCAGAAGACAGCGGAGGATGGGCTGCTGCAAGAGCCCCTGGAAGTTTCCCCCTTGGAGCTTATTGCAGTTGGGGATCACTGAGAACTAAGGATATGATATGTTCATCATAAGCACCCAAGAGCCACCTTCAACCCACCTTTCTACTACACCTGGAAAAATGGCTTGCTGCTTTCTACTACTGTTCTTTAGAGTCAGGCCACACATAATCAAGGGACAACAAGTCAACCAGTCACACATCTGCCTATTGCCCTTTGAAGGATTCTATAACCAAGCTTTCTTGCGATTAACTAAGGGCAAGATATTCTCCAGAAACCACACCAGTAAGGATGGTGACAATGCCCTCAATTTAGTCAGTGCACACGGGCATACAGGTAAAAAGCATTCAAAAACGCCAGCTCAAGGTGTGACCATCAAGTCCATTTCCCAACCTTCATGGTTTACGTTTTATTATAAACAAGTTTATATTTAAACCTAACCTTCAGACCGGCCTCCTCTGTGTTCTTTCTTTCTTGGCAATGGCCTGACTCATGTATTAATGAAAATGTCTTGGCATTCCCTCACATCTATATGCTAGAGCAGGTGCCATCAGGTAGTGCCAGCATTCCACATGCAAGTCCCACCCCCATCCCCACCCAAGAGAATCTCCCACCTGAGAGATTTAGCGTTTTGAAAGAACAGCTCTTTCTTGCAACCCACTCAGCCGAAGTTAGACAGAGAGGACGGGAGGGTGTCATAGTCTCACTGTCCCAACACCCAGGAGGCTAGTAGGTGGCACTGCCTCTTGGTACGCCTCAGGGCCAGGGAACAATGAGACTGGTCAACTGGTCTATGGTCAGGGTACACCACACCCTTCTGGGGCAGTTTGCCTGGTACATAATTCATTGGTGTACAGGCTGAGAACAGCCAGTCCACATAAACTCTGAAGCTTTTTGAATGCCAACACCTAAAAATGCCATACTTGAGGTCATAGCATGGGTCATACTCAAAATGTGGGCAAGCTAAAAATGCTTCAGAAAATTGCTTCTTGGTTTTACATAAAGGGAATTTAGCGGAAAAACAGATAAACCTCATATTTAGATTTGGGTCCTTGTCAAGATATCTCTTTATGTGTAAGTAAATATTTCAAACTCTTACAAAAAAAAATCAGTAATTGGAAATGGTTTTGATCTCAAGCACTTTGGATAAGGTCTATACAGCCTGATTCAGAAGCTACAATATATACAAACAAATAAAAACCTTTGTCTATCCAACTAGGCCTGCAACTAACTGAAGATCAGTGTAGCTCAAACACTCCCATTTTTCCAATGTTAAATCCTAAGAAAATAAATTCTCAGTAGTATGATGACTTGTATGTTTTAGTAACAAGTTTTTATGAATAGTCTTTAAAATTTTGGGTTTATATCTACTGAAGCAGTTTTCTTAAACAATGAATTTTAAAAAAAGTTTTGTGTTTTTGTTTGTTTTTTGTTTTTATCATCCAAATCAGCTCTAGCAATATACAAATCTGCTAGGTTTGGCATAAAACATCGAAGTGCTAAACTTGTGTTAGATCAGCATTGCTCAGACAAGCTGGATCTTTGAAGACCCAGCCTTTCTCAGGAATGTTATGCCTTCAAGGTTGCTGGCTTTGTGGAGTGTTGAACAGTTCACTTGCAATGGAGAAATAGCCCCATCTAGTGGTCTGCCTGATTCTGCACCACCTGAGTCTGACAGGGATCACAGCTAACACACTTTTTTGTTATGGGTTAGGAGGACTCCAAGAAAATAACTGTGTCTTGTGTTCACCCCTAAAGCACTTCAAAGCAAAGGTTCTGACAAGTCCCATGGAAGAGAGAGCTGTGTGAACTGAAATTCCTCTACAAAACAACAACCCCCCAAAACACCTATGTAAAAGATTCTACAAGGTTGATGGACAGATCACAACTTCTGTTTGTGGACAACTGAAATGTTGCAAATCCAGAGTCAAATGTCTTGCATTATCTTTAGCTTCCTTAGTTGTCACCCATTGTCCACCCTGTCTGATGTAAAGTCTTTCTGGCTGTCACATGAAACCTTGGGATACATTAGCTTCCACCAAGCTAATTCCAACATGAATTTCCCTGCTTCCTGACCACCCACCTATCTTATGTTCCCACCCATGAATTTTCATAATACCTTGACTTATCACCTTTTTTTCTATAACTATAAACACCTGAGGTAACCATTAGAACATTGGAACCAGGTATTGGAGGCAATCTGAATTTGTGTTCCTGGCAATCTGAATCTGTCTTCAGGCAATCTGAGTTCATGAGTAATGCCACTCAAATTTGGCTCCAGAATAAACTATTCCTCATTCCTTGAGAGGCTAGAACTGTGTGTTGCATCAACAGTTGAACAGGCCACTCCTGATGTAGACACTTTTTCAAGTCACCCATTAGCTCCTTCACAGCATGCTTGTTAGAATTAGAGTCTGAGATTGGTAAAGTTACTCTTCTTTGCTTTAAAAAAAGATTATGTATCATGCTCTGTCAGGCAGACTCTTGAAGGCATTTAGGTGTAAAAACTAAGCTGTTTAACTAGCAAATTGGCACCTTTCATAGTTTCTATGGCTGCTGCAAATAATTCCTTTACCATCCCATGAACAAAATATGTGCCTGAAAGATTTAGAGTTTTCTTCTTTTGGTAAAAATCAGGCATCTGTAATAAGTGAAAACACAAGAAAGCAAGCACTAAGCACAGCTTTCACAAGTTCTCTGCTTTTTTCTTTCAGGCCTGTTTGCTTTAGTCAAAACCTAGCTCTAGGGCAGGTGGCTCATTCTAATGTTAGAAATAAGATGGCCTATATAGCCCAGAATATTGGCATATATGATAGATACAGGCAGTCCACTCCTAGATGTATAGACCATGGCTTTGGCTTCCCTTAAGGAGGTATGGATCAAGTAGCATCAAGTAGCATCCAAAGTTTATTAGTACATAAGCAGAGGCACTCCTTTGCCAGGGTGTTATGAGAGTAGCTCAAATGAATAATCCTTAAGTCTTTGTTGTGTTCAGGTTAACCTTTTGTAAGAAACCCTACAAGAGGATTTCTTGGGGAAGGGTCAGGGTAGGGAATGGAGAGGCCCTTTACCTACTCTTACAGAGTTACTCTGGAACTGAATTCTTCTTAAGCAATTATAGTAGCTTATATGATGTAATGGCTACCTGATATGTTACTGAAGTTGTTGATCAAAATGACCAGTACCTGTATTAACAATTCTCCCTTTAAGAGTACTGTTCTTACCATACCTTGTGGTACAGGTCCGTGATACCAGCATCTTGGGAGATTGGGGCACTAGGTTAATAAAATCACAGGCTATCTGGACTATAGATGAGTTCAAGGCTAACCTGGACAAGTTGTGGGATATTCTTTCAGAAAAACAAAAACAAACAAACAAAACTACAGTAAGGGCTGAGCATGTATTTCAGTGACAGGGTGCTTGCCGAATTGAATGTGTGTGCAGTTCTGGGTTCACATCCCAGTACTATATGGGAAAAACAAAAAATAATGGTCCCCATAATTCAGCATATGGTTTCCATGCCCTCTAGGAAGCCAAGTTAAGACCCCAAAGGTACCTTTCTGGCAGTTCAGGCCTTCGAAGCCCAAGGGACAGTCACACTCATAACCCTCCTTCCTTGGCCGACAGCTGCCCCCATGGGCACAGGGGGCCCCCACACAGGGGTGGGCCGCATTCTCCACATTCACGCCAGATGTAAAGTCATGCTTCACGTGGATAGTCCGGTCATTCAGTATGATCTTAGGATAGAGAAACACAAAGAAATTCAAGACTGGAGAAGACAAACTTGCAGTTTACCAACCTGAGCTACATATAATGAAGGAGGTTAACAAAAGAAAGAAAGTCTGCATGCTGATCTAGTGGTCCTTTATTCGAATAAAGGACCACCAGATCAGAGTTGAATTCGGCACCTGGGGGAAACTGTGAACAGTTACCTCTAAAACGGAAGCATTCCACCCCGCAGGGATGCTCCTTAAGTTAGGAAGTAAATGACTCAAAATGGCTTCAGGAAGTCCCTGAAACTGACTAGATTTACTAGGGCTCTTCATCCTGAGAGAATATAAGCAGTAAAGCCTTCTGAGAGACAGACAAGCTAAGCTACAAAGAAAACTCTCAGACTGAGCTGCCTGAGAGATGCCCAAGCCTAGCAACCTAGAAGAAAGGAAGACAGTCAATAATCTGGAAGAAAGGGGGATGGCCAATAACCAGGAAAAAAACAGAGACCAGACAAACTGCATAGGAGAGGGTCAGACCAACAGAACCTCTGGACTGTAGGCTATGCTGTGTGCTGCAGTTTCTGGAGCTGCCACCATTCTAGGGTGGGCCTTGGTGATGCAGCTGTTTCTGAATGATGTATGCTGCTGTAAGTGACTCCTCACTTCCTGGTATTCTTCCTCCATATATGGTGATGTCACCATATCAAACCCAGGCCTTGCTGATTCTCCCACCCACTATCCTTGTCTGTCTTCAATGGCTCTGAGTTCCCTCCCTCCCCACACCCTCAAGCTCAGACTCTCCCCCTTTGCTCCAATGAGCATGTAGTTCCTGAAGCAAGAAGCCCTGCTTTTTCTTTCTTGACAGATGGCTCCAGGCAAAGTAGTCTATTACTGGCAAATGTTACTGGGTTCCTTAAAACCTCCCACTCTTTAGCCGTTGACTTAGCCTGCAGAATGTTCATGTCCATCAAGCTGCTGCTGCTACCTCTGCAAAACTGAGAGACACAGGAGTACCCTGGGGGACCCCCTCCCACACTGTGTGGGGTGTTAGGCTAGAGGAGGTGCTTCCTACTGGGAATCTACCTCCATTTCCAAAGATGTACCCCACCCTTGGAGAGTGTTGCGAGGCTGGGGAACGGCTTCTTCAGGTCCTGAGTCTGAAAGGCCACTAGTGAGGAGCCTGGCCCCTCTCTAATCTCCCCCTTTCATGCTGCAGGAGAAAAATAGAAAACCCAGGAGTATGTGCTCCAGCCAATACAAGCCTGGCACTTGTCTTGTGCTGGCTATGACACAGCCGGTGCCTCAGTCACAGGACAAGACAGACAGCCTTTCCAGAGGATAAGAGAGAAGAGCTGTGTGCCTGGTGAGCCAGAGGCAAAGCTTGAGGAGGAAGGGTAGTGTGAGTGAGCTTTTTCATACCTAGAATCTATGCAAGTGTGACCAGTGTCTCTTGTGAAGAACCAAAATCTGACCCAAGATGACAATGACATTGTAGCTCAGCAGCAAAAAGGCATGTGAGAGCAAGCAAATGTTGGCTGGACTTTTCCTGAACCATCACTGAGATATAATGACACACACCAGGGGCCTTTCCCAGAGCACGATCTTCAAATTGTGATAGGGCTTTCTTTTAGTGTCACCACTCCTTCGTCATTTACTCTCATACTCTGCCGTGAGTCCTACCTTGGTCCCCATGCCACCCTTTATACCTAAAGGGAAATACAATGAGGCAAACCAAGGGTCCAAGCTCACTTTTCTGCAGTGCTAGCAACCCTGCCAATCTGGGCTCTGTGTCAATCTGCAAGGCTGTAGCCAACTGAACACATCCTCAGGACCTGAGGGATCTTGGGCATCCCAAGCAAAGGAATGGGAAGATAGTGGGAGTGGGGTCAACATCTTCCACTGGCCAAGCAGTTCCTTTATGATCACCCTTCTGGAATATGTCTCTGGGATCTGAGAGTTCCCTTATGACTGATGAACAGCAACTGCTGGTGGGGGGGAATAACAGCTAGCTCTCACATGAAACAAACTGCACAGTAACTCAGAACCGCCAAAGCCGAGCTTGCTCCCTGCCTCTGCTTGCCCTTCCTGGTTACAGAAGTGTCTGTGGCATCCTGGTGTCAATTGTCTCTCCTGAGAGCCCCAGGAAAGTTTGGGAATTTCTGATGAAAAAAAAATTCACCTTGATTTCATAGAATCAATCACTCTGTACTGAACAGGTGTGTGGAAAATTAGACTGTAAGCATTAAAAAATAAATCATAACCATTTTGGCACTTTCTTAAGCCATTTTTTTCCTGAGGTACAACAGATAGCTCTGATTACAACACGTAATGCTACATACAGTCAGAGTGATATCAAGAACAAGGAAGTAAAGCTGTACCTTCTGAATGCTCCCACTAAATGGATGGAGGATGCCCGAGTTCTTCTTGACATCATCATAGTTTGGAACTCCGCCAATAAAAATGTCCGTATTACACTTAATCTGGGTGAAGCCTCCCTGCCAAGACATGGAAAAAATAAAAACAAGCCACAGACTAACTTTAGGATAGATCATGACAACGCCATCATAGAAACCGGGCTGGACCTTCACACTGTTTGTGACACATGTATATAAAGCTCTGTTTCATTGTGTGTATAGAATCATAATATAATATTTGAATCCCAGCGCATGTATAGACTACATCACTGCCCATTGGTGAGCTGTGCTCATTTTTCTTCCTCAGAACTGTCTCCAACCAGTAAAACTCAGGAGCAACAAATCTCTCTGAGCAGAAGATTTCAGAGCTTGGGACTGGTTCTCTATACCCTTTCTTCTCTCTCCTTCCTTCAGTCTGGCTCTTAAGCGAAAGCTGTAGTAATCTAGCCTGTTCTGAAGGCTGGGATTCTCTTTAGTTAGATTTTTCCCAGAGTTAAAAACAAGAACAGCATCTCAATGTGTGCCTACTGCTCTGTTTAAGAATGGCAAGGATAGACCCTCTCCAAGACAAAGGACAAAGGGAAGGCCTAGGATCAAGTAAATATAAATAGCAAAGAGGTTTTTCCATCTTCCTGGTTCTTGGGGGGAACCTACCACTGTTCTCTCTTGCCTCCAGGTAGCAAGATGTGTATAACAGCTAATATCTAAACTCAATATAAGTCACAAACAATATGTGACACTATCATAAGATAACAGAAATAAGCCCAAATCTGAGATCACTGGGGATCAAAACACTTTAGGACATACAAGATATTATTCTTGGATTTGGAAAGGTAGCTCAGCGCTTAAGAATGCTTGCTGAGCAATCAGGACCAGAGTTCAAATAATAGCACCCATGTAACAAGTCAGGCATTTCACAAATGCTTCCCAGGGATCCATTACCCTATTCTGACCCCCCCTCCATGCATTTGTGTGTGCACACACAAAGGAGCACATATATTCACACAAAGATACACACACACAAATTAATATTTTAAAGACACTGTGTCCATGATAAAAGAAATACAATTAGTAGCATCATTAAACCACTTAATGAGCATTATTAGGCATCTACTTACTGGGATCAAGTGATGCATTAAATGCTATAGGAGAGACCCAGTCCCATGCCTTTTGTAGATTTATACTAATGGGAAACATGGATGAGTCCATGGGTAGCTGGGATCAGAGCAGGTGATGAAGTCTTGTTTTGTAACATGTCCGTGTCAAACATGTCATCCCTATACTGCTGGGCTTATGATTTCAGCTACCACATCATATAGATGACAAGGACAGTGGTCAAGGTTGAGGTATGTGTGTGTGTACAGACATGATCTACTACAGAACAAATGTCAAGGTCAGAGAACAACTTGCAGGAGCCAATTTTCTCCTTCATTTTGGACTCTGGGAATCAAACAGGTCAGCTGTGGTGGCAAGTACATTATCCCACTGAGCCACTTAGCAGTTCCCTTCATGCTACTTTTCTACCAATATCAACAGAAAACAATGATCTGGTCCACACCAATGTCTGAGAGAAACAAGTGTGTCCTTACCTCTGCCATCCCCTCTACTACCTTCTGCTTATCCACCTGTAAGATACCATTTTTCGCTGTGCGAGACACACGCAGCTCATGCCATTGGCCGAGGGTGAGGGGATCCTCACTCCTGTCGAAGAAAGATGTGATGTTAACATTCTATGTTCACTTTACAGGATGAGAAAATCCAGATGACTGGCAGTCTTATTTGGGGAGTCTCTTTGAGTGGTTTCTTAGAGATAAGCCTTTGAACTGATGAACCCAGCAAAGAAGACAGCTTTCATCAAAGCACATAGATATCATCTAATCTATGTGGGTTCAAACAGAATGAAAAAAAAAAAAAAAAAAAAAACAAGAAAAGAATGGACTTTCTCCCTTTGCTGGAGCTTGGGTATTCATCTTACCCTGTCCTTGGATGGTAGCACTGCTGATTCTTGAGACATGGGTCAGAACTTGTATCACCAGTGCTCTGGCTCTTGGCTCTTGGATTCAGACTAGGACTTGTGCCATAAACTCATCTGTAGGCTTGGGTACAACTACACCACAGACTTTTCTCAGCTTCTAGCCTCCCTGAAGAAAACTGTGGAATGCTTTAGTCCCATGATCATAAGACAAATGTTTTCCTGCATTTCTATCCATTTCCCCTGACTAATATAGATGAAAACTGAACACGAGTCAGCATGCCATGGGTGTGGACCACCATCCCATCAGCACAGCTTCGATGAAATGGATGCCAACCTCAGGCATTAGTTACTTTTCAGGTTGCTATGTTCAAATACCCAACAAGAAGCAACTGAACGGAGAGAAGGTTTATTTTGCAGTTACAGAAAAGCTATCAAGTCCTAGTGGGGATGGAGTAGATCATTTGACATCTCAGTGAATGCCTGTGGCCTTTTCCTCCACAAGTTGTTTCCGATCATGGTGTTTTGACACAGCAATAGAAAACAAACCAAGACACATAGCAAGCATATTTACCAGCTGATCTACCTTGTGAATCCCCCTTTTGGTTTTTGAGACAAAGTCTTGCTGTGTAAACCTGACTGGCCTGGGACTTATCTGTATACACCAGGCTGGCCGCATACTCACATAGTTCTGCCTGCCCCTGCCTCTTGTGTGCTAAGATTATAGATGTGTACCCCCATATCTGGATCATTTTGAAAATTTTCATAATAGAATGTTTGGGGGAAAATTCTCTGTTTTATTTGAAAATGCCTCCAAATATCATGTATTAAAAAACTTAATCTCCAATGCAACACAGTTGCAAACTTTTCCATAAGACTAATTAGGTAATATGGCCTTTGCCTCATGAGAGGATTAATGTCATGATCACTTGGGCTTTTTCATAACAGTCTCAATTTCAGCCCCTTCCTTCCTGCACACTCATTCAGATGTGTTCTCATATTCATCTATCTCCTCTCTTGAGGTGACACAAGAAGGCCTTGCCAGGATAGATGTACATTATTTGATCTAGGATTTCCTAGGCTCCATAAGTTTCTGCTTTTCACACATTCCTCCTCCTTCCCATAATCTGATAGAGCAGCACACAAAGATTCAGAACAAGAAGAAACAGTCTATGTTCACTGGTGATTTGAGTGGGATGCTAAAGACCCTAAAAGTTCAGTTACTAAGTCAGGGTGGGAGCACTAGATGCTGAAATGATTGATACTTGTGGGAGCTTCACACATTACTTTTTAGAGAGGATTATGCAAAAAGAATATAATTATTGCATGTCTATTTCTAACAATGTCTAGCTCCTGGCCATCACTGAACCTCCCAATTACCTTCTAGTCCTGTATCATCTTTAGAAAACTAAGAAGAATACCAATGACATGATTATTAAAGGGTCAGCACCCCCTAATTTGATTCCTTTGCTCAGGCAAATGCTTTTGTGATTTGTCCTTAGCAATTAGAATTTAATCACCTTGGCTAAATCAATATGCAATAAAGAAACAAGCAGGCCTTTTTAAGTGGTCTATTTCCATAATGACTAACAGCATACTTGTCATGTTCCTGTCCTGCAGAGGTCACTGGCTGTCAATCCGATACCTTCTTCTGCAGAGTTCTATTGATCAGAGCTATCGAGAGCTCATTCCAATTGTCTTGATGTTTGAATCAAGCTCATAATGATTTTGACCACAATACCCTTTTCCTAAAATTAAAATGACTTGGCCAATTCCATAATTTCCTAGGCTTCGTGCTTTCACCAAATGTCTTTAATTAAGTGGGGATTCTTTGAAATTTCAAAATAAGTAGCTCCCTAAGAGTCATGTGAATACTAATAGTGATTCCCCACTGGCTGTCAGGCTGCATGGTGCACAGAGGGGACTGGAGGTCAGTGGTGGTTGAGTCTCTGGTAAATCTTGTCTTATTTTCAGCCAGGATCCAACAATTTTTTTCTCTTATCACCTTCGCTGACATGTAGGGAAAGAACCTAAAATACCTCTTACTGAAAATTGGCATAGACGTATGAAAGAGAAATGTTGGACATCTTAGGATCTAGTGATCCCAAACTGGGATCTGTTACTGCAGAAGGGCAGGTGGGTGGGACAAGTGTTGAGAAGGGCTGTGAGCTAAGCCCTTGCCTCCAGATCTGGAGGTCACTTTTTACCCTGAAGGGTTGATTCAAAGTGCAACGTGATTGCCAAGGTGTCTTCCTCTCTAAATTTGACATATAGTTCTAAGTGAATTGCATATGCTGTTTTGCATAATCATATGTAAATTGAATCAATTAAATACCCACAAAAGTTGTCTTGAGATATAGGATGTTTTACATCACTAGAGGGAAGAAAATGTTTGTCTCTTCCCCAGAGTGGGAGGTGTCAAATGATGTAGAAACTCAGCCACAAGGACAAAACAAAAATTCCTTTGACTAACAACAGTTGAAACTTAATGGAGACAGCATTTCCTATCAGCCATAAAACAAACAAACAAACAAAAAGGCCAGTCATCAGTTTAGGGCAATGAGTGGTATTAACATCTCTCTCTCTCTCTCTCTCTCTCACACACACACACACACACACACACACACACACAAGCCTTCTAAAAATATCATGCTAGCAATATGAACAATCACTGAATACAGCCACAATTTCCTTGGAAATAACAACAGACTGAAAGCCTGTAGCAGGGTTTAAGCAAAGTCCCAGGCACTTTCAAACAAAGAATTAGACAAACACAGCAGTGGTGGCCTCTACATTAGATTAGGACCCTTGCGCTTGAAGGTCAAAAGTACTCTAAGACAAGCATAGTAAGAAGCCATGCTGTCAAACTGACGTCTAAACACTTATGTATGAACCCATAGGCCTTGGCTGCTCTCAACACTGGTCAGAAAATCTTGTTCTGCAGTGTGGAAAGATGTATAACTGAGCAAGGTGCTGAGAATAAGGTGCTAAGTGATTAGCCTTAGCTGAATACCTATATCACACCCATTCCCACCCCCACCCATCGGCCCCTGCCATCAGGGCTCTGGGATTGGTAAAGAGGAGGAGGCAGAAAGAATGTAAGAGCCAGAGGATGGGGAAGAGTGCTATAGCATGCTGTCTTCTGAGCTTCATGTGGCTATGGCAAGTGTCAAATCAATAAAGCTGCAGTTAAGCACATAAGATCAAGTCTGCAAAATGATGGCAACGATGTGGATGATCTAGCTCCCAAGCCTCATCAAGGAGCTATTGGCAGCTGGCAGTTACTGGGAGAGGGGGAATCATTCTTTTTATAGGGTGTGGCCATGGTAGGATTCCCAGGACCCATTAGATGGTTCTACACCCACAACATATAGGTAGCGCTAATGGGACTTAGTGAGTTACTAAAAAATAAAAATGATAGGAAGTTGGGAAGGAAATGTCTTGGGAAGAACTGAAGATGTAAATGGGAGTAGATATGATTATATTTCAGTGCACATCTGTATAGAATTCTCTAGAATAAAGAAAAAACTGACTGCTCATATTTTAAAAATAAATGAAAAACAAATTATTATTTTTTAAGTAGGAAGACATAAACAAGAAAAACATTCACATCTATCAAACAAGGCCCCAGGGAACTCAAAGGGCCATGGAACCACTGTGGAGGAATGATGGATCTTTGCAGGTATTTAGTAGTTCAGACAGACAACAAGATGAAAGTTTTGGTTGCTCCAACCAACCTGGCAAGTATAGTTTAATGCTTTAGAAATCCTCTCTACCATCACGCTACTTATAACCTCATCATATGTCCTACCCCAGCATTTGTGGAAGAGACACTGTCTGGTCCCTTCATAGGAAATGAGTGTGTAAAACGATCTCCAAGTTGTGAGTTACAACCAGGGAAACAGTTCAAGAGGAAAGGAGTAATTTGATATTTCTGGTGTACATGCAAATGTAGTGTAGTATTCTCTCTCTCTCTCTCTCTCTCTCTCTCTCTCTCTCTCTCTCTCTCTCTCTCTCTCTCTCTCTCTGTGTGTGTGTGTGTGTGTGTGTTTGTGTATGCCCATGCATATGGGGTTGACATCAGATGCGTTCCTGAAGCACTATCCAGCTTGATTTTGGAGACAGGGTTTCTCACTGAGCCTGGAGCTCATTGATTTGCCTCAAATGGCTGACCCGTCAGTTCTGAGGATCGACCTGTTTGCTCTTGCAGTTGTGTGCTGCTGCTCCTGGCTTTTGATGTGGGTGCTGGGGATCTGACCTCAGGTTCCCATTCCAGTGCAATGAGCACTTTAATAACTGAATCATCTCTTTCCAGTCTCTAGTAATACTTTTTTGTAGTCAACATTTATTTGTTAAGTGCCCAACATACGCTGTTCTGTGTGAGGTGGGGAATGATTATAGTTCCCTGAGATGCTGGCTACTGATGGTATTGCATGCCACCAGGGGGAATGGAGGCAGGTTGCTACCATAGGAAGCAAGTCCATTTTCCATCATCTGAAGCTGGGAATTAATACCTGCTTGATAGGTTTTTTCATAAAAGGAAGGAGGGAGGGAGGGGGAAAGGAGAGAGGGAGGGAGAGAGGGAGGAAGAGAGGGAGGGAGGGAGAGATGCATAGGGGAGCAGGAGAATGAGTGCACAATCTACAGGTGGTCTGGTATAGTTTGGAAGCATTGCAGGCTTCCACAGATGCTGACAAAGAGGAAACAGGAAGAGAGTGGTGGGTAGCAATTTAGTGGTCACAGTGGTGGCTGTGGCTTTGGAGAGGAGGAAGTTGCATAAGGCTTTGGCCCTCACCTGAGAACTCCAGTCCCAGAACCACAGTCAAAGCGAAATTCCACATGGCCCGCAGCCATATTGATGGACAAGAAGTCCTTGCTGCCTGTGTCATAGCTGTACAGGAGGACACCATCCGCCGAATCTGGCCGAAATGTGATTTCAAACTCCGTGAAAGAAAGATAATGCTGGGGCTCCAGGGGCCAGGGTGTGGCAGCGTAGGACCTCAATGACTCTCTGAATTGAGGGATGCTCAGGACAAATGCTGAAGAGACAAGGAGAGTGTTAGAGATCCCAGTGTGGCCCAGTCCAGCCAGTGGCCTGCATGGAGCTGCACTGTTTCCCCCCTGAGCAGGAACTTATCTACATCTCCTAGCTGCTCTGTGAGTAGCAGGTGTACGGCTGAGCTCAGCCAGGGGAGTGTGGGTAGAGTATCATATGGTCCCTCAGGCCTGGTCCCTAAACCTTCCTTCCCTCCTTCCTTCCCTGGTGCTTATCTCTTCTCCTGCCATGCTGGTTAGGTCAAAGACTCTGAGGAGGTGGAGACTTTGCTCACTGTATGAGTTCATGGAGCGGAACAACCTCTAACACTACTGACCTGAGGTGACATAGCACTTAACCAACAATCAGCCCCTTTTATGTGAGGTTAAAGAAACCTGAGATGCCTCTGGCCAACTCTGGCTCAGTTACACTCTTCCACAGACATGAGATTTAAGGAGATAGGGAAAATATTTTCCCCTGTGTAATATCTTAGTTTCAAACTCAAATCATTCATAGATAAATTTGACTGTAATTTTAGCTTCTATTATATTCTCTTTTGTTTAAAATTTTTGAGTTCTGAAAAAATAAAGTCTTAATTTCCCCCCAAATCTTTAAAGCTTTGTTATTGTTTCTGAATATTTGGATGCACATATTGTGTGTTGTTGCATATTACATGTATGTGTACATGCATGTCTGCATACATGTGTGTATTTATATGCTACAGTATAGAAAGAGGAGAGTAAAGAAGTAAAAAAAAAAGCACATTTGTCTTGTCATGATGTTGATTCGTATGCACACTTTCCAAGTATTTTCTTGGAAACTATCGGATATTATAAGATTATGAGATTTTAGTACATGAAAGGCAGGCTTATACAAACCACACCAGTTCAGGCTTTCCAGGTGCTACAGGAAGACCAGAGGAGCCAGCTCATGCTTAGCTTATTGAAAGGAACATATCTGTGGTTGATTTAAAACTTTGGCCCTCTGAGACTCTCCATCCCTCCCAGCAAAGCAACCTGGATCCCATAAGAACATGCAGGACTTTGCTGGATGGGCACTGATGGAACCTTACATCCACATGCATCAATACACAGCCAGAGCCCACCATCTCACCGTCTTCACAGTGTCGACCTCTGAACCCCAGGGGACAGAGGCAGATGTAGGAGTCAGCTTTGATGGCTGCACAGGTTCCTCCGTTGATGCAGGAGGCCTCGTCACAGATCCCACTGCTGCATTCCCCTAAACAGAGTGAGGGCCACAAAGCCAGGTCACCAGGTGCCCATCCAGATTCATACAGCTGCCCCAGCATCATGTAGGACCCCCATTCCTCCTGGCTGCCCTTGCATAAGGGACCAGCTCTCAGCAGAGGGAAGATGCTCTTTTCACTTTCATCTCCTGTTGGCTTGTCCCTTGGAAGAGCTAGAGACTTTTTCAGTCATGATGGACACAATAAATCAAAGGACACATTTTATAACCACCCAGGGGAATGATGGAACTGTTCCTGCCTTTAATCCATCTCTGCTCTTCCAGGTAGGGGGAAGGACAGCAATGCTCCCCCCCATCACCACAGTGCTTATGTTAACAGTATCCTGGTTGTGTGACCCCAATTAACTTAAGTGCTGCTGCCTCGGTGGTTCAAGGCTCAGCCATGAAAGGCAGGCCTGGAAATAGCAGAACTCCATCACTGAGCATCTCTTCTGGGGCAGGACAAAGGGAGGTGCCACAGTGCTTTGGCACATGCTCCAAAACCCTGTTTCTCCTTGCACAGTTTCAAGAGGAACAGAAATGTACCTCTTTCTGTTCTGTAGTAAAAAAGCACCACAGGCTCATCTTCATGTCACTGTGTGTGTGTGTGTGTGCGCGCGTGTGCGTGTGTGTATGTGTGTGTGTGTGTGTGAGAGAGAGAGAGAGAGAAAGAGAGAGACAGAGACAGAAACACACAGAGAGAAAGAGAGAGAGGGAATTTGTATGTCTTTTTTATCAAACAAGCAGAGTATTCTGGAAGAACTACCTTGTCATTTTCGTATGTATCATCTGACATAGAAAGTCACTGACTTGCTCTGGCTGCCTGTCTCCTGCATGCCTCATCACAGTCTCTCTACAAGCACTGAATGAGTACAAAGCACCTTTTTTTCCAGGGAGGAGGGCAAAGGGCATGCATCTGCCAAGGATAGAAAGGGTCCAGCCATGCTGTTTGCCAGTGTTCTGTCCCACGTACCTGAGTTGGTAGCCAACTACCAAGAGATGAACAGACCCCCTTGATCTGGCTGTGTCACCCCAGCAGGGCCAGTCCCATCCTTGCCTGACCATAAAGACTGAGTGGGAGGGGGTGGGCAGGACTGTGTGCTTAGTTTTCACATGCTATGAGAAGACCAGCCTCAGATGGCTAAAACAATTAAAAACCCCTGGCTGGTGCACTCCCCTGGTGGGTTGGTCTCTGAGAACCCCAGCTGCTAGACACTGGGCCAAGTAAAAGTGATCACCATCTCCTCTTGGTCTCAGCTCTGAAAACAAGGCTCCCAGCCAGAGTCCAGAGACAGCAGCTTTGGTGTGGGAGCCAGACTCTCCTGGGGTCAAGGGCCTGATGGTTCTGCTGGTTCCAGAGAAGGAGTGAAGTCTGAAGTTATTTTAGAATCATGAGAGGAGAGGAATATTCAGATCTTCCTGCAATGTAACTTCTTTAAGAGTGGGATGAAAGCCAGCTGGATGCTTCCTTGAGGACTTCCATGAGGCTGCTCTGTTAATAGCATCCTAGGTCTCTGATGGAGCGCAGGGAGGGAGGAAGAAATTCCATGGGGAAGGTGAATGGGGACAAGAGAGGACCACAGTAGCAGAAACCAAGGTTGTGAAGAATCAGAAAGAGGAGAAGGGCTTCATTATGGAAGCCGGGGATTGGGGGTGCAGAGCAGCCAGCTCACTCTGGAAGAGGTGAAGGGCTAAGGGAAGAGCAGAAGAGGAGTCCCCTCTGGCACCACTTAAACTTAGAGACACCGTGGTCATGTCGTTGCTGGAGCTGGACCTGGAGAGAGAGGCTTCCCGAGTTCCTGAAGCTGTTCATGATAGGCCTATGCCTATGACTGTAGAAGACCTGAACTGAGAGTAGGAGTCCAGGAGCACCCTGAACACCCTGGCTGTTATGATCAGGAGCTACTGATAACAGAATATCATGTCACAGACAGAGCTCTATCTTCCAAACACACAAATTGAAGACCTACCTCTCAAAATGACTGTGTTTGAAAGTAAGACAACTAATATTACATAAGATCATTAGAGGGAGGCACTAATCGGGTCTGACCCACATCCTTAGGAGAGACACAAGGGGTGTGCACACAGAGGAACGACTAACCACGTGTGGGAGGGGTGAGAAGATAGTTGGCCATTTACAAGTCAAGGAGAGAGACCTAGGGGAAACCAACCCCCATGCACCTGGACATTGTCCTAAAAGCTCTTTCAACCACGAGGAGGAACAGATTTCTGTTGAACCCACATTGTCCATGACGTTTCACTGTCATGTGTCTAGCAGACTGAGGACGTCCCTGAAGGAAATGACCCACCCTGCTATTTTCCAGGATTGAACAGATGTTTTTGTTGCTGTAAGTCCAGCTCTGCTCCCACTCTGGAGAAGTGCCTCACTCTGCAAGCCACCATTATCCATCTATATAGTGGCTGTAATGATATTTTCTCCCCTCTAAAATTAGGGTAAATGAGAAGCTAGACAAGAAAGTATTGGACACTATGGTCAAGAACTAGATTTTTCTAGATCTGGAGACGTGGCTTAGTGGCTGAGAGCACTTGCTGCTCTTGCAGAGGACCCAGGTTCTGTCACCTGTAACTCCAGTTCCAGAGGATCCACACCTTCTTCTGGCTTCAGTGGGCACCAGACACGCAAATAGAACATGCATACAGGCATGCCATCATGGATGCATCAGGGTGAAAGGTCAAAGTGCATATTATCTGTCCAATGAGCTCAGGTTAAGCTGGATGCAAGGCACAGCAAGTTTGGCCTGAGGATGGATTGCTCATCACTCCTGAGGACCAGTTGTCCCATAGCCTACCCTGACAGGAAAGGAAGCCCCAGATCCAGACTAGCACCTGGGCACTCACCTACATCAGCTCCATTAAGGGCTTTTCCCAGTGGCCAGGGCCTCATGTCAATCCTCTTCCCATTAACAGCAAGTGACTGCACACAGCCTTGGAAGCCTCGGTTTGTCCCTGTTGCTCTCACCAGCCAGTAAGCGCTGGGAGCACCACCAAGGTACAGAGGTGTCCGGAAGGTAATTTTACTGTACTGGCCCTTTAAGAAAAATGAAGACTTTATCTCACTTTAAAAATAGAAAGAAAACCAAAACTAAAACACAACAGATTGTGTTGAGGGGGGTGGCTTTGTCTTTAGGACATGGCCCTGGTGGGTAATGAAATCCACAGTTATAGACTACCATAGTCAACTCATTAACTCCTTAGAGGGCTGCAATTCCAGGAGCAGTAGTTTTGGGATGGCTGCAAAGGAAGGAAGGAGGTCAGATCCAATGTAGACAGCTCTGAAGTAGGCTGGCATCCAAAAACAACAACACTGTTTCCAGTCCTCACACCCATGTACTGTGTACCTTGGATGGGTCACAAGGCTATGTTGTGCATTCAAAGATGGCATGGCATGTGCAAGAACATCTGCCTGAACATCTGCCCTCTCAAGGTCCCAGCCATCTTCACATTAGTACTGTAAGAACTGTTGCTGGGGAATATCCAACAAGTTGTGTTACAAAGTATCTTGAAATTTGCTCATAGGTTTGGTTCCTTTTATTATTATTGCTAAGTGTTACCTTGAGTCAAAGAAGCTTCTAACAAACCAACAGTCTGAATTGTAAGTTTCCAGGTTACACAGTACAAGGCTGAACATGAAGTGGGGGACAATTAAGACAACCTTGGTTGTTCTGTGTTTGGTACATAAATATCTCCTTCATCTAGATTAAATGTTAAACGCGGGAGATGGGGGAAGGTGCAGCTCTAGAACTTACAAATCACCCCAAATCAGTCCTTGACTATAAAGTACCCTTAAAGTGGTTGCTTCCAGCAAGTGGGAATCGAATCAGTGATCTTTACCAATGACCAAGTAAGAAGCACATGTAAACAGGAGACTAAGCCCTCAGTACTCAGAAGGTTTTAAGCATTCCTCGCCCTCTACAAGCGACTTCCATCACACGAGTTAAATACTCTCTTGGCCTGTTCTGTCCAGATTCTCAGGAGTCAGTTCTGGGCCCCACCCTCATTGTTCCCTGCCCTGGGCCATAGCAGGGAGCCTAAAACTCAGACTGTTTCCTGGGACATAAATGGGTAAAGTGTTTGGTCTGGATCTTGGACTGTGGTTCTCTGGAGTATGATTTGACTGTCTTTGCATGTGAGTCCCCTGAGTCACCCATGGCAGCCTTTAGCAGATTGGGGTAGCTCGGAGGCATAGATGTTTCTCTCTAGCTCCTGGGACCAGGTGGAAACCATGGAAGAATTGTGCAGGATTCTCCTTCTTAATGACTCCGTCTTCTCCCCTGCCCAACTTCTCTTCTCCAAAACTGCCCTTCCCTTGGGAACACTTACTAAAACACCCTATGCACAGGACTTCACCTTGGGCTTGTTTCTGAGGGACCAGCTTAAAATAGAATTACTGTCTTCTGACAGTTGTTATTATTATGCAGTCACCAGTTGACATCACATGCTCTTTGCAGTTAATTTCTATATCTGATAGTCATAGGATATTGGGATCAGAGAAATAGGAAATTTCATATAGTGCATGTTCCCACTGGTTGCTGGATTCCTTTTTATTTTCCTTTTCAATTCTTAATTCTTAAATATTTTTTTTTATTTTACATACCAACCACAGTTTTCCCTACCTCCTCTTATCCCATTCCCTCCAAGTTGCTGGATTCTGTGCATATCTCTCTTAACAGTTTATACATACTACTCTTCTAATATCTCCTGGAATAGGGACCCATTGCTGAGACAGTCTGTTACACCTGGCAGACTTCCTGAGGCTCTCCCAGAAGCATCTTTCTCTGACATAAGCAAAAAAAAAAAAAAAAAAAAAAAAAAAAAAAACTATTCACTACCCTTCCTTCCTCTTTCCTGTTCCAAGCTAGCAAAGCTCCACTGAGCCAACCAATCACTGAAGACATTGCAAGTCAACTTCCTGCTTGGGTGGCAGCCCTGGAACATGCTCTTATCCACAGACTGGAGTACTTCAGAATCACTGAAACAGAAGATGGCTACTTCTCTAGATGCTACATCTCCATTCATGCAGACGTATGCTTCTTTAGTTTATTGGGGCTACTACAAGACCCTGTTTGATATGTATGTATGTATGTATGTATGTATGTATGTATGTATGCATGCATGTATGCACGCGCATAGAACCTGCCTTTTTTTCCTCTTTAAAAATGGGCATAAACAATCTCCAGGTACTTTAATTCACTAGAGTTGGATCCTCATTCCTTTTGAGCCAAATCAATAAAACTTTCAGGCATGGACCTTTATTCATGTCTTGTTTGTAGCACAGCAAGGACCTGGTAGTGGGGAGGATGCTTAGACATGACACCAAGTCTCCCTTGCTGCCCTTTCCTTTGGATAATATAGAGACCTTGGTGATTGTAACTCCAGCATTGGCTCCTTACCAGGCACTAATTCAAACCCTTTGTTCTAAAAGATAACCTTCAAATTACTGTGAGCATAACAGGCAGGTGAGTACCTCAGTGACCTACAGAGTGACACAAAAGCTTACCTCCTCCGACAATGATGCATTCCAATAAGGATAAATGGATTATTCCTGTATATGGAACCAGACAACTCTTTCGAGGCTATTTGCTAAAGCCACAAGTTCATAACACTCACACCTTCTTTTGGATCTTATGCTAATGATGGGTTCTTTGCTTTCCACATGGGCTTTTCTTGACCTCTGGCTTGGATAACCTTGTGCTTAGATAACTAATTCCTGCACACATGGTTTGTGCACCCACTGCATCGCCCCAGTAAGGGTATACGGAAACTGTGTGGAAGCGCAGAGAGGCAAAGCTGTGGAGACTGTGTCACAGCTCTACTGTGTGCTCTATGAAAATTCAACCTCCCAGCGTTTACCAGAGCCTTGCTCCCTGTACTCTCTGCAGCAGCCTCCTCTTGAAGACACTCACCTGGGACTGGCCTGTCACCGGGGTGCCATTATTCAGCTGCAGCAGCCCATTCAGCCCATCTCTGTAAAGTGTCACTGTGTTCCAGGCTCCAAGTTTGATTTTGGTCTCACTTATGATGACAGCAATCCCAGTTCCACAATTAAACCTGGGGGGCGAAGGGAAGGGAAGGGAAGGGAAATTCTATAATAAACCAGCTCATGATTTCAGACTCCATATCATCACTTCTAGGACAACGGCTCCTCTCTGGTTTTGGGATGTGTTTGTGTGTGGGGGGGGGTGCAAAGGTTGGCACTGGGTGTCTTTTACAATTGCTCTCCATCTTTTGATACAGGGTCTCTCTTATTTGCGACCTCACCATGGCCTCATCTTCTTAGTCTCTCAGAAGCAGAAGGGGTATATGACCCATCATTTCTTTTCCAGAGACAGCAGTAGCTCAAAGTCCATATGAGTGCAATGATTTCGAGCATCATTCTGTTTCCAGGTACTTCTTTGAGGAATTTCAGAGGATTTTCAAATGATAGGCCTTATGACATTAACAAAGTGTAAAAATGAAATCTTCACAGGAGTTCTGGGAAGCAGGCTACGTTGCCATTTGTGTCCAGGGACCCCCACACAGGTGAGGTTGCCACAGGAGACTCTGGCCAAGGCTTGGGCGTGGGAAGGAAGAGAGGCACACTGAGAGGACTGAAGCATTCTGGTTCTCTCCCAATATCCTTACATCCCAGGGCAGCAGAGATTACTATGCCTGACAGGGACAGTTTGGGTGCTTTTCTGTTGACACTAGCCATCCAGCCACTTCCTCCAAGACCCCAAGCTTGCTTTCTGGAGGAAGCATGATAGGCATGTCCATACTATGACACCTATAGCCCTTTTCTTGTGGCCTTTGCCTCCTGACCCTCATTAGTGTGGATGGCATGGACAGGATTAATGGAGGGAGTTGTGCATCACTCAGGTAGAGTTGCAATACTACAGAGCTACTGATAGCCAAACACTGCCGTGCCTCTGTGCACATACCTCATCCTTGAGTGCTAGAGCCCATGAGGTTAAAACCATTAGCCCCATCCTGGTGCCTGCCACCATACATCCAGGAACCAAGTCTCCTAACAAAGCATGCTGGACCATGTTCGATATAACTATAAGAGCTTACAATATTTTTGTGTGTGTTTATGCGTGTGTGTGCTAGATGTCACAAGCTAGATGGACCTTAGAGGTTAACATCAGATCCCTTCCTTCATGCTTTCCACTGTGATTTAAAAAAACAAAAATTTGAGACAGGTTCTGCCTCTAAGCCCAGAGATCACTGACAGTGCTTTGGGGTTAAAAGTGAGTGTTGCCATTGATGGCTTTTTACATGGGTGCTCAAACATGGGTCCTCATGCTTGGCATAGGAGGCACTTTACTGACTCAGCCATCTTCTCATCGCCCAAAGTATTATTAATGCATAAACAATTAAATAAACTATTCTGGTTGGTATATACATACTGGGCAAGCATTGTGCTAAGCACAAGAAAGCTCATGTGATCTCCTCCATAATCCTTGGAGGAACTCCCATAGCTCACATCATCTGCCAAAGGTCAGGCAGTGAGTAAATGATGGCATCACAAGGCTAGGATACCCTGGATGGGGTCAAGGCTGATGCCTGTCATTCATTCACAGACCGATATTATGTGCCCTCACTCTGCCTCCTGAAAAGTCAACAGTTAACTAAAAGCAGTTTCCAAAGTATCTGGGGTGGGGGTGGGGGTGAGGTGGGTTACAGGAGGCAAGTCAGGGATCAGCCCATCCCCAGGGAAGTCATGGTAGGTTTGAGCCTCTGTCAGTCCTTGGGAGCCTGTGGGCCCTTCCTATCCTCCACAGCTGTCAGCCATCTTGTCTCAAGGAGGCTCTGAGGAGAATCTTGCCTTCTACTTGAGCTTCAGGAAAGAGAGGACTTGGCTTTGGCCAAACTGCTGTGATCCCATAGTGGGTGTTCCATACCTAATTGGTGTCAAAATAAGTGAATGAGGCAACATTTTGAAACTCAAACTGTTACTTTAGGACTTGAGAAACTGGCCCCAGATTCATCTCCTGCACACCATTCCTTTAGTGACTGGAACTGTATGGACAGTATTGTGTACAATGCATGTCATAGGATTTTTGGATTTACTGGACATAGGGCAAGAGTTACCTGAATTGGAGGGAGCGCCGGATGAGAGCCAGGGACATGAAGTCACCTCTCCCATGTTCACTCTCCCCACAGTAGAGCAGCAGGCCATCTTCTGCCTCTGCCTGTAGACACACAAGCAAAAGCCACGTGAACCATGGCCACCTCGTCTTCCTCATCTGGAAACCCTAATGAAGACCAAACATGAATGGCCCCCTCAGCCATCCTACTTATGTAAGCACATGGATTCCAGAGAGTTCCCACATATCCAGGCCAGTTCCTTCATATTATGGAACAGCAGTGGTATGAACAGGGTGCGAGGAACCACTCTGAGGTGAGGAAGCTTGGGGTAGCAAGCTCTAGGGTATGGTCTTGTCTGCTATGTGACAACTGATAAGCAGAGGGGGAAGGCTCTTGGACTCTCTTGTTCTCTTAGATGGTTGGAGTGGAGCAGGTGCTTGCTATTGGGGCTCTTTCCCCTGGGGCAGAACAACTCTAACCTGTCCTGTATGAGTGAATGCTTCCACCATGTTATACCTAAATGAATAAATTCTTGAGAACCTTTCCCAGACTCTTGAGGATTCACATTACAGAAGGTCCGTATCTGACCTGCTTTTTGAATGGCTTTGCAGATGTACCCGCAAAACTTCCCTGTGCCCTATAGCCTCAGTCTCAGAACCATGTTTGTGCTCACCAATTTCTACTGTTCCTGGTGAACATCCCATTTCTAATGTGTTCGTTCCACTCTTCCTCTCTACCTGAGAAACATACATTTGGTACTTTCCTTCTAGCTGCGAGTAACAGTCCATTGGGTAGTCACACTGGATGTATTAGCTGAGGGACAGGCCACCTCCTACAAAGTTAACATTATGACAATGGTAACTGTGGGATGCTGGTTTCCAGACCCCTGGCCCTTTTGCTTCTTCAAGATACTTAAAGAATCACATGCAGCTCAAGGTGCTGGCTAGATGCTGGTCTTTAGATGATTGGCACCAGATTGATCATTCTAAAGGGGTTTGGGGAATGGGATGCATTGTTAGTCCTGGAATCCTGCCCCTGGTACACCACCCTGAAAGTAGCCTTCTCACTGAAAATCTAATCTTCCACAGTTTGTGACATGCAAACCCACCCTCCCCAGCTGTGTCCTTGAACACTGTGAATGTTCCCTGCCTCTGCTAAATTTTTGAGACTGATTGCAGGTCAGACTAGGTGTGTCATACTTCTTTGCTTCCTCTCTTTCCTCTGCTCCTTTGATGTAAACAGATGTGTTCAATAGACACTCATCACAACAGCTCTTCTTACCCTGAATTCAAGAGTGATCTGAAATGCCTGATAAGAGTTCTTCAGAGGCTCAAAAGTTATGTAGGAGTGGCCAAAGAACTGAGGGTACTGAATAAGGATATCTGAAAGAAAAAGCAGAGTGTGACAGAATGCTGTTGTCTCATTCTTTTCAAAGCAGAAAGCCACACACGCCATTGTCTGCCTACCACCCAATAAAAACCTCATCTAATCAGCTACACTTAGCTTCCTTCCCATCTCCCTTTCTCCGCCTTTCACGCCTACTACTCTCTGGATCAAGGAGCTTCTTCTGAAGTTCTTCAGAAGAAACCAAGTTTTAAATTTTGGTTCCTGCTTCCCAGAAAATAAAAGAGCCGCTTCAAGTTCAGTGTCACTCATTTTCATGCTGGGCTTTTGTGGTACCCAGGTGGCTCAACCATCAGCCCCGTCCACCCTTCTGGGTGTTCTGGCTATCATTTTGATAGAGATGTGATAATGGTAGAGTCCACCTCCCTGGTTCCACTGAGATTACTTCAAGGTAGGTGCTCCAAAGGACCTCACACCAGACACACATAGAAACAGGCTGTTGCCTCAGACAGGCAACAAAAGATGCTTCTCACTTTCCCCAGAGGGTAGGGCTAATTTACCGACCAATACATAGAGGAAAGGCTTATCTTACAGAAAGGACTAGAAGGTGCTGTGTTTGTATCATACAGCTGTGCAGATTGAAACACACTGAGTTCATTCCCTTTCCAGGGCCTACCTTCTGAGCAGCCTTCCCCTCCTTTGCCCAGGTTGCAGTGACATCGAGAGCCTCCCCAGGCATAGTCATTGACACAGAAGCTGTCAGCTGAGCAGAGTGTTTCATCACAGGACATGTCAAAGAGCCTTGACATCATGGCCACACTGTTCTTCCCCTTCCGCTGGGCAGGGGTGTGGGGGATGGCCACTGTAGTTTCAGGGAGAGACGCTGAGGTAGGTTGTGCAAGCCTGGAACCCATTTCTGGGTTAGAGAGAGACATCTTCTTGGATTCCATCAAGAACTTCTTATTCCCAGCTTTGGTAGCAGGAAGTGGTTTAACCTAAGTTTGAGAAGGAAAGGACTTAGCATAAACACGGAGTCATCTTCATACGGCATATATGCAGTTCTGGAACCACAGGCTCACTTGTAACACCCCAAATCCCAGGATGTCAGTGAGACAGAAGCACTGAGCCCAGTGTACAGAGGAAGACTTTGAGACAAGGGAGTTTAAGCGACTTGTCCCGGATTAGTCAGAAAATCCTAGTGTGGTAAAGTTGCTGTTCTATGACCTATTGATATTCAACTCTTACAAGATGCATGGCTTTGTCAAGGAATCATTCGTTTTCTTATGCTGTCCATGTTACAAAATTACCTGGGTGGTAAATCTACATTTTTTTTTTTTTTTTGTAGTTTACAAAGATAGTTGTAGACAGAGGCTGTTCATTGGATAACAACCTGCTAGGAAACTCCCTAGTATTAATTTGTGTGCCCCCTTTCACCCCACCCCTCCTCTCCCAGACCCAACCCCTGCCACTCCTGCCTCATAATCAGGGGAAAGAAAGGCTTGCTGAGAGCAAAGTGGTCCATTTCAGTCTGAAGTTCCATGCCCATGCTCTGTGGCTAAGCAGCTGTGGTCAGCAGGGAAACAAAGCACATCGGAGGGGCCAACAGAGGTGATGATACCTCCTCAAAGGACACATCCAGATCCAGCTCGTCTTCAGATCCATCATCATCCTCACTCACTCCCGTACTAGTGACATACCGAGGTCCATATCGGCCACTTCCTGCCTCCTCAGGGCCTACACAGGGAAAAGCACAGATCCCGCTGTCACCTTATGACTCCTTGATCCCAATGTCCTTTCTTCTTCAATCAGTCTTTAGTAATTAGTTTTATTGTATGTATATTGATGTGTGAGTGTCAGATTCCCTGGAACTGATTTACAAACAAATATGAGCTACCATGTGGGTGCTGGGACTTGAACCAGGGTCTTCTGGAAGAACACTGAGTGCCCTTAACTGCTGAGTCATCTCTCCAGCCTTCTCTTCTTTAATTATTAAACTTTCAAACTACTTTATGAAATATGCGATTTTCATACATGTATGTCATCATGCTTTGTACTTATTTATCTTCTCAGCCCCTCCTGACTGCCACAGCCTTCTATCCAGACCTCAAACTATACTTTACTAAGCAATAAATCGAAGCTTGGAAGGTTCCAGAAATGATAAGTCATCAGTTCAGAGCTCCCGGCACTGAACACCAGGCCCTCTATAGTGTTCTAAATAGCCCGTCTCTCACAGGATCCAGATTATTTACCAGCTCTTGCTAACTGAGAACAAAATAAACACAAATAAAACCAGATCCTTCATGACTCCATGAAACCTGGGATGGGATTGTACTGTTCTCCCCTGACAGTGGTGGAGATGGGATTGTTTCCTCGGTCTTATATTCATGAAGCTTCCACCAATTTTGTTTTTCATTGCATGGAGGATGTACACGCTATGCTACTGATAAGAATTCTCCAAGTAGCCTGGGGTTGCTATAATTAAAGTGCATAACTTATCTCTTTCTACTTGGCACTTCGTTAATTAAGAAAAGAGAACATTAAATAGCAGACATTTATTAGGACCATAATAGTCAAGCCACAGACTGAATGCAAAACAAATCCTGGATTATTTCACATTAAGGAAAGAGAAAGGATAAAACACAAATTTTTGTTGGTCAATCAAAGGATGCCCTTTATTTTAAAAGTCCATATGTGTTTGTTTAGAAAGACATCATGGTTTTTCTGTACGCTGTTTCTCTGATGATCAGTATGATATAGCTGGAAATATCTCCTGACCGTGTGAGATGAGCACAACAATATGTTGTTGGGAAATTCACTTCATCTTGTTAGATCCCATGAGTCTCAACAATATAAAGAATGAGGTTTTTGGATATAGCTCAGTCAAGAAAGTATTTACCATACAAGCATGAGGACCTGAGTTTAGTTTCCAAAACCCATACAGAAAAAGTTGGAAATGGTGGTGACCACTTGTAATTCAGGTACTAGGGAGCCAGATAGATCCCTAGGGTTCAATGGGCAGTGAGCTGACTTGGTGAGCTACAGATTCCAGAGAGAGGCCCTGTCTCAACAAATGGGAATAATGACATCAGAAGTTGTCTTCTGGCACACATGCATGCACACACACACATGCATGCACAAATAAGGAATGAGATTAGATTTCATGACCATTGAATTCATCCGCTGCTGTGACCCTAGCATTCACACTGCTGACACAGACATCTACACATCAGCCAAGGTTTGAAAAAGAAACAACTGGAAGGTTTTACTTTCAAGGATGAAAAGAGTCTGGTGTGATTTTATGTGCTCTGAGGATTAGAGCCTTGTGTGCAGGATTCTAAGCTTCCATGAATCCATGTCTTGTCACTGTCATAATCATCTTGTATGGGGGCCTCAGGGGAACCTGTGTTAACAGCTCAGTTCATGAAGCCTCAATGGGGACACTTGTTCCCCAGTCCTGAAGTTTCCTTTGGGAAGATGAAGTCTAAAACTAAGAAGCATTGGGTTCTTATCCAAGTTTTCCATCCCTATGGGGTGGAGGTAGAGACCAAGTTGCTTTTGGCCCACACTTTAGAACTGAAGAATGCTGGGAGGGAGGAGGAACTAGACATAAACTTGGTCCCTCCTGTATTCTTTCTTCACTAGATCTAGGGGAAACTAGTGGCCTAGGTGGGTAGAGCTGTCACAAATGACCAAGCTTCCCAAGCAGGCTCTCACACATTCCATACCAGGCAGAGGGTCCTAGCAAACCTACCTTGACTTTCAGAGAAAGCTTGCCTTCTTATTTAGTCTTTATCAGACATAAGGATGCCTATCTGCTAATGGCATTGACTTACCTCTAAACAGAGGTAAGAGAAAAGGGGATGCTAATTGATCTGCAAAAAACCAAACAAAAACAAAAAACCTCTGTTGCCACTGCAACAAAAATGGCGTGGGAGAAAAGCTTATTCTGTAAGAGATTATAGGTTATGGGAAGAAGCAGGGACATTTCAGTACAAATTCACAAGGGATGTCTGATTAGGCTACAGTCTGGGTCCCTTCAAAGTCTCCCCAAGACTTTTTGTGATTTGGTCTTGCTAGTCAAAAACTTCACCACATTGAAATTTATTCATCCTCCCTTGCACCATCCTGGTTCTTCTTTCAGATCCCCTGACCTTTTCTGATCAGGAAGAATCCAGTGGGAAAGTGCGGGGAGGTGTGTGTGTGTGTGTGTGTGTGTGTGTGTGTGTGAGACTGGAAAGGGGAGGCCTTACAGTGCTAACACGTGTGGTCTTGTCTCCAACCAGCTCTCCAAGATAAGGCTCAGTCAACATTCAGGAGTTGGGAACCAGAACATGAGATGCAATCAATGTGCTTGTGTGTGACTCTCAGTGTGGATGGGAGGGACAAACATGTGTACCTGTATCTACCCAGCCAGAGAACTCATGTGACAAAGAGCCAGTGTCCTGTGTCTTCTGTGGCCCACAGACTGATTTCTGTGGACATCATGCAATTCAATTCTTTTTAAGCATTCAGGTGGGCAAAATGTTCAAACTGAGGACAGGAGCATCCCTCCTCAGGCCTCTGATACAGAGATCAGAGAAAATAATTGGCAACACTAAGTTCTGTATCTGATGGTTTAGTATTAAAAGTGAAACAAAGACATTATCAGAGATGGTGTATTACTGATAGACCTTTGATGTTTTATTGGAAAAAAAAACTGCTTAGGAAGATGTAGGGAGAGAAGAGAGGGAGGAGAAGGAAGAGGAAAGGATAAAACATGAAGACTATCAGGCAGGAAATGGGCGAATGAATGAACAAGCCTAGACCAGCATTCCCATTTCTTTTAATTATTTCTTTGTATTTGGCATAGACTCAATATTATAGCTATAATTCTTGCTTGATACCTGCTTTGTTGTATGTGATTTTACAGTGTTAAAGTTAAAACCTTCCTTTCTAATTAGACAGAAAAGGGTAAAAGATGCGGGATGTCCTTATGTATGCTGCGAATATTGCTTTTATTGGTTGATGAATAAGCTGCTTTGGTCAATGGCAGTGCAGAATATATCTAGGTGAGAAAGCCAAACTGAATACAGGGAGAAAGAAACCAGAGTTGAGGTAGATACCAGCAGCTGCTGGATGAGTAAGATGCCAGAGCATTCCCGGTAAGCCATGGGCCATGTGGTAATACAGATTAATAGGAATGGGTTAACTTACATGTAAGAGCTAGCTTAAATGTGAATCATAGGCCAAACATTCATAATTTTTAAAAAAATTAGACAGAGTCACAACATAGACCAGTCTCAGGAACTCTCAGAGTTCCACCTGCCTCTGCTCTGTTCTCTAAGATCCATATGAGGGACCAGATAAGTGATCTAAGGACCAAGTTGGTGGTGTTCTCTAAGATCCACATGGGGGACCAGATGAAATATCTAAGGACCAGGTTGGTCACAATGCTTCTGATTTTTAAGGGTTTTCTTTCTGTTGAGTTGAACAAATCTGCCAGCAGTCAGCTATACTTCAAATTGACACCCTTAATTTTTAGGGAAGCTAGCCATGCAAACTATAATTTTCCATGTGCAATGAAACCACTTTGAAGCTGCTATTCATTGCTATGCTAAAAATTTTGCAAGTTCTTCCTATAACTGCATCTAGTTAAAAAAAAAATCTCTTGGTCTAATAGAAAGCTTCAAGCTTAGTGACATCCAGAACATAGTCTCACTCAGAAGCCAGGTTGGCCTCAAACTCATATCAATCCTCCTGCCTTAGCCTCCTAAGCACAGGAATTATAGGTGAAAGCCAAGGTGCCTGGTTGCATTCCTCATCTTGCTGTGATTTTTACTTCTATATCTACTTGATTTATTGTCATTGTACCACCCTTTTGATTTAGTGTGCACATGTGCACTTGCTTGTACTTGCATGTGTACAGGTAAAAGGTCATTTTGGGTGTCTTTCTTGTTTACTCTTCACCTTAACTTTTTTGAGCCAGGTCCCCTCACTAAACCAATTTGGGTAGACTATCTGGCCAGCAAGTCCCTGGTATCTACCTGCCAGTCTCCAAATACTATGGTCATAGGTATGTGTAGTTGCACCAGGCTTTCTCAATCACTGTTGAGGGTCAGAACTCAGGTCCTCAAGCTCTACAGGAAGTACTTTGCACATTGAGCCACATCCCCAGCCCTTGCTAGGAAAAATAAAAATATTTCTTTTATTTTTGAGACTATAATATAGTTACATCATTTCCCATTTCTTTTCCTCCCTCCAAATTCTCTCTTATATTCTTTATTGCTCTCTTTAAAATTCATGGCCTCTTCCTTCATCAATTTTTGTTACATGCATCTACAGATATTAATATATATATTCCTAAATATATCCTTCTCAGTCTGTATAATGTTCCTTGGATGTTTGTTTTCAGGGATGATCATTTGGTATTAGGTAATTAATTGGTGTGCTCTTCCTAGGGGAAGACTATTTCTTACATTTCAGCATTCCTTAGTTGCCTGGAGTCCTTTCTATATAGGTATGAGAGACAGGGAGTCCATGAGTTCTTAACCTTACATTTTTTTTAAATTTAAAAAGTATATATTTCCTCAAATAATTTCATACCATGGTTAAATATCAGTGAATTAGCAATATATTAGACCCTTAGTGTCCATTGACAGTCAGTCTGCAAATGCTCAAGTCCCTTATATAAAATGGTACAGTATACACATACACTTACAAACACAGTCTTGTGTGTTTTGAACCACCTGTAGATTCTTTATAGTACCTAATTCTATGGAAATGGAATAGAAATGCTGCTGTATTTCTCAGATGTTGTGTAACTATTTCCCCCGAATTGAAGCATCTCCTCCTGGAAGGGGGAAAGCGGAGAGTAAGGAATAAAATTCACGAAGCAAACAAAAGTTAAAGCACCCAGGAAGCTCAGAAAGTTGCAGTGCCCACAAGCCTCTCCCCAAGGTTGTTTAAGCAGTAAGGATGGCCGAGGGAGAGACGATTCTCCAGGGGAGCTTCCCACAAGTTGTGCATGGAAGCCCAGGGCCAGAGCTTTTATGAATGGTCACCCAGCTACCTGTATTTCAGTTGTCCACACTCTTGTCAATAATCCCTCATGTACACTCCTATAAGAACCCTCAATACAACTCACTAGTTCACTAAAATAGCCTTGGATGGAATCTTTTTTTTTTTTTTTTTTTTTTTTTTTTTTTTTTGAGGGGAGAGGGTTGTCTAGATGCCCTATCTCAGGTGAATAAACAATTGTTCACTTCTCACAAGGAAAGTCATATATTGACAACAGTGACAAGAAAACCAAGTCTTTATGTGTTTAGTATGGATATAGTTTTCCCCAATATTTTCCATCTACTGTTGGTTGAGTCTACAGCTACAGAATCTGCAGATTCCAAGAGCCACCTGTGCATTCAAATTCCCTGAAATGAGCCAAACTTAAACAGTTACAAGCAACAAGTTAGCACCTCCTTGGTAGAGCAGGACGGTGGACACGAAACTGAGAGGGTCCTAGCTGCAACCTTCACTGACAAAAAGCACACTTCTCTGTGCGTATAAGTACAGTCAGTTTTACACTAGGGAAGAGGCCTGGCTCAAGGTCTCTTTCTGATCCATGACCATACTCAACAGTAATTGAAAACTCCATACAGTCGTGACGAGAGCAAGCCAGCTTCTCTATGGGTCATGAGATTAATCTGTGCCCAAGGAACCTTTTCAAAAGAAAATAGAAACAAGAGTAATCTGCTCTCATGTTCAAATAAGTATTGACATATTGATTAAAGCAATACTGAGCCAGAGAGGAACTCAAGGTGCAGCTGAGGGCTTCTGAACCTGAACCATTGCACAATCACCTCCATCAGAAAGAAAATCATGAAATGCCCAGACAGAGAACTCATTGTCTGCATAACAAACAGAGTCTACCATGAGTGCCTTTCTCATGGAAGAGTTTATATAGTGTTTTGAAATTTTTATCCTGAGAAAATATCAAATAGCTGAAATTTGGTGGGTGAGGAAAGAGGATATGGAAGCAATGTACATAGCATAATTGGCTGGGCTGGGACATGGACATTTAAACATGAGGTTGAAGGGACCTTCACATTAGCTAGGGGGTGCGGTTTCCCATTAGCAGCTGTGGGGCTGGTCTCTATCTTCACCATTGGAGTTCCTATACCCTCTCGCCTCTGAACAATGTCCAAGCATACTCTCTCAGACCCTCTTTAACAATGAACCATAGAACCCTGTCCAGCAGGATCCCATGCTCTTTATCCCTACCTTCTTTGGGGGAAATCCAACTCCATTTTTATCAGCCACCTTCAACATCACCTCACTATAAAACCTCTGGCAAATTCACTTCCCAGACCGTTCCCCACAAAGCAACCACTGCCTCTTCTGTGCTCCAGGATGTACTTGCTGACACCACACACAATGTAAACACAGGCGTTTAAGGTGTTTTAGATGCATCTAATCACTGGACTTGACCATAAATTCTTGGTTCAAAGGCTGCTTCAGCTTCCTCCAAAAGTCATTTGCCAAAAATAAGTGTTTGTGACATTCATGGAAAAAGCTAATGCTCCCTTTCCTTTAAGGCTCTAGATACTAATATATATTTTCTCCCAAATTCTACTCAATTTCCTGATGTACTTGATCCAATAGTATTCAAGCAGCAGATTTCAGTACATTAGAGGGTTATGAAAACAGTTCAGTCGGCCATAATCAATGTTTTTAAAAATTGAGTCAAAAGACTTAAGAATATAAAGTTCTGGGTTCAGCAGGGGTGAGTCTAGGAACACTAACACACCTACTGTAAGGATTCAGGCATTTTGCTGGCCTGCCTGTCACCTGGCAGAATGCACTCAGGCAGTACTCTGGTCAGCCCAGGGTTCCATGAGTACTAGTCTGCAGGCAGGTGTAAAGAACCCCTTTAAAAGACAGACCCTGCCCACTTATGCTCTCTTTTGCTTGAAGTTTGTAGAAGAGCACAGTGTGTGCTTGAGTCAGGAAGTGTTCCCTCCACACACTGGGGTGGAAATGGAATACCAGAACTTGTTTCTAAAAGAAGAAACTAAGGAAGCAGCCCAGAAAGCTAATAAGGAAAGCCTGCACTGAAGACTCGGGGCATGACTGCTGCTCCAAAAAGGAGCCAATGGAAGATGGAAGTTTAGGGTCAGTTGATGACAAGTGACACCACCCATGCATGTGAAGCCCAATAATGCATACAACCTGGGTTAGGTGAAGTCAGGACACATAAGAAGTATCTGGAAGGTTTAGAGCCAGACATAAAACCTGGTGGTATCTTGGTATTTCATCGTAGTCTTTCCCCTTAGCACTTATCATTGCAGACACATTTCTTATAGCCTACAACAGTGTATGTGTTGATTTTATTTTTCACTTATTGATGAAAGCACATTTTCCCACATGTAAACTCCACAACCGCAGAAACACGGACTAGATTGCTTATTGCTAATGCCCTCTACCCAGAAATTGCCCAGCATTAATCAGGTATTAAATGCATAGCTTTAGAGTTGTGTGAATGAGAGGTTAAACAGGCTCACAAACTAAATGCTATACTTTCTTGAGTAAAGTGATTTTAGGGTTACTTTAACTGCATGAATAAAGGGGGTTATGATAGTCTGTGATTATTAGATTTTATCTTGCTTCTAATGCATTATTTTCATTGTTTCAACACTTGCTAAACATGACAACCTCTAGTATATTTTACCTTAGAAAGAAAAAATTGTGATGTCTATGTATCATTAAGACAGACTTGACTGTAAGTTTCCCTTTTAAATTAAAATCTAAAATATAGATGTGTTGCCCACTCCTGCTGTGGCTGGGACTAGCTAAACCTAGAAGAAACTCCACACCACAGCAATCTAATGCAAAGTACCTAATCCTTATTCAATTCCGATGCTCCTGGCTCTTCCTGCTCTGGAAGTCCGTGAGCTATCGCCACCTGCTGGATGATGTGCAAACTATCTCCTCCAGAACTGGTGGTCCTATCCTAAGGCTTGGAAGTCTCATAGTCTACCCTTACTGGGCTCTGCAATGCTTTGATGATCAAGTGATCAAAACTTTGATGGGAGAAGCAGTTTGCTGTGTCAAAATGGAGATACAGTCAATTTTTTTTAACGTCTGTGCTGGAGTTAAAAGTTCAGTAGTGATTGACACTAGTCCAGGTTTATGACAAGCAGTGGGCATAACTAGGCACTTAGGTCCATAAACTTGCTGCCTCAGTTTCCCAGAGAATTGGGAAACAGAAATTAGGAAAGGAAGATGGACTGGCTTCAGTCTGACATGCCAAGCTGAGGGGGGTAGTGTTCTAATTACCTCTCCACCAGAATTGCGGTCATCTATATTTTAATACACAGGAAGCCATGAGGCAAAGGCCAGAACTTGTGTGAATTTAGCTATGAGAGACATCAGTGGTTGTCACCTGGGAGTGGGGAGAGGATAACCCGGGCCCCAGAATATTGCCTTCCTTCTTTGACACAGCATCAACTTTCCATTCAAGTTCAGAACGAAGAAAACATCCTATAGTCCCCTTACCCCACCAGTCCTCTCTTCAGCTTTTCTTAAGCATTCACAGAATAGTGGTCTTATTATATGTTTTCTTCCTGGTTCCCTTCTCCACTCCTGCCACTCCTCTCTCCTCGTCTGCTTTCATGCTGCATGCTGACATGTGACATGCCACACACCCTGTGTTGACTTGCCACATGTTGACAGGTGACAAAATACCTAGCAAAGGCAACCTAAGGAAGGAAAGACTTTGTACTCATATTCTGGGATAGCAGTGTGGTAGGGAAGCGATGGCAGGAGAAACCCGAAACAGTTTGTCACACTGCACCCACACACAGAAAGCAGAGAGCAACAAAATGCCGGTGTCCAAGTTACTCTCATCATTTACTTATTTATGTATATTTTATGTGTGTGGGTGCTTTGCCTACTGGATGTAAGTGCAATGAATGCATGCCTACTGCTGGCAGGGGTCACAAAAGGACATCAGATCTCCTGGAACTGGAGTTACAAACACTTGTGGGTGTTGGGAATCAAATCTGGGTCCTCTGAAAGAGCAGCTAGTGCTCTTAACCACGGAGTTATCTCTCCTGTCCCTGTTTTCTCCTTTTGATTCAGTCCAGGACCACCCCCACCCATGGAACAGTACATTTAGGGTGGGTCAATTAGCCTAATCTAGAAAATCTTTCACAGACATACCCAGAGGTTTATCTCTTTGGTGATTCTAAATGCTATCAAGTGTATTAATCATCACACATGCATTCATTTATTTTCCCCCTAAGATCTCTTCTCTGTCTTCCTGGCCCAATTCTAGTTTTACACACACACACACACACACACACACACACACACACACACACACACACACCCCTTACATACATGGCCTCATGTAAACAGATTAAAATTTACTAGCTCTTCTTTGGTCATAGATTTGGAGCTTGCTGGATTCACCAGTGAGTACACAACTGAAGACAACGACTTCCCCCTCTTAGCATCTATTAGTAGCCAGTAGCTCAGCATGAAGAAGTATGACATCATGAATGCTTTCCCCAGCCATGATTGTTGACAGGGCTCATTTTGAGCAGGACTAGTATATGTTACCTCAGCTGCTGTGCATTGTGATTACAATGGCTATCATACCCAGAAGGCAGCATTTTGCAGTCCTTCTTCCTCTCTGCCACTCCCATAAGGTTTCCTGAGCTTTATAGAAGGTGATAGAAATTTCTTGTTTAGGGCTAAATTCTCACTGGTCCTTGAGAAGCTGTGTATCTCTGAACTCAACATCACTTACCAAAAAAGAGGAGTTTCTCAGGTTAAGGTTGAGAGCAGCACTTGTATGTGGACATAGACAGAATTTTAGAAGGGAGATTGATATGCTGTTGATTTAGCTAAACAACAGTAATAATTTCGTCCCTAAGGTCTATAATGTTTTTGACTGGGTTGACAGTACCAGATACCAGTTCCCTCCCTTTCAGTGGGTCTTAAGTCCAAGCATAAAGGAGTTGGTTACTCCCACAATTGTTGTGCCACTATTACACAAGTATACACATCAAGTTTCAGCATCATAGAATGAATTTGGTAATACCCTATTCCTTTCTATTTTGTAGAACAGTTTGAAAAGTGTTAGTGTTAGATCTCTAGCATTTCCTTAAAAGCTTGGGGGAAATCTGCAGTGAATCTGCTTGGTTCTGGACTTTTCTTTGTGGGAGACTTTTAATTATCACTTCAGTACTGTTGCTTGCTATGGGTTTAAGTTGTTTACTTCTTCTTGACACAATTTTGGTATGTATGTATTTTGAAAACTCTATTTATTATTGATTCCCCCGCTTTTAGGAATATAAGATTTCCTAACGAACCTCTGCATTTAATTGGAGTTGGTTGCAATATTTCCCCCTTTCATTCCTAATTTTATCAATTTGCATGTTCTCTCCCTTTCTTGTGATTTGTTTGGTGAGCAGTTTTCCAATTCTATTTAGCTTTCAAAGAATCAAAGCTTTGATAGATTATGTACCTTGTTCTCTTAATCTCCATTTCATGAAATTATTCTATAATAATTGTTATTGCTTGTTTTGTACTACATGTAGGTTTGGCTTCCAATTTTTATAGAAATTTGACATGAATTATTAGGTTATTTATTTGAGACTGTTTATATCACTCTTTGTGATATAAATACTTACATCTACACATTTCCTCTTAGAACGACCTTTACTACATCTCTAAAACCTCTAATACTAATAGTGGAGGAAGAAAATAACTACTATAACTACCAATAATCCCATCAACCAGAACAACAATGACCCCACCATAGGAAATAGCAAATCCTCCTTAATCAACAGCCTTAGATGCACATATTTTCAGCTCACCATTAAAAGACAGAGATTGGCTGACTCATTTAAAAAGCAAGTTCTTATTTGGGGCAATCATGTTGATGATACTTTTTGAGTGTAACTGCTGACATCTTAGGAGACACAATATCGCAGCAAATCCCTGACCCTCTGGTAAGAATATATATGTATATATGTATACATATATGTATACAATAACAATGAAAAAAGAGGCCATGGATTTGAAGGAGAGTGGGGAGAGGTATATGGGAATGTTTCGTGAGAGGAAAGGGAGGGGAGAGATGTTGTAAATACATTATAAGATCAGGAAAGAAATCACCCAAGATCCAACTATCTGTTGTCTTCAAATACACATCTCACTGGCAAAGATGCCCAAAAATGGAGGGTCAAAGCATGAAAATCAACTTACCAAGCAAATGGAAACAGAAAACAAACTGTCATAGCCATTCTGAATCTCAGCTCCAGGCTCCTGTGACACTCTCTTCCCTCCATGTTCACGGTCTGTGTGACACTCTCTTCCCTCCGTGTTCACGGTCTGTGTGACACTCTCCTCCCTCCGTGTTCACGGTCTGTGTGACACTCTCCTCCCTCCGTGTTCACGGTCTGTGTGACACTCTCTTCCCTCCGTGTTCACGGTCTGTGTGACACTCTCTTCCCTCCGTGTTCACGGTCTGTGTGACACTCTCTTCCCTCCGTGTTCACGGTCTGTGTGACACTCTCTTCCCTCCGTGTTCACGGTCTGTGTGACACTCTCTTCCCTCCGTGTTCATGGTCTGTGTGACACTTTCCTCCCTCTATGTACATAGTCTCTTGTGCTACAGCTATCTCTCTGGACAGGGTGTATTAAATTTCTGGGAACACTGCTGCAGCCTGGCCAGACTGTCTCCTGTTTGCCATTCTTGTGGTACCTATGTCCAGAAAAGAACAGACCTCCCTGGCGACTGCCACTGATCACAGCTGGAGGAAGAGTGTGGATTGGCTTATTTGCAGAGAAAATCTGTATGTGGGCATATTTCTCTTCTCTTTGGCTTTCTCTTGAAGGCATGGGGCCTTCCTTTCTTTATCTTGACTCTAGCCTTTTAATCCTCCATATTATCCAGAAGGGATGACTCACTCATTTTTAAAAGAGAAAACAGCCTGGGCATGGGTGGGGGTCATGTGGGATGTTAAGATCGCAGTCTCTCCTTGTTGGGAGGAGTTCCTCTTGTGTAGCTCTATTCCTTTGATAGGTGTACAGTGACATTTGTGTCTTTGCTTCAAGTTCAGACTCTTACATGACTGTTAAATGCACTAACTTTGCCAGTGGGGGGAAAATATGATAGACATAAAGGGAGACTCATTTTATATTACCCCCTCTCCCATGGGTGCTTTAGCATGAGGTCACAGTGGCAGGGCCACCCTAAAGAATACACCAGTAGACCTGAACTTGAAGGCATATTCTTAGGCAGATGACTTCATTTTTCCTTTGTAGGGGGAAAGGGTTTTGAGGAGATGCCTCAGCAGTTAAAAACACTTCCCATGAAAGCAAGGAGTCCAGGTAAAATGATGAGTGTGGCAACCTGTCTCTAATTCTGGATCTCTAGAGCAAACTAGCTAGCAAGACTAGGCATACTGGGGAGACCTGGGTTTCCTTGAAAGAGTCTGTCAAACCTCTGCCAGTGGAACCAGGATGTATCCCTTGGTGCACTAAAGGACTTCGGGATCACATTCCCCATGGAGGGATACTCCCTTAGCCTAGAGGCAGGAGGGAGGGCCTAGTCCCTACTCCAAATGACTTGACAGATTTTGATGATCCTTCCTGGAAGGTATCACCCTCCCTGGTGAGCGGGTGGGGAATGGGATGATGGGAGTGGGGGTGGGGGAGCAATGGGAAGATGGGAGAGAGAAGGAACTGGGATCGATATGTAAAATAAGAAGAAGAAGAAGAAAAAAAAAGAGTCTGACCCAAAGAATAAGAACTGACTACTGTTTAGAGATGATCTCCAACATCAACCTTGGACCTCCATAGGCAAATACTTTGTACATCCACATGCATGTGAATGTACATACATGTGCATAGTGCATGCATACCATACACATACATACATACATGAAAGAGAAAAAGAAGGGGAGGGTCAAAGGCAGCAGCAAGAGATCTGATTTTGGTTGAACTTATAAAACAATCTAAATGCATATCAACAGAAATCTCCTTAGAAGGCTTCACAATGCCATATACCCCCTTTTTCTCTTTCTTTTCTTCCTTCCTTTCTTTTTTTTTTTTTTTTTTCCAAGAGGGTTTCTCTGTGTTGTGCTCTGGCTGGCCTGGAACTTGATTTGTAAACCAGACTGGCTTCAAACTCACAGAGATCCCCCTGCCTCTGCCTTCCAAGTTCTGGGGTTAAAGATGTGTACCACCACCAACTGGCATCATTCTTAATAAAGAATAAAGACAGTCCTGTCTTTATTTATATGTCAGTATTTTTGTAGCAAAGGAAAAGTTTATGTTCTATGACCTCATCATTCAATTAAGAATTCTAGCAGACATTCTATACTAAAATGTTAAAAACTTTCTTTAGATACTAAGATTAGGAAAGATTTACAGTTTGGTTTTTTAAAATGTTTTATGTTGCTAGGTTTTTTTTTTCTATTAATCACCACAAAGCATAAACCCTTTGTTTATATTTAGAAACATGGAAGCTATTTCTGTTTGGGGATTAATGTGTTGGTTTTCTTAGCCTCATTCAAATGATTTTGCTAAAATCTAAGTGAAGACTTTGCAGTCTATTGGTCCAGTGTCTCCCAGAATCCTCATGTCTAAGAAACAGGCAAGTTCAGTGGCTTCCAGTGGCCTCAAGATCCTAGTCAGCCTTTGCCAAGTGTCCCCAGACTATTTAGGCACTCCCTCCATCCAACCCCTTCCAGAGCAGGATGGGTCCTTTTCCCTGAACACCTGGGGCTAGTTCTTTGTTTTTGTTTTGCTTTTTCTTATTTTACATATTGATCCCAGTTCCCTATCCTTCCTTCCCTCCCTCCCTCCCCCTGTCTCTCCCTTCCATGCCCCACAAACACCCTCCCATCCCAACACACACACACACACAGTGTATAACCCATATAACAGGCACCATTCTGTTGCTTTATTTGATTATTCTATTCCTCCAGGTACTGGGGGCCTCTCTGTGTCCCCAGACCCAAGCACTACCCTGTCCACTGTGCCCTCTGCCCTGTGAGGCTAGCACACCTGGGTTTCTGGTGTATTCTGTTATCAGGGAGAACCAGTAGAAGAATAAAAGAGGAAAAGGACTCAGGGCATCCATTTCCCATAGTTTCTACCTGTCTGCCATGGTGCCAGTCTCACATGCTGTATATGGAAGCCTTGGCTCCTTAGTACATATCTTCCTATGGCACTCTTCCTTCATAAACTGTGTCTGCTCCTATAATTCTCCACAAGTCCCTGTCCAGGCCAAACAAGAACCTGGAAATCCTGGCAGGTTTTCACCAGACTCTGATATCTGTTGATAGAACCATGTTTGTGACCTTGATGGCTCATCAAAGAACTTAAGCGAAACTGGAACTCAGATCCTAAGACATGATTGGTGTGACACTGCTCTGGCAGGGCAGGGACCTCAGAGTAGCAGCTCTGAGAATGACCTTGATGGAGGTCAGAGATGCCAGAAGAGAGTTCTGCTTCCTGCTCCTTGTTGAGTCTTCTAACTGTGATCTCTACCTAAAACCAAAATGTGACTAAGTGACTGACTCTAAGAGGAAGCACCCAGTGTCGTGGTTTGTATGGGGATGGCTCCTAGACTCATATATTTGAAAGCCTGGTCACTAGGAAGTGGACTACTAGGAGGCGTGGCCTTGTTGGAGGAAGTGTGTCACTGGGGGTTGGCTTCCAGGTTTCAGAAGCTCAAGCCAGACCCAATGGCTCACTCTGTCTTCCTGCTGCCTGTAGATCCAGATGTAGAACTCTCAGCTACCTTGTGAGCACCATGTCTGCCTGTGTGCAGCCATGCTTCTTGCCATGATGATAATGAACTAAATCTCTGGAACATAAGCAAGTCCCAATTAATTGCCTTCCTTTAGAGAAGTTGCTGTGGTCATAGTGTCTCTTCACAGCAATAGAACATGGCATTAACTAAGACACCCGACATCTTTTTATGTTTCTGCCAGAAGCCCTTTAAAAAGCCTCTAGACTGGCAATCTGATAGGGATACTGATAGCATCCACTCACCCCACTCCCTGTGCTATATGGGAGTTCTGTCTTCCTTCTTTCTCTTAAGCTATTGCCTATGAATCTAATGAATTTATTTCTAAAACTCAACCTCTGTGGTTCACAAATTTCCCACTTTTAGTTGGCAAGACAAGAACTAGGAGGCCACTGACTCAGTGGAAGTCTGTGTGATGGTGAGCATTCAGCACCTTAACTCCAAGGCTGAAGTCCACCCCAAGGAGCAAGGAATGAGGAATGCCTCCCTGGAACACAAAGACTCCCCTCATTTCCCATATCACAATGATCCCAATAGGAAGCTGGGTTGTGGTTAAAGCCAGAACATGGAGCACGCCTTAGCTTTGGGAAATCATATTTTCTTATCATTTGCTTTAGTTTGTCTTCTCCCTCTAGCTAGAGGGTAAAATATTGGTGTGCTGATTATAAATAAATGTATGGTAGCATGCACAAAGGCCTCCAAAGAGCAATTAATAGGTATCAGGTATTTAAACAGCAAAGTGAATCATTCCCTTCAAAGCCAATAAAGTTGTGCAAATGGGTGTAATTCAGATTTACATGAATCCAGGCATTAGCAAATCAATAGGGCGATTACTGCAGCGGGCACCCTGAATGTGAAATCACATTCGCAGTATGTTTATGCGAAGATACACACTTAAAATGCAGGTTCATCTGAGCTAGGAGCAAAACCAGTGATTTGTTCCTTCTTCAGTCTCCGCTTCCCTCTTACATTCTAAAGATTTACAAATCCATGGAGCTCTAATTTACAGGCCTGCCCTGCATCCTGGAGAAAAGCCCATGTAGCAACCCTCCCCTACCTTCATTTCTCTTTCTTTTTCAAACCAGGCAGTGCAAACCCTTTCTGCTGCTGCTGGGTTGGGGATCTCAGGTCTCTTATTTAGGAATATTCTTCAAAAATTAAATTGCAGAGCTCTGTCAGGGGAACAATTCCATTCAGTTGTGCTAATTGGCTTCTTCCAAACTTGACAAAAATCACTACTTAAAAAAAGGGGGGGGAATCCCCAAATTTCCCAGAGACTATTAAACTTTGGGGTACAGAGCTCAACAAACAAGTCCATGGGAAAAGGACACATCACCTTACTTGTTTATGGGCTGATAATAGTTTTCATATTTTTAGATAAAAGGGAAATTTTCTTAAAATAATGGAATTTTGATGATACACAAACATCATAAGAAATTCAGATTTCACTGTCCATAAATTAAGCACACCCATGCATGTTATTTGTCACACACACACACACACACACACACACACACACACACACACACACCCCTTTGTTTCTTCAGCAATAACTGAGTCTAAACTTTAAAATATTTATTAACTTGACCTTCATAGAAAAATTTACTGATCCTTGTCTGAGTTCCTGGTTGATTTGGGGGAGATTAAAAAGCAAAACAACAACAACAACAAAAACCAACCATCAAAAACTAGAGTATAATTCCATGCTCTGTTAGGTTTTAATTCTCCTGGAAGATTTTTGCTTTGTTCTGTTTTGTTTTTGAGGCAAGATTTCTTGCCTACCTTGGCCTAGAAATCTTTATATAGGAAGGATAACCTTCAACTCCTAATCCTCATGCCTCTATCTCCTAAGGCCTGATATTACAAGAATGTGCCATCATATCACTGATGTGGTTCTGGGGAATCAAATTCACAAACTACACAAGCTATAAGCTCCATCCCCAGCTGCAGACTATTCTGTCCTGGAACTCATGACCCTCCTGCTTCAGTCTCTTTGTTATTTGATCCAATATGAGAAGGAGCCTAAAACTAAGTATCACATAGAGACATGGAATTTTGTCATTTTCAGAGAGCACAGTGCCTGCACCCATGCAGTGTTAGCTGTCCAACATCCTTAATTGAAGTTTTTTTTCCGCCCTAACCAGTCCACTGGAAGACTTTCAGGGAATGACAGCCTAGAAGTATCTCTCACAGACACTTTTACCTGAAGATCTTTGAGGAACATCAAAGCAGAAAGGCCAGCTTTTTTCCAGAAGGACCCCATCATGTATCCCCTCTCCAGGGGATATCCCCACAAGCAATGAACATTAACTCTCCTATCACACAAAGTGTATACAGCCTATTGATCTCATTGGGGTTGCAGGGCTCACTTCTTTTTGTTATTCTGTCTGCTATCCATTTGTCTCCCAGACTCAATTATGGAAACTTCAGAGGATAAAGGAGAATCCCCACTCCCACACTCACCAAAACATACTCTTCTTCCATTGCTCAACTTCTTGGTTAAAGATTTTTTTTTTTTTTTAATTCTTGAACTTGTGTTTTTAAGTTCTGGAAACCTGATGTTGTTTTAATGCTCCATGGCTAGAGTCCAGGATTTGGAGTCATACCGAAAAGCTAATAGTCTCAGTGAAGGCTGTTCTTGATACTTTCTACCCTTCAGCAATTATGTGTGTAGGAAACAACCATTAACCATTTACATTATCCATCACTTGAAGACATAATCTCCATTTCATATGCATTTCCTCAAAACAATCCAGAGAACTAGAAATTACTACCTTTACCAGCCATGACTATACCCACTGATCATAGAGATGAGGATACTAAAGAAAAGAGAAAAGTATGAGACTATGAGAGTCGACTTCAAGGCCAGGGATGTCCACCAGATTTTATTTTTGTTTTTTCTAAAGGAACACGATTTAAGGGGCAATTAAAGGCCCAAGAATGATGAGGACTTCTCATACACATCGAGCTATGGAGATTTTGGAAGGTGATGTCAAGGATTTCAGAGTCGTTCCTAAGTGATTCCTACTGCTCATCCCTGACTCAGTGTGCTTCCTGTCTGCACTCTTGCTACAGTCACTGTGAAGCACTGCTACCAAACAGAAAACTTTACTTGAGACTGGGGATTGGCCAAATCTGTTCTGTAGTTATATATGTGACATATCCCTGGGAACCTTAGCATACTGAAGCTGGTCTCTGGGAAGATAGTTGGGAAGGTAAAAGTAAGGGTCCTAGTGTCAGAGCAACAGTGAGCCAGAGTCAGAGTCACACATAGACACTAAGCCATTGAAGATAGTAAGAGACATCACCAGACACTGGGGAGGATGTGAGAAGTATTTACTGTAGGAATCTGACTAATTGTAACCATGTGGGTCTCAGATCACTGGGAAGGGAAGGTCTAAAACTATAGAGAAACTTGGATTCGGGAGATGGCAAAAACCCAAATAAAACATTTCTACAAAGTCTTTGAAGATCTGAGACCATGGTGAGACTTATTAAGAACAGAGGCAAATGTGATAAAGAAACATTAGTGCTTATTCTGATGGTTAGGAAAGAGCACAGGGGAGAATTGAGAGCTTGGTTTAGAAAAGGATGTAAATATTCCTCCTACTGCCTACCAGCAAGGCTTCTTTTCCATCCCTAGTGCCTTGAATTTAAATTTACGGGGGCTGCTTTCTCTAGCTCTTCCCTTTATCCTCCCTTCTTCTTTTATCCTATTTACTCTTCTTTATTTCTGTCACATTATAGTTCTGGAGATCTTGATGTTTTTGCCTAAGGACTTTGCCACTGGGTGGCTCACTTTGGCCCTGCCTGGTCTTCTAGGTCACCCTTGCCCGCTTCTGCTTTGGCATCAGCCATACAGTCGCTTAACCTCCAAAACAGGCTCTTGGCTGGTCAAGTCACACTCAGCCAGAAACTCAATAGCATTTATTGAGTGCTAACATGGTGGAGGGGGTTGGGCAGTCATCATTGACCAAGACCCTCCAGCCCCAACAAGGAGCTTATTGTCAGGGGAGATACACATAATGAAACGTGTACAATAGGTCAAGACAGCGACTTTGCTGGAGAGAAAATGAAGCAGGGCCCTGAGGATAACAGAAGCCTAAGGAAGTAAGCTATGACCTTAACACAAAAAAGAGAGGGTTGTCACAGTCATAGAAAGATCTGAGGAAAGAGAGCTCCGTGCAGAGGAAACAGCAGGTGCCAAAAGGCCTGAGGCAGTAGGAGCAAAATGACTATTGGCAGGAACAAAAAGAATACATCTATGGGAGACTGCCCAAAGGACCCCAGATCCACTTCAGTAAAGCATTTATTGATTCTTTCTTTGACTGTATTACAAGGATGGAACTTTAGAAATTACATGATTTGTGGTGGGAAGGCCACAGTCCGTCCATTCCTCAGGGGAAGTTACAGAACTTCAGGATTGATTATATATGTATTAGTTTTACTTAAATCTTTGTCTGTGAAGAAAAGAGTGAATACATGCATTTTATTTCTGCCCTATCTACTATTCGTGTCCTTTCTTTCCTGCCCCATGCTTCCTAACTGAGCTAAGAATGGAAGGAACTCAGTGGGTAAGTAACCACCAGATGGGCTGGGTGCAAGTCCTACAAGGCCCCCAGCTTGCCATATCAATGAGTCATTTACAAGAACAAAGGCAAATTATAATGCTGTTGGTGTATCTTTTCTTGAAATTAAGAAAAAATACAGAAAGATGGTGATAAGAAGCCAGAGAAGAGAATTTTAGTCTTTTAAAAATTAATTAATTAATTTATTTTTTAATTTTCCACTTTCTCAGGGAAACAATGTGGGAAGCAAATCGTGGGAAGCCTGAGGCAAATATGTGATAGCACATCATCATTTAGAGTGACAGGAAGAACACTGTTTCTCAAGAGAGGACCAGATACTTAGAGTCTTAATTACTATTATTTTCTTCCTATTCCATTTTGTAGTTGAATGAGGCTGAAGCAGATGAGGCACACGCCTGTCAAGGCTCCACCCAAACCATGCTGTCTTCACTTTGGCTGAGCAGAGGGACCCAGCCTCCTTCCATCTCTATCAGCCAGATCCCAGAACAGCTAAGACGCCCCAATTCTATACTGTACAACTGTACTTTTGCAACATTCTCAAAATAATAATAAAAGTAAGAAATGAGCTGCATGGTGAATAGAGAAGTGGCTGTCAGGGATCAGGGAACACAGACTTTAAATGTGACTAGAGGAGATACGGAAGAGACAACTTGCAATAAAGGAATATCTCTGTTTTATAAAGAAAGGGAAAAGGAAAGAAGTGCAAATGTTGGGAGCTGGAGTCTGTGTTCCCAACACCTCCTTCTTCTTCAGTTTCTACACAGACTGCCAATCCCCCCAACACACACACACACACCGCCACTGAGTTTTTAACTTTAACCTCTCCTGGGCTGCTGAGAGCCAGCAGAAAGAATCCATCCATTCAAGTCGTATTCAATGAAGCCCAACTTCAAATCCTGCCTGTATAATTATCAGAGTTGAGAAAACTTTTAACCCTTCAGAGATACTGCTTTTCTCCATCTATAAGAAGTGGGTGCTATCCCTCCCACCCTGGGTTTCTGGAAGGAATGAGTGGATTTCTCGTAAGTCGAGTGGTTAGCAAAAGGCCTGGTTTGCAAGCAGACTTTCCAGTGTCAGCACTAACACTACAAATTCATTAAGACTCAGATAATGCTAATTGGCAAGTGTGTGACTTTTGTATAGAAAAGGAAAATGTATTTTGGAAGCAATACAATTTAAAACCAAGTTAAGAACAAGAATGTGTGAGAAGGTTTTGTTGTTGTTGTTGTTGTTTTGTTTTGTTTTGGACAATCAAAGCAGCATTACTTACAGCACATTTTTATGCTTCCAAGAAATAGCTCATCTATTAAAGTCTACTCCTGTTATCCTAATTTAAGCAATCATACCTATGTCGGAGCAGCAGATCTCTAATTACTTCAGGATATTTGTGAATATAATCGGCTGGGAACATACTTCAGTTGCTACAGTGCTTGCTTTGCATGAATGAAGTCCTAGGATTAATACCCAGCATAGCATAAACTGGGCACAGGGGTACATGCCTGCAATTCCAGCACTCAGGAAGGGGATCGGAAGTTCAATGTTATTCATAGCTACATAGGAAATTGGAGGCTAGCCTAGGCTATTTGAGATCAGGTTTCAAAACCAAAACAAAGCAGACATCCCAAACAACAAAAACTATCATGAAGGTTCACTGAGGTTTGGGGTTTTTTGTTGTTGTTGTTTTTGGTTTTGGTTTTTTTGTTTTGTTTGTCATAATGGGATTTTTTTTTGTTTTATTTTTTGCCCGTTTGTTTGTTTGGTTTTGTCATCCTTCTTTGCACACAATTACTATGAATTATATAATTTTACTTTCCCTGGGAGTCAAAAATAGAATAAAATATTTCATATTTGCAAAGTATTTTTGAATCTCCCATCTTATTTTGTTTCTTGGTTTGCATTTCCTCCACTTTTTCCATTAAAAATGGGATCAAGACATGGAGGGAAAACATGATCAGAACCTCAAAGATGACATCAATAATTCATTAAAAAAAAAAGAAAATTCTAAAGAGATGCCCTACCCACCTACTCATCTGTTCCTTAATCTAATGTATACTCCCACATCTAAAGTCAAGGTCAGCCTGAGCCACACACATCATCTTTCTTCTTTCTTCACTCTGTGAAGTAGATGCTGTGGATGGATCAGAAAAGCTTTGGGCTGAGGGCTGGGAAGGGATAGTGAGCATACACACCAAGTACCAGAATGCATACACAAAGACAGCCTACATGTTCAGAAGTGCAGTGAGGCCCTAGCTCCCGTTATTTATACTATGGCCAATTTAAGATGACAGAAGACAACACATTTAGCAAGCATGGAAGGAGGCCTGTCTTTGAAATAGAGCTGCTACTATGGCTTGTGGGAAGAAGCGTTTTCATTTTAAGAGTCTGTTTGGGCAGCTTCTCCATTCTGACGAAAGGGGAAACAATGACTGCCCCATTACAGTGGTGGGTAAATAGGAAGATAGGGAGAAGTTTTAGAGGTGAAGCCTCCCAGCATATGCCCACAATTCAATTTGAGGAAGGGAACCCTACCATCGAAGGTTACAGGATAAATACTGTGTATAGAAGTATATGCATCCCCAGCACTTATGGACCCTAGAAGATCTCTTCCTGGAAATAGCATTAGCCTTGGAAGGCAGCTATGTGGGTATTGGGGGGGGTATTCAGATCCTAACAACAAAGGTGGGGCTTTGTGCAAGCCAATGGGAAACGAGCTACCTAGGGCAGACTTCCCTTTTAGAGCCCCTCTCTTGGGTAAACAGGGCCTGCAGCAGCTGCAGGGCTCTTCTGGAAGAATTCCAGGGATGAACTGCAGAGACATAGAGCTTTCAAGACCCCTTCTGAGACCTCACTACCCTTGGTTCCAGGTTTATATAACTGTGACCCCTTAAAGTATAAAGACTTTGAAGCTGGCCTGAATTGGACTTGGCAAGCTTCCTTGAACCCTTCTAATGGAAGTACAGCTTTTGACATCATGTGACAACTTGCTGAACACCAGATTAGATACATGCTTTGACTCTGAAAAAAATCCTCAGTTTATTTGCTCAACATTGCCCTAAGTGTCCTCCATATCCCTAGAGGTACCTTAGGAATTTATGCAGTTAACTTAGTCTCTCACATTATGTGTTAGCATGCTAGCATCAGTTTAAGAGTTAACCACCACTTAGAGGGACTGGTGTGATTTGATGGTCCTTTTGTTGTGTTTGTGTTTGTTTAAGTAGCCTAGGCTGATTTTGAATTAACACTGATCCTCCTGCTTCAGCCTCCCAAGTGATGACATTACAGGGGTCCATCACACTCAGCTGTAAGTCCTTGTTTGGCAGGCAATCACTGACTCTGAAGAATCTGGGGTGGAGTGGGGGGTCTAGTGCTTCCCCACAGGGTTCCAAGATGAGCTCACCTTTTCAAAACATGAGAGGCAGGGGAAGAGGGTACATCTCATTTTCTATGTGATCTGGTCTGTGATTGTGAACAAAAACCAACCACAGCCTCCCCAAGGACGACGCAAAAATAAACCTTCCCTGACTGCCTAGGAACAGAAATAGCCTGTGTCCCTATGGAGAACTGAACCTTCAAAGTTCTGGGAAGACTGCAGGAGGAAGCCTGAGGAGAGCCCCCTCCCAGGCTGTTCATCAGTTGGGCAAAGGAGGCTCTGAGAGGTGACCAGGGCAGCTGCTCATGTTCTTCAGGACAGCTAGAGCACTCACCCAGGGTTCGGATGGTGTTGCTGGGCTGGCTGCGTGGGCTGGAGCCATGGGCATTCATGGCTCTCACAGCAAACTGGTAGTTGGTATCTGGATCAAGGCCTTTGATAACCATGGAGTCCATCTGCAGCCGATCTTGGATTATGGTCCAGCTCTTGTCAAAATCTGGCCTTTAATGATTAAAAATAAGAAAAGCAACAGTTCAGAAATGCCATAGGGAAAAGAGGCTAGCTGGCCACTGGGAGCTAACACCATTTTCACTCTGAGAGCAGAGCTCATAAAAGTGAGTTAACATTTCCTATCTGAAAGTGGTCCTGCTTTCAAACCATAACGTCATTAACTGTAAGCGCCTGCCAATAAAAGCAAGTAGATCATCTTTAGGGCCAGCTATAAGCACTGCTTAGAGACCATCTACTTCTGTCTGCTTGGCCTTGACCAGGATGAAAAGACCCAGCATGCATGGGAAAGTTCATTCGCAAGAACTCCATCTTTCCAGATGTTCCCTAAACAAGGCTCCCCCTTGGCAGTCTCATTCCTAGAGGTCAGGAAAGCAGAGATTTCCATCTCTTTACAATCTGTTAGTGAGTAAACAAATACAAGCTTTATAGAGTGATTGATGGCATGAGTTGCCACGGGGACACCCGTGATGACTACACTCACAGACATTCATAGTCTTTGTAAACTATGTCTGTGTCAATGTGTTGAATTTTCATGGGTCCTTCTCCTTCCGGAGAAAGCTAGTCTTCATTTAGACTTTCAATCAAGGAAGCAGCATGCACACAGCCAGCATAATCCCTGGAGTCGGGCAGAGTCAAGTTCACATCTGAGCTCTGCTACTTACTAGTTGATCCTTAATGTATTTATGTCTCAGTTTTCCCATCTGTAAAATGTAAATAACACAGGGACCTAGATAAGGCTACTAACATTCAGATGACATGAAATATACATTCTTAGCATCCTCTCTGGCATTCTGCTGTAAATACATGCCATCCATTATCAATAGGACTTATTTGCTTCTGTAGTTAAGAACTCATAGCTGCTTGCTTACTGCACATTTCCATACTGAACTCCTAGTCTGTGTGGCTAGTGAGTCCTTGAAACACAGCCAGTCTACACTAAGATGTACTATAAGTACAAAATGTACATAGGCTTTTAAAGAAATAAATAAAAATTATCTCCTTTATAAATATAAAATGTATTTTATCATCTTTATATTGAATTCACATTAAAACAATAATATTTTGGATATTGCAAATTAAAATATTCTTATTAAAATTCATTTTCATGGGCTGAAGAGTTGGTTTGGTGGTTAAGAGCACTGATTTTTGCAGAGGGACTGAGTTCAATTCCCAGCATCTACGTCATGGTGGCTCAAAACCATGACATAACTCCAGTCCTAGGGGATGTCAGGCACACAAATGGTATGCATGCATGTAGGCAAAACAACCATAACACATAAAATAATAGATAAATACATTTTAAATTTTTAAAATTTATTTTGTCTCTTTTTACCTTCATAATAGCACAATTAAACATAAACTTCACATAGGCCTGTGCTACTTCATTTTGGATGGAGTAGCTCTACCTGGGTGTTCTCGCTAAAGGGGGGGGAAAAGAACATGGTAGGTAGGAAAAAACAAAAACAAAAACAAAACTCAAAGTGAAAGTTGGGAAGGACAGGCCAGTGCATAGCTGGGGCCCTGACTGGAGGGTTTGTGTTAACGGCTGCCTAATTGCCAGTACTTATCAAGTGTTAGGAAGTGCCATTGTTCTGATTCCTTAACTCATTTACCACCTCTAACTACCCTCGGTAGCAGGTACTACCTCAAATATCTCAATCTTTTGTTTTTGTTTTTAATATAAAAGAGAAACTAAAGCTCTGAAAGGGCAAGAAACTTAACAAAGTCACAACTGCAAACTGTTGAGGCCACCTTGGGTTGAAGAGATGAGGTTAGATTTAAAAACTTGATGTTGGATTAAAAACGGTGGTGATGGTGGGTCGAGAGCAATTATAAGACCTTCAGGCGGTTGGTTCCCTGGTCCTCTCTGGTGTTAAACACTCCCTACTCACAGGTATTTAATGAGTACGAAACAAAGCATGTTTGTACTTGCCTTGTGTGAAAAACATATCAGGAAAAGAAGTCAAAGGAGAAGCCAGGATGGACTCCATCTCTTAAATGTGTTTGCTTAGTTTTTCACTAAGGAGATTTACAAGCCCAAGAAACAGAGACTTCCTTGGGCTTACCATGCTAAGGAGCTGGACCTCCTGACAGTGTCTGTCTGGTCTGGGGACAAAGAAAAATCATAGGGCACCTACTGGAGGAAACAGGGTTCAGGTCCTCTCTGTCTTACCCAAAGGTGGAATTCTCTAAAACGATTTTTATCATCAAGGAGCAAAGCTGAGCCAGTTGAAGGAAGCTCATTTGCAAATTCGCATTAGCACAGAATCGCTTCACAGAGGAAAACCACTGGAGATACCAAAAAGTGAAGTCAGGAGAGATGTGGGCTTTAGATAAAACTCTCCTATTATTTGCTAAGCTTCCCTTGTGCTATTTCCAGAGGAAAGAACTCTAATCTCTTCTCTGGGTGTGCTGTTGTTTACCCAGAGCTACTTGCAAATATCTGTAGCCATCTTCATCTCCATGCAAAAGTTACAGGGGTAGGAGAGGGAGGGAGGATTTTATATTCCTTGTTCATTTCATGCACACACAAAAAACCTATTTCCAATCAAAATTATGGAAATCTTTAACATTTAATTTCATAATATATAGCTCACAGAGATTGAATAACAGTTGAAAACCTTTAACACTTTGCCTCTGATTTTGTACCTGGTTTTCCATTCCATTGTTTCCAGGGTCTCTTGAGATACAAAGTACAAAGGTGAGGTTGAGAGAGAGAGCCTGGCAGGGGGATTGTCTTAAACCATCCCCAACAATAGCTTTATCTTCTTCCACTGGTGGGAATTTTATCCTAACTACAATGGTGGCAGTCAAGTCACCATAGCAACACTATCCTGGCACTTTCCCCAACACTGAAAAGGCCAGAGTAAAAGAAGTTGCCTGAGTATGTGCTGTGGATACAGAGGGCCAGCCATCAGCAAGGCTCATACCTGCAGCAGATGGCTTACCTTTGATTGATTGGGCAAGGGTGTTTGGGCAGGGCACATGAGAGTCAGCAACGGCTACTCAAAATTCAAGGAGTCAATTCAAGTAATCAAGGTATACTCCTTCAGTGGTTCACTTTACTGGGAAGAATCATTTACCACTACCAACATTAGGATCTAGCCTGTGGAGTGTTTGAGGGTTTCCAGAAATTATAAGTAAGATTTTTGTATTTGAGCCCTTATTTAACTTTTCTAAGTACAGCCCCTTAGCTTCAATCATATTCTCAAAGATAATTATGATCCTGAAAGCTTATGAAACAGATCTACCATTCTACCTTTGTGAACATGGAAAGAGTATAATTAACCTAAAGATGCAGAGCCATATTTCTTTCCTTATAATATTTTGACCACCTTGCCCATTGTGAATCAAAATTTAAGTGAACAATCATTTTCTTGAAACCATAGAATTCTGCAGGTTGGCTGCCTTTGCAGGGTCCCTTACAGAAGTTAGATTCTGGGAGGCTTCTAGAGGAGTATAAAGACAGCCTACCTAGGGGAGCTAGTAATGTAATTGGGGGAATAGTATATCTGGGAGTCAGTTCAGGAATAGAACCTCAAAGAATCAGCTGGAAGTCAGGGCAAAATAGCATATTTTAAGAATTTTAGTTGAAATGTTATTTTGTGTGTGTGTGTGTGTGTGTGTGTGTGTGTGTGTGTGTGTGTGTTTTCCACCTATATGTAAGAGGCTAGAAAAGGGCATCAGATCTCCTGGAGTTGGAGATACAGGTGATTGTGAGTTGCCAGACATGGGTACTAGGAACTAAACAGCAAGCTCTCTGAATGGCTGTGCCGTCTACCCTGAACCCAAGGAATTTATCTAAATAGTTCAATATAAACTGAACTATTAAGGGAAGTCTATGAGGACTAGAAAGAACTTACATTAAATTACAAAAGTCCTTGGACTTGAACAAGTTCTGGGAAATGGAGAATCCTTCAGTGGAGGGGAAATCCAAATACTGTGTGATATAAAATGTTAATCACTATGTATGTGTGGATAAGTGGGATAGCCAAAGAATAAATAAGACTCTGATATGAATGTGCATTTAATCTATACAAAAGATGGGTATAATGCAGGAAAACATTAACCATGAATAGGTAAGCAAGCCTATGGTGTCTTTCTCCATGCACTGCCAACGTCTTCTGTCTCAGCTTCTACTTAGCCACTGAACTGTGATTGTTCCTACCAACTGAGCACCTGACTTATGAAAAGTCAATTGAGTTTATGCCAGAACTTACTGGTGATTTATTTGAGCATGTTTGTTTGAGAAAGGGCCCTATTCTGTAACTTGGGCTCCTCTTGAACGTTGATCTTTTTGCCCCAGCCTCCAGAGTGCAGGAATTATAGGCATGTGCTACCACATCTGAATTCATTTTGTGACTTTTGTGTTTATTATAATTACTAATATTATGGAAATCAAAGAAACATAAAGTATAAAAACGAGTGGTAGTTATATTGTTCTTTTAAGGATTTGATAAAGCTGAAACCTAAATAATTTATTTTTGAAAGAGGAAAAATATAAGATTTTGGAAATTGTAAAATTGTAGGATTCTGTACTCAGCATTGTAAATGACTTCACATTTTTGGCTCTGTTGTAGAAACTATTTGTATAGATGAGACCTTTACAGTACATAAGAATTTCAAGCTAGTAACCCAGTCAGGTATGGACATTCAAATGAAATACCATAGCCTTATTTTAACAATGTGGTCAATCGATGTACATTTACAAAATTTATCTTCAAAAAGAGTGTTTAAGGTATTAGCATCATTTTAAAATATGAGTTCCAATTCTGAGTGAATTTTAAAAATCAGTCTCACCAACATTCTCAAGACTATTCAATGAAAATCTCCAAGGAAGTAAATGGGTAAATGCCATGCTAATTTCTACTATGAACCTGACAGAATTTTGAATTGCCTAAGAGGTATTGTCTGTGAGTGTGTTTCTAGAGAGGCTTAGCCGAGGTGAAAAGAGCTATGCTGAATGTGGATGGGGTCTCAGCTTAAGTAAAAAGGAAGTCAATGGAGCAACAACCTTCATGTCCCTTTGTTTACTGATTGTGGATGCCATGTGACCACCTTGTAAAGGTTCAGCCACTATAGTGGCTGTCACCACCCTATCTTCCATCCCATGATAGACTATACCCTCAAACTGAGAGCACAATAAACTTCCTTTAGGTGTTTCTGTCTGGTGTTTCTTTTATAGCTATGCGAAACTTAACTAATATGATGAGTGTATACATATAAACCGACTGACTTATGATGAAGATATGTGAGATATGTGTTAATGTGTTAGGCACCCACACACATGTACAAACACAAATGCAAACACACACAATTCTTCAGGGGCTTTTTTTTTTTTTTTTTTTTTTTTTCAGGATGGAATCTTACCAACACAGCATAAAACTGGGCTGCAAACACCTTGAAAAACTTTACTGAAGGTCTTGTGAGAAAATGAGAAAGAAAAATAATTAAAATTCTAGATGCTTTGCCTCTAAATAAATATATTGAAAATATTTAATGATTGTTGTCTTAATGTGTTTCTAAATTATTAGCCTGCTTGAAATACCCACATGTCTCAGAGAAGTTCAAATGGGCAAATTGGCAAAAGAGAATGTAGGAGGTGGGTCTCTAGGGACAGTGTAAGTGGTTAAGAAGAAGAAAAAGTAGGTGGTGGTGGGAAGAATTCTCAAGGGTATAAAGAAGAAATAGCTTTATATGGCCAAGTTAAAAAAAAAACATTAACACAGATCTTAGTAGCTTGAATTCAAAAGAAGAGTCATATTTGAAGCAATCCAAAGAATTTTAAGAAATACAGATATTAGTCTGGAACATGGACTCTCTGTACTGTCTAGTTTTATGTCAACTTGACAGAAGCTTGCATCATCAGGGACTCAATTGAGGAGGGAGGCTCAACTGAGAACTTGCCTCCATAAGATCACGCTGTAGGCAAGCCTTTAGGGCAATTTCTTAATTAGTGATTGATGGAGGAGGGTCCAGTTCATTGTGGGAAGTGCCATTTCTAGGCTGAATGGTCCTGGGTTCTATAAGAAATCGGGCTGAGCAAATCATGAGGAGCAAGCCATCAGACAGCACCCCCTCCATGACCTCTGCATCAGCTCCTACCTCCAGGTTCCTACCCTGCTTGAGTTCCTGTCCTGGTTTGATGATGGGCTGTTATGTGGAACTGAGAGCAAAATAAACTATTTCCTCTCCAAGTTGCTTTGGTCACGGTGTTTCATTACAGAGATAGTAACCCTAACTAAGACACTGTCCACAAAATGTGTGACAGAATTCAAAATTATCTTAGTGTATAGAAATGGGAGGGATGGTCTAGGCAGCAATGGCTGTACAGAAGCAGAGGAAAGTGGCCATCAATCATGGAATCTTAAGTACTAGGTGACTTCTAGAACATGGTAGGCAGTGGAACTAACTTTACTGTCTCTAATCTCAATCAATATTGATTCAGAGCAATGCTTTTTTCTATGATCCACAGAAAAGCATGCACTGGGCACTGGGTACTGTGATACTATAAACATCTCTCTCCATCTCTCTTTCTCTCTCATACACACACACACACACACACACACACACACACACACACACACACACACACACACCTGAAACAATTTTCCCAACCCCTGTTTATGCCTTTTGTGACATTCTCTCATATTTTCTTTTATAGTCTAGTGCAGCCTCCTTTTGAAAAATCGTAGGTCAGAATCACCCCAATTAGTTCAAATACCTTCAAATCCATCATCTTTCATTTTGAGAACTTGTATCCTTGAAACTGAGGTGAAGGTGAAGCTTAAACATCTTATAGAAGGACACTGGATTCGCTGATGACTCCCCATTTTGTTCTTCATGAGCAGCAGCCCATGTAACAATGTCATGGGTGTCTGAACTCTCCCAGAGCCTGGAACCCAAAGCTGCTGGTACACTGCTTATCACCTTCAGGCATAGTTTCTTTAACTTTCTGTCTTTCCCTATAGACTGCAAGCTCATGAATCATTGGAACTTTGTTCTGTTTGTTTATATGTTCCTTGAGGAGTCTGCATGGTCTTTCAAAAATGCAAATACTGAAATTGCTTTCCTCCTTAAAATTTTCTGTGGTTCCATTTTCCCTTCAGGATAAAAAGCAAACTCTTTCTTAATGCCTTTCTTGGTCTGACCTGTGCTTACTCTTCTCTCACCACGCATAGCTCCAGGCTTTCTAAGCAATTCCAGGAACATTTTCTTCTTGCCTCCAAGCCATTGCTTAAGTGGCTTCCTCTAGCCTAAGCCTTTCATATTGCTTCCTCCATCCTCTTCTGTAGTTATCGCTGATGTGTCTTTCCTAGTACTGTAAGAAGCCTGCCTAGACACCTTCAAAACTAGGTCATCCACAAATATGTGCAACTTTGATGTGTCAATTAAAACTTTCAAGGTTAAAAGTAAGTTCAGATACCAACCACACATTCCCCAAAGCCTGTATCCCTACCTCTACTGTGTCACTCACCACTCTGGACTATGCTCATCTACATCATTCATGACCCTGTCCAAAAGCTTGGGTCACAGCTTATTCACCTCTAAATCTCTTGTCCATGATCTATACACATACATTAATAACACAGGCTTGTGTGAATAGATGTTCACATTTGGCTCTTTCAGCAAATGCTACCGGGGTGAGCCACCACAACTGGCCACATTTGGCTCTTAATAAGAGCGCTTGAAGAAATTAAAATATGTTAGAAATAACAGGACACCCTAAGCCAACTGTCAAGAAAATTCAGCTGTCAATCTTTATGAGAACACACTGTTGAGGTCTTAAAGCCCACAGCTGCTTTCCTATGACAGTGGTATAGCAGAGCAGTTGAGACAGATGTCATATTTCTGGTGGAACAAAAATGCTATCTGGTCCCTCAAGAAAAGGCTTGCCAACCCCTGACCTATAATTGTAATCTTTAACCACATAATGGTCTGAAAAAGCTCATGTACCCCTTTTAGAATGGTTTTATATGCCCACATTTAAATATAAGAGAACAATCAGAATGTTGACAGCAATAATCTAAGTAATAAGTGTGGTGTTTTCATATGTATTACTTCATTGAAATGTTAAATAAGAGAACCCAGTAATGAATTTCAGTCACTGTAATAATTTTATGTAGTGATAAACATAGCTGCTATTTTGAGATAAGTGCAACAATTGTAATGGGATAAGAACAGCCCAGTCCAATGATGATGAAAGTCCCACTGTGGCTTGGAATTGTCATTGATTTATGAAAACAGTGCTGAGTTTCACTTGTCAAAAGGAAGACCATAGTTATTTTCCAGCCAAATACAGAGACCCTTTAAATTTTATCTAAGGACCCCTTTAGGAATGTGCAGACTGCAAGATAAGCCCTTGGCTCTATGGGAAGAGACACAATCCATAGATCAGCAAGGGTCAACAGGACAGGACTGAGATAAAGCTCCATGCACTCATGCAGCTTACACTGTCAACCTTACAGGCTACTTTTATGCAAATTTTGCTCCCCACAAAAATGAACTATGGTGTGAAGTCCAAACCACATTAAGTCATCACATTAAAAAAAAATCTATTTGACCTTCAGCTCTCTTGGCTGCTCTTTATTTACATATTGGTCTAAACTGATTAAATGACAAATGGATGGAATGGGACAATGATAAACTTGAATGGCAGCTTGTCCTAGGTGGGCCAGAGGAGACAATGCTTTTTCATTGGCTTCCACAGCTGCTACACCAGAAGCCAATTTATATCAGCCCCCAACACCCTGACCAGGATTTCACTAGGAACCATCAGAAGGAAGAATTGAAGTTTCATGGGATGTGCTTATGGAACTCAGGGTCTTATTTCTGCAAAAATTATTTAGTTCTTTCATCTAAGCCCGAAGGCTTAAATGGCTAACAGAATTTCTAGGACTATATGCCAGTCTGCAAGGTGCTTCTGAGATCCTCAATTTAGGAAGTAAAGAAATAAAAATGAATTCTTGCTTTTATAATGCATTATTTGTTAACTTGGAGTCTCACCTGACATCCAAGTCAGCCAGGCTTCTTTTTTATTGCTAATTTTGGTCCTTTTGCCAAGAAGGTCTTATACTAGATCACCTTAACTTCCTAAATACTTTCTCCCAAAGAGGAGTATTTTTCACAGTTTTCCACTCTCTCTAAATTGATTGTATTAGTTCTTTGTGGCTGGGTATGTAGTTCAGAAACAGAGTGACTTTTTTAGCTGACAAGAAAAACAAAATAACATAAAATAAAATAATTCTCAAATGTCTTTAATACTAATATTTGAGGGCTAGAAAAACCAACACAGGGCCACATTCCTCTTAAATATTGCAGTCATTCATCTGGTTATTGCTATAAATTTTAGTCATGAGTAAAGTTCTAAGAGGAAGCTGGTGGTTCACCTATTTATAAAGACTGCTAAATCTCAGGTTTGACTCCACCTGGGGTGAGGCTGTAGTCAGAGCCTTCAAGTGAGACACATATACTGAGATTATTGAAAGCTTCGCCATACACTGAATGGATAGCCTTATTTTATATTTTGTTTTATTTTTACATTTAGTGGGCACATGCATGTGTGTGAGTACTGTGTGCATGCGCACATGAGCACGCTATCACAACAGCCTACGTGTGGAAGTCAGGGGACAACTTGACTTGTTGGAGTCATTTCCTTCTTACCATCATGTGGGTTCTGGAATCAGGGTGTGTAGCAAGCTCTTTTACTTTACCTGCTGAGCCATCTCACAGGCTCCTAACCACTGTGTGGCTAGGAAACAAAAGCAGTAAATATCTTCCAGTGGTGGCTGAACAGTGGAACAAAGGGCCAAAGGGGCTGGGCCGTGGTGGGATGAGCACATGCAGATCCACGTTGGGTCTTTCTAGCTTTTATACCTGAAGTTGGTGAGGTAGAAGATTGGCTACCATACTGGTATCTGATACTGGTGGCAAAAGATTCCTTTAGCCACCTTTCTCTAACGCTTTTTTCATTATCTCCTTAAAATCAGGTGGCTGTTACTGTAATCTTTTTTAAATGGCTCAGGGTAAAACATAAAAAGTCCTCTGTGGACCCTATTCTAAGTGCTGAGAGACATCTTTTGTCTTTTCCTTCATTGTTCACCTGCATTTCCTGGCTAAAGAAAGTCAGGCTCACAGGATTAGCCAGCTTGCTCAGGGTTGCAGCTAGTGGGTCAAGCCAATGGCTATGTATGGTCAAATCTTCCCTAGCACTGGTGTGACATGCAATACTGTGGAAGAGCCAAGGTCCCAGGAAAGGCTCCATTATCTTTAGTAACACACTCTTATAGTCCCTTCCCTGTCTCAGACTCTCCAAGCAAATTCCTTGTACCCAAATCCTTGTCCCAAGCTGGCTCAGAGGGAACTGAAAACTATGGAAGGTGTTTGAGGCTCAGGAGGAAGGGTCATGTCTAGGGTCACATGAAGATTGCAGAGTTAAGGGGGCAGCATTCTCTCCTGTCTTCTGGAGACCAATATTTTCATTTTCCACTTGCAGTGTGCATGCAAGACTACAAAACTGCTATTTCCATATTTTATCAACATATCAGACCCAGAGTTAGGAAAATATATGTTTGGGTGCAAAATTAACAGTAAATGAGAACCACCATCCTTCTGGGGATTACACAGATGATCTGCTGAGCAATGATAAAAATACTTGCATTTCCCAAAGTTGGAAGTGTTACATTTTGTTCTGTTGGTGTTGTCTAACTTATTTGTGGGAGTAAATCATGTGTTACATTCCCCCCAAGGCTTTTTAGACAAGAAAACTGGAGTTTGAGAGATCCAAGTGTTGCTCATTTAACTCCTATTAGAACTGAGATTATGATTGTTTCTATTCTAGGCACACACCAGGCTTTGCCTACCAGGTGTGTTGAGAGGCAAGATTATGTGCTACCCTCAGGGAGGAGCCTTGATCTCATCTTTGCCATAGTGTCCTTCCTCCCTCCCTTCCTCCTTTCTCTCCTCCTCCCTACTTTCCTTACTCCCTTCTTTATTCTCCCCCTTCATTCCTCCTTTCTTCTTCCCCTCTCTTCCTGCCTTACTCACTTCCTCTTTTCATTTTTTCCTTCCAGGTTTTCCTGTCACCCATTGCCACTTTGCAAGAGTTGTCCCTTTGAGGGTTTCCCGTTCTTCAACACTCAGCCTACACACTCCAGATTTGAAGCCCCTTCTACCCCCACTCTCCGCTCACATCACCACCATCACCTATGGTTGCTTTCAGAGTTACAATAACTGGTGCTTGATTAGTCCATACATTCTTTCTACCCTGGACTCTCTGATGAGCTAGGAAAATGAAAAAGGACCCAGACTTGACTAGTGAAAATGCACACCAAAATTGTGCTGGGTCCAAGAAGAAATCCATACGCTCTTGCTAAGCTTGCAGACCACACACCTTAAGGTGTGGGAAATCCTGTTGGACAATGAATCAATGATGCAGAGAGATAGATGGGCATAGACTGCTGAGAGGGTGTGGATCTAGTGCTCCCTGAATTCAGACTTGCTGCTGGACATTACAGTCATGGAAGCTGATACAATATTGCTTTAATCTTTTCAAGTTTCTGCCACTTGGAATTCAGCAAGCCCCGCCTGCAAACAAGATCTGAAGACATAAATGTCTGTTTCCCACAGCCCAGGAATAAACTGGGAGGTCAGGACAAAAAAACAACTCATCAGATCTTGACAGGACCCTTTGGCCCAGGTTCAGAAAGCCTGAGGAATAAGGTCCTGCTGATCTCTTTATGAATCCACAACATTGAGGCCTCAGAGGAGCCTCTCATCTTTAATGTATGACCAACTACCTCCCTTCTCTCAGTGTCCACCCAAAGTCAAATGGAGACCCAAATTCAGGCCAAAGACTTTGCATTGGGAATTCCTTTTGTTTACATTTTATTCTTTAAAGAAATAAATCAATAAAATTGCACAGCAGCATTGGCAATCATGAGTTTTATATGAATTTCTATTGTCCACCAAAATGAATAACCAGACTTAAGATATAGATAGAAGTTGTACTCAAACTCAGAAATTTGCCCCAAGGTGATATGGATCTGGAGGGCACAGTGCATGGTGTTTGTTATAAAGAGTTCTTCCTTCTCCCTCTGAGAAAAACCATCAAATATTTACTTCAAATACAATACTTTCAAGTCAGAAGGATGAGTTCCAAGCCTGAAATTCAGGGCAGCTTGTTGCTAACATTGCATAAAGAGTTTCCAGAGCTCAGAAGAGTGGCATCAAAAGATGTAAGGTAGAGGACAGTGTTGCCAATGACTGCTCATCAAAGATATATGTTGACCCAATTGTAAATTTGCTCCTCAAGACTTTGTACCACTTTAAACCCACATTGACTGGAGTCAGGTGAAGATCCATGCCCTGTATAACACCATATAGCATGTAACCGTGGTCTGTGGTTTGACCCGTGACTCACCTGATGAACTCCACAGAGTAGGACTGAATTGGGATACTTCCTTCATTTTCTCCAGGTTTCCAAGAGAGGGCTACTTCAGAATCAGAAACCACAAGGACATGTGGCTGCTGGGGTGCTTCGGGGGGCAGGCAGGAATCTAGGCAGGATGACAAACACAGCTAGTCTTGGCTGGAGGTCTCAGCTGATGGAGAGGTTGGATACATCAAAAACAGGTGCACATTCGACTACTGAAAATTTTATTTTGTGTGGTCTCAAAACCCATGGCCAACAAACAAACAAAAACCCACAGATGCTTTTACTATGTAGTAGCAATAGGCTCACTGAAATCTTGTCTTCCTTACTACTCTCAGAACCTTTGGCTGGCTGGTAAGCAACTCAGTTGACTTCAATGTCTCTGACATACATGTTGTGTATCCCTGTGAATCTTCTGCCCCACTCATCTCCCATCAATCGCTCATCTGTTTCCAGGTTGTAATTGGTACTTACCCCTAAGGAAGCTGAATACCTACTGTTACTGACACTTATTTTCCAACACTTCTGTATGTGTGTTTTGTGTATGTACTGAGAACCTGTGGTGTGTGCCCTTGTGTGTAAAAAGGATCCCATCACCTAGTACATTCTACTGTCTTACATGTCCAGACTTCCATACCTTCAAGTTTTATGAACACTATTATTTAGGTCTAGAGGATTTCCCTACCATTCTAAGCACTTTCTACAACACAGAATGGAGATTGATTAATGTCACTTCTCAACAGAGAGCATGGTGTGAACAGTAACCACAGTGGACCTGGCATTTTATTCCAGTATCCACTCTACATCACATGGATGAACAGTTGCTGGATTTTTTCTTCTCTCTCCCCTTCCTCACTGTCTTGATTCCTACTCAATGAGTTCTTCCTGCACCATTATGTGGTAAATCCATGAAGCCTGTGGGTACCACGTTTAAAATGATCTGTTACTATATGCCATTCAACCAATGTCTTGCCTTACCCTGATGAGTTCTGAAAGAGCAGAGGCATGCTTTCTGTGGTCACCACTGGCCTCTAAGAGCCCAAGACAGTTATTTGGCACATGCTGTTTGCTGCATGAATGCATAAGTACATGAAAGCCCTTTCCCATTGCTAATTAATTTGAGCCCAGTTTTACCTTGAGACAAAGTGGTTACATGCCGAGGAAAGCTAAGCCTCCCTTTGCCAGTCTGGCTGTAAGCAGCTATGCTCACTCGATATTCAGTGCCTGGCTTCAAATCTCCAATCACTTCCTCCTGTCAAACAAGAAATGTGCCAAAAATGAGAAGGTCTACTTGAACACTCTAGACCAGTGGTTCTAAATCTGTGGGGTTACAACCTCTCAGGGACACATATCAGATAACCTGCGTATCAGATATTTACATTACGATTCATAGCAGTATCAAAATTACAATTATTAAGTAGGAACCATCAGTTTTATATCACTAAAATATGAGGAACTGTGTTAAAGGGTTGCAGCATTAGGAAGGTTATGAACCACTGACCGGGGCAGTTTCTCTAAGGTTTATATTTTAATATCTCTGGGAATTTGCTTGGGACAGAGACTGTTTGCTCTATCTAGATTTTGATCCAGTTACAAAATTTGCAAAAAGTAAAACATCAATCACAACATATTTCTCATGTCCAGAGGCCTAAACTTCATCAGGAGCTACACAGAGCCCCAGAGCTGGAGCTTGTTCACACCTCAGATGTTGCTCTCAGGATGCTGCAACTCGGGGAGGTATTTTTCAGGAATACCTCTGGGTCTTTCTTTCCATTTTCAAATTGCAACATTGAGGGGCCAGCCACACAGCCAACCTGAATCTTGATTTTTACCCACAGAATAATGGGTGAGAATTTTGGTTCTCAAATTTTAAAGCAATGGAATCACCAATACAACTTTCTAAAGGTAAATTATGGGCTTGATTCCCAGAGTGTCTGTTTCAGGAGTCAGGCATGAGGAATGGCCTGAGAATCTGTTACATTTCTGTGACAAGTTCCCAGGTGATGCTGATAGTGATGCTGATGTTGGCTGCCTCCTCTTCCCTGAGAACTGCTAGAACTAATGATGGATGCACGTGTGAGCTTCCTGGAAGAGTCACACTGAGTGGAAAGTGTTAGCTGAAGATTTGCTCCTTCAGCTTCAGGGAAAGAGACTTTTCCCCAGCAACAGTGCTAATTTGGAGGTGCAGGTGCCCTTATCAGAGAGAAGCCATGTATAGTGCTGTGGACAAGGTGTCACTTGGAGCCAACCTGTTCTGGCATTGAACGCTGTTGATTCTTCAATCCTTTCGTATCTGTGCCTACCATTCACATCAAACCTCCTGAGTCTCAGCTTCTTTAATAACAGGCACACAGCTGCCTTGTATGGTCATAGCACTGGGTTCGTGTGGGACACACTGTAGTTGGGAGGGAGGTCATGCTCTAGAAACAGGTTGTGTTACCCACTGTTCAGCATCTGGAATGACTCCCCTCTCCTTGCTTAGGTTCATCATTCAATTTGGAGTCCCAACTCTTTCCTTCACACCTTTTCGAACCACTGGAACCTGATGACCACACCCACTGAACATTTTGCCACTAATTTGGCCCTCCTATACACATAGATACACAAAAACTTGAACATTTCTAATACGAAGCAACAAAATCCAAAGGTTTTGCTAACACTAATATGGCATCAAAAGTAAAAACACTGTAAGTTTGACTTCATGTGACAAGTCAGACAAAACCACTTGTAAACTAAGAAAATTCCATGAAAATATCTTCAAACTATGTGATAAAGTACAGATGAAAAATAAGTTTGGTTCATGTTTATGGTTAGGTCCTATCCCATTCTCTCAATCTAGCTCTCTCTCTCTACCACCACCCCCACTCACATACCAAGTCCCCCTCCCCCCTGAAAAAAATTTAAATCTGAAACTCTGATTTGAATCATTTGAATAACAATCAACTTGCACCTCAAACTGTTACTGTTTCTCAAACAAGGTTCTAAACCATTGAACTATTTGAGAGCCGGTATCACATCTTTTTATTCACAACATCATTAGATTCTTATACATTCACTGTCACTTAAGAAAAGTTAGGAGGTTAAAAATGCTTCAAAAGCATTCAAGTTAAAGCATCAATTGTTAATCCCTGACTATGCATACCTAACCAACTCTCAATTAATCCTCCTCATAAATAAATAAAATCACTTACTCCCCTCATCTTTATTTCCAATCCAGAAATTCTAGATACTTAGATATTCATTCCTCTCTCCCCACCACCCAGTTATCAGTGTAGCTGATGACACCCTCTTCATTCCACTAGAATCTGTCTATGTTATTTTATCCAAATATCCATTTAAGTGTAAGCCCTCATAATGAAGACAACAGGCTGGCTCTGACCACAAGTACTGACCATACTCCAGTTTGGACCCCACCCACACTGCTATGCTACAGTTAACTTCCTAAGTCTCAAATTGGATCCTATCACTTTACACTTTCAAATTCCCTTAGAACAGCATATGTGTGTCCCCCTTGTTCATCCTTCTAATGTTATCCATGCCATTGCCCCTTTTTGCATTATTCATTCCAGTCAGACCTAAGAACTTGGCAGGGATCACACTTATGCTGTTCAATTCCTTGCCTCTGGGCCTTTGAACCTGCTACTCCTCTCCATGAAATGTCCTTCTCCCTACTCTTGCCTGGCTCACCCTGTCCATCCTTCATGACTCAACTGAGACATTACCTCATTTCTCTACCCCGTCCCCCAGTCTGGTTAGATGCCCCTCCTCTATGCTTCCTTGGTGTCCTTGGTGGGCCTCAATCTTAACACTACTCACCTTGTGTTGTAATTGCCTGATATTTGTCACCTTCTCCCCACCAAATTGAGGATGGGATGCAACTTTCTATTCTGCTGATATCACAGAGCTTAGCATAGTTATTACCAGACACTTACAGTGCTTATGTGGGGTTTTTTGATGAATGAATAAGTGAACTAGAGTGAAATGAAAAAAAAAAAAAATCAAGAGCCAAGATGCCCCAAAGGAGCAGATTACCTCATCAAGAAAAGAGTTTCAACTACTGACCTCTTCATCTTAATCAATAGTATTTCTATGGATTGAATCCACACTCCTCAAGTTCATGTTCATCATTTAATATAGACCTAAATCTTCAGTACCACAGTACTATAGCCAAGTCCTGGGTGATTAGATAATGAGGAAAGAGCCCTTAGGAATGGATTAATTCCATTACTTAATGTGAGAGTAGGCTAGTTATTGTAGGAATAGTCTATATATTGAAGGAACTGGCTCTTGAGAGTGGGAGCAGGAGGCTCAGAAATTCAAGGTCATTCCTGACTGCATAAGTAGTTTGCTTGAGGCTAACCTAGGCTATAGCTACCCTGTCTCAAAAAATATAAAAAAAGAAGATAACTAATAAATAAATATGTTAAAGTATAAGTAAAAGTGAGCTGGGCCCTCTCACTCTTGCATGTTCTCGGGCTCCTTCACCTTCCAAAATGGGATGACGCAGCTACAGGCGCTCACCAGATATTGAACAGTATGACTGTGGTACTCTTGGATATTCAGCACTCAGAAACACAAGTCAAGTAAATTTCCCATGATGTTCTGTTGTAGCAGCACAAAACTAGTTAAGACAGCACTCCTGCTCCAAGCTCTGCATTCAGCAACTCTGAAGACAGTATTGACTGAGTGTCCTTTGCCCACCACCATGCATGTCCTCAGTCCTGCCCCCTTCTTCCATTTCTGTCTCAGTGTCCCTTGGCTCCATGTCTGGGCCACTGCTGTAGCAATTCAGAAGATGTCTGCTTCTAGTCTTCCCCTTTGCTCTTTTATTTTCTCTATCCTACAAATACCTTCACAAAGGATTTCTGCTGAACAGGACACCTGTCTATAGTGCCCCTCCTGCCCTGCTTCCTAGAATCCTAACTCTACCTCCTATCCTAAGGATTAGGTCAAGTTGAAAGGTTCAGATCTAAAGGGAGTATGTGGGTCCAAAACCTCTGTTTTACCCTTCTCCCAACTGATACTCCAGGTTTCTCCCACTGAGCAGAAATACTTTCAAACCAAATGAATGCTCTACAGGCTTTTGCTGCAGGCTCCCTTTTCTCCTGGAAGTTATCATAATACAGGAAAATAGAGGGAAACTATGTGATTTCATAGATTAGTATTGATTTTGCCAGATTTGATACTAAATTTAACTATTGTTAATTACCATTTGTGGATGTTTTATTTGTCCTATATGTTTGCTTTGATGATATACCCTTATTTAATTCAGTTTTCTCAGAATATAAACTTAGTAAGCGACAAAATAAGGATCCAAGCTATGACTTCAAAACCTGAATTCTAAATGAATCCCATCTTTACTGAAAAGTATTGTGATGTTTAAATCAATAATTAACACAAACAATGAAGTCTACATTATCATGTGACTATGAGCATGAAAGCTCATAGTCAAAATGTGAGTGTATCAGAAATAAAAACCAAGAAAAATTGTATTTGTAGAAGTTGCATATATGCATTAGTAAGCACTCAAACTGCGTATTAGATATAGGAGACTAATGATGGGAGATGTCATTCTGTATATATGTTTGTCTTATTGGTTAATGAATAAAGCCCTGTTGGCCGGTAGGAAAGCAAAATAGGCAGGGTGGGAGACAAGGAGGATTCTGGGAAATGGAATAGGGTAGCGATGTGATCTCCAGAAGAGAGGCTGTGAGTCTGGCATTCTCGGAAAGATAAGACCATGTAGAAATATATATTAGTGATTATGGGTTAATATTTAAGACAGAACTAGCCAACAAGAAGCTCTAGACATTGGCCAACAGCTTTATAACTAATAGAGTCTCTGTGTGTTACTTTGGGACTGAAGTGGCTCTGGGACCAGGCTGGCGGGAAAGTGCCCATAACAGACTAGTGCTACCCTCAGATGGGGAGAGACTGAGGCCAACTGTTTCCAGCCCATCATTTCTCATGCTGAGATGCCAGCCAGATGGCCTAACAGTTAGAGGGTCAAGAGTACTGAGAAGCTGGGGCCATGAAGAAAGAACTAGATTGAGTGATTTACTGTCATTCTTCTGCTGACACTTCTCCTAGCAAAGCGAATTTCTCAGAATATTGTAACTTGTAAAACAATCTGTGGAATAATTAGTAAGATATCAGACAATTCCACAAATCTTTACATGTCTGTCCTTGGATGTTCTGTAATTGCCACTTCTGCCTTTCATGAAACTGGAAAAAAATGTTGAATATGTTCTTCTCTAAATAAAGAGGTTTTGCTGTCTTCTGTTGCTTTGTCAAAGTCTAAAAACAAGCCAAGATGTTTCTCTCTTGTGCATTTCATTTCTTTTGAAGATGCTTTCTGCGAGAAGCCAGAGTGAACCCAGCAACCTCCCCAACTCTCTCCCAACTCTCTCTGTACTTCTTTCTTGTTTGTTTTTTGGAAAAGTTGGGTGCTGAAAGATAACCCTGATTTTTATTTGCCTACTCTTCCTGAAATGCAAACTCACTTCCTAAAGTTGCATCCTTTGTCTCTACAATACCAAGAACATTTGTCGATGAACTATGTTCACTGACTCACATTTGTGGGAGATTTTAAAAGGCAACTCATTTATTTCACTGAGCTCAGAGAGAAAGTTCAGGTAACTAAACAAAGATATCTCTTCCCCAAGACTCTTGCCCTCTTTGCAGATTGCCATGGCATCACACTTGCATCTCATGACTGGTTTAGCCAAGTGGTTTTATGTTGTGTTTTGGAAATTATAAGATCTTAGCACACCGTTGGAACCATACAATAGCTTTGAGAGGTCAGTGCTATCATTCCCACTTTATAGATGCTGAAACTGGATTAATCACCATGAAGCTATCTCAGGCAAAAGTGAGTCTAACTCCCATTACAAAACATTCCATGACTTGGTCTTTCCAAACTCCTCTTTGCTAAACATAGCACATTAATATCTATGGTTAGTCTCTGGTTGTCCGAAGTTCATTTGCCTTTCTGTATCTACTGCTGTAGTGATCCCTTTGTTCACAATTTGATCTTATGACTCTGTTTCTTCATGTTCACTCACTCCTGATTCATAATAGAATCCCTGCACTTCAGCTGGACCATGGCAAGAAATGTCCCACCTCCCTTCCTCTGGCACAGTCACATGAATTAAATCAGTCCAATAACACAGAGAAGAAAATGAAGAAGCTGATTTCTGAACTATCCCTCAGAAGGAAGGAGTGTGTGGTCCCTTCCTTCTTTTCCTCATTCATTGGCTCTAATGTAGCTGTGGCAGTTAGTCACTTTGGACCATGGGAATGAGAGAACAAAGAGTTGGCAGAACAGTGGGGTGGGAGGCAGGAGAGAGAGCACTCATCAATACCACCTGCACAGTCTTGATTCCCAAGGGATCCAATGCCCCACACACACAGAGAGAGACACAGAGAGAGAGACAGAGAGAGAGAGAGAGAGAGAGAGAGAGAGAGAGAGCGAGCGAGCACATGTATAAAAACAATCTTTAAAAAAGAAATGATCAATGGGATGGAAGAGAGCCCAGGCCTAAAACTTCCCCTTGTGTGGAATCTCTCCTGAGTGCTATGTGAGTTTACCACTTTGGTGTTTGCCCACTAAAATACTCAGGCATTTTCCCCATATACCCTCTATGGACCAATGTAGCTCCAGTCAGGAAGCTAATTTACCCCTGTTCTGCCAAAGAGATTCTGATGAGCTCAGTGACCTTGCTGAAGGTCACCACTGCTCAGCTGACAAGAGTGGGAACTAGAAACAAATCCTCCAATTCCTAAGTTTTCTCTCTCCAACTTTAGATATGACCTGAACAGAATCCATGTTGTGGACCAGGCATATCAGTAGAGTCTGAAGGTAAAGCCCAAGCCTCCAGGTAAAGCAACAAAAACTACTAAGATAGCAGAAGAAACCAGAACTTCCTATTTCTGTTTTATCTCCTCTTTGAAGACTCTGTGGGATTTTATAATGTACATAATATATTAGTACAGCCCTACATGTATAATTTATAAATACATAAATATACATATGGTGTGTGCGCAAACACTTAACTGAGGATACACAATCAGAATGTGAAAAAAAAAAAATCATTAGCCTAACCATTACTTTCTGCTTCCAAGTCTCAAAAATATTTGTTACTTGTTTTTATTATTTTGTTTTCCTGAGTGGAGCTGCAAGTCCTCTTTCTAAGACAATGGATTAAAGTGGGTGCAAAAGGCTAACCAAATCAGAAGTTTCTAGAAGGAAGATTATCAAACAACCCCTAAGAATTCCACATTACCTTTGGCCTGTTGTTTTATTTTCCCCTTTCAATGTATCATTTAAATCAGCCTAACCATTTGTCAACCTAGTTCTCTACTTGGCATTCAATCTGGAAAATCAAGTCAATTTAATTTTGGTGATGGGGCTTATGTTAGTATTAGTACACCCTGGGAATAAGAGAGGTTCAGGGTTGTGGGGGCAGGGCTTCCCCCAGTATACTGTTAATGAATTTAAATATTTTCTCTTTTTCAATTAGTTTCCCATAATCTTAGAACAGAGTTCAAATGACTTCAATCCTTTAGCATTTCTTTGCCATCTGAGATAACACACCAGGCACAAAGACTCTAATTCTCCTTCCTAAATGATTAAAACCTCACTTGCTAACCCTAGGATTAATTAGCTAAAATAGCCCTTATATAGGATGAGGTGATGCAGGACATTCAACATTTTGGTAAAAAGGACTCCCTTACCCTGATCCTGGGCTCAGGTGAAGGTTCAATGTCCCAAAGATATGCAAAAATTGCCTGATGATCAATCAGGAGGTTCCCAAAGAGAGAGAAAGAAGGGAAAACAGAAGAGAACTAAGGAGGAAGAGAAAATTTGTAGGGCTAAGTGCAATGCATAGAGCTCTTGCCTCTATCCCTGGGTATGGCAGAGGCAAGTGCACTCCTTTCTCTGCAATGTGAATTGTATTAACCACTTCCTAGGTCTTACTCTGTGCAGGAGTGCTGAAAGGTACTATAACCATTGCCTCGTTTAATTCTCACCACATCTATATGCTACAGGTTGATATACTAAAGTACAGAGGTCCTAAATTTCCTCTGCTTGGGCACACATAACTTCTCAGATACATTTTGTATTAACTTCTCAGATACATTTTGTATCATCTCTGGACCAAAAAGAATATAACAGTTCCATTTACTAAGTAGTTTTATCCAAATCCCTTCTAAATATTAATTCACAGAGTTGTTGCTGTTTTCATTGAAAGATTATGATTATTATGTGTGTGTTTGTGTGTGCATGCTGTGGTACATGTATGAACATGTATGAATGGCAGAACATAGTTTTGTGAAGTCAGTTATTTTTTTGCATGTTTTGGGAAACAAACTCAGGTCATCAACTTTTTTTTTTTTTTTTTATCAATCAAGCCTTCATGCCAGCCCCAAAGTTTTAAAATATTACATAATGCCCTTATAAGTTTTGCTGAAGGCCCCTAAGGTATACAGTTTGGGAACCATAGCTACTATCTCTGGCCTCAGAGAGCTTTAGAATCCTTATTTTGTTTGTGGGAGACTGAGACTCAGAAAGATTGGCCAGTTGGTTTGTTGCAGCCCAGGAACCTGAACCCATGGAGAGCCATTCTGCAAGCCTTCCCAGTCTTGGCTCATTGCATTTATGCATAGTCATTAATTTCACTGTAGTACTGTATATTGGACAAGTGTTCTCACCTACACCCAGCCATATGTGCACACACATGCCCATCCCTAAGGTCCAAGCCATTTCCTCTCATTGGGATGGTATTCCTTTGAATTCAGTTTTCTAGAAAGTCCTGTCTCTATTTTCAGCCCCAAGGTTTATCTGTTGACTATTTGTGTCAAAATTTATCTTTCCATTTCAAATCCTGTCTATTACATGCCAGGTTAATGGCATCTGGTCTTATGCTGTTCTCAAATTGCTCTATCTGGATAAATATGTTTTGTTTCTTTTGGTTTTGAATGCTCGGCCCCTCCCATAAAAGTCAAATAGTCTATCATTAAGATATTACCTCAGCCAATTTTTTCCTTTTACCTTTACCATTTTTTTCTTTCTTCTTTCCTTTTGAGACATAGCCTTAATAAGTAACTTATGGTATATCCTTGAACTCACTCAATAGCCCAGCAGGCCTTAAACTGACATTCTCCTGCCTTAGTATCCTGTGTAACTGGGATTACATGCTAACAGGACAGGCTGAATTTTTCTAAGACTGAATGCTGTTCCCAAATGGGGACTGCATGTTATCTTGCAATGGACACGCAGGAACCACTACAGCAGTTGTTACATCAGCAAGATGTTGGAATACTAGAAATTGACAGGACCCCCCAATGCCTGGATGTAAGTAACAGGGGTGTATAGTCAGCATCAGAGCATTGGGCATGATGTTTAACACCTTTATGAGGTTTTATGACAGTTCAGTTTGCTCTCACTGTAGTTTGATCATTGCATTCCTTCCATGGGACAAAGCCGAAGCTTAGACAAAGTCACTTGGGTATACATTTTACCTGCAAATGGGAGGGGCAGGTCCAGAAGTTCCATGTCTTACCTTGTGGTCTTCTACTTTACACCTGTCTTTAGTTGGTCTCACTGAACCACAAGCACATCACAGGTCGGCTGCACTGAGCAGACTCTTGGTTTCAAAGCTCCATGTGGTCAGTACCTTGACTGTGAGCTTCAAGGCTCACAGTTCTTACAGGTGGAGATGCTGCTACAGAAAATGCCCACTCTTTGGCTGGGCCAATGGGTTGATAAAAAGATCCAGATGATTTCCTACACGAAGCTAACTCAAATGAGTGCTGTCCTCAAATAGGGACTACATGTTACCTTGCAGTGGGCCTACAGAAGCCACAAGACTAGTTGTTACATCAACAAGATTCTGCAATACTAGAAATTGACAGGACACCCTAATGCCTGGTCCTAACCTTTCAGTCTGGGACTGAGGGCTTCAGATGCTAACAAGTTTAATGTTGAAGGCTGACAGGAAGTTGCAGGCAAGGTGAAATACACAGCTAATCCTTACAGGCTATGAGAGAGTTAGTAAAGATGAACCAGGTCTGTGGCTTAGACTGCCACCCAAGGTGTACAGCAATGCTGGCTCTTCCTAATATATGATTTGGGGGAGTTACTTCATCTTTCTGTTTCAGCATTCCTGTCAGTAGAATGAGGTCATGGAAGAGTTGTGAAGATTAAACAGAAAAACAAACATAAAGCAGGAGGGACGGTGCTCAGCAATGACAGACACTTAATAAGTAATAGTGGCTTATCGAAGATGACAAATAGGTTCCGGGCTGTGCTGTACTCAGCAGGCACTTATTAAATAGGAGTGACAGACAGTGCCGCCACCACCTTCATGACAGTGTTGTTTTGTAGGAGCCGGTGTCATGCTTCATGGAGCTATTCCAAAGCTCCAATCTACAGATGAAGGGATAGAAAAGAACCAGAAGAAGGCAAAAGCAAAACGTTCACCCCAAGAGACCTTGACAGCAAACAAGAGGAGCCTGATATGGTGCTGGGCTGGGAAAATAAAATAAACAACAGATCACATGAATATACATTTCAAATTACATTTTTTTTTCTGCATCACGTCTCCAGCTGGTTGGGAACACACCGACATGTTACATTTATTTATAAAGTTTTATTGAGATTACAAAAGTGTCAGCCTTGAATTTTCTGAAGAAAATAATAGTGGAGACAGGAGGCTTTCTGGTGGCTGATTTCACTTAGGGAAGAATGTGTCTGAGATGGACCCTTTCATCAAATGCCTGCCTTTCTGGAGAAAGAGATGGCATGTCACTGAAGCAGGAAACACTTAAGACTGCTAACACAAACCTTTGCTATTATTATATACCCGGAAGTACACGTAGCAAGCCAGAAAACTATTTGCATTTCCCTTAGGTTCCAAACACCCTGGCACCTACATGGAAATACTCACAGTGATTAGGGTATCCTGGCCAACAGGAACATTATGTGACCGCTCTTGGAGGAACTTATCTGAACCAACCTCAGAGAAGAATACCTTGAAAAGAAGGAGAGACCCTGGTGAGAATGGAGGCAACATTTCCCTAAGATCGAAAGCTCACAAACAGAAAGGCTATGGGCGTTGAGGTTTGTCATCTTGCTCTGTAAGTACTAGGTTCTTGAGAATAAAGGGGTAGTTCCTGGTAGGGCCATAAGCCCTCACAAGCTTGGAGAAAGACCCCGATAGTGAGGAAGGATGGGTAGAGTTGGACTCAGCTTGTTCCCTTCCCCCCAAATATAACCTTCTTGGGCACTCATTTCCCATGTTTGTAGGTGAGTTCCTGTGTTTGTTCATTTTATGTTAACTTGACACATGGTACAGTTATTTTGAAAAGGTGAACTTCAACCGGGAAAATGCCCCCTATAAGATTAACCCTAGGCAAGCCTGTGGTGCGTTTTCTCGTGTGATGATGTGGGTGGGCCCTGTTCACTCTGGGTGGTGGTTGTGGGTGCTGGAAGAAAGCAGTTTGAGCAGCCAGTAAGCAACACTCTTCCATGGTCCCTATTTCAGTTCCCATCTCCAGGTCCCTGCTTCTGGGGTCCCTGCCCTGGCTTCCTTCAATGATGGAGGGTGACTTGAAAATTACAAGATAAAATAAACCCTTTCCTCCCCAAGCTGCTTTTGGTCATGGTGTTTTATTGCTAAGACAGTCTCAAAATAGATTTCTACTTTAAGGAGACAAGAGGTCATGGACAGTGAACAACAGCCTCTGTTCTTCAGTGAAACCAATACATTAGGGAATGGTGGGTTCAAGTGAAATAAGCAGCTTTCTCTCCATTCCAGATGAAATGGTCAACGCTGGGGGTGGAGCTTTGGAGGCTGGGTATGGCCAACTCTCTCTGTCACAAAAATTTCAGAAGTCAGAAATGACCTGACTTCTAGATGACCTCAGCTCTAAAATTACTCTTCCAAGAAAAGATTTTTTTGGTGGACTGTAGTAGTTCAACCTAGTTTGTAGTCTTTGGTGGGAAAGATGCAGTCACTAACTATTCTCCTGCTTTACCTGTACATCTCCTTAACTGAGAGCCTCACAATGACCCCCTCTGGCTCCCTCTACTTCTGCATTATTATCTGAATTTGATGGCATGTGATTGGTAGCAGAAAAGACATATTCTTCTTGCTTTCCTTTGCTACATAGCAAGAAGACAGGAAAGATCCCCATGTATTGATGGTGCTACCAATCACAAAAGGAGAATGACAGTTATTAATACAAGAGAATTTATGTAAGGGGTCACAAACAGGTTGAGTGCTTAAATACATCAAGCTCTGAGTTGCTTTGAAACCTGGAACAATATGAGTGCTGATATGACACCAAAACATAAAAAATAAAATTTCATACCTGAGTGCATGTGATGAGTGAAAATCTAGATGCATGAAAATTATATAAAATTGTCTCCTGCTATGTATGTATAAGGTACATATGAACCATTATTAGATTTGGGGTTTAGCCTTGAATCCTAGACCCAAGAAATCTAATTATTTGTTAAGCAGATACTCTAAAATTTGAAGGGAAAATAATTCCCAATCCAAAATATTCCTGATCCCGAGCAGATAAGGGATACTCATCCTGTTCAGGAGATACAAACATAGTGAGAGTGGACAGTCAAACACATGTGCGCGCACGCGCGCGCGCGCGCACAAACACACACACACACACACACACACACACACACACACACACACTGCAGAATCCACCATGCCCCTGTACTCACTGTATACCCAGTGATGGCTCTACCAGTATGCTTCGGTGTTTTCCACTGGATGTTGAAAGCTGTGCAGTTCAAGGCTCCCAGCTTGATCTCAAGAGGAGGCCCCAACTTTCCTGCCCCAGACAAAAGAGATTGTATTAGAAGCTCCATGTAGCTCATCTTCAGTATTATTTATACAAGACGTGAGTGTGTACTTGTAGATGAAGATCAGAGTTGAGGACAACGCAGCACCTTCTGATACATCACATCTGTCTTAGACAATCTCACTAGAATTGGGTTCCCAACCTGCTGCTGATAAAGTGGCCTGATACCTTTGATCCATTCTGTAACTTGTGGCCATCAGAGACCTGCAAAGTGAAATTTACAGTTCACAATAGGATGAGGCAAACTCAATGGCTTTTCCATGAGAATTTAAAAAGATGATCAGTTTTTAATCTTATAACATACATGTTGTGTCTGTGGTTACATATATACATACATCTGCTTATATAGATGATATAGTCTTATGGATTGTTTTGAAAATATGTATGGTCTATAATGGTTAGTTTTAATTATCATCTTGACACAATCTAGAATCAACAGATTGTCAATGAAGGATTGTCTAGACCAGGTTGACTTGCAGATATGTTTGTCACTAATTATCTTGAGGATGTTAATTGAAGTAGAAAATCGATTCTCTATGGGTAGCACCACTCCCTGAGTTTGGATACTGAACTGTGTAGAGTAGAGAAAAGGGGGACCAGAGAGATGGCTAAAGAGTTAGGAGACCTTGTGGCTGTTCTGAGAAAAGACCTGGACACAGTTATTGGTACAGCTCACAACTGCCTGTAACTCCAGTTACTGGGGATCCAACACCCTCTTCTGGCCTTAAGGAATACCACATGCATGTGGTGCACATATATTCATGCAGGCAAATTCTCATACACAGATAGATGATAGATGGATGGATGGATGGATGGATTGATGGATGGATGGATGGATGGATAGGTAGATGTTGAGGAGTGAGAGGTAACTGTGCTCAAGCATGTATGAATTCAAAGCCTTCTGCCTTTTGACTATGAATGCAACACAACTACCCTATGCCCTGACTTACCTGCAATAATGGATTGTAACCTGGAACTATGATCGAAAATAAACCCTTTCTCTTCTAAGTTGTGTTTGTCAGGGTGTTTTATCACAGCGAAAAGAAAGAAACTAGGGTGTTATTTTTCTTAAGTCATTTTATGACCTTAAATGATATACTTCTAAAACAACATCTGAAAGTTGTCAAAATTTGGAACACACACATGCACACAATTTTACTATTCAGAAATTAATCTGGTTAGCATTTTAGATCTTCTGTTGGTCACATGCAATTGAAAAAATTATTCTCTATGTGTGTGATACATATAATTTTAGTTATATATCATTTTGTTTATAAGTTAGTGATTATGTGTGTGTACACATTCATAATTTCACATTATATTTTACTTAATTTACTGTCATTAAATCATTATTTTAATGGCTGTAAATACTCCCACATACTCATTTCATAATAAGCAATATTTTCATTTCAGTTTCATTAGGTACTTTATTTCCCATAATTTACCATTTTAAATAACATTCCATGAGGGCAGAAACTAGTTCTTTCCTGCTCAGCATACAGAGTAGGAAATAATCAGAGCTCAGCAAATGCCTCTCAAGTGAATGAATATTCTAAAATTTGATTCTCCTTGCTGACTATGGTGGTGCATGCCTTTAATCCCAGCACTCAGGAGGGAGAGACAAACAAATCTCTGTGAATTTGAGGCCAGCCTGGTCTACATAACCAGCTCCAGACAAATCAAGGATATATAGGGAGACCCCCATCTTGATTTTTCTTTTTAATTTTTATTTTCCTAGTATATCCAGATGTTTTCCTTTTAACTATTGCTTAGATTTCTGTGACTTATAGAAATTTACAGAATTTCTGCAATTTACAGAAACCCAATGTGTCTATCTAAATTGGCCAATTTCTAATTTCTAAGGCTGTTTATCAATGTTCTTATCTCCCCCTCACAACTAAGACGTTTTTATTATTTGAGTTATATTATTGGTATGGTTTTGTAAAGCTGAGAAAATTGCTTAGTTAACCTTGTGTATAATATTTTTAATTCAATATTACATACATGCTTTTGAAATGTCTTTAGGCATTTCTCACCTTGTCATTCTCATTTTTTCTTGAGCAATTAAATAATTAACTGCTTCAACAATGTTTCCAATGACAGAACTCAAGGTTTTCAGATGGACTAATTAATAGAATCTTGATTCATTTAGCAGGAACTAGGAGGCCAGGAGGCAGCCCCCATTTTCTCATAGGTACTTCAAGAACTTAATCGCCAACGATCTTTCTGCCTATACATAATTGATGGGTCATTCCTCTCGATATTGCTGGCAATCTATGAAAAACTTTGAGACTTCTTTTACCACTTTGGCAATTCTGGGGATCAAACCCAGGGTCTTGAATATGCAAGGGAAGCACAAGACCACTGAGTGACAGCCCAAGTTCTAAAATCTGAGTGATGTGTTGGGCATGATGGTGCATGACTTTAATTCCAGCACTAGGGAGATAGAAGCAGGCAAATCTGTGAGTTCAACGATAGAAGAGACAACAGAATATGTTCTAAGCCAGTGAGGCCCTGTCTCAAACAATAAAACAAAACAAAAAACACTTTTGTAAAATTAATTTTTAAAATTATTTTATGGTTTTATGGTTTTCATTGCATATTTAAATTTTTCTCATTGTTTCATAAGAACTAAATAATTGGCCATTAAATCAACCATATATTTAATAATTTTATAATTGGGTCTGACTGAACTTGCCACTACAGGCTAAATTCACTACTGAGTTAAAAGATCTATGCTTAGACAACATCAATGGTAGCTGGAAATAGGGACAAAAATAGTGGAAATGGTTTAACAGTCCTTCAGGAAACATTAAGATAACCAACAGCATAGTTGCATCTGTAGTAATAGGAGTAAGCTTTCTCCCTAAGCACTGGGAAAAGTTAAAATTGATGGAGGCTGGGTACTTGCTTAGTTCAGGAAAAGGGGAGTCATCATATTCTTTGTATGTCTGTAATGGTTCGGTCCAGAAATTAGAAAACACCCTAAAATCCTTCAGAAAAAAATTAGATAGTTATAGATGTTGGTAGAAGGCCAGAGAATTCTAGTATGGTAGTTTAGATTGACTTGGATAGATAGATAGATAGATAGATAGATAGATAGATAGATAGATAGATAGATATAGAGAGATAGTAGAGAGAAATAGAAAAGGAAGGAATAAAGCTGGAATTCTACTCCACAGCAGAGATTCAGAACTAAGAAGTCCTTACTCTTTCACTGCCAGTACTGGTATCATAGCTACTTCTAGATATCCAAGAGATCAATGGATTCTAGAATGATGAGTTTTCATATTCCAATGGCCTGGCCTGGCTGCAAAGCAGCAGCAGGAATGTGGCCTCTGACCCTTTCTTGCTCTCTATATCTCCCAATAACATGTTTTATTGGTAGAAACAAGTTTATACCCAGAATGCTGGCTGCAGGGGTGTGTGTGTGTGTGTGTGTGTGTGTGTGTGTGTGTGCTTTTGTTTGCTTGCTTCCAAGCCTTTGCATTACCATAACAGCTCCTATACAGAAAGTGAAATGGATAGGGAAAATGTCAACCTACAGCACCCATCTTGGTATCATAAAAACATAAATTTCAGCAATCTGTCCTTTTCACTGTCATATTCTCTGGATAGAATTTATATCAAATCTTGCTGGGCATTGGTATGACTCATATTTCATTGTCCTTTTCACTCATTTCGTTCTTTCAACACATCTAACAAATATAAATTGTACTTCTTAAACATACGAGGGACTGGGCCAGCCAGTGAGGTCACAGAAAGGATAAAAAGATTTGTGAGGCCACAAACAAGTTAACAAAACACCGCAATTGGGTTTAGGGACCATTCCCTTGGGGAATATGTATTAGTTTTGCTGCATACAGCAAACACATCCCTGGTTCTGCCTGGTATGTAAGAATGAGGCAGGCAAAATATGAGTGAAGAGAAGAAGCAACATCTAGTTTTTCCTACAGTTGAGGGAAGAGTGTCTCCATTACATGTCCACCAATCTGGGATCAATAGCTGAGTATACACGGGTGAAGGGGCAGAAATGAATCAGGATGGCTGCATGGATTCTACCTGGGACCACTGAGAAAACACAATGTATGCCTCCCAATGAGCTAAAAACATATAAAGGACTTTTTGGTGCATGACAGGTAGCCATGTCAGACATCTGGACCAAATACCAAAAATATTCCAGATGAGCCTGTGATACCTGGGAAATTGAATTATGGAATGTACTTGGATTTCACAATCATATTTATTTGGGGGAGAGGAAATGTCTAAGCTTAAAGGAGGCTAAAAACATAAATCAAAAGAAAACTAGTTGATTCTAAATCATAAAACTTTCATGATGCATTTCAAAAATTACAAAAGGAAAATTCACACCAGCAGAATGAGGGGTAAGTAATTGCTGCTAAATGGCAGGCCATGGGATATCTTTATTATGAAACACATAAATATTGATGAAATAACATACTGAAACCTTAATAAATAAGATATGAAGAGAAAACTCAAATAAGAAGTAAAGCCACTAAACATGGAAAGATTCAAGTTTGTGAGTTATGAAAGAAACATTAAAAGCTGAAATGTGTCTTTGCCTACTAAATTAAGTGGAAGTGTTTAAGTGAGAGTAAAGAATTTTGAGGAGTACATGAATGTACTGCCTTCCAATGATCAGGTGTGGCAGTGTAAATGAGTTTGTGGGCATGTAGGAAGACCACTTAGCAATATCAGTGGTGTCCACAGTCATGACTCTGTTCTATCTTTTGACTTCTAGAAGTGTGATGAGGCTGTCTGAAGGGAGAACCTTAAAGAAGAGAAGGCTGTACTAGCAAGAGGCTTTACATACATCTCTTTGAGTATAGAGACACCATAAGGATCCAAAATGCTGAAACAGGACAAGAGCCAGGTCAATTACACTACATCTCCCAGGTGGACTGTGGACAAATACTCACATTGGATCACGGTCAACACAAGTGCCAACTTGAACTGGATTCTCAAGCAGAAAAAAGACAGTAAATCCAGACTAAATCTGTGGCTTCCTTGATAGAATTATGCTTTCACTAAATAAGATTTGACAAAAAATGCAACAGCTATGGAGAAGCTAGCATGAGGGGGAATGGAGTCAAGGTATGAAGGAATTTTCTCCACTAGCTTTGGAACTCTTCTATAACCCTGAATGTATTCCCCTCTAAAAGCATATGAAGAGAACAAGGCAGGAATCACGAGTTGTTCATGCCTATAATATACAGTGTAATTTTTACACTATATAATTTTACACTATATTTTAAGATAATATAGTGTAAAATTTAAGCAATGTGCCCAGATGGCCATAGTACTTTGATTACATTCCTATGATGGATTTGTTTGAAACATAACTTGATGGCAAGAGAAAAAGATTGATTGTGACATTTAGGCAGAAGGGATTAAAGACTATTTACTTTCCTGTTTTCTATTTGACAAGCTTTATACAATGTTATCATATTGGCTTCTCACATTTTAAAGAAATTCCTTTCAAAAAGTATTTTTTTTTTTTTTGCATCCAAAAGCCAGAACTGTGGGGTTAGGAGTCAAGCCAAGACCCTTGGTTATGAAGGAAATCTACAAGGTGGTGCTAAATTTGCACCAGCCAGTTAGAGCAAATAGAGCAGCCGCATGTCTGAAATCTACTTTCCTCTATTTAATGATAAGGCTAAATATAGCTTGCAATTAATAACACAGATTAGCTCTCAACAACAAAAGATTATCAGCTTATAAACTCATGTCTCATGTCAACCATCACAGCCAACTCAAGTTAACCAGGAAGGAGGCTGTTAGGGGCATAAAAATATCACATGGGATTGCTTACTGTGACTGAACCTCTCTCGAGGAGTTGGCTGACAAGGACACAGACACCCTACCCCAGCTCCTCACTATCCAGTGGCTGGCTGTAACTAAGACAGTAACTTGTATGATCTCTTCTACTCTGTCCTAGATTCACCAAGGGTCAGGTATGTTGTCTCACAAATATGTCTATCTCCTTCAGCTCCTAATCCCAAAACAGAGCTGTCAACACAGAGGGTCACAGGAGCTGAAGGCACAGAGGATAGCTTGTTTAGGTATCACTGGGTACAGGGGTAGAGCAGTGAGTCCCATGCACAGGGTTATAGCTTCATATCATCATCAAAATCCTGAACTGGAATTGATGGGTCAGTGCTTCCAGCAACCTGTCCACACATCTGACTGTAACATATTTTTCACTGATGCTGGAGAGATGGTGCAGTAGTTAAGAACACTTGTTGCTCTTGCTGAAGACCAAGGTTCAGTTCCCAACACCCACATGGGGCATCTCCAGTTGCAGGAAATCTCATGTCCTTTCAGGCCCCCATAGGGACCTGCATGCATGTGGTACAAATACATACACTCAAACACACACATAAAATAAAGAAAATAAATAAAAATGAAAGATATTTTTTCTTTCTCCAAACAACTAAGAATTCATATAACATTGAAATTATTACTACTTATTTTAATTTTATTTTTCTGATTTCTTTAAACAATAAAAACTAAATAAACACAGGTAAAATTCCATGCTCCATTCCTGCCCCCTTCCTTCCTCCCTTCCAGAGATAGTGACTATTCTGGTGGTATTGGTCTTCTCATATAAGTCTGTGTTTTATATGGTTGTTGATTGTTTCTTTTAGTCTATTTTCATTGGAAACAATGAAATTGTCCATTAGTAAAGGGACAGATATCCAGTCAATGAACCAGTACCATCCCATATAAACATTCATTTACCAGGAGAGAGTTGGAGGAAGTGGAGAGACGGAGTGATAAAGACAGGTTAAAAATCTCTGGAAAATGTAAAGTATGGAAAACATTAGTCAGCTCCTGTTTGCCCCTCATTGCTGGCTAGAAATCATATTTTCTTGGTTTCTAAATCCAATGCCATTTGCCAATGTGCATGGTTTCCAAAGTTTCTTTGTTGCTATATTCAGCTTTCTTTGACCTTCTAGCTCATGCTCCTTCCCTCAACTTTCAAACATTTGCTCGATATCAAAGAGACAAAGATCTCTGTGCCAACCACCAGCCCCCTAGAAAGTTAATTCATTTCATACTGGTCCTGGGTTGAGGCAGGCATTGTTTCTACTTTTTGAATGAAGTCACAGGGTTATACAGTCTAGTGATGGAAGATCTTACCAATGAGACAGGAAGAGATTTAGTGAGGAATAAAGTCTGGGTTTTCTTCCCTCACTGTCTCCTGCCTCAGACTGTGTGACTCTGTGCAATTCCTGACTGTTGTTCCCCCCACTTTAGCCCCACTCCTTCCTGCATGTCCCTTCCATGAATATCCTTGGCTCTCTGCTCTCCTCTAGCCAAGCTCCTTGTGCCCCAGGAACAGCTCTCTGTGCCTCAGTAAACTAGGACCAGAAACAGGTGGGCTTCTGGCTCTATCATCTTTCTTTCCAACTGGAGTACCTTCTATGTTCCTGGAACTTACCATCATCCCCCACCATGACTTCTAGAACACAGTTGCACTGTCTTTCTTTATAGTAGTCTTAGAGCTCCATCAACCCTGTGCCTGGGAGCAGCATTGCTAACTACTCAGATCTCTTTGCTATCCACATGGTAAGGTTCTTTTCATTCCTATGAAATGCGTTAAGTGAGGGCAGCCTTTCCCCTTTTCTTTTCATTCAAGAAGCAGTTGTCTACAGTGTAGTTTGAGCCAGAGGATAGTATTCTAGGGCTTGTATACGGGACACACAAATGGCTGCTAGAAGAAAGACACTTCCCAAGCAGTGTCTGCAAACTGAGCATGACATCTCTGTGTATCTATTTGACTTGCTCTGGAGGAAAGGGCAGATTGCCAGGTGGTGTTCTCTGAAGCTGTATTTGCTGCACGAGAACATTGCTTACATAGAAATTCTGTGATTCCTGGGATATGGAAGGGCAGACTACAGGCTACAAGGGTAAGGCAGCCCATGGTGTCATCCCTGGGATAGAGATAAACTCCAGTCAAAAAAGCATGGTGGATCTGGAAGGACCCGAGAAGCCATTAACCAAAGGGGAGACACAGGCATGTATCAATTTCAGGGGCAAGAAGGCATCTGGGTAGGGTCTACAACAGAAATGAGCAGATCACAGTAACCCCTTCCCTAAAGCTCCTCCAGCCACAAGGGAGACTCCCCATTTCTACACTCTGTGTCACCAAAGCAGAGGTCAGACTTTATGTAAGGCATACAAAAGCCAGTGCTGGCTCTTCTCTTCATGAAGTAGCAAGAGTTTGACCTCAATTAGGCTGACAGCTTGTCTATTATGGTGAGGACACAAAGCAGTTCTCCCCTCAACATTAAAAGCCCTCCTAACAATGAGCCACTCTCATGTGGGACAAACAAGATTCAAGCAGTTAAAAAAAATAACATTTCCATCTCAACAATGATGGTTATAGATGATGAAGTTGTGTTACATATAGGAAAGTGGTGTTGGAACCTAGTGTAAATGAGCACCATCCACTAATAAAGCATGGCCAAGCTACAAGCTGCATCTCCTAAGGAGTAGCTAAATAACAGCTGCTTCTTTGCTGGGAGGACCTGTATTTCTGAGCTTCCTTCTTTGGAAAAAAAAACAAACCACACAACACCACACTGTACTAGGATTTTTTTTCATGAGAAACTTTCAAATAATTAGATCAATTTCTTATGGTAATTTAATTTTGTAAAATACTTCAACTTACCAAGCAAAACTCATCTCTGATTCAATTAGTTTTGCTATCCAATTCATAAAAACACTTCAAAATGCAACCCAAAATATGGCCTGTGACAGAAATACATGGCCAGCTCTCCAGTTATTTGATTTTCATTTTTTTATGGAGTGAACCACATTATTGTCACTGATGTAGTGAAAAGTGCCTGGCTAAATAAAACTAGCAAATTCTGAATAAGAAAACAAATCTACATTTGTGTCTTATGAAGCATGTTCTGTGTTGCTACTGCATTACTACAATAGCACTGTAAGGATGTGACTAAATCCCCACACAGAAGATGTTCCCAAGTTCATTCCTGCAAGCAGAAACATGTGGCTTTAAAGCATAGAACAGTGGTTGTTCTTCTCAAGCCAGGGTTTGGGAAATTCCCAGACACTGGATGGCAAGAGGTCTTGCCTTTCAGAGCCCAGTGAACCTCTGTGAGGCAGTCAATCCCTGCAGCTCCGGTCAAGCTCACTTTTGAAGTCCACCATCACAAAGTCTCAGACCAGAGTTCAGGCCACCATTCTAGATTGTGGGTTGACAGATTAGGATATGGGCTGAGGTATCCATGGGTATATGTGCACATGCATGGCCTCCAAATAGGAATAAGAGTGGAGGCTCAAGCTAGCATTTCACATTGTCTAAGAAAGCAAGCAAGAAGGTTGAACATCTCCACCACACATACCTCTCACCATACATGTGCATGAACATACACATAGGTAAGCACACATACACATAAGCACACACGTACATAGAAGTACACATGCATTTCACAGATACACATAAATGCCAATAAATAACATGTACACCCTTCCCTACAATTGCAAACTCATGTAGCAACTGGGGAAGACAGAGAAGTACAGACTATGACATTTGGACAAGATTACAGCATAGAAGCTTTGCTGGGAGGCAATTTCAACCCATGGCCAGTGGGCCAAACTTACCCTAGGAGGTTTGTTTTTCCTTGGTGACTCACAAATACACTAAATGCCCAGTATTGAAGGCTAGAGCCCTCATCTTCTCCCTTTACATCCCCCCTTCTCCCATGTACCACATAGCTAGGACACCAGAGCACACTGTCAAGTCCCTTTCTCTCTTCTGTTCCAGATGAACTCTCTATTCCACTCTTAATGCTCATAGAATATAAGCTTTTGAGGTCAGGGACATTTGGGACCCCTCTAGCCTTCTTGAATTCTGTGTGCTTACCGCTGTGTGCTGTCATGAAGTAGACATGGTAGGCTAAGTAAACAACTGACTGATTGAATCCCTGACCCCTTTGCACTGCATCTGAGACCCTAACCAGTATTCTTTCCATCTATGCTCACACCCCTAAATTAATCACAAACCTGAAAGTACTCTTCCGGGTATCATGGTATCATAGCCCATTACAGACATGCATAGAGCGTCTCTCAACCCTGGAAATAATATCACAGCTGAGACTGGAGACCTTTTGCCCTGTGCTAGCAACTTGTTGAGATTGAACTATGGTTCAATGTCCTTCCTTCTCAGTCTAATCTGAAGAAAGTATTAAGACACACAGGGAAAAGGCAAGGTGATGTGCTCCATGCTGTGTGCCTATAGCCACAGGCATGAAAGAAGCCTTTGGAGGGACTAGAGATGTTAAGTCTGTGACCTGTAACCAGCCTTTATCTTCAGATGGCCTCGGAGAAGGTGGCCCATATCTACAGAAAACAGAATATCTCTGGCTTGCTACTAGGCATAGCATCTTTGGGGACTATTGTGCCCACAGGCAGGATCATTACAGATAGAATATTGCCATTAGAATGTCAAAGGTCATTACTATAGGCAAATCCAAGGTGAAGGCTTCCTGAAGAAGCCAAGACAGTTTGTTTACATAGCTCTAAAGTAGCTTACCAGAAATATTTACAAACTGATGTCAGGGTTTTTCATGTTAACAAACTCTCTGATAGTCTTCCTTCTACAACACGGAGTCTGTCATAGTTCATGAAGGCAGCCATAACAAAATACCATAAACTTGGGGGTAACTTAAATACAACAGAAATGTGTTTCTTACAGTTATACACTGGGGAGTCCATGGTTAAGTCACAACATGCATGGTGCCTAGTGAAGGTTGTATTCTGGTTCTTCCGTATTCTGACACTTTCTTGATGTATCCTTATATGGCAGAAAGGAGAGACTGATATTTTTTTCAAACCCTACTAGGTTTTCTAATGCCAATTGTGAGAGCTCCACCCTCATGGCCTGATACCCTTCCAAATGTCCTACCTTTGAACACTTTGGGGACTCAGTGTCAACATATAAACCTGGGGAGTCAAGAACTCACTGTTCAGTAGAGCTAAACCCCTAAGCAGGGCTAAACCAGGCTAGCCATGTGTCCACTCTGATAAAGTGAATTGAGAAAAGTATGCCACGTTTGACAAACCTAAATTAAGTGTCACTATGAGAAGAATAACCCATTTGAAAAGCATCAATGTCCCGGAAGACAAAAACAAACTGAGCATCTGCCACTGACAGCATTAAAGAGATGTGACATCAAAAGGCAGGGAGGGATCTTGGAATGAATCCTGGGGTAGAAAAAAGAAAAGGTTCTGGGGAAAATGGGTAGAGTTTGAATAATAACTTATTGTAGTTAATAGCACCGTATTGATGTTAATTTCTTAGAGCTGACAACTGGTCACCATGGTAATGTAAGACATTTACATCAGAAGATGCTGAATAAAGGCTCTATGGAAACACTACTGCATAAGTCTGAAATTTATCTGAAATACACACTTTTATAAATAGGAAATTGCTTGAAAAGAAAATGAGCAAAGAGAAAAAGTGTCATTCTTTTTTGTCATCACAACCCCAGTAAGGGACCCTTGTTGCCCAGGAAGAAGCCTTCTCACCTGGCTACCTGGAGCAACCTGTTTAAGCTGGAAAATCAATACCACAAAGCCATCCAACATAGAGGGCAGAAGTAGCTCCCAAGGCACCACCCCTAGCTAAGGTGCTAGTAGCAATTGATGGCAGGGTCCAGTGGATGATTCCATAGGCATGCACATGTGGGCAGCACCAATTAGACTCAGTGGTCTCAAAAATTATGAAAGCTAAAGAAATAGGACATGAACATGTGATGTGTAATCGTGGGAGGAGCTGGAGCTGGGAAGGGTTGGACATGATGACGATATACTACATACATGTATAACAACTTCAAAATTTTAGTTTAAAAAATATTTGTAAGAACACAAAGCTGACCCATTCTCCAAGCCACAGCATTTCTTTGTTAGGGGCAGATTTCCTACTTTCTCCCACCCCACCTTTTTACACCCAACACTGGCTCCTGCTACCACCTGCAGCAACAGAAGAGTTCTGGGAACCTAGCCTAAAAAACATCTACCGCCTTGCATTTTTGTCCAACGTGTCTGTGTGTGTGTGTGTGTGTGTGTGTGTGTGTGTGTGTGTGTGTGTGTGTGTGTGTTGCTCCCTATATACCCTTGGATGGCCAGAATTCACTTTATAGACCAGACTGGCCTCAAGCTCAAGGCTTCACCTGTCTCTAGTGAGTGCTGGTATTAAAGAGGTAAGCCACCATGCCTAACCCCAGCATCCAACCTTTTTGGTTTTCCTAAGGCACATCTTGGCCAGCCCTCACTAGTAACCCATTTCTGGTAAAGCCAGGTTCTTTGAGAGCAGAGTCAAACCATCAATAAACCACATAGTATGGCTTATTATACACAATTGCAAAGGGTCTGGAACTCATTGTCTTTCAGAGAATAAAGATTACAGTCATTTGAGAGCAGAAAGGAGAGCAACCATCTCCCTTTACCCAGAAAGTTGGTGGCTTTTAAAATTTCTGGTAAGTTCACAGGTCTGGCCCATGAATTTGTTAAGTATGATCTCCTGGCAACCACCTCCATCAATGTCATGTTGACATTCACTGAAGAGTGCACTCAAGTCCAGAAGACACACTTGAGAAAATAAAAACTCCTGGGCCAGAGATTCTGCATGGCAAGAGGCTTCCGCGCCTACTGTAGGCCCCTCCCTACCAAGCAGTTCAGCAACTGGGGGCTTCAACAGATGACACACAGCTCTACCTGCTTGGCTGCATACAACATATTGCACATCTCCCTTTTCAACTCTCCAGATTGATCTGCCATGCAGACATCAATATACCTAGTTTTCAAATGAGAATTCCCCATAAAAAGCACAAATTGACAAGTTAAAGATCATAGAAGATGAAGTCAAGATTTTACCACAGACCCCCTCACTCCAAAATAGGTATTCGTAATTACTGCCAGGATCATAGGATAAAATAATAATACAGGAATGTTTCAAAGAACAGATTTGCTACATGAATAGCAACTGCCAGCAGAAGTCATATTAAATATGTACTTATTCATTTGGCCCATAGACCAAAGGACTATGGTGTTTTATTCCCCACCCTCAGATTTGGGGGTCATGCATGAAATTTTTCTTCCAAAGCAGTAACAAGTGGGGGGCAATTTAATTGGACTTCATGCCATAATGGTAATCAGGGTGAGTGGAGTCATGTTGAGAGCATGTGGGTTTCAGAAGGCCATGGAATGTTATGAAAATTAGCTTGCAATGTAGAAGACATGCAACATCTTTTATAAAATTGCCTAAGCCACAAAATCATGGAAATGAAGAACAATGAGAATGCAATGAGCACTTATCACTTAGACAGATACAAACTTTTCAGCTACAGTTCCCAGAGATTTAGATATGCTCACTCAACAATCCTTTAACAGCTTTAAGGCAGGCACTATCTTACTTTAGGCATGAGGAATGTAAGGAACAGAGAAGTCAGGCAGTGTTCTCAAGTCATGAAGGCAAACGAGCAATGTGGTGGTTTGGGTGACAAATGTCCCCCATCAGCTCAGGAGTAAGAACACTGGGTTTTAGTTGGTGGCATTGTTTGGGGAACTGGTGTAACCTTGATGGAAAAATTGCATCACTAAAGGTGGATTTTGAGAATTTAAAGCCTTGTCCTACTTCAAATTTACCCTTTGCTTCATGTTTGTAGTTGAAGATGTGATTCCTTAGCTTTCTGTTCCCGTCATTATGCCTGACATTTGCTGTCATTCCTCACTGCCACAATGGAGTCTTATCCTGCTGTAAGTGCAAGCTAAGATAACTGTTTGGCTTTAAGTTGCCTTGGCTATGGTATTTTATTGCAGCAACAGAAAAATAAGTAACACAAACATAGGCATTCTAGAGACCAGGCACCAGAGAATGAGGTACGGGGCTTTGGGGGATTTTAGGAAATTTGTTTTGTTTATTTTATTTATTGTTGTCTAACAGGGATGAATACTAGATCAATATAAGCACCTGTGAACCTCATAACCTCTGACTGGAAAGAAATACAACATCGTCAGAAATCCTAGAGAGAACTTGATGTTGTTCTATGCCTGGAATCAGAGTTCAAGACAATTGTAGTTATTCACCTAAAGAACTGGAAAACCTATAGTCTATCACTTGAGGGACCAGATTCTGTGCTTAAGTAATTGCTAAATGTTTTTTCCACCAGTCTTCATAATAACCCTATTTACACATGGGTTGGTGGAGATGTAATAGCTTGCCCACTGGATGACATGCCCCATGTTCCAACCACAAGTGGCAGGTTGGAGTTGAGATTGGTTGTATTAAGAAACTAACCTTGTCTTTTTGCTAGTTGGAGAGGGTAACGACTTTGGATACATCCAATTTCATGTCATCTGGGTCATGTTGCCCCATTAAGGGCAAGCACGTCTTTCTTACAATTAACTGAAAAAATATAATGGGACTATCTCAGGCATTAACTTTTTGAAGACAATGTGAACATAATAATATACACCTGTGGGGTGAATGATTCTATCATCTATGATGGGCAGAAGTTGCAGAATATAGGACTTAAGTTTTCAATGAGAAAAAAATAAAATCAGCATAACTGAAATGATGAGAGGATCTTTCTATTTTCTGACACAAGCAAATGATGCCATGGTATCAGAGAAGAGAGGAACCATTAAGACTGAAATCACTGTGATGATAACTCTGGAGTTAGAAAATCAATACCCAGTCATTGAGATGTGAGAACTGCACCACTACTTCAAAGAGATACACTCAAGCAAATTACAAGGTTAAATCATCCTGCATGTATCCTGGTATCCTAGCAGGTTATCCATCTTAATTATCTAATTTAATTGAAGTATCTGCCTTAATTCATGATATACCAACTATTGGGTATTTTGACTGAACTTCTGTTACTAGTCAGGATAGGCTAAGTGGCGTTGCTCTAACAAACGAGTCACAAGTACCATGGCTTACAACAAGAAGGACTTGTGATCTTTTATATATCACTGAGGGTTGGCAATGCCTCGCCTCCCAGTCTGTCCCCACCATGGAGCCCAGACCAGTATTTGAAGCAAGGTGAACCATACACTTACTATTCAAGCTGTTTCCAAGGAGTGACAAAAGTTACTATAGCTCATCTCTCATTGAACAATGCTAGTCATATGATTCACCTGACTTTGGTTTGACACCATTATTTATTAACAGCAACAGTATATCAAGGTTTAAAGACCACAAACCACAGGAAAATCAGAGAATTGGACAATCATGTGAGCCACTTAGGTCCTGTACAGGTGACCAAGTGTTTAGAAGCCCTTCAAAGACACTCTACTCCAAGTATCTGTTTTCAATAAACAGCAATCATTCTGTGGCCTGCTCAGGCTCAAAGTATGAACAAGGAGAATGAAACTCTAAAGCATTTCTAAGTATCTGTTGCCTGTACCCTCATATTCACACAGTGAGCTGACTCTGCTGGGCATTTTTGAAATAGTGGACTTAAAAGATCCTTCAAGTATAATTAAAACCCTATGGAACTGACATAGGAATGAATAGGAAGATCAATAGAATAGGACGGATAGCCCTAGAACATATAAAAACTTAATTTATGATAAGAAAGGCATCTTGGATCAATGGGGAATGGAAGAATTATTCCTTGGATGGCACTGGGACAGTTGCTTAGCAAATTAGAAGAGAAAATCAATCTCCAGCCTTAATTCATACTCTTCTCTGGCATAACTTTAACTCCAGATGGATTAAAGAATTTGAGAAATGAACATTTGTAAAGTCATATAACAGGGACACTCTCCTGAGTTACCCCCAGCCACTACAGCATCATTACATCTAAGTTTTCACTCCTAGACAATATCATACACAAAACAGACAGACTATGCAATTGTTTTTCAAAATATTTCTTATGTGAAAAGAATGTCAAAGATAAAATACCACCTAAGGACAAATATTTACAACGCAGTAGAAGATTAATATCATTTAACACCCAAGGAACTCATGCAAAACATAACAGAAATATATTAAGGTCCACAGAGGGGAATGGGCCAAGGACTTAGACAAATTACCAGACACAACAGAATTTAAACACACATACAGAAAGTATTTAAAACATATGAGTAATTAATGAAGCACAATTCTTACTGAATCCCTGGAGGCCACTGCTTCCTGTAACTGAAACAGGTACTGTTCAAGGCACTTTCCACCAAGCTGATGTCCTGAGATCAAATCTCAGCACTCACACAGTGGAAGGAGAGAATGAACTACACTAAGTTGTCCTTGGGCTTCCATATGTGTGCCTTAGTATACACACACATACACACACACACACACACACACACACACTCACACACACACACACATGTACACATACACACACATATAAAAGTGAAATGAAACTAGTTGGATTTTGGTTTATTTTGCTTTTAAGACACAAAACATCCTTAAGTAACCCTGCCTGGATGAAACTTGATATGTAGATCAGGCTACCCTTGATCTCATTGAGTTCTGCCTTGTGCCTATGTCTATGTGTGTGACACCATGGCTGACTGAAACAAATTTTTAATAATGGTAAGTTCTATAGGAGCACTTTTTATACTTTGATTTAATTTGATACAGTTACTTTCCAATATAGTTATTTTTGTGTCTGTGGTGGGGAGATGGAACTCAGAATTGCAGGTGGGCCAAGCCTTCTTCTTGGGTTACACCCCCAGCATTTAGTTTTTGTCACAAGGCCTCGGTGTAACTTAGGCTAACCTTGATCTTGCTTTTCCCCTTTTGGGTTCCCAGTGCTGAGAGTATGGGAAAGCACCATTGTGCATAGTACATAGCTTGATATGACTCTTTAAAGGAAGTAGATAAGGCAGTGTCAGATTTTAAATATATACCAGCATGCCCAAGTAATCACAGTTCTCATACTCTGTACTGAAGAAATAATATTATGTGGAAAAATAAAGTTTTTTTGGTATGGACATATTCATCTTAATACAGTCATAACAAACAAAAATTCAAACAGCAAGAATCCGGACGAGAATGGGGATTGGATTATGGTCACATATGAGTGAATAATGGCCTGTCACTTAAAGGATACTTATCGACAGTTTGTAATAAGAAGGTAGACACTACTTTTCTGATGAATGTGAGCAAAGCAGTCTCTCAAGTGAATATACACACAACACATGACTGTGCATATGCCACATTAGTATACATATAACACCTGACTGTACATATGCCAACAAGTGTATATATATAAAACACATGACTGTATACACAACATATCACTGTATATATGACAAATGACTGTGCATATGCCCCATGAGTGTACACAAAACACATAACTATACATATACCACATGAGTGTACATACAACACATGTCTGCAAGCAATACAAGGTTGTACATGCAACAATGAGTATACAGGCAACATACAGCTGTGCAAATAACATACAGTGATATATATAACACATGAAAGTACATACAATACCTAAGTGCATACACAACACAGGGCTGTACATATAATACAGAAGTGTGCATACAGTGAGTGATTATACAAACCAGAATAATTTTTCTGAGAAAATAATCAACAAATATTTATTGAGAGTTTCCCCAAAGTGGTTACTGTTTTTTCTACTTTTTCAAATATTTTAATTTTCATTTTAAAAGCATGTAGGATTTTTTGAGAGACAGATAAGCATCTTAACAGTCAATTATGTTGGAGTGTTGAGGGTGTCCATTTCAATGGGCCCTTCACATGATGACACTGCTGTTGGTATTTATCAGTAAAGACAGAGTGTATGATCCAACACATACTGAGTGCCAGAATATTGTGAAGGAGCCCATATATTTAGTCTCTCATTCGGTGTCAACATTCCTGTTTCACAGATGACCCAAGACACAGCATTTGAGTGGCTTTTCTGAAACCACTCAGCTGGTGAATCAAGACAGATTGAGTCTAAAGCCAGTACTTAGGAGCACACTATATAGTTATCATTGCATTTATTCCACACCCCAGCCCTACAGAGAAACTGAGACTTTGATATTTTTAGTGGCCGTGATAATGGGGCTAGCAGGAATGGAGCTGCAGTGAGCTCAGACATCTGACTTTGAGACCCAACCCTGCCCCCAACCTCAACCACTGGATAAAGTGACCCTGGTAAATAAATGGCACACATTTCATTGCCCTGGTGCCCCTTTTCTTACTTAAGAACATATATGATGGATGGCAATATTTTCTTCATTCTGTTTCTCTGACTTTTATGTGTTCCCTCCTTAGCCCTAGAAACTCTAAGATTGCCAGCTTTGCTCCAAGCTTGTGGTTTGATAAAGATTGTGGGTAGTGAGAGCGCCATAAGAGACTTTCAATGTTTTATAAATGTTGCCATTTCCATTTTTTGCTGCCTTTACTGGCCAAACAGAAAGCAAAACCCAAACTCTAGAATAGTACCCAGCTTTTCAAAGCAAAGAAAATCTTGCCATTGAAAATAGCACAGAGGAATCCGGAAGACATTGTGTGAGTAAAATAAATCAGGCAGACAGAGAAATACCATGTGCTCTCACTCATGTGCAATCTAAGCATTAAGACCTTGTAGAAGTAGAGAGCAAAGTACTGGTGACCCTGGATGGAGGCTGGAAGAAAAGGGTAGGTGTTAACCAAAAGCTACATGGTTTTAGTTACAGGGGGAATAAGTTCAAGGGCACTCCAGTGCAGTGGTGGGAGTTAACAGTATTGTATACTTGGAAATGGGTATTGTAGAACAGCAAGAGGGGAGGGGGTATTTACAAGGTAGGGAAGGAGAGAGAGACGGAGGGAGAGAGGGAGGGAGAAGCAGAAGGAGGGAAGGAGAGAGGGAGGAAGGAGGAGAATTATAGCAGTTCTTCTGCAGTGTGTAGCTGTCCATGAACCATACAGGATCATGGTTCAGATTCATTTCTTGCGGAGCATAAATTATTGGGAAACATTAAAAATGTAGCTAAGACTGTTAATAAGGACCATTTGCTTTTTTTTAACCTATAACCATCTTTTTGAAAGTTATCATTTCAAGGGTACTGAAACTGTTAGCATCTGGGCAAGTGAAAACTGTGAAGCTTAATGGCAAAAAACCCAAAGAAACCAAGTCTGAAGAGACTCTTGATGAGGTCCACTGAAATAAACAAAATCGGATCTAAAAAAAAAAAAAAAAAGGAGATAAACCAACTTTCCCTAAAAAGGAGACATTCACTGCTGGTATACAGGGACACCCCTGAGTGGGACTGTTTTTGATACTAGTGTTTAAACACATTCAAAGAAGAAGAAAATGCTAAGCTTTTAACTTTAAAGGTCAGAATAGGCAAGGTTATCAGAGGATGCCATGCTCCTGACTCTGAGCAATGGAGGAAAGGATCAGCTGGAGATTGAACCAGAATGTGCCTGATGGAAAGGAAGGACAGCCTGATGCCAGAATTCCACCAAGTGCCAAACCCAATCTTGAAGTGGGATGAGTAGATGCTGACTGAAACCAGGGCTTCCTATATGAAGACATCAGTAATAATAAAGACTTGCCCTTGAAATTTAAGGTGACTAATTAGAGCTTGCCACTATGGTAAGGGGAAAGTCAACTGGAACATAGCAGGAGTGAAAGCTTGTTACTTAATCTCAATTTTTGAGAAATGCAATTCCTTGGAAGTCCCTTTAAGTCTCAGATACTTTACTACAGCTGTGTAAAGTATTAAATAGAGCTGCTTTTTCTTTTACCTCATATCATAAACTAAAAGGCTGAATAAAAATGTCATAAATTGTTTTGAAGAACAATAAACAAAAAACAGAGCTGCAGCACATATAAGACCACATAAAATAAGTCTACTTTTTCTATCCATCAAGGTAAGGGAGACCTCATAGAAGAAAACAAAATAAAACAAAACAAAACAAAAACACTTAAGAACCCTCTGAAGTCTACTTGTTTCTGTGGAGTCTATCATCATCATCATCGTCATCATCATCATTACCATCAATCATCATCATCTTCTGTTTTGTTGTTTTAATAGTGTTGAGTGTTGAACCCAGTGCCTCACATACCAGGCAAAGCATATACTACTCAACTACACATTTCTAGTCTCTAGCTGCCCACTTCCCAAAAACTCAGTTTATGTACTGAGTCCTTAATAAACTTTCATTTCAAACCTTGAAGTGTCCCCCATAAGGCAAACATTGAATATATTGGTTTCTAGATGAGGAAATCCAAGGCAGTATAACAAAGTGGCTTAGGGTCCCAGGCTAGAAGAAGTCAGAGACATCTATTTTCAAAACCTATAGTCTGGACCACAGTGCTGAGCTTTGTTGCTCATGCTACAACCCAGCCCCAGTTATAGACAGTGTATGAGTAGACAGTAACCAGCAAGAACTTCACCATATGTGTGCCAGGACATGGTCCTGTTGATGGGTAGGGCTTCCCAGGTCTGGGAAGGATAGGAAGAGATGTAGAAGCTAGATTGGCTGCTTACAAAATGTCAATAAGACCTCTGTGGTTGTACAGTGATTGCTAAATCTCCCAGTTAGCATCTTTGAGAGGAAGAGGCTTTGCAAGGGGTTGCTTCAGTACAGAAGGGGAAAAAATCAGTTTATTCCTAAGGGATGGCTTTCCAAGGGCATTTTTTTTTGGTCTGGGAAACTATTTTTTCCCACATAGAACTATAAGAATGGAATAATCAGGTCTCCTGAAAAGCTAAAAGAAACTCTGAACCAGAAAGCACAGCAAGCCAGAGCAGCATCAAGATGGTAGTCATAGTCTAGGAAGGTCACACCCAACTCTAAACATTACAGGGAAACAAGATCAGAGGTCAGGGTAACTGTTGGCCCCATATTAGAACACAACAGACAGATGTATGGTGCATGCCTGAAATGCTGTCATTTAAGAATCTGAGACATGAGAATCCCAAGTTCAAGGTCAGCCTGGGCAACATAGCAGGACCCTGTCTAAAACAACGTCCTTACTGTTGAATTCAGCCACTCTTAAGTGTATGGTCCCTTGACTACCTAAGCTGTTTAAAACATTTCCCCCTCAATTTGGCAGAAACACAAAATTCACTGCTAAAAGAAGTGCTGAAGGAACCAGAGCCAGTCTTCCCCGGGGTCAGTTTGCTAAGCCCTCTGTCCCATTGACCCCACCATCCTATGTTACTCAGACCCTCAGGAAGTGTGTTCAGTCTGGTAGCCAACCAGGGTCCTACTCAGCGACAAGCAGGAACTGTCCTTACTATTTCGGTCAGACAGACCCCTGATACAACAAACAGACTCTTGATACTTCAGCCACAGTTGCTGACCAGACATCATAAAATGATTCCTGTATCAGTAAGGGTCTATACCCAATCATTTCTAAGTACACTTAACCACAGCTGGAATCCTCCTAAGCAGGCTTAAAAAGGGGCTGCCTTACTCTCCCCCAAGGTGGAAGCAATTTTGGGTGAGCCCCAGCATACTCTTTTTTTCTCTAGAATAAAGCTGCTTGCTGCAATCACACATCAGGTGTCTTCTGGTTGTTTGGAGCAATCTAAAGACCTTACAGTACCTACAAACATCAACCAAACAAACTACAAGCAGCCATGTTTTTTGTTTTTTTTTTTTCAGGGCTGCATTAAAAATACAACTAAAAACAGATGCCTGGCTACATCATGCAATAGGGCTTAATGGACAAGCAAGCAGGAAGCGTCTGTTAGTTATCAGTTGCTTTACTAGCACACAACTCCAGGATTTAATGACCCAAAACAACCTCACAGCTTACTTGTCCACCATTGCTCTTTAACTGGGACCAGCCTGTAATTAAGCATCATGGCTCAGCATGACCCATCACTATAGGACTGGTCCAGTTGGGGCTGGAGGATCCATCTGTAAGATGGACTCATTCACATGGTGACAGCCATGTCTGCTGTTGGCTGGGACTTTAGCAGCACCTATTCCTTCTATCAGTGAGCTTTTGGATTCTCCTGTATGTGGCATTTCCACACAGCAGCCAGCTCTTGGAAGGAGTCTAGGAAGGGTGTGACTACCAGAAGAATTGACCCATCATTAGGATCATTGTTATCTCCCCAGGGGGAGAAATAGCTTGTTCTGCAGCACAACTACAATGCATGTATAAACAGAATAAATAAAATTTGTGCTACATAGAAGTAAAAAGAATAGGCATTATACCAGAGCAACAATAGCAGCAATTGCAATTTAGAAAAATGACTTTGAATATGAGATACTTAGGACTTTGATTTTGCTAGGAACCAGAGGGCCAGGCTACCAACCAGTGCACTGGCATGAGATGAGCAGGCATATGGTCAAGACTGTGAGTCCTTCTGGGCCCACCTGTCTTAGATGTGACCAGGTGAACAAATGTTGAGTGTAGGTATATGGGTTGACCAATACCCTGGTGCTATTTGAAATAACATTTTGCTTAAGGACATTGTGGTGATTCAAAAAGATTTCTGTTCTCCAACCTATTATCCTGTCCACATGTGATGGTGGCAGAATCTCATCTGTCTAGGATCTGAGTACATTTTTGGATCTGCTTCTTTTATATTTCCCTATCTTCATAATTTCTATTTCCTCCAAGCTGCATCATTTTTAACTATTTTAATGTTTTTAGTTGAAATAGAATTTTATTAGTTTCCCCCATTCTTTTTCTCCCTTCAGTCCCTCCTGTGTGTCCCCCTTCGAACTTCCCCCACTCCCACCACACTCAAGTTTATAGCCTCTTTTTCTTTGATTGTTATTATTACATACGCAAACCTAAGTGTGTTTGTGTGTGTGTGGTGTAGTTTATGCACAAATGTATTTAAATTCAAGCTGTTGAGTATGTTTCTATTGTTGATACATATATGGGTTTAAGGATGACCCAAAAAGGGTTCATCCCTGGGAAGAACTAATTTTCTTTATCATGCAGTCATTGGTTGCCTGTCGTTCTTTGTCCAGTGATGGTGGGACATTTATGTTTGGGTACTAAAGACATTCTTTACACGCTTAATGTATTTTAATTTTATCTTGCTAAATATTCAGAAATCTAACGCTCATTGGCAGCTAGCTGTGTGGGAGTGGACTGTCGACCGTGAGTCTGTCTGTAGTGGTTCTGAGTCTTCACTGTCTGCATCACTGCCTCTTTCATCTCTGGTTGGCCAAATCCAAGGGAAGCATCTCATGTCCCACCTGAAGGATAGAACTGTCTGTCAAAATCCTGGGTGCTAACCAGAGAAGGTCCAAGTTCTCGGCAGTGGATAGTTTATACCTTTCACTGAAGTATCGATATCCTCAGCAGTGGTGGCTGCCATTTGTCCGTGGAATTTCTGCATTCCTGGTCTTTTTAGAAGTGAGGCAACTGCCTGGTAAAGAAGCCAGGAGATTGGTAGCACATGCCTTTAATCCCAGCATATGGGAGGCAGAGGCAGGTGGATCTCTTTGCGTTCGAGGCCAGCCTGATCTATAGAGCAAGTTTCAGGATAGGCTCCAAAGCTACAGAGAAATCTTGTCTTGGAAAAAAGTGGGGGTAATGAATGATAATAACCCTCATTCTTAACCCACATCCTCCACCCTCATCCTTGTTACCTGGCAATTCAGCACCATGCCCACGTTTGCACAGCTCTTCCTTTTATAGTTGAATCTGCAGTATCTCCCACTGGCTCGTGGTTTGAACAGTCTCTGGCATGTGGCAGTATTTTGTGACTGTATACGTTCAGGAGGTAGCTTCTAACATGGTGGGACAGGTTCGAAAGGATGGCCCTTACAGACTCTGTGGCCTGTCAAAGTCTCTCTGGTTGCCATGATGTGGACAGCTGGGATCATATTCCTGCCACCACGAACTGAGTTGCTCTGTAATGCTTTCTCCATGCAACTCCTTGAAACCAGGAGCCAAATAAACCTTTCCCTCCTCCCTTGTTCCTGTCAGTTATTATGGCCTCACTGATGTGAAAGTAAGCAGTCCTCTTCCCTTTGTGGCACTGCAGAGAGCCCTTTGGTAAAAGGGGTTGTCTTGACAGCTGGGCCTTATCCATTCTGTCCTAAATTTCTTCCTCCAATTTCTCTTCCTGCCATAAAATACCATCTATGAGTGGCATTCTGATGACCACAACTACCCTCAGCTCATATTTCTGATGAGATTTTTTTACTTCTGGTGATATTTCAGCTCTCTCTGAGCAGCTGCTTAGCTGCCTCTCTTAATAATTCTTCATTGATTGAAGACTACTAGGGAAAGTACCATGGTGGACTGGGAAGAAGTCAGATTGGGGGAGTGATTTTCTTTTCACAGTAATTCGTTTGTTCTTTTGAGGGGTGCTGGGCAAACCACAGGGACAAAGTGTGCATTTGCTGTTCATCTGGTCCTACTGTGTGCTTTCCAATCACTGCAAAATGGTAACAACAACCCTCCTGGTCTTTCTGCCTGTGGCTGTTAGGTGACAACTGCCACACTGTGTGTGAGGTTTCTGTTATCCACAGGCCTGAGGATGACCCGGAGCAGTGAGATTGGAGGTTGCTCACCAAATCCCCACTCAGACCCTTCCTGTTCAGGGCTGAAATAAACAAAGCAGCCTCTCTCACCAGGCATATGGGAAGCTTTAGAAAAACACATACTGTCTATTTTACAGGTACTTGAACAGGGAAAGAAAAGGCCTGTTTCCTAGGCACTGTCTGGATCTTAGAAACCTAAAGCACAAACCCCTCAAAGAAAGTCTCAGCTTTCAAGAGCCTGAGTAAAGTGATGCTTTTGATCTATTGAAGAAAAATTAACCCAGGAATGGAAATAAAACTAATTTCTACTTTAGCAAGAACCAGGAGCGACATTTTCTGAAGCCCTACTTTATGTCAATACTTGTTCTGTCACAGAATTCCTAGAACAACCGTATAAGATACTCATTGCTCATTTCCATCATGCAACACAGGCTCGGAGGCTTTAAAGTAAGACAGTGGCTGAGATCACATTTGAATATAAGCTTGTCCAACTGCCATGTCTGTGCCTGGTCCAGAACTACTTCCTATAGAAACTGACTTCAGAACTTCAGTCACGGTCTCCATGTCTAGTTAGGGTGAACTCCTCAGTCAAAAGATTAAGCTGGACTTCTGTCACTGACAAAAGGATAAGGAGATTGATGTTACATGTATCAGTAAGCAAGCTGCTGACCGTAAGTCAGTTGGTTAACCACCTATTTTTAACTAATGTGAAGTCTGTAACAACCCTCTTATTTCCCATTCACATGTTCCTCTCGCTCTCACCCAGCTCCTCTTTCAGAGCCCCGTCTCCTAAGCTGCAGTGCTTCCTAGAGTTCTTTGTTAGCCTTAGCAAAGAAAGATGCCACACTGGTACTTAAAGATCTGGCTGTGAATTATTTAGACCTATTGCTGTTTCTGCCATTAAGGAAAACAAACCCCTGGCCATTTCTGTCCTGCCCACTACTATCCATCCCACCCCCACCTTCTAGAAATAGTTCCCTAAATCATCATCTAAACACCACATTGCCAGCACCTCCCATCACTTTCCTTCAAGCACTCCTCACTCAAGCATCACCCTAGGGTGCCACTGAGGTGCCTGCCACAGAAGCCCCGATGGCTGCCTTGCCACTCCAATGAGTAGTGCTTGTTTTCACCTTGCTTGACCTAGTGACAACACTTGCAAGTTGACTCCTTGTCCCTGAGATTTACATCCTCCACTTGGTTTCAGGCTCCCAGCTTCCCCTTAAATGTACCCCACTCTCTTTGAGAAGTTATGGTTGGTTCCATCTAAGTCTCTGACTCCCCAGGGCTTCCATCTTGCATTCTCTTCCTTGTTTATCTTATTCATACTCAGAAGACTTATTCTAGTTTCACTTTCTGTTGCTGTGATGAAATAACCTCACAAAAACAATCTAGCAGAGAGGGGGTTTATTGTCGCTCACAATTTCAGCTTATAATCCATCACGTGGGGAAGCCATGATGACAGGAACCCGAAGCAGCTACTCATATCCATAGCCAAAAGCAGAGAAAGAATGAATGCAGTTGAGCTTGGGTTCAGTTCTCCTTTTTCATACAATCCAGGATCCAAACCCAGGGAATGGTGCCACCCACAATGGACTGTGTCTCATCACATCAACCAATACAATCAAGACAGTGTCTTACAGACATCCCCTACAGATAACCTAATCTAGATCGTCTCTCAGTGATACTCTTTTCCCAGATGATTCTGGATTCTGTCAAGTTGATAACAATTATTGCAAAGCTTTCCAGGCCATTGCTTTGTCCACAGTTTCTTCCCTGAACTGCAGGCTCACAATTTCAACTTCCACAGGAGCATCTAAGATGGTACTCCTGATGTTCTGACCACCGGGCCTGCTTTTACCCACAGCTTCCTTCATTTGAACCAACACTGAGTTACTTGGGCTAAAATCTTACTGTTGTCTTTGATTCTTTCTTATCTTGTTCACACACTGACCCCTAATGTCTCAGGAAATCCTGATGGTTTTATTTTCAAAATATAGCCCCAGCCCAAGTGTGTCTTGCCACCTCTGTAGCACAGCCTTGCCTTACCCGTTGCCCTCTCTGGTGTTACTGCAATTACCTCCTGATGGGTTTTTCCCTTTCTGCTTTTAACCTCCCAAATCCTAGTCTCGGCAGAAAACATCCAGAATTAGGTGGTGAGGAAGAAAGCCTATGGGTCTGGGGCATGGCTCAGTGGTATAGCACTTTCTTAGGTTTTGTGTTCAGTTTCTAACACTACAAAACAACATACAAACAAAACCCAGTAAGTCTCACAAGTCATCCCTCTGCTCAAAACCCTGTTCTGTATTCCTATAAGATCTTGATTCCAGACTTGGTTCTTATCTGTCACATCTTCCCCTACTCAGCCTAGCTCCAGCCCAGTCAAATGACTCCTCGCCTACCAGCTACACTCATCCTGGAGAGTGTTGGCTGCCCATCCTTTCATTAGTAATCTCACCCCCTTTACCCCACTGAGACCTTCCTGACCACTGTGACATTGTTATGAATGTCAGTCCCTGCCCTGTACCCTCAACTGCTTTCTGTCAGTCAAGTCAGGGTTTCTTATATTCTATAGTAGACACAGACACGCAAACACACAAAGATGATACACACACACACACACACACACACACTTTCAGCTGGTTTAAAATCTCCCTTTCCTATAGAATATAACTATTTGTTTTTGTTCAGAGGAGAGGTACCAAGCATCTACAATAGTGTCCAGTATATCACAGGTGTTAAATAAATGCAAGCAAGGTCCATCCTGATGAACACTTGTTTAAGATACTGGCTATATATTTGCATGCCACAGCTAAACCTTCTTTACCTGTCCTGCCACAGTGTCTTAGGGTTTCTATTGCTTCAACACCATTATCAAAAGCAAGTTGTGGGGGACAGGGGTTATTTGGCTTGTAATTCAGCATTGCTGTTTATCACTGAAGAAATTTAGGATAGGAACTCAAACAGTGCAGGATCTGGGAGGAAGGAGTTGATACAAAGGCCACGGAGGGGCACTGCTTTCTTAGAACCCAGGACTATCAGCCCAAGGATGGCACCACCCTCCATGGGCTGGGCCCTCCTTCACTGATCACTAATTGAGAAAATGCCTTACAGCTGGATCTCATGGAGGCATTTCCTCAACTGAGGCTTCCTCTTTTCTGATGATTCTAGCTTGTGTCAAATTGACACACAAAACCGGTCAGAACACACAGTATCCTAGATTTTGAATTCAAACTGGTTCTGATTTTCCTAAGCTACATGTTATATACAGATAGATGGAGGTGCTTTTCAAGGAGAAAATAACAAATAGCCATAGGAATTCTGTAGTAGAAGTATGCGTTTTGCATGGGATAGGCACCGGAGGAGGCTGTCTTGTCTGCATCCATGTATTTTATGTTGCAGAATTCATACCACATTTCAGAGCAGATTACCAGGGCACAAGGCCTCCTCATCTGCCCAGGACGTGTCTCTGTCACTCACAAGCTGCAATTCCTAAAAGCAATCTCCCTCTTTCCAGTGCCTGTTTCCTTACATACATCTAGCATCATTTTAAAGATTTGTAATTTAGGACTAAATTAGATAATACATGGAAGCAGAAGAAGTTTTAAAAACTGTTTGTTGTATAACATTCAGGGGCTGGAGAGATGGCTTGGCAGTTAACAGTACATACTTAGGTCTTGGGGAGGACCTAAGTTCATTGCCCAACTCAATGTCAAGTGGCTTTCAACACACTTAACTCCAGCTCCAAGGGAATTGAAGCATCTGGCCTGCATGGGCATCTGCACTCACGTGCACACATCTACACACATACAACTAAAATTAAAGTAAAAATAGTTTTTAAAAAATTAAGCAATAGGAACAATCTCAGCTTCCATGGAAAGACTATCATAAATGCCCTTCCTGGAGAGTGAGATCAACAACTAACTTCTCCATGGAGCCCTCAACTAATGCCTGTTGAGAACGGGATCAAACACCCATACATAAACACTGAGTAGAACTGGAACCCAGATGCAGATGGAGAGGACAGGACCATGTGGCAGAAACACATAGAGACAGCTTAACTGAACAAGGAGGAGCTAACGGCCACTAGACTGATAGCTGGGAAGCCAGCATGGCACTGACTCAGGTCCCCCTGAATATGGGTCTCAGCCAGAAGGACTGAGCAGTCTAAGGGACCTCAGACAGTGGAGCCAGGATGTATCCCTGGTGCACAAAAGGACTTTGCGAATATATCCCCCATGGAGGGATAACTGCCTTAATCTAGAGACAGGAGAGAAGCCCTAGTCCCTACTTCACAGGACCTGTCAGATCTACATGAACCCAACTGGATGGCATTCCCCTACATGTGGAATTGGGGTGGGGGGATGGGAGGGGAGGGTGTTTAGAGTGCATGTGAGAGGGCAGAGAAGGTAAAAGGGAGGGAAGGAGGGAGGGAGGGCTGGGGAAAGGGAGGGAGGGAGGGAGAGGGAACTGGGTCGACATGTAAAATAATAAATTAAATTAAAAAAAATGCTTTGACTCCAAAATTTAAGTTGAAGGACAAGTTACGGGGGAAAAGGATTTCTATTTTTGTTTCCACAGAAAATGAAAAGATGTGGATTCCTTCCAGACTAATGTGGTTTGATCAAGCCAGACCACCTGAAACAGAGTACAAGCTGATCCTACATTCAAAACAGCTGGACAAAACAGCCCTACAGACTACAGCCAGGATATCTGAATCTTCTTCGAATCCCCCATGACAGCGCCCCTTACCAGCAGGAAGTAGTTTGGAAAGAAAGATGCCCAAATTTCCAAATATTGTGTATAAATGTTTGTTTTCATTTAATTGGACTTTGTTATATAAAATTAAATAAAAAAAGAGAAAAAAAAATTAAGTAATAGGTTATTTGTAATGGCCTGGAAATACAGCTCAATCAGTATAGTGTCTAGCCTACCTGAAGCCCTGGGTTTAATTGCCACATCCCATACATGAGGCTTGGTAGCTCATACACGTAATCCTAGCACTTGGAAGGGAGGCAGGGAGATCAGGAGTTCAAGGTGAATGTCAGCCACATAAAGAAATTAGGGCCAGTCTTGGCTCCATGTGGTAATGTCTCAAATAAATAAATAAATAAATAAATAAATAAATACTTTATGCAAGTTTGTTTAAAAGTTCATACACATTAAGTGATAAAAGCACATTTATTTTGTTATTAATTTCTGGTAATTTAATGCAAGTTTTTGCTTTTATATCCACAGGTACTTAAGGAGTGAGATAACAGAGCACTTAATATATGACAGAGGTATTAGTGCCATCTTAAACTTCAACATAGGCATTTCCATGAGTGACTTAAAGTCTACAGAGAGAGGGTTATACAATGGAGTTGGTGGGAAAGTCCAAGATAACAAGGAGTGAGTGGGGAGGTCCCAAAACCTGGGGTGTTGTAAGTCTTTCCTACCATCAGAGCCATGGAATGGAGTCCTTGGGAAATAAACTCTATCGCTTACTTTGACCTTGTTCGGATAGAGCTGGGTCATAGTCAGTTAAGGCAGTTAATGATGCAGACTGTTGTCCAGATGGAAATAGAAGCAAACACCCAAGAGAGTCTCTCTTCCAGCAAAGGTTCTCGGGCCAAGCATGTGAGAAAGCCATTTCCCTCCTTTTCTCTACAGATAACAACTCCTAGTTCTGGGACTTCATCCATCTGGTTCTTTTCAAGTCCTTGAAAACTGATTTTCTCAAAGCCACTCTTCCTATGTGGCTACTCCTCACACACTGAATCCTGTCTGGGATTCCCTGGAGAGACATTGTCACTGGGGCATGCAGGGGTAGCAGATCCCAGCTGTTGTCTGTCCTCCTTGGTCACTTCTCTTTACCGAATGACTTAGGATCTGGGGCTGGGAGCACCCAGAAATAGTTCGGGATCCTTGGTGAGAGGCTCTCAGAGCCCAGAATGATTGCAGCGCATCCTTGGAATTGTTATTTCATGGTGTGCCTGAGTAAGACAGTGCTAGTCACACTTACTGATGAATAGCACTGGTTGGCTCTTTGCTTGAAAGTATGAGTTTAAAGGCCAGACAATTACTACATAGGACAGATTAAAAGCCAGATCAAGTTTGGTTAGCACTGTTTAAAAGACTGTAGAATTCTTTTTTTTTTTTAAGACTGTAGAATTCTTAAAAAGTTTCTTTCTCCTCCTAAAATGTACTCTGGCAATCCTAATGAGGTCTCCAAATAACGGGGAAGACAGAGACCCACTGGCCTTCTCTTGTCACCAAACAAAGCTTCCAGGACTGGGACTGGGTTACATCCAATCAAGTAGTGGGTCAAAAGGGTCCCATGGAAATCCCCAAACAATTCAGCCTGTTGACAAGACAATAGGTTGCTCTCCACAAACTGACAACATAGGCCCATTGCTGGAGACAACACCCAAACAATACAGAGGGGTCCAGCTGGTGCCTACATAGAACCTTTACCCTTGTGTCCTAGTGTCTTTGGTACAGGAAGGTACTCTGCAGGCTACTAAAAGAGAAATGTCAACAAAACCCAGCCACAAACCTTTTGATCTACTATGTTGTCCTTCCTGCAAAATATGCTAAGGCAATGATGGCATAAAGCTTGTCAGAGTAACCAATCAATGTCTGAGTTAACTTAAGGCTCACTCTATGAGATGAAACCCATACCTAACACTACTTGGGTAACCAAGAACCCAGAGACAAGATAGCCTAGAGCCCTAAGGTAAAACCAAATGATACTAATCTAAAAGAAGGAGGAGGAAGAGGAGGAAGAGAAGGAGAAAAGGGATGAGAATAAGAATAAGGAGAAGGAGAAGGAGAAGAAAAAGAAGAAATATAGTGATAAAAATGACTCCCAATAACAATCTGCTATACTCATATATCAGTGCCTTATTCAACCATCATCCTGCAACAGATGGGAACAAATACATAGACTCACAGCAGCTAAACATTACACAGTAAGAAAGAGAACAGGGAACGCACAGCTCTATATGGAATATCTTAATCAAATTCCTCCCCTCAGAGTTCAGGGAACCCTGAGGAAGAGGAGGCAGAAAGAATGGAAGAGCCAGGGGGATGAAGGACAACAGGGGAAAAGACCCTGTAAATCAACTGAGCAAAGTTCATTTGAACTCACAGGACTGAAGCAGCCAGCACAGGGCATGCATAGATCTGCACCAGGTCTCTGCCTAGGCATTCTAGCTTTCAGTTCAGTGTTTTTATGAGACTCCTGAGTGTGTGAACAAACATGTCTCCTATTCTTGAGCCTGTTCTTGGGTACTTTTCCTTCTGTTAGTTTGTTTTGTCCTAATCTGATGTATTTGTTGTTGTTTTATTTTATTTTGTTCTGCTCTGTTATCTCTTAGAAGGCTGTTCTTTCCTAAAAAGAGGCAGAGAGTAGATCTAGATGGGAGGGAAGTGGATTAGAACTGGGAGGAGTACAGGGAGGGGAAAACTATAATCAGAATTATTGTATGAAAAAGAACCTATTTTTACAATAAAAGGAAAAAAGTTTTCTTTCTGTTGTTGATATGACTTATTGTTCAAATAGTTTTGACTTTATATAAATTACAAATCCACCCAGAAGAATGAAAAGAAATAAAATGTCACATGCACAGTTTCACACTAAATAAAGCTATGCAACTTGAAATTTACTGTCAAATGAGTAAATATTTTAAAAATTCTGGAAATTACTATGCTTTTGGACAAGTAACATCTTCATTTCTGAAAGGAAAATTCTCTGATAGTAAAATAAAGTATTTAGTCTTTAATAATTTAATTTATACCATTATCTTCATTTTTCTAAATTTTTTTCGCAAATAATCTCAGACCCACAGAAAAGTTGCAATGACAATAACAATAATGGTTCCTACATGCCCTTTACCCCAGTGTGCCTGTACTATTAAATCTTATCATAACATAATAATAAATACTAAAAAAAATTGACATTGCTTCGAATTTTTCCAGTTTTATGATAATTCCTTGTTGTCTTTCTGTCTGTTTCAAGACTCAGTCTGGAGCTCAGGTTTCATTTAGTTCTTTTTCTTTAACCCTCCAGTCCACACAAGCTCTAGTCTTTCCTTGTCTAGTCTCATGACTTAGACACTTGAAGAGCACAGGTCAATTATTTCGTAAAATATCCCTGTCTTTTTTTTTTAAACATGTTTTTGCTATAAAACGATATGAGCTGTATTGGGAAGGAATACCCGAGAAGTACTTTCCCTCGCTCAGTGACTGGCATCAAGGCATCATATCAATGCCTTATTCTTAGTCCTGTTAAGCCTGTTTAGACATGATGCATCTGACAATTTTTCACCACAAAATTAGTATCTTTTCTATGTACGTAATAAATACTCCCAGGTGGGGGTTTCTTTGGTGCATACTAATTTTATCATCCTCTGATGGACATTGCCTGTATTGACTACTATTGAATATTTGCCTAGTGGTGATTTTTCTATTTCCCACATTCTCTAAACATTTTCTAATTGAAATCCTTCAATGAAGAAGGCACCATTCTCTTTAAGTGGGAGACAGTTGAGTATAGAAAAAGGGCTTCGGCGATAAGACAGCATATTTATTACTTTGGCATTACTGTGACCAAATACATGACACATACAATGTAAGGGAAGAGGGCTTGTTTTAGCTCAAGGCAGAAGACCATGCTGCAGGGACACAAGGCAAAACTGTCTACATGATGGCATACATGAAACAGAAAAGAGGATGAAAACGGGACATGGCAAGATGTCAGTCATGTTTTCTAAAGGCTCACATCTCAATAAAGCTAGGGCATTACAAGTCTATCAAAGGATCAATCCATTCATTACCTCTGAGCCCTTGTGATCTAACTTTCTCTGGAAACACCATCACATAGACACACACACACACACACACAGGGGTGGGGGGGGATGCTGCACTAATCTCTGAGTGGTTACTTAATTCAATCAAGATAATAAAATTCACCCATACAAATGGCCTCTTGGAGTCTGAATTATTTAGTACGTTAACTCTATCATCATCATCACTATTCTCATCAAAAATTAATGTTTGTCTTTTTATATCGATCTTTTATCTTAGTTTAGAAAGGTTAAAGCAGCAAGTCAAGAGATGTTCGTTCTTTCTGCCTAGTCCACTCACCAAGATACAGGACAAAGACAACTTTTCCTTCTTATGTGACCTCATCAATATTTTTTTCATTTTTTTTTTTTCGTACATTCCTTCAAAAGCATTTAATGGCCAGGAGAATTAGTAACCAGCAACACACACACACACACACACACACTTCTGTATTTCAGGCTTATATGATTATATTTGCCTTCACAATGTACTTTGTAGAAAACTATGCCCTTTCAACCCACTGCCAATTGATAAATGAGGCTTGCTTAGTAATGGAATACATTTTGCTTTACACAAGCACTATTTTCATGCCAGAAATGTAGAAAGCACATTTTACTAGTTGCCTGATAACTATTGCCATAATTGTGTTTGCTAGTTGATGCATTTTGAGGGTAGAGAGAAGAACAAAGGAAAAAAAGTTCACATTAAATTCTACTTTTCTGTTCCAATTTTAAATGAAAAACGAGTCAATTTTCTACTTTTAATCAATTGTTTTCTATTCTCCTTCACTTAATGAAATAATGGGACTCTCTTAACATACATCTGGAATAAAAGAGACTTCCAAGACTAGTCACTTCCCTACCCAGCAGCTTGTCTATCAATATTTTATTCTTCAGGTGGACCCAGCATGGAATGTCTGGGTCCACTGCTTCTTAATGGTCTCAATTCCCACAGGTATCTCCCAGGTCGGGATCAAATCCCCAGTACAAAATTTTCTTTTGTGTTGAAGAAGAAATATGAGCTACAAATGATTCCTTAAAGGAAACTCACATGTCAGACACCAACCATCTATATTATACTTTATGAGACATCAAAATAAAAAAAAATCAAAAGGAATGTTGGCTTTTTTGTGCAATTCTTATATAATCACTAGGCTTAGGAAATAATTCAGTAAAACTTATTGCTCTACTTTATATCTGAAGAACTACATTTGAGGACACTTTGAGGAGCTGGTAAAGGGCAACTACTAAGGAAAAAACATGTTTGTACTTGCTTCCTGTGTGGATAAGTGATTCCCACTAAAGTATTTCAGAAATGAAAGAAAATTGACAGGAGGAATTCCTGGCAGTCTATATGGTACCAGTGCAATGATCAGTGTCTAAAGACTTCTAAACTTTGATGCATGTGACTGAACTCAGTCTTTACTGGAGTTCTGTGGGTTGATGGTGTTTTTATCTTTATTGAGTCCTGGAAGGTAGGAAGATGAATCTAAAGTCAGGCCATTCAGACTAGAGCCAATGCTCAAGCCTATCCCTCCTGATTCAAATCCCATGATCCTCACAATTGAAGATAACTCTCATACACCCCAGATTAGGAAACAAAAGATCTTTATAGTTCAAGACATCAGATAAAATAAGAGTTAAAAATAAAAAGACTTCATTAAACTAAAAATTAGTCAAACTCTTAGTCAAGAGCCATCCAAACTCTTCCAAGTAGAAATGAAAACCATATGGAGTATGAGGCTCAAAGGCAGAAATAGGCTTCACCCTAAAAACAAACAGGAAATAGGAAAGGAGATTCCCAATGTACTGCCCTAAGTAGGGCAGCCATTTCTGCCATGAACTCCACAGGGAGACAGGAAAAAAAAAAAAAAAAAAAAAAATGGCAACCATGTTGCATGCTCAATAGTGAAACAGAGAGAGAAAGGCAGCCATGCTGTGTTCTCCATAGTGAGACACAGCGAGAAAGGCCCCATGCTGTGTGCTCCATAATGAAACATAGAGAGATAGGCAGCCATGTTTGTCATAGACTCTGCCATGCTGTGTGCTCCATAATGAAACACAGAGAGATATGCAGCCATGTTTGTCATAGACTCCGCCATGCTGTGTGCTCCATAATGAAACATAGAGAGATAGGCAGCCATGTTTGTCATAGACTCCACAGGGAGACACAGAAAAGGGCAGCCATGCTGTGGACTCCAGAGCAAGATACAGCAAGCATGGCTTTTATTTATTGTGCCTGTTTTTAATATGGCATCCACAAAATCACAGTAAAGATTAATTCCTCACACACACCATATAAAGTTGAAACAGAATTCAATTCCTTCATAAAGATCCCTTTGATTAATCCTCCCATCAGTCCCAGCCAAACTGCCTCTACATACATGTGCACAAGATGCTCCTAACAAGAGCAATTTCCTTTGCATAGTATATTTACATCGTCTACACGTCCATGTGTGGCAATTAATTAATGCACCAGCTACCTCTGTATGGCTTTGGTATGGGAATAGTCACTCTTTCACTAACTCTGAGTACCTAGCTAGCACATGGCAACAAAAGAGACATCTCTATGCTTTACAAATGGGAAGGATTTCAGCACTTAGAAGATGAAAGAAAACTTTGAGGTTGCTTCTACTTGCAAGAGATCCACAACTGGGCAGCTGTTGCTCAATGTTTTCCTTCCAGACTTTCTATGTAAGCAGTGGCAACAAACACAGAAAACTCAACAAAGCCCTTCTTCAAACAAACCCTGATTCAGCCATGTAAGAACAAAGAGACACTCAATGAAATCCAACAAACAGCAAGGCATTTAAAGTAGATAAAAGAAACGGCATTTTAAAAGCCAGCACATAATTAACTTACAAACTGACTGTGCATGAAATTGTTAAGGCAAGTCATTTGATAATTTTTTTTAAAGAAAGGATTTATTAAGAATGTGATCTGCTTCTGCCCTTGCGGGAAGGAGGGGGGAAGGGTCACTTATCTTGGTTAGAATGAATCACTGTGTCCAGAACTTTGTTTGGTTTTGTTTTTCTTTTCAACACAGGATTTCTTGTGTAGCTGGGGCTGTGCTGGAACTTGATGGGTAGAACAAGCTGGCCTCAAACTCACAGAAATCTGCTTGCTCCTGTCTCCTGAGTGCTGGGATTAAAGGCATGCACTACCACCACCACCACCAGGCCAAAATCTTTATAAGAAGAGGTTGGGTGTGGTTGTGCACACTTTTAATCCTAGCTCTCACTTGGGAGGAAGAGACAAGTGAATCTCTGTGAATTGGAGACCAACCTTGTTTACATAATAAACTCCAGGCCAGCCTGGGAGACATAGTGAGACCCTGTCTAAAAAACAAGAAAAGACCTTGCAACATGCACAACTCAGAAAGATAGCCCATGGATGAGGCCAGGGCTATGTGTCCTGTGGTTGCTTCTCACTGTGGAACTTCAGTATGTGACAGGAACCTGAAAAACTCCACTGACGTGAGACTAGGACTTTGAAAGAGAAAGAATCCCATGGAATTTCTTATTCAGTCTATCCTGATTTTTCTATATTAATGAACAGCAACACTGAACATCAACTGAGAGCTCCTAGGAGCCAGTTCCTATCTCCAGTTCTAGCCAAGCAAAGCCAAAAGTTAGTGTCTCTTCCTGATTATCAATGATCCTTGGTAGATAGGATAAAGTGTGAAGTCCCATGCTTGGAGGTTATTGAATTGTATCTGTTTTGTTGTGATACCTGCATTGGCCAAACCACCTTCTTTCTACTTGTATTTCTGGTGGGAAGAATAGCATACATTTCCAGCTATACCATATGGAAGGGGGCCTGTTCCACACTCTGGAGACTGCTGCCTTCCTTGGTGGTTAGCTTCTCCTTCTGTCCTTACTCAGGAGTGAAAACTGCAGGTGGCAGAGAACAGGAAACCACCTGGTCCATAAACCCAAGCTGCACTATGACCTTGGGTCACATCAATTTACAGGGCCTGAAAGCAAAATGAATGTACATACGTGTGTACACATCTATACTCACATTTACCAGACTTATTCTATAATTTTTATTTGAAGACATTAAAAAAAGCATGGCGCATGCATACAGGAGGCTCAAAATTGAATTCACAGAGATCTACAAATGCTCCCCTGCCTAAGAAACTAGAATAGGAGCACAGTGGACTCTGAAAGCTGGTAGAGGACTGTGTCAGTCTGCTTCTTGTCAACTTTACACAATCTAGCATTCCAGAAGAGGGACATCAATTGAGAAAATGCCTCTATGACATCGCCTGAGCAGGTGGCCCTGAGTGGTATAAAAAGAAAGCAGGCTGAGCAAGCCGTAGTGTGCAGGTCATGGTGAGTAGACCAGGTCAACCAATCTAGTAAGCATCATTCCTCCATGGCCTCTGCTTCAGCTCCTGCCTTCAGCTTCCTGTCTTGAGTTCCTGTCCTGCCTTTCCTTTGGATAAGAGCTATGAGAGAAAATAAGCCTTTTTTTCCCAAGTTGCTTTAGGTCATGGTGTTTCTCACTGCAATAGAAACATAGCTAGGACAAGAACAGACTCCATTTCTGAAGAATACAGAAGCTGTGTGGAAGAGGGACATCTGGGCAGAGCAGAGTTCAACAGTTCAGACCATTTAATATTGTCTAGACGGTTGAATTGCATAACTTGTAAGGGAGGGAAAAGCATATGTTTACTACCAGCTTTTGCTTTCTCCGGTCTAAGAGGGTTTTGCCATAAGAAAATCAGCATTTTCCCTGAGTGCCATTGTGGACCTTAATGGTCTTCTCTGTAAGCCTGGGCAAGTCCCATATCTTCTTTTCTACTGGAGAACCACAGCTTCAGGAACTCAAAACTCTACCCTCAGCCCTCAATGTGAAGCCTTTCAACAAGATTATTTGATGTTATAAAGTTCTATTAAATAATAGTCTGGTTTTCCTAGGTAAAGTACAATTGTGAAATGAGGTTTTTCGACCTGACCAGGAGATGTGAATAGTCTATGATGAGAATAGAGAGAGATGAGAATAGAATATGCATAATAGATCATATCAGAGTGGAGGTCCTTTCTCTCTCCTCAATGTGTTTTCTTTCCATTTTCCAGTTTTGAAACTGACTAAAGTTACAGCTATTTTACTAATTATATTGGATTATAGAGGATATCAGGGGAATTGGACAGTGCATTAAAACACCCTTGCCATGTATTTAAACCCTTTTTTTCTTTCACAGTTTGTGAAATCTGTAGACCATCTACCCTGTGTGGTGAAATTTCATTTATACGAAACTACATTAATAAAGATCTATAATGAGAAATTAGACTGAAAAGCAGTTCATAATGTACCTTTCAGCTTTATAATTAGTTCTATAATCTGTAATCAGATGATTTAAATCTAATAGAGTTAAATTACAAAGTAAGTAATTTCTATTTCCAATAGGAATCGTTATATCTTTGGAATTTTCTGAAGTGCTAATGAGTTTTAGAGAAATTATTGTATATCTTATTCACTTTCTTCCCATTAGTAAGCGCAATGTCTGGCATGTGCTACTTGCTAAGTAAACAACCACTGGACAAATCGATGATTATGTAAACTTGAATGAGCAATTAATAAAATCATATTGATTTGCCATTGCTCCTATTCAGGGCCCGGATGATATTCACTTCCCTATCTTTCTAGAGCATGGATCCATTTCCTTCACCATTATGGCTGGATGATACCTCTGCATAATCAGTCACTAAATAAAACATACATACCTCCAGGTAATGTGCGATGAAGGTGACTAGTCACAGAGGCAGGAGATGTAGAGTCTAGTTCTGTCATGCCTGTTAGCCTTCCTGCATGTGTCATATGTAAAGGAGTTTTGTATTGAACCTACTGCCAAACAAATTCTATTCACACATGCCACAGGTGTCATGCAGGACAACTCATAAAATGCCAAAAGACAAATGATTTAGCCCCACTTTCTAAATGAAAAGGAAAACTGAGGTTCAGAGTGACTGAGGAACATAACCAAGGTCAGAAATTCAGGAGGGATGAGTGCAAAACAGGACTCATTCCAAGTCTATTATTATGATGGTTCAAATAAGCAGCAATAGTGATGGGGTAGACAAGTGCTTTTTAAACTCTGAAGCATTTTACAAGCATATACTTGTCATCACTATCAAGATGTGCCAATATCCAATGTTATGGAAATTGTCCTATCAACATCTCCTCCCCATAGCTGATGAATACCATTGAATATGAGTATCAAGTCCCTCCCTTGCCAGACCATTGTGGTATAGGCTCTTCCAGATCTGCTCTGTTGAGACCCTCAGTCTCTTCTGATTGGACATCATTGTCTAAGCACTTTTGGTCACTGGTCATTGTTTCATGGGTCCAGAGTGTACGGGAGGGATGGTTGTTCACTATTTTGTCTGATATCTATGTGAAATAAAGTAGGATGGTGCTAGGAGCAAAGATTCCCATTCAATCCGATGAGGTTGCTTTCTAACCATCATCTGTCATTGAAAGGTAGGTATTTTGGAGCTTCAGGATGACATGTTGAGGATTTCAAAGGCTTGGTGAGCACTGACTCAAGGTTTCCCAGATCTTCATTCAGGACTGGAATTCTATGCTAGCCACCAATGCAAGCATTCCATCCTTGAAGAACTGGGGATCTTGGGAAGTGGGGCTCATTTTGCCTCTCACAGATTGGTATGCTTGGCTGAGAAGCTGTCATTTGTGTTTATTGGTTGAAGTGTAAGGTGTAAAAGATATGACTATCAAATTGCTCACGTGGGTGATATCACAACACTTCCCATGTACTGCACCTGCAGTTCTGTAGAAGAAGAAAGGAGACATGGCTTAGAAGAAAGGGTCTAGTGCAGCCTTCCTGGGGTCAAGCCCTGGCTTTGTTATTCAACCTCTCTCTGTCTTTGTCTCTTTATGGTTGTCGTGAGAGGATATCTGTTTGAAACTGATGTTAACAGGAAAAAAGCATTATTATATCAAGCCTAGTGAAACGTGTTCTGTATGTAATAAAACTGTATAAATGTTTGCTTTTTATAAATCTCAATTTGTACATGTGTTTTTCATTATGGCAAGTGCAAGTTTTAAGACTAGCTGAAGGGTTACTCTCTGGAGAAGGGTTTCATTGATTGAAACTCAACCAAAGCAAAATAGTCAACAATTTAATTAGAGTTTGGCCAAGGACTGTACACAGATTACCCAAGTATAGCATGAGTGTGACCAAGATGAGGGAAATTGATTTTTGGCAGACCAAAGTCACACAGCTTTATCTACCACTAAGGGCAAAAGAAGTCTCCTAAGTTATTCTTTGAACAGACAAGCAGCATCCATCCCTGTGCCAAGCACACTGGTACTGACATTAACATGGGCCAATGTTTTCTAGAACCCTGGATTGCCTGCATGCTCCCCTTTCCCACCACTCAACTCTTGTGCTTCAGCCTCTTCTTATCCCACCTCCAGTCAGTTACTCCTGACTATCCAGGTTGTAATCACGCAACCTTTTCTTCTTTTTTGTTCTGTTCTTTTTTTTATAATTTTTTAATTTAAATTGCAAACAAGCTTGTTTTACATGTCAGCCCCAGTTTCCATACCATCCCATCCCATCCTCCCCTGTCCACCCCCAACCCCCATCCTATTCTCTTTCTGCTCTCCATGGAACAGACTTCCATGGGAGTCTTCAAAGTCTGTCATATCATTTGGAGCAGGGCCTAGGCCCTCCCGCATGTGTCTGGGCTGAGAGAATCCCTATGTGGAATGGGCTCCCAAAGTCCATTCATATACTAGGGATGAATATTGATCCATTACTAGAGGTCCATAGGCTGCCCAGTCCTCCTAACTAACACCCACATTCAGGTAGTCTGGGTTGGTCCTAAGCTGGTTTCCCAGCTATCAGACTGGAGTCCATGAGCTTCCTTTTGATCAGGTCAACTGTTTCTGTGGGGTTTCCCCAACCTGGTCTTGACCCCTTTGTTCATCACTCCTCCCTCTCTGCAACTGGATTCCAGGAGTTCAGCTCAATATTTAGCTGTGGGTGTCTGCTTCTGCTTCCATCAGTTACTAAATGAAGGCTCTAGGAGGAATATAAGGTAATCATTAATCTCATTATCAGGGAAGGGTATTTAAGGTAACCTTTCCACTATTGCTTAGATTCTTAGTTGGGGTCATCCTTGTAGATGTCTCAACATTTCCCTAGTGCCAGATTTCTCTTCAAACCTATAATGGTTCCCTCTACTATGGTATTTCTTTCCTTGCTTTCCTCTTTTCTTTCCCTGATTCAATCTTCCTGCTCCCTCATGCCCATCTCTCCCCTCTTCTTTCTCCTAACTCCCTCTTCTCTCCCCCATGCTCCCAATTGTTCGGGAGATCATGTCCCTTTCCCATTCTCCAGGGAACCATGTATATGCTTTTTCAAGGCAAAGAACACAGTCCAGAAGACAAAACAACAGCCCTCAGAATGGGAAAAGATCTTCACCAACCCCACATCTAATAGAGGGCTGATTTCCAAAATACACAAAGAACTCAAGAAGCTAGTTACCAAAACATGAAATGATCCAATTTAAAAGTGGGGTACAGGACTAAACAGAGAATTCTCAATAAAGGAATCTAAAATGGCTCAAAGACACTTAAGAAAGTGCTCAGCATCCTTAGCCATCAGGGAAATCATCTTAATCCTGTCAGAATGGCTACAATCAAAAACAGTTTATGCTGGAGAGGATGTGGAGAAAGGGGAACACTCCTCCACTGCTGGGGGGAGTGCAAACTCACACAGACACTTTGGAAATCAGTATGGCAGTTCCTCAGGAAAATGGGAATTAGTCTACCTACCTCAAGATCCAGTAATTCCACTCTTATGCATATGCCCAAAAGATGCACATTTATAGCATGAACACCTATTCAACTATGTTCATAGCAGCATTATTTATAATAGCCAGAACCTGTAAGCAACCTTAATGCCCCTCAACTGAAGAATTGATGAAGAAAATGTGGCACATACTCACCGGGAAAATATAATGGAATGAAATTCACAAGCAAATAGATGGAACTAGAAGAAACCATTCTGAGTGAGGTAACCCAGTCACAAAAAGACAAACACGATATGTACTCATTCATCTATTGTTTTTAAACACAGGGCAAAGGATTACCTACAGTCCACACTGCCAAAAAAGCTAGGAAACAAAGAGGACCCTAAGAGAGACATCCAACCTCTTCTTTTGTAAGCAGAAGAAATAAATACAAGTGTGATCATAAATACGACAAAATACCTGGACTTGTTTCTGTACAAGCTATGATGACTGCTTTAAAATAAGCCCTTAAAGATGATCCCTAAAAGCAATTTCCATGACTCTTAAAGATGGGAAAGTCTAAAAGCACTCTGTACTTAGATAATGAACTATGGCTACAGGTGACATCTGAAAGGTGACCAACAAGAGGGCTCTAATTTGCAGAAAACAATGAACAAAAAGCATTTTTAACTGATTACCATTTTTAACTGATAATGAAATGTAATTAGATCTATATGAAAATCATCCCTTTTTCAATTAACTAGCCTGTGAAAATTGGGCTGGATGAGTTTCTGTTTTAATTATATGAAAATAATTTCTCTTGAGAAAATTGAGTCTGTTTTTTTTCTTTGCAATGGAGTTATTTTTATTCCTTTAAAACATGAAAATATTAGCTGGAGAGATAGTGCAGTGCTTTAGAATAGTTGTTACTCTTGCAGAGGACCCAGGCTTGATTCCCAGCACCCACATGATAGTTTACAACTATCTTTAATTCAAGTTCCAGGGCATCCAGTACCCTCTTCTGACCTCCAGGAGCACCAAGAATTCAAGTGGTGTACATAAACCCTCACACAAAATGAAATTTACTTTTTACAAGTTTTAAACATAAAAATAAGGACTCTAGGATATAGGCCTATAAACCTATCTATGTATATGTTGAATATAGTCGTTTATTGCTTAGCTACTCTATCTAATGCTATATGCTATACCTTCTTTTTTTTTAATGGATGTATATCTTTAACTTCTCAAAATCATTTATAGTTAGAGTAAGATCCTGCACAAGTATCTAATGCTAACTCTCTGGACCAGCTCTAATGCTTAGACCATACCCTAACCAATGTAACACTTATTCTTTGTTGATGTTTGAAAACTAAATTCATACACTAACCATTGTAACAACTTAGTTTTTGTTTGGTGATGTTTGAAGGCCATTGTAACAACTTAGTCTTTGTTGATTTTGAGAACTCAGTTAAACTATTCATCAGGAAATGAGTCTTTCAGCAGGAAAAGTAGGTGTGAAATAGATCACTGATAAGTTAACAGACTACTAAGGAGCAAACAAAGGTATTAGGTCTTCAAAACTCTCACCTGAATATGCAGAGCTGGCAGGGGTCTGTAAACTACAGCTCATAGGTCAGATCTGGCCCTTGCATTCTCTTTATAAATAAAGTTTTGTTGAAACAGGAGTAGCACACATGTGACCTGTGACTGCTTCTGGTCTATAGTGGGCAGAGATGAGTAGTTAGACTGTAGATCCAATAGACAGAAATAGTAATCAATAAAACATTTATTGTCTGACCCTTTACCAAATTGTTGCTAACCTTGGTTCTAAAGGACTTGTGTTACACAAGGTGATACTTTGAGAAAGATGACTGCAATTGTGTTTTTAAAAATATTTCTGGAAAATGAAAAGATGTGGATTCCTTCCAGACTAATGCGGTTTGATCACGCCAGACCGCCTGAAACAGAGTACAAGCTGATCCTACATTCAAAACAGCTGGACAAAACAGCCCTACAGACTACAGCCAGGATATCTGAATCTTCTTCGAATCCCCTAAGACAGTGCCCCTTACCAGCAGGAAGTAGTTTGGAAAGAACGATGCCCAAATTTCCAAATATTGTGTATAAATGTTTGTTTTCATTTAATTGGACTGTTATATAAAATTAAATAAAATTAAAAAAATAAAAAAATATTTCTGGAACCTCATCATGATGAATTAATTCCTCTTCAAGGTTATCCACAACAATGAGAAGCAAGCCAAGTGATTAACTGAGCCACTTCCACAGTCCTATGACACAAATGTCTCTTTTCACAGGTGCAGTATCTGAAAGTATACTATACAAATAACTCTAAGGAAACACACTTCTCATTTGCGCCCCACATCCCTGCCTTTCCAACTGTAGGTCTCCATGGCTTAAAAGCTTGTGTCTTTCACAAGCCTGTACTTCAGAGCTTGCAAGAGGTGGCCATGAAAGCAGTCTGATAGAACCAGAAGCTGTGACAACCTTTACACAGGTTATTTCTCCAGGTGTAAAACTATTGAAGGAGCCTGGGTTAATGGTTTGTTACCTCTACATACATAAGCAAAGACTAAACTCTAAAGTGAAGAACCAGTCAATGAAAGTAGAATATGTAAATTCATCTTCCATTACAAAGTCCTACAGGTAGCTGTAGATAGAGCAGCAGGTCTAGGATCAGACAACTGGGATCCTAGAGTAGAGTCCACCCATGCTAGTATGATGACCTTAGACAAATGATGTATCTTTTATAGAACACAGTCACTCTAAGCTCCCTCTTCCTGTTTAGAATTCTAAGTGAGGCTATACTCTTATTATCATTGCCTGGCACACAGCAAGCACTGTATAAGCATCCGTCGTTATTGTTTAATGAAGGTGTACCTTCAAATCCAAAGGTGAACTCTTACCCATTATGGCAATCAATGATATATGAACCAACTTCTCCACAAGGCATGACTTTAGCAGTGAAAACTAAAGTCTATTGACCTAAGAACAAATGAATAAAGTGTTTTGTTTGTTTCAGTGGATGCCAATGGTAGTTCTCAGATATAAAACCCAATAGTTCATGTGGAGAACTGCTGGTTCAATAACATAGCTGTTTTGTACCATGACGCAGATATCTTTTTCTCCTGAAATTCATGGTGAAAGTTCAAACTCAGAAGTCAGAATTTGGAGTTTCCAAATGTCAAAGACTCTTTTAATGGATGCCTGACACTATAGATATCTATAGCTCATCTAATTATATGAGATGAATTATTAAATGGCTAGTGGGCAGGTAGCTTACACAGCACTGGACAGGGAACAATTCATTACCCTAGCAGCAAGCACTTGAAAACCATAACAAATTGTTCATACCTGGAGTTTTTCAGACTATGGGGCCTGGAACTCTAGGAGGTTTTACCACAGATACAGATACAGGGGAACTACAATGTACAAAGTTTTCATGTGATGCGGGGGCTGTGGGGTGGTTTCTATCCAAATGGCAAGTGGCATTCAGTCCTGCATTTCCAAGCTGAACTAGTCAGTTGGTGGTGGGTTAGAAATGGCTTCATCACTTTATAGCTTTATGGCCCATTTCTAGCTACCAGGATCTGCAGCATTTGCCTGAGGGTTTTCTCAAGAGACACCGAGAAAGGGTTTTTATTGCACATAAGCCAAACAGAAAGGAAATGCTGAGGAAGCAGGGTCCCTGTTCCAGAAACCCCACTTCAATATCTGGCCGGACCACTCTGAACACCCCAGCTCCTGCCCCTTGGGTATCATACTGGGTCACATTCTAGATTTTCCCCATTAACATTAGCTGAGTTATCCCATGTACAGATTACTTGATAAGAGATTCCACTCACTCCTGTCCTTCTTGAAAGTTCCACTCTTTCCTTGTCCCTCCCTGTCCTCATTTATTTCCTTTGTACCTTTCAAACAAGCCGTTTTAATTCTTCCTCTGAAATCTAGCCTCTGCTAATCTAATCAAAGACAATGATGTAAACTAATACATTCTCCTTTAGTTTGACTAATAACCGTGTTCAATTCTATTAATCCTATAAAAACTGTAGCCAAAACAATCAGAACAGAAAATTTAATATGTATATTGATAAATATTATATATGGAATGGAGTAGATATTATACACATAAAATCAGCGAAAGGCTTAATTTAACTAGAGGTAGGAACAAAATCCAGAATACTCAAGCTTGCTGTCCTCCCGGCACCCAGGTTGGTTTGGAGACCCTCCTAAGAGATAAAGAATTATCTTCCCTTCATTTCACATGTGGCCAGATGCCTCTGAGTTAGTAGAAAAATTTCCAGCTGTTTTTACTTGAATAAAGACAATAATAAATGATCTTATCTTTTTGAAGAGGTATAGTGTATGGGATGTAACCCATTTCTGGTCTCTCTTCACAGAAAATCCCTATTTCTTTTGTAATGAACCCCTTTTCCTACTCCTATTTCTCTTAGTTGGTAAGTGATGGGACTTGGACTCAAGATCCTTTAGGTCATCTGCTAGACATAAAGGTCAGATTCCTCCCTCTGCCAAGTCTACTAGAGACACAGGTACTACCACTGGGCACCAGGAACACCAAGACTGAGGCACAGCAACATGACACAATGCTATTATCACTTGTTAGCAACAGTGCCATATTTAACAGATGGAAACACAGAATGTCAAGTTTAATTTCAGCACCACACAAACAATTACCTTTTATGGTCTGAGTGTACCACATGAAACATCTGGGGACATCTATACTAAAAATTATTTATTTGATTCAGTACATGTGTGGTCTGAAATTCAAATTCAACCCTGTAATTTATCTGGTAATATCGGATAAAATGCCTCATTTGTCTTTTAATTTAATTCTGTATTCATCAAAACTTAGCATAGTATATGTGACAAGAGCAATTTCATTTTTTGTTTTTATTTTATCATGATAAGAATACCTAATGTAAGATCTACTCTTTTAATCAATGTTTAATTGCAAGATACATATTGACTCCTATAGGGCCCAAGGTTATACAGAGATATTTAGAACTCAGTGATGGAATTTCTATAAAGCTTTGGGACTGCTGAAATGAGTTGTTAGCCCTTCACTGCCACAGGTGTGTCACAACCAGCTCTTGTCCAAGTGGCCATCAGATCCTCACCCAGCAGACAGACTTACTCTCCAAAGAAGAAAATTCCCATTTAACTCATAGTTACTGCATGGATTTAAGGCAGGCAACCTCCAACTAAATCAGTCCTGCTCCTCGGAGTTGGAAATGTTAGCTGCACACAAATCAGAACCCTGTGGGTATACACTGGAAGGGATATAGGGGAAAGAAGGCATTTATTACAAGGCAGGGGTACCAATGGTATCAATCAAGGTCCCAGCAGGAAGAAGAATTTACTTAATATTTAAAAAGATTTTAATTAAGAGACTACTTAATTAAAATATAGAGCCAAGAACAGCTTTAAAGAAGTCTAGGTGCCATTACTACCCACAGGGCTGAACACACAAATACAGAAAATGGTGCTCCTGGAGCCCACTGTGGTCGAGCCACAGAATGGCAGGAGCTCCAATTTTAGGAAAACCCAGCTGTTACAAGTTTAGCAGTGAGGAAGCAGGGGAGGGGTTCCGCCGGGCTCTCTTCCCCTCACCTCTGGTGCAGTCCAGGGAGTCAGCAGTCTGGAGCACAGGGCAGGACAGAGAAGAGCTTGGGGCACCCTGATACAGAGGCACACAGGACAAAAGTCAAAAGCCCGAGGCTGGGAAAAGGATTAGTTCTCAAAGTGCTGGCAGTGACAGCTGCCTGAGGACCTGAGTCTGGATCTCTAGCACTCATGTAAAAAGCCAGGCCTACATTCCTGTAATCCCAGCACTGGAGAAGCAGAGAAAGGAACCAGCCAGTTCAGCCAAATCAGTGAGCTCTAGATTCATGGAGAGGCCATGCTTCAAAAAATAAGGTGGAGAGCAACTGAGGAAGACGTCCAACATGTTCACATCCACAAGAAGACACACAGGGATACACCTCCCACCCACAAAGGAAACAAACCACCCGTGTCTGTGTGAAGAGCCAACCATGTTAGAACTTCACTTTTATGGGTAAAAATATATACCCACTTGTTTTCTTATTTCATCTTTTCATCAATATATCATTAAACTATTTAAGCATAAAGAAAAGTGAAAATATTTTAGAGGGAGAGCATATATACTCACCACTAGGACTCTACATCAGTATTTTACTACCTGCCCAATAGTCTGTCCAAAAGTCTGTTGGGAAACTGTTATTTCCAAGTCAGTTGCAGCCATCAACACATTTTCTCCTGTTACCAAATCATGTGTGTCATTCATGCCTAATTTCAACTATAACGCGACTCATTTGTAACTCTCCATTATGCGCGCGCGCGCGTGCGTGCGTGCGTGCGTGCGTGCGTGCGTGTGTGTGTGTGTGTGTGTGTGTGTGTGTGTGTGTACATTATCATATATTTCTTGATATACAGATAGATCAAGATATCCATTAATTGGCTAATCCATTGGGTGCTTTCAATCAGGCTGCCCAGAAGCATTCATTTCAGAAGGCCCGTTGTTCTCAGCAGACAGGCAATGAAAAACACCTTTGTAAAAGTTCCAGCTTTTGGCCGCTTTGCTTTCCAGGGTTTGCAGAATTGATCTTTGGAAGCAAGCCAGGGTCAGCACAATAAAACTGAAGATAAATGTTGAGGAACTGGGATACTGATTTCCTCACGACCTTGTAGTCAGACTTCATTATGGTAGACAGACTGGGGTTAGCCCATCTCCAGCAGCTTGACCTTTTCCATCATACCATTCCCATGAAAGCCTCATTTTCCTCTGGTTTTAAAGGCAGATGGGACTATTTTAGCCCCTCCTAACCCACTGTCCTCTGATGTCTAAGTACATGGTCCTGCCTTGGCTTCTTGAGAGCCTGCAAGGTGAGTATGAGCCCCACAGGTTATTTCAGACTGGACTTGTCTCTAGGTAGCAACAGAGATGCTGTTCACAGTTTAGACTCAATCAGGGTCTCCTTAAAACTCTGACAATTCCAACAGCTTTGCAGCAGGCAGAGGTGGGATTTAAATTACCTGCTGCTGCAGACAGACTCCCCTGGGCATTCCTTTCTCTAAATCACACTGCAGTGTGGGTTTCCAAATGTCTGCACAGGTTGAGCAACAATGTTAGCACACAGAGGTGACACCTTTTCTGTATTGCACTTGAGGAAGGAAATGAGTTTGGGAGCTGCGAGAGGAACCAAATTAATCACGCGATGTGAAAACACATTTGCCCAGAACGAGGCTGTTGTTTCCCATCTCACAGCTGTCCATTGAAGGGCCAGCCTCATTCAAGACACTCCATCAGGCAATGGCGGAGAAGCAAAAGCAGAGAGATTAGAATGCTTTTCTTGACCAAGTAAAGAATAGGAGATATGAGTTGAGTACACCAAAAGTAAAAGAGCTCCACAGTCAGCATGCCAGGCAGGATGGAAGAGCAGGAGGCTGGCTTCTGCCTAGGGGACATTCCATGAAAACTCTCAGCCTAGGAACAGTGAGTCATACTTCAAAGGTATTTCCTTGGGCAGAGATGAGGGAGCGGTATTTTAAGAGTCAGACCAACATGTGGACAGCATTCAGCACTGGAAAAATAAGGAGAAGATCTATAAAATAACAAGCAATCTGGCTTGGCTGGAGAACAGGTTGTGGATTTAATTCAGTGAGGAGAAGGGAGAATAAAGGCTGTGTGATCACAAGCCTGCAGTGTCCAGTGTTAGTTTCTAAAAGGTTGAAGGGCACTGAAAACAAACAAACAAGCAAACAAAATCATTAAATACAAGAGTCCAGGACCAGAACAGGATTGGGAGGAAGTTATTTTGACAGGATATTGTTAAAATCAAAGATGGGGAGAGGAAAAAAAAACTGAGGCTGGGGTTGCATGCCAGTAATGCTAGCACTAAGGAGGACAAAGGGATCAGAAGTTCAAGGTCATTCTTAACTACATATACAGGCCTGCCTAGAGACAGCATTTGCCACAGACATAGCACCTTCAAGCTAGAGATTCAGAACATTAAGAGTACATGCTGTTCTTCAGAGGGCCAGAAGCTGGGTCCCAGAATCCATGTTAGGTAGCTCACAACCATCTATAACTAGAGCTCCTGGGGCTCCAACACCTTCTAGTTTCTGCAGACACCTGCACACAAGTGTACACCCATGTGGATAAATGAAGACAAAAAATAAATTCCTAAAAAATGAATAACATGTGTTAAATTTATACTGTTAATAGAATGATAAAAAAACGTAGCTAAGGAACTTTAAGAAAATATTTCAACTACAAACAGCCTATTTTTGATAGTTAACATATGAAAATCTATTGCTACTACAGTGACTAAATCCTTTCTTCCTGATCTTCTACAAAGCCCCCCAAAAAACATAGACTATTTTTATTAAATTTGACTCTGACTTCAGGTCTTTTGTCAAGGGCATGAACTCTATAACTAATCTAGACATCAAAACTCATCATTTGAAGGCATATATTCTAAAAATCTGTGGTATGAATTTAAGGCAATAGAATTCTTTCATTTGCATTTTCATGGGCTCCTAAGCTCATTTATATGGTTATGTCGATGTCATCTAAATCTGAGGTTGTGTCAATATGGAAAAACTACCATCTCTGCCACTAGATAAACTCTATAAAGCATAATGAACCTAATTAATGAACACCAAATGTTTAGGCATTTTAAAGGCTTATCTGAATAGCCTTATTCCAGGTATTATGAAGCTTAAATTTTAGATGAAAAACATAAAGAATGAAAAAATAAAGTATTCATCTAGAATCAGCAACAGTAATAGTCGAAGCTAGAATTCAAATGCAGCTTTATCCAGTTGGAATCTCTCTGTCATTCCTCTGTGATTTGTATATGGGTTGTAACTGGAGCTTATCCATTACTTTAGAATAGTCATTAAACAACCTAGTAGTTCATTTATTTCATGACACCAATTAGAAACTCTCAGAACATCAAAGGAAGCCTAGGCACTTGAGTGATGAGCCTTAACATATTCCACCTTGGAGGATTAACAAAAACATTGATTACTACCAAAGATGGTGGATGAATACTTGAGAGATGAGAAACTTCAAAGTGAGGCAATAATCTAGGGGGTCCAGCAGACAGCAAAAGTTCCTCCTATCAGAGACACCTAGAGGATTCAAGGGCTGTCATCTCACACCAGCCAACTGAGGGCATTACAGTCCTCAGTTATTCCACACAACCTCTTCAAAGAAGGCTGCATGAAGAGAAATCTCACTGGTGAGATCCCTCTAAGGGCAATGGAGTCACATCTTACAATTGCCTCTATGGGCAGTGATAAGGGAGAAATAGTTCAAGGTCAGATCAATGTGAGGATAACATTCAACATTGGGAAAGCAGGTAAGTCTGAGATAGCAAGCCATCTAATAGAGTGGGGCTCAGTCTGCTGTCAGGAGTTTCACTGCTTTCTTGTCTATTGACTACAGATATACCTCTGTGTTGACCAGAAGCAATAGGGCTAGACAATTGGTCAGCTTAGGTTCATGTCTTGACTAAGCCATCTCCCTCTTTCTAAGTCACCTGCCCTGACTTCTTAATGGAACGAAGATGACAAAGCCATGATGAAATCATCTTTCTGAATGTTCTTAGGAAAGTCATTCAACCAAATGTGTGAATTTATGTTCAGTAGGATCCATCCACACTATCTCCATCCTAGTCAGAGCAGGATGTTATATCTCAAAGATGATTGCTATATTTTAAGATGCATCTTACTGAGTAAATTATCTACCACAAAGAGTTCTTTTTGTTATGGAACACAAAAAGAGAAACTTCTAGAAAATCAGTGGGTGGGACAGCTAAAATTTTAGTCTGTACATTTTAGTACCACTCATTTGTTTATTTTTATTTATTTATTTTTATTAATTTTGATTTTTAATTCATACATCTTGCAACATTTCTTTATTTAGCTTCATTTATTTTATTTATCTTTTACTTATATGTATACATGTGAATAAATGAAGTGTCCATGTGTGTGCGCCAGAGGTGGCCACTAGCTGGCCAGCAAGTTCCAAAGGGTCTTTTGTCTTTATCTCCCCTGTGCTGGGAGGTACATACAGCTTTTTAAACATGGGTTGTTGGTGATTTGTCATGTTTTTGTGGCAAGGACTTTAACCTCTGTGGTGGTTTGAAAAAAAAAAAATGGCTCCCAAAGGAAGTGGCACTATTATGAGGTATGGCTGTGTTTGAGTAAGTGTGGCATTGTTGGAGGAAGTGTGTCACTATGGGGGTGTACTTTGAGCTCTCACCTATGATCAAACTATGACCAGTGACACAGTTCACTTACTGTTGACTACGGATGAAAATGTAGCATTCTCAGCTCCTTCTCAAGTACCATGTCTACCTGCACACTGCCATGTCCTGCCATGATAATAATGGTCTCAACCTCTAAAACTGTAACCACTCCAATTACATGTTTTCCTTTGTAAGAGTTACTGTGTGTCTCTTCACAGCAATAGAAATCCTATCTAAGATACCCTCTGACGCACCTCCCGAGCCCCAGGGATCCATGCACTAATTCAAAGTTTCTCAGCCCGTGAGTTGTCACCCCCAAAGGTCATCAGAAAACACAGATGTTTACATTAAAATTCATACCAGTAACATAATTACAATTATGAAGTAGCAACAAAAATGATTTTGTGATTGGGGATTTCCACAACAGGAAGAATTGTATTAAAGGTCACAGCATCAGGACATTTGGGAACCACTGCACTAATCATTGGTGATTACTATAAAGGAATAGCTGCCATGTCTTGTAAAGTGTAAGAACATGTAGTAACATAAAGCATATATTCGCTTAGCTTGAAATGTTTTAGGGTAACAGAGGAAAGTGGTAGGTTCTATGTCATGTGATTGATGGAGAGCCCATAGGCTGCCCTTGGAATCAGGCTTTCTCTGAACCAACTATGAGAGCATAAAGGAACCTAGGTGAGCAGAGTATTTCTGTTCTGGAAATCAAATCACTGTCACTTCAAGAATTGTCAGAATTTAACCACAACAGAGAAGCGATGGTATGCCCTGATTAATGCAGTTCTCCATGTGTTTGGGGCCTTGTTCCAATGATCTAAGTCAGTTGGATTGCTTGGCTTTTAGGGTCTTTCCTTAGACTGTTGTGGCTTGTGACAAATAAGACAGATGGTAACTGCCATTGTTCGGACATGGTCTGACTGCATCCCCCTAGGGAACATGTGTTGCCATTTAAACCCCACTGGGAGGCATAAGGAGGGTAGAAAATTAATCTGAGTACAGTATTTAGAGTTGGGGCCTTTGGGAGATGATTAGGATTAGATAAGGTCGTTGGGGTGGAGCATTTATACTTAGGTCCAGGTGCCTTTATAAAAAGAGACAGAGACAAAGGTATATCCACACACTCCTTTTTTTATACCAGATGTCCTCTCTGGACCATGTTAGGGCTCTCACCAGCAAGGATAGCACCGGGTACAGTCTTGTGATCTTGAATCAGGACCATGAGTCCAAATAGATCTCTCTCTTCATAGGGAGCCACATTAGCTACTCTTTTCTTTGTAAGTACCCATCCTTAGCTACTCTTTTACTAAGTACCCATCCTTGGCTACTCTTTTCTTAAGTATCCATCCTTGGGTACTCTTTTTCTTTGTATGTTTTCTTCCTTGGCTGCTTTTTTCATTCACTCTGATATAGTAACAGCACATGGACTCAATTAGTAAGTACTTGCTTTTCAAGCAAGGTTGGACATTATAATTAAAGTACACTCCAGGTCAAATTCATCTGGGGTGAAAAAAAAAAACCACAAAAACTGTGGTAACACCTTTCCTTGGTCCTTCAAGGAATTCAAAATAGTGCCTCAGAGACAGCTACTTTTCTGGGTTTAGGTTCTTCCCTTGTACACAACTAAAATGCATTTCCAGCTGGAACTATGTGACCATGGTCTGCCCTTACACGTGAAACCTCTCCACAAACCTTCATGCTCTTCACCTCCCTCCTTGGTGGTCTGTCTTGAAGAAAGTGGCATTACAAGATGAAGATATTAAACAAATGACGGTAAGATCTTGAGGTCACCACACACAAGAAAGTCATCCAGAGGGAACAGCCAGCTGGAAATACACACACTGGACTTCGAATGAACGCAAAATAAACCAAACTTTAGAGCTGTTCATCCATCAGCTAATGTTAATTGGCCTGATTAATACAAGCATCTACTTGCATGTACTGCAACAGACACATCAGTATTATAACAAAAGGACAAACAAAACTGAAGCAGACAAATGAGTTTGTTATTGCAAGCAGAAAACACTGAACTAGGCTTGCTGGTTTAAATCAGAGGGACATATACAAACTTCTTAGCCAATCAAATATTTCTCTAACGAAAACACACCTAACACTGATGAGCAAACGTTGTAGTGTGAACTCTGGTTTGTTGTGGTATGTGTTTTTGTTGTGTTTCATTTTGTTTTTGAAATGGTCTCACTATGTAACAGCCCATGATGGTGTAGATTTTTGCAAGCATCCTGCTTTCACCTCCCAAGTCCTAGGACACAGACATGTACCACCACACACACAATTCTTCTGTGAATTTACTTCTGCTGCTGTCTTTGAGAGTGGACTTCACAGTAAAATGGCTCAAATGATAACTAACCAGCCCAGGGGCATGGATGCCTGCCTAGGGTCGAGGGAATGTTCCACATTTAACCGTGCTGTGACACTATCACCAAGAAGTAAAATAGATGCACTCACTTATCCTCGAGTGCTGCCTTCCTACCTGTTACTGCAAACATTATCTAAACTCCCTTAGGGTAGAGATTCAAGCAATTCATACTGCCACTGTTTATATGGAAGTATTTAAAAGATAAATCACAGACACGCAACAGCCTCCTAATTCACAACTATCAGCCATCTTATTTATTTCTCTGCTCACTCCAAGAATTACGAGCAAAGGATCATGGGACCTATTCCTAAGTGTAAGATTAGATCAATAAAATTAGCCATCTGTCCAAGGAAGGCTTTAAATGCAGGTTATATTTAAGTATTATGTTCCCAACTGCCCAGATGTTACAGAAAAGTGCCTGCTGATACGACTCCTTTTGCACAGTGTAAACTGTTAAAAGGCTAATATAAACTTATTGTACCAAGAAAAATAAATAGCATTAACGTTGTATTAAAACTGATTCAGGATCTGGGGGTGCCCTGTCAGCAAATACAAGTGTTAAAATTTAAATTGCTCAGTATTTGCAGAGTTGGATAAGAAACACATCTCAAGTGTCGTTAGGGGAGTGAGAAGGGAGAGATCTAGAAATAAAAGCAGATGAGAGCAGAGCCCTGGAAAGGGCAGCCTTGCCTGGCCTAGCTGGTGAAGTACCAATAGTCACTGCAATTACTCTTAGCTGAAGCAGGCAGATTTCCTTTCTACAAATTGATTCGGAATAAGAGCGGTTTGGACTTTTTTCAGATTCAGGAATATTTGCATACATATAATGTTTCTTGCTGGGGATGAGATCCAAGTCAAAACACAAAGGCCTATGTTTTATAAATGCTTTATACATCAAGCCTACAGGTAATTTATGGAATATCCTAAATAATTTTGTGCATGAAACTAAAATTTACACATAGAGTCATCTGCGGGCTTTCCACTTGAGGCGCCCTGCTGGTATTCAAAAAGGTCTGGATTTGAGGTTTCAGAGTTTGTATTATGGATGTTCAGCTTGGAATGAATATCTTACCCTGATGCAATACTTTAGCTCTTTCAAGGAACTGGCCTGCTTGACTTCTTTTGATTTTTCAAAGTAAGGTGGTAGTGGCATTACCTGGGGGAAATGAGGGCTTCTTATAGCTGAGGAAATTATAGACAGATCACAGGCCTGGACTCTTTGTCCTCACACTACTAACCAGTGCTTAAGACAAAGACATCTCTTAGTGCCTGGCTTCATTTAGATTTGTGCTACAATAGATCAAGTACCACAACATTTCTTTCAGAAGCCGCTTCCCTTCAAGCATTGCCCCAAAGATTCTACTGTTTTACAGAGGTTATCCGCTGGAAGGAAACATGTGCTCTTGATAGCCTAATTTTCCAAAGAGAAAACCAAGGTTTGTGGCTAAACAATTTTTGATTCCAAATTATTTATAAAACAACTGAAATGTTTATAAGCCACTACAAATTAAATCAAATGCAATGATACATTAACATGTATGGGAAAGAATAAAAATGAAATGATAGCATAATGCTCAAGTTTGTTGGGATAACTGTAAATACATATGCATATACATTCTTTCAGGTTTTTCCTTCTAGTCCAGATTAAAAGTTTCCTTAAGCTCCTTGAAGCTCAGTCAGTCCTATCTAATGCTTTGGTACCTACACTGCCTCATTACTCATCTGAGAGAGCCCGTAAGGTAGGTGCTTTCCTTAGCATTATTATCTATTCATTTATTAACTGCAGATAAGAAAACTAGAGAAAGGTTGCATAGCTTACTTAACTTTCCAAATGTCACCAAATAACCAACCAAAAAGAAGGCTCAGAGCCTGGCTCCAAATTTGCTGAAATATTGAAGTGTGTGCACACCAGGAGCCACCCGTGCAAGCCAAATGACCCAGCTTCCTGAAGATGAGAGGAGAATGGAGGGTGGGATTAGCTATGTGGAATGAGGAGTGGCTATTAGTCTTGTGGCCGGGCTTCCCTTCTACTTGCAGCCACCCCTCAGTGGACAAGTAGGGAAAGAGGGTGCGGATGGTTTGCCTCCAGGGAGGTGTCATTCATAGACCTCAAGTCCACAAATCACTCAGGAGCCTGAAGCTGCAAGACTTGTAACTCTTTAGAATTAACCTGGACTGTCTTTCTAGGCACACTCCATCTCTAAAATGTGGTATTAACCACAGCAACCTCCAGAAATCCCACTGAGTCTTAGTTTAATTATACCTGCCCAAATGCTGTTGATAGCACAGTTTGATGTGGAAGAGATAAACAGATACAGAGAGAGAGAGAGAGGGAGTGCGTGCGTGCGTGCGTGCGTGTTTGTGTGTGTTGGGGGTGTGGAATATGAAGACTGGAGGCAGAGAGCCCAAATTCTCTAGGTGTAGACCATGAGTCACCTGTTGTCATGTGTTGTCAACTCTCCTGAGTTCTTCTTTCAAAGATGGATGCCTGGGATGTATTCTAAAAATTCTTACTGCATAGTTGAGGACTTGTATAAGCTCCTGCCCAGGGCCTGAAATCTGCTCCGGCAAGTTCTGGAAGTATGCCCTCTGCTGGCCATTCATGTAATCTTTTACACCTGGGACTACCTTCTTCAATCAGCAGTTCTGCATGAAGACACTATATGCTGGTTTATGTCAGGAGGTAGAAGCCACACTTTAGGTCCTGCTTCAAAATGGACGTACACAGCCAATGGACTCAAAAATATGTTTGAGGGGCTTTCCCTACAACCTGCACCTTCCTGCTATCTATAGTCCCTCAATTTCCCCCTTTTCCTCCCTGTCAGACTCTATAGGGAATTCTGAGTACATACAGCCTGACTTACCTAACAAAACAAATAAACAAATACACATGATATCTTTCATTCGTTTAGTTGGAAAACACTACACACTATTTAACCCAGTGATGAGATATGGGAATGCAAGACGCCCACAGGCCATGTGGAAACTAAGGTCCCCTTTCATAAATCCAGCTTGGAACCACTGGATTTTTTTCAGGCCATATGAACCCACTGTGGGTGAGGGAACAGAAGAAAATCTATAGACTATTACTCCCTAAGGAATTCTAAGATTATTAAACTCTTAGTTCTGGGGTGTGTGTGTGCACGTGTGTGTGTGTGTGTGTGTGTGTGTGTGTGTGTGTGTGTGTAGGTGTGGGTGTGTTTCCAATTGGCTTCTTTCTGGCCAAGTCAATCACTTAAGGGAAAGTACTGCCTTGTACTAAACCATATCTACCCCTGACCTTAATTTATCTCCTTTGCTTTGATCACAGATAGTCATGGATGAAAAGAGAGAAAGACAGAGAAAAACAAGAAGTGTTTTTTTGTAGTTATTAGACATGATAGAGAAATCCGTGGAGAGGGGGCCATTACTAACTAGGGACTACTAGATAACATACATGTATGAGTGCACACACATGTGTGCATATGATATATCCCTGCTATCTATTATTGCTATCTATTATCCATCTACCCATACATATGGGGGTGGGGGGATTTGCATGCTCAGCTTTTCCCCAAGAACAAATACAACCTCACTGTAATTGAGTAGAGTTGGCTACTAAAAGGAAATGAAATGGATGGGGACATCCAGAAGAGAGGAGGCCTTTAAATCATACTTTTGGAATGTCTAGAATACTGCCAGTCTCTTGAGAGCTTGATGGGGGTGTCATGGTGAAGCAGGCCAGGATGATCCCCAATGCCTTAGCCTTTTGGTGTTATCCTACAGCTGCAGGAAACACCTAAAGGGACTTGTATTCTTCACTTTCCACCAACAAGGTACCTGCCCGTGAGCTACCTAGCTCTCCTCTTGCAGGATCTTGTTTCCTCCTTTGTGAATTTCCCTAGATCATTTTAATCCAATTATATGGGGTGGAGAAATACTGCAGAAGCAGAAAGGAAAGGAGTATGGGCTTGTGCCACACTGAATGCCAGCATCTCCAGGAAAATCTTGCACCCTGAACCCCACCTTTACCTTCTCCCACTGGCCTTGGGACCTCAGGCAAAAAGAATAGGTCAGAAGGGAAAGCAGAGCCCACGTGCTCTCTCCTTCCTGTGTACTTTGGCTAGATTTAAGAATGCCATGTGTTTTGTATCAATAAAGAAGAACTCCATGCCCTAGGACTGGGAGTACTGTTCTTTAATCCATAAATCTTCAGGCCCCCAGTATACCCATCCTGGCTCTTGGCACCAGGCCACAGACAAGCCACAGCAGAGACATCCCTAAGAACTGCACTGTCAGATCCTGCAGAGAGATAGCAGACCCAGCCCTTATCTACTGCAGCCCTGGATGGCATCAGCTACAGAGAGCAGAGGCATAACAATCCACTAAGCCAACCCCCCCCAACCACCACCACCAAGCACAGTACTTGTATAATAAAATCAATACATCCACAAATCAGACATGAAATATTGATTTAAATATCACACCTCATGGCCTGACATGGTGGCACACACTTTAATCCCAGCACTCGGGAGGAAGAGACAGGCAGGTCATTGTGAGTTATAGACCACCCTGGTCTATTTAGTGGGTTCCAGGACAGTCTGCCTCTATGTTTCAGTCTCTATGTAGAGAGACCCTGTCTAAACAATTTTTTAAATAAATAATGCCACACTTCATGCAAAAAGGTTAGCTCAAAATACTTTGTAGAATTTAATGGAAAGTTAAAAATGTTCTAGATAAGGAAGGACATTTTTTGTAATCATGGCTTAAGTTGCCCTAAAAGAAATAATCATTAAAAAGCCCATTTAAATTCAAAGTTTCTTCTTTTTGAACAATACCTTTAAGAAAACAAAAGGAAAGGTCTGAAGACACAGGTCAGTCAGTAAAGCATTTGCCTTGCAAGCATGAAGACCCTAATTTAGTCTCTAGAATCTATCTAAAACTTCTGGGCATGGTGACATTCACTCTTAACCTCAATGCAGCAGAGAAAGAGACAGGGGGCCCCTTGAGGGCCATTGGCCAGCAAGTCCAGACTAATAGGTTAGCTCCAGGCCATTGTGAGACCCGTTTTTCAAAAGAGGTGGACAGAGTTTAGAAGAGCGAGATTGGAGGTTGTCCTCTGGCCTCTACCTGCATACTCACCCACACACTCCTGGACACACACATGTACTCACCCACACACTCCTGGACACACACACATGTACTCACCCACATACTCCTGGACACATATACATATACCCACCCACACACTCCTGGACACACATACATATACACACCCATACACTCCTGGGCACACACAAATACATGCACTAAAAAAGGCAAATAGCACTTGGAACATTGATGCTTTCAAAGCATATATTTGGACTATAGAAAGGACTGCACTCAACATGTACAAAGAACACTAAAAAAGAAAAAAAAATCAGTAAGAAAATAAACATCTCATTGGAGGCACATGCCTTTAACCCCTGAACTCGGGAGGCAGAGACAGGCGGATCTCTGTGAGTTACTAGTCTACAGAGCTAGTTTCAGGATAACGCCAAAGCAATACAGAAAAACCCTGTCTCAGAAAACAAACAACAGCAACAAAAAGAATCTCAATTGTCTTGCAAAAAAGTCAAAAGATTCAAAGAAACTAGAGGCAAATGACTCTTGGGGGAAAAAGTTCAAAATCATTAGTCATGAAGGAAACAAAACTTAAAACCATAATGAGATGTATCATTGTTCACCTATTAGAATACCTGAAACAAAACAAAAACAGAAATATGACAAAGAAACAAACGTGCATGACTTGTTAGCTTCAATTTTCAACTTGACACAACCCAGATTGACCTGGGAAGAAAGTATTAGTAAGGGATTGTCAACAGTGACTTGGTGGGAATTATCTTAATTAATGCAGTTGGAGTGGGAAGGCCCACTTTGGGCAGGACCATTCTCTAGTCAGTGGGATCATGACCACATAAGAGCAGGGAAATCACCATGCAGCAAGCAAGCAAACAAGTGAGCACTCCTATATTTATTTCTCTTCACTCTTGACTGGGCAGCTTCAAAATTCCTACCATTTCCAATGATGGATGACAACCTGGAATTTTGAGCTACACCCTTCCTCCTCTAATTTTCTTTTTGTCAGGTTTTGGTTTTGTTTTTTGTTTTTTTTTTTTTCTCCCAGCTACAGAAGTGACACTAGAACATATACCAGATGCTGTAGGGAAATCAGGATGAGGGGAACTTCTATACATTGCTCCTAGGAATGTGAAACAGTGAAATCACTCTGAAAAGCAATGCAGTGTTTTCTTGGGACATTCAGCCTACTGGAATCAGGGATCCCACTTGACTCCTTACCAAGAGAAATAAAAGCATATCTACCCAGAGACACATATATGTTACATGTAGCAGCCACAGTTCCCGAAACCTAAAGCTGAAATCACCTAAAAAGCCATTCCCTGGTGAACAGTTAAACAAAGTGTGGTCATCTAAGATTTATACAAAGGATTACTACTAACCAATAACAGGGGAACAAACCACTGACAGGTGGCACCGCACATAGATTGATCTTAAAAGTTGTGCTGGATGTGAGAAAGCAGACACAAAATATGACATTCTGGAAGAATCGAAACTATAGGGACAGAAATCAGAGCATCAATTGCCAGGGACTGTAAAGGGGTAGGTTTTGTACTAAGGAACACATGATTACATTCTTGAGAGAAGAAAATAGCCCATATAGTTCAAGACAAAGGGCCACAAGAGGGGACCTAGGCAGGTGCCTCGTTGGTGATGAGGAAGAGAGAATCCAGGCCCCCTAGATGGTCACTGACAGCTGAGATTGAACTGCAAAGGGTTTCAGTACTGGATATGTTTGCTACAACTTACCACGCAGTCCCTGAAAAGGGAGAGGTTTTTTGTTTTGTCTTATTTTGTTTTTTCAAATGTCTTTATCTCAATAGCTGCCTAAAGATCTTCATAATGAAGGGCAGAGTTACAGATCTGCCTGTAGACTATGGGTGGTTTCTTCTCTGTTGGTCCCCTTGGTTGTAGGATTCTTCCCTCCCTTGCCCCTGAAATCCCTGCTGAGAAGCAGAGGCAAGAGGCAGCAGGCCTCTGGTGGTGGGGGTCTTTACACTATTCAAGATCAGCTTTTGATGTGAACTTGGACACATCACTCAGCCCCTCTTAGTCTCATCGCCAATTGAGCCGTTTTCCCTTGCTTCCAATGTATAAGCTGAGGAGGAGGGAAACCTTTTCAGCACATTGTGCTTGTACAACATGGAGGCCTGGGGTGGTGTGTTAAGGTGGTGTAGACATAGGGCCCCCACCTTCTCGTTGTTTACCCCCAAGGGACCCCAGCGTTCTTCTGGCCCCCATAAGCATTAATGCCCAGAAGACTGATGAAAACCAGCAAGCAGTTCCTTATCACTCTGTAAGGCTACCCACATTCTTTATGTATGAGGTCAGAGGACAATATTCTGCACCCCACATAGTCTAGGTAGTATTTTATTTGGGGACTGTGTTGTGTTCCATGGGTGACACAGATCTCCCACACAAAACAGAAAGGACAGGCTCTCTACCTAGGTTGCAGGGCTCTGTCCCAGAAGAACTCAGCCTTGAAAACACCCAAGGCTACATAGTTCTGCAAACAAGACAGCTGAGGACTGGGGGTTTGTGGCAAATAGCAGAGCCTAAATTCCCATTCCACCACTTAGCCTCTGTGTGGCCTCAGGTAAGATATAGAGCTTCTCTCTAAGTCACAGTTTCCCTCTCAGTAAAACAAAGAAACAAGGCTGCTGGCTTGATTAAAGAAATCAGTTCTCAGAACAGTGTAACAAGCAGTTAATTAGTGTCGGTTATTATTATTTAATTTGGCTTGGCTTGAGTACTGCAGTGGCAACTGCTTGGAGCCTTGGCATATGTGGAGCTTTCTTTTCCTAATGCTCAGTGCCAGAAGGTGCTACACCTTGGGGTGAGGGGCAAGGTGTTCTTTACTACCTATCTTTTTCTAAAAGAAGGGAGGCAACCTTCAGGTTAATTGGAATCCAAGACTTCCCAACTAAAGTGTATTTATCAAAAAAGTCGATTAAGCGGCGGCATAAATTGGAATAGATAAACAAAACAGACTGCTTTGGAATGCCTGCACGGTCGTCACACCACCTTCAAAGCCCTGCACACAGCCAATTTCTGGGGGTGGGGGGGAACAGGTACAAAGTCACCCCCAGATGGATCGGAGCAGGATTTGCGGGTGTCTGGGGGAGATTACAAATGAGCTCCTTGCTGTTCACATCTGAGCCAACTGGGGCACACTCAGTTTTTAATCTGGACCAATTTTACGGATCAAAAACTAGTCTTTCCATGGGATGTAAATGAGCCCACAAGGAAAATTTCCCCTGAAGTTTATGAAGTAGCTGTCAATTTCACCCAAGCAGCTTTTCAACTTGAAAGCCATTGTCTGGGTAAAATTGTGAATTAAAAAAAAATAAATAAAAAGCTCCTTCTAGGCTGCAGCTAGTCTAAATATCCCTTCTACCTTGATGGGGTCAAGAACATTTAAAAGGAAGTTATTTTAAAATCACTCCCATCAATACTTCAAGTAAAACCAAAGAAACCAACATGATACATGGGTGACATGAATATCTGAACAAGATGCTGAGTGAAACAGGCAGAAAATGTTTTTAGGAGAGGAATGACCAAAAATTAATAAAGAGGCAAACGGGGAAAAACGTGTGCAATTTTACACACGTAAAATTTTGTACAATAATTTTACAACCTGCTTAAACGGCTTGACGTTTACCCATGGAGAACTTGGGTATGTCACTCAAGCTCAGAGCCATGGATGTATGGATGAGCTATTCGAGCATGTGGGTAGATGGTTTCATGTGCAGAAACCTGCAGAATGCAAGATCATAGTGTAGTTTTCTTAAGGAAGAAAGTTCAAAGACGCCTCATATTGAAATGCTGGAAGGTGTATGAAGATGGGAGAAGACAATTTAATAGGAAACTACCTTGGGTGACTGCACTTCACACCTCCCCAACCCCCCCCAATGAACTGGCTAGTGTGCAGACAGGTTGGTTCTGAATCCGAGTATGGTGCAGAAGCTGAGAATGTTTCTAAATTTCAAATCAGGTAAGGGGGGGATACAAGTGACCCTGGATGCAGCCTGACAACCGGATGACCCAGATAGCTGCTAGGACAAAAGGCAAAGGCCCTACTACTCCCCACAGATCCTTGGGCAGTAAGAAATATTTAAGCAGCCAAATGGGAACCTGCCAAGATTATTTTCTTTGCACTCCGATAATTTTTCCTGGTTTGCCTTTTTCTTGGAGAAGCATTGGGGGGGGGGCTCCACTTTCTCTGAGATTTTGCAGGCTGAATCCAAATAGTTAGATTGTTTTTCATTGTTCAGAAGACATAATTAATCCCATAAGACAACCTCCATTTGCAAAGTAAGCTAAGAAAAAGCAGATTTTTTTTTTCACAATTCTAAATATGGTCCTGGCCAACAAAGACTAAAAATCGTTATTCGGAAGCAATGTTTGGAACTTTATTATTGAGAATGGTCTACTTTTCTTCATGACACAAACCAAAACAATGTAGGTTAAAAACAAAACAAACAAACAAAAAAAAAAACATACTTTTTACCTAGAGGAAATGTGAGTTTTTGTGGCTTCACGTTCTCTCAAGATCCTTTTGTACTTGCTAGCCTATAGCACATACATCTTTGTTTGAACAGCAGAGCAAAGGCAGGAGTTCTAAACATGATCAGATCGAGGGCTCCTTTCTACACAAATGGCCCCGGGGTGCAAGAGTATCCCAACAGCTGAGAAAGCGCAGGTCTCTACCCAGTGCTTGGACAGGACCAGAGCCAGGAAGGGGGGCCCCCCGGGCAAACCTTCACACACTCAACAGGAAATGGCTGGGCTCTAGGCAGTATGAATCCAATAAGATGTTCAAAGAAGCAGGAGGAGCTGTTGAAGTCCTCTGTGCTCTCTGAGCCTTCGGTGACCGAGACAGAGTGATCACTTTTAGCACTCTGTGGTCCCATACAGAGTCCACTACCTTTGATAGCTCTGGAAAACAGATCTTAAAAAAAAAAAAAAAAAAAAAAAAAAAAACAAGAATCTCCCTGGAACTGCCAGAGCTAGGGGAGGGCGAGGCTCACCTTTCAGCTGAGCCCTGAGCACAGCCTAAGCGTGCTGAGCCCACGCGGGTCAGCGGAAAGAGCAGTGTGGAGCTGCCTGCTCTGCGATCCCACCAAAGGCCGGGACCCGGGTACTCCAGGCACCATGACTCGGGGCGCACTGAAAGCTTTACCTGATTTTCGCAGAGCGGTTCGGAGTGACACGGCGCCGGGTGGGAGGCTGCAGGCCAGGAGCAAGAAACGGAGCAAGAAGGTTGGGATTAAATCCATCTCACTGAAGGTGTCTGCAAAGTTTCACCAAGTCCCGGGCGCGCAGGGAAAGGGCGTCTCCTGGGGGACGTGGGGACACCAGTGGCGCGCAGATGAGAAGGTGGGGGGACCCAGGGAGCTGAACCAGAGGAGTCCGAGGAGGCAAGGCAGCGGCTGGGAGGCTGGCGTGCTGGAGTGGAGCGGGCTCGCGGCTGCAGGGCTTTTCTGGGCTGGGGAGTGGACGCTAGCAGCCGAGGGGAGGGACGCACCAGCCGCCTGGGGGAGGGCGGCTCGACCCGCCAGAGATGGAATTACAATCTAGTGGAAGAGCGAGGGGCAGGGTCTGAATCAATTCACTCCTCGCCCATCCCCGGAGCAGACAGTCCCCAGCTCAACCCTTCCCGGCGGGTGACCTAGATTGGGGGCCTGGGTGGGACCGACTCCGACACTCCGTTGGAGTTCGTTGATTCAGACTGCGGACTAGGCTGGGTCCTGATCCTGAACTGTTAGGGCGCGTCGGTTCCACCGGCTGGACCCTTCTTCCCCACGCCCCTCTGTGTTGCTTGCACCCAGTTTAAGTCACTTTTTCTAATACCTAACTCTGTCTGGCGCTCCAGAGGAAACGTAAGGGAGAGGCTGTAATTTGCAAGTGGGGACAAGGGGGCAGGGCTGGCCAAGTCTGGGGTGCTAAGAAGATAAATGGGATTTAAGGAGCACAGATGGAGAGCTGAGGCTAGGCCACTCAGATGCAAAGGCTAAATGGAGATTAGGAACTGGTGACAGGGGTACAGGTCCCCTCATGGTGGCAGATGGCAACTTTAGACCTTCCAGAGAAGGAGATCAAACTCTCAGGTAATCCTGGCAACTCTGTAAAAAGGGGGCATTTGCCGGCCAAGCTGAGGTTAGGAAATAGGAACAAGGAGGGGAGCACAGAGCTCCCCAGCTGAGAACAGATCCCCCCTCCTGTCCCTCCAGAAGTGCACAGCTAGCTGAAGTCTCCAGTATCGCCCCAAAAGGGTGCTAGCTCCAGTGTAAACTGACGTTCTGACTTCCAGCCCTTCCTGAAAGCAGATACAATAAATAAACTAAGAGGAATGCACTAGAAAGGAAAAGGGCCCTTGCCAGATCCTGGGGAAAGATCAAAGGCCCTGGGAAGCGCTCCACAGATGGATACCGTGGTCACTGACTGTGGTCTGCTGGTGATCGCCACGCCCCACCTGGCAGAGCAGCATCCTGCCCCTTCTTGTTAACCTTTCCTTAGGACAGCCAGTGTTGACTGAAGTCCCCCCGCCCCCTGATTTCTACTCTTGATCCCAATTGAACCTAATCCCTTTAGCAAGGCGAGAATACATTCCTTAACCTTTGGCATTTTCAGGTGTGTAACTGTCCCATAAATAAATTCAAACTTGGCCTCAACTTGAGTATCCGGATGTTTAAGTCAGGACACAGGAATATCTCCTTTTACACTGAGAGAACCAGTGCAGGAACATCCAGACTGAACTACACTTCCGAGAAGTCTGGCAGAGAAACCAGCAAGATGACTCTGTAGAAATACTTTCTGTCACTGCAGTAGACCCTTAGGATCATTGAGGCTACTAGAGGTCATCTCCCCCACCTTCATGCCACACTGGAATCTGCTTTCAGCTTTCTTGGCATGGCGTGCCACCCCCATTTGAATCTTTCTGTATCAGCTCCCATCAGTAGGGACTTCTGACATCCCAGATCTTGGGGTATCCAGACCAAGCCAGTGCCCTAATGTAGACACCTCCCTTTTGGGACTTTCTTGCTTAAAACAACTCCCTGCTGTATAAAATTGAATGAATATTAATCATGAATATAAAACTAGCATCTTATTATATTATTGTATATGATGTATATGTATTATATGTATGTAATTTGGGTACAGGGCCCTCTTTGAAGTGATTTTTAATCCACATAGCCATACCAAGAAGGTGTGGCTATTAGCACTGTCCCCAACTCACATCCAAGGCTACTGAAGCAGGGAAAGGCTGAGTAACACACCCAAATCCACACACCTTCTCGCCTCAAAAGTGCAAAACTGAGTCTAAATCTAGACCCCCTGCCGCCAAAGCAGGCAGGCTCTCAAAGGGATCAGGTGAAGACAGACAGATCCAACAGGACAGTTGGGAGTCTCTCCCCAGGTTCTGCTTGGAGTATGTGTTCCCCAAATGAATGGATGGTGGCCATAGCAAATTTTCAGAGGGGCTGTTGCTGTTTGCAAATTGTTTTGTTTTACTTTTCCAGACAAAGCTTCACCATGTGGCCCAGGTTCACCTGGAACTCACTGCATAGACCACCAAAGTCTTGAAAGGAAAATCTTCCTTCTTTAGCCTTCCCAAGTGCCATCAGGCCTAGCTCTACTTACAATGTTGTATTAGCTGATGAAACAGCACTATGGAATCCCAGCTCTGTTCCCTGTCCCTCCACACTGTGTCTTTTAAAAACCCCATTATATAAATTGCCTATTGTTAATTTTACAAATATGGGTTTTTAGCATACTGACTGCTCTGCTAGACAGGACTTGCTGTGTCTTCCTAACCATGTAGTCTCTATCTGTTCTAGATGGTCATAGATGAGGGAGGAACCAAGTTTCTTTCTCTTTCTTTCTTTCTCCCTTTCTTTTTCTTTTCTTTTTTCTTTCTTCCTTTTCTTTATTCTTTCCTTTTCTTTTTGTTTTCTCTGTTTTTCAAGACAGGGTTTCTCTGTATTGCTTTGGAGCCTGGCCTGGCCTGGAACTCGCTCTGTATACCAGGCTGGCTTTGAACTCACAGAGATCTGCATGCTTCTGCCTCCCCAGGGCTAGTGTGCCACCAATACCCGGCTAGAACCAGGTTTCTTTCTTCAAAGGTAGCCTTATTTCTTTCCTGCAGGCCTCACCTTTGAGTCTTGTTTTATTTCTGAGGGCCTCTACATACCTTGGGTGCTGGAGCCACAGACAAAGCTTTCTTCATGGGGACTGTTACACATTTAAGGTGAACTGCAGAAGGAACCCATTCTTTTCCTTTGCAGTTGAAATCATGTTCCCTCAAGGTTCACTCTGCTTCCAGTTTGACAACCAGCTCATGGATCATGTAAATCTATATGAAGACAAATGAGACACTTGACATTCACCCTCTTCCTGCATTCGGCAATGGGGCATGGGACTAACAATGGCAAAAATTACTTTGAATGTTTTGTTGTTAAAAAATGTGTTCAAGTTCTCTGGTGATTTAAACTCAATTAAAGATGTCACCAGTAGGCCAATGGCCTTCCCTACTTTGTGCAATATCATTAGAAGAGTCTGGTTTCTTCCCCATGGATAGATGTGAAGAAAATAAAGGAAAACTTATCAACTGTGAAATGTCTAGTAATACCATAAATGAAGGTGAGATAAACTCAGAATGAAAAAAATCGTGTTTTGGTTTCATTGACTTAAATGAAATGAAATCTGCAATGTTTATTAAGCAGATTGGATAGCAACAAAGTGTCATTTTGCATTTCCTCCCTAGAAAGTCACCAGATGCTTCAGGTGGCTTTCTACAGATATCTACAAACACCAAGAAAATCATATATGCTTATGCTTATCTCAAACAAGAGCACTTTCTGCATCTTTATTAATCCACAGACACCTTCCAAGTCAGCAGATCTGCTGCCTCCTCACTAACATCTGAATAATATTCTATGTTGGGCTGTCTTTTTTTCTTTTTCCTATTGTTTTCCATTGTATCGTGATAAACAGCATTGCAGTTAATGACCCTGAATGTGGGGCATTTTGCTCATGTTATCACAGACTGCAGGGTTCATTTCTAGATGAGCCCTTGCTCAGTCAAAGGTAAATGCTTTTCAATTTTGATAACTTGGCCAAGGAAAATTGCACTTCGGTAAATAAAACATAAGTTTGACTATTTCTACTAACCAACCTAATATCTTACTAAACACACATATGATATATATATATACGTATGTGTATACGTATATACATATATATATCATATGTGTTGAATACACACAGAACATATTTTATTAACATACAATGCATGTAAGTATGCAAAAGATAGGTATTCAGACTGAATGATTCTATATAGGAAGACAAGCACATTGTAATACCACCCAGATCAAGAAATAGATCCATCCAGTACCCATCAAGTCCTCATCACACTTGTCTATCTACACTCCTGAGGCAGAATTCAGACACTCCATTCACAGATAAAACTAGATCATCAACCAACAGAATCTCTTCCCCCATCTCCAACATTCATTGAGAATAGGTCCTGTTATGTGGCAGCCTCTGTGATATGAATGTAAACAATATATCACAGAAAATACAAACAAAAAAGAACAAAAATGCAATACAAACAGACTCAGGAAAACTCATTTTTACTGGGAGAAGAAAACAGTTGTACAGCCAATTGTTCCTTAAAACCAAATAATGTTGGCACAACAGTGCAAGGACCGTGGTACAGGATGATACATACTACTACAAAATGCACAGCCTTGTCTATGGACTGAACTGTGTCCCTCCAAAATGAATATGACAGGGTACCAAATTCCCATGTGACCACTCATGGAGGAGAGCATTTTATAGGGCAGTTAAGGTTAAGGAGGTCACAAGGCTAGGTACCTAAATCCAATAATACAATGACTGTAATCCCCGTACTCAGGAGTCAGAGGCATATTTGAGGCAGCCAAGTCTACACAGCAAGCTTTAGGCCAGCTATAACTACATGATACAAAAGAGACCCCTCCTTCCTCTTCCCTCCCCTTCTCTGCTCCCCTTCACTCTTTGCTTGTTGGAACGCAGTAGGAATATGGCCACTTGTCTGTTACAACAGGCCAAGAAGACTAATAATCACCAGTCTCATTAAAGTGTAAACTGTGATTATGTCAATAATGGGATTTTCCAGGAACAGTCGTGGACTTAATTACTGGTGAATTTTTATTAATGATTAGTATATTTTATAACCTGTTTAAGAACCCCTACCCAAGGTCATGAACACTTCACTCTATGCTTTCTTCTGGATGTTTTATACTTGCCTCCCACCTTTAGACCTGCATAGATGGAGCAGGAAGCAAGGCAATGTTTGAGGCTTTTTCAGCTGGATGTTCCCTTCTGACTGAAGTGTGGGAAGCTCTGTCTCCACGCGGTGTCTTGGGCTCATTCTTAAGGGTAAAACTAAGACTGCCCTTCTTACCCAGGACCAGCCAATGGACATGGAGGATACAGAGCCAACCATCCTCAAACACCTTACTGGTACGACTCTGGGTGTTCTAGAGACTTCCACTGTTTGAAATATGCATCTCAAGTTAAATGCATGTCTTGTTTAAAGAGCATAAAATAAAGAGAGGTAGAAGAATGTGTTTAAAGAACTTTTATTCACATGTCTCTTCATAAAATAGGAATATCCTTCCTGCAAAGGAAGTAAAGTCTCATTACTACAGTGCCATTAGCATAATCACAATGACTAACTTAATAGTGATTTAGCTGTCTCTGAAGACATCCAGAATCTACAGCAGGTAAGATAGTCATTTTCACAGTGTTCCGGAAAGGGGAAATATGTAGTACATAAATTTAGGTATGCAAGATCTGGATTCTTGGTGATAGCAAAAGCCTAAAAAAACAACACATATACCTGTCCTAGACTGAGAGACTGAGAGCATATATTGTGGTAAGTAGTGGAACCTGTGAAACTATTTAAAACAAAAACAAACAAATGAACATAGTGGCCAAAGCAAAATCAGAGGAAAAGTCAGATGTTAGTGGATGTGTGTTCATGAGTCTACAGTGAATTAAGGAGATTGGTGGGGTTTTTTGTTAGCTTGTTTTGTTTTAGTGCTCATGATTTAATCAGTGGGATACCTTTGCTTGGGTTTAAGAGATAACACGAATGGCTTTTAAAAGGATAGAGGGCAATTCAGGTAACAGGCTTCGTAGGATAGGAAGAACAACACTGATTGAAATACCAAGAGATTCAGACCTGAACATCTTAGAAGGAGGAAATGAAGCACATAAGATGAGCACTCCCAGGAGGGAGGTGGGCAGGAAGAGCAGACCTCACAAACTATGTCATTCTGCCCAGAGCTGCCAAATTAAACATGCAAAGAAGAGACACAAGCTGCCATCTTCCTGACAGCACAGAGATCTGGTGTACGAACGGGTTGTAGATGTTGGGAATGCTTCAAGGACATCCGGCCTCCCATAGCTGCTAGCCACATGTAGCATAGCAAAACAAGGAGGCCCAAAGTTGTCACGTAACACTGTGTCTCTTCCAAAAGGCATCTATGTGGAGAGCTGGCTTGTAATGGTAAAATACAGGGTTCATTTATGAAAGACACAGCAGCTCAGAAGTCTCCACAGACGTGGGGTCAGGAGATCTGTACTCGCCTTCCAGTCCTGTCACTAATTGTCAGAGGGAGTTTAGTGATTCCACTGACCTCTCAAGGCCTTATTTTTCTCTTCTATAAAGTGAAGACATCAGAAAATTGATGTCTCAGTTCGACCTAGACATTACATTCTCAGCTGCCACAAAAGACATCCCCCCCCTCCACCTCCACCCAGATCAGTCAAATGTCACTTGTTAAAAGGAAAGGAAGTCCTGTATGAGGTTTATTTTCAGAAAAACCCTGAGGTTTGGAAAGCCACTCACTTGCCAAAAGTAAAATGAAATAAAAATGAAATGCAGCATTTCACACACACACACACACACACACACACACACACACACACACACACACACAGAGTGATCCCACGAGCCATTCTCTGTCTTTGCAAAGACTCTAGGAAGGCAAATCATAATTTCCAGGCAGCCCATATCCAGTCCTCCCACACAGCGGAAATGGGAGACTGGGAGGCATGAGAAGGGAAGGTGGGAAGGGCAGATCTACAGGGTTGGAGGTGAACCTAGGAAGCAAGAGAATGTAGATTTTGTTTTTGAGTTATTCAGCAGCAATGCTAATAAATATGGATTTTCTGATGCCAAGAGAAAAACCTGTGAGAAGAATTAAAAATAAATTTTGCAATCTGAGATTGATTTTATTTTTATTTGCGTACTTCCTAGAAGAAGGACAATAAGGACTCGGTGGCAGACTGAAAGAATTGGAAAGTACAGCCAGCCTTCCTTGGCCACTGCTTCAATATCCCTGAGGTTTGCCCGTCCACAATTGGAAAATACTCCCTTCAACCCCCCAAAACTGTGTCCTTTTAAAAAAAAAAAATCTACAGACTTCTTTGTTGTTACTGTCTAAACAATACCTTATAAGTTTTTATGTGTAACCAAAAGATGATTTAAAGTATATTAAGGATGTGCATTGGATTATATGTACTTAATGTGTCATTTTAATCATGGGATCTGGATAACTACAGCATGTCCTGGAACCCATTCCTCACAGATACTAAAGGATAAGGAATGATTACTTGGTCTGAGAAGTGTTACAAAGTAGGTTTCAAGACGACAGAAAATAGCTATATTCAGGTAGACTTGTATCCAGTGGTAAGAGGAGAGGGGTGTTGGGGCAGAAAGGTTCAAGGGGAGATGTTGTGTGGCATGACCAGATGGTGGCTTTGTTAGAAAGAGCAACCATCATTTCTTTTCAAGAAACTTACTTAGCAGAAGAAGCAGCAGAGTATGCCTGAGGTTCATGGTGTTAAATGAAATGACAATATGAAGAAAGATCAGTGGTCAAGGATGAGAGAGTTGGCTTCAGTTTCTTGCCCTGAACAATGGGCCATAAATTATATTTTCAAAGATGTGATCACAGGACAAATGAATGTTCTCTGCACACCACACAGTGGTCACTCACTGAATGTTTACTTCATTTTAAATCCCATCAGTGTCATTTTTCCCAATGACAAAGTTGAGGCCAACCCAGATTGAAACCCCAGAAGCACTGAGGCAACAATCAAGACCCGGGGCCAAGACAAAGAACCAAATCGTTCATTCCCTCTATGGACCTGGAATGATGATGAATCAAAGATTGAATCTTAAGACAATGAAAGACCTTCCAAAAGGCTAATGAGATAATAGGTAAGGGTTCTCCTAGGTGGGAAAGTGACTGGTCCATTCAAATGGGGATGTGCACACAGAACCCACCTACAACTGGCAGGAGACAATATCTAGTCCCAGCTGCTGCTGAGAACAATAGGCCCACTCACATTTTCCAACAGATTTACTGCCTCTTAATTCATTCAGTATGTCTTAATTTCATGTTCTCTGTTCTTCTGTGTTGTTTGTTACTTATTATAGGACCCTGGATGAGTCACATTGCTTCTCTGACATAGTTTTCCTGGGCTAAACTGGTGGGACACAATATCCTTCCCAACTGGTACATTCCTGTGTCCCTGTTAGGGCAGGGTTGTCCCAGGCACATCTTCCTTGATTGTGTCTAGACGGCAACTATGTGTCCCAGGAGACTCTACTAAGGCTCTCAGTTCTGAGTTGCAGGAATAGGTCAGAGTGTTTACTGAGTGCATAATCATAGATAAATTATCCATGAAGATGTTTAGAACATGGAGATGGTTCTTATGTATGGTAAGTGTCCCTGAAAGTGTTTATTTGGTGAATAGGAGTTGGTCTTATTAATTCTCTGGCTCCAAGCTCTTCTGTAATGGTGAACTTAACTATACATTACACAAAATCATATAATTCAAACTATCTTCCTTCAATGGAGTGAAAAGTAGACTGTGGCAATAGAAAAGCTGTACTTTATAGGGAGTAAGAAAGCATATATATCTATACCTATATATATGTGTGTAACATGTAAAACACAATATATACATGTATTGTTCCATGTATACATATATGTATGTGCACCTCATGTATGTATATATATTATTGTTCCCTGTGGACCTGTGTGTGCATGTCAATGTATCATTATTTGGTGTTCTCTAACTACAGAGAACAAGAACATGTATGGAAGGAACTCAGGACAAAGAAGAGACACTGAAGGCAGGAAAACTTATTAGAATTGGGAAAAGGAACAGATATGGATGATGTAGAATATTGTCACGTATGTCCTATACAGTCTTACATTTGACTGTATGTTATCAAGTTTGCATGTTGCCACATTTTCATGACAAAATAAGTAGATAAATGAAACTTCCAGTACAAGCTGATGAATCTTCGCCAGTGCATCCTTTAAAAAAAAATCTGAATAATATGAATTTGAGTCACACAGAAGAAAAGTTAATTTAATTAATTTATAAAGACATCATTTATATGTTCATCTCATGTCAAGTGTTCAAGGTGGGGTATGAGTAACAATTATTACCAAGTTCTCTTAGGAGTGCCCTTCAGATTTCTTTAAGGAATCTGAATCGAAACAAAAGTTTAATTTGAAAAATAACTAGGATTATTTTCTTCCTTAAAATAATAAAAGAAGAAAATAAATATAAACATTGAACTGAAAAATAAATCAGTGGGGAAAAGAGGTATAGTATGTATACCAAAATTGGTATCCAAATAAATCAAAATATCATGTTAATGGAAAAAATAATTGTACTTACCAAAAAACACACTATTAAACATGTTCTCCATCTTCCACTCACATTTTCCTAGGAAACCAAATTGCATGGTCATAATAGAAACAGCAAAGCTGTACTTAGCACCCTTGTTACTGAAGCAGCATTCACAATTGCAAGCTGTGGAACCATCTTAATTCCTTCAGCAAATGAATAGATAAGGAAACTGCGTGTGCGTGTGCGTGCGTGTGTGTGTGTGTGTGTGTGTGCATGCGTGAGTGTGTGTGTATGTGTGTGTGTGTAATATGAGTATTTTTCAGCCCAAGGAAAAGAAATTGAGTAATATACAACAAGGATGAACTTTTAGAACATTAGTTAAGTAAAACAACCCAGTCACAGGATCTAAAACTCCAATTATGTCCAGTACCAAAATAAATAAATAAATAAATAAATAAATAAATAAATAAATAAAAAATGAAACTCAGAGAAACAGGAAACACAATGGTGGTTGTCACTAAGGTCAGAGAAAAGGTAACAAGTTTTTTGTTATGCAACAAGAATGTTCTCTAGAGCAGTGGTTCTCAACCTGTGGATCATGTCCTCCACACAGAGATCAAATACCATATATACTGCATATCAGATATTTATATTGTGATTCATAACAGTAGCAAAATTACAGGTATGAGGTAACAATGAAATAATTTTATGACTGGCAGTCACCACAACATGAGAAACTGTATTGAAGGGTCGCAGCATTAGGAAGGTGGAGGACTACTGGTCTAGAGATCTGCTGTGCAGCCTGGTGCCTACAGATAGCAACACTGCACTGTGCATTTGAAGCAGGTAGTTTGCAGAAATAGCTTAGTGACCTTGGACCCCCAGCTACATTGAGCTACCCATATACCTCCCTCCAAGCAGAGCAACTAATATTATCTCAGCTTATCAAATAGTTCCCTAGTAAACTTCCAGTAACTTCCTTTTGTGGTTACACACACCCTGGGATGTATTTTGGAACAGACAATGAGCTAGCTTTCTGTGCATGGACAGTAATACAAGCTACATCCTTATAATGAAGACACAGGCATATAACGAACTATGAACTTTCATGCCTATGCAGGATTCATTATGCATAGGGTTGAAATTAGATGCATCACAGAACAGGACATGCATAGGGTTCAAAGGCATATATAACCTAAGATTGTCAATCAAATAGGAAACCAGTTATACCCCACTCCTAGAAATTAACTCCTTCGCTGTGACTGAGGCTCTTGTATAATCTTTCCAGGAGCCTGCTGATCCCTTGCTGAATGTTTACTCTCACTTTTGCTGCCTTTGAAGAAAATCCCTTGCTGTTTTGTTTGTGTGTGTGTGTGTGTGTGTTTGTGTGTCTTCAGTTCTTTCAGCAAGATGTTAGCAACCTGGGAATACCTGGTTCACACAGTGACCACCATCATCGGTACCTCACGAGAAATTCCAAAGAAAATTCCTTCTTCCTGTAATACTTGTTTGACATAAAGAGTGAATTATAATAGACAGTTATCTCTAAAAATCACCTGCTGGGACATTTAAAGACCCAAGAAGCAAGTTTTCATACCTCTAAGCTATCTATGAATCTATCTTATGTGTCAAAGTCATTATTAGCAGAACTCAGTATGTTTGTTCAGGCTTAAAAGCTAGCCTATAGGGAACAGGGGGAAGAAACTGTGAGGATATTTTATCCTCAAGCATCTAGATTAAATTGACTTACTTTGCAAAAATAATTTGGTTTGAGAAATGAATACATATAGAGCAGAATTTGGGATCTGAACATTTTCTGAAATTTGATGTGTGGATAATAGTCATTGGAACCTAAACTGTTTGTGCCTCCAAATTTATTTATTATCAAGACACTGTTTTGTGTTAACGTTTTATTAATAGTACATTAACATAATTATGGAGAGTGACTATTTTTTTATTTTAAAATGCTTTCCAACCCCTGCCCCCCAACTTTTGACTGAAAATGAGCTCCAGTCTGCTTACGGTACTGTTAACACAGCTTATACTTCCCAAGTAATAATCTACTGTAGCAGTATCTAAATAAAATTAGTGTAAAAGGTAAAACTTTGTTAAACAGCTGTGCCACAAACCAAAGACTTATTACTCTGGGGTCTAGAGGAGTTCTGAGTGGACAGACACAGGGAAGAGCCTTTATAGCTGGAAAAATTGTGACATAAGCATGAAACAGTTCAAGCACTGGAAAAGTGTCCCCAAGATCTGCTGATGGGATACCATAGTCCTAGTCAGCTCTGCCATTCCTTGCCTCACCACACTTCCCTCACCTCATTCTATGCACAAGGCAGCAGGAAGAAGGGAAGAATGCCTCAGTGGGCCCACCAAAGTGCTCCAGGTTCTGGTCCTGGCCCAGTTCCTTCCCCAAAGCAGTTCAGTGGATGAAGGTCGGGCATGACCTTTGCCCTTCAGGGCCACCCTCCTACTGTGTGCTTTCATCTCCTTGTCCTTTCCACTTCAGAAGGCTCCTGTGTGAATTGCCATGTCTACTACTGCATATTAGATAGAGAGTTCGTGATAAATTATTTATGCTGATTTTAAAAAATACTATTTTCAAGCAAAGTGTAAATGAGAGATAACAGTTTCGCCTTTCTAAGGGCATATTTGCATTTTCACAGGAAATCAAAGTGAGGAAAGAAGGAGATAACATAAGATGCAAATAGATGGCTCTAGATCAGGAGTTCAAAGCCACTAGGGAACTTCAGAGAGCAGAGATTCCAATCTAATCATTTAGGGGCAAGTTTTCAGCACTGGAGTATTTTCCTTCTTTTCTCTTCTTCTTCTTTGTTTTTTTTTTTTTTTAATTCTATGTGATTTCAATGTGTAATCAAATTTGGAAACTGCTATTCTGGAGAGCACGTGGCATGCTGAAGATGACCCTGAAGGCTATCGACCTGTTGGATGCATGCATCTTATGGGAGGCTACTGTGCAGTATTTCTCAGGCTTCCTTGTGAGCTCTCATCTCTTGGGGTCTTATTAAAACTGAAATTCTGACTCAGTCATTCTGGGTGTCTCCTGGGATTCTGTATTTCTCACAAACTCCCAGAAGTTACCAGTTCTGCCTTTCTGAAGGCTACATCTCAATGGTGAAAGGTAGAGATTACATCAAGGGTCCTATCAAGTCTGAAGATTCTATGGCTGTCTGAATTGAGAGCCTCACAGCTGAGAAAATATTTTCCCTCAGAGGGAGCCTGGGTGCTTGAACTAACAGGTGTGTTCCTATAACTCAGCTGCATTGTAAAGGTGAATAAATGTGCCAGAGAACAGAACTCCCTCAGTCAAACTGCTGGGGGAGTCTGGTAGATAACAAGCCAGTGAAAATGCAAGTGTTCTTCAACTTTCAACATGGTTGTTCACACCTGTAATTTTAGCACTTTTCAGGCTGAGGCAGAATGATCATGACAAGTGCAAAGCCAGCCTGGTCTACACAGTGTGTTTCAGCACAACCTGTTGAAAATGAGAGGGAGGGAGAAAAGAGAGACAGAGAAAAGGGGGGAAGCAAAAGAGGAGGGGAGAAGAGAGATGGGAAAACAGGAAAGGAATGGGAGGAGGTGAGAGGAAGGAAATGCACCCAGGCTCAGAGGAAAATTCTGCTTAAGGGACTAGTGAACCTACCCCAAAGTTGTTCTCAGTTGTAGGTGCTTACATGATGGAAGTTGGAAATCTACTCAAAAGATTAAGGAGGGAAAGAAGGTACAACATGTTAGTATTTTCTGAGCAAGCCTGATGACAGAGTTTGACTCCTGGGGATACAGGTAAAGACTGGAGAGAAACAATTTCATAAAGTTATACACACACAGCGGCATGTACAGCCCCCACATGCATCACACACAAATGCACTCACGTGTGCGCGCGCGCGCGCACACACACACACACACACACACACACACACACACGGACATGAAAGCACACACATTGTGTAAATGTTAAAATGAGAGTAGTCAGTAGAAACTCAGGGCTACTAAGGCCAATAATGGTGATTCTGCAAACCCAAGGATAATGAGAGAAGGTTGTCCAAAGACAGAGCCCACTGGAAGAATGGGAGATTGTAGAGGAACAGGGGTTTTCCTCAACAAAAGTCTCTAAGTTTCACAAATAAACAAAAGCATATACAAGTAAAGTCACTGGCCCCAGGTCATTGAACAAGTAACAAGAGTGGTCAGGATCCTGAGAAAGTTAGGTGGGCTCCTAAGCCTCAAAACCTTTTTATGGTATTAAATGCCCATTTGTGAGAAGATATGGGGACATTTTTGAGACGTGTTTTCTGGATAAGTGATCTATGCTTGTAAATATTCCATGTTCTTTCTTTGGTTGTTACTTGGGTCTATGTGTATAGAACAAATCAAACATATCAACTCTACTCTAATACCAGGGTGGGCTCAGGTGGTCATACATTTACCTGCCAAAGACCCAGACTTCATCCAGTGAAAAAAATATTGGACTTGTGACAGAGAGCCATCATGATCTCAAGACATTAAACAGCTAATTGGATGATACTGACATGAGTAAAGAAATACTAAGAGGAAAAGCAGCATGCATCCCAGAGAGCATGGGGGCCAAGCAGGCTCCTGAGTAGGGTGCCCTGGTGTTTGAAAGAGGAGCATCTCACCCATGTATACATTCTTAAAGAGGAGCTAGAGCAAGCAAAGGTCTTTATCTAACCCTGTGTGTAATTGGAATTTAAATGAGATCTCTGGCAAGCAGGTATGTTTGTTTTGTCAAAAGCAAATTCTAAGTCATCTATTTGGTCCTGGGAGAGATAGTCAAAATGAAATGCCTAGCATATTCCTGCCCAAGGAAGCATGGCATCATCAGATGCTAACCCTAGAGACCCAGCATCCTCTACCTTTCAGAGACAATGAGAGGAGGGTTTCTCAGAAGTAACTGAGTCAGCCAAAGGGATGGGTCATCTTTTTGCCTGAAAAGGGGCAGGTGTCTCTCCACACAAAAAGGAGGCAAGTTGAGACATTAGGAGAACTAAAATAAGAGGAGAACGTCCTTATAAAGAGCAAGACAAGAGACGAAGACACCAGTTAGTAGTTGCAGAAGTTGTGAGTAGAAGGGGTTACTATGACAGAGGGATAGGTTTGTGGGGCTAGGGCTAGCACTGTTCTGTATCTGGATTGTGGTTGCCTAATTGTATGTGTTTGTCGAAATGTGAATTGTAAGTTACATGTTAATTATACGTTAACAAATCCAGGTTTTGAAAATTGTACATTGTAGCTTTTGAATTTTGTCTATTTTAATAAATTAATAAAAATTAACTTGTGTGTCTATGATGTATATGTGAGTGGCAGTCCAGGAGTCAGTTCTTTCCTTCCATCACATGGGTCTTGGGGATCAAACTCGGGTTGCTGGCCTTAGAGACAAGCACCTTTATCTGGTGAGCTATCTCACTGACCCAATGCTACCGATTTTGAGATGACAGAATGAGGCTGTGGGTGGTTAAGTGGTCCCCAAGAAAACAGTTAGGCAGAAGCCAGTTCAACAGGATTATATGCTCAACAGAGAAAACAGGAACACAGAGGTCTCAAGAGCCACAGGGATGATCAGAACACAACATGAGCCCCCAAGTGATAACATTTAGTATACAGTCACCAAATCTTTTCCTAAGCATTCAGTGAAAGTTATTCTCATGCTATTTTCTTATGTTGAAGGAAGAGATATGGACAATCAATAAATACAGTGAAGGCTGTAAATGAAGATGTCTTATTTTTGCTTGCCAGACATTTATATAATTGAAAAACAGTATTATGCACTTACAGATTTAACTTTTACAATCCATCTTCCTTTCTCTTTGCACCTTATCCTTTCGTACTGGAATCCACTCCATATATTTTAAAGAATATTGGTAATTATCATGAATATCCAATGCAATGGCAACAAGAGTCTTCTTAATCAGAAAAAGACCTAGAAATCCAGGTGTCCATGTAAGTAATTACTGCATTAATTCATGTTGAGGGCCCCTCATTTCCTCACCATGAGTCACTGATACTTTTCTGGCTCCAGATGAATTCATGGTCTCAGAAACAGAGAAAGCTCTGTAGAGTTAATTCTGCTCTCAGAAAAGCTCAATAAGCCCCCAAGAATCTTTTGAAAAATCAAAAAGCCCTTAAAAAGGCTGTTAAAAGTAGTTTTTCATGTTTGGACCAACAGTGAAAATGCTTCTTTGGAGCTAGCTGAAGTGTGGGCAATCAATACACTATTAAGACGCTGACAGCCCTGAGATAGGATTACATGGCGAAGAAATTGTGAAACCTTTAGCTTTTTTCATTTTCAGCAAGAAGAATTGAGGGAAGTGGCTTTTTAAAATTTATTTTTATCTGAATAGCCTTAGGTAATACATTCTTTTCATTTTAGATTAGTCAGTTCACCCTCAGTCCACCTAGGACTAAAGATCAAGTTCACTTCCTATCTCCTTTGGAATGGGACTTTCCCCCATGTCTGGGTAGGTTTGGTTTGAGAGAAAGCTCTACTACCTACAGCCATGAGCAGAAGGTAAAGGGATGGACAAACTTGTGTTTCAATAAAACTTTATTTGCTAAAACAGACACAGGCTGTATTTAACCTGTGTGCCATAGCTTGCCAACTCTTGGCTTTGTGTGTGGAAAAAATGCCACTTGTCTTTGAATGAACAGGGTTTCTAGAATACATATTCTTCATGAAGTAAGATGAGCTCCCAGATAGTACTAAATCAACCACTAGTTTGGAAAATGCTAGTGGTGTAATAGTTATAGGTTACCTGAGCCATGCCACTTTGTACTATTCAAGGGAGCCACTGGACAGTCAAAGGGAGCAAAGATCCAGGGTCCTGGATTACATGTTGTTTTATGTCTCCTTGTCAGGATTGTGTGGTATAGGGGTTTTCTTGTGCTATTTATATCATCTGTCATATGGCTATGGGCTTGCACATTTGTATTCTGTATCCCACCTCTTCTTACTATTGGCATATATCTTCTATTAATACAAAGAAACTAAATATTGTCAAATTGCTCTTGCTAGCTCAGAACAAAAGTGGGAATAGAAAGGAGAAAGGATGTCACCGATTAAGAAAATAATAGCTGGCTCTCAGAAGCGTATGCATGCAGCAAGGCAATAGGCTTACCCATGGAGTAATGACCATGAAGGACCCATGTCACAGAATTTGGCCTTCAGTCATAGCGGACATTATCTCTGCATGTCTTTGTGGCTGGCAGACCACCCCAATGTAATAGCCCTTTCAACTCAGTAGAAGACTGTTCTTTGATTCGGGACAGCAGTCACTTGTACAAAGCCCCTGATTGTTGGTCAGTTTGTTGCTTGGAGCCATGGTGTACGCTCACAGCAATCTCCTCACTTCTAGCTGCTGGACTCTGGGCAGGCACTCCTAAACCCCTGTTGCAGAGACTCAAAAATTACGCAAAGAAAGACATATAAGTGCGGGGTGCTTATTATAACCCTCCAACTATAATGTGACTTCTGTTCCACAGGAGACTTGGTTTCCTTTCATTTATTATTCTTTAAAAAAAAAAATTAAACCCTTATTTCCCCATTGTGCCTTCACTGGCAAATACAACTGTTTTGGGGCTGGAAAGAACATTCAAGTTCATTTAACCCCAATTCTCTGATTTTATTTTTGAAAACTGGATGCTTGGCCACACTTGAGCAGCTATTCCCTTATCTGCACATTTCCGAATGTTCTGTGGCCAGGCTTTAGAATCAGAAGCTGACAGCATGCCACCTGAATGCTCTTATCTATACTAACAAAATGGGTTTGAAAAAATAGTTCAAAACTACAAGAAAGTAAGAGAAGTCAAAATTTCAACAGTTGAATCACTATTATACACACATTTCAAAAAAAAAATACTTTTTTGTCTTAGTTTCTTGCAGTAGGGTTTGAGAAGCCCATTCCACAAAATAACTTATCTAATCAACACATTTATATAAAACAACCATTGTAACATTTTCCTCATAGTGATTATTTATAAGCATACAACCCCCTAAATCAGACCACTCACACTGTCAAGCCTCTCTCCTTGCAGTTTTGCTTCCTTGTCCAGATTAGGGAGTTGACTTAACATCATTTGGCTGTTTAACAGCATTCACTTGGCTTGTATTCTACGAGGAACATAATTCAAATTGTGGTGGACATGGCAGTAAGCAGGCCAGACATGTTAGTTAATGCCTAAACATATGAGAATCTAGTTCAGATTCAGTCATATTTTAAGTTTATATTTCATAGGTACTGCCTTCTTATTCCTTATTTTAATCAGCTTGAGACATTATCCCAGGAGTTGGTGCTGTCCGCATTCAGGGTTGATCTTCCCTTCTCATTACACGTCCCTTAAAACCTCATAGGAATGTCCAGAGGTGTATTTTCTAACTGGTTCTAAACCTAGTCAAGTTGATACACCTCTGGGCATTCCCAAGGACAACTGAAACACTGTAATAATAAGAGATAGGAATCAACCTAATATCAGCTAACTAGAAACTGGTTAAACAGAGCATGGTGTTTTCATAAAATGGAATATTATACAAAAGACAAAGGAAGGTTTTATTATGTACATATATGGAAAGATCTTATGGATGGTATTCTAAAGTTTTTACATTTAATTAATGGGTATTCAATTATTTGAATGCAGAAATGAACATACATCTAAAAAGGAATATATACCTTGAAATGCTATATAATAAGTTGATAATGGTGACAATCTTCACAGGCAGAAACTAGTTTCTAGAACAAGGGAGAAAATCAAACTTGCTACCTCACTGATGCTCATTTGTGTTTAGATATTGCATTCGCTCTATCATCTGTTCCTAAATAGATTGACTTTTAATTAAGAGATAAGACATCTTTAAGATATACAGGCTACTCACTGACAAAGCCAACTTTACGTATGTTAGATGGATCCTTACAGTTTAAGTGTTGGGAGCCTAGAACGCAGAGATGTTGCTTTCTTCTGTCCATGTGCTTATGGAAAAGGCTAAAGTCAAATAACATCAAGTCATTAGCAACTGAAATATAGATGAAGAAGGAGTGGATGAAGAATTTCCTGTGAGATATTGGTTTGGATTTCTATGATCCTCAACCTAATCAAGCTTACAAACTCATTGTTCTTCAAAAATGTACACATGAATACATATAACACCATCATGAGACCATTAAGATAGAATCACAGGAACTGTTCTCTTACCCAAATCAGGAAAAGAAAAGAAAAAGAAAAAGCCATCGCAGCTAAACTTAATGGGAAGCACATGTGTGGCCCCCGGTATGCACTCTTCCTAACTTAGTTAATTGCTGATTTTGATGACCACATGGAAATACTTTTCTTGTCTTAACACAAATTTTTAAAAATAGGGCATATTTCTAAAGTTTGGATTATGTGTTGAAGGAAATACTCATTTGAAGGGAACTGACAGGGGGCTATTCAGCAGCCTCTGGTAGAGATGGTTAACTGTCTTAACCATGGCTGTGGGTTATGTAGGCAGGTACTACTCCATGCCAGCTTTCAGAACAATTAAGCATCTTGTCCTTGGACCACACTGGCTTTGTTGTTTGTGTCCCTTCACAAGCTGAACTTTGACCTACTGTGGGAGTGCTCAGCTGGAAGATGCAGGGGAATATGGTGCTTTCACTCTGCTGAGCCAGCAGAGAGCTGTCACTGAGGACCACAAATGTCAAAGCCCAGTCATCTAAGTACTTAAGAAACTGTGACACACAGTCCAGAAGTGGCAAAGAATCCAGCAAAATGTCAGAGTAACGATGCCTGCATCGTGTTCAATGCTCTCAATTACAAGAACATGATATGCAAACCAACTGTTATTTCTAATGGTGACAAAACCATAGCTATTGTGTACTCTGCTGTGATTTTATTTTGTTCATGACTGAAGTAAATTTTAGTTTTCTAGAAAGCATAAATATACAACATGTTCCCCATCAGATGATTCAGATTCCCTGAATTCTATCAATACACTTTTCTTGGGTTTGAGGTCCTTGAATTAAAGCCTACCTGCCCATGTCATTCACCACCATTCCTCAACCCCTCTGCTTCCAGCCATATACAAGGGGATGAGAAACCCAGGAATACTGACCAGGGGGTTTCAGAGTCAACAGCAGCAATGTATATGACTGCTGCTCACAATCCATAGACCAGAGCTCATTCTCAAGGTCCTACTTGCTGCAAGGGAGGATGGAAACTGCATGCTAACAGAGTGACAGGGAGAACAGGGAAATCATTTGGTGAATGTTTGCAAAGTCTCTATCCTGGGAGACCATCCTGAAATGGCACTTACTGTGCACTCAACAAGAAATATTCTTTTGTAAATTACAAGCCTCTTTTGCAAGCGTTTTTGTTTTCTATGGAAATTATTTCATAATAAATGAACCTCATTTAAAAACTAATTTAATCCCTACTTGGTAATTTAGCACCAAAGAAATGGTTTCCTGGTATCTTAACATTTCCTGAATTCTGAAGCCCTGGAGGGAAGGTCTTCTGCAAGTTCCTAGTCATCTTCTGCTGCTGGTGATCACTGCTCATCTGAGCTGGTTTTCCTCTGGTTCTCTTATCTACTCCTGCTCTATGGTAGGACCTACTGGTGACAGGTCACAGAAATACTTGTGCTAGAAACTTGACTTGTTTGAAGACAAGACACAAAACTTTCCCTTCACATGCTCACAAAGAAGAGAGGTTTGTGCTTTGGGCCATGAACTCTTTACATCTTGTATGCTTGGCAATTCCCATAAGCTAATTACGGACAGAGTGTATATAGTCCCTATATCAGAAAGTATATAGGGACAGAGTGGGGCAAAGGGCTTAAACCAGACATCTGCCCCATACATTCAGATGCCAGTCTCTTCTTAGCCCTGTTGCAAAGAAAGCAAAATTTTGTTTCATTACAAAACCCTGGTCCTGTTCATTTATTCTTATTTTTTAATTAAAAAAATTTTTAGTACTGTTTCCACTCTATTTCTATGTGCTAGGGACTCGTGATATGGACCTAGGGTACACCTAGTATTCCCCTTCTGCCCTTTTCTGCCATTCCTCCTATCCTATTTCTAGTCCTTGGAACTCCAAGGCTCATCTACAGAACTGCTCCATCCAGAGGCCTATAGCCTCCACATCTGTCTAGGATTCAGAATCACTCTCTACCAGAGACCCCACAACTGACATACCTGGGTAGGACTCAGAACCATTTTCTGCCAGGACCCCTACAACCACAGCACTTGGTTAGGATCCAGTTGTTCCTTCTAGCCCTTCCCCATTTTTTGGTGAGTCCCCATTGACCTGCCAAATGCACTATAGCAGAGGCCCTAGTTAGCACACTAGGCTAGGAACCAGATGAAAGAACAGAATGTCTGTACAACAAAATTGAGATCTGATATCTACACCAAGAAATATCATACATGTCAACACTCAAAGTCTTAGATTCCAGTACAAAAACATAAACAATCAAGACAATGGGCCTCCTCCAGAAGCCAGGAACTCTATTGTAATAGGCTCCAAAGCAATTTAGTTAAAGCACAAGAGAAGGACTTCAAAATAACAAGTATGAATATGTTCAAGGACCTTAAAGAGGATATGAATTAGTACCTCCGTGAAGACTGTTAAAACACATATTGTTGAATGAAATAATGAAAACAATTGACTTGAGAGTAGAATTTAGCAAAGAAATAAAATCACTAAAGAGAACCGAAACTGAAATAAAACTTGAAGTTAAAAAGCACCCATGAAGTAATAATAATAATAATAAAGTTTGGGTTCAAATTAAAAGATGTAGAAGAGAGAATTTCAGGTCCTGAAATCAAAGTAGAAGAAACGGATAATTCAATTAAAGAAAATATTAAAAATAAAACAACCAGTCACAAAACATTCAGAAAAATCTAGAATACAATGAAAAGAAAAAACCTTCAAATAATAGGAATAGAGAAAGGAGAAGAAACCTGGGTCAAATACACAGAAAATATTTTTAACAAAACCATAGAGGGAAATTTCTCCAATTTAAAGAAAGAGATGGCCAGGCACAGTGTTACATATCTTTAACTGAAGCACTCAGGAGGCAGAGGAGGATCTCTATGAGCTAGAAGCCTGCTCTGTCTACCATGACAGTAAGGACTACATGAAAGACCCTGTCAAAAAAGAAAAAAGAAAAAAGAAAAGAAATGTGGAGAGAGAGAGAGAGAGAGAGAGAGAGAGAGAGAGAGAGAGAGAGAGAGAGAGAGAAAGCAGGGAGAGAGGGGAAAAAAGAAAGGTGGATGGATGGATGGATGCCTGTCGAGATGTAAGAGGTACACAGAATACCAAATAGACAGGAACAGAAAACTAAGCTCCCTGTGGCACATAGTAATTAAAACATTAAATGACTAGAACAAAGAAGGATATCAAACATTGGAAGGAGATATGAGACCAAGTCACATATAAAGACAGCCTATTAGATAGCATCTGACTTTTGAGAAGCCATAAGGACCTGGAAAGATGTTCTACAAGTGCTGAAAGAGCACAGTTATTATCTCAGACTAGTCAACCCAGAAACTGTTATTCACAATTAAGGGGAAAGAAAAACATTTCATGTCAAAAACAAATTCAGGCAATTTCTGTCCAGCAATCTAGCACTACAGAAGGCACTAGAAGGAAAACTTCAATCTGAAGAGAAGGTTAACTATACCAAAGAGGAGACAAGTAATAAATAATCCCAAAACAGTTAATCAAAGGAAGGAAAACACATACACACATTCATGCACCCACCACCACCACAAATAACAGGAATTAATTAATACTACCCAATAATAACTCTCAATAATAATACCCTTAACCCCCCAAATAAAAAGACACAGACGAATAAAATGAATCAAAAAGTAGGAATCATTTTCTTGTTACATCCTAGAAAAATACCTCACCACCAAGGACAGGCATAATCTTAGGGTAAATGAATGGAAAAATGTATTTTAAGCAAATGGGACCAAAAAGCAGGTTTATCTTTAGATTTTAATATCTGACAAAATCGACTTCCAATCAAAACTAATCAGAAGAAATGGGTAAGAAAATGGCATACTTATCAAAGGAAAAATCCACCAAGAGGCTATTACAATTCTAAACATTTATGCACTAAAACACAAAGGACACCAGAATTCATAAAGAAAATTATAGTGTAGCTAAAAATCATAGAGTGACCCTTTTATGGTGATGGCAGGTAACTTCAGTACTCCACTCTTGTCAATAGACAGATTACACAAATACAACTTAAGCAGAGAAATACTGGAGTTAAATAATGTCATAAGTCAAATGGACCCAGCAGGTATTTACAGAACATTTTATCTAAACACAAACTAATATGCCTTCTTCTCAGCAGCTCAAGGAACTTTCTCCACAATTGACTACATATTTGGGCACGAAACAAGTCCCCACAGATATAAGAAAATTGAAATAACACCTTGCATCCTATCTGACTACAATGGATTAAATTGAATGTCAACAACAATAGAAATGGCAGAAATTATATAGCTCATAGAATCCAAACAGCTCACTATTGAGTGAAAAATGGGCCAAGAAAGAAATTTTAAAACTTTTTAGAATTTAATGAAAATGAAAACACAACACACTCAGACCTATGGGACACAATGAAGCCAGTTCTAAGAGGTAAGTTTATATCACTGAGTGCTACATCAAATACCAAGAAACCTCTCATATTAATAACTTAATAACACACCTGAAAGCTCTCAAAAAGCAAGAAGAAATAATACTCAAAGGAGTAGACGGGAAAAAATAGAAATCTGGGCTGAAATCACTGAACTAGAAACAAATGACCATAATACAAAGAATCAATGAAATGAAGAGTTGGTTCTTTGAGAAAATCAATAAGATTCACAAACCTTTAGCCAAATTAAACAAAAGAAAGATAACCACAAATTAATCAGATAAGAGGTGAAAGGGGAGATGTTACAACAGATAATGATGAAATTGAGAGAATTTTAAGGACATACTTTAGAAATCTATATTTCACCAAAAAAAAAAAAAAAACTAAAACAAATGGACAAATTTCTTGATATACACAATCTACCAAATTTAAGTCAAAATGAAATAGACAATTTAAACAGATCTATAACCCCTCATGAAATAGAAGCATTAACTAAGTCTCCCAACTTTAAAACCCCTGAACCCCGTGGGCTTAGTGCAGAATTCTACCAGACCTTCAAAGAACTGATGCCGATATTCTTCAAGTTATTCTGTAAAACAGAAACTGAAGGGTCATTTCCAAATTATTTTTGTTACCCTGATAGCAAAACCACACAATGATACAACAACAAAACAAAACCATAGACCAATATCCCTTATGAATATAATTGCAAAAAATCCAGAAATAAGTTACATCTTGCTAGTCACTTGGCTAAAGGGTTCCATAGACCCCTCCACCTAAAAACATCACAGGCTATTGCCAAGGTCCACCCAGGTCCCACCAGCCCAGAGATGGTACCACCCACAAAGGGCTAGGCCCTCCCCCATTAATCACTAATTAAGCAAATACCCTACATGCTTGTCCATAGCCTGATCTTACAGAGGTATTTTATCAATTGAGGGCCTCTCCTTTCAGATGACTTTGGCTTGTATCAATTTGACATATAACTATCCAACATAGACTGGGATAGTGTGTGTGTGGTCCCTGGAGAAAACTCCTTCTCATTGTAGATTGTACAAAACCTTGGGGAGTGTGTGATGGCTGTTGACCCCACTTATTCTCAGAATGCATTTAATTTTCTTCTTTGGCACACCATCCTTGGTGGATACCACTATCTACCCTGGGTTAATGAGGGCCCTGGCAGGAGGTTACGCTGGAGAGTAAAAGAAATCAGACTTTATACCACCAGCATTGATTGATAGGGTTGCTTATTCTACCTCAGTAGCATCCAGCAACAATGCAAAACTGGGAGCCTTTTTATTTTCCTCAGTGATTCTTATGGGAATTCAAACACTTGCTTTTTCAGCAGTCAAAGCGGCAAAAAGCAAACAAACTCCATTAAAACTTAAATAGATTTCACCTAATTATTGTGCCATTGTTTATTTCTAAACTCGGACACTTTTCCCAGGAACTGTAGTGTCCTAATACTGCTTCCAGTGAGAGATGTTGCAGACAGGCAGCCTCTTTTCATACTGGTTGTTAGGAAGTACAGCAAGCTTTTCTTTAAACATGGATGAGGCAAACGCAGAGCATATACACAGCACAGACTGCAATACACAGAGAGTAGACTGGTCTGGGCACTAAGCGTTTGGATTTTAAAAGGCCGTCTGTCAAATATTGGAACCTGTGTTTGGAGTGCAGCAGGGTTTGTTTGGGGCTATGAGGGTTTCTGAGGTCAATTTGTGCATCCCCTCAATAGCTGTGGTATTCATAGGACTGGTGGGCTCACTAACTAGCATGAAGCCTTACCAGGAAGTTCAGTTATTCAGTAGCTGGCTGCCCAGCTTTTGAATTATCCAAAATCTCCTTGGGTTGTTTTTCCCCCTCATTAGGATATACCCCCAAGAAGGTGAGCTTGTAAAATTCAATGCTAGCTTGTTCCAAAAGTTTAGTAGAACAGACATTGGTAATGCCTGGGGGAAGCAGGGTAAGGGAATAAAAAACAAAACAAAACAAAAAATTAGTTTACTGTATATTGTGATTCTTTTTAATTAAAAATGGATTCAGCTTATAACAAGCAACCAAATGATTCCCCCAAGTACCAAACAATCCCAACTCCAGTATTCAAAACACTTTTTATCCCGTGTCTCCCTCTTCTCCCCCTCCCCTTCCTTCCTCCCTTTATCAAAAGGTGTTTCTTTCCTTGCAAAACAGAGACATATTAACATCATTCAAGTCCATGTTTTATCTTCAGAACTGAGAAACCATGAATGCTCATACACATTCTCTGAGACAATCTTCAGACTGAGGATAGAACCCCAACTAATAAGGAAATTAAGCATCAGGGAAGCTAAGGCAGGGTTTCTCAACCTATGGGTCATAGCCCCTTTGGAGGTATCATATATCAGATATCCTGTATATCAGATATTTATGTTATAATTCATAACAAAGTTACAAGAATGAAATAGCGATGAAATAATTTCTTTTTGGTGGGGCCAGCACAACATTAGGCACCATATTAAAGGGTGGCAGCATTAGGGAAGTTGAGAACTGCTAAGGTAGGAATGTGTTTAAGGCCACATGCCTAGTTAATAAATAGCAGACCAGATAGATATTCCAATGCAGGTTTCTGACCCAGACGGTCAGCCTCAGTGTATCAGAGTCACGGTACCTAAAATGGAATATTCTTCGGTATTGGTTGCTAGCTAATGGTGGGATGCCAGCCAAGGCTGGTGTTGAGTGAGAGCTTTCTGCCATAAAAGCAGCTTGGTCCGCAAAGGACTGCCATTCTGTAGCAACCATCTTTAGTCGGGGCTGTGGTAAAGACTAAACAGTGTGGAACAGAGACAGAAGGGCAAACCTGACTCAGGCAGAACCAGGCAGAAAGAAAGCTCCCTGGGAGTGGTGTGAGCCTTTGAAACCTGAGAGCCCTGCCTCAGTGACAAACCTCCTCCAACAAGGCTACACCTCCTAATCTTTCCAAACAGTTCTACCAGAGACCAAGCATTCAAACACATAAGCCTATGGCAGCCATCCCCATACACACCACCACACTCTATACTGCAGTTATCTTAGTAAATGGTTCTGTTTCTATCCAGGTAAACAAGTCAAAAGATTAAGAGCAGCCTTTTCCTCACAACTTCTTACAATAATACCACAGGCAAATCCTGCCAATGCACTATAATATCAACTCTTAGCCTAAATCTATGTATTTTTCTTTATTTGCAACATCACTACTTTTGTCCAAATCATCATAATTTATTTCCTAAAATGTTTCTGCAGGTCTCCCAGATTCCATGTTTATCATACAAACCATTTCTCATAAACCTGTGAGAGTTACCTTCTGAAAACATGAGTAGTTAATCTGTGTATAATGGCTCCATTTTTATAATTTCAGGACTCAGGAAACAGAAGCAAATGAATCTCTATGAGTTCAGGGCCAGCCTTTCCTACATAACAACCTCCAGGCCAACAAGTGCTATGTAGGGAGAGCCAACCAACAAAAACCAAAGAATCAATCAATCAATCAACCACCAAAAAGAAGAAGCTTGAGTAGCACCATACTTCCATTCATCTTAAAACCACTCAACAAACCAGATATATACAATTCATGCCTGTAATCCCAGCACTCAGAAGACTACAGCAGGAGGAGGATGAGTTGGAGGATAAACTCTGCTATTTAACAAGACTTTGTCTCCAAAATAGAAACACACACACACACACACACACACACACACACACACACACACACACACACCAATAACAACAAAAACCCAAAACCCAAAAGTTTTTTGTTTGCCTTTTGCTACACTTAGATTAAACCCTAATATAATCTATTGTGTAGTCAGATCTGTTGTGGAAAACCACTCAATGGATATAAATGGAAAGCTCTTGCTGCTTACAAAGAAGCATGTCTCAAAACAAACAAGCAATGTCTCAAGGCTGACAGAGCCAAGCCCAGCTTCCTAAATATTACTGAAGCAGAATGGTTGCTTCATGTCACGGTTGTGCGTCCTCCTGACAGGGTGGCTGTTGTGAGAATACAGGGAGGTAGAGTAGCAGGTGAGGCAGATAGAAACCGTAAATCTTTTTATGACCTAGCCATTGACATCACAAAGTACCATTTTTACTAAACTCTGTGAACCAAAGCAGTAACAAGTTTCTCTTGAGATTCTGAGTGTGCGGTGCTTGAATGATATTGCCCCTCATAGACTCCTGCACTTGAATTATTGTTTCCCAGTTGGTGGTGCTATTTGGAGAGGCTTATAAGATGTGGCCTTATTGGAGGAAGTATGTCACTGTAGGCTTTGGGAGTTTAAAGATTTGTACCATTTCTTTTTTGCTATCTTTACTCCCTGCTTACAGTTCAAGATGTGCATTCTCACCTTCTGGCCTCCTCCATCAAGCACTCTAACCCTCTGGAACCCTGAGTCCAAATAAGCTCTTCCTTCTATAAGTTGCTTTGTTCATAGTATTTTATCACAACAATAGAAAAGTAACCAATATAGATCACATTATTTGAATATGTAGGGACAGGTCTGTGTGGTTCAGATCTATAATACCTGCTATGTGGAGGCAGAAGCAGATGGTTCTCAAGTTAAGATCCAGTCCAGGTCACTGAGTGAGTTCAAGGTCAGCCTCGTCAACTGAATGAGAGACTCTGTATAACCTGTCTCAAAATATAAAGTAAAATGATGTCTGGGCCTATAGCTTGATGATGGAGCACCTGCCTAGCATGTATGAGACCTCATATCCAATCCCTAGTATTGCAATAATACCAACAAAAAAATATATAGGATTGGACATGATGAGTATGACTACCTATGGAACAGTCTGCCATTCCTGTAGTGTTTCTATGATTCTATACTGCATACTCAAGTTTTGCTCTAGTAAAATAGTTCATTGATCATTTTCTAGAGTAGATAGAGAATTCTAACAATTAATGACAGACGAGCTGTGAGTTTCTCTTCAAGAGCATGGTTTGACAGTGATTAATTGTATCTCCAGGGCTTGTCGTTTTTTTTTTTTTTTTTTAACTCGAGACACTATTCAGCATCACCCTAGAGCCCACCCGGTGTCATAATCTTAAGTATGTGACTCTTACCAAACAAAAGGTTGTTGTTAAACTTCAAAACCTCCCTCTGCTGAGTCCTTTCTAGAATACAATGGGAAGGAAACACACCTTCCTGTGAAATTCAGCTCATTTGCACATGTAAGAAAGAGTAAGAAGTACAGGTTTCCACACAAGTTTAAAGATGAAAAGCCAGAGCACTGTTTGTATTGGGGCCACTTGATCTCACACCCCATCTATGGTTTCCATTAATATCTTCTTTGCTCCCTCTCTGAAATTCTTCATTATCAATGGATCATTGTTAAGAACTCTCTTCCTCAGCTTCAGGCCATTTTTGTCAGACAGTTCTATATTCTCCTACTCCCCACCAACACCCTTTTCTTTTGTCAGGCCACTGAAGACTTAACTTCCTAGCGTTGGGCAACCAGGATGTTAAGAGTCAAGCTACACCCACTAAACCCTTGAAATCTTCACTTGCTTCACAGTCCCCAAAACATTAGACTCCCAGAGCTTGCTGCTGACAGATAACCATGTAGCAGCCATCCATCAGCTTATCACTTTCAAATATCAGTCCTCTCTCCGTGGGGAGTGCTGATGCTTGCTTGAGCCTATATTATTAGGTCACACTGTGCTCTTCTCCCAAGTACGTTAAACAAAGACCCTCTTTAGCTTTGATTCTGAATGTATAAGTGTTGCTATTTATTGGGGTGTCTCTGCCAGCTCTCCCATCCCACTCCCTCTCCTATGCCCTACTCCTTTTGGTGGGCAGCACATTGGCGGGCTATTAAACAATTTTAACACAGTTGCACTTTGTTTGGACCATATCTATGTCTTTGGCTGTCTGAGAGAGGGTATTGTGCTAGGCTGGACTTTTTGATTGGAGAACCATTTAGACTTTGGGGTGTAGAATAGTTAAATATGATGTTTCATGGAGTTGAAATTTCAAAGGCATTTAGAAAGCATTGTTAATGCTTGTGTGTGTGTGTGTGTGTGTGTGTGTGTGTGTGTGTGTGTGTGTGTGACAGAGAAGCAAAAATTGGCATGGATAGGGAATTTGGATCATTCTAAAGTGAGACTCAGCTCAGATCTCCATCTCAGCTTCATCACATTGGAATTTTAACTTTGAAATGGAGTCCAACTAGTAAACACTTCAGTTTATAAAGAGGAGGAATTGGGAAAATGAGAAATTTCTTGGAAATATTCAAGAGTCTGAGTTAAAGCTGTCATAGAGGGCTTCTTAAATTTCTAGCATCTTCTCTTCAGAAATGTTCTTTATGGTTCTCTTCAAGTCAGCTCCCCCAGAATGAAGTGCTTCTCTTTCCCAATGTTCTTTATTCTTGAAATGTTCTTTGTTCTTGAAAAAAGAAGGAAGCATATGACTACAGCAATCGGGGTCAAGATAGCACCGAAGTGCACATGCCTTGCTAAAGTACATTCTAGCAGGAGAGTGTGGTACTATGAGCTCAGTCTCTGCTGGAGGCAGGGTGAGGCCATATAGGCTATTGAATAAATACTTGTCAGGAGGTAGGAGATCACAGTTCTGAGCTGGGTTCTCCCATAGCCTAAAAGATCTCCAGCCAGCCTTTTAATTCATCATTTTAAATATCTTTTTTTTCATATCTAAATAAGTTGGATTCAAGTAACCATTTGGGACCAAAGTCAGATTTTACTACCATTTTATATCTGATATTTCATTTTCATTTCTAATTCATCTTTTAGAGGAGACTAAATGTGTTTTCCTACCTCATGGGTCCTACAGGAAATCATTTTCTAATGAATTGAAAAATGTCTTCTCATTTCATTTTCACTTTCTGTAAAGTCTAGGCCCCTACTGTCGGTCTTTAGAGTGAGATGGTTTAACTATACATCCGGTGTCTTCTTTTGATTGGCCCCTTCCCCATATACCATGTCTTCAAGCACTACACATAATTAATAGAAGGAATTGAATCGCAGAATTTCAGGCACAGGAGGCAAGAGGTTAGGGGACACATAAGGAACAGCAAATATGGAACGTTGATTCTCCTCCAACATCTGTCATGTATCTGCTGATATAAATGTCCTCCACCAGAGAATACTGTGGGCTAAAACTCCCACCTGGCCATGTATAAAACAAACAAAAAACACAAAAAGAAACCTTATTTTCTTTGCTATCTGATGCCTTCCGAGTTTAAATAACTAAAGCAAAAACCGGGATTTGAAGTTCTGTGCACTGATCACAGAGTTTAAGCTTAGGAAACTAGGTAGCATTTAAGTTTCTAAATACTAAGCCAGAATGATTCAGGGTAAAGCTGGTAGATAGGTCAGGAAAATGAGTTTCTGTCAGAGGCACAGTAGCTACCTAAACCTTGCCTTTCAGTTCAGTTAGTAATTATGACAAGGTTAGATACAACATGAACAGATGTTAAGATAACATGTAAAACTCTTGAACACATGCTTACCTATGGTGCTATGCATAGATGGATACATTTTACGCTTAGACACACATCTCGAGAAAGATGACAGTGCTTCATCCTATGACTTATTAGGTGCTAAGACCATTAATAAATATGTTGTTGAGTTTTGTGTGGGAGAGATGATACAAGCTAGTATTAGTATACATGGGTGTACAACAGATGTGCACAGGTGTGTGCATGTGTGTTTATGGAGGCCAGAGGTCAACCCAAGGTATCATTTCTCAGACCTGTTTTTTGTTTTATTTTTTGCTTGTATGTTTGATGCAGGGTCTTAACATTTGTTTGGGACTTCCTGATTAGGCTAGACTGGCTGACAAACCATCCCTGGGAATCCCCCTGTCTCTGCCTTCCTAGGAGCTGGGATTAAAAGTGTGTACCTACCCAGCTTTTTGCATTAGTTTTAGAGGCTAAATTCAGGTTCTTTTCCTGGCATATGAGCATTTTTACTGACTGAGATACCTCCATTAAGTTATAATGCAATTATATGAAACTGTCATCTTTATTATAATGGAAAACAGTTGACAGTATGTTCCAGGTATATAATTGTCCTACCACTTTTACAACACACTCAGCCCTCACTGACAAAAGAAAACATGTGTTGCCTTCTTTGGCTGTCATGGATGGAATGCTCTAATGAGGTCCTAACCACTAATAGATAGAATCAGAGCTGAATCCTTTCGGTTCTCATGGGTGGCATTTGTGTCCCTATCAGAAAAATTAATGGAAAGTTGGCTTCCTTTCTCTGTCCTCCATCCTGTTAGGAAGTAAGAAAATGGACTTCTAGAATCAAGGAAAAGGCCCCACAAGGAACCTAAATTTACTGTTATTCCAGTCATAAAATTGTGATAATTTTTTTTCTATTACTTAAACTATTCAGTTGATAGTGATTTGTTATGGTAGCCTGAAGTCACTAAGATGGTGATAGCAAAGGCAACAGGAAATAGAAGTATATTGGAAGAAATAGCATCATCTAACTCATGAAACTTTCTCATCTTTCTAAAGTCCTGCTATGTGTTAACTACATGGATGCCTTAAAATAAGTCATCAAATATATGACATTTGGCTTCCCGGGAGAGTCCTTCCTCACACAGTTGTTCCCAACAAGGTGTGAGACTGTGACAATCCTCAAGACCTCTTATCCCATTCTAGTGTAAGAACCTTGAGTTTAAAGTATTCCATCTCATCCCACCTACTTACTTTCCTTCTGCCTTACCCTTGGAAATTTAGCCCACATCTTGTGAAAGCCTATTGCTCTCTACTGATGAGATAGTCAGAAGATGTAAAACAAGAAGGTCCTCACTCTGTACAGGTCCCAAGTGCATACACATATTACATTCTTCATGGAAAACATCCAAGAGGCCTTCACATGTGGATAAGAATGCTGGCTAGTATTCCCCAAGAAGACTGGGCCTGACACACTACATGCTTATCGTGTATTTTCAGTTTCTAGTGGCAGTAACAATGGTACCTCAGACCCTCATGTAGTTTCTTCATTAGTAAACCACTATGATTTCTAATGTGGCTGCTACTCAGCTCTTTGCTGGCCACCCACCCTTTAGATCACTGCTTCTCAGCCGTCCTAATGCTATGACCCTCTAATTCAGTTCCTCATGTTTTGGTGACCCCAACCTCAAAATTATTTTTGTCGCTACCTCATAACTGCAGTTTTGCTACTGTTATGAATTGTAATGTAAATATCTGACTTGCAGGAAATCTGATACATGGGTCCTGTGAAATGGTCTTTTGACCCTCAAAGGGGTTGCAATCCACAGGTTGAGAATCACTGCTTTGGAGTAACTGCTGTGGCTTATCTTAAAAACAAACAAATAAAAAAACCCCACTAAATTCTTAATCTAGAATAATGCACAATATTCTCCATATTGTGAAACAAGGGTATTTCATGTCCATATGCAATGGAAAATTTTCAAGATGATCAAAGGACCATCTCACACATATTCTCTGCTCTGTAAAATGGAAGTGCAATCTGAAGCATACTGACTGACAATGGGATGCAGAAGAATAAGTGGGAGGAGACTACCAATTATGCTTACTGTTAAGATAAGTTCATTAAAATAAGCTTGTTCCTGTCTTTTTCACATATTGTTGATTTTTGCACTGAATTAACAAAGTGACAGCAAACATCTTTCATTTACTTTTAAAAACTTTGCAGAAGTTTGAATAAGTGCCTCCCCAAGGCCTGTGTGTTAGACACTTGGTCATCAGCTTGTGGTGCTGGCAGGATCTAGTGGGAGGAAGTTAAATCATTAAGGGCATGACTCTGAAGGGTATATCAGGACTCCAGCTCTGTCAGTATGAGCTCTACTGCATATTGCCTTTATGATGTCCCAACAAAATCAGGCATTTTGCTGCAATAACTGAAAGCTAACCAACATAAACTTGAGGCTCACATTAGTCCTAAGTATGGGTATGCCTGATACTCAAATTTGTGTCAAAGTGATGTAACTTTGTTTTCTCTCTTCTTTCTTCTTTTCCTTTCAGTCTTTCTTCCCATGACACTCTTTGAACACTAGCTGTTTTAGCTTCTATTTTTTAAGGAATGTCTAGGCAAAGCCTTTCCCTAAACCCCATTTGAAAATGAATTTCTCTTAGGCCCAGTCACTTACCTTCCAAGGAAGAGAACTCTGTATTTATGATTTCCAGTAATTTATTGTGCCCACTTTCTAAACTCAAGGGCCTGAAGGGATGGACATTTTGCAATAAGGGTCTTTGGAACCCTCGCCTGAGGTGATGAGCAGGGATGGCATTTTAAAGTGGCCATAGAGCAGATATTTGGGGGTTACAGCTGTAGTGTAACTATAACGGAAGTAACAGCAAGGTGGACTGGATTGCCACCTTATCACTCAAAAAGAACCTTGTTCCTCTCCTGTGTCTCCATTAAAGCCTAGGTACATGTAGCCTTAGACATGGCTGACCTCTGACACATATAACTCCTCCTTTCTATGTCACACAGTGACATCATCCTGAGGCAACATAATGATGACAGTGCTCAGAGGGAAGATCTGAGGTCCTTGTATTATTATTTTTTATTTATTTTATTTTACTTTACTTTTACATATCGATCCTAGTTCCCCCTTCCTCTTTCCCTCTCTCCCCCTCTCACATGCACCCCAATTACCCTCCCCTCCCATCCCCCCACTCCACATGTAGGGTGATACCATCCAGGAGGGGTCATCTAAATCTGTCAAGTCATTTGAAGTAGGGACTAGGACTTCTCTCCTGTCTCTAGGTTAAGGCAGTATCCCTCCATGGGAAATGTGCCCACAAGGTCCTTTTGTGCACCGGGAATACATCCTGGTTCCACTGTCTGAGGTCCCTTAGACTGCTCAGTCCTTCTAGCTGAGACCCATGTTCAGGGAGTCTGAGTCAGTCCCATGCTGGATTCCCAGATATCAGTCTGGGGGCCCATTAGCTCCTCCTTGTTCAGGTCAGCTGTCTCTATGTGTTTCTGCAGTATGGTCTTGTCCTCCCTCTCTGCATCTGGATTCTAGTTCAACTCAGTGTTTAGTTATGGGTGTTTGCTTCTTTTTTCCAACAGGTACTAGATGAGGGTTCCATGATGGTAGATAAGTTAGTCATTGATCTCATTATCAGGGAAGGACATTTATGGTGGCCTTTCCACTATTGCTCAAATTGTTAGTTGGAGTCAGTCTTGTAGGTCTCTGGACATTTCTTTAGGTTCAGTTTTCTCAATCCTATAATGGCTCCCTCTTTCATGTTCTCTTTCTCTCTCTCTTTCTCTCTCTCTTTTCTGTCTTCTATTCTTCCCCTGACTCAGTCTTCCTTGTATTATTAAGACTCCAGAGATTTCATCTTGGAGATATTTGTTTTACTAAGATGAAGTAGCAAGTAGCCCTGCATCTCAGTGACTTTTAAATTAGTGTGTTTAGTGTTCATGCTCCGTGAGGTTTGATATTCATTCCCTTTTCCTATCTGTTGCTCTGAGGAAAAACAGCTTAGGGAAGAAGTGGCATACCATTCAGGTTACAGCCTATCACTGATGGGCAGTCAAGGCAGGAGGTCCAGCAGCTAATCACTGCAATCCAAGGTCAAGAACAAAGACGAATACACCAAGACTAGCTTTCTCTACTCTGGCAGAATTCCAGGGCCCAGACTAAGAAATCATGTTGCTTGTAATTGGCTGGGTCTTTCTACAACAATTAACAATCCAGACAATTCCCTGACAGACTTGCCTACAGGCCACCCAGATCTACACAATCCCTCAATAGAGCACTTTTCCCAGGTAATTGAATGTAGGTTATGGCAAATCAACAATTAAAATGAACCACCCTAGTATTTGCACATTGTCCATTCTCTCAGGCCCAGCAGAGGGGCACCCAATTTTTAGAACATTTCTAGTTATTATAGTTGAGGGAAAAATTCATGAAGAGAATGTGTGCACCATCTCTTGGTCTCTTAACATTGAGCCAGAAGCCACACCTACCACACGTTCCAGCAATGAACTGACTAAAGGAAGCCCTATGGCCATGCCTACAATTCTACCATGTACCTGCAAGGGAAGAATGTAAATATTTATGAAAATCCAAAACATTAGTGCAAAGCATTAATGTGGTCTTAGTTAAATCATGGAGACTCACATTTTCAAAAGCACTTATTACTATCTATGTTATTATCATCATTATTCTCATGAAGTGATAACCTGAAATCACACAGCTAATAGGAAACAGACAACAGAATGATACTTTTTGCATCTAAAACTGAAACTCTCTTCTCTGTACTCCTTTTACTGCATAGCAAAGATTTGACCAACCTCAGCCATTGTATCTCTGCCTTCAATTCGATGACCCCAGGGAGTTTTGTCTTGTTTCTTTCTGGGTTACTCTGATGACTACCCTTCAAACCAAGCAAGGAGACATCTCTGGGAGTGTCTGAGAGTACATTTCCAGAGAGGTTTAGGTGAGGAGGAAAGACCCACTCTGAATGTGAGCAGGCTCATCCCATCAAATGGGGCCATAAGTTGAACAAAAAGGCAAAAAGGAGAAGACATGAGCTGAGAGATTCCTCTCTGCTTCTTAAATACAGATGTTCTGTGAGCAGCTCCCTCACACTTCTGCTGCTGTGCCTTCCTGCCATCATCCTTTCTTAAAATGTGAGCCCCAATAAACCCTTCTCCCTCAAGTGGCTCTGTTTGATATTTTCTTGTAACAATGAGCTGAATAACTGATTCAGTTGGCTTCCAAATCAGGAATCAACAAACTTTGTGGTGAAGGGCCAGTTAGTAATCGCTTTTCATTTTCCAGACCATGGGGGTTCCTGTCACAACCACTCAACTCTAGGACAAAAGCAGCTGTGAAGAAAGCTGAAGTGACTGGGTGCAGCTGTACCCCTTACAACTTCCCTTACAGAAACATACATTGGCATGGGTTGGACAAGGGAATATGTGTTGGAGGAAGACTGACTAATGGATAGTCTAAGACGAGTTCATCAAGAAGTCTGGTCCTTTGTGACTCGGTTTCTTCTATAAAAGCCTGATTTATAGCCTGGTTTTGACCCCTTTTCTTATCACCCTCCCTCTCTGCAACTGGATTCCAGGACTTCGGCTGAGTGTTTAGCTGTGGGTGTCTGCTTCTACTTCCATCAGATACTGGATGAGGGCTCAAACCCACAGAGACAGCTGACCTGACCGAGCTCATGGACCCCAGTCTGATAGCTGGGAAACCAGCATAGGACTGACTCAGACTCCCTGAACATGGATCTCAGTTAGAAGGCCTGGGCAGTCTAAGGGACCTCTGACAGTGGAACCAGGATGAATCCCTGGTGCACAAAACGACTTTGGGAACGCATTCCCTATGGATGGATACTCCCTTAACCTAGAGACAGGAAGGAGGCCTTAGACCCTACATGACTTGACAGATTTTGATGATCCCTCCTGGAAGGCCTCACCCTCCCTGTAGAGTGGGTGGGGAATGAGATAGGAGGGGGATGGGGGGATGAGAGGGAAGGAGGGAGAGGGAACTGGGATTGATATGTAAAGTAAGAAAGAAATAATAATAAACGCCTGCTTTATAGGGTTGTGGTGAGGACTAATCAGGTTGATACAGGAAAAGCCCAACCCACAGCAAACCCTTCATTCCCCTCCACAGGGGTTCATTGCCCTTCCCTCAGGATCAACCAGGGTCCCTATTCTCTTGGGACTGATTTTCTGACGCAGAGAGTGGAAGAAAGAAAAGGGTATCAGAAAGTGATAAGTACTATAAAGAAAAGCAAAGCAAGCAGGAAGGAGGAGGTAGAAGGGGAAAGCAAGCCTTGCAGATAAAGGGAAACCAGGGCAAAGTCTCAGAGGTGTGGCAGGAGGGGCTGGCTTGTTTGTAAGGACTGGTGGGAGACAAGAGAGTCTGGGCAAGTGTGAAAGACAGCTTAGGGATCACAGAGAAAAGTCTGCATCTAATTCTGAATATGAAGAAAAATTTTGAATTTCAATTAATTTTTATTTATGTATTGTGTGTGTACTTACTCACTGTGCTTATGTGGGGGCCAGAGGACATCTTGTGGGTGCCTGTCCTCTCCTTCCACCAGTGTGGGTTCTGGGGATGGAACCCAAGATGTCTGATTCAGTGGCAAATATCCTCAACCGTACCCATTGAGCTAGAATATCCTCTCTCTCTCTCTCTCTCTCTCTCTCTCTCTCTCTCTCTCTCTCTCTCTCTCTCTTCCTCTCTCTCTCCCTCCCTCCCTGTCTTCTTCTCTCCCCTCCCTCCTCTCCTCTCTCCCACTTCTTTCTCCCTTTTCCCCAGTCCTCCCTCTCCTGCCTCTGGTCCTCTCTACCTCTCCATTCTGCCCCACTAGGATCCTCCTCTCACTCCTCTGCAAGCCTTCTTTTAACTCAATCTTGGCTCTATTGGAAGCACCCAAACCCCCAGGTTATTCTCCAGCTCCAAAGGGTGGTTGGCCCAGCTCAGCTTTCCAGTAGGACTTAACCTAATTCCTCAGACATGAAGCATCAGACAGAAAAGGGCTTAGTGAGAACAAGATGAGAATTAAAGCAGAGACTATCAACAGTATTTTGTTGTTATTTAATAAACAGGATGCCGAGGCGTTGGAAGACATACACCAGCTGTCCTGCATTGCTGTGGATGATGTAGAGAACCCATGAATGTGGGATCACTTTTTCCCATGCTTTCCATAGCCTGAGTTTATGAGCAGCTGTGTGTTTATTCCAGGATTGGGAATATAACCAAGTCCTGGTTACCAGGGCTAATGGATGGCCATAAATATTTCAAGCATCTGGAGAAATCAAAGAGTGGTTTTTAAGGTAAGTTATTGAACAATATTACGCATGTGGATGATGGTGGTTCTATAAGTGCACAAATCATACAGAGAGAGGAGAATGAGAGATGAGAAGAACAGGTTTAAGAGAGGAAGAAAAAGGATGCAGGAAGAGGAGGGGGAGAGAAAGAGTGTGCACATACGAGTGCCAAGCATGCACAGTATGACCATTAACACTCGGTCCCTGTGCAAAGCACAGGTTACTGCAGCTTTTAGCTGAAATTCTACTCTGTTCAGAAGAAAACCACTCAACACCCCTAAAAATGTCATTGACTGGTTGATGCTGTACAGCAAGTCTAGGAGGCTTACTGGGCTGGCTTTCCTGGAAGCTTTCCAGTGAGTAAGCACCCAGGCCGCCTCTTCGTCAGTCAGGAGACCACCATCCTCTCTTTGATTATGTGAACTTGGCAGTAAGTGGAAGACTCATTTTAAACAATTTACCAGTGGTGACTCTTTTGTGCTTTTCAGATTCTAATATGATACCAATCATCCGGGGGTACGAGTCAAAAGCAAATTCTGACCCAGTGAGTCAGGAGCAGGTCCTGAAATTCTGCCTTTCCAAAGAGCTCCCATAATTTTTCGCTTAACAGTAAGCCCAGAAGCTTTAGTTACATTAAGTATCTACTATTGTATTACACTGGATTATAATAAAATTTTAATTTTTAAAGAAAGGTGTTTTTGGTAGCTTGGCCTGAACTCAAACTCCCTATATAGTTGAGGATGACCTGTTTGGTCTTCATAGATGCCATGTACAGTGCCACACTTGGGTTATTTTGCAGGGCTGGGGATCAGACACAGAGCTTCCTCCTCACTCTATGCAAGTTCTCTACCAACTGAGCCACATCCCCAGTCCGTGCCTCTTGATGAAAGGGGGAATCATTGGAAGACTTATACATTTTATAAAAACAGAAGAGAATTTAGTCTGTTTTCTGGGTAAATTCACCTGATTTGAAAAAGTGTCAGGAAAAGAATTGGTGTTGACTTATGGGTCCTAATGCCAGGAACCCAAGTGGACCCTCATCTCTTAGCTCTTCTAGCTCTGACCCCTCTGCCCTAGCCGGCAGAAGGCCTAGTTATCACAACGGGTTGAGTCAGGATTGAACGAAGCAGCTTGTGAGAGCTTGTTGGCTTTGATCGCCATCTAGTGTCGGAAAGCCACAGAACCATTTCTTTTTTAAACAAATCTCTCTGGAATGCAACCATTTCTAGCCAAACTTTTCTCCCTTGCTTTGGACCCAAAGACATTTTTTTATAACAATCTTGAAAGAAAATACTAAAATGGCCTGTGCAAAGCATGAGTAATTCAGTCCCGCCTGTCTTCCCCATGCAGCTGTACGGGGTGAGAGGGGCTGGGAGGGACAGGGAGCAGAGGCCGACATAGCTGCTGTGCTATTCTAACCCCCTTTTGTATATCTTCAAATATACATGAATAATATATGTATGAAAACATATATTTTAATCTGTAAACAATAATGAATATTTTCTTTATGGTTTTATGATGTTTTTTTTAATTTAAATAAAGACAAATATATAAAACCTGTAGAAAATAAATACCTCTCTCTATCTACGGATCCATTTAATGTGGGGGTTGGGATTTGGCTAAAAAAAAATCTCTCTGGCTTGCTCGTGTGTGTGTGTGTATGTATGTGTGTTCATGTGTGTCTTTGCAGAGGCCAGAGGCCAAAACAGGATATTGGGTATCTTCTACTGTTCTCTGCATTACTGTTTTATTTTAAGGGAGGGTCTCAGTGACCTGAAAGCTTGCCATTTCAGTTAGTGGTTGACCAGCCATCTCTCTGATTCTTCCTATCTCTATTCCACTACACTGAAGTCACAGGGGTATGCAGACAGGCCCAGCTCTTTACATGGATGTTAGATATTAGAATTTGTGTCCTCAGGGCCGCTTCTTGCAGAACAATTATTCTAGCTATGGAGTCATCTCCCAGCCTTTTTTTTCTTTTCCAACAAATAAACTAACGAGTATAACTTTCAACTATGCCTGATACTATTGTGTTATTCTAATTAAGTATTCTTTCATATAATGTGTAGGCTGGAATTTAAGATAAACTCAGCTCCCACTTTCTTTTGTAACTGGATATATAGATAGATATAGGTATAGATATAGATCCCCAAAATTCTGGCTTACTTCAGAGTTCCTGTTTCAGCAAGTATCTGATCCATCATCACTGGTGGTGGTATTAGTGGGACTGGAGATTTTAAATTGAGGGTTTTGCACATGCTGGGAAGCAGTCTAGCCTGAGTTAGGGTCTTGCTGTGGAGGCAAGGTTATTCCAGATGGTCTGTACAGCCTAGGATGTTCTCAGCTTCTTGTCACCCCTTCCCTAATAGCAGGTGTGTACTATCATGCCACCTCTCTCCTTTCTAAGTGACTGTGGACAGTCACTTGATCTTAGAAGACCTTGAAGTCTGGATGTGTAAGATAATAATTAACCAACTGATCCAGTAGGTAGTAGTAAGAAGGTGCTTAGCCTCTATGTCAGGTATATTATTCATAATTCTTTAGAGGGACAAACCCCACAGAAATCTTAAATCAGCTCATGTAACGCGGTCAAAATAGCCCATCTTACTGGCTCACACCACAGAAGCTGAAAACCTACTAATCTCTCAGCTGATGAGGCTGATTGTCTCAGCAGTCACATTCTGCTGCTACCAGCATGGCATGGTTCCTGGAGAGCTGCTGGCCCACACAGAAGCCCAGAAAGGCTGGTTCTAATGTCAGCAAAGGAATCAACAGCGGCAAAAGATGGATTAACTCAGCAGCCAGAGGGAAAGCCAAGCCAGGAGGAGGAATGATCTTCCTCTTTGGGAAGGTGCCACCCACAATGGGGTGGGTTTTCCCACATGTATAAAGCAAGTAAGACAATCCCGCACAGATGCTGCCACAGTTCGATCTGATGTAGACAATTCCTCAACTGAGGCTCCATGATCAATTTGCCTTTTTTGTCATTAATTAAGATAAGTTGATATTTAATATCAACTGTCATACTTATGGGGGTGTGTAGAGCAACAGCAAGAGAAGGAACCATGGTAGCAGTGTTATTAGCTACTGTATGAAAATAATAACTACCAGAAACACCCATGACACTCTATTAGTTTCAAGTTAAGAATTATAAAGATGAGGTCCAAAGTGAAGGTTACCCAATAACAAATCCAAAGTCAAGTCTAGACACGTAGAGGTTTCCTAACTTTCATCTGTGAATTTTTCAAATTATATCTGTCTTCACTCTAATGATTATCCCAATAAACCAAAGAAAAAGATGCAGTCTTTTCAGCAGTCAGTTTTCACTAGATCAGGTGCAATAACAAGCACCCCTAGAGTCTCAGTGTGACTTGCTTCTTGCTCTTGTTACTTGACCTTTGTAGGTTTTTTGAGCTGTGGATAGTCCCACCATCCATGGCAGTGCAGAAGAAAGAGTTGTACATTTGTGTAATCAGTTTCTTCTTTGTTGTCTATGAAGTTATGAGTTGAGGTAAAGAGGAATGAGTGCAGATGTGAGAGACAAGCTAGTAGAGTGGCTTACTGGGAAGATGCAAGACTGTTCATGCCTGGAGCCTATTTGAGTTACTTCGCTGTAGTCTGAAGTGGACGTGGCTTAATCCACAACATGGCTCCCCTCAAGAATACCAAGCCTGTGTGGGTGGGTTCAGGTGTAAAGTTAGTGCAAGTTTGGGTTAAGGTCTTGCTAAGCAAATATAGCCTTTGGAAAGAGGAATGAGAGCAAAACAGGAAATAAGAACCATCTAAACTGTTTTGGTCAAAACAGACCCTGTGTGATGGCACTTCACTTTACAGACTGGGGCACAAGAATCATGAGTTTCAGGCCAGTGTCAGCTACATAGCAACTTTTTGGCAAGCTTAGGCTACATGGGAGCTCTGTCTCAAGAAACAAAAGAAACAAACAAGAATCTCTAAGCTTTTCCCAGACTGGAGGGGTGGGATGAAGTCAGACTGCTTATCCCAATTTCCATCTCCACTATTTTACAGAAAAAAACAGAGGCTCAAAGCATAGAGAAATGACCTCAAGATTATATATAAGGAGACTGACCTGTGATAACCATGCGTACTTTTCCCAAGACTGCTTTTTCCTCTCATTCATGGCTACAACAGCCTCAAGAGGGCGCCTGTGCAGCCAGTTTCCCACATGAAGGATGAGAAAAGTCTTTGCATTAGGTCAGACTCTCCTGGGATATCAGGCCAGTTCTTCATCCCTCCTTATAGTTGTACCCTTTATTATGTGACTTTTCATCTCCCACTAGAAATATTTTTTTTTCTGATCATTCACTTTGATTTGGCCACATGACTTCTTTACCCAGTGAATGCAGAAGACATGATGAGAGCCTGAACTGTGTGTGCCTTTTGTCTTCTCTCAACGGTGGGTGTACTGGCTGATTTTGTGTCAACTTGACACAAGCTAGAGTCATCAGAGGTGAAGGAACATCAATTAAGAAAATGCACATCAATTAAGGAAATGCCTCAGTATGATTGGGCTGTAAGCAAGCCTGCAAGAAAATTCTCAACTGGTGATTGGTGAGGGAGTGCCCAGACCACTGTGGGTGGTACAATCCCAGACTAGTGGTTCTGGGTTCTATAAGAAAGCATGCTGAGCAAGTCATGATGAGCAAGCCAGTATGAGCACTGCTCCATGGCCTCTGCATCAGCTCCTGCCTCCAGGTCCCTGACTGTGTTTGAATTCCTGTCCAAACTACCTTTGATGAACAGTTATGTGGAAGTGTAACCAACCAACCAAATAAACCTGTTCCTCTCCAAATTTCTCTGGTCATGTTTTTTGGTTTTTGTTTGTTTGTTTGTTTGTTTGTTTTTTGCCACAGCAATAGCAACCTTAATTAAGACAAATAGGCTCCAAGAATTACTCTTACCTAGGAAGGGATTTAAAAAAAAAATTCACAAATTAGAACTAGATCCTGCTTTTCTTTTGTATGTGCTTGTATGTGTGTTCTTATTTTACATATTAATCCCAGTTCTATCTCCCCCTCCCTCCCATGCCCTCTGACCCGCTTCCATCCCATCACCCCCCAGTACACAGGAAGGGTGATGCCTTCCAGGAGGGATCATCAAAATCTATCAAGTCATTTGGAGTAGGGACTAGACCCTCCCTCCTTCCTCTAGGTTAAGGGAGTATCCCTCCATGGGGAATGTACTCCCAAAGTCCTTTCATGCACCAGAGATACATCCTGGTTCCACTGTCAGAGGTCCCTTACACTGCCTAGGCCTTCTAACTGAGACCCACATTCAGAGAGTCTGAGTCAGTCCAATGATGGTTTCCGAGCTATCAGTCTGGGGGTTCATGAGCTCCCCCTTGTTCAGTACAGCTGACTCTGTGGGTTTCTGAAGCCTGATCTTGACCCCTTTTCTTATCACTCCTCCCTCTCTGCAACTGGAGTTCAGCTCAGTGTTTAGCTATGGGTGTCTGCTTCTGTTTCCATCAGCTACCAGATGAAAACTCTAGAACTCTAGGATGGCATATAAGTTAGTTCTTAATCTCATTATCAGAGCATTTAAGGTAGCCTTTCCAATGTTGCTCAGATTGTTAGTTGGGGTCAGTCTTGTAGGTCTCTGGAAATTTCTCTAGAGTCAGTTTACTCTTCAAACCTATAATGGCTCCCTTTTTATGGTATATATATCTCTCTCTTTTTTTCTCTTGTCTATTCCTGCCCTGGCTCAATCTTCCTAGTTCCATGTGCTTTCCTCTCTTCCTCTTCTCTTTCTCCTAGCTCCCTCTCCACTCACTGCCTCCCTTCACTGCTAATATGCTCAGGAGATCTTTTTCCTTTACCCTCTGTGAAGGACCTTGCATGAATCTCTTAGATTCCTCCTTTTATCCTAGTTTCGCTGGTGAATTATACGCTGGTGATCCTTTGCTCTATGTTTAAAATCCATATATGAGTGAGTACATACCAAGTTCCTCTTTTTGTGACTGGGTTACTTCATTCAGGATGGTTTCTTCAAGTTCCATCCATTTCCTGCGAATTTCAAGATTCCATTGTTTCTTTCCACAGAGTAGTATTCTATTGTGTAGATGTGCCACATCTTCTTTATCCATTCTTCAGTTGAGGGGCATCTAGGTTGCTTCCAGGTTCTTGCTATTACAAATAACGCTACTATGAACATAGTTGAACAGATGTCTTTGTTTGCATGGATTTGGATCATTTGGGTATATGCCTAAGAGTGGGATTGCCTAGTCCTGTGGTAGACTGATTCCCATTTTCCTGAGGAACCGCCATACTGATCTCCAAAATGGCTGTACAAGTTTGTACTCCCACCAGCAGTGGAGGTGTGTTCCCCTCTCTCCACATCCTCTCCAGCATAAGCAGTCATTATTGTTTCTTATTTTAGCCATTCTGACAGAAGATGGTATCTCAGAGTTGTTTTGATTTGCATTTCTCTGATGGCTAAGGATGTTGAGCACTTTCTTTAGTGTCTTTCACCATTTTGGATTCCTTTAAGAATTCTCTCTTCAGTTCTGTACCCCACTTTTTAATGGGGTTATTTGGTGTTTTGGTGACTAGTTTATTGAGTTCTTTGTATATTTTGGAGATTAGACCTCTGTCAGATGTGGTGTTGGTGGAGATCTTTTTGCAGTCTGTAGGCTGCCATTTGGTCTTGTCAGCTGTGTCCTTTGCCTTAAAGAAGCTTCTCAGTTTGTGGAAGTCCCATTTATTAATTGTCCATCTTAGTGTCTGTGCTACTGGTGTTATGTTCAGGAAGCAGTCTCCTGTATCAATTCATTCAATGGTATCTCCCACTTTCTCTTCTAAGAAGTTCAGTGTGGCTGGATTTATGTTGAGGTCTTTAATCCATTTGGACTTAAGTTTTGTGCATGGTGATAGATATGGATCTATCTGCAGTCTCCTACACACCATCATCTAGTTGTGCCAACACCGTTTGTTGAAGATGCTTTTCTCCTTCCTTTGTATACTTTAAGCTGTTCTGTCCAAAATCAGGTGTTCACAGGTGTGTGGGTTAATGTCAGGACTTTTTATTCTATTCCATACATCTACCTCTCTATTTTTGTGCCAATAGCAAACTGTTTCCAGTACTTCAGCTCTATAGTAGAACTTGAAATCAGGGATGGAGATGCCTCCTGAAGTTCCTTTATTGTACAGAGTTGTTTTGGCTATCCTGGATCTTTTGTTTTTCCATATAAAGTTGAGTATTATCCTTTCTCGGTCAGTGAAGAATTGTGCTGGGATTTTGATGAGGATTGCATTGAATCTGTAGATTGCTTTTGGCAAGATTGCCATTTTTACTATGTTTATCCTACCTATCCAAGAGCATAGGAAATCTTTCCATTTTCTGGTATCTTCTTTAATTTCTTTATTTAAAGATACAAAATTCTTGCTATATAGGTCTTTCACTTGTTTGGTAAGTGTTACCCCAAGATACTTTATGTTGTTTATGGCTATTGTAAAGGGTGATGTTTCTCTGATTTCTTTCTCAGCCCCTTTATGATATATCTGTATATAGTAGGGCTACTAATTTTTTGAGTTATGTAAACTATCATATCATCAGCATCTGTCCCCTTGATCTCCTTTATTTTATTTTATGTTTTTATTGCTTTAGCTAGAACTTCACGTACAATATTGAAGAGATATGGAGAGAGTGGGCAGACTTAATCTTGTTCCTGATTTTAGAGGAATTGCCTTAAGTTTCTCTCCATTCAGTTTGACGTTGGCTGTTGGTTTACTGTATATTGCTTTTTATTATGTTTAGGTCTGTTTCTGTTATCCCTGATCTCTCCAAGACCTTTATCATGAAAGGGTGTTGGATTTTGTCAAAGGCTTATTCAGCATCTAGTGAGATGATCATGTGGTTTTTCTTTTTCAGTTTGTTTATATGGTGGATCACATTGATAGATGTTTGTATGTTGAACCATCCCTGCATTTCAGGGATGAAGCCTACTTGGTTATGGTGGATGATTTCTCTGATGTGTTCTTGAATTCTATTTGCCAGTATTTTATTGAGTATTTTTGCATCAATGATCATGAGGGATATTGGTCTGAAGTTCTCTTTCTTAGTTGTGTCTTTGTGTGACTTAGGTACCAACATAATTGTAGCTTCGTAAAAAGAGTTTGGTAATGAACCTTCTGCTTCTATTGTGTGGAACAATTTGAGGAGTATTGATATTAGTTAGCTCTTCTTTGAATTTCTGGTAGAATTCTGCACTGAAGCCATCTGGCCCTGGGCTATTTTTGGTTGGGAGGCTTTTGATGACTGCTTCTATTTCATTAGAGGTTATAGGTGCATTTAACTTGCTTATCTGTTCTTGATTTAATTTTTGTAAGAGGCAGATATCCAGAAATTTGTTCATTTCACTTGAATTTTCAAATTTTGTGGAGTACAGGTTTTCAAAGTATGACCTGCAAATTCCCTAGATTTCCTCAGTGTCTGTTGTTATGTCCCCCCTTTCATTTCTGATTTTGTTGATTTGCATGGTCTCTCTCTCTCTCTCTGCTGGTTAGTTTGGATAAAGGTTTGTCTATCTTGTTGATTTTCTTGAAAAACCAACTTTTCATAAATTGATTCTTATTATTGTTTTCCTAGTTTCCACTTTATTGATTTCAGCCCTCAAAATGATTATTTCTTGGTATCTCCTCCTCTGGGTATAGTAGCCTAGGCTGGCATCTATGGGCTCTTAGTATTTGTAGAACATCTACCCAGTCCTTTCTGGCTTTGCGAGTTTCCGTGGAGAAGTCAGGTGTAATTTTGATAGGTCTGGCCTTTTTCCTTTGCTGCCCTTAATATTCTTTCTTTATTTTGTATGTTAGGTGTTTTGATTATTATGTGGTGAGGGGATTTTTTGTTGTTGTTGTTGTTCCAGTCTATTTGGTGTATGGTATGCTTCTGGTACTTTCATAGGCATGTCCTTCTTCAGATTGGAAAAGTTTTCTTCAGTGATTTTGTTGAATATGTTTTCTGCACCTTTGAGCTGGGCTTTCTTCGCCGTCTATGCCTATTATTCTTAGGTTTGGCCTTTTCACGGTGTCCCACATTTCCCGGATGTTTTGTGTTAAGGATTTGTTGGATTTAAGATTTTCTTTGGTCAATGAATCTATTTCCTCTAGTTTATCTTCAATGCCTAATATTCTCTCTTCGATCTCTTATATTCTGTTGGTTTGCTTGCATATGTAGTTCCTGATCCTTTACTCAGTTTTTCTATTTCCAGCATTCCCTCAGTTTGTGTTTTCTTTATTGTCTCTATTTCAGTTTTCAGGTCTTGAACTGTTTGAATTATTTCCTTCATCTGTTTGATTGTTTTTTTCTTGGCTTTCCTTACTTTCTTTAAAAGATTTGTTCACTTCTTGCATTTTTTGCTTGATCTTTTCCTTCATTTCTTCCAATTTTGTGTTTGTTTTTTTTCTTCCATTTCTTTAAGGGATTTTCTCATATCATCTTTGAGGGCCTCTATCATTTTTTCAATATTTCATAACGTTTAATTTTAATTATTCTATGAAATGCAGGGACTCTACACTAAACTGACTTGTAGGTAACTTTAAACCCTAACCTACTATGGTGACAAAGTTAATGAACCATTTAGATTGTTTTCCTTCATGTTTTCTTACTTGTTTTTTTTTTTTTTTTTATTTAGGTTGAGATTCTTTGTTTTGGCCTCTATCATTTTTATAAATTATTTTTTAGTGGTTGTCTTATACTTCATCTGCTTTGGTGTGTTCAGGTCTAGCTGGCGTAGAGTCCCTAGATTCTGATGGTGTCATAATGCTTTTTCTATTGATGGGTGTTTTCTTGTATTGTCGTCTTCCCATCGCTTCTTCCCGTAGGTGCAGGTGGAGTCTCTCTCTCTTTCTACCCTACTCTCCTGGGGGGTGTAGGTGGATTAGGATTTTGATGTCTGCAACTCTGGATAATCCAAGCTCTCTTGGAGGTCTCTCCTCCGGGAGAGGGCAGGTGATTGGGTCCAAAGATCAGGCAGGTGCGACCTCAATGTGGTCCCTCATGGATAGGCAGGTCCAGTATGCTCAGAGCAGATCCAGCAAGTTCCATGGAAGTGGAGGGGTTGTTGTACATGCACTCTGGCCCATGCTCACCTGGAGCAGCAGCCCAACAGGACAAAGGGTGAGGGAAAGGCAGGCTCTGGGTGGTGTATGGAACAGAGTACCATGACTATATTACCCAGGGCCAAGATACATGGGGAGCTAACCCAGGGAGTTCCCAGGTAAGAGTGTGTGTGTGGAGGATTCAGCCTGAACTGGTCCCAGACTCACCTCTGGCAGAGCACCTGAGGCAATAGGGTCCAAACATCAGGTGAATGAGGCTTCAAGGTGGTCTTGTGTAGATAGGTGAATCCAGTGTGCGCAGAGCAGACCCAGGAAGTTCCACGGAGGTGGAGAAATTGATGGACCCACACTCCGCCCCAATGCTCACCCGGAGCAGTGGGCCAGCAGGACAAAGAGTCCAGGATGTTTTCTTCAAGTTCCATCTATTTGCCTGTGAAATTCAAGACTCATTTTTTTTTTTTCCTACTGAGTAGGATTCCATTGTGGAAATGTGCCACACTTCTTTATCTTCAGTTGAGGGGCATCTGGGTTGTTTTAAGGTACTTGTTATTACAAATAATGCTGCTATGAACTTACTTGAACAGATGTCTAGCCCAAAACTGAAACTCTGTAACCAAATCTTCAACTAACCCAAAATTCTAACCAAATCAATGGCTGTGCCACTGAGTTGGTGGCTGTTATTCCATGGCAAACCACTTGTTACACTGGGACATCCTTTCAAAATTGATAATACTTGTGTCTTTTCATTTTTTTTAAAGACTGAGCATAATAAGATGTGTGGATAATTGATGACCTCCATCAGTGGTCATATCAAAGCTTTTCTGAGGTGCATCTTCCTTTCCAACCCAGACCTTGCTGGGTGATGAGAGATTTTCCACGTAGATACAATGTAACTCTATGAGGGTAAGTGGAAGAAATTGTTTTGTTTTAGAATAGGGAAGTTTATTTGACACATTGGAAACAAGGTTGGTTTTGGGAAAATTCTTAGTGCTCTCTATATTCTCGGTATCTTTTAGAACTGAAGGAAGATTTGGTTTGTGAGACAAGACCCAATGTTATTTTAGAGAAGGAGCCTCTTAGCTAGAGTTTTGCTTTATTATTTTCTCTCATATCGTAAAAAAAGATGAGATGAAAAGAAGCAGAAAACTGAGTGAGTATTGGGAGGGAGAAGGAAAGGAGGTAGGGAAGAAGAGACAGAAGAGAGAGGAAGAGAAGCAGGTGTTCAAGAGAGCCCACAACCAGTACAATTGGCTGGACTGAAATCCCACAACAAATTGTAACTAGGGAGTGCTTATGGGGAGGCTGGTATTTCTTTATCCATGGAACTTCTCTCTCTCTCTCTCTCTCTCTCTCTCTCTCTCTCTCTCTCTCTCTCTCTCTCTCTCCACATCCACCTATTTTGAGAAACAAGTGTCTGATATTGCATACAGCTAATTGTTATGGATTGTTTTATAATTTACACCACAGATCCTGGGCTTTTGTGTTTCATATAGTTCCCTGCCCTCTGGAATGTTGTGATGGAACTTGGTAAGTTATCATTTTGGAGTTGTGGGTGGTTTTCTCACCACCATAATGACTTATACTAGAGTCACTCGGATAAAGGGAAGTAAAGTAGGACTCATAGAATGGGAGGCAGAGAAAGAAGAAATGTTAGGGGAGATATGAGCCAGAATAGTCACTAGAAACAGGGCCCTCCACTGTTCTTCAGCATCCTCCTGACTCCACCCATCCCTCAGCCTCCCCAGCTCAGTTCCTGGGATGGACTCACCTCTAAAGCTGAGACTGGGCACTTAATTCAGGGTTTGCAGAGCTGGGGAGCTGACAAGTCACTTTTACCAGCGTGTTCAAGCCCATCATGGTTGGCCCAGTCAGTCAATCATCCCACTGTCTTTCCTTTTATTTTTTTCTATCAAGAAACACTCCAAACCTTGAGGTAGAGCTGTAGGCAGCATAATGCCACAGCTACCAGTATAGAGCATGAGGAGGGCAGAGGTCAAAGGTTGCTTAGAAGCCTTCTCCAGTTGCTTTCTCTTTAAGATAGCCCATTGAGGCCACCAGATCAATGTTCTCCAAAGTTATATAGCTCTGAGATGATGTCTCCTTTGTTCACTTAATTTCCAGTGTGGAAAGTAAGGGAATGGTGTTCACAGATTGAGAACAATCTTACTACTATCACTAATACATCTTATGCTTCTAGAAATGCTACACTCAAAACCTTATAGCTACTATGTGTCCCATTCTGAAAGTTCTTGGGGGAAAAGGGAAACCATGCTATTATTTGATAGAAGCCATAACCCTTGCTTTTGTCTGGCAAACTCCATGTCTGTTGCATGATTTTGAGGTCAGTCCTGGCTGTCAGGTTCCTTTATTCAGGTAGATGGCTTGCTTTGTTAGACTACCCTTCCTGACCTTCCCTCTGCCCCTCTACTAATGAGGATACTGAATATTGGTTTGCCACTGTCTAGCTCTTCAGTATTGGGAAACTACAGTTGTCTCTCTGTCTCCATATCCTTGAAACAAGGAAGAAGATGGTGCCCACTTCAAAGGTGACTTCAGTGATTAAGTGACAAATTAAATGTATAAAGTAATTCCCAGTACAGTATTGTCTAGAGACTACTGACAACTATTCATTCGTGGGGCTAGAAAGACAAATCTAGTAATGATAATACTAGCAGTAATAACTATTTTGATTGAGGGCTTACAGGGTAAGTACTTTGCCTACATTTAGGGAGGCAGGACAGGTGGTGACTAGACAGGAAAAGTTGACTTCCTACTGACAGAATTTAGCAATAGCAATGTGGCACAGGGAACTGCATTTATGCCTAGATCTTTCCAGTAGCCTTCAAATAAAATGACACATAAATAGCCATGGAATTATTATCATCTAGCAGAATGTAAGATGTACCAATTGGGGCTATATATGTAGGTGTTTGGGAATAGTGAGGGAATGAATCCCCTTCTATATCAGAACACATATATCAGCATCAGTCTCCCAGCATGAGTATGTGTATGTGGGGTGTGGATCAGCTTCTTTAACAGCCATTCCTGCCACACCAATGAAAAGCCAAGTAACAACCAGATGGGGAAAAGTAATGGCCCTAGCCTTGTCTGGGCTGCATTCAATTTATGTCTGTAGCATTTCAGCTTTAAGTCACTAAACCCTGGTCAGAGTCTCAGGAGAATAAGACAACATAATTCTGAAAAGCAATCAAAAAGTGACTGCCAAGTGCATTTCCAAGCTAGTGCTAATCTAGTAAATGTACATGCAATGAACTGTGAAATTGAGAACATGACTATCCACATACTCTAAGCCAAAGGGATAGAATGGTCATTTCTCCCTTAATTTCTTATGAAAAGGGGATCATGGATAATCTGCCATTTCATACTTTTACAAAAGACATGAAAAAGTCTGCATTTCTCACACTGTGTGTTAGGGCTGATAAAAGACCAAGACAGCCACGACACTTGGCTGGCCAGAACCCTAGCTCAGGTGAAAGAGAAAGAAGAATATAGGACTTAGGAGCTTGAGGTTGGGAGCCTTGAAGATCTGTCTTTCAGTGCTCAGTGAAGCTTTTTGTACTGTTAATGTGAGTTTTAAATGGGGTAATATGTGTGAATATACTTCAGTAACTTGGAAAGCACCATTTATTATGGTAGGAAATGGAGTATGGAAATGTTTTCATATGAATTTAACAAATACTCATTCACAAAGTTCTTTTTTTCAAATAAGTTTAATCATTTCTAGTCTGCAGAGTAACAGAAGCAGTAGAACTATTGGAAACCTAAATTACTGTGAGCCCATGGGCCACCATTTAGATCATTCATTCAAATCATTAATTTGCTTAGAATCTTACAGTGCTGACCTAATAATGGCTATGGGGTTCAGATATGGCCATAATATACTTAAAAATCTAACAGAAGTTGGGTGGGCTAAACTAAGTGAGTTTATGGGAAACGAGTTTAAATTTGTTAAGTAACTACAAACAGTTGAGAGTTTATATCTAGGTGGGAGATAAGACATTGGGAGATGGTATTCAGGACTAGCCTTGCAAAGGGGGCCATTACTGTTCAGGAAATCAAGAAAATAGATACCAACCTAAATATTTCTAGTAGAGACTAAATAGGTCAAGAAAGGAACCACAGGAAGTCAAACACATCAATCTCTGTGTTGAAGGGCAATCTTCCCCATAGGCAGAGAAATGAAGAGAAGGTGATTTTGCACACAGGCAGGAGCTCATTCTGTGGTACTACTGCACTTGGGTACCATCGAGTTACCCGAAACTGCCCAAGAATTGTCTGAAACCATCCTGGAAGCACAGAGAAGGGCTCCATAGTATGGGGACATTCTGGTGGGAAGTTCTGTGTGTCATTATTGGTTTGCTTAGGGATTGAGGGCTGTGTGGCTAGTGTTATGACTATTGAGGGGACATCAAAACCTGGAGTTGGGGCAAAGATAGATTCTCCATGCTCCACCTGCTGAGGGACATCAGGGCTTGTATATTACCATCTACCAAGGAGACATCATCAGTACCTAAGAGCAAGAAAGCATCCTTCATTTGAACGTCTAGGGTTTTTTTTTTTTTTCTAACAAGTGATCAGTACTCTCAATGCTAGAAGCCAATCAAAAATCAGTTGGCAAGGGAGTCTACGAATGATGTTCTGAGTCACAGCTCCTTTACACTTGAAAGAATGGGCATCAAAAGCCAGCAAATACACCGAAGGAAGGAAAGAAGCCAAGGAGGAATAAAAAAAAGTGATTTTTCAAGGCAGCCCCGTGCATATTTGAAGGTTTAGAACCCAGCTGGTAAAATTGTTTGGGAAAGGTTAGAAGGTATGGCCTTGTTAAAAAAAGTTGTGTCACAGGAGGTGGGTATTGCCAGTTAGTTCTCTCCTCCTCTCCTTTTCCCTCCCTTCCCCTCTCTGCCTCCTATCTGACAATAAAGATGTAATCTCTTTGCTACCACTCCAGCACCATGGCTACCTATCTGCTGCCATGTTTCCTTCCGTGATAGTCATTGACTCACCCTCTGAAACTCAGCCCCAATAAACTTCTTTAAGCTGCCTCGGTCATGATGTCTCTTCACAGCAATGGAAAAGTAACTGCACTTGGTTAGATGTACAGAAAGATGGAAAGGGGTAACTGCATGTGAAGTACCAGACAGGTTACTTATTGAAAGTATTCTAAACCCCTGAAGAATTTTAGGGAAAGGGAAAGCCTGGAAATATAAGCTCAGGAAATAGGAATAGAAATAATAGACATTCAAACATACAGCCAAAAGCTCTCACCATGGAAACAGGATGGTCAGTATGCTACATGAGTGCCATAGTCTAACACTTACTGCTCATGGACCCCATGATATTAACCTTCCTCTATGTTTGGGGTTTAAAATCTATAAAAATATCATGAGAAGATCTCAGGACAGATGTGTGCTCCTTTTCCAAGTGGCAACCAGCTCCCACTTGGGCTTCTGTAGCGAGCATCAAATCCCTACCTCCCAATGGAAAGTTTCATAAAAAAGATGACATCTCCCTGCTGGGTTTTCCCTTTCAATGTCAAAAATTCCTGTTACATTTTAGCCTTTGGCAAAACGTGTGTAACAGTGGTTTTATTTCATTACTCTCTATTTGTAGAATGTGCCTGAGGCCATTGATTGGACAGAACATTTTGTGTAATTAGCCTCTTGGATCTTGTTGAACATTTCAACTTTGCTGTCAGGGCAACTGGCCTCAGGCTTCAATGGGGCACTGTTCTGAATTATAGAGCAATCATTCTACTTGAAAACACATTTCCCCAAGTATTTATGATCTAGAAACAGTAATTTGCATACCTTTATGACAATAAATCAAGACAGAGAATGAATTTAACTCATATTTTCAAACATTTAGGAGACAGAGGTGGGAAGGTCAGGAACTTGAGGATAACCTGTGCTACATAACAATATCCTGTCTGGATCAAAGAAACAGACAAACAAATACAAAAGCATTTGGGTGGACAGACAAACACAGAGAATAGAATGATATTTTAAAATGAAAAGAACACAATAAATTCACATCTCAATGGTACCCACATGTTAGACAAATAACCTATACTTATGATTCAGATGTACAACTATTTGGGGAAAAAATACATAGAAGCTCCTTAGGAAAATGAGTCTATGGGTTCCATGTTCCTGCTGTCTAAATGAAGAAGACCAGTACAGAATAAAGCTTTGCCCTTTGGCTTCCCACAATGCACGTGCTTCTGGCTTCCCACTATTGTGCTAATCTCCTTGCCCTCCCATTCCTGTACAATATCCAAGTGAAAAAACCCTCCCCCAAGGGCTGTTTTCTGCACTTCTTCCATGCTGAGTATGTTTCCATATCTATGTATAGGTTCTCTGAGTAATGTCATTTTGAGGGATGGAGGGGAAGAGGTGTTTTGCTTTGTTTTTGTTTTTTAAAAACAGAATCTTGCTAGGTAACTCTGGCTGGCCTGCTATTCAATATGCAGACCAGACTGGCCTTAAATTCATGACAGTCATCCTGCCCCACATTCCCAAGAGCTGAGATTAGAGCCATGCACTACCAAGCTTGTCTCGGTTTCTTCTGCTGCTAATAAAATACCCTGACAAAACAACCCAGGAAAGGAAAGGCTTATATGGGTTCACAGTTCCAGGGTACAGTCCATTGTAGAGATGGAGTCATGACTACAATAGCACGAGCTGTCTGGTTACATTGCATTGCTCAGTTCCCATTCTTCACATAAACACTCCAAGGTCCCATCCAGGGAATGGTGCTACCCACGTGAATTAATATAATCAAGGTACCCTCTCCCAAGCATGTCACATCAGTTTCCCAAATGATTCACGATTCTGACAAGTTGACAGTTATACTTTCTATCACAATACTTAAGTCAAGTTTACTCAAGCTATTTAGTTTTGTCAAAAATTTCACCTAGACTCTAGTAGGAAGAGAGTAAGACCATTGGATAATTCTTCCATAGAAAGCAACCATCGAATCCAGACACAACAATAAGAAAAGGTCATCTGCCTGATGACACTGGACCAGCAGCAGAAGCAGTCTGGTGGGAGACAGTCTGTGAGGTGGAGAAGAAGGAGATATGCAATTAAGCTTCCACTTTCTTGGCTACCGGATGAAACTGGTCATGGTGGGGTGCATAAGGTTGAAGCAAGACTATTGGAATCTTTGGGTCAGGGAAACTGAAACATGAAAAACTGAACCCTCAGAAGAGACTGGAAGGGGAAAATTATGAATAACATCCCCTATACCATCTCTTTCCACTGTACAGCACAAGCCTATATATTTGATGGCTAGATTGACCACATCACCATTTATAGTTCTTTTGCCTGCTTGAGTCATCATGAAGATACAAATATCCAGTTGGAAGTTCAGCTTGCAGTGCAATGCAGCTGCCGTTGATTCTCCTCTGAGCAGTACCCTCTCCTTGTTCTTTAAAACCCTCTGAGATTATTAGGGATAATCTATAGAGACTGGAAGTGAAATTTACAGTTTATCTGTCCCCTTCAAAACCACACTTTACCTCTTCATTTGTGTTGTGTGGTGGGGCAAAAAGCACAGTGTGCTTACTGACGATTGACTGCGAGAACACTCTCATAAAGAACATCACACCTTTTGTGCTGTAACTGAGTATTACACAGAGCATTGTATTATTGGAGCATGAATCTTGCTTGTGGGTGGCTCTATAAGGAAAAAACACCAGTCAGCACTATCTGAGTGATTCTTCAGTAAGAAGCAACCAGAAGAGGTTTCTTTGCAGTTCACTCTACATGGGACCATTACAACTCTGCTTCATGGTGTCTTCACTCCAGGACAAAGGCAGACAGGTTTGCTATGCCCAGACATTATATATATATGGATAGAGAGTATTTTAACACACAACCAGCAGAGTTTCTTGAACAGCTGCCATTATTTTATTTTCCACTGTGAAATGAATTCCTTTTAGCCAAAAGCACTACATTGTGTTCTATCATGACTCATGAAGTGTGTCCATTTATGATAATCAATTGCAGAAGTCAGTGCTTCAGAAGCTACCAAGAGAAGCAAATGCAAATTCAGGGAAAACCAATCACTAGCCTTTCTGCCACAGAATGGGTTCAATGTGCTAACCTGGACAGGTGTGGGGTTGATACCTTCAAGGTTGACATACATAGCCTCCATGACAGCTATGCTTACTGTGATGAAAAATTATCATTGTCAACATGATAGGACTGACAAACCCTAAGATATTAGTAAAGTATATCTCTGGGTATGACTGAGGGAGTTCACTGAGATGATTAACTAAGGACAGAAAATTCTTATTGATTATTTTGCTTTAATGTGCTATAGGTTAGAGGCCCAGATAGAATAAAAGGAAACAGAGAAATTCTACCAGTGCTGACATCCTCTCTCTCTCTTCTTGGATGTCTCTGTGTGAGACATTCTGCTCAGACCCTCCCTGTCAAGATGGACTGAAGCCTCCTAACCATGTGTCTAAATAAATCTTTCCTCTCTTTAAGTTGTTTTTCTTGGGTATTTGGTTATAGTAATGATTAAAAGTGAGGAAAGGAGAGGGTAAATGATATTATAATCTCAAAAAAGTGAAAGTGTTTAAAAAAAAACCGACTAATGGTCTGGGGAGATGGCTCAGTGAGTGGGTAAAAGTTAACTGTGTAGATATGCCTAGAACTATATAAATTATGGACACAGTGTTAGAATCTGCTGGACACAGAGTGTAATAATCTGTTATTGCAGCATTCCCTTAGGGAGAGGTAGACCAGCTGGAGGTCAGGTGGGATCACTCAGCGTTCTAACACAAAAGCTCAGAGGATCTTGACTTATGCATGGTAGTTTGAGCTTTTGAGAAGATGACTCTACAGCAAGACTCAGCAAGACACAGGCCCTTAGAGTTTTAAGCAAAGCTACAGTCTCTTCAACAAATAAGTGCTCTCCAAGTCAGCTCAGAAGTGATTCTGGGCAGTTCAGCACAGATAGAATGTTTATCATATCCAAAATCTGGAGTTCGGCTTAGCAGTGTGTCTTTGGTACAAGGTGTAAGGTATGTCCATTTGTCCTACCTAGAAAACAAAGACTGACATGCCCCAGACCACTGGCATGAAATTCTAAGATATTTGAAGAAATTTATTTTTATCCTCTTATGTAAGCACTAGAATGCTTACTTCTTTCTTTTATCCAGGTGCTTCCATATTAACCCCATGTACTGTTAAATGTGGGTTATGGATATTAGTGCTTGAGGAGTAGAGGCTAATATTTGCTAAATAATTAGTATTACTTATACATACTGACTTATTTAATTGTCACAGTAGCTCTATGAGATACATACTATTATTACCCTCAATGTAGAAATTCAATATGCCCACAACATCTTCATCTTTAAAATATATGACCAATCAATGGAGGCATATTGTGTTCTTGCAGAATTATTGCAGAATTCTTCCTCAGTGGCACCCAACTTCTAGTATCTCCCATGACTATCTCATTCCTTTTAGCCTCAATGTCATTTCAAAAGCTGTACTTTTACATAGTCCTGAAACATTGTTCAGAGATCATAGGTCTTCCCTCCAATAATGTTTCCAAAAGCCACAGTGGAAGTCTTTTTGGGTCCTCACTAGAAACTTGAAAGAATGCCAGTCAAGCATGCAGAGTCCGTACCAACATCCCCATCTCTCATGGTCTTCTAACTTCTCGGTCTATTTCATGCTAAGAAGTTTTTCTCATTAACTATCTATCAGTGGCTTCAGCCTGTTAACCAAGCCAACTACTAGGATAAGTTTCTGATGCCTGAACTAAAAGTCACTAGTGTACTTATAGTGATAAGTTCTGTCTTGCCTTATCAGCTTGTATGTAGCTTTGTCTGCCTAGATGAGCCCCGAGGATATTGTTAGTTTGAAAATGTAGGGGTATCACCATCCACTGTTGGGTTTCTTGCTCCTACCCATGCCTCTGTGAATGATTCCTCCAGTAAGATCTCTTGACTTTATCATTTTGGGGCATTTTAGTTGGCATCATATCACTCCATAATTCACAGTAAAAGGTAGATGTTTTGATGGCCTGTGTTTAGGTCATCTGCACCCACAGCAAGATCTGTGGCATGGGGGAAAAGACTGGATGCCTCCACAGTGTGAAGCCATGACTGCTTCACACCAATACCCTCACTCAAGGATTTTTCCAAAGCAGAAATCATCAGTAAATGTCACAGTTTGGATGAAATGTCCCCCAGGGGTCGTGCGTATGAACACTTGGTCCCCAGTGGGTGGTGTTGCGCTGGAGAGCTGTAGCACCCTTTGGATAGAAGCCCAACAGGAGACAGTGAGTCTCTGTGGAGAGGATCTAAGGGCTATAGACTGGCTGCCGTTCCAGCCTGGGTTCTTTGCTTCCTGACTGCTCTGGTGATGTAACCACATACTTCATCATTTTATTTCTACCATAATATCTGGTCACAGCAATAAGAAAAATAGCATACAATAGTAAAGGAAAAAAGTAAAAGTATACAGAATGTTGTAGGATTATCAACTATTTCTTCTTGGACATGAAGAAGGTCTGTGTAAGGAAAGGGAGGAAATTATTAAAGCAGGCATGGGTCTTGTTCATTGAGAAGGGCTTGAATGTCACCGTGTATTGCTTTTCCTGGAGAGATGTGAGAAAAAAATTGTTCACTCCAGAAAGAGTAATGGTGCAGACCAATAAAACAATTCCACCCACCTGAAACAATAGTTTATTGGGGACATTTACACTTACATGAGCATAGGCAGCTAAGGCAGTCTTGGTGGACATTCAAGAAAGGTGTGTTCCTGAAACTGCCTGCATAATCTGCAAACATCCTGGCAGGCTGGAGATTCTCTTCTCCCTAGCAGTTATTGCTCATATAACCTTGATATTGAGAGGGGCCTTATAAATCTTGCAACTTTCTAAACTTCCTGCTCCTTTTAAGATTTTTCAGCATCCTAGGTTTCATGTGAATCCTACTTCACCCTAGGAGATATACTGGATGGTTTTGTGTGTCAACTTGACACAAGCTAGAGTCATCAGAAAGGAAAGAGCCTCCATTGAGAAAATGTCTCCATAAGATCCAAATGTAAAGCATTTTTTTAAATTAGTGACCAATGGAGAAAGGGTCCAGCCCTTGATGGCTGATGATATACCTGAGCTGGTGGTCCTGGATTCTACAGGAAAATAGGCTGAACAAGCCAGGGTAAGTAAGCCAGGAAGCAGTACTCCTTCATGGCCTCTGAAGCAACTCCTCCCTCCAGAATCCTGCCCTCTCTGAGTTCCTGTCATGCCCTCCTTCATTGGTGAATAGCAATGTGAGCTGCAAGATGAATAAATCCTGTCCCCCAAACTTGTTTTAGATTGTGGTGATTCTTTGCATCGACAGAACTCCTACGACAGAGGGAATATTTAAGTCAAAGGAAATAGCTCTACAACAGGCAGATAAAAAGAGTATCTATGTCATGGGTCACCACTGGCAGTCCTGAGTGGAGAAATGACATGTGATGTGTGTTTGCAAGATACATCAAGAAGAAGGGTGAAACTGGTCACTAGAAGTAGACACTGATTTTCTGTTGTCTTGTAGCTTCATGAAAGTAAAGCCTTTTGGGTTTGCTTAATATGAAGAGTGGCTCGTCTAGAGCCTGACAAATAGTAAGCATATGATCTATACCTGTGATTGACAATTAATTATTAGTAAGTACTATTATTTGCAGAGAAGACTTGAAGGTATTAAGTAAAATGTCCATATTCACTCAGGTAATGCATAACGGAGCTGGGATTTGAACTCATGTCTCATTGGCCCTTGTCCACTGCATTGTGATGTTGGGGTGAAGATAGGTAGGTTAAGAGAAGGACAGATATAAGAGCTGCTGGTGATTCACTAGGTCTGGGGACAGAGGAGAAGCATGCGGTAGCATTGAAGACTCTGAGGTTTTGAGCTGGAATCACACCAATGGCTTGTGCACTTGCTGTCTGGGGTCCTGCGGGATAACCAGATATAATTAGCCACATTAGGTCCTGGAGACTCCAACCTGAATCCCAGAGCAGGGGCAGCAGCGGGGAGGTGGATTAGCAAGAGCACCATATTAAGGCATTGAATTTGCCAGAAGATAGGCAAGTATGTTTAGAGACAAATACCTGGTGTATGTGTGTGGGGGCAGTAGCTTCTGCCCCTTTTAAATGACTGTTAACACATTTTTCAATGCTGCTTTTTAAATTATCATTATTTCAGATAAGCCCTTCCAGAGAAACTTACAAGGAACCAGACACGTTTTCTGTGTCTCTCTACTTACTCTTTCAGGTGACCTAGACTAAACGATTCATAAGAACACTAACGTCTCTGCTGAGAGGAGTTTCTCTCAGCCAAGTTTTAAAGACATGATATAAGAAGATGAACTGAGCATGCTCAGGAGTGCACCACTCTATGTGATCATGGGCCTTTTCTATATGAATCGTACAGATTCATAATGTGGACTATCACTATGATTCATTTAATATGCATTTCCCCAATTTAAAAAACAACCTTTTTCCTTTAGAGAGAATTCCTTTGTGATCAGCCCTGGTGCATTCCGTGCCTGCACAAGCAAGGCATGTACTGCTCTTTTATCTTTTGCTTGTGTTTCTTGGCTTTGTCCTCACCAGGGGCCGAGCCCACCGTGTTCAGTCACACATGGGACCAGGGAGCGTGGATGAGAACGTTACTGGACATGAAAAAAACCCTGATTAATTTAGAAAACATTTCAGCCTTGCTTTAGTTATAAATGACCAAAAATGTGCTTCTGCATCTGTTTGAGATGATAGTTCTTGTGTATCGAGCACTGAATAGCAATTTCCGTGACAAGAAACACGTAGACTTGTCAGACAGCTGGACACACAGGGATAGATCATCAAGCAGTCCTGGAAGTGGGTCTGCATTTCTAAGTCCTCACATCAGCAGTTCTTATAATTTCCACATTTTGTATAAGTAGAATGTGCTGGCAGGGTGTGAAACACTGCACACACGCTCTGATGCAGAACGCTTTGCTGATGGTCTGATTTATGTCCTTTATGCATACAACTCCCTCTTCTTCAGGAAGAGGATTCTGAACATCAAGTTAAGGTCTCCAATGGCTAGTGAGTCTGTCAGGGAGTTGAAAGCCCACCAAACTCCAGGGCCCAAATCTCCTTGGGTCATCTACTTGCTACACAAGGCTTTGGCTAGGGAACCCTGTGGGGACAGCTTCCAGAACTGGATCTGAAGCTGTGTTCCCTTCTCCCTTCCTGTCTCCCACTCCACAGGAAGAGGCAATGTCCAACTTGTCTGAGGGATTCTTGGTGTCCAGTGCTCACTATTCTAAATTGAAACTCCCCAGGCTCCTGATCTCCTGATTCCTTAGGCCAAGCCATGTTATAACTAGGTCAGAAACTGCTACCTTCATCTTTCTACACCAAAGCAAAGAAGAAAAACGTCATAGACTTCATAGATAATTGAAAACGGCTGAATTTTAAGTATCTTTTTTTTTTTTTTTTTTTTGCACACAGTGTAAGAACATACCCTGATTAGGTTAGAAAACATTTTTATCCTAACTTAGTTATAAATGACCAAAATGTGCTTTTGCATCTGTTTGAGATGATATTTCTTGGGAATCTAGCACTGCATAGCAAATTCCATGACAATAAACACATAGACTTGCTATTTGATAGTTGCATAACTGCATACTTTTTGTTCACCATCTCACCAGAAGGGGGAGAGTGGTGGAAAATAACCAGATGCAAACCACAGCAAACAAGGGGGAGAGAAATAGTTAATATGCCATCACATGTGAACTACTAGAGTGCCTGTCAGTTTCTCTGAATGGTCTTTGCCTAGAGGGGTTCAGCTCAATGTGCCATGGGTGGCAATGCTCACTAATGACCAGCAGAGGACAGCCACAGCCTCCTAATACACTGGGAAGGCTCTTCCTGCCATCTGTAAAATAAGCACAGGAGAAAAAATGCGGTCCTGCTTGCATCTGTAACTTTCCCAGTTTCTCCCTACTACTGGATAAGTCATGCACAGTGGGAATAGCTCAGCTTGCGCTCTGTAATCAGACAACCTGACTGAAGCGCAGCACGGCCATGTCCTATCTGTAGCCTAGCTGCACTTAGTTAACCTCAAATGGAGATACTAAAAATATCTACTCTACATATATGAACACATAACAAATTAGTATACCTTTTACCTTTGGAACAGAGCCCAGCAAACTGATCTGTTATATGTGCTGTTGTTGCTGTGGTATTACAGTAGTCCTCTTTGTTTATGTTTCAGAGTCTCAGAGGAAGTGTCCAAGAAGGAGATGTCATGACTCAAGAAGAAAGAAGTTAAGGCCTGGATAGATCTCAGACCAGGCCAAGAATCTCTTAAGATGGGGATGGGGTAGATGTGGTAAGGAGTTAGGAGGACAGCAAAGTGTCTCTAAGGAGGGAGGAAGAAGCTGAAGCTACCTTGAGGTAGTTCCTTTCTTCCCTGAAGTAGTCAGATAGACCTGAGCTTGGACCACCGAGGGGGTCAGCAGATGTCTGGCACACAAAGGCTCCCAGGTGAGCAGAGAGCTGCTCTTCCTTCTTTAGTTCAAGAATGATGTGATTAGCTGTAGTTAGGATGGGGATGGGGGTAGGGTGGCATCCTGAACCCTGCCACAGGGAATCGTCTCCATTCAGTCTGGGTCAAGGGCAGAAAGAGGACATGAATTCTTGGTTGCCACATAGCCAGTGTGGCAGTGGCTGAGGCAGCAGCTGGCATTCTGGCTCTGGAGGGAGGAAAGACATGAATATGGTAGGATGGAGTGTTCAGCAGATGGGACAGGGTGGGGTCATCAGTAGGAAGGGAAACTCTTTTCTAGAGATGCTTCAGAGACCTCTGACTAGGAATCTGAGGTAAGTCTACTAAGTTGCTTATGGGCAAGAGTCAGTAATCATATCTTGTCTACCCTCCATGGTAGCATGGCACATTCTTGCCTACCTGGCTTCCACATGACCCTGCCTGGCTAGTGAAATACAAGTCAATGAACACTTGATGTTGTTCTTCTCCTCTGACCTGGTAGCTGATGGTTGCCCACGCTCTGGTGCTCCTATGTCGTTACAATTAGTGCAGTGCTGCCCCCTCCCCTGCCCAGTCTGCCCTGTAGTAGTGTGGGAGAGAAGCACTGCTTTAATACAGCCAGTGTCAGGGTTGTGCTGTTACTGCAGCACAACTCAGCCTGTACTGTCTCACCTCTGTGTCGCCCTTTCCTACACTTAACATGCCTTGCCACATCTCTCAATATACTCTGGCAAGTACTATGACAAGGATGCACCATGTTGGTTTCCAGATGGTGAAACCGGGATTCCCAAAAGCTTAACCACTCCAAGTCCCATATCAAAGTGACAGAGGTGATTTAAGAAAGAAAAAAGTGACAAAGCTGGGAGTTGACTTCAAGCCCCAGGACTTCAAATCCTATGCTGTTCTTCCCACTTCCTCCCCTAGCCTGGAATAACTTCCAATACCCATCCACACTGAAATGATATCCTGGAGCTGACATACCCAGCCATGGCCAGAAGCAGTGTCACATTTGTCCTTGAAATGATGGACATGCAAGCAAAGATGGCTGCTTTCACTGAGATCAGTGAAAGATGATGCATGTGGTGTCTTAGGGCCTGGGATGCTCTCTTACTATTATTCAGAAGCAAACATCAAGCACATCATGTTTTTGCCCAATGTTCAGTTACTGAGGTCTCCATGGCTCTGGTTCACCTATGCGTCATGCCCTATCCACCATGTCCCTAACCACAACCATCCTGACCTTGGGGAGTTCTCCCCGTCTTTATATCCAAACTCTTCTCCTGTCACATTTTCCTGGCCTCAAGGCTTGGTCATTTAGGGCTCCTGAGAAGTCAGCAAAGGATTCCAGCTAGCCTATGGCAAGGCTGAGGTCTGCTGCTGACCCTGAATATCATGCTTGTGTTTTTGACCTAGCTTTTCTGCATGTTGTATGGGGCAGGGAGGCTTCTGAGGGACTCACAGGCTAGAGGACAGGGATCTCAGGACTGATGACTTTGTTACACTTCCCATCTTACCCTGCAACTGGCAGCCAGTTCCACCAGCCAAGGATGGCTTTCTGCATCTACCCATCCTCCACTGCCCACTTTGAAGGGATCAAAGAGCCCTGTGCGTTTTTCTAATCTCCCTAATCCTCATCACTATTCCAGCGGGGACACAGGTATCATCACTGCCATTTTTCAGATGAAACGAAGGCCTAGACACTTTTAGTGTCAGACCCAAGGTCACCCCCGCCTGCTGGTGGCAGAGATGGGAATGGAACTCAGGCGCTGCCCTCCCAGGCCGTCAGCCTCCATTAGACCCTGCTGTCCCGCTGGACTCCCCCTGCACTTTTAATTGAATATCAGGTTCTTCTTCGCTTCCTGCCCGAAACACAGCAACAGCTGCCACTTGCCCTCCTGAGCCGGCTGGCTGTACTTCAGTGGTGGGTGAAGCTATGCTGGGATAGAAAGTGGGCGAAGTCTTTCAGGATAAAGGGGCCATCAACGCGGAAGGTATAAAGGAGATGGCCTAACTGTACTGCTTTTCCTGACTTGCAAATGACATCATGACCATGACTGGGACCAGGCTAAGAGGGAAAACAGCTTGGGAGGGTGAGTATGAGAGCTGAGAGGAGGAAACATGTGGGGAAAACAAAAACAAAAACAAAACAAACAGAGAAGGGAGATTCACTTGGCATTGGATAAAAACTTCTTGGTTAAGAAAAAGGGCGGGGGGGTTTTCAATATTAGTAGTATAGGCCTGAGGTGTGACACTGGTGGCCTGGGTTGAGATCCCTTCCTTAAGAAGAGGCTGTAGAGTTCTAGCAGCACTTGAAGAACAGAGGGCAAAGATTGTTTTCCTCCTATTCATCCTGTTGCTCAGCTCCTGTGTGTGTGGCTCAGAAACTTTGGGTATACAAAATTACATGGTGAAAGCAATGGTACCCCAGCCCTCTCCGAGAAGGCTGATGCCCAGGACAAATCATGACCGATATGTAGGGATCACACAGGACAGGTGATGAGTGCCCATGCAGGATCAAGAATTTCTGTACCTGTGCCCAAGCACACTGGAGAAAGGCCCTTTCTTGTGCAGAATTGATGGTACGGGCCCAGAAGGAGCATTCCCTGTGAACACCATCTGGAGGTCCTGACTCTTTGGCTGCTTTTGTGAAAGTCACCATCAGAAAATTTCCTGCAGGCAGAGTGGGCTCCTCCTGAGGTTTCAGTGCCCAGAGGAGATGGGAGGAGAAGGGACTCTCCTGTCCTTGGAAATCTGAGCGGTTTAGTCTAGGCCAGGAGGAAATTGAAAAACTTCCCAACCAAAACGTTGACTTCCCGAAGAGATAAAAAGAAGCCCAGGGCCATAAATCTGGGCCAGCACCCAGGACCTAGAGGTCAGGCCAGAGGCCAGAGGGGAGTCAGCACATCCAAGGGAGGGGAAGGTGAGACACAGGCCCCTGGCTATCAGTGTCCCTCACTGTTAGGCCTTGGGAAGCAACAGGCACACAGCAGATTCTCGGTGCCCAGAGCTGGGATGTTTGTGTCGCCTACACACAGGGGGCTGGAGGAGTGTTCAACGCAGGCTCCTGTGCCAACTGTCTGGCTCTCCTGCAAAGTACCGTTCTCATTGGAAATGAACTTCAATTACAAATCATGAGAGAAGACAGGTACCAAGAACTGGTGGCTTGGGAGGACCCTGATGTAAGCAGGGTGCCTAATGGCCCTATAGTCACCCACCTGCACTCCATATTGTGCAAGAAGTCTTTGAGGAGACAGCTGTAATCATCCCCAGGAACCCACTAAATATTCAGGAAGTCCTGAATTACAACTTCCCAGCAGCCCTAAATTATGCCTCAGGACCCCTAGAGCTGCTATTGGAAGGGTTTCTCATTTTGGTATGATGGATAATGTCCCCTAGCCTCCCTCTTATCATTCACCTAAACTTAGGAAAATACACAGAAAGTGTCCTAGACCAGGTGTCTATAACTTCAGCTACTCAAGATGCTCAGGCAAGAGGATGACAGGTTCAAAATCTGCCTGTGCTACAGAGAGCTCACAACTTGCCTGGTAACTCAGTGAGACCCTGTCTCAAAATACAAAGTATCTGGGGATGTTGCTCAGGGGAGCACTTGCCTAGCATATGAAAGGCTCTGGGTTCCCTCCCCAGCATGGCCTAATAGGAGGTGAGGTGTAGAAAGAAAATGCTTTATTCTTCCCTGTGCATTAGAATAGGGAGGAAGCATGTCCATAGAGCAGAAACAATGTCTCTATTCTTATATTCCTCCATTTTAATCACTTTGTACTGTTCTCATTGATGCAAATAGTTGTTCAACAAAGAGGGGGAAGGCTGGAAAAGTTTTAAATAACTTGAAATTTGCTCTTGTGCACATAGTGTAATGTTAGACAAGTCCTTTAACCTTTCCAGACCTCAGAGTTTTCTCCCCATACATAGCTGTTATTTCATCCAGTAAGCAAGTCAGGAATTTGATTGCCTCTGAAGACCTTGGGAGTCCAAAAAGGCAGCAGAGGCCAGGGAGTCTGTTAATGTGTAATAACTCACAACACAACCAGACTCAGTTTAAAGTCTGTGGAAGTTCTGATGACCACAAATGTAGGTAAACAGAGGAAGGACATCCTTAGACAACAAAGACCCCATTATCTTCCAGAGAAGTCTTCTCTAAGGCCCGCATCACATTATGAAATGTCACCACAAATGAAACAAATCAGGGCCAGGTGGAGCATACGTCACCTGCTTGGGGTCAGCTGGAATTAATCCTTCAACCTTGGGCAAGGCATCATCCACTAGGATCTTGCTTTCATCATGTTCTTGTTTAAGTTGTGGGAAAGCAAGCAAACAAGCAAAAATACAACACAATATAGATGTCCCCAGTACTTTTAAGTGTATGGCATTATTAAAACAACACTTAAGTAAATTGTATAATATTTTCATCTTGCATGCTTCATCTCTGCCCCATAGATGTCGAATACTCACCCTTCCACTTAGCCCCTGGCAGCCCCCATCCACCTCTCTGTTTCTATTAATTTATTTATATTACACACTTCTCAGTTAAATAAGGCAATACTGGTCATTTTGTGATGTCTTATTTTACTTAGCATAACATCCTCAAGATTCATCAATGTTTTAGCATATGTTAAGAGTGCCCATTTTATTTTTTTGCATTGTATTATTTTATGTGCATTGGTGTTTTTCCTGCATGTATGTATGTCTGTGTGAGGGTGTTGGATACCTTTGAATGGAAGTTACAGACAGTTGTGAGCTGCATGTGGGTGCTGGGAATTGAACCCAGGACCTCTGGGAGAGCACCAATGCTCTTAACTGCTAAGCCATCTCTCCAGCCCCCAAGTACCTTCTTTTTAAAGCCTGAATAATATCACACTATTTGGATGTAGCTCATTTTCTTTATCATCCATCCTGGCTAGTAGGGGCCTCATTGCAGAATATCTGCTCGTGCAGACATTTCTCTGAGACTCTGTATTTTCTGTTCTTTTGGATGTATAGCCAGACCGAGGATTGCCAGACTGTGTGATACTCCTGTTTCCCTGTTTTGTTTTGTTTTGAGAAGCCTCTATTGTTTCTCATCATGCCCCACAGTTGTTAAAGTCCACAGATCTTACCAGGGGTCCCAGTAACTGCACACACTCATCAGAACTCATGCTCTGGGTTTTGATAGAGGTTATGTTAGTGAGTATAAGTACCAGGCTTCGCTGCTATTCAATCTGCATTTCCAGGCTTATCAGTGCTGTTAAATATATGTTCATATGCTTTTTAGGCCATTTGTGAATCTTTTTTGGGGGGAGGGGTAAAGGTCTATTCAAACTCTTCATATTAATTAGGCTATTTATTTTGTGTTAGTGACTTTTCATATTTATGTCTCCATGGAGTCTGGATGTTAACCCTTTGTTTAACATAGAGTTTGTGTTTTTACACCTTTGAATATTTCCTTCTCTGTGCAGTTCTTAGATTGAACTTTGTTCAGTTGTCTGTTTTCATCTTTGTTATAAATGCTTTTGATATCACATCTAAGTGATCATTGCTTGCTCCAGTTTCATCAGATCTTCCCTTCTAGGAGTTTCATAGTTCAAACCCAATGCTCAGATCTTTAATTTGTTTTCTGTTAATTTTCGCTTATGGGATGAGAAGAGTCCATCTTCATTCTTTTTCATGAAGCTATCCAGTTTTCCGAACACAGCTCCATTGGTCTATGTCTGTCTTTATATCTTTGCCATACTGTTTTAATTATTAAAGTTTAGTGATATATTTTTAAATCAACTAGTGTGTTGGCTGCAGTTTTGCTATTTTCTCAAAACTGTTTTACTTACTGAGCTTCATTAAGATCCACACGAACCTTATTTTTTCTACTTCTGTAAAAAGAAAATGCTGCTGGGATTGTAGTAGGAATTGCATTGAATTTGTACTTTACTTTAGCTACTACAAAGATTTTTAACAATATTAAGTCTTTCAGTCCACAAACACAGACTGTCATAAACGTTGTGTCCTTTATTTATTTATTTGAAATTTTATTTTATGTATATAAGCGTTTTGTCTATATGTATGTATGTATATCACCTGTATGCCTAGTACCTGTGAAGGTCAGAAGACATTGTCAGAGCCCCTGGGACTGGAGTTACAGATGGTTGTGAACCTCTAAATTGGTGCTAGGAACTGAACCATGGTTCTCTGTAAGAGTAGCAAAAAATCTTAAACACTGACCCATCTCTCTAGCCCCCCGCATTCCCCCCCATGTTGTATGACTCAATATGCAGTGTTTTCAGCACGAGGCTCTTATTGTCAAGTTCTGGAGGGCAAACAAGAGCAGTAGTAATGGGCTGTGGTGTTTGGGGAGTCTATGGGACTCCATTGACCAAATATTATTTCTGTACTAAGAAGTAAATGCTGTGGTAGATTTATTTCCAGCATTTTGGTGACTTCCCTAGTGGCTGTACCCATCTGCATTTCCACCAGAAGTGACTGAATATGTTCTCACACACTCTCACTAACATCTACTATCATTTGTTTTTATTTTGGCCATTCTGACTGGACAAGATAAATTTTCAAAGTACTTTCTATTCACATTTTCCTGATGGTTAAGCATGTTGAATTTTTTCTTTCTTCCTTCCTTCCTACCTACTTTCTTTCTTTCTTTTTTTACATTTCTCTGCCATTTACATTTCACCTTTGGAAAACTCTCTCTTTGGTTACATACCTCTTTGTTTTATTGGGTTGCTTGTTTCCATGATGTTTTTAGTCTTCTGAGACCTTTGTATATTCTGGATCTTAACCCTTGGTCAGGTGTATAGCTGATAAACATAGTTTACCTTCGTGTGGGGTGCTTCTTTATGTCTTTTGTACTGAAGCTTTTTAGTTTTATGAGGTCCCAGTTATTAATTGTTGGTCTTAATAACTGCAATGGAATCCTATTCAGAAAGACCTTTCCTGAAGGCGGGGCTTAAATGAGTTCCAGACCCAGATAAATGATAAATAGGTGTTTATTAGGGAAGAACTTACACAGATAAGGGTAAATAACCAATGAGGTCTTCCTGCTCCAGAAGATGCAGTCTCTGCTCTTCCGATGCTCTCAACAACCCAAGAGAGTGTGAGCCAGCCCCTCCTTTACCTTATAATGGGTCACATCTACACCTGAATCCATGCCCAAAGTGTGTGGCCACCACTGTAAGTTCACTGGCAAGGCAAGATGCCACTACACTTTCTTATTCTAATGTATCCATATTTTCTTCCTGTCATCCTATGCTGATGACATGACTGTACATGATAGGGTAATATACAGTTTGAGTACAATGTGAATCCCCTCTCCTTTTGAAAACATATATATGATCCCAAGAACAAAGAGGACAGATAAAAGAAACAGTCTGTTACTCTATTCTAGTTGACCAATTGGAGAGGTCACTGAACCTCTACCAGGGTAAGAAGTTGGAGGTATGTACTAGAAATCTCCTTTCACAGAAGCCAGGAGTGAGGAAAGACTTTATTTCCCTGTTTCACTTCATGTGAGATCAAATCACAAGTGAGTTTTCTGGTAAGAACACAGCTTCTCAGAGAGGATATCCTCCCATTCGATCCTTACACTAAAGAACAGGCCACCAGGTCCCTTAGACCTTCACCTATTTTTAAATTTTCTCTAATTAAAAAAAAGTGCATATTTGTCTACATGATGGGGGCGGTGCCGATGTCTTCCTCTGTCACTCCTTATCTTCCTCTTTCTCCCCCTCCTCCTCTTTCTGTGCCTCCCCTTCCTCCTTACTTTCCTTCCTCTTCTTCTTGACACAGGGTCTTTCACTGGACCTGGAGCTCACTGATTAGCTAGACTAGCTAGCAGTGACTTCCTAGGATCCTTTGTCCCTGTCTCCCAGTACTGGGATTACAGGTGTGTGCAGTCATGACTAGATTTTTCACAGGAGTTCTAGGGATCCAAACTCACCTGTGTGTGCCAAGCACTTTACCCCACTGAGCCTTGGCCCCAGCTTCCCTTGGGCCTTTCTAATTAGAGCACTGTGATGGTTGGTTTTGATTGTCAACTTGACACAATGTAGAATTATCTGGAAAGGGATCTCAATGAAGAACTGTCTAGATTAGATTTAGCCTGCAGGCATGCCTGTGAGGGATTCTCATAACTGTGTTAACAGAGGTGGGAAGACCCACCCTAAATACACATGGCATCAATTCAAGGGCCCTGGGTGTGATGAAAAGGAGGAAGAAAGCAGAGCATGTTTCCATCCCTCTTTTGAGCTTAACTGTAGATGTAATGTGACTAACTGATTAACATTCCCTCTGCCTTGATTTCCCTGCAATGATGAGCTAAAAGAAACCCTTCCTCCCTTGAGTTGTTTTTGGGAGATCATTTTGCCATGACAACAGGTCATGCTCCCATTCCCCAATGTATAATAAAGGCTCATCTCTTAAGTTTTTTTTTTTTTTTTTTTATCACATTGGAGATTAGTTTTCTACATTCAAACAATTACACTTATCTATTCCCCGGGACTTGATCCATTCATTCTGTCACCACAAACCTCCTTATATATTCCCTTGATGTTACATGGATAGAAATAGCAACTCCTACTTTGTGTTTCAACTTTTCTTCTAGCACTTTTATTCCTTAATTCACTTATAAAAGATGGAAACCACTGTTAACTCTACACAAAGCTTTTAACACAATCAGTCTTAGATAGCTTTTTGTTGAACAATTGATGTTGACTACTTTCAAGACATACAATGGAACATCAGGCCAATTCCTAACTACCTGTTCCTAGTAAAGAGTCTCATTTTCATTTCTACATTAATCCTCAGAGACATGTAGCACTGTTAGATATCACAAAGACTTGCAGTGCGTACCCTTCCCTTTCTAGGCTCTACTGTCTACTTGAACAGAAAAGGCTTGTTCACAAAAATAATTGAATGTGCATAGATAGATGTATAATACAAATACTTTTCTGTATCCATCTACAGTTACATCCTACAGTTGCCCTGTGAGTGAGTCAAGGTGGGCTCATGGGGCCCCCTTGAGAGTCATGAATTGGGCTAGAGGTGATTCACTCTCTCACCTTGGATATGTCTCTCTCCATCTAAACTTTCTCCTGATGACTGAAGAATCAGCATAAAGGAGAGCAAAGGAGTCTTCCTTTTGGTGAAATATATAGTATTTATGATAATGTTTAGCAGTGGCTAGATTATCTCTATCTCATGTCTTCCCATCATGAAAGGGGCACCAGGCATTTGAAGGACCCAGTAATCTGCCACCTTTAAAAGGTACTGAAGGCCTGAAAATGCATTATGGCCTGTATGGTGGTTTAAAGAAAATGGCCCTCAGAGGAAGTGGAACTTTTAGAAAGTGTAACCTTGTTAGAGTAGCTATGGTCTTGTTGGAGGAAGTGTGTCACTGTGGAAATGGCTTTGAGGTCCCATATAATGCTCAAGCCATGCCCAGCAAATCAAGATGTAGGACACTCAGCTACTGCTCCAGAGCCAGGCCTGTCTGCACACCACCGTGTTGCACCATGATAATAATTGACTGAACATCTGGAACTATAAGCTGCCATCCCAATGAAATGTTTTCCTTTATAAGAGTTGCCATGGTCATGGTGTATCTTCACAGCAATAGAAACCTAACTAAGACAGTCTGTATCCCAGATTTGGTGAAGGATGTGAGTACCGATTCTATTGTTAGACTATTTCATGCATGTGGCTCAGGTTGGAATATGTCCTCAAGTGTGACAGAGATAAAAGGAAGAGGCATGAAGGCAAGTTGAAACCTTCCAATCTATATCTAATCAGTTGAGCAACAACAAAAATAGGAAATTTTAACAGCTATAGAAGGTTCTGAACCCTGAATTTGAAAAGAAAACACATAATATGTCCATGACAGGATTTAAACAGGTGTTTCATGGTGAAATTGAAGAACACTACAGATGACATGAAAATCTTCTGCTAACTGTGTGGGCACTGGGATATCAGGACAGGGACTCCCTTAAAACACATAAAAAGCTGCATTTTTGAAGATTGGGATTAAAACAACTCTGAGTACCTCAAAGGGTAAACCAGAGCATGGGAGTGGAGGTCACAAATTTTGGGTGATTTTAAGGAATTTCCAATATCAAGAGATCTCTAGCCTGCCTCATTCTCAGTCTCTAAAAGATTCTAAAGGACTCTGAAGAGAAGGGAGATAAGAAGTGGAAAGACTGGATGGCTTGAGTCACTGGGATGACTTGGGCTATTTGGGAAGCTCAGATGTTGGAAAATGGGCTCTGAATAGTTGGGAGAACGATGCCCAAAAGGAAATGTGATCTTACCTATAGTGACTTGTTTGGGTCTGTCCCCATGCTTGCCACTTTTAAAATGAGTCATATGCCTTTCTTCTAACTCTATTTCATAGCTTCCCCTAGAGCCAGCATGTTTCTCTTTCATTTGTTTGTCCTTTTACTATCTAGATCTTTCAATAGAGCCATTCACCATTCTGAAATCTATACAGCCTCTTCCAAAAGAGGCAGGATATCTAGCATAAAAACCTACCAGCAGAGTCCATACATGAATGCTTCCTTGAAGACATGTTTCTGAGCCCTGACACCTATTTCATTGTTGTAGAGAGCAAAGCTACTTAAATTCACAGCCTAGATTGATAGACTATTTCAGGTTTTACATAGTTCTTTCATATAGACAATCTTCCTTTAATGTTCTCAAAAACTTGTTAGTTACCATCCTCAGGAAATCGGGGATCAATTTTACATAAGTTGTCCAAAGACAAAATTATACTCTGCTACAAATCAGCACCTAAGGCTCCAACTTGAGGGCCAGTTCAAACAATCCAAGTTATCTTTATGAAGGTGAGTCTATCTACTTGACATTGCATTTCACCTGCCTAGGCTTCTGTGTTACACTGAGAGGGTCCCTGAATGTCCTTAGAATTCCCCAGATGACACTCAAAGGGTCACTCCATGGAACTATGGCTAAGGGCAGCTAAAAGATGGACACCTAGCAATGATCACTGGCATTGATTAGCATGAAATACATGTTGACTACCAACCAAGAATTAATCTTTACTTTGTGTGGGCTAACTGACTAAGAGAGGGCTGGAGGGCGTAAGTGTCAGTCAGTACTTCTCTCTTCCTGCTCCTCCCCAGCACAAGCTCCTCCGACCTCTTGTCATTTTTCATTCCAAGTTCCATGTTGACATGAGAGAGGAACTCTGCTCCTCTACTCTTCCACTCCTTCAAGTATCCTTCAAAGGAGGTCTGACCGGGTGACTCCATTTTGCATCCTAGCTCTCCCAGTACTCCATTAATGGCCTCTACCAGATATTTCAACTTCTTATTTGTGAGCTGTCTATCTCCCTCACTAGGATATAATAGCTCTAGATTTGTGTGAGTTTGAGTGTGCATGTGTGTGTGTGTGTGTGTGTGTGTGTCTTCACGCGCATGTGCACATATTTGTATATGTGCAGGTAAGTATGTATGTATGTGTGGGTACAGAGGCTGGATGACAACCTCAGGTATCATCTGTAGGAACACCACCTACACACTTTGATGGTGTCTCTCATCAGTATGAAGTTTACCAGTTATGCTAAACTGGCTGGCCAGCAAGGCCCAGGGATCCTCCTGTCTCTGTCTCTCCAAGTCTAAGTCACCACACCCAGTATTTTTGCATGGGTTCTGGGATAGAAGCCAGGCCCTTGTGCTTCTAAGACAAGATGTTTATTGACTGAGCCATTTCCTCAGCCCCTCCTCAGGATTTATATGCTTTGTTTGCTTGAGGTTCTCCAGAAAATGGTGCTTTCCTTGTAATGCTCACAATGATGTATTTAATTAATGAATAAAGAACTGATGCTTTCTAGAGCCCTCCAGATTCAAGCCATTGCAAGCTACTTTTAGAACACAGGTTAGTACATAGGGATGAGCCTTCTGAATGTGAGATGCTAAAAGTGAAATTCAGAAACCATTTTTCTTAAGTTATTTCAACATAGTATCACCTAAGGGAAAATGGATATGTGTATTGCAAGGGGAGGAATCTGAAGCTCGAGGAAGATGCAGATAGATAAATGCTTATTAGCACACTAGCAGCTAACTCAGGGCTGTTTGAGGCTATGTGAAGACAGGAAACTTTGCTGAGCTCAGGTTGAGATAGAGCGATCTGAAATAGGAAGAGGGGAGAAAAACCTACCCATTGATTGTGGACCTGTGGGGACCTACTTTGAATCCAAGTCCTACTGGTTTGGAAAGCATCTCTTGTCTATAACAGAACAAATTAAAAATTGTGGTGAGTACATTGTAGCCAGCTCAGTGACTGAATAGTGTGGAGGCTCTTTGGAGGAAGTAGTCCTGAGCTGGCCTTTAAGGACAGGTGAGGCTCATAGCCCCATGAGGGAAGTGGGCAGAGCAGCTATTCCAACCTGTGGCAGACACACCAGACCTGCAGGAACTGGACACACATATCTGTGCCAGCAAATCTAAAAATATCCCCCCTCTCTATTTGTTACTTTACATCCTGATCTCTTATTTTTCTTCTTGCCCTACTCCCCATGTTCTCTCTTCTCTGAGGATCCCTTCTGACAACCTCAGACCCCTTTATTCATTGCCCTGGGAAATCTCTGGCCAGCAGGGAGGGCCAGAACCTTGCTGGACTCCCTGCTGTACAGGTACAGGTTGGCAGTAGCCCCAAAGCCCCCCACCTTCCTGGGCTCAGTTTTTTCAAATGCCAATTAACAGGTGTCAGAAGCGCTGGTCCTGACCTCTGTCTACATAACAACCCAACTGTTTTGGCTCTCTACCCGCTAGCATAAATATCATGGTGTTTGAGCCCTTGGGGCCTGTGGAGTTTACAAGTATGCTGTCAAGATCTCTTCATTGGGCTGGCGCTTGAAGTGCTGCCAAGATGCGAGGGGACTCCTGCGCTTTCATGTGTTCCCAAGCACAGGCCGCCCTGGCTCCTAGAGGAGCCCTCTGGGGACCAAGTGTCGGTGTGAATCTCAAACAGCAAGCTGACATTCCGGTTGGGAGTGTGACAGTGCATGCCTGGGTGATGATGCCAGGGTGGCAGGTGACACAGGTCCACCACAGAGGGGGAGAGTAACTGGAGTGGCTTCCAGTTACATGTCCTCAGAGCTCTGAATGATGGAATCGGGGTCTGGGGAACAGTTATAAAATGATGTTACAAAATCCGGATGTGCTGATCAAATTGAGACCACTGGGATGAAGCATTTAGAGCACAGATGATACCTCTGTTCCCAAAAATGGCACTGGACTTGGGTTAATCTGGGATTAATGACTTTGCAAGCCAGAGACACAGACCACAGTCAACCAGCAAAAACACACGCATACATGCACAAGCAGGAGTGTGAGCACAGCACCCTGGGAAGGGTGGGCACGCATTCCACATGCCCTCGAAAGCTCTAGAGGAATGTCCCCTTGAGGGTACTCTCCCTCCCCCAGCCTCCAGTGTGACTGTTCCCTTCGGGTAAACATCTGAAAACAGAGGGGCTGCCAGGGAGGAGAAAGAAGAGGAGAGGGTGGAATGGGAAGGGGTGGGGCATGGCGACAGGAAGAGCTCAAGAGATTCTCAAGTTGGGTGACTACCAAGGTTGGCTTGTCCCAGAGGGCAGTTGGGCCTCAGCCTGGTGGGTGGTGGAGGAGCAGGCACAAGGCTGGCTCCCACCAGTGGGGGCAGCATCTCCCTGCCTTTACCATCCCCCTTGGGCTCTGTTCAGAGACCAGGCCTGGGAAAGTTTCTTGTGGTTGTGTGAAGTTAGGTGCTCTCCAAAGACAACAGTATTGGAGGGTTTGGGCATAATTTTCCTGGTCTGGATTAGGATCTGCCCACGAAGTTAGGAAGAACTCACATTAAGAGGCCTGACCAGAGGCTCTGGGCGAGTGTAGGTCTACAAACCCTAACACAAAAGAAAAGCTAGCCCTTGATTTCCCTAGTTCTTTTGCTATTTGCATAGAAGTCCAGAATACTTTAGATTTTAGGTATGTGGGTATCTAAGGTCTAGAGGGAAGCACTTAAGTACAAGGCTATCACACATCTGTGATGGCAAAGCAGAGACCCTTAGTCCCTAGTGTTGTGTCTGCTATGTTTCTCACCATCTTGTCTACACCTGGGTGTTTTATGGAGATGACAGTTTACAGTACAATGTGTCCTTGGGCATATTTCTTCCAGCCAGAGTTAGATTATGAACTCCTTTGTCAGCAAAGTTCACAGCCCTTAATTCCTTTGCTCGATGACCTGATTTAACTTACTGAGTCTGTGTACAGTGCCTACTCCATGCACTTCTGGGCACTGTCAACTTGGGGGCAAACGCAGTCCACAGAGAGGTGAGCTGTCCTAAGAAATGCCCAGATGAGCATAACATGACTCCCAAAGATGGAGTTCTGCCCCTCAGATGTCAGGATTTAGACGTCATGTGCCTCTACATGAAAGCCAAGATGACTGTAGAGGTGACATGGGACATTTTCAAAGGGTGAAGTCAGGTCCTTCAAAAAGAAAGCTTGTCCAGTAGCAACAGAAAACAAATCATTTGCCCAAAATTAAGAAAAGCTGTTTATTTCCCTGATGTGTGATGGCATGGAATTCTGTACACACAGAAATATTGAAGGCAATAAAGGTTCTAGAAAGTTCTTATGGGTCATTATGTCTTTCTTTGTATAGTTAATGGCCTTAAGGTGGCCAAAAGGGAATGCCAGAGACTCAAATCTTTGTCCTTTCTTGGGAGGGCACACTTTAAAATTGAATTTCAAAGACTGGAGCTTCAAATATAGATACATAGGGAGAGGAGGGGGGAGAGAGAAGAGGAGAGGGGCAGACATCTCGCTCATCATCATCACTTTTATGTGTAACTGGACCTTCCTTCATGTGGTAGTTCGAACTACGGAAGGGTGGTACGGATGAAAGCTGTATCTGTAACTGACAAGCTCTGCGCCTGGCATGCGTTTGTGGGGAAATTAAAAATAAAATCAATCTCATGTGAAAAGTGCGTGGACTGGAATTAGCCCTCTTCTGACTGGTCACACATTGAACTTGGTGATGAGTAGGACAGAAAAGTGAGACGGAGAGGGCGTCATCGGACTGTGCCTCCCGCCAGGCCAGGGAGCCTGTCATAATTTATAATGGATTATCTTAGGAAACAGATGAGAATGGCTTGTGTTCAGGAGCCAGGAAAGACTAATTTAAAGGGGGAGCATGTCTCAAAATGCATAACCCATTGTTATTTATTCGATGAGATATTTAATGCCTTGACTAGGTTAGAATGAACCTGTAAGATCCTCTGCTGTGAACGCAGGCTTTGGTGGTAGCCAATGTCATCAGGGCAGGGAAACGGCACCATTTTCTCTGCTGCTGTTGAGGCTCACATTTGCATCTTTCACCATAAAGGCCTGTTTCCAAATTTTAATGGAAGTTTTATACTTTAAAATTGAACTTCAAAGACTGGAGCTTCAAATATAGATACATAGGGAGAGAGGGGGAGAGAGGAGAGGAGAGAAAGAGGAGAGGAAGTGGAGAGAAGGAGAGAAGAGGGGAGGGGAGGGAAGGGGGAAGGAAAAGGAGGGGTATTATCTTCCCTCCATGGTTCCTCTCTCCTTGCAGTGTTGCTCCTGTTGTCCACTAAGGGTTGTGTTATCAACTGCTGTTGTTCTGGACCAGCTGTCTTTGGTTGTGTGGAGAGGACAGCAGGCGAAGCTGTGTGTGTTGCTCTCATTTGGTGAATGTGACTGGGAGTTATAGCTGTTTGCTTGCTCAGAGGCTCTTTGAGTGGCTATCATTCTGCTGGTGAGACAATTCAGAACTGGAGAGATTACAAGGATTTTCAAGGACTGCCCTCTTCTAAGTGGCCTTGGTGAGCTTTGAATAGGAATTCTGTGGCTTTACCCTTGGGCCTAAAGACCCAGCCAAGGCCATGTCCAAATGTTGCCATCTCTGGGCAGGAGCTAAAGTATCAGAATATCTGATACAGGGGCAGGCGGTCTCAATCCTGAGTTCACCCTCCCTAGTGCTCAAATCCAAGCTTTTTTTCCCTTACACAATTATGAAGAAAAAAAAAAGGCACTTCAAACTTTCAAAGGTAATAGCAATTAAACAACTTAGTTTCCATTGTCAGACTCATTTCCCTGCTTTTACTAGGAAATCTAATGGGATGTTTTACAGGGATGACAAAGACAGATAATGAAAGTCAAACTTGTGCACAAAGCCTCCTTGAAAGCTTCATAATTAATGGTTTGGCATTGTTCTCTAATAACAGCCACCTTTTTAGTGCACTAAAAGTAAGGCACAAACTCTGAAATATAATTGCATTCCAGCCATGCTTTGTGTGAACACAGCCCTGAGTCCTCCGATCAGGAGAGCAGCATTTCAAGACTGCAGCAAGCAAGCCCAGAGAAAGCTGTTGCTCAGAGTGCTGAAGATGAGAGATTAACTCTCACATCTGTGTTTTACAGGTGGCTTTGGTATTGTAAGAAAGAGTGGACAAGGAGGCTGAGTATAAAAACATAGTCATAAGAGATGGAGATGTACCTCAGCAGATAGACATATGGTCTAGCATTCATGAGGTCCTGGGTTTGAGCCCCAGCACTGCCTAAACCAGGTATGAGACTTAGGGCTGTACTATTTGCACTATGGAAGTTGAGGCAAGAGAGTAAGATGTTCAAGATCACCCTCCAGTACATAGTGATTTAGACTAGCCTTGGCTAGGTAAGACACACACACACACACACACACACACACACACACACACACAGAGAGAGAGAGAGAGAGAGAGAGAGAGAGAGAGAGAGAGATACAGTTAAGATATTTCTACATGAAACAACTGTTTTCAACAATGGGATATGCTTATGTTTGTGTATGTGTGTGTGTTAACATTACTCATGTGAAAATTTTTAGTGTGTTCCTTAATAATACTGTGTAATTCAGGAAAGATTAAAGCACAGTGTTAGTAGATTTCCAATGTAATATGTCCCTTATTGATGTCTAATGCATGGATTCGTTGATAGAAGATAGAAAGAAAGTGATAAAGTATAAACAGGCACCTACATGTGCCCAGGGCTGTCCTCAACATGGTCTCCATCCTTTTAATCCTTGGCACAACCCTCTGAAGTATTATTCTCTTTTTAGAGATGAGGAAATTGAAGCTAAGGGAGGTTGGGTTACCTGCCAAGGGTTACATAAGCAGTAGGCAGCCTAAGAGTCAAATCCATGTGGGTTGGACTCCCAAGTCGAACTCCTTGTCCCCTGATAGAATGTGACTATCCTCAGAAAAGTGGCATAATGACTTGACAGATTTTGTTGATCTCTCTCCGGGAAGGCGTCTCCCTCCCTGTGGAGTGTATGTGTGGGGTGGGATAGGAGGGGTGGGGGGCATGGGAGGGAGGGAGGGAGGGATTGATATGTAAAATAAGAAAAAATAATTTAAAAAAAAAGTGGCATAGGAAACTCAATCAGCCATTCCTGCTGTAGTATAATGACTTTGTCCTGTTCTTTCTGAGATTTTGTTTTATTAAAAAGCCTGAAGATTAATATTTTACAAAGAAGAAAAGAGTGCAAAAGAGACAGGGGAGTGACAGCAAAGATGTGTGTCACTCACTCCTCAATTTTATTCAGACACCTGAATATTTTGAGCAGCCTTAGAGCAAATAAGGTGTAGACTATGGTGTGTGTGTTCATGGGGCAGGGGGAGGGGAGTTCTGAAAAGACCAAAAAGAAGGGAAACGCTGCTGGGTCCTATGAGCAGGCTGAAAACAGGAGAAAGGATGTCGTTTGTTATTTGTCTAGCCCAGTTCAGGATGTAAGAGCAAGCGGCTGACCTGAGTTAGGCCACATACTGGTCCTGAATATGAAGAGGCCATGGGCTGAGTAAACGGAGTTACTGGGTATGATGCTCTTGGTCCCTGGAGTGTGACTCTATGGTCAGAGCAGAGTTCTGTCCCTGGCCTTTCCACTAGCCAGCGGTGTCAATTCCAGTGTGCTACTCACCCTCTCAGGCGCTCTGCTTGTAAAACTAAACCTACAACCTGACCTCACTGGATCCTTGTTGGAATTCTGTACGGCAGTGTGCAGAGAGCACCTGTAAATGACACCCAATGTGCCATGTAGCCTGTTGTCACAAAACTTTTGATCAGGAGGTTCTACTCCACAATATGAACTGAGGGGTGGTAAAGAACTCTCAACTCCAGTCTCTCTCCATCCCAAGGCTATACTATTTTACTCTTTTGTGTTCAACATACACTCTTGCATTAGCTGCTCAAGCATCCTTTGATTAATTCCTTTGGAAGATATGTTAGTCATTTTTCTCACTGTGTATCAAAATGCCTGACAAATGTAGTTTGAAGGAGGAGACGTTCATCTTGGCTCACAGTTTGAAGATATAGCACAAGATGATGGTGAAGTCATAGCAATAGGAGCCTGAGGCAGCTGATCCCACTACATCCACAGTCATGAGAGCAGAGAGAAATGCTTGATGGTGTTTGGACTGCTTTTCCCTTTTTATTTATTTATTTATTTATTTATTTATTTATTTTCATTTTAGAAAAGCTTTCATTGCAAATTCCATTCTGCTTATTGATTTTTATCTGGAGAAGACAGAAACAAGAGCATCTTTCCTGAGCACATGCATATAAATGGCAGCAAGAGAATTGAGTTGCCACTTCAGAACAGATTTTTCAATCATCACGCAGTCAGTCATTTAAGCAAAGTCAAGGTTAGGGATGCGATCTTGCAGGTTAATAAAATGCTATTCTCCCTTGGAAAGGCAGTGATGGTTTTGGAAGAATCTAGTGTGAGCTTCAGGATCTGCTTTGTTGAGCGCTGCCTCTTGCTGTTGGGGTGCTGTGGGCAGGCTCACATTACAGCTGGCTCTACTTGGGGCCAGAGGAGGGTGTGAAGGCCTTGTCACAGCCTTCCATGCATGCTTCAATTTCCTCCATGGTCCGAGGTACACAGGTCAGCAGCTCCATGCCCCTGTTAGTCACCCCAACGATCTCCTCGATCCGGACACCACCAAAGTTTCAGAAGCGCTGCAGGACCTCATGGTTAAAGAAGCAGGCTTGGGCTGGGTCTGCCAGGGCCTGCCTGGTCCAAGAGATGGTCAATGAAATAGATTCCTGGCTCCACAGTCAGCACCATGCCTGGCTCCAGGTGCCTTGCTGTGCGCAGGCTCCACAAGCCAGGCTCATCGATACGCTCTACACCCTCAGGGTAGCCTCCCACATCATGCACATCTAGGCCTAGGAAGTGGCAAAGCCCATGTGTCATGAACCCTGCTCCCAAGTGGACTTGAAGCATGGCATCCACACTGCCACTCAGGAAGGATTCCTGTCATTTCCTCCAGGTGGATAAGGTCAGCCAGTCGGTGCATGTCAGGCCACCAGACACCTGGCTTCATTGTGCTCATCATAGCTCTGCAGCTCTTCAACACTACCTCGTAGATGGTCTTCTGGTCGTCTGTGAACTTGCCATTGGCAGGGACGGAGCAGATGATGTCAGAAACAAAGCAGTAGCACTCTCCACCCATGTCAAACAGGCACATATCCCCATCCTTGGTCGTCCGGTCATTGGGGGCCCCAGCATTGGCCATAGTGCAGCACCGCCGCATTCTCCCCACTGCAGCAGATACAGGTGTAAGAGGGGTGGCACATGCCGCCCCGAGAGTAACTGTAGTGGCAGAACAGGCTTTCCATCTCGTATTCTTTCATTCCCACTTTTACGGCCTTCATTACCTCACGGTGGGCCTCACTGGAGATCCGGTTTGTGTAGGGCAAAAGCTCTAGCTCCACGTCTGTCTTGAACACCCGGCATTCCACAATCTCTGGGTGAAGAATCGTGTTGCTGACACTGAACTTGCTGATGCCCTCGAAGGAGGCCTCTCTGCATGCACTGCCACTGTCTGTGTTGACACCACGCAGGGTGAGGAGGGCAGAGGGCTTCTGGGAGGTCCAGACACTGGCAATCTCGTCTGTGTACTGGACATTGTCCACAGCGTACTTCTCCTTGAAATGCTCCTTGGAATGGATCTTTCCCATGCTGGTGGCATAGCTAGGAGGAAGCCTGGGCACAAACAGGGTCGACTTTCCAGTGTCCATATCAATGACACTGTAGCAGCCTGACTCGATGACACCGAAGGCCCAGTGAAAGAAGGACTCCTGGCGGAAGATGATAGAGGTATCGGTGCAGTAACGTTGCATCTCCTCCCTACCCTGCAACACAACATCCGAGCCAGCCTGTACCACTGCATTCTTCCACGGCCTCTCACACAGGCGCTGCCTCTTCAGGGCGAACAGGCCAAAGGCACTTTCAGGGTCTCATTCCCCAGGGGAAAAGAAGGACATGCGGTGGAAGCCGTGTTCACTCAGTGCAAGCCTCACGTGGAGTCTGTTTTCCCTTTTAATTCGGGATCCCAATCTGTGGGATAGTGCTGACCACACGCAGTTAAGGCCCTGCCTCCTCAGTTAAACATTCTCACAGACAAGCCCAGAATTGTGTCTCCTAGGTCATTCTCAAACCCATCAGGTTAATAATCGAGATTAGATACCACAAGAGGACACATATCACATAGTTACAGGGATTGTCTAATGTTCTTGGGGACAATGCTGCTGCTCAGGCCTTACCCCAGCTAACAATTTAGAATCTAGAGGCAGAACCTAGACAGTAAAGATATTGTTTAAAAAGTGGTTCTACAGTAGCCATGGCTAAGAACCCCCACACCCACACTGGTCTATCTTACTAATGTTAAATACCAGGAAGGCAAGAAACATAGCACAGAGGTCCCAAGTTCTGAATTCCTGACAGTAATACTTAACCTACAAGATAGTTGCTGCTGTTGCTATTGAAAGGAAAATATGATGCAAATTCTGCTTCAGTGGGAGCCAGAGGTGAGGTAAGGGGCCAGAGGCTGAGGTGAGGTGAGGTGAGAAGTCAGAGACTAAGAAATGAGGTAAGATATGATGAGGTGAGGGACAAGCATCTAAGAGGTGATGTGAGGTAAAGAGACTTGAGGCTTCGGGGTGCAGAGAGGGGGGGAATGTGTGCTAAGGAGTTATCTTCCTTGGAAGTTTTCAGTGCTTGTGACTAAAAAAGGTTTCGGTGAGGACTGGCAGATCGCTTAGAAGGCAGGCAGAGACTAGAGCAGGACTTAAGAAAAGTACTTCTTTGGAAGCAATACAATGCAAAGGGTGAAAGTTTCAATTAAATACTCTTTTTAAAAATCTTTCTGATAGTCAGTGTTTGAAAATCCCTGTATGTATGTTCTGAAGCTGGTTTGAAGCTGTGGCTTCAAATCTCACACCCATGGTTCATTAACTGTAGGACATCATAGGAAGTGGGATCCCTTTCCACACTTTATGTAAGGCCTCTATGATCTTCAGTTTTATGGCTAGGAAAGTGGTCATAATGGTATCATCAAAAAGAGTTAAAGAATTTGCCACAACACAGTAGGAGATTGCTGCCTGTCTGCTGTCCTTCCTTCCAGTTGTGTTCCTTCCTCTAGGGATCAACAAGTTTTCAAAAGTGAAAAAATCAGGGTAGTGACTTCTGTGTTTCAGAAAACTAGTCACAATGGGACTATCAGAGAGAGGTTGGTAAATGCCTGGGTCCTCAAAGCAGCAGGAAAGGAAAAGGTTGGGCCTTTTATAAATTGGCTAGATGGGTGGCCAAGCCTGGAGATCAATGTGTGAGAGTTCTGGAAGAATGGAAATCACATTGGCCTTACCTGTTTTTTCAAAGGCTTGTTGGAAATCTATGAAACCATTTAGGTCTGGTAGTATTTCAGTGGAAAATGTATTCACTTTCTTATGTCCTTGAAGTAAACTTTCTATCCAAGTTTTGATAAAGTCTTGAGTTGTGTTAGATACTTTTTAATCTTCCTAGAATTCAGTTTCACTGTATTTATGGACTTTTAGCATTGAAATGGTATTTCTATGGAGCAAGATACATATTGTTAACATTTCACAATCTTACTAGACATTATATTATATATTGCAACTGTGTAGGTCAGCTGTCCTCACACTATACTTAATCTATAGCCAACAGGCCTATTTTATCCACATATGTTTTATACCCCAAAATTCAAAACTAAAATATAAATTTTGGGGGGAGAGCCACACCTCTTATAGAAGTCAGAATAAAAAAATGATGTTTTTCTAGATATGCATGTGTCTTACTCATGCATTCCTGAAATTCATATTCATTTCCTAGATCATTTTCTCCTAACACACTTGGTCAGCTCACCTCTGAAGCACAGCCTGGCTAATGACAAATTCCTTAGTTTTCTTTCTTCTTGATTTTGAGCTTACCCCTCATTCTCATTTTGAGCTCATGCCTCTTTCTCAAAGGCTCTGTTCATGGAATGTAGATTCCTGACCTTCCAGCTTGCTGCTGTTCACCAGGAGTTATCTGGACATGGTATTATTGGCTTCTTGTCTCCATGGCTTCAGGATGGATGTCCGATGTCATTTGAAACATTGTCTGCAGTTTATAATGTGTCATTTTCCTTTGGCTGCTGTTAATAACTTATCTTTACCTTCAGTTTTTAGAAACTTGGTAGAATTTGGCATGGCTTTCCTTTGATTTATTCTACATGGGATTAACTGAGGGTGTTTTGGTTGGTTTTTTGTTTGTTTGTTTGTTTGTTTTTTGTTTTGTTTTTCTTAAGATTGTAGACTTCTTTTGACAAATCTGGAAACACTTTAAGCATAATTTTCACAAACAATTTTTTTAATCCTCTCCCTACTATGTTTCTGAAATTCTAATTACAAATCAATTAACCATTTAATATTTTCCTGACACATTATTAACATTTTCATTTTCTTCTATAATAATTTTTCCTTTTACTCTTAGGATTGTATCACTTCTATTTATCTGACCTCATGTTTACTGGGTTTTCCTTTGCTAGCAATGTTTAATTCTGAATTCCATCTATTCTATGCTCTTCTTAAATTTGAAATACTGTGGTTTTAAATTGTAATAGTGCTTGCTTCTCTACCAAGATGCCCTGTATTTGCTTTAATTTTAAATATTTTTATATCACTGGACATATTAAGTCACTGATTTAAAGCTTTGTCTGCTATTTCCACTAGCTGAAAGTATCCTTTTTTCTAAGTACCAGGCAATATTTTTCTGTTTTATTAAATGCCAAGTAATTTGGCTTATGTATTGAATGCAATGTTAAGTCCTATGGACACTCTGCATCCCATTATATAATCCCAAAGACTGTTAATGTGTTTGGTTTAACAACTATTTTCACTGGACACCAACTGCAAACTGTATCTCTTGGAGAGCACCTCAAATCTCAGATCCATTCTCCAAGCTTTAGATGGGACACTCAGAGTTTGTTCCTTGTATGCATAGTTCAGGGGTCAGCCAGAGAGGAGAGTTTATATATATGAGATGACAGGCTCTCTCAAAGAGTTCCTTATTTTCTTATGTCTGTGGCTGCTCTGAATTCTCCTGTTCTGTAACTAATACATTTGATGCTTTCCCTCAGAGCTTTTGCTACCCTATGTGGGATAGAACAAAACTTGCCTTCAGAGCAGCAAGGAAGGGGCTCACACTACACTGTTTCCTTCTTTTAAATGTCAGTTCAGAATCTGCATTTCCTGTGCTTGGTGTAGTTGCATTTTTATTTTGTCTACAGTTTATGCTAGGTCTGATATGCTCATTTATTCATACTGTGAACAAGACTTGTCTAAACAGTTCTGTGTTTGCATTTGAGCTGGAATGAAGAGATTTGAAGTAACTTTCTAGTCTGAAATCACTGTGACCAAGGAGATGACAAGAAGTGCTCAGGCACACAGAGGCTGCAGGGTCTTAACCATGCTTACCCACTGATCATAGTCTTACTGGCCATGGACCACTTTATTTGCATCTTACAACAATCTCCCAATTTTTGTTGTTGTTGTTGTTGAGATTTGTACATATCTTGTTCTAAATGGCATACTCAAAGGGCTTATTTGAAGACTAATGATAAAACAATGGAATAACTTGGCTTTTTTTGTTAAAACAAAAGAAAATAATGATATGATCAATGAGACTGGCAGATGGCAATGTTTTTCCAAGATAGAGTCAACAGGCTGGAGTAGAAGCACCTCCGAATGAAATCCTATCCATGGAGTGGGCACTGAGATTCCACCTGCAGCAAAGGACTTCCTCCTGTGATAGAACTCTTCCTCCAATATAATAAAATGTTGGCTTTTGTGGGCACTTGTTAAACCTAGATATTGTTACATTACAGCCATGAAATGTCACAATAATACTTAACCAACACAGCTCCTGAGTGCTTCAATTCTAGGGCTTTCTAAGTAAACCATGACTATGCCAGCTGTCCCTGATAATACACATTGGGCCCCACCAGGCTCACTTTAAGGAAGGTATGCTTCCTGGGCTCCAACCAAACTGGCTTACTCGTTATTTCTGTGGTATGCCTGTGGCTCCAGAGCACACTGTGAACAAAGCTCAGAAAAGATTCTAAGGCACACTGTAGGTAAAGCATTTTGTCTGAGTGGCATGAGAAAACACATTTCTCCAGTCAAATGATGGATGAGTTGTAAACTTGAGTCATCTATACATGTGTTTCGCCTCTAAGAAGCTCCTTAGATATAGTAAGCCTCATGTTTCCCTCAAGTTTTATTGCCCATAAACCTTAACAGAAAGCATACTTGAAAAACACTTCTTGATGAATGGGGCATACAGCCAAGTCATAGATTATACTAGCTAAGCATGTATAAGACTCTGTATTTGAACCCCAGTGCCAGGAAAGAAGTTTTTAAAAAATAAGTAAGAAATAAAGATTTATTCTGGGCCTACACAACTTTCTCTGATTTGCATTCTGGTTCATTTGGTTTCCTATTCCATATTTTCTTCTTTCCATTATTCCATATTTCTAACTTTTCATATTTATTTAATTGTCCAATTTATTTCCCTCTCCTCTATTCCTATTGACAAAACAAATGAATATTTCCATCTCAAACTTCATAGAGAAAGCAAAGCTTGAGATGATGTGATCTAGAATCAAACACAAAGTGTGATTGTGGTGACATGTGGGATAGAACCCTGTGGTGACAGTCAGAAAAGGGCCCTTCAAGATCTACATTCTGATTCTCAGAACCCAGGAATATGTAATCTAAGACAGCAAGAAGAAAATTATAAGTGTGATAAGTTAAAAGCCTTGAGATGGTGGCATTACCCAGGCCAATGTAATCCCAAGTGCCCTATTCATGTAGGGCTCCAGGGAATCCATGCATGGCTCCAGGGACTTGGAACTGACTGAGGTGATAAGGGAATTCAGGAAAGACAGACATGTGGACAAAGCAGGGATCGGGTGGTCTGGGATCTCTGCTGGAGAAACTTCATCACTCCAGAAGCTCATCATGTTTGTTATACAGAGTTGAATAGAGAAGCGAGCTTGTCGTTTGTGGCTGTACAGTGAGGTGGAGTTATTGATCAACTGAGACAGGATTATTACAGACAGATCAACAAAAAGGCAGGGTTGCTATCTAAGTGGTATATTCAGAGACCTCTTTCCTTGTGAATCATTTCTTTAAACAAGACAGCTTGGTACAATTAGGTAAGTTTTGGGGGAAAAGTAACATCTAGGTGCTATAACAAATTTCCATAAATTCAAAGACTGTAAACCAAACAAATTTGGGCAACTGAAGAAAGCTGGGAGCAGAAGTCATCTTCCCAATGCAATATCATACCAATTGGTAGTCCAGTGCCAAGCAGTCATCCCTAAAAACAAACATATAAGTGACATACATGAACTTAAAGAAGAATAAAAAGGGGTACACTGGAGGGGAAATGTAATTAAGTTGTAATCTAAAAAGAAAAGATGAGAATGAAAACTATTTTATAAATTCAAATAAAACTACCAAAATGTTAAAAAAAAATCTTACCTAATTGTATCAAGCTATCTTGTTGAAATGAATGATTCACAAGGGAAAAGCCTCTAAATATAACATTTAAATGTTGGTATACTTCCTCTTTGTTATTCATTTTAGTGTACATATAAAATCCCCAGGATGGCACAAGGTTAGTACTGGATGTATCAACAAGAAATTATTTAAGTTAAAAAGCTTTCAAGTCTTCAAATAGACAGGTAGGATCCATGGTCAGATGGATGAATAGGTAGTGAACAAATTAAATTTCATCTTTGTTTTAAGAGAATCTAATAAAACAAATTCACAATGTAAGTAATGATTTAAGGAGTGTCGTTTGAAAGGCAGGTTCTAAGTATGTAAGTACGGTGACGAATAGACAGCATCATGTCTGTCTTCTTCATTCTTTCATTTAGTTTTGACCTGGTGCCCTCTCTGCTGTAATCACAAAGTCCTAGCTACTTGTCCTCAAGGAATCACGAGGAACACTAAGAATAAATCATGTCAGAATAACTGTTTAATGTATTTTTACCTGGAGTGGTAGATGAGGGCAGAGCTACATAATGTATTTTGATTTTAATAATACATTTAACCTGCATTTTAGGGTGACATTCCTTTCAGTGTGATTTATGTATAAAACATCCAATCCTTGTTAATTCATGAGAACTGAGATTCACTTTCTCCTCAAGAAGTCAAAATTCATGAAATATAAACCCATCTGATAGTACAAGCAGAGTTAAATAACTAGACAATGTGACAATGATTGATTTTTATTTCCTAAGGGGTGAGAGGGCATATAGGAGGCACAGAGTCAACTGATCAGTCTCACGCAAATCTTCAGATTTGGTCCATATGTCACAGTAGTTCACTCCCATTCCCAGAAATGCTCTTGGTATTCATTTGGAACATTATAAAACAGTTGAGCTCTGGAAAGTCTGCACATCATTAGTCAGCAGATGCACGGTACAGTAATCATCACATGAGCACAGCCTATCACAGACCAGCACTCCTGGGAAAGCCAAGCAGGGGGAGACACCCCCAGTGATGGGATGCATCCACAGATAGCCCTCTGACCAGCAGCTAGTTTGCTTTAAAACTCTGGTTTCCACCAACTGGTATTTGTTGGTCAGGAGCAATTTCTCCCAATGCTGCTCCCATGACGCAAGCAGACAGACACTACTTTTGTTCCATCTCAACCCACACCCTGAAAAGTCACAAATGTCTTCTTGATGGGCTGGCTACTGGCACTAGGCAGCCCCCATGGCTGGCTTCCTCTCCAGCCAGCTGCCTCTGGTAAACATCACCAGGGTGAGCAAGAGGAAGTGTGGGTACAGAGTACTGATATAGGGCTGTGATTATGACGGTGCTTTTGCTCATCACTGTCTCAAATTGCATATTGTATTGGGACACTTATTATTTTCTATTTGGGGAAGAGTTGATCTGGGCTTACCACCTCCGCACCTCGACTATTTTACCTTGCAAACTGGAGAGGGAAAAAGATGTGGACTGAAGCTTTCTATCGCTGGAAAGTAGAGATTGGATTCTTGCCCAGTTGTAGCTTCACCTCTCTCTCCTGCCTTTCCTTTATGGACTTCCAGCTCAAATTAGAAGGTAGATGCGGTGTTTTATGTTGGGGAGACAGTTTTCACAAATACGGATTATGAAATGAAGACTGGTTGCATAAGGGAGTAGGGTAAAACTACATGGTGGCTAGAAAAAAGGGAAATGATAAGGGAGAGTGAGACTTAGGGGATGTTTCCCAAATGAAACTTAAGCCTGATCCTGGGGAACTCAATGAATTGCATTATGAGTTATCGAATAAGTAGGTCTGAACTTTCATCTCTTTTGCCTCATTGGGAGATGTCAACCTTCACACCTGATCTTCAAGCTTCTAGGCAAAAAGGCTTTCAATATTGATCCTAGTAGGAAAAGCACACAAAAATAAGGGGATGGCACACTAAGATGGTCACATGATTAGAAAGAAACTGAGCATCACAGTGGATGTTACACTGCTTGGCAGAGAGCCTGTTCCTTCAGGGGGATCCATAGCTATCAGTGCCTCTTTGAAGCCTTCAAAATGTGATTCTGGGAGCATGATACAGAAAATCCAGAGTCAATTCATTCATAGAGCTCCTTGTATTGTATACTGGAAATCTAATCTGTCTCTACATATTAAGGAATCGTAAAACCACTACAATTGCTAGTATTTGATTTTGTTCCTTTCCCTGCATCTCTTGGTCATCAAAGTCAGCATGCTATTTTCTTTAACTTCATCCATCCTTTAAATATAAGCCAATACACACTCTGATACAGACTTTGTAGATGCCATGTACTGACAACACCGTGGCTGGAATTCTCACCAATTAGCAGGAACTCAGTTCTATTCCATACTATTCATTCTTAAAGTCCAAGATCCTGAAGGCAGCAATGTTGCCTCATAAGTTTTGAGTTCGCATCCTATAGCATTTAGAAAACTGTTTTATAACCCACTGTAGGGCATTTATAAACACTCATTGGTGTTAAGGTGCCACTTCACAATAATCTTAATTATTTTTCATATGCTCCCTATGACAATTATCATCATATATAACCAGAAACATATTTCATGGATAAGAGACAATTTGAAAATGACACTACTCCTCCTTGTTGAGTTTCAAGTGACCTTGATATTACTAAAATTTGACAAGAATGACAAGCCCATTTGAACAGAGTTATGGATGTGGCTCCTGACATGGATATAGCTCCATTTATAGATATATAGACATACATGCACATATATAAATGCATGTACACTGGGCATGCAAGAGGTGGAGAGAATACTGGAGGAAGTCAAGAGATGCCAATCTCCATATCAGGTCTGTCCCCACCTCTGCATGACAGGTTTGTGCTTCAGCAGAAAGAGTTACACTACATGGCCTCTAAAGTCCCATCAGCTCCAAAAGTTCTATTAGCTGTTTTCATTCTTTGTGAAGGGCTAGAATCCAAGAAGATGAACAGAACCTATGGTTCCTCATTATGCATAATCAACAGACATTCACACTAAAGTCATTTCCTACATGCATCCCCAAATTTGCCTTATGCCTCACCAGGAGGAATAAAATGTATAGAAAGATTATTAAAAGATAAGAGGATAGAGATTATTAAAAGATAAGAGTGACAGAAATATCATGAAAAATGGTTCACTAGTCTATTCATTCACTGAGGATGCACAAAGGAGCAACTACATAAGAGGACATTTGGAGAGGCAGAATCCTCCGTGTTATAGAAGTCAGAGATTCCTTTTCACAGCATCATAGTCAGCCAAGGGTGATTCTGATTTTCAGTGATGTAGCCCCTACTCTAAATGCTTCATGATTATCAGATTGTTTTCCCATCCATAGTCTGAGAGTCCAGCTTGTCTATTTGTTGTTCTTTTCCAAGAGAAAGTATAATACTCAATATAACATTCATGATACTCAGTTTGGGCTCAGTTATAAACTGAATGATCTTAGACTACACAGCCAACCTATAAAGCTGTCACCTCTGCTTAGATAAGTATTGCAATCCTGCCCTACTTCCAACTTTTATGAGGACATTAACAAATTGGGGACAAAAATATGTACATGACAGGGTAGGTATGAGGTTCAGTTAGTAGAATACTCAACTAGCATTCGTGAAACCCTGATTTCAATTTCCACTGTACAAAATTGTGGTGATCGTGGCATGGTGAGCAGGCATGGTGGAATACACCTGCAATCTGCACATCTAGTAGGTACTGATCCAGCAGTCAGAAATGCAAGATCATTCTCAACCACACAGTGAATAGGAGTCCAACTTTGCTGTATAACACCATGTCTCAAAAAATAAAAGGGGGGCATGAAACTGTATGTTACTGTGGTGGTTTGTTAGCAACTCAATAATAACAACAATCATGTACTTGAAGTTGTTTCTTCACCCTCATAAAGAAATACATGAATTTGCTAACTTGTTTTCAAGTTGTCAAATGGCTTTTTTTCCTGTAGTACACAAGCATGAGTTCTGAATTTTGAAGAGCTAATCAAGCTACATGTATTATAGAAAATTGCTGTACAGATTTATATATCATGGCTTTAGTATTAGACTTAACAAGCATGGGTATATACTTCCATGGAATAAGGAGGGCCATTGACTCAGTTTCTTTAATAAGGACCAGTAAAAGTTTTCTGAAAAAGTTCCCCTCTAGGTCACAAAGTGTGCTGTATTGCAAAATGCTGATTCTAAAAAGTCTAGAGTAACTGCTTGCTAAATCAAACCTTACTCTAAAAAACAAGAAAAGATAAGAAAATGGGGGCAAGACCAGGCTATAGAAACCCACAGAGACAGCTGACCTGAACAAGAGAGAGCTAATGGAGCCCCAGACTGGTAGCTTGGAATCTATCATTGGACCAACTCAGACTCCCTGAACATGGGTCTCAGTTAGAAGGCCTGGGCAGTCTAAGGGACCTCTAACAATGGAACCAGGATGTATCCCTGGTGCACAAAAGGACTTTGAGAGCACCTTCCCCATAGAGGGATATTCCCTTAACCTAGAGGCAGGAGGGAGGGCCTAGTCCCTACTCCAAAATACTTGACAGATTTTGATAATCACTCCTGGAAGGTATCACCCTCCCTGTGGAGTTGGGGGGGATGTGATGGGAGGGGGTCAGAGGGGATAGGAGGGTAGAAGAGAGGGAGGGAGAGAGAGGGAACTGGGATTGATATGTAAAATAATAAAAAATAATCAGAGGAAAAAAATAATAAAAAAGAAAGAAATCATAGACACTTTTTCAGCTTAAATACTGGGAAATCAAAGAGACAAATCACATTGTCACTAAAGGTGAAGAAGATATTTACATTGCCCTCACTACATAGCATCTACACACTCAGCACTCACTGGAATGTGCCAAGTGCTGTCGCTGGCTCCTGCTGCATGCCCCACCATTGGTAGTCTGCACTTCTGCTGACATCACAGAGCAAAAAACGCATTAAAGCAGGATAGGATCAAACTGAACAAAGCCATCTTTGAAAGGCTACCTTTTGACATCAGGTTAGGCAGTTCTTTCTGTTTGCCATCTGCTAACCTTTAGATTCTTCTCATTGTTGATAAGGCCAGTTGCCCTGTGAGCACCATTTTTCCTTCTGACATACATAAAGGGCATCTTTGTTTCCCTCCGAGTGAACTCAGCACAAGCCCATGGAACAGTGAAACACCCGGGATGGAAATGAGGTGTCTCTGTGACTGCAGACTCCTTCTTTGGCCTCCATTTATCAAAATCAATTGGCTGAGTCACCAGTGGATAAAGTCAATCATTGTTTTCCTGTTTCCCAGAGTCATCCACTGAGTCAGTGAGTGACCTGGGATTAGAACTCAGCCTTGTCCTCACGGGAGCAAGTGGTTCTACTATATTTATCTGGGGTCTCATGATTCTTAGTGCTTTTGCTCTGCCCTCTAATTTGCACTGTGCCTTCTGTAATATCTAAACGGGAAGTTGCCAGCTGAAATGGTTATTATCCAGGAAATCTATTTAAACATGTTTATAAGGTCAGATAAAGTGGGTGGTGGGTATGCCAGACAGAAAACAACAAAAGCTTTGGCTTAGTTTAGCCAGTGAGACTAAAGTTAATGAATAAACTATTTTAACATGGAACTAGGGATGAGCAGTCAAACTATTCAATCAACCAAGTGATTCCCATTTCAGATGGTGGACTCAGACTTAAGAGAATTTTAACACAATGGGTTGTCTCTTTCAGGTAGTATAGTCACAGAGCACCAAAGCAAGACTTTGGAAACACAAACAATTTACTTCTCTATATCCCATTCCTATCAGTCAGACAAGCTGACATAATCTGGAAGGATGGCCAACGTCAATCAAAACCCAGCAATAACACAGTGAATGTGATTAAAGCAGAAAGTGAGAAAGTTGGGGGACAGGGACCACAAAGCTGCTTGGAATCAACTGGGATTACTATGTGTTGAAGACCAAGAAGATGAACTGCTGGTCCCCCAGAAGCCACAGCTCATGGTCTGAATCAACCACTCCCTTACATGACCTTTAGATTCTGCCCAGCTGCTCTTAAGCATCAAAGAGGAAGGAGTCAGAAAGAAACAATTGAATATTCAGTCTCTTCAAACACAGGCCCATGAGTGCTGTGACTTGGCATGGCCGAGAAGTGCATAGTCTCTGAGAAATGCTTCCCACACACCGGCATGAGCTGGAATGCTAATTCATGAAGATGGAGCAATTAAACAGATTTTATCCACTGAAAGAAACGTGGTTGCTGTTGGGAAATCTGACGCACATGGGCAGAGAGTAATTAAATCATAGAGAAGGGTTAGGAGTCCTTTTCTTATTATGAGTGAAATTAATATAATAGCCTCTTTTCCATACAAAATTCACATTTTTTCCCCTAAATCCACTATTAATTCCTGTCTTCTTCCTGGAGTTTGACTTGGTTTGGGCAAGGATTGCATGCCATTTGTCTCAATGTCCTTTTCCATCTACCACATACTCTGCTTTTTGCTTCTTACTTCTGAATCTTTCATTGTCACTTCTAAAGACAAAGACATTGCTAGAAGAAGGAAAACAAGGAGTCAGAAGACGAGGGAAGTAGAATGAAGGTAAAGTCAAGCAACTGTGGCACTGGAAGTGAGAGACTTTCCCAGGGCAGTGCTGATTAGTATAGCAGCCACTAGCCACATGTGGCTGTGGACACTTGGGAGGTACAAGGTTGAATCTGGACATGCTGTAAGTACAGACCACACAGCAGATGCACCAGAAAAAAAAAAATTGCAAAGTATCTCTTTCATAGTTTTATATTCATTACATGCTGAAATGATAATATCTTGGCTATGTAAGATTAAATAAAATTCATTGTAAAAATTAATCACACCTGTGTCTTTCTTAAGATGGGTACAAGGAAAATTAGAATTACGGATGTGGGTCACATGTTATTCCTATTACACAGACTTCTGTTGTTTTCCATCTCAGTAAGAAGTGATGGGGTTGCATTTACTCCTTCCACTCTTTGTACCACTCACAATCCCCTAACTTCTGGCTCTAAAGAACATCAGTTTGGACCTTCCAACAGCAGTAGTGGTGCCTGTAGATCCTTTTGGTGGCAGCTTTGACTTCTGGAGATCCAGGTGTTTCTACAGGGACTATCAGGAAAGGCAGGTACCCAACCCAACTGTCTATGCTTCTGACTGAGGGACCACCCAGGCTCCTCAGCCCAGACCTCCCTTCTGCCTCTCTCCATTCCAGCACCAAGGACTCTACAACTGTAGGAGTATTTTCTTCTATACAACCCATCATCATAATATCAACCCCTCCAGCTACCTTTATAAAAATAGACTTTTCTTACTTGTAAGAATGTTTAGCATTATTTTGGGCACACTATGAAAGCCATTTACAAGTCAAGGAACAAGAAACATCTCGGGAAATGTGGGCTGCATCAGTGTTTAGGCAACTATGCCCCTTGGAGGATGGAGTGAAGATCAGAATAACTAACAGATAGTTTCAGGAGAGAAAAAGAAGTGATGGGGGGAGAGAAGTGGTAGAGTAGTTACAATTGGAAGGCCCTGAGAAGGAGCCCCATGGATGACCAAGATGAATACTTACACATTTTACCAAGGCATTCAGGGGACTGTCCCTGGTGGGAGTGGCTTGTTTTAAGAACGCTCAAAGTCACAACAGAGACCAATAGGTTTGGGCCTGTGGATGTGAGTGTTGAAGTCAAATCACAGCTACTGGGGAAGTGGCACCAGTCATGTGTCTCACTCGACTAGAGCCACAGCTTGATGCACTCTGGAAGGGCTGCTCCACCTCTCAGGGTACTGAGTGCCTTCAGCCAATGTGGTACCCCCTCACTTGAGTAGGGGGAGCTTTGGGCAAAGCGCCTCTCCTCTCATCCACAGCCACTCAGTCAGGAGTACCCATGCCCCATAGTCTGCTCTGTGTTAATGCCTGTCTTCACCAAACCATAGGCATGCCACACCTGAGCTGAGCTAACCCTAAGCAAGGCCATATGGAACAATGCACATCTCATAGCTGTCCTTGGCGGGTTTTCAAATGACACAAATTTGCTTCCCTGCCTTTACTCTTATCCTCTATTACCATGTCATTTAATCTTGGGTGACAGGGTCTCAGTTGATGCCCATATAAAGGCCAGTGAGACCTCTGAGCCAGCTTTTCAGAATTCACCTCATGTTGGAAGGCTCTTTCAGTGTTATACTGGTGGTTACCTGTCGGGTTTCATATTCTTTTATTCTAGTGACATAGCGGGTTGTCTTCTTTGTAAAAACCCAGAGGGTGGCACTATGCCTCCTTACTTAAAATTTGTGTCATGGTGTCTCTGGAAGTGAATCAGAAATGCATAGTCACATAGCTAAGCTTATCCACCCATTATCTTTGTTTTACCAAACTCACCTTAGCTGAAAGATTCACTTCAGCTCCTCTGTAGTTAGAATGTACTCCAAGATGCAAGCGATGTTTAGAAAACCAGACTCCAGGAGCTAGAGAGACACTTAGCAGTTAAGAGCACTTGCTGCTCTTGCAGAAGACCCAGATTCAATTCCTGGTACCTACATGGTGGCTCACAACCCCTGAACCTCTATTTCCAGGAGTACTTCAATACCTCTTCTGACACCCGAAGGTCCCAGGCATGCACAAAGTGCACACACAGACATGCAAGCACAATGCTCATATACATAAAATAACAATATTACATAAGTCAGAATCAGACTTCAAGGAAAACTTTATAAAGAGACAGGAAGGGGAAACGTACCTGTTCCTCAATTCCTCTTCCTTCATCTAGATGTGCTATCTGGAGGTTTGGCAAGCATCTTGGGCCATGCCAACAGTAGGAGCAGGAAGCCTGAAAGTGGAAGGCAGCTCTAAGGATGATCAAGAGAAAAAAAGATAGAAAGACCCAGAAACATCAATGATCTTGTAACCATCCATAACAGACCCAGACTCCCCATGTCCTGTCTCTTCCACTAGAGAGAACACTCCTCTGTCTTTAACCACTGTCACTTTAATTTTTCTTATAAAATATCCAATTCAACTTGTGTTTTGTTTGTTTCATTGTGGTTTTTGTTTTTCAGACAAGATTTTACTATGTGGGCATAATCATCATCAGAGTGGCTTCATTCAGCACCTTATGGGAGGAGATGCAGAGACCCACAACCAAAGATTAGGCAGAGCTCAGGGAAGCCTAGAGAGGAGGGGCAGGGAGGGTTGTAGGAGCCAGAGGGGGCAAGGACACCACAAGAAAACCACAGAATCAACTTACCTCGGCTTATGGAGGCTCACAGAGACTAAACCAACAACCAGGGAGTCTGCACGGGACTAACCTGGGCCCTCTGCATATGTGTTACAGTTGTGTACCTTGGTCCTCTTGTGGAACTACTAACTGTGAGAGCAGGGACTGTCTGTGACTCTGTTCCCTGCTTTTGGGGTCCTTTCCTTCTACCCAGTTGCCTTGTTCAGCTTTAATAGGAGAGGTGGTGCCTTATCTCACTACAACTTGATATACCACAGGTGGCTGATATCCATGGGAAGTAGAGGAAAAGGAGTGGATGGCATGGGAGAATGGCAGGGGAGGAGGGAGACGAAACTATGGTTGGGATATACCACCTCTGACATTGGAAACATGATGTATCCCTGGTGCAGGAAAGGACTTTGGGAGGGAGCACATTCCCCATGGTTGGATATTCCCTTAGCCTAGAGGCAGGAGGGAGGGCCTACTCTCTTCTCCAAATGACTTGAGATTTTGTTGATCCTTCCTGGAAGGCATCACCCTCTCTGTGGAGTGTGTGTGGGGGGATGGGTTGAGAGGGGGTTGGGAGCATGGGAGGGAGGGAGAGAAGGAGAGGGAATTGGAATATGTAAAATAAAAAATGATTTAAAGTTCAAAAAAATAAAAATAAAATAATAAATGAATAAAAGTTAAATGACCTATGCTTTAGAAAATACATGTCATCTATTCTTATAAATTACGTGTGTGTGTGTGTGTGTGTGTGTGTGTGTGTGTGTCTGTGTGTGTATGTAATAGGTACTTATATTTTTATAATATATATAGACTAGGGATTATTTTCTCATCAATTTAGGATTCCAGTTGGGTTGCTGCAGTTGATTATTTCAAGGAAAATCCCTTCCCAAATTAACTCTTATCAAGCACCCAAACCCAAAGGCTGTGCATAGCAGTTACGTCAAAGGTGCTATACTCCATTTAGCCCATCACATAATTTTCTTACAGCAATCAGGATAGCCAGTTGCATTTGATGAACTTCCTCCCCTCCCCCGTAAGTCAACCACACATGAACTCTTCGTTAGCATACCACCTGAAAGAAGTCAGCCTTCTTCTTCCTCATGGACAGACACACCTGCTCTTCCCAGCAAAGCTCACAGATAATGCTAAGGCATTTCTGAAAACATGTCATGAAATTTCAAGGAGCATTAAATTGTCTCAAGACTAAGAAGAGGGTTTGATTCCAGGTCTGACTAAAAGAAGCAGTAGGGTTTCTGCCTGACATGAACATGTCTACAGATCATCTCAGCAGAGAAAATGAATACATTCTACAGTAAAACTTTCACATGTAGGAAACTCAACCACTGGCTCTTTCCATAAACTTTGTCTTCAAAGACCCAACACCAATTTTTCCTCTCTTAATTGCTATTATAAGACAATAAATCTCTTAAATGAAAATAATACAGATATAACTGCATGGCATATGTAGGCCATGTGTTTAGCAAATCCATAAAAATGTTTAATTTATGGTTTGATGAAAAGAACAATAATCATCCAAGAACATTAATCATTAATTTAGGAAATGCAGGCTTTGTGTGTTTCTTACTTCAAAACTAGAGTTGTGCTTAGTAAATATATGTTAAAGAAACATTCATTCAATGACTACTTGGTGAGCAGCTACAATGCTGAAATTTAAATATGCCTTCTTTGGCTAGAATGGCATGTGTATGTAATATTGTGAATGACATACAAGTGCCATGTAGAATATACAAGATATTCAATAAAAACCACTTTGAAGTGAAGATATTTTATACTAAAAGAACAAGCCAACCTTTTTCTCACCCATGGATGCCCCTAAGATATGTACAAGGCTTGTTAAGATAATAAAAGCCTAGTGAGACTACTGTAAGTACATGGGTGTGCATCTCTAGTGAGAAGTCCAGCTGAATGAATTCACAAAGAACTAGAGGAGAGGCTAGGGAGAGCTCAGTTAAGGCTGTTGATTACATTTCAAGCACAAGGACCAAAACTGCATCCCCAGAACCCACATAAAAGAAGCCAGGCATGGTATTACACACCACACCAAAATCCTGGTATTTGGGAGGTGGATATAAGTGGATCCCAAGGACCTTTTAGCCAGTTCTCTAGCCAGCTCTCTAGTCTACTTGACATATTACAGGGCAGTTCAAGACCCTGCCTCAAAAACAAACAAACAAAAAGGTGGATGATGATGGAGGAAAGATATCTGATATTGTCCTTTGGCATATGTATGTATGTATGTATGTATGTATGTATGTATGTATATGGGGACACATGGACAGACACACACACACACACATACTCGTATGAAACTATCAGAATCAGTTCTCCAAGACCATGTGGCTTCTTGTTTCTCCACCAGTGGTCCACTCAGCCCTGCCAATGAAGGAGAGTTATAGAATTTGTTGCATGTGCCAACCTCTATAGAGGGAAAAGGGGCTTCTCAGAGATGGAGAATGGGGCATGGGAAGCCGCATCCAAGTTTATTCTTCACTTTAAATGGACAAAAATCATTCAGTTGTGAGCTTTACAAATAGTTTACAGTCCAAGCCAGTGGGTAGGGTGGACAGTGGCTAACCTCACTTGCTGCCAAGCATAACAACTTGAGTTTGATCCCTGGAACCTACATGGCAGAAGGAAAGGAAAGAATCAACTTCCCCAAGTTATCCTCTGACCTCCCCCACTATTTTCATAGAGGCACAAATGCATTCTTCTATGCATGCATGTATACATACATACATACATACATACATACATACATACATACATGTATTCATACAACAATCAATAATCCAGTCCTGAATCTCACTCAGCTTTATGAGAAAAACAAACAAACAAACAAACAAAAGCATTTAACTGTCTTAGTTAACAGCAAAGTTGTAATTCACACTGAGCCCTGTACAGTACTGAGAATCGAAGCTACTTCTCAGGGCAGGGCAGGGCGGGAACTGCTGACATGTTCTTTTTAAGGGCTGTATCATGAGTTGAATTAACTCCTCTTTTAACCTGAGAGTTCATGCATGCGCAGTTATTTAGCCTGACTTCTCATGTGTCCTTGCTGCTATATCATTCCATCCATAGGAATATCCTCTAGATTTGAATTAAAGCTCATGCCATCCGATCACCCCGCCTCCCCATATTCAAACCAATGATTTGCATCCATTTCTCATTTTCTAGTATTGTTTTCTGGATCCAATCCCATGTCTTGTCTGATGCCTTTTCCTTGACTCAGAGTAACACCAACCTGGCAAACACAATTCAGTTTCACTCTCAGACTTCTTCCTGTTTAGGAGACAATGGACAACCTTTGGTTCATTGCTCTGGTTTTTACAAACTAGTCTCAGTGAAAAATTACAAAGCGTATGAACATTTACAAGATATGTGTAAACACTGTTCATTGCATAGAGCCTCCCTCCCAGACATAGAAAATTGACTTCACTCTTCTGTTCTCATCACTAGAACTTCTTTAGTGACATAATCCATTTTCAGGTCTGAGTTTCTCAGTGAACAGTAACTTTCTCAGAATAACACTTGATTTGAGCTTGTATTAAAATGATATTTATCCAGCTCTTATAAGGTTTTTATTTTAACACATATACAGAAAAAAACTTTTCCTTTATCCTGGCAACAATTCTAAGAGAGAAACAGTAATAGACATACTGTAATTGTAATACAATACAATTGTTAATAACTGTTAGGTTCTTAGGAAAGACTTAACCATTCCACCTGAAAGATGAGCAAACTGAAGCCTAAAAGAATGGACTCTGTAATATGGTCATAGCCTTCCAAAGAAACACACCCTGGTCTATAGAATGAATGAATATATTGAGAAGGCAAAGAGTGTAGCTTGACCATGGAATGCGTGCCTGGAACTCACAGAGCCTTCATAAACTCCAGCACTTAAAAAAGTTAAATTAAGAACTAAAAACTAAAAAAAGGTGGTGACTCATGAGTTCCCTAACATCCCATCCAGCAGTTTTTAATTAATGGGCTTAGGTTAATTAATGGTATTTTCTTAATGGAAGGCAAAGCACACTGATAAGGCAGAGGCCAAGAACTCAGGCAACTTTTCTAGATTCTCTGACCAGTGGCAACGTCACGACATAAAACAAAACTAAGATGTTATGGAGCCAAGAGAGCCTGAAGCTGCTGAATTAGAGCTTCGGTTTCTCAGTTCATGACAGTCTCCAGAGTGAGTCTCAGGAGACAATGTAAATATTCTGAAGGTGAAACTCGACTTCCATTGGCAGAATCTTAGCAACAAGTGGAATATTTGAAGCAGAACGAAAAAAAGTTTATCTTTCAAGCTGTAAAATGGTCATGTTGAAAAATTCCATTCGTTTCCCAGCCAAGGGACCCAAATAGAGTTGCAGCTGCAGGTGGAGCTGGGACAGATTTTCAAAATGGAAAGGCTTTTACTAGAGATGTGTTTTTGCAAAGAGCCTCTTTGGATCGTGGCTTATTGTCTGTGCCAGCAATACACACTCTGCCTGCTGAAGCGTGGGCCTGGACTGCAGTGGTGGCCAAGCACTCAGGGACAAGCCTGTCACTAGATAACTTATTCCCCTGCACCAGCTGGGAACTTAATCCTTAATCACCTTTAAATGAAAAACATAGACTAAATTCCACAGAGCTGGGCTGAAACAGCCCTGCCTCAGGGTCCATACTTGGCAAGCCAAAAGACCTTTGTAACCACACATTGAAGATGGTTAAGCTGTACTTCTATACAAAGTTAACCGTTCTTTGTTTTGTCTTTTGTTTTTAGACAAGGTCTCACTACTTAGCTCAAGCTGCCCTGGAACTTGCTACAAAGCTCAGGCCAACCTCAAACTTGTGACCTTTTAGCTTAAGGCCCCCAAGTTCTAGGATCATAGGAGCACAAACATCACTCAGGTCCTAATATAATGACAACAAAAAATAGTTTCACTGCTATATCATTTATATATTATAAGATGTGTCCATTCAAGTTACACAATTCAATAGTTTTGATATGTCCAGTACTGTGAAATCTGGACTGCAATCATTTTTATTACCTCCAGTAGAAACTTGGTATTGGGCTGAGTATATAGTTCAGTGGTAGAAATGCTTGCCAGGAGTGTGTAAGACTAAGTTCAATAACCAGCAAAACACACACACACACACACACACACACACACACACACACACGGAAACCCTTCCCTAACAGCATCACCCTCCACCCTCCACTCTTCATCCTCCACCCTCCACCCACCCTAACCATAGCCCTAAGCAATTACTAGTCTTTCTGTCTTTATACACTTGCCTGATCTGGCCATTTCATAGCAATGAGATCAGACAACATAAATAAGGTCTTTTGTGGATGGTTTCTTTAATTAGCACAATGTTTTCAAGGCTCACCCATGTTACAGTGTGTCTCATACTTCATTCCTTTTTATTGTCAAATAATGTTCCATGGTGGAAATACACCACATTTTGTTTCTCCAGTCATTGGTTAAAGAACATTTAGGTTGTTTCTACTTTGGGACTATTGTGAATAATACTGCTGAGAATATTCACATTCCTTATCAATGCTCTCCATTCATTCTTGGGTGGCTAGCTAGGAGCAGAACTGTCAGCTTATAGTTACATGATAACTCTAATTATCATTTTCAGAACTCATCGACTGTTTCCTCAACATCCAAGCACTTTATTTTCACATCACATATAAGACAGTTTCAGTTTCTTACATCTTGAGCCAATGCTTGGCCTTGTCCACACTATGCATGGCATGATAACACAATGACACATCTCTCCCGTTGCTCTTCCCTGTAGTTTCCTCAGATCTGGAACATGATCATACTTCTCTTTAATGGTCCCTCTTTGGGGACTTCCAGGGTACCTATTTTAAATACCCCCAGTCAGACAACCCCAAGTATACTTGGGGAATACTCTCAATCATTGTGTGTGTGTGTGTGTGTGTGTGTGTGTGTGTGTGTGTGTGTGTGTGTTGTGATAATACTTCATTTCACTGATGCAGCCAGGACTCACTATCTAATACTTTCCCTTGGTCTCTTCTTTGCAGAGTCCCAGGACCCACAGACCCAAGATTCTATTGAAAATTTATGCCAGGCTCCCCAGTATAGATTAGACTCAGGAATGGCAGAAGCAGCAGTGGCCAGAAGGGAATTATACCCATTATACCCATTGGGGTCCATCACTGTGGTTCCACAGTATGCTTCCTTATCTATGGGTTCTGATGGCATTACATGGCTCTTCTTGCTGAAGTGCTCAAGGAATTCCCATATTGGGAGGCAAAAGATAATTGAGCAGCAATTACCAAGAGCACAAGGTCTTCCAAAGCCTGTAGCCACCGATGCCAGCAACAGCCACAAAACTGGCTTTTTCATGTGTTGGAGAATGAAGAGTGAATTTAGAGTGTCCAGAAACTGCTCCATTGATGAGGACCCAGTGGGGTGAACTGGGTTAAACCCCACAGGGAACCTGTGGAGACTCAGAAGGGCAAGCCCTCAAAGAGAAGAAGTAGGATGCTAAATGGACAGAGCCAAAAGGCAGAGGCTGGAGGGATGCTGAACAAAAGAACAATGCTGATCCCTGTGGAAGGTTTGTCCTGCAGGGATGGGAACCATTATTGAATGGAAGGCAAGAGCACTCTGTGTGTGTGTGTGTGTGTGTGTGTGTGTGTGTGTGTGTGTGTGTGTGTGTGTGTCTGTGTGTGTGTGTCTGTGTGTTTGTCTGTGTGGGGGGGCAGTTTGGGATGTCAAACCACACGCTCAGGACAGGCATTGCTGGGAAGACAGGCAGATGCTCTAAACTGAAATTTTTCCAAGCCTGGAATATGCTACACAGACAGGCATAAAGTATTTGTTTTTGCTATTGTTGTTTTGATACAGGGGCTCTCTGTATAGCCCCAGCTGTCCTAGAACTCTCTCTGTAGCTTTTTTTAGAAGCTTAAAAAGGCATGTGAAAGGCAGGAAAGGTATTCTGATAGCTTTTGAGAGGTGGGTTGTGGATCAATAGAAGCATGGGATTGTGTTACTGTTTACCTTCTGAGTTCCCTGTTTGAGTGACAAGTGTAAAGCAGAAGGCTCTATTGTGTATCAGATTCTCACACACTTGCAAACTCTCAGTACAAGCTGGGCAGACAGACAGACAGGCACACATACACATACATACACACACACACACACACACACACACACAGAGAGAGAGAGAGAGAGAGAGAGAGAGAGAGAGAGAGAGAGAGAGAGAGAGAGAGAGGCTCAGTCAGTAACCTTAGACCACATACAGCCCCAATGCTTCCCTAACCCAGACATAGATTTGCAAGGAGATGACAGCAAGAGACAAAAGCAGAAAGGCAGTATGGTCCTCAGGTGTGTGTGTGTGTGTGTGTGTGTGTGTGTGTGTGTGTGTGTGTGTGTGGTCTCAGATTTCAAAACTATGCATGTGGGCTGGTGACCTCTAGGGGCCAGTTTCCCCTACCAAGCCTGAAATACTTTCAGGTGTAATCTCTCCTACCAGGGCACAAGTGCTCTACAGCTGCTAGAATTTGGTATTTCCATCAATTAGCAATAGTTAAAAAAAATCCTTAGGAGGACTGTGGAACTTAAGAGATGATTTTGTAAAAAGAAAACCAACATATGCCCAGTTGGTGAGCAGGTAAGCAAGGCTTTTATTTTCTTTAATTTAAGGAATGTTCAATTTTATGCTGCACCTGTTCTGAGTCCCCTGGCTGACACAGGTAAGAACGACAAGATGAGCTGCAGACCTTGTGTTATCAATTGTTGAGAACATCCTTTCAAGTGTTCAGACAGAATTAAAATCAACAGTCAGTCATTTCATTGGAAGGATAGGCCTCCTCCCAGAGCTTCTGAAAAGTGTGCACAGGGACAGTGACAGTAACAGGGTGATTTCATGAAGAAAGGTGCTCATCAAACACATGGAGAAACCAGGATTCACTAAAGCATCTGTTAAATGACTTGGTTTCAACAGCTGAAGGCACCCTGTGACAGAGGAAGAGGAGATCAAGAATTTGGCTAGGTCCCCCATGACGGTAAGGGACTGAGGAGATGGGAGAAAGATAACACCAAATATATCTGAAAAGTCATAAGGAAAAGTATAAATTTTCATTTACTTAAAAGTGTATACAATGCATATAAATCTATGCATTTATAGATACATATGTGGTTGAAAAGAAGTTATTCCACTTGGGCTACCAATACTCCCCGCAAAGTCATAGACTAGCTATCAAAAGTAATAAGAAACTCCCTTTTGAGTTGTGGTTCAAGGAAATCCAAGAGATTCCCAACAAAATATAGGCTATTGCTGTTTCCCTTGGTTGTCTCCCAAGGGTTGAAGGTAAGTCCCTATTGCTGAAGATATCAAGCATTTCAAAGATAGGACTTTGAGGATCTGAGCTAGACCTGACCTGAAAATCTCCTCACTGTGCACTAGCCTTTATAATACCAGGGTGCTATGTAAACTTCCAAGAGAGGGAAGTAAGCAATGGTCCTATATAGCTTTAGTGCTCATGAATGACACAATGGACAGCATAATATGATAACCATAAGGGTACAATAGTGACACTCATATCTTGATGGTAACCAATAGCTGTCCGTGTGTGGAGATCAGAGAACAACCTTGAATGTCACTCTTCAGACTCAGTCCATTCTCTCAGTGACTTAGTGCTCAACAAGTAGGCCAGGCTCACTGACTAGTGAGCTCAGGAATCTATACAGCTCTATCTTCCCAGCCCTGGGATTACAACTGCACACATTTTTACTTTGTTCCTAAGCATGGAAATCAGATCTTTGTGCTTCAGGGCTTCTGTTCATTTGCTTATTTATTTATTTATTTATTTATTTATTTATTTATATTTTGTGATACTGCGACTCAAACCCAGAGATTCTCATGTGCTAGGCAAGCTCTTCGTGGTAAGTCACCCTTCCAACTTAGCATCGGATACTTAGATTTTGCCTCTTAAAAATAATGTGGGATCCTTTCAGATTATAGAATACTGTGTTTATTTAAGAAATACAAAAACTACAGAAAAGCATAAAAGAACTCGACTGATTAGTAAGCCAACCATTCAGATGTAGCCAATGGTTATATATCATTACATATTCTTCTTTCTGTATGTGTTTTACATATATGTATATACATATAAATTTCCCAAAAGATCATCATATATTATTTATTTCTACCATTTTCAACTTAACATTTTAAATCTTCCTTTGTTATCAACTATTCTTTAATTGCCTCCATTTTGGGGGTTATATTGCAACAGGCACACACACACACAAGCTCAAATACACACAAGCCAATTATATATTCTCAATACATTTAATACATACATGTAATTTATATCATATCATATTTTCAGGCATTATATATACATGAATATATATATATAATGAAATATATGTGATGTGTGCTATTTATATTTTATTTTTGTTCATAAAATCACCACACTCTAGGTCTGACCAGAGTGACCCAACTAAAAACAAAATTAATTCTCTTCTGTTTGTTACTTTGAAGGGAGGATGGAGAGATAGAGTCTAATGTAGCCCAGCCTAGCCTCAAACTGATATGTAGCTAAGGATGACCTTGAATTTCTGTCTTATATCTACCTTCTGATTACTGGGTAGTATAGACCTACACTACTCTGACTGACTCATACACTGCTAGTGGTCCAACCCGGGGTGTCAATACATGTTAGGCAAGCACTCTATCTACAGCCTCAATTCCCTTTGGAACACTTTTAAAAATGGAGTTGAATTTCACCTCTCAGGAGGCTATGATAGGAAAGTTCTCAGTTCTAGCCCAACTTGAACTACACAGTGAGACACTGTCTTTAAAAAAAAAAAAAAAAAGTTAGACTGATTTTTTTTTTCAACTATGAATTAAAGCCCAGCTTCTGAAACAATTTGATTTGCAAATAATTAGTGCTTCATTTCTGAAGTCCTGTGGTAACTTAGCTTTGGCCTGAAGGCCTAAGAGGTAAATGGCATCTCTTGGTAGTCACATGTGCTGATTCCTCTGGAATCCACAGAGGCTCACAGAGGACCTAACTAGTAACATTCCTACTCATCACAAAACATTTCCTCATTCAGTCACGCTGGTGGGGATGGCCAAGAACCTTCCGGTTGGAAAGAGTAATACTCCACTAATATGCCAAAATGTTCCAAAGCATGATGGGGTATTTCAGAAGTGGCTTTTCACTTCAGCTTTCTTTCAACAGTTCAATCAACTTATAAAATTAATATTAAATACTTTCTTTAGTGTGTGTGCGTGTGTGTGTGTGTGTGTGTGTGTGTGTGTGTGTTGGTATTTGGGTCTCTTTTATTCTGTTTTTGAAACACACTGCCTTGGAAAGTGCTCAGCTGTAAATGCCACTCTTTATAAACATGAGCCAGACAGCTGGTACATGGCTTTGCAGACCACTTTAAACTACAGTTTGGCCTCTTTTTTGCTGCCTTCTTTGCCACAGAACAAGTGTCTGGAATAGATGCTGTAGAGAAGGTTACGGAGTGGTAGAGTAAGCAGCATCTCTCTCAGAAGGCAGGCTGCTGCACATGCAGGCAGTATCAGTGTGGCCATGCATTTTTCATTAACCCTCCTCTCCCAACAGCACCCAGAGTACTACTAGCCCAGTAGAACAGAGTGTATAGAGATCATTCTAGCACATTGCTTGACCTCATAACACCCTAATTAGGTCACTAGCTATCGAAACTGAATTGTGAAGCAGAACCCCTCATTCTTCAAGCAACAGGCTCTTCCAGCTGAGTTGCCCACATCCTGGGGTTGGGGGCAGAAATAGGGGACATTTCTCTGTAGTGTTCTGAGCATGGCTCTGGGACATGGTAAAATCTGGCAGCAGCCAGGATGATATTTCAAAGTATTCATACTTAACAGAGTTAGCATGTGAGTAGCTCGTGGGTGGCCTTATAAATACAAGGAGGGAAAAGGTGTAGCTCATGGGCACAACTATAGCAACTGTCCCCACCCCAATAACACTCATGCATGAGTGCACAGTACACACACACACACACACACACACACACACACACACACACACACACACACCAAACAACACACATACTAGGTTTCCTCTGTGCCCCTTCACATCTTTCCTTAGAGAAGAGACTATTTGGAACTTATATAATAATTTGGACCTGATATACACTCATCATGGCCTTAAGAAGCCCTTAGGCCTCTAGAAAGTATAGCAATGCCAGGCAATAGAGACAAAAATCTGGCAGGTGGACTGTGCAGATAAGACATGCTCTATGTTTAATATTTGCCGTGCCATGGAGGCATTTTTCCAAGTCTCACCAAGTGTATTTTGTGACATTTCTTTTAGAGAGGGTTTATGATGTAGCCCAGGCTGGCCTTAATCTTGCTATGTAGCCCAACATAACCTTTAACATCTAATTCTCCTGTCTCCACCTCCAGATTTCTGGGGTTATGAGTGTAACACGCCATCCACAGTTTATACTGTAAAAGAATTTGAACACAGAGCTTTGTGTAAGCTTTCCATCAAGTGATTGATGTACACTCCCAACATGCTATTTGTATATTTTTAATATTTAATATTACTACTATTTAATATTTTAAAATAAATTACAAAGTTATAGCAATTGAGACTATTGTTTTTCAAATTTAAGTAGGTGTCCTGAAGTTTTATTTCCTTGATTTGGCAACCCCATGGAGAAACCACTCTGCTAAAATCCTGGGAGACTTACCCTGAGAAACTCATTCTCTCAAATGCAATCCTTGTCTCAATCTCTGTTAAGTTTTTTTCAGTTCAAACAGACCTCTGAACTTGAGCAGGTCAGATCTGTTGGGGAAATATAGCTACTCTACTAGCCAAGAATTTTAGTTTATTCTCTGCTGTCCCTGCTATTTAGGTTGGATTTAATAGTTTGGCATTTGTCTCACTTATAGATCACATATGGAGCAAATTAATATTGACATACATTTGTTGCTAATAAAATGATCCCAAGCTCCTTCGTGTTTTCTTCCTTGCATTGTTTTGAAAAGAATAAAATTAAGACAAGCAGTGGCTATAAAAACAGAGAACTGGGACCCACAGATAAGTCAGAAGGGACGTGAGATGACTGTTCATAGACTGCTGGTTCCCACGTGGACTCCAAGCTGTGGAAGCTATAGAGAAGACAGTGAGATTAATGCATCGAGTGTGTTCCTCCAAGGAACATAAACATCATGAAAAACCTTCAGGGATGTCTGGATTGGTACGCAGTTGGTTGGAGGAGTGCATAGGAAGGGGAGTTCAATGATAACCTTGTTCTGTAAAGAGCCTGGGGTATAGCTGAAGCTGGAGCCAGCCTCCAGAGGACAGCTGATAGTTTTGTCATTTTCTCCTCTTCACATCTCTTGGCCTAATTTTTATCCATCTTTACAGTGATGCAAGAGACAATAAAGTATCTGTGTATGAAAGGGGGCTGAAAGGATACAAGTCTGAATTTTCAAACTTCATGTAGGCATTAAAAAAATGAAGGAAGTCACCATGGTAGTGCACACCTGTAATACCAGTATTTAGAAGGCAGAGGCAGGAGAATCTTAAATTCAAGACCTATGTGGGTCACAGTAGAGTTCAAGGCTAGTTTGGGATATATAGTGAGGAGAGGGTTGAGGGAGACAGACACAGAGAGAGAAAGGAGGGGAAGAGGAGGTAGGCAGAGAAGTGGTAGAGAGGGCAGAAAGTAGAATATTTAGTGAATATGAAAGAAAAAAAACAGGAATGTCAGCTCTTTCTAATAAGATACTAGAAAGAAAAATGAGGAAATAGAGAAGAATTGAATGACATGATTAGGGAGTGTGTATTAAGATGAGATGAGAAGTGCTATAGTTTTATATTAATGTCCTTGTTACTGTGACAAACTGTCTGACAAGAGCAACCTAAGGGAAGATGGGTCCACTCTGGTTCACAGTTTGGAACACAGTTCATCTCGAAGTAGGATGGAGAGTTTCAGGAAGCTTTGCATGATGACAACCAAAAGCACTGAGCTGGCTTTTCCTCTTCCCCAACTTTTGTCCATCCCAACCCAGGAGGGGGATAGGAGATGTCATTCTGTAAATATGTTTCTCATACTGGTCAATGAATAAAGCACTGTTGGCCAATAGGAAAGCAAGATAGGTGGGACTAGGAGACAAGGAGGATTTGAGTAAGTAGTAGGGAGGAGTCAAGATGGAGAAACTGGAGAGAGCAGAATGCCAGCCCCTCTCTCTGGTAAGATAAGACCACCTGGAAGTACTTAGATGAATATAAATGAGTTAATATTTAAGACAGAGCTAGCTGATAAGAAACTAGTAACTGGCCAACAGAATTATATCAAATACAGTGCCTCTGTGTGTTATTTGGGACTGGCGCAGTAGTGGGCACAGGCTGGCAGGGGAAAACCTACCTGTAACAGGAGGGGTATCACCACCCATTTCAGTGTAGCTCTCTTCAGTCACATCTCTCTGGAAATGCCTTCACAGATGAAACTACAGGGTGCCTCTTAACTGATTCTCAACCCTGATAACTTGACAACGATAATTAATCATCACTCCTCACAGCGAATGACTCACAACCAACTGTAACTCTAGCTCCATGCGATTCAATGCCCTCTTCTGGACATATATCCACATGCCATACTCATTTAAAAAAACAAAACAAAACAAAACATAAGAACTTCAAACCCCAACAAAATCCTACATATGACTCTGGAGGCTGGAGGGCTCAGTGGTTAAAATCACTGGCTATTGTTGCAGAGGACCAGGAATTCAGTTCCCAGCACCTGTCTGAACTCTCACAATCACCTGTAATCTATTCCAGGAAATCTGAGTTCTTCTGGTCTCCAAAAGCATCAGGCATGAACATGATGCACATATATACATGCAGGCAAAACACTCATACATATAAAATGAAATAAAATAGATCTTTAAGGGGAAAAAACCATAATCGAAAATATTTCAAGGCATCAACATTATTTAGATTAACTTCTCTGACCACAGCACAATAAAATTAGAAATCTGAAAAATGACAATTTTCCAGAAAACAAATAAGTCCTCTATGTCTGGAAAGCAGAAAGTGAGATACTGTAACTAAATAATATTTAGCTTCAAGAGAAAAGTCAAAACGGTTCTTACAATACAATGCTGAGTGGCAAGGAATGTATTCTGATCCAAAATTGGTAGAATGAAGGGAGAGGAAGAGATGGGCATGGTACTGAGGGCCATTTGTAATAATCAGTACCTCTCTCCAGCTCTGACTACAAGGCTGCACAGGACTGCTTTAGGGAAGTTGGACTTCCTGCAGGTTATTATACAACGGTTGCCCCCAGCAAGAGGCAGCCCAACTCCACCCCTATTAGAGTCCTCAAACTTGCCTGAATTTGGTTTTTTGTTTTTGTTTATTTGTTCTTTTATTCTTGTTTTCTGTTTTATCCTTCTGGAAAAAATATGTATATAAATTAATTAATTGTAAATTTCCACAGTGCTGCCCTCACCCTGGGACCATCAGATCTCCCAGAGCAGTCCAAGCAGGCTGGTCATCCAAGCTGTGTGTCCTGCCTCTCCTCCTTGGCCTGGAAAGCTGGAGGCTCCCATATGAGACCAGACACACATGACTTCAGAGTCTATCTCCATAATGCTCTCCTGAGGTCTGCCATTTTCTAAGTTCTTCAAGGGTCTAAGAACATGGCAGAGCACTGACAATGTTTCAAGACTTCAGGCTGAGCAAGCTGGAGTTCTTTTTCAGACTTACGAAACCTTTTGCTGGACAGACATTTGTGATAAACAACAGGAATTAAAAGAATCTAGCCATGAAAACATACAAAATAGTAAGCAGCAACGGGGCTATGCTGGCCCTGGCCCTGTTTTCATTTGGTCCTTAAGGCCCTTCTTTACTTTGTTTGCAACTATAATGAAAGAATTATTAGTGGCTTGGTCTGTATCTTTGTATGTCTTCCCCTGATGAAAGTGATCATTTCAAATTTTAAGACCTAAAAACTGCTTTGACTCAAATTAGGCTTATTTAATTTTTTTTCAGAAACATAAAACTGAAGACCTCCTGACTTAGCACATCAAGAGTTACTTAATCATAATTGAAAACCCCATAATGCTGATATCTTCCTTGCTCTTGCACTCTGATAGGGAGTCTCTCTGTGATAGGTTTATTTCTTTGCCTATAGGAGGGAAATGTTTTTCTTTCCCAAGTACTAAACAACTAGCAGCTAGTAAAATATGGTGTCTCAACTCCCACACAAGCCAGAGACTTTTTAATACTTCACAAATCACAGTCTTTTAAATTATGTTTGATTATGAGAAGGGTTAGAGTGAGTACATAGAGTTCTGAGGTCATCGTCATTCCTCCTGTTCCTTCTCCTTCTCCTACTCTTCCTCCTCCTCCTTCTTCTTTGTCTTGACTCTTCCTCTTGACTTCATCTTCTTTGCATTCTTCTGGAGTAAGATCCAAATCATGGATGCATGGATGAGGCTGAGGAGCATGTAGTAGACACAGAAGCTATTCCTTTTATCTCTGGGAGCAAATGGTTACAGTATAGCAGGTGGCTGTTCATACCCTACTGTGGGTCAGTATATGTGGAACAAGAAAGGGTGCACTTAAGGTCATGTGCCATGGTCCTTTTCCTTCAATGACATAGAACCAAAGACTTGGTTCCTAGAGGGCAAATGCCAAGTGTCTCATCCTATTACATCTGTAAACCCGGAAATGATCTTTTATCTTTTTCTTTAAAAGGAAATTAAGATGACATCATGAGATATAGATTATATATCTACTGAGTTTGGGGAAATTGAACATATATTAAATTATGTATATATTAAAATGTATATTTAAATATGCCCCCTTATAAAGTGCTCCCTGTAGAGTGCTCCCAGCTTCTTCCAATAAGCCCCATTTGACATACACAGCTTGAATTGGGAAATACCTTTAAAATGTTCATATTCTTTGATATTTCTACCTTAGAAATTCAGTGGTAGGAATTAATCTAAAATTTGGTCACAAAAAGTACCACACCATTTATAATAGAAGAAAAAGTAAAAGTGCTGACAGGTTGAGGAATAGTTAAGTGAATCACGTTTGCCCACACAAATAAAAATTGGGAAGCTTTTTAAACGTAAGGTTTCAGACACAGTTTAATGACATAAAAAGAATGACTTAGGCTATAAAATGTCAAATGAGAAGTAAAAGCATATAAGATTATAAGCATGCTATGTTCGCAACTACATTTTTACATGGTGACAACTTTAAAACAGAGGGGTTAAGACAATAGTAAGCCCCCCAAAAAAATCCAAAACAAAAAACACTGTATATAGAATGCTGTTTGGAGCCATTTTGTTTTCTTTATATTCCTTTCAGTCATTTAGTTTTGAGATAAGGTCTCATATATCCTAGGCTGGCCTCAATTCAACTATGTAGCCAAAAATGACCTTACATTTCTGATCTTCCTGGTTCTATCTTCTAGGTGCTGGGATTACAGGTGTGTACGGTAACACCCAGTTTATGCCATACTGGTGCTGGGAATCAAATCCAGCTTTGGACATGCCAGTAAAGCACTCCACCAAACCAAGTCCACGCCCAGTCCCTTTTCAGCTTCTCACTCAAGTCCTGTGGAATACTTTCATCTGTTTGCCTGTGGATTGATTTGCTTTGTTCTGATGCTGACTTAACTTTTCCTTAGTAAAAGATGAGCTGAATTGATGAATGTTCGTATGAAAGTGCTTAAGTTCCAGCAGGTCCCTGCCACCCTAATCCATCTCCTCTCACAAAGGACTTAATCTCAGCCGGTAAACTCAGCCCTGCTTAGTACTGGGGCTGGTCCTTGCTTCAAAGCAAAGGGCTGAACTCTATTCCATTCAGTTTGGGGTCTGAGCAACAATCTGCTGTCTCCCAGCCTCTCAGAAATCACCATCACGAAGCCCCAGGAACGTGCTTTGTTCTGCTTTATCAAACCTCTTACTCTCTGTGGCCTGAACCAAGGTACCACACCCTCCCTCACGAGGCAGCTTGGCTTCCTTCCTCTATTTTCTTTCTACTCTCTCTACCTACAGCAAGCTTAAGAGCAGCTGATAAGATTTCCAGGTGTGGTTTACCTGTGAGATTGCTAGTTAGGCTACCAGGAACTTTAAAATGACATCCAAGTCCAGGTGAATCTAATTTAATTCAAGGGCATGGAGGGGAAAACTTAGATTGGGCATTTTTAAAGCTCCTTGGGTGGTTTTAATGTACAGCCCAGGTCCAGACCACTAGTGTAGGGTTTCTATGGATTAAATCTATGTGATGGAAGCCTTTTGCCTGTGGTGGGCTTTGACAGAATGAACAAACTGATGAAAAATGACTTACCATCTGTGACACTCAGGCATGGGTGCCCAGTTCATATGTGACTCTATCCCTTAGTTATAATTTCTGGTGAGTTTACACCAAGCTCAATGTCGTATTTCTGGAAGCCATCACCAGGCCCAATCTGACTGTCTCTTCTTACTCTTCCCTATGTTCTGCTGTATGTGAGCAGTCTGTGTCCACACTAAATCCCAGCTGGACAGTGATAATGATAACTTATTCTAGCTATCTCTCATATATAAGTCTTTGGGTCAGGGGTGATGAACTTGCAAGCTGTCAAAAGTCAAGCTTGCAAGGGAAATGCAGAAAATCAGTACATTGAAAAGCAGAACAGGAATCAGTGAGATGGACTAGTGAGGAGAGACATTTGCCACCAAGTTGGAAGATCTGAGTTTGGTCCCCAGACCCCACATGGTGGAAAGATAAAGCATCTCCTGCAAGTTGTCATCTGACCACTATAAGTGTGCTCAGGTTAAGTACATGCCCACATGCATACACATGGATGCACATTAATAATAACAATAATAATGTGGGGGTCGATGTTGTTTTATTATTAAATAAAGTCCAGCTCCTTCAGAAGATCTGCCAGGCCAAGCACCTCAGCTAACCTTTGGCCTCTCTGGACTGCTTATCTGTAGCTTCCTGTCTCCTGGCCTTTGCTTACTCTTTAATTATCTTGGCTCCTCTTATCCCCATTGTTGACTATGGGAATTCTGTGAATCCTTCCAGATCAGCTCAAAGGCAAAGCTACTAACACTTTTACTGATGTCCCAACTTGAAACTACTTCCTTCTTCCCTTGGGAGCTATTTGGCTTTTTCTTTCAGCATTGGACAATTGGACCATATATCCTAGGAAGCATTGCTGGACTCCTTTGTTCTACCTTCCCTTTCAGCCCTAGATTCTTCAAGTAGCTATATGTTTGTGAAGAGTAGATGCTTGTTCATGTTTTCAAAATAGAGCCTTTTTATATTGTTTATATTTTGTAACCCTGATCCACTAACAAAATGCCTGGACTAAAGAAAGTTTATTGTCAGCATTTATTAAAGAGAATTGTGAAACATGTATAGATGCTCTTATGTCTATTCCAGGCTGAAACACACTCGGGGTAATTATCTGGGAACTATAAATAGGGTGTGAAATTGGACACTTGGGATCAAACAGACTCTTTGAGATCCAAGTGGTTTGACCTAAGAGTCCACCCTGAAGAGACTAATGGGGTTGATCTAAGATATCCAATGCTCTGTGTGTACCCACTCAGAACTTCTTGGTTTCAAGTAATATAAAACCCACTTCCAACAGATCTGAACAATGGAGGAAATTAGAAACCTTCAGCAACATTTGTTCTTTGGGCCCAACAATGTCACTGAAGGTACAGTTCCAGCCTGGACCCCTCTGTTGTCCACACAATGGGTTGAAGCCCAAGGCCCATTTCCCTGGTGGCCATATGATAGCTGCCAGAAGATCCTGGGTAAATGTGCAACTCTGTACTCATACTTCCCGGCAAGTCCACCATAGTGCAGGTCTCCAGTACACACCATTCATTAAGCTGAGTTACACGCAACTCAAATAGTGGCCCATAGTTGTTGGCAAGGAAATGGCTCTTTCCACAATCTCTCCAAGTGGGATCCACAGATAAATAGTAACCATCCTCATCAGTGTACCTCAAAAAAAATATCTTATTTTATGTGCAAATGCCTGCCTGGCTCTGCTGAGCAGAACCAACTGAACCAAACACATGAGCCTTCATGTTGGGAAGGTCCTGAACTAGAGCAAAGTGACTCATACACTCAGTGTTCAGGAGGTGGCGTTTGCTCTGTGGACTGACAACGTGCGCACACATGCGAATTCCTGAACGAATGAATACACACCTAAGACTGTGCTGTATGATGTTAATTTACCTGTTGTATCACAGTGTATAGTATTCAGTCCACTCAGGAGGAGCCAATAGTCCATTCTCTTTCCTACCTCTCCTTTCATTCCTGAAATGGCAGAACATTTCTTTACCGTAAGACACAGATAGCTCTTGAGAACATGTGTGCCCAGACAATGTCCTTACTCGTTCTTACTCCTCCTGACATTGGCTTATCAGATCACATTTAACCCAGCAACATACGGGCACAGATCAAAGTGCTGGTAAGGAAGTTACACCCATGTTTCGAGGGCATTTTTCTAACTGGCTAAGTTCATACCAGTTACTGAGGAAGGATGCCACAGACTGACTAGACAGGCATGGACACTCTAAATGGTCCTAGGGACAGGCACATTTAAAAAACTAAACCCCCACAGAGCTAGTCTAGCACTACTCATCCAGGAAGACATATTTAACCTCTTTATAAATGAATCATGTATTTATGTTGGAGCCTGGGTGTCTTGAAGTAGAATTAAAGTGATTTTCCCATGTGAAATGACATCTTTGACCTCCCAACAAAGTCCATACTTCCAGTTTTACCAGAGTTAAAATGTCAGATGAGACTAATGAGAGCCAAAGTCTGGGCTCCATCATTTATAGGTTATTTTACTTAAACAAGTAAGTCCCTTTACCTCTACAATGTTTGACTCCATTAATCAACAGCAGGATCCTGACACTGTGGTAAATGCATGTTACAGGGCAGATCCTGTGGAAGATGCTCAGGCTAGAACCATGAAGGTAAGTTCCTTGCCAGTAAAGTGAGCTGGCAGCCTAGATATAGTGAACCTTCCTCATAGGGTTAAGGACAGCACATAAATGATGTCCTTGAGTCTCTGCAGCAGTTACTTGTCAGCAGCGGGTCAAGATGAGCTCAGAGCTCATCACAAGCATCGCTCTCCTCTTCCACTCAGTACCGGGGCTGTGCAGTCTAGGACCTGCAGACCTCCGGCTTCAAGCAATTCATCATTTAGTTTATAGATTAGTAGGTTATAAATATCTTATCCAAAATAAGTCATATATTCCCCTTCCCTTAAAGTATATACCCAGAAGAACAGGTGCTCTTTGTCTCCTTCCATATAAACATCAGAGCCTGACCCCGTAAGTTCATTAAAAAAAAAAAAAAAATAACCCAGTGGTGGGTGGTAAATTCCTTTTGGATTCTGGCTGTTCCTGGAATTGTTCTTGGAGTGATCAGTGGTCATTTAGACAGCAGGGAGGAACTTAACCACACTGGGGGCTGTCTGCTGTTATAAACTAACCGCAGATAATGGTGATGGTGGCAGGAACACACAGGGGAAGTAAGAATGGGGTAACAGCTGGAGAAGTAGAGTCAAACTATTAGCTCAACCAACTTTACCAGAAAGACTGTGGTATGTCATCAGCCCATCTCAACCTCGACTTCCTTATCTGGAAGTTGGGTACATCTTCTTATCAGAGTCATTAAAAAATTATAAGATAATAGATGAGATCTGTGCTATAAATGTGAATATTCTGAATTTCAGGACTTTAAGGTTTTTTTGTCCTTACAATAAAGCAAAGAAAAAAGGCCTCTCAAAAGTTAAGTGGGCATTAATTAAAGTTATTGGTTCAAACTGGACAGTGCCCCACACATGGCAACACATCTAGTTCACTGTTTAATAGACAACAAAGATATATAAGACTACGGAAATCACTCAGGAGAACAGTACCAGATGTACAATAACAACAAAAGCAAAAAGCAAAACTCAAAATTACTATAAAATGACTTTTTAAAAATAAAGGTTAATCATCTCAAATAAGTATAGAGTATGGATTATTTTAAAATGTCAGCATTGTTAAGACATGGAGCCCTCCTTCATGTTAGGATGGTGGCTCCTCCTTACAGCCCACAGTGTCCCTTCCTCATATGAGGCATTCCATAGGAAGGGAAAGGTTTGACTGAGAGAGAGAGAAGAGAAGCTTTCAGTAGATAGCCTCTTCCCATTGTTCATAATTGGTAATATGCCCATCCATAACCCAAGTGGCAGGGGGAAGAAGAATGACGTTTATCATTATGTAGTTAAATGATGCACAGGTTCTGTTGTCCTGGACCACCTCCTCAAGCATGTTGCTGATACTGACCTATTACTAAGGCAAATACAAGGAGTAGGCAGGCAACAGACTCTTATCCTTGTGAAAACTTGTGTTAGAAGTGATGATGCAGAAGTAACTGGTCACATAAACAAAGAGGTCTCTGACATCCATGTATTCACTTATAGTGTCTTCCTTGTATATTCCAGTTTCTCTGAAGTTTGTGTCTAGTGTGTTAGATATGAATATGAATATTTCAGTGTATCCTTCATTCCCTAAATATAAGGAAATGATAATTCAACTCAGAATAATTCCCACATAAGAATATCAGATGAAGTGTGTATTTGTTCACTATTTCAAAATTTTCACTATGTGCTGGGAACTCTTCTTAACATGATTTGACCATGGCCCCAAGATAAAGGTTCAACTATTAAAAAATTCAAGGTACAAATTTAGAATGATATTTGGGGAAACTTATGATCATTAAGTTTATGATAAAAGAAAGGAAAAGCCATAAGACTTTAGGAAAGTATTAGCTAAAAATAAATTCTAAATATTTAGATTTCCAAAACTAAACTCAACACAGCAGAAGATACTTATTACTTAAAGATAAAGGGGCTGGAGAGATGGTTTAGGAGTTAATAGTGCTCACTACTCTAGCAGAGGACCTGGGTTTAGTTCCCAGCTCCTATCTTAGGTAACTCATGATCACTTGTAGCTCCAGTTCTAGGGATCGGATGCTCTCTTTTGGCTCTGAGGGTACCAACGTTTATGTGGCATACACATGCACAGTCATATACATCTGAGCAGAAATAAACGCTGAATGGATGTAGGGCTCTTAAGCTCTCTTTGGGCTGGAGCCTAAGCCTCACCAGGCAAGGGACAGACAAAAAAAAAAAAAAATAGAAATAAAAATTTTAAAAATTTAAATTAAAAACTAGGAAATATTTCCAATGTATCTGATAATCTTTAATTGTTTTAATATATAAAGAACTTTATATATCAATAAGAAAAGCTGAAACATTAAAATGAACAAAGACCATGAAACAATAAATCCTATGGTAGGAAAACTAAATGGCCAAAGACTTGACCTAAAATGTTTAATATTTTGCAAAAATGTACATTGAAGCTTATTTAAGTACCATATCATATTAATGACTGTTGTCAAGAAGGAGAGAATGTACATCTTTTGTACTGTTCATGGGAATGTGAACCGGTTTTAGGGGATACATTCCATCATGCTTACCACCGTTAGCTGTGATATCATTTTAAACTCGGGCTACAGAGTCCAAGTACAGACACAAAACTTAATGCAAATTTAACTGGGCCTACTAGAACTGTGTGGACTAAGGAGACACAGAGAGGAGAGGCCTAACCAGGGAGAACATTTGAGTTTTAGGCTGTTTAGTTTTGCTTTGAAGGGGAAATCTTTGATGACTTCTATGAACTTTGTGTAACCAAATTATGTAGAAATTTCCCGGCACCTGCAACCTTAAAATATTAAAGATTTTTAAAGTAACATTAAAATGGAACATTGAAAGATTTAAAGAAAAGCCTCAGGTGGCATTGATTTGAAGAAAGAAGAAACAAACTTTTATTAAGGAAGGCTTTAAACCCAAAAACAACAAGCTCAGAACCAGATAGCATTAAGGAGCAGGGCTTTCTGTCTCAACTGTGATTCCATGATTCATCTGTGTGTGTGTGTGTGTGTGTGTGTGTGTTGTATGTTATGTGTGTGCATGTTTGTGTATTAGTGTGTATGTATGTGTGCATGACTGTGTATGTGCATAATGTGTGTGCATTTGTGTATGTGTGTATGCATGTGTGTATGTGTGCATGTACGTGTATATATAAGTTCATGTGTATGTGTGTGCCATGTATATGTGTGTATACATGTGTATGTATGCATGTGTATATGTATATATGTATAGGTTTGTGTGAATGCATTTATGTATGTGTGTGCACCTGTGCATGTGTATATGTGTGTGTGCCTGCATATGTCTGTGTACCACATGTGTGCAAGTGCCCATAGAGACAAGAAGAGGGCATCAGATGCCCTAGAACTGTAGTTACAGATAGATGGTTGTGAGCATTAATGTGATTCTGAGAATCAAACTAGGGGGTTTTGGAAAAGTTACCAGTGATCTTAACTATTGAGCCATCTCTCCATCCCCTTAACTATGATTTTCACATTTCCAATTACTATTATTTAACATTTAATTATTTGAGATTATAATTTTCTATATTTGATCTCAGCCAAAACTCATCAATTATAATTCTAGAATTTTGGATTGCTAATGGAGATTTGGTTTATCTGTGTGATAGTTAATAACCTTCTTTGTCATCTTGACTCAATTTGAATCACCTAGGAAACCAAAGATCTCTGAAAAGGTATTTCCAGAAAGGCTTGACTGAGTAGGAAGAACCACTCTACCCTGAGACATGGATGGGGTCCTGGACTCAACGGCAGGTAAAGGGGAAACGTGTACAGGGCAGCAGCTTTGTCTTCCTATGCTTTCTGACTGCAGATACAATGCAGATGGCTGCCTCTTATTCTTCTCACCATGCCTTGATCACCATGTTGGGCCATATTCTCCAATGTGATGAGCCAAAAGACCCCCTTCCTTCCTTAAGTGGCTTCAGTCAGGTGTTTCTCACCACAAGAAAAGCAATGCTACTTAAGAAATAATTAGATATAAAGATAATTTTTGACAAGTTAAATTTTTTTAGTAGATCTCTTCTTACAAGATCTCCTCAAAATATGAATTTCCTTCAAATAAGGAGATCTAAGAGCTAGTTTTGTTGAGGGATTACCATGTGCTGGGAGCTATTTTAAACTCTTGGATATATTAACTCATCAGATTCCCTGGCATCCTATCAGGCAACACCATTATCTCACTTTACAAATGAGCCAATAGGTGCACAGAGATGTGAATAACCTCTTCAGGTACACACTGTTAGTTCAGGCAGTGCCAAGGTTTGACATTAGACATTTGTACTCCAGCTACCTCAGTTACATAAGGGAGTTATGGAAGATGAAAACAGTTTTGGAAAGTCAAAGGAATACAGTACTTTCAAACTACCTCACCAGATGAATCATATGGGGAAAGTTACAAAAGAAAGGTTACAGAACCCAGTGTCCTGTGGGAAGGGCTAGGTACCCTTTCAGCACATTGTGGAATAACAGCTCCTGATGGTTCAGTGTTGTGTCCTTATGCAGAAGTAACTGGTCACATAAACAAAGAGGTCCTTATGCAGCAAGGGCTGAACCAGGTCCTCAATATACCTCACCTGGCTGCATCTTCACACAAACTCTCTGCAGTTGGTTGGCCCTCTGTGTATGCTTTCCGATTTATAGACGAGGAAACCGGTAATGCATACACAGTCATGCTGTTGGGTCCTGACCATGAACCAAGTCCCTTGTGCCTCTAAACCTTGGCTTGTCCATGCTAGGCCTGAGCTGTGCTTCCTAAGTCAGATCCTAGAGGAGAAAGTGCTGTTTGTTTGCTGACTGCACCTGCGGCATCTCGGGGACCAGAAATGATGTGACTCATCACAGCACCCTCTTCACCATGCTTCTCCTGGTTGGTGGCTAGCTGGCTGGGAGCTAGCCTGAACAACAGAGGGAGGGAACATCCATGAGGGTTGATATACAGAAGAGGGTGTGGCTGTCCTTCAGCAAGCTCCTGCTAGAGTACAATGTCCCCAGAAGGTTCTTAGGATCTAGAACTTTCTCAGAACCCAAAGGGCTTAAGATGCTCTAGTCTGTGTAAAAGTAAAATGAGATATATTAAAGGAAACCCAACAAAGTTCTTTTTTCGTCATTGTGAATTAGATGTTGCTGTAGGGGAAACCAGGTCCCCTCTTGGGGTTCTCAGTTTCATTAATGAAGTAAGAATGGACTCCAGTAGAAGGTCAAGAACAATATTACTAGAGTTTAGAAAAATACCCCAGGATCCCAGGATGAGCAAGCTGTTACACCTCAGCATCTGCCTAGAAGAATCAAGTCGAGTAGAGGGGAAGCCATGCCATTAAAGCTGGTGTGGAAGTCAGACACATGGCAGAAAAACAGTGACTCAGTGGGGAGGGAGGCTTTTTTAAATATATATATAACAAAGTCCAATTAAATGAAAACAAACATTTATAGACAATATTGGGAATTTGGGCTTTGTTCTTTCCAAACTACTTCCTGCTGGTAAGGGGCACTGTCATGGGGGATTCGAAGAAGATTCAGAAATCCTGGCTGTAGTCTGTAAGGCTGCTTTGTCCAGCTGTTTTGAATGTGGATCACCTCATACTCTTTTTCAGGCGGTCTGGCCTGAAATGTGGTGATCAAACCACATTAGTCTGGAAGGAATCCATATCTTTTCATTTTCTGTGGAAACAAAAATAGAAATCCTTTTCCCCAGTAACTTGTCCTTCAACTTAAATTTTGGAGTCAAAGCATTTTTTTTTTTTTAAATTTAATTTATTATTTTACATGTCAATCCCAGTTCCCTCTCCTTCCCTCCCTCCCACCCTTTCTCCTTCCCTCCCTCCCTCATTCCCTCCCTTTTACCCTCTCTGCCCTCTCACATGCACTCTAAACACCCTCCCCTCCCATCCTCCCACCCCAATTCCATATGTAGGGGAATGGGAGGGAGGCTTTAGAGAAAGATTAAGGAAGCCAAAATGTTGGGAGAGGAAGAGACCAAATTGTTAAACAAAGCATGCTTAGAAAAGAGAAAGGAGAAAGGGAAAGCTGGGATTGTTATTATTGATATTACTATTTTGTAATTCAAAAATGTGCGTTGCTACATCATGAATGACAGCCCTGAGACCAGGGCTACTTATTGATCTGGGGGCAGGAAGGAAAAGCACAGTATCTTCTTAAAGGACTAGTTATCCCACTTAACTTTTAGGGGATTAGATTTGGCTTTTTGAGACATGGTTCTCTGTGTAGCTTTGGAGCCTATCTTGGAACTCATTTTGTAGACCAGGCTGGCCTGTAACTCACAGAGATCTGCCTGCCTCTGCCTCCTGAGTGCTATGATTAAAGGCATGTGCTACCACCACTCAGAGGTCCCATGTAACTCTTTGGCATGATTTAAGGTAGCCTAACATCCTGGGGTAAGCTTTGGGCCAGGTGATTGAGCCAGCTCAACCAGAAAGTTAGGTCTCTACCCATCTCAGAGACTTTATTCTTATAATCAAAAGGAGGTTTGTTTGTTAGCTTGCTTTTTACTCTGACAATGTTATTTAGAAATAGCAAATATCTTGCTCTGAGAACACTGGCTTTTCCTCAGTGCTAATGTGCCATATTGCTATATTACTGCCATCGGTTAACATTTCCCTGGCAGTAAATTATGGCCAGTGTATTTATGTGGGATGGAAAAATTTCCTGCCTCAGTTTATACTAAGGTGTCAATATGATAAACACCAGGATAAGAAGACAGATATGAGACAGATCCTCCCCTACACACACACACACACACACACACACACACACACACACACACACCAGAGTTCTCCTGTGGAAAACCCTGTGATTCTTTTCTGCAGAGTTGCAAGGCAGATTGCCTTGCTCTGTTCCAGAATTTCAGGCAAGGGTTGTCATGTCTGCGACACCACTGCAGTCACTTTAAAGGGGTCACTCATTTGATTTGAATGTCATCTCAGGCAGTTGGGGTAGATGTGCACAAACCCCAGAGCACCTCACCCCCCCCCACTACCTCCCATGGTGGACGATGGAGAGACTTCATAGACACCAAGTCCTAGCCATATGATACGCTGCTAGAACTGACTGCATAAGCCACCAGCATCAAAAGGACAAGATGTTTATCAGGGTGTCTAAAGCTATGACAACTAAGACAAAGGGGGGAGAGTTTTGTAAGATGCTCTAAACACCAGGAAACCCACTCTGAAAGCAGCGGGGTCTTTATTAATCAGGGTCAGTGTTTGCCATAGAAAAGCCTGTTTTCATCAATCTTTAACTTAATGTGTCAGGAAACTGGATAGGCCACTTTTTTTTTAACTTTTCATAAAGTTTCAATAAATCAGGTTCCAACTGACTTGTAAATTTCTAGGCAATTCCCATGTCACTTCCTCAACCCCCCCCCCCCCCTCGGCCTTGGCCCTCTGCCCCCTGCACTGGCAGAAACCACACAAACACTACCAACAGAAGCAGGTTCCTCTCAAGGACAGGCTGCTGCATTCTTCAGGTGACTGAATCTGCTTGAAAAGCCACCATTGTCCAGGCCAGGCATTCATGCCACCCAGCTTGACCAAGTCTCCCCCAGAATGGCCTGTTTCAGCCCATGGGGTGGGAGGTTGGAGCTTACTGCCAGGAGGTAACTGCTAGTGTGGGGGCGGGGTAAGGGCAGGTCACTAATTCATCTTGGGGGGTTGCTAACTTTGAAGCATGCTGAAGGCTGCTTAACTGTTGACATTTTGGAGGGGAAAGCACAAACACCCAGCTTTCAAGCCCTCAAATTTTTCTTTTAAGAGATAACCACTTCTGACTCAAAAGACAAATATTAAATATAAAAAATATCCAATCCAAACAAAAACCAGAGCAGTCCTTCACCATCCCCACGATCTTGGTGGTCTCCAGGTGAAAGAAAAGTGGAGTATGTGTGAGGATAGGTTTCCCACTTTGTTTTAAAAGTCCCCTTTCCCCTACCTCTCAAAGGTTAGCTACTTAACACAAACTCACTGGACCAAAGCAAATCCTCTTTATAAGTGATGGATTGATGATGAGAGATACATAGAAAAATAGTTCATCAGCATGGAGCTTCAAAACAAAAGAAATCTGCTACTCCTGGATTCAGCAGGGGGAGAATCTGTTTAAAGAACTTCAACAGTGAAATGTGAAATCGTGGCGCTCTTGCGGGTTTTGGAAGATATTTGCTACCTGATTGCTTCACTCACCTCTCCCAGCTAAAATGTACAATCTAAAGATACAAAGAAAGAGCAAAGTGATACTGTGTGTTTGCATTCAAAATGAAGATTTTTAGTTGTAAACTTAGAGTATATACCCTTAAAAGTGCCAAGACCCAGATTTTGAGTTTTTCTTCCTGCCAACGTCTCTGTTAGAAACTTCTACCTCTTATTAATTTGTCTTTCTGCTTTCAGCCTGTGACTTACCCATTTGATGACAGCTGTACCCAGCCATCACCTCTGGGCAGGGCAGTGTTTCCTCAGTTCTCTTTGGGGAACCCCTTCAGTGTCAAGTACCAGAGAGAGATAGACAGAGACAGAGACAGAGACAGAATGGGAGAGAGAGTTTCATCTTTCTGGGGTTGCCAGGACAGAGCTTGGATTAAATGAACAAGATCAAAGGGTCATTCCTATTTCCCTTCCACAGTGAAATTGGCAGCTGAGTACTGTCCTTCTTGGTCTGGATCACATCTAGCTACTCTGTTAGCTGTACTTGCCTAGATGGTGGGAGACCAAGCAAATGGTCAGTTCCCCAAAGCAGAAAAACCCAACATGGCACGTTGTGTGCACAAAGAGCCATGTGCAAAAGAAGAGACTGTGTAGGTTTCTCATTTCCCAGGACTTGACCCGCAACAGCTACCATCTTCCCCATAAAGGGAACCAAGGAACTAAAAGTTTGACAGATATAGGAAGACTAAGAGGGAGAGGGGCCATGACTAGGTAATAAAAATGGCCAACTTCCAAGACAGTGGCTTCCCTTGGCTTCCCTTCCTCCAAGATGGCTGGCTTCCTCACATCCTTCTGACCTAAAAAGGCCTGAAGCTTATAACAAAGGTTTGGTGGGCTTCTTTTCTTCCACAAGTAGGGCACCCTCACCCCCATCTCACTTTGAACTTGCAGAGTTCATGGCCAGCCCAGCCGGGATCAGGACATGCTTATACAACAGCTGTGGTCCAATCAGCAATCCTGTCTTTGTTCAAACCGACCAATCCTAAATTAGGGTAGGGGGAAAAAAAAAAAGCCCTGAATCTAATCTCTCTTACCTATGTCCTTTCCTATTCTTCCATTCTTACCCTTCAGCTCTTTGATTTTCTTTTCCATCCCAACAAAGTCTGTGCCCTTAACTAATTTATTTCTGCAGTATCTTGCCCAGCTCTCTAGAATCCTCCATAGATTTGTTATAATTCCTGACTTTTGGTCTCCCTGAGTTTCTCCATTTTCCATTCCTCATCCAGAACTGTCAAGTCTCATTGTAGAAAATCAAATCCATGCAAATGCTTGTGCCCAAGAACTCTCTTACCATAGTAATCTGCCAGAACATTCACAAGTATTCTATTGTCTCCCTCTACTAATTGACTTAACTAACTGCCATATCCATTCATTTATCCCCATGATATTTTTTCTTTTCAGGTTCAGTTCCCATTGCCAAGGCTGGGTTCATTTCTTCTTTGTCTCTGTGTAGACTTCAACCTGTTCCATTTTCCATCCAATCCTGAAGTCATTTGAATATTTCAAAGGTTTCAGTAACTTCTCATTAGCTACTGATTGAAAAGCAAACATGATTACTTGGAACCAATCCACTCACAGAATGCCTTGATCAACCTAACCTAGGAAAACTCATAACTTCTCCACCATTTTGTACTGTTGCTCAGCTCCCAACCCTCTCTAGTTACCTTTTAAATCCTGACTTCATTCTAGGTTCTCCTCAAAGTCTCCGCCCCACCCCTCGATGGCCTGTTTTCTTTCCTTCTGTTAGGCTTTACAGTAAGCTTTTTGGCTCAATGGGAGGGAACTAATCCCATTCTGCCTAGAATGGTTTACTTATATACTTATCTTTATTGGAGGCATCTTTAAGAGTCTTATTTTTAGCTCTGTTTCCCCACAGGATTTGTAAAGTGCCTTCCATAATATAGGAGCTGAATAAATATTTATAGGAGCTAGCAAAAAAAAAAAATAGAGACAGAAAGTCAATGACAGAGAGGAGAAAGAGAAGAAAGGAAGGAAGGAAGGAAAGAAGAAAGAAATAAAGGAAGAAAGAAAAAAAAATAAAGAAAAAGGAAGAAAGGGAAAGAAAGGGAGAGAGAGAAAGAAAAGAAGGAAAGAAGGAGGGAAAGAAGGAAACAAACTAGTTAGACCCAGCATTTCCATCTTCTTTCACTCTGTTCCTTATTAGTGGGTTAATTGATGAGGTACTTGCACAAACACACACACACACACACACACACACACACACACACACAGAGAGAGAGAGAGAGAGAAAGAGAGAGAGAGTTGATTCTCTAACAGGTGAACTCTTAACTTGAAGCTCTCTAAATGAAAGCTTATATGATTTCCTCTGATTGGTAAATAAATTTTGAAAAGTACTGACAAGCCTGGTTTGCCACTTCTATGAGAAAAATCTCCTCCAAATAAGGTAGTTTCAAAAACAGCCAATCACAGCTCTGTCACCATCACGGCTGGCCACATATAATTGTATTTAGTGCAGAAAGGTCTGGAAGTGAGGCCATGATCGCAGTGCTGTCTGACATGTCCTGACCCACCTGTCTAACCCCCAGCATTTTTATGTGCACATATTTAAATTGCATATTGTTTTCCCCAAACTTGAAATGAATTCCACAGAGTCCTCCTTTCAAAGTCATATTGGGTCTGGTGAGAAATGATGGTGGGATCAGAGACCGCTATTATTTACTTTTAATTTAATTTCCTGATTCAGTCTCACCTCTCCCCACTCACATATATGGTCCAAAGGTATTGTGAAAGTGGTGTTTCCTTTATTTATTAATTTATTTATTAGATAATTCATGTCATGTCATGTCACTTTGCTATACAAAGTAAATACGGTTTTTTGCTTTGTCCTTTGATAAACCCCACTGCAGCTGACACAGAAAAGGACACTTTCAGATTCTGAAAATTATACTAAATATTACAGCATGCTAAAAAGTTCATAAAAAGAGTAATGCTATATAAAATATCATTGGTGTATACATAATCATAAGCTATTATCACATGATATTATCTTGCCAACATTCATCTACAAGAGTGGGAAGGGCTCAGCATTGTGGTGCATATCTATAATAACACCAGCTCTTTGGAGGTTAAGAAAGGAAAATCTAGTTTGAGGTGAGGTTACAAGTTAACCTAAGCTACATCATAAAGCTCTGTTCCAAATACTCAAAATAAGGCTGGGGTGGTGAAGTGAATACCTAGCTCACACAAGGACATGGTTTTGACCCCTAGAACTGCTTAAAATCCAGTGTAGTGATGAGCACCTAGAATATCAGTACTTAGGAGTTATGGTTGAGAAGATCAGAAGTTCAAGGTCATCCTCAGCTACATGGAGAGTTTGACTCTGTCTCAAAAAAAATAAAGAATAAGTAAATAAAAATAATACAAACAAAAGAAATCAGGAAAGGTAAGAAAGACTTGAGTCTCTTAATCCCATGGTTCCTGGTAATAGCATTTAAAATGGAGAAGGCCCATTAAGAACACTGTCTTAGAGTTTCTGTTGCTGTGAAGAGACACCATGATCACAGCGACTCTTATAAAAGGAAAGCAATTAATTGGGGTGTCTTACAGTTCAGAGGTTCAGTCCATTATCATCATGGTGGCACATGGTGGCATACAGGCAGACATGGTGCTGGAGAAGTGGCTGAGAGTCCTACATCTTGATTCAAAAGCAACATGAAGTGATCTCAAACACTGTGTGTGGTTTGACCACTTATGAGACCTCAAAGTCTGCCTCCACAGTGACACACTTCCTCTAACAAGACCACACCTACTGCAACAAGGCCATTACCTCCTAGTAGTGCCATTCCCTTTGGGGGCCATTTTCTTTCAAACCACCACACTAACTTACGTTGTAAAGTACTTTACTAACAGATGTTTCTATCTATTATTTCATGCAATTGTCATTTCTCCTTCCTACTTGGGTACCATTATCCTATCTAACAGGACTGAGTCCAAACCCATATGTCACTTGACACACAGGGAAGAATCAGAGCCGGCAGGTCAATGTTCCAAGTCTTAGCCCCATTATCTTGCAATTGCATTATACAACCCCTAAAGGGTTTGCATTGATCATTAACCCCAAAACCCACTTTCTAAAAATGAGAGAATAAGGGCACAGACTGTCCCCAACTTCAGCTGAGTAGAATAGAATATCAATAAGAACCAGGCTGCTAAAGGTTGAACCCAAAATGCACCTGCCCCAGTTGGTGGCATTCCTTGGGAAGATTGCAAAAAAAAAAAAGGAAGCAGAGCCTATCAGACTACTGTGGGCATGCTTTGAAGTTTAGCCTGGTTCCTACTTGGTGCCTCGTGCTATGCTTCCTGATCTACTGGGAAGAGAAGTCTTATGTACTTTTTATCTCAGAGAATGCCAGTTTACCCTGGCATTCCATCCTCTGTGGTCTCAGCTCTCATACCATTTGCCACTTAGCATTATGGTTGCTCAACTAAACCACTCCCTCCCTCACTCTCAACACACATACCCACATGCTTGACTAACATAGGGTGCCTATACTTCTGTGTTCTTGCTACTTCTAGTTAGATCACCTCTCTTTTCCTAGCTAGATAACATTTACTCTATAGGATTCAGGCTGTCTTTAGACACTTGCTTGCCTCACAGCTCTAACAGCACCTTTATTCTGAGTCCTCCCTGTCCCTTGTACAATTCACTCACATAGCCTGTCTACACCCTCTGTGCTATGAACCAGAATGCAGGTGATTAAGGATCTCCACCAGTCCTTAATGACCTAGAGCTGATTAATGTGGCAGCTGTGAACAGCAGTTGTCATTAGTCATGGTGACTCAGATAAGGTATCATAGGCAGAAAACAGTTGGCCAATTGCTGTAGTGAGGAACTCTGGGAAGTAACCCTCATCGTCATCATCCCCCCTCTAGCTTCATTTTTACTTTCCCTTACGTTTTTCTCATAAATTCTGCCACCTCCTCACCTTTGGTAAAACACCCTCACTACATAATTTGATCACATTTATGAAAAGTAAGAATTTTTTTCTTTATAGCTTGTTATCATTTAAGATGTCTTTAATAGCAACTTTGTGAAAAAATTTCTTTTTACTCATAACGTTAAAAGTCAAGAAGTTGATTTGTCACCCTGGCTTGACATTTTCCTTGAGAATACTCAACAGACTGTGATGTACTGGGTAACCATAACAAAAAGATTCAAGCTGCACCCTACTTGACACTCACTACTTTCAAAAAGTACTTTTTGGAAAAGAGTTCACAAAATGGAACTTGTTAAGACTCTGATAAACTTCTTTAATGACTGGTAATGGCTTTCTCCATTTGTCCATGAATAAACGTTCATAAACATGTTACACGTTGTGGGTACTTTTCAAAAGTATGAATATTTATAAAACATGTTTTTTCTCTCACTGCTCCGATCTCACCGTCACCATCTCTGCCTAGGCCACTGAACTATGTGCATGAACCTTGCACATAGCTCAGGGCTGCCGCCACCTCCAGCACCTATAAACAGGCCTCTGACATTGAAGCCACAATGTGTGCTGAGTGTGGGAACCGCCACATCCTGATGGCACTATTGAAACTGTTCCCACTGAGGGCATTTATGCCATTCCCAAGGTGATAGGAGACATAGCCCTGGCCTGAAAGTATCTTCTCTGGGTTCAGACTGAGGTATGACTTCATGGGAGTCTAGCCTGATAGCTGCCATCCCATAAAGGACCAAGTTCTCTCTCTCTCTCTCTCCCCCCTCTCTCTCTCTCTGTGTGTGTGTGTGTGTGTGTGTGTGTGTTTTGTGTGACTGTCTAGTAAAAGTTGACATTGTATGACTTCAATCACTCTGTACCACACTTACTTTGGGAGACAGGGTTCTGTCGAAGAATCTGGAACTCTCAGATTCAGCCAGATTGTCTGACCACCAAGTCTTGAGGATTCTTCTGACTTTCTCTCCCCAGTGTTAGGATTACAGATGTATGCCAACCACACCTAGCTATTATTTCTGTCCTGGAGATAAATCTTGGCTCTTCATGGTTATGCCACAAGCACTCCATTGACTATCTCCCTAGCTGTAGAAAGGCTTAACAGCCGTATTTGTGGTCCCTCTTTTTTCTCCCTCAAATAAATTCTTTCCCAAAGTCATCCTCCTCCCCCATGCATACAGGAGACTTCAAATGTGCCACCAGAAGCCCCATCCAAAGCATGCAGCCTGGGACAAGAAATACTACACACTATGTCTGATCCAGTGAATTATAAATGGAAACATTCAACCAGGCATTACAAACAAACTCAATCTTACCACATCCCAAAGCAGTCTTGAAATGTATACATGTCTTTTAAGAAGTCCTTGCTAAAAAGACAGTTTTATCCAAAATACCATTTTCTTTAAAAATCAAATACCTACAGATCAGAATGCTATAAAGCCATTGAGCATGTAGTTCTAAAGGAAAAGAAGACAGCATAAGAAAATCTGTGCAAACATGAAATTTGTTACAAAGACCTCAACTATTCGGAGAATTGCTGAATGGCCATTCTCTGGCACTGGTTTTGTCATTTACTGGACTTTGATGTGCAGACACCAGTTTGGTGCTTCCGATTGTAATCAGAGACCTACTGGAAAACTGGGAGATTGGAAAAGCTCAACGGTGATGATTGAATGGCATCAGAGACTATATAAGGAAACATTCAAGGGGAAGATAAATGCCTATGTTTACATGAGCTATATTTAGCATGAACTCACATGTGAAATGTATATATATATATATATATATATATATATATATATATAGACTAGCTACTGATAAACAAATTCTTGGTTTTTACATATGAAATCTATTATGTTTTCTTCTGTGAAAGTCTAATCCTCAGGGGCCAGAAGGCTCTAGGACAAACCATCTAATCCACTTGCTTCCATTTAGTCAGGTCCTGTTCACCACACGTGAAATCCTAGATGGGGTACTTACATAGTTCTATAATTTGACAAATGTCTGGCATAACCACAAACCATCAACTTCTTCCATGTTTATTCTTACTGATTACCATTGCCTCCATGTTCTGTAGGCATACAAAACTTCAGCTAGGTAGGAACATGTATTGAAATCCCATGTGCAAACAAACAGGCATGATACCATAGGCCATTTGAAGACATTATTGCACCTTAAAGTATATTCTATTACATATCTGTAAGTACATATATGCATGTATAGGGAAATCTACATTTAACAAAGATTTGAGAGATGAAGATGGAAGGCAGGTGCTCCATGAAGTCTCCAACACCGCAAAGAACAGGGGATGTTCTACAGTGAGGCTTTGTTGGCATTTAGAGCATGTAAAAGGGCAGTGACAAATGAACATCACTTAATAAAATGAGTTCTAATCATAAGATTCACTGAATACGGTACAGGGTGTCAGGTCCCCTAAAGGGTTTGAGAACAAAGCATTATTGGAGCTTTGCGGAACCAAATTAGATGAAGAAATGGGGTTAATGAGAAGGAACCAGGGACAATGGCAGTGGAGACAAAGAGGAGAGGAAAATCCACTTGAAGGAACTCATTACCTGATTAAATAGAGAGAAGCCAAGAAAAGAAAGCATCAAGGATGACTCCAAGTACTCATGTCTGGAAGAGTGAGAGGAAACAGACTGTAGGGTAACCAGTCCAGAAGAAAACACTTTGGGGTGTCCTTTGGGGTGCTTAGTTTTTAGTTTTAGTTTTAGTTTTAGTAATAATGTCATACAAGATGACATACAGCAGAGAGTTGAAAGTGAGACCCACTCATAAAGACCAGCAGGGCAGAAATTTGGAAAATACCTCTCTAGATAATACTAATTGGACATGTGACTGAATTGGAGGTTTATACCTGTATAAAGATAGTAGATGGGAGGAAAAGGTAAAGGAAGGGATGAAAGAGGGGGAGGGGTTCAACATGATCTCTGAAAATGTTTCATTTAGAGGGGTATGAACAAGGAAGCATAACAGAGGGGGCAGTGAGGGAGGGCAGTGTTTCAGGAAAGCAGTTTTCAAGAAAGCCAAGTGTAGAAAAAGAGGCAAGATTTCCAGGTTGCCAGGTAGAATGAAGCCATCCCCGGGACATGTTCAAATCAACAAAATGAGATATTAAGAAAATATGCTCCCAATTCTTACAGTAAAGGACAAGGCCTAATGCCGTAAGTTTCAAAAACTATTGCCTGGTGGGCAATAAAGAAAATTCCACATAAGTGACACAGCTTATCATGCAAAAGCTCCTAACTCTATCTCCTCTTTCAGAAGCCGCATGAGATCTACTAGCCTGATTCAGGGATATTATGTAAACATCCCTAATTGAGAACATAGTTTACTGAGACACTAGCTGTACAAATAGAAAGTCATAGACAGTGTTGAAACATATTGGAAATGAGCATTCTATATAATATCACTGGTGTCTAGGGAGATGAGATTCTACTATTTCTTCTTTTAGTTTTTGGAAACGGTTTTTGACTTACATTAAGATATCTCGTTATAGATTTGAGTTCTTTAACAAATACAAGAATAGTCATATTTTCTATTTTTTCTTCTACTGACTTTAGAAAGTTGTTTTCTCCAGAAAACATTACTCCAAGTTCTCAAAGGTATTAACATAAAATAGATTATATTTATTATCATACTATACTCATTTGTTATCATAACTATATTGCCTGATTTGTGTTTCTCTGTTATTTCTTTACATGGATAGATTATGGATAGATGGATGGATAGATAGATAGATAGATAGATAGGGGATAGATACTTGTACTTGTTAGGCAAGAGTTCTACCACTGAGCTTCATCTCAATCCCACACTCTCTTTTTAAAATCAGTTTCCCGTGAATTTGTTAATTTTATTACAACTTCAAATACTCAATTATTGCCTTTAGACTATAGACTATAGAATTTTGCTCCTTTGTAATTTTCTTTTACCTTTTTGTTTTATTATTTCCTTCTGCTTTGAAATTTTCTCTTTAAGAAATAATAAACAAATGCATAAAGGAGGAAGGAAAGAAATACCCAATTATGTCAAATCTGCATGTAAATTAATAGAAAAAAATCAGAAAGTTGTTCAAATTGGCAAATACCAGATCATTAATGACCTTTAAGAGATTTTTATTGTACAAAACTTGATGTTAGGCACACTGAGTTATACTAATAGAATTCATTATGGATTTTGACTATCCAATATGTAAACTCAGTTCCTTGCAAAGATTCTTGAGAATTCAGATTTCTAATACCACACACATATAAACACACACACACACACACACACACACACACACACACACACACTGATTCATGAAGGGAGTTAAAGCCCTGTTAGATTCACAGAAACATCCACAATGTCACTGTTCCAAGAAACAAGGTATAGACCCATGAGCCAGACTCACCAACCAGACATATGCCTAATGACAGGTGACACAAGAGAATTCCTCTGGTGGCAGCAGGTTGCAGAAACACTAAGTTTCTAAGGGCATAAATGAGAATGGTCATGGTAAAAGCACATGATATCTGTATACAGAGCAGGCAGTAAAACTGCCAAGTCCAGAGTGTCCAGACGTAGTCTCGATTGCTGGCTCTGTCATCTGGTTAAGGACTCATGACTATTGTCTTAGTCAGTATTCTTTTGCTGTAAAGAGATGCCATGACCAAGGAACTCTTATGAGATAAAACATTTAATTGAGGAAGCCTTACAGTTTCAGAGATTTAGTACACTGTCATCATGATGGGGGGCACAGCAACATGCAGACATGTGCTGGAGAAGTGACTGAGAGTTATATCCTGGTCCATAGGCAGAGAGAGAGCTTAGACTTGGCATGGACTTTTAATATGCAAGGCCACACCTACTCTAACAATGTCACATCTCCTAATCCTTCTAATCCTTTCAATAGTGACACTCCCTGGTGACTAAGCTTTTAAATACATGAGCCTATGTGGGCAGGGGCATTCTCACCCAAAGCACCAAAACTATGCAGCCCTCAGTCCCCATACCTTGTCTTGGTTGAGACTCTGTGAAATGACCAATATCACATTCAAGTCTGTACTCTGCTAAAAGCAGCCAGCCTTAATTCAACTCCTTAAAAACCGATGCGTGGAATCAAAATTCAATCTCCATAATCCTAACATTGGATGACTGTGACATTGTCAGCTTTGTATTTAAACATGTTCTCTTAGAGGTAACCTGTGCCCCCAGCAGAAGCCCTACATCTGTGCACACAATGGGGGCACCAAGGGAATTCAGTGAACTTTAAATAGAGAACATGAATTTGGGAGGAAAAAGTGATGGAGAGGATATGGGAGGCAATGGAAGAGGGGCTGTGGGGAAGCAGATTTGATACAACAGGTTGTATTTGTACATGAAATTCTCAAATACTATATAAGTAAAATAAACGTCTTTTCTCTCAACTTTCATCAAAGTAGGTTTAAAAAACTAATCCCTGCTTTAGCATAGTTACGATTATTTATAAGACACTACACACTATACACAGTATCTGATGGGTAGCTGGTGGTATATAAGCCAGGTCAAGGGAAATGAAAAGTTACATAAGCCCCTGGGACATTGACTTGCTCTCATTTAAAACTGTTTAAATCCTTGTGTCATGGGCCATATTGTTAATGAGAAACTTTGCAGTGAAGGCAAACAGTGTAGCCTTGACCTGAAGGATTTTAAGTGAAGCAGGCCTGGGTGTTAACTCCAGAGGAAATGGGGGTTAATATACAAGATCATTTTTTTGTCTGTTTGAGAGTTAGACCCCCTTGAGCTTGTTTGTAAGATAACAAGTAGGAGCTAGTAAAGAAAGCAAGTTGAACAGAAAAAAAAAAAATGCTGTTGATGCAAGTGCTTTGAAGAGCTCAAGGTTCTGAGTTGGAATTATTTTTGGCTGTAAAAATTGAGGAAGCCAGGCAGAGAATTTTACATGTCAGTTACCGCCAGGCATAAAGAATAAGAAGTATTAGGCAGGTGTCGGAAAGTTCCTGTTTAAGTTAAATCCATACATACCCTGTACCTTGTCATCATAAAATTGAATTGTTTATTGAATAAGGCAAGAAGCTCCCCTGTGATTTTCTGTTTCTAACCACGAAAGTTTTATAGTTATCTTCCCTGGAATGTAAACCTTACCTACAAAGCCATGATAACTGCAGGGCTTCCTCTCTGCGGCTGTTGTAAAAATTGTATCTGGCCACATTATGTTTATTATAAGAGTAATTTTCACTAGTGTATGTTTTGTGTAGCAAATGGATATTCTACTCTTGTAAACTACAACGTGTACGTCACTTTGGTGCTGGGGGCATCTGTAAACTTGCTAACCATATTCTCTCACTCACTTGCTTCTGCCTACTCAGCAGGTCTTTGAGTCCTCGTTCTTTGCAAATCTGTTTATATGCTGAAATGTGTGGTTCTCACAGAGTCTTTCCTAAGGACCCCAAAAAACTCAGCTCCTTTCTCTCTTCCTTTCTCTCTGCTCAGGCCTGGAAGAAAAATGGGATGAGAGACCAACCAACCAAAAGGGATTAGGAGGGAGAAAACAGATGGGAAATAGATGTTTCTTTCCTTAAGTTAATTTTTGACAATTTTATACATCCATACAATATGTTGTGAACTTCTGCACCCTGTTAGCCATTTTTGGCTAACAGTAGTCTTCCCACTACTCCTACAGACCTCTCTCTTCTATCCAACCAGACACCCTCTCAATTCCATAGTTTCCTTTTTTGCCTATATGCAGATCATTTCTAGAAGACAGCATTTTCCCCTCCCCATCTTCCAGCTTTGATAATCTTTCCACTTCCCTTTTCCAAGGTCTTAACTAGTTCTGCAGGCATGACTGCTACAGGTGTCCTATTTACAGCTAAATACCCAACAGCTACTTCTTCTTAGCATTTAGACCACTTAGGATTCTCTTTTGCCCACTACACAAAGAAGGTGCCCTGCCCAAGGACAGCAGCACTTGTCTAAGAGAATAAATATAAACATGTAGGAGGTGGTTTATAGCCTCCACTTCTGAAGGCTGGGGAACAGGGTGATAGAACAGATGGATAAGATAGCAACTCTCAAGGGAAATGATTAAAGGGAAATACTCCTTAATTAAGGAATGCATGCATTTGTATGGAAGATGAGAAATAGGAATCCATTGAGAAATATTATAAGAGTTCAGAAACAGAATGTCATCGAACAAAATCTTGGAGAAACTAAAAAGATATGGGAGAGAGGACACAAAGTACAAATCCAGTATTTGAGGGATAAGGGACATTTCTTCATTTGTAAATAAAAAGGAAGAGCAGAAGGTGGACATGTATGGAAAGGACTGCTCATTCTTAGATCTCCTCAATATTCCAATAAGACAGGAAGGGAGAGAAGTCAGTTTGAGGACTATGGAAACACGCACGCTTGGAAAGTGTTAGGAGTAGAGAGCTACAGGAGCATGGAGAGTTGAGGTAAGGCAATAAAGGGAACTACAGAAAGGATATAAATGGAACTCCTGTAAATTCAACAAGCAGTTCCTGGCCACATGTGGGTGTAGGCAGTGTGGAAAATCATTAGCAACCAAATATTAAGTACACTGGTCTTTCCTTGAGGCTAAAGGGGTCACAGATGTCCAAAGAGCAAAAACAGACCACACAGAATATCAGAATGATAGATGCCGGTGTCAGGAGTAGTGATGAACACCATTAAGTACAGCATTAGAAAGGCAGATGTAGGAGGATCTCTGTGGAATTAAGGCCTGTCTGGTTATACAGTGAGACCCTGTCCCCATTCCTCAGAAAAATGTCAGAACCAGAAGAAAATGAGGCTCATATCTCTAATAGCTGACAGGTGACAACCCATTGGAAGTATTCAGTAGCAATGCAAGTTATCCCAAATAACTCCAAAATGTGGGAAGTCACAGTATCCTTGATGGTTTGGGTTTTGAAATCAATACACATTAGATCAGAATAAGAGAGAGAGAGAGAGAGAGAGAGAGAGAGAGAGAGAGAGAGAGAGAGGCAGAGAGAGAGATGGAGAGGGAGAGAGAGACCATCAAAGAGGGAGCCATTATAGGTTTGAAGAGAAAACTGGCTCTAGAAATACGTCCAAAGACCTGCAAGACTGACCCTAACTAACAATTTGAGCAACAGTGAAAAGGCTACCATAAATGCCCTTCCCTGATAATGAGACCAACGACTAACTTATCCACCATCATAGAGCCCTCATCTAGTAGCTGATGGAAGCAGAAGCAGACACCCACAGCTAAACACTGAGCCAAACTGGAATCCAGATGCAGAGAGGGAGGACGAGACCAGACTACAGAAACCCACAGACACAGCTGACCTGAACAAGGGGGGAGCTACTGGGCCCCCAGACTGATAGTTGGGAATCCAGCATTGGATCTACTCAGACCCCCTGAACATGAGTCTCAGTTAGAAGGCCTGGGCAGTCTAAGGGACCTCAGACAGTGGAACCAGGATGTACCTGGTGCACGAAAGGACTTTGGGAGCACATTCCCCATGGAGGGAAACTCCCTTAACCTAGAGGCAGGAGGGAGGGCCTAGTCCCTACTCCAAATCACTTGACAGATTTTGTTGATCCCTCCTGGAAGGCATCATCCTACATGTGGAGTGGGGGAGGGAATGGGATGGGAGGGTGGTGGTGGAGACATGGGAAGGAGAGGGAGGGGGAGGGAGAGAGAACTGGGATCGATATGTAAAATAAGAAAAAAAAAAGAAAAAGAAAAGTACAACATCACATCGGTGGGTCAGAATTGCTCCCTGTTACTGGACTAGATGGTGTGATCTGACCAAATATGCTTTTATATCTAAGGAAGGTGTCTATGGGACTGAGATTCAGAGGAAAGCAAACAAAACAAGACCTGCAAGGAGCAGAGGAAGCCTGGAAGGAATGTACATTATTAACATGAGTTGGCACCCTCCCATCCCATCCCCCCCCCAGCTCCACATGTATCTGTGTGGCCAAAAGCTCCTTTAAGTCCTTTGTCCATCTAGAAGATAAATATAAGGAGTTTAGTGTATTCCCAAAGTGTGTGTCTACTTAAACAGCCTCTTATTCCCCCCATTCCTGACTTTTACATTAGAGTTTGTAGTGTGTGTGTGTGTGTGTGTGTGTGTGTGTGTGTGTGTTGGGGTGAGGGGGAGTACATGCATGCAGTGCACACACAGAGACCAGAAGAGGCTGCCCAGTGATCCATCACTTGGAACCTTATTCCCTTGTGAAAGGTTATTTCACCAAACCTGGAACTACACTGGCAGGCAGCATGTCTCACTGGTTCTCCCATAGCACTGAAGTTACAGGTGTACACACATGACCACACCCAGCTTTTATGTCTGCTGGAAATTTAAACTGGTCCTTAGTACTTATATAATAAATGCTCTTTCCTGTTGAACTATCTCCCCAACACTTATGCGGGTGTTTTTAATGAATGCTATGGGGTAACATATGGGAACAAAGGAGAATGGAAGAAAATGTTTCAGAACCACCACCCCACAGTACCACTACATCTACCTCTATCTAACTAACCCACAGTATATCTGTGAGAACTGGACCTATCCGGCTGCCAAGGAAGTTTGACAAAGTGTACCAGACACTAAACCTCCATCAGGAGAAGCAGAGTTGGCCTCAAAGCAAAGACAGTTGACTATGGGCAACTTTTAATCTTTTATTGGCTACTATCACAGAGCAATGTAACACTTCCAAACTAAGTGTTCTGAGCATTCTTTTTTTTTTTTTTTTTTTTTTTTTTTTTTTTGTAAACTAGGTTGACTGGGAAGTTCTGTTGTGTTTGGTGTGTCTTGACATTTTCATTTGCAATCAGTTGATGGTGGGTGGCTGAGAGCTAGCCAATATAGGTCCCAAGTGTATGACATGCCATAGTCTAGAAGTCTAGTAGATTCTGATAGTAGACATAAAGAGCTCAAATGAAAAGCAGAAACTTGCAAGTTCTGTTGAATCCAGGTACCACAAAGTCACCCTATCTACTGGCTGAGAAGACAGCAAAGTCAACCTTGATTCCAGGGAAAATGAAATGAACATCAGGCCCCAAAGGAAAAGTGATAATGTCACAAAGAACATTCATGCAGGTGAAGAACAAAGACTATCTCTCACAGCAATCAGCGAAGCTTGCTGTGATTTCATATACAACCATAGCCCTGCCATTAGATACATAGTTACACTCAACCTCTCAGGCTCAATTTCTCCATGTGAAAAATAAAGACAATAAAATGCAACTTAGGGGCTGCAGAATTGTATACATGACTGTATACTTACTGACACATGTCAAATAGCTTATGAACATGTTATCGATAGGTATATTACCCTATAATAGTCAATGTCGGTCCTCATGATTATTGTCATGATGCATCATCAATGACCAAGCTAAGTCTTAAATACATTATTGGCAGAGGTATAAATAACAAGAAATTTGATGCTTGGAACCAGCATGAATTTCACCCTCATGCTTCTTCAAGTTAACGTTGTAACTCACCACACTTCTCACAGATTGGCCAGACAATGACATTATCTTCTGCTCAGTTTGTTAACAAGAAGCTGTTCCTCTCTCCTAAAGGAGTCCCTAAGATGTTCACATGTCATGCGAATGCTGCTAATATTTCAGTTGCACACACTCTAAAGATGTTTATTTGTCCCAATAAATTGGGGGTTCTTTGGGCAGATGATTTGTTTAGATCACCCAGTATGCTTGAAAGAGTAAATAGAAAGAAGAGAGCATTTCTTGGTATTCATCTGTGCCCTAGAAGTCAAGGGAGCAGCCCAAATTAGAGGGGCAAACTCAAGTTAGCATGGCTATCTGTTTAATTCTCTGCTCCAGCCAAGGCAAGATAAATGAAGCACCAGAGTACTGACCACCCATGTTGGTTCAAGACAAATTCATTTGACCTTGACCTTCCATTAAGAAGACACTGCCTGCAAGGGTTTCCAAACTCAGCATCCACATAGAAATATGAATGCATGCCTGTATGCATTTGCAAGGAGATACCCAAAGGAACCTAAATACTTCATGAAACAACATTTTATGTCCTTGGACATGTCCCACCTTCTCTTGGTTTCTCTTCTGCTTAATCTTCATGATCCAAAATGATGTGATAACCAATGTTGACAGAAAAGGTTATTTTCACAACTTTAAAAAAATATTGACTTATGTAATATTCTGTGCACCATTTTTCTATTTTTCAGAAACTTTACCTCTTTCCAGACTTACTGAAGGGGTCATGTCAGAAGCTTCAGTGGCTAAAGCTATCTGTATGTTGGTCAGGAGAGGATATACTGGGAAATGCCTGGGTGTCACATTGGGCTTGGCCACTAATGAACTTTATGACTTCATGCAGTGAACTCTTGCTGCCCTGAAAAGACAGGGATGGCCTATCAGCACTGTGTGCATGAAGTGAACTCACTTGGAGCACCTAGCGCAAATGAAGTTTGACATTCTCTCTTATTGTGCTCTTATGAGATGTCAATCTTCACACTTGGTAAAGCCCTTTCACCCAATTTATTTCTAGTGAAGAACTCTCTGACAGGTGATCTTGGACCAGATGCAACATGAGACGTAACATGGAAAGATTAGCATGCCAGAGTGGCCCCAGATAAGGCTGCCAGAGATGTTCCCACCTCCTAATTTCATGTCTTCTTTTTGAATTTTCAGAGAGGGCCCCTCCCATGCACACTGAACAACAAATTGTGATTATGTACTTCATTTTTCTTAGCCATCAACCTACTTACGGGCATCTGGGTTGATTCTACTTCCTAGTTATTATGACTAGAGCAGTAATGAACATGGATGGAAAGTATCTCTGTCGTGGGGGTATAGTTTTAGAAGTGGTATAGCTAGGTCATATGGTAGTTCTATTTCCCTCCCTTTCCTTCCCCCACATTGATTTGCAAAGTAGCTCTGCTAGTTTACTCTCCCACCAACAGTGTGTAGTTCTCCTTTTACCACATCCAGGCCAGCATTTGTCATCACCTGTGTTTCTGTTGATTGTCATTTGGAGTGGGCTGAGATAGAATATCAACGTATCAGTCTATGGTCCCCTGGTGACTAAGGATATTGGGCATTGTTAGGTGCTTCCTAGCCAATTGTATTTCTTATTTTGAGAATTTCCTGTTTAGTTCATGATGTATTTTTAGTTGGGTTCTTATTTTTCTTTTTTTATATTTAACTTTTTATTGATTCTTTGTGGATTTCACATCACACATTTTGATCTCACTCATTTCCCTGTCCCATTCTCTCCCCCCTCTACCCTTGCATCCCTCTCTCCCAGGACAAAACAACATACAATTTAAAATAAAAAGAGAAAAAAACGAAATGAATATCCTTGTAGACGCTGTAGTGTGACACAGTGAGTCACATAGTCCCTTAGTCCACATGCTGTTACTTGCAAGTGTTGATTGCAATGAGTCCTTGGTCTGGTTTAAGGTCTCTGGTTTTTGTCATATCATCAATACTGGACCCTCATTAGGGATTCTCTTGGATAGTCTGTCGTATTCCTGTGTCACAGAAGTCCTATAACTTTGGGTCTGTAGGACCCAGTAGATCATAGATGGGGTGGATGATGGAATGGGCCAACTTATATCTCTGGTTTGGGGTCTGGGTGGTTGCTGGGTTGGTCAGCTCACCAGTTCTCCTTCATCCTCAACACCAGAGTGAGAGCTCCAGAATTGCCCTGGCCAGCTCACTCCATATAGTAACCATCAAGGGGCGGGGCCGATTCTCCCACTCTTATGTCCTTGGGGTCTGCGTATTCATACCTACACCACCAGAACTAGCTCTACCATGTTGCCTAGTCCAGATGTAAGGGCTTCTCTGCCTAATGCTGCAGCTAGTGAGAGGCAAGGACAGCTCTCTTGTCCTAATGACCTCAGGGACCACAGGGAAAACCTCAGGTCTTCCCACCTGCCAGAGGCCTAAAGGGTCATGGAGGAGTCTTCTCTCCCTTATCCATACCACCATATCATAGATAAGGGGTGGGCCCTGGTCCCTCACACCCACTTTCTCAAGAAGACTCATCCATACCTCCATCAACAGGGTCAGCTCTACTCTCTTGCCCAGGTGAGGTTCAGGCCCACTCTCCCTAGTTATACATCTGGTAAGGGGTAGGGGCAGCTGTCTTGTGCACCACAGGTGTCAAGGGGCAAGTTGGGAGGGAATTTTTCCCACTCTCACAACCTCAGGCCAGGCTCACCTGTGCTGTACCAGCAGAGTCGGCACTACTGTGGTACCCAGGTGAGATGCAGAGCCTCATCTTCTGAGTGCTGTAGAGAATGAGTGGTGAGGGCCAAGGGACGGCATCTCTCCCCTGTCTATGCTGCATGACAGATGAGAAGTAGGGCTAACTCTCCCACACTTATGGTCTCAGGGTTGGCTCACCCACATCATCACCAGCAGGGTTAACTCTACTGGGCCGCCCAGATGAGGCACAGCGTCTGTTTTCCCAAGTGCTGCAGGTGGTGACATGCTGGGCCAACATAAGGTTCTCCCGACCTCATATCCAGCTTTCCCACCTGCCACTTATGGTGAGGGGTGGGTGAGGAGAGGACAACTCCTCTTATGTATACCACCATACATCAGAAGAGGGGCTGGGCCAGACCTCCCATGCTTACTTACATTCTCAGGGCCAGCTGACCACTAACCCTGTCAGCAGGGTCAGCTCCATTATGTTGCCTAGGTGAAGTGTAGGACTTGCTCCCTAGTGCTGCAGTTGGTCAGGGGCTAGGTCAGCTCTCCCACCTTCCACAGGTGGCCAGGGATGAGTGGGAGGGCATCTTTCTCTTGCCCTCCCTAGCATGTGGCAGACAAGATGGGACAGGACCAGCCCTCCTACTTTCATGCCCTCAGGGCCAGCCCACTCATGGCCCCTGACAACAGGGTCAACTCTGTCATGCCACCCAGATGAGTTGCAGGACAAGCTTGCTCTCCCAGATGAGGAGCAGGACCAGGTCTCCCTAGTGTTGCAGCCAGTGAGGGGAGGGGCCAACTCTGTGAAGCCCTATCCTCTCAGCCTTCAGTGGTAGCAGGAGCCAAGGACATCAACACAAACCACAGCTGTAGCAGGGCCACAGGTGCAGACCTGGCCCTTGGGCACAGTTCAGGCCTGAACAACACATGGCTCTGGGTGGCAAGCAGGTCAACCATATCAGCCAGAATGTCTCACTGTCTTGACCTATTGGATCTGCCTCTCTCCATAGGATATGAATCTCTGTCTGTCTGTCTCTCTCTCTCTTTCTCTCTTTCTATCTCTCTCTCCCATACTCCATCAAATATTTGCTCACCGTAATAAAGCTGATTAGGCACCAAATGGGCCCATGTTTCCTCTTCTGGCCCAGAGCAGAGAGCCCCGGACATCTTTGTCTACATCTCAGTCTTGCTGCCTCTGTGCGGGTCTTCTCTTCTGGGACATAGTATGCAGTTTCAAACAAAAGCCATTTATCCAGATATCTGAACTGGTGAGGTGAGTCTTCTGAGAGAGCATACTGGTGCCCAAGAGCCCTGCAACAGAAGGGCTAGACCGGCTGGCTCATGGGTGAATTCTTCCTGCCCAGGTTCTAGAGACCTGGGTCGAGCTGTGCTGGTCCTCTGGATTCCAACAGGACTGTTTGTTTATGGTTTTTAGTTCTTTGTATGTTCTAAACACTAGTCTCCTTTTACATAAGTAACTGGCAAAGATTTGCCCCATTCTGTGTGTTACCTCTTCACTCACTCCATGGCTTTCCTCTGCTTTCTGAGTCCTCCTTTAACAAGTGTACGTCGGGTTTTCTCAGGAAGTCCTTACCTGTACCTGAAAGCAGAAGTGCACCCCACATTTTCCTCCAGCAGTTCTAGGTTATCCGCTCTTAGATGAGACCCATGGCCCATTTGGAATTGAGTTTGTGGGGGCTAAGGAACTCCAGTGTCATTTCTCTGCATCCTGAAATCCAGTCTTACCAGCACCATTTGCTGAAGATGCTGTCTCTTCTGCAATGTGTATTGTTGGCATCTTTGTCAAAACTCAGGTAACTGTAATTTTATAAACATCTGGGTCCTCCATTCTAATCCATTGATCTATGTCTTCTTTTGTAGAATTACCAGGCTGTTCTTATTATATAGCTCTATAATATAACTTGAAATCAGATATGGTGGTATATCCAGAAATATTCTTTATGTTCAGTACTGCTTTGGCTGTCCTTTGTCTTCTGTGCCTCCATATACATTTTGAGGTTATTTTTCTGTATCTGTAAAGAACAGCCCTTGAAGTTGGACTGGAATTGCATTGAATCTGTAGATTGCCTTTGGTAGGATGACCATTTTCACACGATGGTTTTTTCCAATCCATGGGGTGTCCAAACATGGGGTGTCTTTCCATCTTCAAGGGTCTTCCTCTGTTTCTGTCCTCAGTGTCTTTCATTTACTTGGTTAGGTTTATTCCAAGTTACCATCTTTTTTAATGGCTATTGTGAATGGTATTGTTCCTTTGACTTCTCTTTCAGTAATATTTGTGCAAATGAGATTAAGCAATCTCTCTATGCAAAAGCAGCCCTTCCCCAGACATATAACCAATGTGAGGCTGAGGGCTATGAAGCCCTAAATGCCCAGTGTCCTGGTATAGTATATGGTCTATTCTCCCATCCATAGTGGCTTCACTAGATTCAGGCTCAGTGATAATTTTCTAAGTGCCAATACCTCTTCCAGTATTGCCATCCAAATCCCATGGAATGTGCATTGGCTCTTCCTTATGGATGCAAATCTAGAAATGTCCAAGGCAATTTTGCTATAGAAACAGCTGTATTAGTCAGGGTTCTCTAGAGTCACAGAACTTATGGAATGAATCTCTCTCTCTCTCTCTCTCTCTCTCTCTCTCTCTCTCTCTCTCTGTGTGTGTGTGTGTGTGTGTGTGTGTGTGTGTGTGTGTACGTACGTACAGGATAGATACAGAAATTCTTACTGGCTATAGTCCAACAATGGCTAGCTGTGAATGGAAAGTGCAAGAATCCAGCAGTTGCTTAGTCCCATGAGGCTGGGTGTCTCAGCTGATCTTCTGTTTGTGCTGGAATCCCCAAGAATTAGGCTCCACTGCCAGTGAAGGAATGGATGTTGCTAACAAGATGAGGGCAAGCAGGCATGGGATGAACACACCCCCTTTCTTCTTCCATTGTCCTTCCAGCAAAAGGTGTGGCCCACATTGAAGGTGTGTCTTCCAGCCTCAAGATCCAGATCACAAGATCACAAGTGTGCCCTCCATTTCTGGATGATAGTTCATTCCAGATATAGTCAAACTGACAGCCAAGAACAGCCATCACAACAGCCAACACTGTTTGATCCCAGGTGTGATGGCAGGGAAAATGTGTCACTCAAATCTGTTTCCTGGAATGTAGTTAGCAGACAACCCGCCCCGTTGCTGTTCCTTTACCATGCTTCCACCATGCACTCGTTGTGAAGGCAGCTCCCATTTAGAAAACATGTGACTGAAAGGATGCCTGTCGGCCTAAACAGAAATTACTGGAACTGTGCTGCAGCACAAGAACCTTCTTGGCTGTCTCTGTTCTTTCTCTATACTGCCTCAGATGCAGAGCTGGGACATAGACTTCCTGCCTTTCTTGCTTCCCCCTTCTGCTTGCAACCACACACTGCCTTGGGGTCTCCCCACCAGATCCAGTGAGGCTAGCCGGTTTGTTTAATTCAGACTTAGGAAAGAACTCAGAAGCAGCCATTAAAAAAAAAAAAAAGCATTATATGCTTTCTTTTGTAACTGATTAAAAAAAAAGCTTAATAAATGTGGGCTAAGTACTTCATGAGTGAAAAATGTCCTGAAATAAAATGATGCTCCCTAAATGGCTTAAATGCCTATTGGTTCAGGGGGAAAGTCAGGGACTGGAGGATAATTAGCTATCCTTAGGAGTGAACTGGGTTCTTTCTGGTGTTTGTTTTGTTCTTATTTTATGCTCCCCACTACTTTGTATTTTCTTTCTCTTCTTTATACAATTTCATCTATGAGTTCAGTGTATTTTGGTCCTATCAGTAGATTTTCTCTCTCAATCCAGCCCCTTACACTACCCCCCCAAAATTCACTTCCTCTTGCATTTTCTACACTTTCTACCGAGTCCAGTTAGTGTTGCTCAGATGCCCACGAGTGTGCATTCCCACTTCTCACCTACCTGCAAAGTCAAGGAAGGACGCTCATGACAGTCATTTTGTCATCATGCAACCTGGGGACACCAGTGCCACAGTGTGGCACAGATGCACTCCAAGCTGCTCCCTGTTCTCTGATACCTCCTGAGCAAGGCAAAGTCCTGGGAGACAGGAGGATAGGGAGCAGGGTTGCTCTCCACACCGTGAGACTATATTGACTTGGCCTGTCTGGAGACAACTCTAGGGAAGTTCCATCAGAGCACCAGCCAATCCTGATTCACATGGAGCTCAAAGCTGACCCAGGGGACTAGTAGAGACAGCTGCCATTCACCCCCAGCTAAGTTTTTCTGTTTTCATCCTCTTGTAAACTCTCTTGGGCCTCTGCAGCCTAAAGAATATAAAGGATCATGCTGACAACATTTTTTAAGTTTTGTTGTTTTACATTTTCTATGTTTTGCTACTCATTCCTGTATTTCTTTGTTATCAGCATCTCCATGGCTCTGGAGCTGAGATCTTCCTGATGCTGAAGAAGCTGCCTCTCCCACAAGCAATTCCCACAGACAGCAAGTGACTCCTCTGTGAGTACACTGTAGGCAACAACATAGAGCCTATATCCCAGAACTGCCTCCTTTACAAGGTTTTGTTTTTCGGGTAAGCCTCCATCCTACTGTCCTGACCACCCAGGGATAGGCACTAGGGAACTAGGGACCATCTCCAATGGCCAATACCAAATCTGCCCATACTAATTTACTCTGCCTTGACCATTTCTTCCCACAGCATTCAGACAGACAGACAGATGCACCACAGACGCTCTTGTCTATGCTTTACCCTCATCCTCTCTGCTACTAGACTTATCCTGATGTTTTCTCATGCGGCCTTGGATGGAACAGTACAACCTTCCTTCTTGGGAATTGTAACAAATCATCAACATTAGCTGCCTGCTAGACTGTTGGGCTTGCCATACCAGAATAATAAAAATGAATGCATATGAGGGGGACTTCTATTACAGATAGCTATAGTAATAAAGCAAGTATCAAACTTCATATTGGGTATTTGAACAGCCTGCACATGTTATGTTTATATATAAACATTTTCTTGAATGTTTGAAAGATTTTTAAAAGTGTGCATGTGTGTGTGTGTGTGCGTGTGTGTGTGCGCGCGCACGTGCACGCGCACACAGGTCCTGTGGAGGAATAGGGTGTTGCATTTCCTGGAGCTAAAATTAATTGGGTTGGGGGTTGTAAACCACATAATGAAGCTGCTGAGAACCAAACTCTGGTCCTTTGCAAGAGCAGCATAAGCTCTTAACTACTAAGCCATTTGTCATACTTCCTCCCAGTTATTTCCATTCTATTGACTGTCTTAATTTTAGACTCAAAACTTGGGGTTGTGTGAGCAATGACAACATTACAGAAGGAAACATCTACTTTCTGTGAAGCTGAGCATGGAATTCTGTGGCTGGAGCACAACTCAGGAAGCTCTAGACTGCTTCAAGGAACTCAGAACAGAACCCAAAACAGCAACCACAGCCTTTGACTCCTCTTAAATTCTTCCCAAGCTAGGCACAGTGTAGGTGATTTTTATGCATCAACTCATTTAATCTCCATGTCAGAAATGAGGTTGAGGGCCAAGGAAGTAATGGTTGTCTGCCCTATTTCACAGTCAATCTGAAGTTATTGAACTAGAAATCTATTTGTCCTGCAATGTTAGAGTCGCAAACAGCCTTCAAATTCCACAGCTCCCCAGGTCATAGATGTAGTAACTACCTTTCTGTGTCTCTCTCTGCTTCAAAGTTTTACTGTTTTTTGAGCCTAGTTTCCATATAAAGCAAATTTAACCTGATTTTCTAATTAAGTTCTGACTCCTATGACCTCTAGCCTGGCAATGTCATGTAAGGGAAGTGACACCTACTATAATAATCTCAGCCCCCGTAATCCATCCATCACACATCCTTCAAAAGCACCAAAAGGAAATGTGTGACAATAACCAAACATACCTAGTGTATATCACAGGGCTTGCCTAAATATTTCCCATTTATGCTATTTTGAGAACTGGCTTCCATCCCAGTTCCGACAACAGTGCTCAAGATTAAGTGAAAGAGCATGTGAGTATAGTAATTGAAAATAGGATTTCCCCCCCAAAGGGATGTAGTTATGAGCTTACTCTCTTATGTGTGTGAGATCCCCTTTTTGAGCATTTAAGAAATATGGATTTTGCAGTTGTCTCACTTACTGGAAAAAAATGTGTGTTCTATTAGGTTTCTAGAGGACAATGGTATGTCAACTCTAATCAGCCTCCCTCCTCAAGATTCTGCAGAAGCCAGCCCCAGGAGTGCTCCTCAAACTACCTCTCCCATAGTCCCCGCCTTGAGCTTGGCACAGGCACAAACACTTTGCTGTTCTCTGCCCCTGTTGGAATAATAAGCCAAGGGTCCTAGACAGCAACAGTCACCACAGAACTGTCTCAGTGCCAGCTCAAGGGGCACTAGGAGCTCAGCTCCTGGCCACAGTCCCACTGTTTTCTTGGACTGAAGCCCTTCATGGCACAGCTCCATCTATGGGTATGGTCCATCCTGGGACCAAACCCATTGGCTGATGACAACCTGATGCAGCCGTTTGGCTGAGGTGCTCTGAGCAAAATGATAATCAAATCTGAATGAATTGGATGAACCATTTTTCTCCCCACCCTGCATGCTTCTTCACCAAAGGAAAGAAAGCGTGGGACATGATATTTTCCATGATGGAACAGCTGGCTTAGATCTATGAAATTGCAGCTTTAAATTAATACATTTTATATTTGCCCCATAAATTAAGAAAAACAACAATGCATTGAAGAACTGGAAAGGAGGTTTCAGAGTTCTTTTAAATTGTGTCCAAAGGTTCTTGAGTCTAATTTTGGAGAAGGCAGAAATCTCAGACTATAGTATGTGCCAAGGAAACTCATTGGATTCTCCCAATTAGAATCACTTCTTCTGACATTCCAAACACAGTTTCAAGTTTTATTTCAATCTGCAAACATTCCAAAACCCCATCAGTGGAGGACAATGTTTTATCATCATTAAATACCCTCTCGCAGTGTGGTAACTGAATCAGCTCTTTCCCATAGGTACTCACTACATTATTTTGCACACTTATTAATTAGGCTAAGAGTGTACTGACATGCCTTGGTCAGCCAGCCCCACTCTACTTCCCAAACTATCATCTGTCTCCAGAAGATGAGAGAAAACCCTGAGGTAAACACACAGGCTATGACTCAAGTTCCTCATAGGCTGTGTATATTCAGAAATCATAATAGACAGTCCCTACAGCAGTGGTCTGGCAGCACAAACCAGGTCAAGGATAGCAGAACTCTGACGTTCAGCTACATACTTGGTTCTCAGCTCCATCTGATGGGGACAACACTGAAAAATGAGGATAGGGTCACTTTTCTTAGGGAAATTTGTTTGCAGTTTTCTTGTTGTTGTTTTAATTATACAATTGTGGCCAAAAGTTGAACTCACATTGTGTAGAACAGACCAAGAAAAACTAGCTATCTTAACTGAAAAGTATATGCCAGACCCCAAATCCTCATTCTTGTCTGTCTCCACCCTGAGAAAGAGGTGGGGAGCAGCCGAATTGATTTGGCAACTACTTGTCATGCATTTTTGGAGGGGAATATGGAACATGATATATGTGGAAATGTGTGTGTGTGTGTGTGTGTGTGTGTGTGTGTGTGTGTGTGTATTGAGATCCCCCCCTTCCTGTTAAATGATTTTCTATCTTTGAGCTTTCCAAGATACACTGGGATAGGAGAACACAAATAATCTTGTCTCTGTTTATGTTCTTGGTTCCAGAATTATTCTACAAATTGGAGTTCCAAGACATGTCTCTAACTAACAGAGAGGAGGAGGAGAGGGAGGAGAGAGAGAGAGAGAGAGAGAGAGAGAGAGAGAGAGAGAGAGAGAGAGAGAGAGAGAGAGAGAGAGAGAGAGACCTTATTCTGCCAATGACATTTGAAGCCATGAAGCAGCTTGGGAGGTCAACCTTGAAAGAGGAATTTCCTCCCTCATACTCAGTGTTGCAAGTGTTCAGATAAGGGCATGGTGAATGAACACAAGGAAAGCTTGTTTACCTCAAATGAGGAGTTGGAGGAAAGGAAATAAAGCTGCAATCTGGACAAAGAAAGGATTAGCAGGAGCCTGACTCCTTTGATGGAAGGGCTTAACTAACAGCACAAAGAACTGAGAGCCCATCATGGCTGGCTCATCAACATCCTGGAAATGTTTTGCCAGATGGAGTTGCCCAGTATGCCACTCTAAAAATTTCATTTAGCATGATGTTGCTTTTGTAAATTTGGATTTTTGTTGCTGAGCTATCACTTATCTTGTATTGTAGAACTTACAGATTTTTGTATCTTTTCTTTTTTGCCCAAATAATGTGCTGCAGAAAATGAAAAATAATGATAAGCAATACACAAATGTAATGATTTGTAATTGTAGCCCCTAGAGTTAATTATTCCTGGGACTAGGCTTTCAGACATTCATCTCTGGAAGGCTGGGTATGGGTAACCCAATCTTCTCCAGTCATAACAGTCATAAAATGTAGCTTCTAAGAATGATAGCACCTGATGTACCAGCATTGGCCTCGGCTTGGGTGTTTGCTCCAAGTCTGCTCTTGGGTTCCATCTCTGATGTTGGCTTTGGTAAGAGCAATTGGTTAATGGCAATTTCATCTCGGTCTGGCCACCTTGAACTTGGAAGAGACCACTGCATCTAATTAACAATAATGTCTGTACCATGAACAAGATGCAGTCAGATCTACAGAGATCTCTGAATAATAGCATTCAACTATAGATAAGAATTATATATAGAATTTGGAGTAAAAGTAACCTTGACTTCTTTGTACAGTAAAAATCTAACATATTGTAAATATATATGTGAGAGTATAATCTAAAATGACTAGGAATTATTTTTTAATTATTAATTTTATGTATAACAATGTTTTTATAAACTTTCAAAACATTAAATTAAGAAGTTTGACAATGTTAAACTATTAAGATATTAATAAATAATAAGGTAGCTAGATAATTTATGATCATTATATCCTTTTCAAATTAAAGTACATTTACAAAATTTACATAATAGAGCAGACTTTTATTCACCTATCTTATTCTAGTCAGCTATGAATTACTAAAGCAAAAGTTGTTTTTGAATTTTTTCCTTTTTTGAAAGTGAAATTAAATTATTATGCAAACTCTACCACTTTAAAATCTTGCAAAGAGAAAAACAATTCCCAAATCACAGAACATCTTATCCATAGCTATATTTTAGCCAGAAATAGTAAGAAATATAGAGTAGAAGTCAGAGGACATGTTAGTGGATAATGTATACATATTTTTGTACTGCCCTAATTTTAAAGTTACCAGTGTCAAGAGAACACTCTTCAATGACAAGTCTCAACAGCCTTTGACATTATAGAGGCTATCATTTAAAATAAAAAAAATATCTTTTTGTAAAAATAAAGTAATACTTTTATAAAAATAAAATGAAATTACATTCCTCCATTGCAGCCTATCATTTTTGCCAGACAAAGGCCAATGATTTTTAATATTGCTAAGACTGTGAAGCTGGAGTTTTAAGTTTTTTATTGGAAAGACCATTTTTTAAGAATCTTCTGATATTGTATCATAGACAAATAATTGTAGAGATGAATGAATGTCCCCAAAAGTGACACTACTTCTTACAATGATAATATTCAAAACAGGGTCAGCAAGGACTGTCCAGTAGTTGACAGAAACTATTGAACTGCTCCTGTACTATGAAAAGATAATACTTTATTTTCATCTTATTATTATTTTTAAGTTAATTTTATTTTGTATGTATGAGTGTTTGCCTGCATGTATGTCTGTGCAGTGTGCACATATTATAGAGGCCGGGTCTGGGAATCAAACCTGGGTTCTCTTGAAGAGCAGCCAATCCACTTAACTGTTGAGCTATTTTTCCAGGCCCTGATTTTCACTTTAAAATATTAAAAATTAACTCTAACAATTCAAACATTTGCATGAAATTTCTTGTTTACCCTCTGCTCTAGGAGTCTTTCAGTGATTATTATATTTTACAATGGCATCTTCTTCAGCATAATATATATCTTAATCCTTAGTCATGAGGACTTCAACTCCATGAAGTTCTGGATGTATATCTATTATATTTAAAACTGAGAAATGTATATTTACTCCTTTAACTATATGGGAAATATATATCTACCCAAACTGGCTTTGACAAAGGCTAGAGGAGTTGGAAATATTGCTAAGTGTATCCAGGAGGCCTCGGGTTCATTCCCCAGTACAGAGGTTGGTAAGTGGGAATCATAGCAAAAGGGAATTAGTTGGTTCATACACTAAAAAATCTGAGATGAGGACTAATATCTGATTCAGGCAATGTCAAAGTGTTCTTAAGACTGTGAAGACCTGGGTGTGCTCAATGACTTGTCAGTTGATTCTAGATCCAATAAATTTGATGACTAAGATTAACCCTGCACCAACCTATCTAATGTTTCCACCACTACATTAAGAAGTGTTTTTTATTGATGCCTTTCTCTGATCTGTTCTCATGAACAGAATAAACTGTCTTCTCCCTATGTGAGATGAGAACTGTGGGTTTTACAATAACCCTCACAACAAAAATACCAAGCTCTGGAACATACTGAGTTTGTACCTTTGGCAGTTGAGGCATCATTTCCATGACTACAAAGCAGGGAGAAAAATTAAGGTGCTTATTCCATAAGGGAGCCCAGAAGGTAAAGTGCATTAAGGCAAAAAAAGAATTAGAATATTGCCCAAAGCATAGCACACGGTAGGCACTGTTTCTACTATTTACTATTTATTGACCTATCATTTTTTTTCTTGAGATACCACCTTTGTGGTTCCTAAATATTTATCTGTATGTATATCTGTTTCTAGATTTTGCTTTCTTCTTCTCAGTCTGTTTACTTTTTATCTCTTTGCTCATTTTAAAATCACGTTCACAAAAATGAACATGTGGCTTCTTATAAGGCCATGATTTCTTACCCATGAAATAATTTAGAAGTCACTTCTTTCCTGTGTGTTGCATGTCTACTTCATAAAAATTAGGCATGTCTCCTGGCCCTATGGATGGGAGATTCTCCAGTTTGTCCAGTCTCTTCCCTGCTTCTTACTGTTACCTTGTGCCAATTAACTGAACTCTCTGCCTTAGTTACTCCGTTTGCAAAGTGAGATGCCTATAGTTATGGTTTCACAGTCTGCTGCAAGGAATACATGCAACAATGTATTGTACAGCATATAGCATTGTATATGAGTTACTTTTGTGCCACCTTAACTAAATACCAGATATAAACAATCCACAGGAGGAATGATTTGTCTTGGATCCTGGATACAGAGAATTTAAATTCATGGTTACTTGACCCTGAGCAAATTATCATGACAGAGAAAGCAAGTGACAGAGTAGCTTCTTGACTTTAGAAAGGACAGAAAACAGAGTAAAACAGAAAGATCACCCCCAAGAACCTACTCCTATGGTCTATTCCATAAACAGTCCCCACATCCTAAGTTTCAGTACTTGCCACAATAGAGTAACCAAGAGAATCCAAACACTCAGGACATGAGCCTATGGGAGATGCTGCACATTCAAATCAGTGCATATTGCAAACATAATCCTCAACTGGCTATTGGTCATGATGTTTACTATTACCTTTATAATGTCATAAGACCATTGTTGAAGGGCTGAACAAATATACATTGTCTTCAGAAAACTAAGGAAATAAAGGAAAAGGAGGACACAGGTACTTTTCTAGTAAAGTTATAAATGTTTGCATGTTTTTTTTCCATTGTATAATATTGATTGCTTTGTCAAAAAATCAGGTATTCATAGGCATATGGATTAATTCTAGGGTCTTCACTTTGATTCTATTGATCTACGAGACTGTTTTTATGCCAATATCAAGCTGTTTTATATACTATAGAGCTATATACCATATTATATTTTATATAGTATAGAGCTATATAGTAATAGAGCTTGAAGTCAGAGATGGTGATATCCCTGAAAGTTCCATTATTGTACAGGATTATTTTGGATATACTGAAGTTTATCCCCACCCCACCCCCGTTAAGTACTGTTCATTTTGAGGTCTGTGAAGAACTTTGTGATTTTGTGAAGATGTTGGGATTTTGATGGAGAGTGCATTGAATCTATAGATTCCTTTTGGTAACATTGCCCTTTTTACTATGTTAATCCTACCTATCCATGAACATGGGAGATCTTTCCATTTTCTGATAGCTTCTTCAATTTCTTTCTTCAAAGACATAGTTTTTGTCACATAGGTCTTTCACTTGTTTGGTTAGAGTTACCTCAATATTTATTATTTGTGGCTGTTGTTTATATGACTTCTTTCCCAGCCTATTTATTATTTGTGTATAGGAGGGCTACTGATTTTTTTTAGTTAATCTTGTATTTTGCCACATTAATGAAAGTGATTACCAGCTATAGAAGTTCCCTGGTGAGAATTTTTGGGGTCAATTAAGTATACAATCATATCATCTACAAATAGTGAAGTTTGACAACTTCTTCCTCTCCAATTTGTATCCCCTTGATCTCCTTTTGATGTCTTATTGTTCTAGCTAGAACTTCAAGTATTATATTGAATAGATATTGAGAGGGTGGATAGCCTTGTCTTGTTCCTAATTTTAGTGGAATCTCAGATAAGGAGATCTATAGCCAAGCACTTGGCCAAGCTCCAGGAGTCCTCCTGAAGAAAAGGAATTGTATGATGTGGGATCAAAGTTGTAATGGGGGGAACCCACAGAGACAGCTGACCTGAGCTTGTGGCAGCACATGGACTCTGAACCAATAGTTAAGGATCCTGCATGGGACCAACTTTTGCATGTGTGTGAGGGTATTGTAGCTTGGTCTGTTTGTAAGACTCCTAGTAGATCTTTTGGGAAACTGTTCCCCATGCTGGATTATGTTGCCCAGCCTTGATGCAGGGGAAGGAACTCAGTCCTAGCTCAACTTGATGTGCCATGCTTTGTTCAAGTCCGTGGGAAGCCTGCCCCTTTCTGAATGGAGATAGAGGACAGTGGATGGTGAGAGGGTTGATTGGAGTCAGGGGAGCAGGGGAGGAGACAGGAGGAATGGAGGGAGGGAGAACTGTGGTCAGTATGTAAAATAAATGTAAAATAAATGAAAAAATATTAATTAAATAAAATTTAAAAATAAATGTTTGCATGTTAATAGATAATTAATAGTACATAATATAATGCCATTTTAGGGTGTGTTTGTTTGTTTATTTGTTTTGGAAACAAGGTATCACTGTGTAGCTCAGGCTAGTTTTAACTCTTTTCCTCTGCCTACCAAATACTAGAATGGAAGGCATGGGCAGCACACCAGGCTAACAGTCTTCTAAAAAAAAAAAAAAAAAAAAAAAAGCTGAACTAGTAAGTGGTAAAGAATCCATACTATCTTCAGTCTGTACTGTCTTCAGTCTGTATAAGACACTCAAACAAACATGAGAATAAAGACTTCACTCTGAATTAATGAAGAGGCTAGATTCTCATTCAAATTTTCTTGTTATAACCACATGTTTACATCCATGTTAGAAAAGGAGGGGATACTTTGGAATTAGTAATCTATTAAAGCAATAATTTGATTTTTGTGATATCTATGATGTTCTTGGGAAATATATCCTACCACAGCACAATTATTTCTCTTTAATAACATATGTAACACACATTCACATATAAGCATGCATGTGCTCTCAAACCACAAGCAGTCATTTCTTAACATTTTAAACTGTCCTTAACAGGCTCAATCCCAACTACTCACATTGAAATGTCAATAACTTAAATATTAAGGACACAATCTGGTCTTTTTGAACTTAGTTACTTATTCTCTTAAAAAGTAAAGATGTGACAAGGAGCAGTAGAGTTCTCCCTTCCCTCTACCAGACAGTCTGATTATCTGTTCTCATTCAAACTCAAGCAACATTGCTCATCATTTAAGCAAAAATAAGTAAGTACTTAAAGTACAAGAAAGTAAAAATTACAAAATGAGATAGCAGATAATTTAACTTCCATGGTAAAAGTGTGGTTGTATCTAATCTCTTCCCTGAGCTCTTACATTTTAGGTCATTTAGACACTTGTGACTCTCTCAACCCTGAGTCATCTCGGGGATGCCAGTAGCATTTGAGAAGTTGTGCCAAAGAAATATCAAGAACCAAGCATCAAAATTACTCCCATGTGAGTGTGAAACTCAATCTTCTTGACTTTTGAAGGAGAGATGATTCCCTTATAATTCCACCATTTTCAATACAAGTAATTGCACACTGAATCAAAAGACTGATGAAGAATGGAATTGGAAGCCTGGAGATAATTTAAGAATAGCTTAAGTAACTAGACCTCTAGGGGAGGTCTCAAATGATCTTGAGTCTTGACCACAATTCCTTGGACACCACCACAGAAAAAGAAAACACAATTTATGTTTACATGGCATCTGAGGAGTCAGTTTGAAGTGATTTTTACAGCCATTTTCACAAGTGATTTAAGCTGCTAATTAATTGGGAAATGTTCAGTCCCCATCCAGTTCGGTTATCTAGGTCAAGAAAAATAAACATGTCAATGAAGTCAGCATAGGAAGTATCAGAGACATCCGCCATGGCTTTGTGGAACATATTTAAGTGTACTAAATGACACACTTGCCATAGTCAACTTGGAGTTACAAAGTAAGTTTATTTATGGCTTGGTCTATGGTCCTAGGTTTTCAAGTGGATTTAATAAAAGTACTTTTAAAGGGCTCTGGAAAACAAAACAGGTAGATGTACATGCAGACTAGAAATAGACAGATCTACAATGTATAGATGGAAATAGACAGTCAGACAGACAGACAAACAACAAACAGACACACAGGGGTCATCTAAAGATTAGGCATGGGAGGAAAAATGATACAGAAAACAATTTAATTTTTTTCTCTCATTGGAGCGTCTATTCCAATGATAGAGACTGACAATAGATACATAATCTTACAAATAATACAAAGCGTATCACTAAATCAAATGCCTTAAAAAAGAGAGAAAAATATGATGAATCAAACCAGCCAGAGAAGTCGGGAAAGACTTCTCCAAGAAGTGATCATTGAGGTATAATTTGAAAGGGACTAACTAGATAAGGAGAAGGAATGAGATCCTTAGTATAGAGGGAAGACTACATGAAGATGATGCAGCAGGTAAAAGCAAAGAGGATATGAACAAAAGAAAACTAGCAGAACACTGAAGAGCAGGGACCAAGTGTGCAAGACAGAGCTGAAGAACATGCACCTGCTATATCTTGTCTGCACCTTCTGAACAATTACACAACAGGAAGGGACTGGGAGTGTCTAAAGAGGAGCATGACAAGGCTGGAATTACAGTTTCATTACCACCAGCCTGTGTGAGTGTGGGGACTCAACTGGAAGGACCACCCAGTGACAAGAGGGAAATCAAAGTATCAGGAGAAAGCTATTGTTCTTTTCTGGTACAGATGCAACGTAGAATCAAGATGCTGCCCATGGAGACAGATCACAGGAAAACTCGGAAGAATTGAATTGGATTTAAAGAAAGAGGCTCATACATGAAAATCAACTTCTTTGGATACTGGAATGGAAGGGGCAAAACAACACTTCAAATGCCAAGTACTGCTCATGACTCAGGCAAGTGGTATTCAGAGTTTGAATTCGGAATTCTGAATATTCTATGCTTCTCAGAGGCTTCACGCAGAACTTTCAGAATTAATCTATAACAAAACTCTTGGAAACTAGAAAATAGAAAACTATGGAGCTCTACTTTTGGTTAAGAACTAAGCATAAGGGTGTTCACCTTCATTATAACAGGAGAAAATAATAGAGAAGCTAAAAAAATTACACTTTTCCTTAAAGCCACAAAAAGCACTAAACACATACACACACACAAACACACACACACACACACACACACACACACACACACACCTAAATAAACCAACCATGGAGATAAACACATCAAGGAAGAGGGTAAAATGACAACTAGTTTCATACTGGAGGCAACTTGCCTAGCTTGTGTTACACAGACAATCAGCTCATAAACATGGATAGAAGTTTGTTGGGATGCAGAAAGAAAAATCAGCTGACCTTTTAACAGTAGTGTGGACTCCATAAAATATTGAAATCTGGAAGAGTCCCAAACACAAAAATAAATTTCTCAGAACAATTCTCCACCCTGGGAAATTTGCCAACTCGGCAGCAGTTGGGGCAGAACTAGAAAGCAGGGAGCTCTCTGTTGCTTTTCATCCTTCACACTAATCAAGTCCTGAAGCATTTCTGCAGTGCTATCTGAAGAAAAATCTAAGTAAGAAAGCTGCCACTGAATATCCTCTAGTCCAAAACTTCAACAGACTGAAAAGATGAGTGTTCCACACCAGCAGCAAGAAATTTGGGCTAAGTCCAAAATGACAAGGGTAGTCACCACCACCCCACTGGCAAGGAGAAAACTGAGACGTACTAAAGTTGCATGTTGTTGCTGCCTCAGCTAGACTGTCTAGGTAGGCTCTCAGCAAAACCTTCTTTCCCAGACAGTGGTGGCACAGACCTTTAATCCAAGTTGGGTCTACAAAGCAAGTTCTAAGATAACCAGGGCTACAAAGGGAAACACTATCCCAAGAAGAAAAACAAAACAAACAAAGGCAAAAATCTGCTTCCTATGTTTTTGGACATGGAAAATAGAAAACTCTTTTTTAGGGGGAAAACACAACAAAAATCTACCATGTTGGCTTAGTGTCTAGTGGTCACTTATAGAAATGTCTAAAATATTATGAAAATGAAAACTCTAAGACACATAAAGAAGAATGGAAATGTAACCTATAACCAAAGAAGTAAACAGTCAATAGATACAGACCCTTTGATGACCAGAGGTTGGAATCTAGAGACTGTCCTATACTGCTTAAATATGTTAAAGGTTTAGGAGAGCTCACTGAACAGATGAACAGAGAGGAATTTCATTAGAAAAAATAAAGGTCTAAAGAAGACCTAGAGAGATTTCTAGAACAGAAAAATATGATGTTTGAACAACAACAAAAATATGGAAAAAATTAACCCGAGCAGACTGAATAAAGGAAAGACCAAGAGTGCAAGGATGGAGCAATACAAAATAGCCAATATGAAGCACAGAAAGAAGAGAGAAGGGGGGACTCAAAGTGCAAAATATACTATTAGGGACACTTGAATTAATAGAACATGAAGTCCCATACACAGGGAATTATATATGTGCAATTGTAACTACCAATGTATTTTTTCCAAAATCTAATTGATTAGAAGGTGATTATAAAATGATAACCTCAAAGACATCTGATATTAGGCAGTAAGCCTCGTTTCTAAATAGACATTAGGTTAAAGAATAAATGACACTAAACTTTTTTTTTGTTTAAAGATCTGACCATTTATTTACTCTTAAAGACTTGTTTTTTACTGGACTTAGTAGATGCTCTCAGCAAGGACAGCCTATGTCTTTTGGCAATCTGTTCCTCCTGTTTTTCTTTGGCTTCCTTCACCTCTCGGCCAAAAGTTTAGCATATTCTGTAGCATCTCCCTTGATTTTCTTAGTGGGGTGTTTCTTCAGAGCGATGTGTTGGCATTTGTGTTGCAGGACACATGGAATAACAAGATGCAGAATCTCGGGTGCTTTGGTCCTGGACTTCTCACCTTCTTTGTTTAAGGACTGTCTGACAACATATTAGTGGATATCATCTTCTTTAGAGAGATTTTTTTTAAAAAAAATGTAACCAAGTTGAGAACACTCAGATTGGCGTGCAAAATGCATCCAGTGAACAGACTTGCATTTCCTCTCTCCAATTCTTGTTCTATAACAAGAATGCCCCTTATTCAAGAGAAAGCAAACTCTACTAAGGGTCAAGACACTTTGCTTCATGGGAAAAACCTTTTTTGTCATTCCCACCGCTGACTGGGACCACACAACCCTTCCACTTTTCACTCAGAGCATCTGCAGCTAATCTATGGCCATGCACTTCTCATAGAAAGTATGAAGTTTGCACTCATCATCCATTTCAATAAGTTTTCTGACAGTTGGTGGCTAGGAAGGAGATGTTCCACTTAATCTCAGAATGGCCAACTACCTAGATGTGCCTCAAAAAAGAGCAAGAAGTGACAGTAAACTTAATAAAATATATTATTCTGAGTAGCAGTAAAACCAGAATTATCAAAATGTGTGGATGTATTTGAACCAGAGTTTAGAGCAGAAATGACAGTTTCCAATGTTTATAACAGAATATAAGAATGTGCAAAGCCAAGAATAAAACAGCATAAAGATTGAGCAAGACAAAACAAAAATGCTTGCAAACAGTGTAAGTGCATTGCATTGTAAATCCAAAGTGAACACCAAAGCAATGGGCAGAACTACCAACAGGTAATGAAATACAATGAGAATTTAAAAAAAAAAAATCAAGTTGTGCTTCTATCTTCTATGCCAACAATAGACAGATGTGAGAGAGAGAGAGATAGAGAGAGAGAGAGAGAGAGACAGAGACACACAGAGAAAGAGGCGGAGACACACAGAGAGAAGAAAAAACTTAAGTAACATCTACAACATCATTAAAGCATATCTAACACCAAAGGGTATTTTAATCAATGTACAGACTCTATTCCTGTAACTACAGTGCACAGAAAAGACTTAAAATGCTGAAACAAACAGAGTGATATACAAATAGAGAATTATTTTATGTGTCAAAAAAGGAGGATTCATTATTGTTAAGGCACCTTTTTAATCCAAACTAGTGTAAAGATTAAACCAGTTCTCATCAGAATCCTAATGTTGCTTTAGAAATTTTAAGGCTTGTAAAAGCTGAGTTAAAAGAGTATGTTGACAGGAGAAAAAGTAAATAGATCAATAAATAAAGAAAAAAAAACATAAAAGACCAGTAAACCTTTAGCAATTGATTTGCAACATAATTCAATGGATCGGTGACAGTAGTGATGTGACATCAAATGTTTGTAAAAAAAAAAAAATAAATAAATAAAATTAGCATTTGTATAAGAAGGAAAGAAAACTGTTGATCCCCCACACTACAGCATGCAAACATTACTTGAGGATGATTATGGATCTAATTTTGAAGCTTTAACAAGGGGGGGGAGTATAGTGAAGAACTTTTGTCGGGATGTGGAAACAGTAAGAGGAAAAAGTGACAGTCAAGTTTGTCAAGATAAAAAGCTTCTACAAATCAAAGACATCATTATGAAGGTGAAATAAAGGCAAAATGTGACTGTGAGAATGTTTGTGATATATATTCATTATAAGAGTTTTATTTCCAGAATATATAAAGCTCTAAAAACAATACTTTAAAAAAATTAACTCGGATACAAAGGGGGAAATGTTTCGAACGGTATTTCCCAAGGAAAATGTTAGGAATTCCCAACAAACACACACAAAGATGATTAACATTAGGTTATTGGAGAAATGTACTTTAAAACCATGGTGAGTTAACAACTTCTGGCTAAAATTAAGAACTTATCATACCATGTGTAGAGCAACTGTAATTATCAAATATTATTGATAAGAAGATAGAAAGATAGTACCACTTTGGAAAATCTTTGCAAGTTTTTAATGTGGATTCTACTTTGTGACAACTCACTTCTATGAATTATGCCTCAGCTACAAAATTCTCTGTGTATAAATATTCATAGTAGCTTTATTTAAAATAGCCCAAAGCTACTTTTAAAGTGAAGCTATACATCAAAAAATAAGTCAGTTGTGAGATTTTCATAGATTGATTTCTAGTGACCCATAAAGACAGTAAAGATAGATACAACAATGGGAATAGATACTGACTGACAAGCCCAGCCAGAATAAAAGAACACATTATTGACATTCTGCAAGAACCACAACAAGGTGATGGAAATTGCTTCTAGGGAAGAAGCAATGGATGGCACAGGGGTATGCCAATGTTTTGGCTTCTCTGGACCACATTGGATGAAGAAGCATTTTCTTGCATCACACATTAGATATGTAGAAGTTCTATCAAGCACCTCCCTGAAGTAACACAATAGCACCCACACATTTTTCAAAGCCATAGAACTATATATTTAAATCTATACATTTTGATGTTAGTAAATAGTATCTCAATAGTGTATGTGTGACACATGTGCATGTGTGCATGTGTATGTGTGAGTGTGTGCATCCCCTCAGGTAAACAAGTACATTTCAGCCCATGAAAAATACATACTAAATTGTAGATTCTATTCTAAATCCAAAATATTGAATATATTATAAAAACATGACCTAGCAATACAGAAGAATAATAAATAACATGAAATTAAGGGAACTAAAGAAGTTTGACTCATACACATACACACTCATACACACACAATGTACACACATACACACACATGCAGACTCATACAAGCACACACATAAATGAAAATGCACACACACACATTTTTTTTTATTTTTTTACCTTTAAATATTCCAGTGTCGGAAATATAACCAATTAATACAAGAATGCATGAATTTAGATGTTTAAAAATAGAAAACATTCTCTCCTCAGCTCTCGGTGACTTTCATTATCTCTATTACTTCACGGAGTTTTCACATCAGAAAGTACCAGCAAGCAAACAGTTATCACATCTCTGTGACCTGGGTTGGTACACAGCAGCAGGAAGCACAGAGTTCATCGGTCTAGAGAGAATGGAGGATTTGCCTGAAGGCACTCAAATCTAAAATGCTTTTAACACAGGCCTGCCCAGTCCAGCATGTCTGAGGCTGGCTGGACCTGCAGGTCACAGTTTCCAAGTCCTCCTTCAACACTCTTCCTTAAACATAGTTTCAAGTCCCTCATCTTCCCCTGAAGTATTCAGTTTGTCAGTGTCCCTCTTAAAGTTTCCTTAGTTGGCCAGCAGTCACAGTCTAAGGGGCCCGGCATACGAGGGACACTTGCTACCTTCTGTGGTCAAATAACTCTCTCAGCAGCCTGCAAGGCCTGAGGCCTCTCAGCAGATGTCTCAAATTGTTGTTGGACCCAAGGGAATCTGCAGTCAATATGTCTTCTTTTCTCCATGAGCTGTTGACAAGCCACTTAATTATAATAATAGTTAAGAAACATCTTAAACAAAGATTTCTGGCCTTGGAAAAATCCAGAACATACATTTATTTGGTACAAGTCTTGACAAGAACAGGGTTCCCTACTTACCAAGGTCTCCCACAGGCAATAAGGCCCAGACAATCGATCCAAGCACTAAAGAATAATCTGGGAAGTTGCCCTCTTGACCACAATGAAGATATTAGTTGACCCTAGCCCTGAACACGTGTTAGAATGGTCTCTATCCTCACCCCTTAGTACTCAGACTATCAGCAGTCTCTCCAGGGAACATTGCACCTTTACAAACCCAGCCTGAAGACCATTGCCTTGATCAACTGTACCAACATCACTCACAAATTCTGGAAACTATTTAAGTGAAGCTATTTAAATGACAAATGTACCTTGAAGTTTCAGAGTCACACATCTAAATCAGGTTTGTAAAATCTTTTATACAAAGTTCAGGTTTCTATGGACCAATAGATCAATTGGGGAAAATCATGTAGATTTTCAATAATAGTTTAAAATGTAGTCATTTGTTGTGAGCTGAATTATGTCCCTCAGAGAAGATGTAGACAAACTAATATTCTGTAACTCAGACTTTGGTCTGGGGGTAGAGGGGGGACTTTGCTCCGTCCTTCCAGTCTCACTGGATTGGTTTGTCTCTCTGCCCACCTAGTCCCTGAAGCCACTTATTAAGTAACCATTTTGAGGCTTCGTATCAGTTACAACTGTTTGGCTAATGGCTTACGCTTCTTATTGGATAGTTCTCTCTTATAAATTAACTCATTTCTATTAATCTATAAATTGCCTTGAGGCTATGGTTTACTGGTGCTCAGGCCTGTTATTCCTTTGGTGACTACATGGCATCTCCATGACCCCCATTCCTTCTCTCCCTTCCTTTGTTTGAAACTCCTGTTAAGGTATAATCTGCCTGGCCATTGGATGAAACCGCTTTATTCATCAACCAATAAAAACAACACATATTTACAACATACAGAATTACATCCCATATTGTCTGTCTTGTTCTGTTGTGTAAACCACAAACTGTGGTACTTTTCTATGGCAGCCCTAGGAAACCAAATACATACACTAATTATAAATGTGTATGTGATAAATATGTATCTTAGATCAATAGCACATATACGTACACACACACACACACACACACACATTAATTGCAACTTAGCATCTCCAGATAACACGTATTTGTTTGCTCATAGTTGCTATGATGATAGTGTTGCTCACAAACATGAAAGAATCTAGAATGACTTAGGGGATGGGCTTCTGCATATGACCATGGAGGATTGTCATAATTATGTTAATTGAGGTCCACTGTGAGTGTAACCATTACCTGGATGGGATTCTGGACCATGTGAATGAAAATAGGGAACTGAGCAGCCCCATTCATTATTCTCTGCTTCTAATCATAGATACAATGTGACAATCTGACAGAGGGCTGATCTCCAAAATATACAAAGAACTCAAGAAGCTAGTCACCAAACACCAAATAATCCAATTAAAAAGTTGGGTACAGAACTAAATAGAGAATTCTCAATAGAGGAATCTAAAGTGCCTCAAAGACACTTAAGAAAGTGCTCAACATCCTTAACCATCAGGGAAATACAAATCAAGGCAGCTCTGAGATACCATCTTACTCCTATCAGAATGGCTAAAATCAAAACTACCAAGTTTATGCTAGAAAGCGGCATAATCCTCCACTAGTGGTGAGAGTGCAAACTTGGACAGCCACTTTGGAAATCAGTATGGTGGTTCCTCAGGAAAATGAGAATCAGTCTACCACAAGATCCAGTAATTCCACTCTTAAATATATACCCAAAAGATGTACATTCACACAACAAGAACATCTGTGCGTCTATGTTCATAGCAGCATTTTTTATAATAGCTAGAACCTGGAAGCAGCCTAGATGCCCCTTAGCTGAAGAATAGATGGACAAAATGTGGTACGTTTATACAATGGAGTACTACTCAGTGGGAAAAAAAACACAATATAATCTTGAAATTCACAGGAAAATGGATGGAACTAGAATAAAACATGCTGAGTGAGGTAACCCAGTCACAAAAAGACAAACACGGTATGTACTCATTCATATATGGATTTTAGACATAGAACAAAGGGTTTAATCAGCCTACAATTCACACTGCCACAAAAGCTAGGAATCAAGGAGGACCCTAAAAGAGACATCCATGGTCCCCCAAGAAGGGAAAATAGACAAAGATCTCCTGAGCAAATTGGGAGCATGGAGGGAGGAGAGAGAGAGAGAGAGTTAGGAGGAGAAGGGGAGAAGAGGAGGGGAGATGTAGGCATGAAGGAACAGGAAGATTGAGACCCATAATAGAGAGAGCCTTTATAGACTTAAGAAGAAATCTGGCACTAAAAAAAAAAAAAATGCCCAGAGATCTACAAGGATGACCCCAATTAACAATCTAAGCAATGGTGGAGAGGCTACCTTTAATGCCTTTCCCTGGTAATGAGATTGATGACTACCTTATATGCCATCCTAGAGCCTTCATCTAGTAGCTGATGGAAACAGAAGCAGTTAAACCCACAGTTAAACACTAGCTGAACCCTTGGAATCCAGTTGCAGAGAGGGAGGAATGATGAGCAAAGGGGTCAAGACCAGGTTGGAGAAACCTACAGAAACAGCTGACCTGAACAAGGGAGAGCTCATGCACCCCAGTCTGATAGCTGGGAAACCAGCATAGGACTGACCCAGACCCCCTGAGGATGGGAGAGGGAACTGAAATCAATATGTAAAATAAGAAAAATATTAAATAATTTTTAAAAATCAAAAAAGCAATGTGACGAAATGTTTCAAATTCCCACCACCTTGACTCCCCCACCATGATGAACTGTATCCTTGGTCTTACGCCAGAATAAGACCCCCTTCCCTTATGCTGCCTTTGTCAGGATATTTCATCACTGTACCTACATTAGGGCCTCTGTAGAATTCTGCCTGGCACAGTCAGGGGGCTCCTTCAGATCAGGTACAGTGCATAGGTAGCTCCTGCTAAGAAATTGACACAGCTGATGTACTTCCTGCTTCTAGCTTCCTGGGGTATATGGTACTACCTCTGTTCCTCTCATACGCAAACTTGGTCACATAGCCTCTTACTAGGAGGCTGACATTAGCTGGCACTTGCCTCTGTTGCTTGCAAGCCCAAGCTCCAATAATGTCATCACAGCATAGGAAGATTGGATGCACCTGGGGAGCTTCAGCAAACTTCATTCTCCTAACCTCACACCCCTGAATCTGACATGATCACTTGAGAATTGTAGGTTCTACGCAATAGAAACCCAAACATTGCTCTATTTAAACAAAGACATTCAATGATCTATATATATAAGAATACAGTAACTTATTGATCTAACCCATGGCCTGTTCTTAAAATGAATGGATTTGATAAAACTGGACATAATCTGATACCAATTTAAAGGCAACAAATCTGAACTAGGGGTATAGCTAGCTCAGTGGAGGAGTGTTTGCTTTCCAGGGTTCAAATTCTAGCACCATAAGAAAAACATGGTAAAAGAAAAAAGTGAAAAATCACTTTAAAATCTTCTGATCCTATATGCTACTATATTAAACTTAACTTTGTTTTCCTAAATGAAACAAATCCTTTCCGTCATGTTGTCTAGACGACACTTGCCTCAAGTGCTGGGTTTTGTCTGTGAGTTTTCATGTGCTTTTAATAGAGCTCCCAGGTTTGCTTCCACAGACATGTACAAGTACCAACATATCTGTTACTAATCCAGTTTCTTCTCAGGAAGGCCTGTGCCCTATGGGGTAGAAAGACTTGGTCTCAAGGCCCAGTCTGGTCCCCTCCAGCCTAAACTCTTCTGCCCCTGGCTGCATCCAGGGTGTAGCTGCCCAGACTGCACAGGGCGGTTGGACCGAGTGGAGTGGTTAAGCAGTCCAAGATGCACAGCCGAGGAAAAACAAGGCTGCTTCCTCTGCCGGAGCCCTGACAGCAACCTTAATGTGGAAAAATGCACTTGTGGCAATCCTTCCATCCTTTGTTGAACTTAGCTGGAAACAGCGCTGCCAAGTGCAGAATGGCTGGCCCTGGGCAGCATGGGCCACATATTTCCACAGTCTACTCCAGCATAAACAGACCACACTTGTTACTCTGTGAAGAGCCAGGAACTTCCCTGCATGAAGAAGACAAGGGCAGCATCTAGAGAAATGCTTGATGAGACACTTCTACCCATTTTTCTCTTGTCCAAACTTTTCAGCAACACCCCTCCCTCTGTCCTAAGGAGCAGGGCTCTCAAAGACCTCCGTGGCTTTGGGCATCCCATCCAAGAATATGGTGTTTAACAATGAGCTCCAAGGATGATGTTCCATGCCCTTGAGGAGCGGGGTTTTCAGGATGGCAGGGAAAGTGAAGGACACATTTCCTATTCCTGGCTCTTAATGATGAAGGAGTTGTCACGGGATATTTGAACAGCATAGAGACAAGGCATTCCGATTCTTCAGCCTGCCTGGATTTCAATCTGACTTCATCATTATGTGTGTCAAGAAACATCCTATGTAAAAGTATAAGAGCCCAAATTTTAGAGATTAAACACAGGTTCTCTTATTTATTTACTGCCATAACCGAGGCTGAGATGATCTGCTCCATGCAGTCATTCAGGAACTTAGCCTCCTCCCATTTTGTGACCCTGAAAATAAATATCCAGAGCTTGGAGTTAGGGAGTGGTAGCAGTGAGCTCGGGTGCTTGTGTACCACTGTTTCAGGAGTCAGTGTTCAGTTATCATCTCGTCTATCTGCAAAGGAGATTGGGGAATGTCTTCTATTTGTGGAAAACTATCTATGTCTTCTGCCATGGCTGCTTACTTCAGAAAGTAACCTGTATTTGAGCTTCTTCCTCTATTAACTGAGTCTTCTATTTGGGATTCTACAGAAACACGGAATCTTAAGCCTATGATATGTCAATATCCCTCTATTTCTGTCTGTCTGTGTCTCGGTCCGTCTCCATCTCTCTGTGTGTACGTGTGTCTCTTTGTTTCTCTCTCTCTCTCTCTCTCTCTCTCGCGCGCGTGTGTGTGTGTGTGTGTGTGTGTGTGTGTGTGTGTGTGTGTGTGTATGCACATGATCCTTGAGATCACTTATAGTGAAATTACTCCACAGTAGCAGTGTTGTAAGCTAAAAGTACCTGAAGTTACCTTAAGTTACAAACACATTTAATACAGACAACATTCTGAACTCATAGCTGCACCTCAGCAACCTTGAAGGTACTCTGAAAACTGTGTCAGCCTGTCACTAGTGCACAGCATGAGAGAACACTGCACGTCATATTGCTGGCTCAAGAAAATATGAAAATTTAAGATTTGAAGTCAGCTTCAATTTAATATGTACCAATCCCAGAATGACATAAAGTCAAAGGGGATTTCCCTTAGAAAATGGGGACTGTGTGTGTGTGTGTGTGAGAGAGAGAGAGAGATAGAGAGAGAGAGGCAAAGAGAGAAAGAGAGATCTTAAGAGGTTTATTTTAACTAGCTCACACATTGCTGAGACTAGAAAATCTAAATCTGCAGGGCAGAACAGGCTGAAGGCTCAGGGAAGGGCTGATGGCATAAGTATAGAGGCAGAATTTTGTCTTGCTTGGGGGAACCTTAGTTGTTCTTCTCTTGAGGGTTCTAACTGATTGGATGGTAACCACCTGCATTACCTATTTACTCAAATTGTATTGACTTAAATGCTAACCACACTTTAAAAATACCTTTGCAACAATGTCTGTTCTAATACTTTACCAACTGTCAATGCTGTGGCAGACCCAAGCTGACACACACAGTGAAGTATCACAGCGGCTGTGGTATATTAGGTCACCCAGGACCGTGCCAGCAGCTAGACAACCCTCTGCTTAGATTAGTTTAGTGTCACTACTAGTGTCCCCATCACTGCTAGTGAGGCCTCAACACAGCAGCATGTCCCACATCCAGAACACTTTCTCAGTTGTCCTTCAAAACATTGAGAGAGCAACTGAGCCACACAGGGCTGGTTTATGCCAACACATAGTTTATTTACTTTCTGTTCACATCTTTGCATCTAGTCACTCACCCGGTCCTTATAATCCCATGAAGTATGTGGGGCCATATTATTCCTACTGTTCTTGCTTCTGAGCTCAGTTCCAAAGACAATATCTCCCCTCTCCACCAGCTCTCCCAGTTGCTACAATGTCCCCACTTCCAGAATCTGTTCAAATACAATTTTCCTGGGCAGGTGGCATATTTCTGCTAGCCTGATTTAAAACTCTCTCTATATTATAGTGCCAGAGAAATAATAACACAATAAGCACCGGGTAAGCCTGATAGGAATGTCCCTGTGAACATTGCCCTCAGAGGCCCTGTCAGTTACATGGGTTTTGTGAGTGGATCTTGGCGAACTGGGTTCACCCTTTAAGATAGTATTTTTCAAGAAAAGTCAAACTCCACAATCCAAGAAACAAACATGTGTATGAGCTTTTCAAACGTGGCTCTGTTTATAGAAGATTTCCTGTGAGACAGAGCTGACACCAGGGCTGGCTTTGGGCACAGCTGGGAGTCAGGAAGAATCTGTCCTCCCATTCCCTGTGTCTGGTGCTGCTCTTTTTTTATTTTATTTTTAAAGATTTATTTGTCTTTTATTTTATGTGTACCTGCTTGTCTGTATGTGTACCGTGTGTGAACAAAGAGGCCAGAGGGGAGACCTGGCTCCCCTGGAGCTGGAGCTGTAGAAGACTGTGAGGTACCCCATGTGGGTGCAAACTGAACTGAAACCCTCTGCAAGAGCTGCACATATCCTTCATCATCCAACCCTCTTTCCAGACCCCTGTTTGTTCCCTCCCACACCCCCTAGATTGCTTCTACATAATTGTTTATACTTTAAATAAATGCACAGACATAAATGCCACGAGCCTGAGTAACTAGCTTCATTCTGCCCTAACTACTTGACCTACCCCAAATGTCTTATTCTTTAATTTCCTTTACTGGGACTTGAGGGGTTAGATGGATCCCTGGTAGGCTTCACCATTTCTCAGTCTGGTCTCTCTGTCTTCCACATAGGCCTCCTTCCCAGCCACCTGTTGATCAAGATTTAGAAAGGACTTCCTTTCTTCCGAAGTATCATTTCTAAAGTCTTAATGAAGGAATATAGTGTCCCCAAAGCCTTCTACACAGAGAGGGATTCGGTGCTAACACTGGAATTTCAGCCATAAGCCAGTCTGCTGAAGACATCTTTGAGGAAAATGTCCCTCTGCTGCCCCTTAAATCATTAACTTGGGACACAGTCTTCTCTACCCTCCCCCTAGATAACCTGGTGTTATGTATCCAGCCCCCAATATTTGGAGAGAAAATGCTTGCAAAAGCTGGAAGGATCATCATGGTAACCAAACCCATGTGGTAGCCAGTGGGATAAAGTCATTGCTCCCCAAACCCAAAATCCCTTAGAAGGCAGATTATTTCAGCTGCTTGAGCTAGGACACTTTGTAATGCAGTCCGTAAAGAGCCTCCTGCCCAGCCAAGAGCACGATCCCCTCTCCCCAAGGACACTCTTGACCCCCACAGAACCTTTTCTCCCTGACCTGTGCGCTAGCCAATCAGGCTCTCCTGAAACTAGATACTGCAAGGTCAGACTTGTACATAGCAAAAAAGGCTGCTCTTGGCCACTAATCCAATGAAAGGATAGCTTTACACGGGACTGAGTGTTCCACTCAGCCCATAATGCCTGCATGTGTCTGTGGCAGCATTGCTGCTAAATACCCAAGACAAATCTAAGCCTGCTGAGTAGTCCACCCACTCTTGTCAACTCTGAACAAAGTAAGTCATACTTGGAGCATAATACCAGCCTCACAATTCTGTGACAGACGGTTCTGTCCAGTTTATGTAACCTCTGTTGTAGGTGACCTTGGGAAAGTTGTCCAATCCCTAGCAGACCTTCTGCCTTGGAGTTTCTATAAGATCATCACATTAGCAATCAAGCATTTCTCCCTTTTGTTATCTTCTTTCCAAAACACAACTGGAAACAACACACACCAGCACAGACCTTTGACACAGAAGGCAGTACCACAATTCAATTCTTTTCCCACTAAAGTGAGGATTGTGGTCCTCATTTTACATGTGAGAGTAAGATTTTAGGGCAGTTTAGTTACTGCAGTGAGCTGAATTATGTTACCCCCTACCCCAGACATATGTCAACTCCTAATCCCAAATGAATTAGAAGGTTGGGTCTTCAGATGCAATTTAGGTGAAGTGAGGTTTTAAGAGTGATAATATAGGGTGAATGGCATCTTTATAAGAAGAACAGAAATAAGAGGTCCAAAGAGAACAGGTGTAATCTTTCTGCTTGAGCCCAGAGGTCATGCTAGGGCACAAGACACAATGGGTAAACCAGTACAAGTGGCCACACCAGGAGTCAAATTGGCTAGCACCTTCTTGCCATGAACTTTCAGCCTCCAGACTGTGAGGAAATAGGCTCATTTAAGACACCTGGTCTATGAGAGTTGGTTCTGGAAACTACAGATAGGGGGTAGATAGAGGTGAACCCCAATAAGAACCCACATTCTTCCCTTCATGCTGCTTCCTATCTCAGACCACTCAACACTGGAATCTGGACATTTGCAGGCTTCTCTAAAATCCAGAAACCACTACTCAGAGCCCCGTCACCCCTTTCCCCCCATTAAAATCCAGCAGTAAACTCTCTGCACTGGTAATGTGTATCATAGCACACGACCATGAAGTGTGTTTGACTGGTGACTCTGTGATATTCACTTAACCTCAAGTATGAATGTGAGTCTCCATCTCTGAACTTACTAAGTTCGGAGGTCATTTTAACCTTTTATTTCTTAATAAGCTGTCATCCCATGTATCATCTTTTAAGAATAAAGATGTTAACTTTGCAACTAACATTGGAAAATCACAAGTTTCTGAAAATGGTTGTTTGGTAGATTAAAGATAAACTGTAAATCCTTTCTTTAGCAATAAGCTTGTATTGTTAAAATTGAAAAAAGATGAACAAAAAGAAGGCCTCATTGGTTTACAACTCCCACAACCATTCAATTTATTTTTATTGTATCCTCCTTTGGTCAAGAGAGAGAATAGTTCAGAATATTATTTACTTTATAATGGATAATACTTACATGTTGAGAGTGCAAGCATTGACTTAGACTGGAGAGAGGGAGTAAGTAAAGATAAAAATCTAAGTGTTTTCCCATTTGTAATTGTCTGGATATGAAGCCTTCCCCCATGAAAGTCTCCTGAGTCTGGGTTTGGTCTCCAGCTGGTGATACCAATGATACAAGCTCTCTCTTGGAGGGAGCTCACCGAATGCCACAGATTAGTCCATCAATGGGCTTGGAATTTAGTAAGAGGTGGTAGGGAGTGTAACCCAGTTGGAAGAACGCCCTTAGACCTGTGCTCTTGAAGGATGCACACATTATCTCCATTACTTCTACTCTCTCTGCTTTCCAACCACTTTGAGGTCAGCAGCTTTCCCCTCCCACATGTCTTCTCACCATGACATTCTTCCTGGCTCAAAAGGAACGATGCCACAGTTCATGAACTGTGGCCTCTGAAACCGTGAGCCAAAACGTCTTACGTTGTTTGCTCAGGTGTTATGCCATAACAATGAAAAACTATTTTAAAAGTGGAAAAGAATATATACAACGGCCTATAGGTATCTGTGCAGATATGTATTTGCCCATGAATGATATGCATAAGGTATTCTTGAAATGATTCACAAAAGGAACCAGACAATACTGGTTTTCCTTAAGGAGAAGAACTTAGGAAACTGGAGGAAAAATGAGAAAAAAAAGGGGGGGGGAACTTTTTAAAATGCTCTCTGTGAGCTTTTTTTCTATAGTATTTACTATTGTGGTGAAGTATGCAAACCATAAATTAGCTTCTAAGTTAATTTTCCATGTTCATTTGACCACATAACTAGACCCCAAATGACAATACAGAATCTTCTCAGAACCTTATCAAACTCAAAGGGTTCTCTGTATTCTCGTTCAGTTAATATCCAACATCCAAACTATCTTAGTGCAGTATATAACCTTTTATGTCTGGCTTCTTTCTCTGGGTAGTATTTTTATTATAACTATATATGTTATTACAAATACCTGATCTTTTTATATTATATAGTACCCCATTGTGTGGCTATATCACAGTTTTCAGTTTGGGGATGTTAGAAAAGCTGACCGAAGTGTTCTGGTAATATCCTATAAATCTATAATTGCTGAATTATAAGGTTAAGCTATATTTAACATTAAATGTTTCCAAGCAATTTTCCCATGTGTTTGTAACAATGTACACTCCCAACTCTGTGTGTGAGAGTTTCAGTCATTATCCAACATCTTCATCAGCATTTGGTACCATTAGAAGGAGATTCTCAGCATGAATCTTTTCACTGTATATTATTCCTCCTTTGATTCTTGATTATGTATATAAATATATTTCCTATTCATAAACAAATACAAAATTCTATTAAAGCAAAACAAAAATGTAGGTAACAACTGTAAACACACTCTATTTCTCTTTCCTTTATAGAGATAGATGGCTTGAGGCTTCAGATGTGACATGCAAAAAGGAAACCAATGCTATCATGTTACCATGTCATTTACACAGTTGCCAGTTGTCCTCTAGAAAGAATCACAATCTTCCAGAGGGGGAAAAAAGGACCCATGCTTATCATCAAAATATCTAAAGTATGAAAGCTTCATACAGAACTTTCAGTCTAGAGATCCCAGTAACCTAAATGTCCTCAGCATATGCCACATCTTTATGTGAGAGTTTCCATTTAACTCATTAATAAAATGAGATATACTTCCCAAGTGAACTCAATCAGTATTTCCATCACACAACCAAATAGGAGATGGTCTTTACTCTGGAGTGTCTCATAATTCTAGCGAAGAAGAAGAACGATGGGAAATGTATAGTTACAGCCAACCATGAGAAGCACCATAATCCATTCATATATGCCAAATACACCACAGATGCCAAGGAAGTGTAACCAGATGCACTGAGCAGAAAGAATACCAGAAAAGCATTGTTGAGCTTCATATCTTGTAGTTTTAGCTATACTCACCTCCACCCTCTATGCTAAAGAATGACCTCAGGGCCTCATATTTGCCAGGCAAGTGCTCTGCCTCTGAGCTGCAGCCCTAGCCCTGAGCTGAGTTTTAAGAGATCTATGAGAATCACTTTAATTGTTAAAGGGAAAGTGTGTTGACTATTTCAAGCAAAAGTAGCATATGCAAAGACATGGAAGCCCACACCAGGACATGTGCTTATTATTGTAATACTGCTGTAATACTACTGTATTATTTGGGCATTGGAAAATGGCTCAGCATGTAAAGGCACTTGCTGTGCCAAACTGAATCCAAGTTCAATCCTGGAGAAGCCATGTAAAAGGTGGAAAGAGACAAACCATTCCACAAAGTTGTTTTTGGTTTCCACATATGAACTGTGTGCCCCCTCATCACGTGCACACACACACACACACACACACAAACACAAACACACACACACACAATAGTGATCTTTAGAATTTTAATTAAAACTTTGAAAATAGTGCATTCGGGGTGAAAAACAAGGAAGGCTCGAGAGATAAATTGGGGAGGGGATGATTACAATCTTTTATTCTAAAAGAAGGAGCTATTATCTTTATTTTGAAAGTTTTGGTAAGCCCCTGGGAAATTTTAAGTAGAGGAGTAATGTGTTTTTTTCAGAATGAAAAGATGATGGGGGTTTTCATATACTGCTTATTTGGATAGAGAACCAGAAAGGAAAAAAGTAAGAGGGGAAAGGGAAGCCACTGGGAAATGGGAACATTAAAGATGAGAAAAGTTATAAAGAGACAGAGAAAAAAATTAAAGATTTATTATTTTATGGGTATGTTTGTGCACCTGAGTATATGTATGCATGCTACACACATGCAGATACCTATGGTTAAAGCTGACTACTAATGGACACGCATTTCCTGTCATTGGCTAATGCTTTATCTAGACACATATCCTGGCATTATGGCAATATTCCTACTGGCACTATCTGAACACCCAAACACTAGAAACTACCCAGAATCCTTCAGGAGTTGAGATGAAAGATAAATTGTGATATACTCACACAAATTCAACAATGAGAATAAATTACTTAAAACATGCAAAACTGTGGATAAATTTATTGAATATAATTATGTATACAAGATGCAGATATGTGTATATCTTAGTTTTAGTGATATAAAGTCCAAAACTAGACACATTAATCTACCTCATGAGAAATAAGGAGAGGTTACTCTTGGGAATAGAAATAAATTATATCAAGGAAAACATGACTTAAGGACAAAATAAACAAAGATATTCCAGCAACTTATAAGTAGGGCCACTTTAAAGGGATTTTTATGCAGCAGGTGGTAAACACTAGCTTGTAGTTGGGGACATTAATGACTATTAAAAGGAGAGGGTTTGAGGTAGGACATGGGCCTCCCCCTTTTAACTGCAACAGAATCTAGCATTTCTAGTAAGTTGTTCATGCCTTTGAGCAAACTCACCCTAGTATATGCTCTGCTGTGAGGTACATGGCTTAGAACAGCACCCAAGCAGCAAGGTTCAGGGGGAACTTGGATTTTGCCTTTTGGAGATCCTGCCCTGATTGCTCAACTCCCAAAAGATGCTAAAGTCACCCAAGATGAGAAATGTCAAGGACTTTACAAAGTCATCACTCCTGGCTAATGGGAGAAACAACAGCAAGGCTAAGCAAATAGGACCCATGAAAGAAAGATCAAGAAGTCTCTCTCTGTTGCTGTCAAGCCTGTTCCATCACAAGAAGTCTCTCCCAAGAGGACTGGAATGGACATTAGACTTGGTCACACTCAAGACCGCCACTGCCTAGGATCTCACTGTGGTCATCTTGACTGATCACTGGCATCTAAAGAGAGACCTTGAGAAAGATATAAACACCCCATAGATGGAGCAGATCTGTGCAGTGACTTCCCAGGAAACAGGAATGTAACTGAGGCCCAGGAATTGGGTACAAAGTCCAGGCAGCAGGAGACTAGCTGAGGGGTGGGAAAAGGGGGAAGGGTGCATCACACCAGTCTTCTGCACAAACATGTATTTATGTCAGAACTACCCCACTAGTGCAGCAACTCAGAGTCATCACTCACTGTAGTTTGAATGCCACTCACTCTCATCAATAATAACTGGTGCTTAGTTCTCAGTGGCATCTTTACGAGAGGAGACCTGGAAGGCACTGACTGGGATGTGATCACCTTCATGAAGTGATTGATATTTAGCTAATGGCATGGTTTGGAGCTCACAGAACTAGATTGGTTCACTTGAGCACATCATTAGAATAAGGCTTGTCACTAACCCACCATTTTTGTCTTCTCTTACTATGTGACATCTCTCTTGCAAACTACGCTATTCACCATGTGGCCATCAGTAGAAGTGCTAGACTCCAGACCTATGAAATAAATAAACTCTGTTTTGCTTCATAAAGTTCTCGGCCTTGGGTGTTTTGTTACAGAAATGCAAAACAGACTAAGACATAATAAGTTGCAAGACATACTATTACTTTGCCAGTGAGGAAGAAGAAACCTATCTATTATAATTTGTGAGACTCATTCTGATTTCAGAACACTGTACATACTTAAATTTTTATTTAGAATAAAGGGGCTATGGATCAACTTTAATTTTTTATATTTTATAATTATATTCATTACCCACTGAGCTCATGTATCTAGCCCAGGAACAAAATCTGAAACAACAATACCAAGCTTTATTATGAAACCATTTTGGTATTAATATACTTGGTATTTAGAATTCCATTCTATTCTATTCTACTTTAGTCCTTTCCCAAATACAGGCCATGGTCCTTTAAATTGCTTTCATAATCTATTAATGAATTTCAACATGTAGATTGAAAGGATCATGGATTTAGTCAAAGCACAAGACTTACACATGATTTTATTAAGAACCTGAGGCATGTCAATGAGTCTATTAATCACACAATAGGTCCTAAATGGTAAGTACTTTGCAATGTATTATACGCAACTCTGTGCTGAACTGCCTGGAAACACAGGAAGGACCAACACGTAGACTTTGCTATGGTAATAATGCAGGACACTGCTTCTGTTGGTGTGCTTTGCTATAATTAAGCCATGAGACATGTCAGCCAGGGCATTTCTGAGTGCTGATTGCAGCATACCTCCTGTATGTTGTAAGGTATGTGTCCAAAATTAGAGTGGCTGACAGCCTCTAAAACAATATAGTAATCCTCCTCTGGAACACCCCTGCTGGGGTGGTAGGCTACTATTTGCATAAGCCTGGTTAGGTGGGAAGTACCCTAACTTTCTTTTTGCAAGTCTCTACATAACCAAGTAAAAGAGCCTGTCAGAAGGCTGCACTGTGGCCCCAGCTTCCATAGCTAAAAGTTCAGCCTATTCCACCTACTCTATAGCCCAGGGGGAAATAAGAGGAACAATGCTTTGTTTGCACATTACTTGAACCCTCTGCTATGCACATACACTGCACATCATGTAGGCAGAGACGTGCCTGTGTCACACAGATCACCCATTGGAATTCCAGACAGGTTGAACTTTGTGTCAGGAGCACAGCGGTAGTGAACCTATGGGTGAGGTCCCTTATCTTGTACTGCACACAAAGTGAAGACCCGTCAAGAATTATTCACCAAAACAGAAACAAACAAACAAGCAAACAAAATCCCACATTTTCCCAAAGAGTTTCCAGGACTGTACTCTATCTAGAAACTCTCCACTCACTACACCAGCTCACACAGAATTAGCCTGAGCAGAGAAAAGTATTTCTTATTCTTCCTGTTTGTTACCAAGTTCCAAGTATATCATTTCAACAAAAATATCTGAACATCTTCTCATAGGGCAAAGACATTGAGTAAGACAGAACACACAACAAAGAATAAAATTGTGGTCTTAAAACCTGGAGGATCATAAGCAAAAGAGCTTCTGTTGGTCACCAAGACTACCCTGCTGTCCTTGGGAGATCATCTCTACCGCTGCGCTCTCACGGAAGTTAAGATCTTCCGGATGTTTAGAGTCACAGCAACAGACTCTTATGGCTGTGAAGAATTGTGGTACAGGCTGTTCAGTGCACAAGGGCATCCAGCCAAGAAGATGAGTAAGGCCAAGTCCCAGCCTTCACTCCTCTGCTCTATTGTACATCTTGGGTCAGAATGGCTTCTGTCTGGAGGGAGAGGCGCCATATGGGTTTGTGAAGAAATGGAATTTCTTTTGTTTGTGAATGTGGAGAAAGGGAGTGCAGTGGTCATCAGATCTACCTACTACACCTCAGCTTGCAAGCCATTCTCTGCCTAACCCCTGGAATAATTTGGTATTTTAATACAGAAAGTGGAGCATAAGCCCTGTTGTACAGAGACTCATGATATGTCTGAAACACAGCTCTAAGTCCCAGTTACAGCTTATTGTTTATAAATTGATTTTTAAAATCCTTATGTAACTTGATGAGAGCCAAGGGCTAAAGAGGTCAAACTAGAGAAAGTAATATGTTTTTATACCTTAAAGTATGTTCAAACTAGACTGATGGTCATTAAAATGGACTGTACCTTGGCAGAAATCCTCCCAGGGCCTCCAGCTGACCTCAAATCCTAAATAACATAAAGAACATTTCTCCCATCTGGAAAACTTGGAGTTTCCATTATCCAAGCAGCAGATTGGTTGTTTAAGTTATTAATCAGTTCCATGGATTGCTGATAGAAAAATCAAACATCAACCTCGGTTAGCACAGGCATTCCCTCTTCTAAGAAATGCCAGATTGGAAACTGCATGTTGAAATTCCCAGCTCTGCCCTGGCCAAACTTCCAGAAAGTTCTCTTGCTACTTTGTCACAGGATTGTATGGATTCATCCAAATGGAAACATGTACTGTTTAACAGACCCACCCTGGTCCTTGTTCCTCTGCTCCTTTATTTTCCCAGGGGAACATCATCCCTTGATTGCTTTTGGGTAACTGTTGATAAACTTCCTTCTCCTTGGATCCTTTCCCTGTTCCCACAGCCTGCAACATGCTTACTGCTATCTCACTTAGAAGGTCTCATTCAGCCTCTTCAGTGTGACCCTCCCCACCTCCTCCACGCCCTGGGTCCTACACACACACACACACACACACACACACACACACACACACACACACACACACACACCATGGCTGGCTTCTCTTCTTCCTTCCAGAACTCCATGTTGAGATTTCCCCAGAGATACTATCTCTGCCTTTCCTTCCTTGTTCTCAAATATTTCCCACTCCCGACACTCCTATTGCAACTTTCATAATATTCTCAATTCATATTTACCTGTTACTCATCAGTCTCTTCTATTAAATTTTAATCTCCAGTGAGGATAGGCACCTAATTTGTTTTACTGTTCCTTGCATTCTTGTTACAGAGTAGGTTGGTACTCAAACACTTGTAGAATGAATAAAAGAAGGTGTGAAGGAACCTCATAACACTTCATTTTTACTGGCTTCCTTCTTCCCCCTTAGTGTTCAGTATTGAACCTCAGCCCACAGAATGGAGCTGCCTACTTTCTAAGTAGGTCCTCCTGTGGAATGACACATACCCTGAAGTCTGTCTCATAAGTGATTCCAAACCCAGTCAAATTAAAACCAAAGATTAGCCATCGCAAGAAGGAAAAGCCTTTTGATTCAAACCCATCAACACCATAATTGGGAAGAGCAAAGAGATTTACAACTAGGAAAAACAAAAAGTGGAAAGCAGAAGGTTCTAGGATATGTCCCTCCAATTGGGGCTCCTCAATATGCTTTTCAGCTATGTAACTGAAAATACTATACTTGGAGCATCCCCCATATCTGCATAAGAGATATAACCATTCTTAACTCTATACAAGTGAAATGATCACTATAGCACCTATCACAGCATGTGATAAATGCTTAGTAGATCTTGTCATAACGTAATTATTGTATTTATCAAGTCCTGTCATTTTTAACAAAATGCTAACATCTTAACTTAATATGGTAATAAACTTGAGTCCTAGTTTTCAGTTTCTACTGGTACCATTTACTACTTGGGTGGCATTTGGGGAGGTATTTAACTGCTGTCAGCCTCACAACTCTGATCTGTTATTTGAAAATAAATGAGATCATACACATAAATATTTTCCCTGAAGATTACCATATAGTATTACATAACAATATGCTCTGGAGTAGACTTTTCTAGAAGTACAGGTGCTGAAAAGAAACAGCAGATGAGAGTAGAATCTCTGGAGATGTTTGTAGGACCCACACAAAAGTTCTCAGAAGTGATTGCCACAATGTCAACCTCCATAGTTCTCTTTTCAAAATTCATTCATTCATTCATTCATTCATTCATTCTAAACAGGGTCTCTCACAGACTTGTCATGACTGCTGGGTCTTTTTCTCTACCACCCCAATAATGGATTACAAGCATATGTTGTTATCATCAGCTTTTACATGGGTGCTGGGATCTGAACCCAGGTTCTCACATTTATATACCAGAAATCCTACTGAATGAGTCATCTCCTCACCCCAAATTTTATAGAATCAATCTTCTAACATTCACATTCTCATGTTTCTCTTCTTAATATTAACTGGGTTGTATAATTCACCTTGGTCTGAAACACTTAAAATTTCCTTCTGGTGACCATAAGGAGGCAATCCCATCAGCCTAGAAGGCTCTTCTGATCACATATGTTATTAGATTAACTAGGAATGTCTTGTCCTTGAAAAAGCTGTGTGACTGTTTTAAAACAGTGCTGCTAATGACCTTCTTGGATATCTGACTCATTCTATTCTGTAAAACTTCAAACATTAAAAACTCATTTATAAATTCCAATTATAATCACTTGGGACACAAAGTCCATACCCTTGAGCTAAGATTGTTCACTTTGTGATAAAGCTCTTCTGGTTGTGGCATTTGATGACCTGGGACCAATTTCCTGGATGCAAATGCAGGCACATGCACAGCAATAGGTTCAGTTCTTTTTATTATTATTTTTTAATATTTTTCTTATTTTACATATAAATCCAAGTTCCCTCTCCCTCCCACCCACCTCCCATCAACTCCCCAGGGAGGGTGAGACCTTCCATGAGGGATTATCAGAATCTGTCAAGTCATTTGTGGTGGGGCCTAGACCCTCCCCCATATCTCTAGATTAAGAGAGTATCCCTCCATGAGGAATAGATTCTCAAAGTTTGTTTGTGTACTAGGGATACATCCTGGTTCCACTGCCAAAAAGTCCCATAGACTGCTCAGGCCTCCTAACTGAGACCCACAGTCTGCGGGTCTGGGTAGGTCCTATGCTGGTTTCCCAGTTGTCAGATTGGGGTCCACGAGCTCCCCCTTGTTCAGGTTAGCTGATTCTGTGGATTTCTTCAGCTTGGTCTTGACCCATTTTCTCGTCACTCCTCCCTCTCTGCAACTGGATTCCAAGAGTTCAACTCAGTGTTTAGCTTTGGGTGTCTGCTTCTGCTTCCATTAGCTACTGGATGGAGCCTCTAAAATGCTATATAAGGTAGTCATCAATTTCATTATCAGGGAAGGGCATTTTAGGTGTCCTCTCCACTATTGCTTAGATTGTTAGTTGTGGTAATCCTTGTAGGTCTCTGGAAATTCCCTGGTACCAGATTTATTTTTAAACCTGTAATGGCTCCCTCTATTATGGTATATCTTTTTCTTGCTCTCTTGTATTCTTTCCCCAACTTAATTGTCCTGCTCCCTTATGTGTTCCTCTCCCCTTCTCTTCTCCCCTTCTCTTTCTCCTAATTCCCTCTCTCCCCTCCACCACTTGCTCCTAATTTGCTCAGGAGAGCTTGTCCTTTTTCCCTTCTCTGGGGGACCATATGTGTATCTCTAAGGTCCTCCTTGTTTCCTAGCTTCTCTGATGGTGTGGATTGTAGACTGGTGAACATGTGCTCTATGTCTAAAATCCTATGTGAGTGAGTATATACCATGTTTGTCTTTTTTGTGACTGGGTTACCTCACTCAGGATGGTTTCTTCTAGTTCCATCCATTTGCCTGTGAATTTCGAGATTCCATTGGTTCCCCCACACACACTGATTAGTACTCCATTGTGTAAATGTACCACATTTTCTTTCTCTCATTTTTCCATATAAAGTTGAGTATTATTCTTTCAAGATCAATGAAGAATTGTGCCATTTTTTCGATGGGGATTGCATTGAATCTGTAGATTCACCAAGACTGCCATTTTTACTATGTTGGTCCTACCTACCCAAGAGCATGGGAGATCTTTCCATTTTCTGGTATCTTCTTTATTTTCCTTCTTTAAAGACTCAAAGTTCTTGCTATACAAGTGTTCCACTTGTTAATTAGTTACCCCCAAGAGTTTTATGTTGTTTGTGGCTATTGTAAAGGGTGATGTTTCTCTGATTTCTTTCTCAGGACATTTGTCATCTGTATATAGTAGGGCTATTGATTTTTTGTTTTGTTTTGTTTTGTTTTAGTTAATCTTGTATACTGCCACTTTGCTGAAGGTGTTTATCAGTTGTAGAAGTTCCCTGGTAGAGTTTTTCGGGTCATTTATGTAAACTATCATATCATCTACAAATAGTGACAGTTTGACTTCTTCCTTTCCAATTTGTATCCCCTTGATCTCCTTTTGTTTTCTTATTGCTTTAGCTAGATCTTCAAGTACAATATTGAAGCGATATGGAGAGAGTGGACAACCTTGTCTTGTTCCTGATTTTAGAAGAATCACATTGAGTTTCTCTCCATTTAGTTTGATGTTGGCTGTTGGTTTACTGTATTTTGCTTTTATCATGTTTAGATATGTTCCAGTTATCTCCGATCTCTCCAAGACCTTTATCTTGAAGTGGTGTTGGATTTTGTTAAAGGCTTTTTTTTTTTTTTTAGCATCTAGTGAGATGATCATATGGCTTTTCTTTTTCAGTTTGTTTATATGGTGGATCACATTGATAGACTTTCATATGTTGAACCATCCTTGCATCCCTGGGATGAAGCCTACTTTGTCAATGTGGATTATTTCTCTGATGTGTACTTGGATTCGATTTTCCAGTGTTTTATTGAGTATTTTCACATCAATGTTCATGAGGGATATTATTCTGCAGTTCTCTTTCTTAATTGTGTCTTTATGAGGCATGGGTGCCAAAGTAATTGTACTCTTGTAAGAAGAAGTGTTTGTCAATGAACCTTCTGCTTCTATTGTGTGGAATAATTTGAGGAGTACTGCTATTAGCTCTTCTTTGAATTTCTGGTAGAATTCTGCACTGAAACCATCTGACTCTGAACTTTTTTGGAGGGGTGTTGGGAGACTTTTAATGACTGCTTCTATTTCATTAGGGGTTATAGGTCTGTTTAAATTGCTTATCTGTTTTTGATTTAATTTTGGTAAGTGATATCTATCCAGAAAATTGTCAATTTCCTTTAAATTTTCAAATTTTGTAGAATACAGATTTTCAAAGTATGACCTGAAGAGTCTCTGTATTTCCTCAGTATCTGTTATTATGTCCCCCTTTTCATTTCTGATTTTTCTAATTGGCATGTTCTCTCTCTGCTTTTTGATTAGTTTGAATAAGGGTTTGTTTATCTTGTTGATTTTCTCGAAGAACCAACTCTTTGTTACGTTGATTCTTTGTATTGTTTTCTTTGTTTTTATGTCATTGATTTCAGCCCTCAGTTTGATTATTTTCTAACTTCTAGTCCTCTGGGGGTTAGTGAGTTTGCTTCTTTTTGTTCTAGAGCTTTCAGTTGTGCTGTTAATTATCTGATGTGACTATTCTCCAGTTTCTTCGCGTGGGCACTTAGTGCTATTAACTTTCATCTTAGTACTGCTTTCAAAGTGTACATAATTTTGGGTATGTTGTGTCTTTATCCTCATTGAATTCTAAGAAGTCTTTAATTTCTTTATTTCTTCCTTGACCCAGGAATGGTTCAATTGCACATTGTTCAGTTTCCATGAGTCTGTAGGGTTTCTACAATTTGTGTTGTTGTTGAATTCTAACTTTAAAGCATGGTGGTATGATAAGAAACTAGGGGTTATCCCAACATACATACATACATACATACATACATACATACATACATACACATATACATATCATGTTTAGCTATGTTTAGGTACATATATGTTGAGGTTTGCTTTGTTGCAAAGTATGTGGTCAATTTTAGAGAAGGTTCCATGTGAATCTGAGAAGAAGGTATATTCTTTTGTATTTGGATGGAATGTTCTACAGATGTCTGTTAAACCCAATTGGGTCATGAGTTCTGTTAGTCCTTTTGTTTCTTTGTTAAGTTTCTGTCTGGTGGTCTTGTCTAGTGGTGAGAGAGTGGGGTGTTGAAGTCTCCCACTCTAAGTGTGTGAGGTTTTATGTGAGCTTTGAGTTATAGTAATGTTTCTTTTATGAACATGGATGCCTTTGTATTTGGGGCATAGATGTTCAGAATTGAGACTTCATCCTAATGGATTTTTCCTGTGATGAATATAAAATTAACATCTTCATCTCTTTTGATTGATTTTAGTTTGAAGTCTAATTTGCTAAATATTAGAATAACTATACCAGCTTGTTTCTTGGGCACATTTGATTGGAAAATGTTTTCCCAACCCTTTACTTTCAGGTAGTGTCTGTCTTTGAAGTTGAGGTGTGCATCTTGTATGCTGCAGAAGAATAGATTCTTCATATCCATTTTGTTAGCCTGTGTCTTTTTATAGGCGAGTTAAGACCATTAATATTGAGGGAAATTAAGGACCATTGATTGCTAATTCTTGTTTGTTTTGAATTTGTTGTTGGTGGCTGTTTTGTTTATTCCCCACCACCGCCATTTTTCTTTTGGCTGTTGGTAAAGTGGAATTATCTATTGCTTATGTTTTTTTTTTTTTTTAACTTTCTTGGGTTAAACTTTCTGTAGGGCTGGATTTGAAGATATATATTGTGTAAATCTGATTTTGCCATGGAATATCTTGTTTTCTCCATCAATAGTGATTGAGAGTTTTGTTGGGTATAGTAGCCTGGGTTGGCATCTGTAGTCTCTTGGTGTTTATAGAACATCTATCCAGGACCTTCTGGCTTTCAGAGTTTACATGGAGAAGTCAGGTGTAATTCTGATAGGTCTGCCTTTATGTGTTACTTGACTTTTTCCTTTGCTGCTTTTTATATTCTTTCTTTATGCTGTATGTTTGGTGTTTTGAATATTATGTGATGAGTGAACTTTTTTTTTCTTTCTTTCTTTCTTTCTTTTTTTTTTTTTTTTTTTTTTTTTTTTTTTGGTCCAGTCTACTTGGTGTTCGTTCAGATTGCTTCTTTGTACTTTCAAAGGCATGTTCTTCAGGTTGGGTAAGTTTTCTTCAATGAATTTGTTGGATATTTTTTCTGAACCTTTGAGCTGGGCTTCTTCTCCTTGTTCTATACCTATTATTCTTAGGTTTGGTCTTTTCAAGGTGTTCCATATTGCCTGGATATTTTGTGTTAAGGATTTGTTAAATTTAAGATTTTCTTTGGTGATGAATCTATTACCCCTAGTTTATCTTCAGTGCCTGAGAATCTCTCTTCCATCTCTTGTATTCTGTTGGTTATGCTTGCATCTGTGGTTCCTAATCATTTACTCACCTTTTCTATTTTCAGAATTCCCTCAGTTTGTCTTTTTCTTTATTGTCTCTATTTCAGTTTTCAGGTCTTGTACTGTTTGAATTGTCTCCTTCATCTGTTTGATTGTTTGTTTGTTTGTTTTTCTTGGTTTTCCTTGCTTTCTTTAAGAAATTTTTTGATTTCTTGCATTTTTGGTTTGTTTTTTCTTCCATTGCTTTAAGGAATTTTCTCATATCCTCTTTGAGGGCTTCTATCATTTTCATGAAATTGTTTTTAAAGTCATTCTCTTCTGCCTCATCTGTGTTGGGATGTCCAGGTCTTTCTGGCATAGAATCCCCAGACTCTGGTGGTGTCATATAAGTCTTTCTGTTGTTGGATATGTTCTTATACTGTTGTCTTCCCATCTCTTCTTCCAGTAGGTACAGGTACTGGTGGGGCCTCTCCCTCTTGTCTATAACAGAGGGTGGAGAGGCAAGACAGGAATGGCGGCTGGTGATGAATGCTTTTCTCTTCATCTAGGACCCTCTGGGGGATTCGGTGACAGGAAGGGTCTGGTGGCCACAGGTCAGGGGACTCAAAGAGGGAGAGGTGGGCTGGAGAAGCACCTGGTACTCACTTCTAGGCTGCAGTCCAGCAATGGCTAGTTGTGAATGACATGTCCAAGAATCTATTAGTTGCTTGGTCCCATGAGGCTGGATGTCTCTGCTGCTCTTCAATATATGCTAGAATTCTGAAGAAGAGGGTTCCAATGCCAGTGAAGAAATGAGTGTTCTGGCAAGACAAGGACAAGTAGGTGAAGAACCTAGGTTCAACTCTCATGGCTACAGAATTCCGTTTGTGAAAATTGGTGACTTTAAGTGTCCAGATTAGCCACCCTTTTGGGCACACAGAATGACTCCAGTTGATGTGAGAAGTGCTTTCCAAAGCCAAAATAGTCCCCATTTCTGTGAAAACCAAAAAGGCCCCATTTGGGTGCTAAACAAATAAGTAATCAGGGTCCTTTGAAATGGAAAGAAATACTACTAAATGCAGAGAAGGAAGCATATGAAACTCCCTCAAAAGCTGAAGCAGGGAAAGAGAAATGGAATGAGAAAGGAAAAGAAAGAACTCAGATTTCACTTTGTCTGCCCCCATCCATTAATAAACAGCAAGATAGCTCTAGCATACCACATCCTGACTGAAAAGTCAGGAAGCTGCAAGCAGCACTCATGTCATTTTGATGGGCAAACATTACTATGCAACAATTAGTCTTTGAAAAGAAGATGTTTTGCAAAACCAAAGCCTTTACAAGGTGGCCTCTCCCCTAAGGGAGATCAGAGTATGACAGAAAGTTGTAATAAACCTGGAAGGGAAGAGGGAATGTCACTCTAACAAACTCAACAAATTCCTAATTGAGAAAACCATGCTCAGCTCTAACCACACATCAAATCACTTCAGAGGTTCAGAAAAGTCACCACATGCCCAAGATTATTCCTGTTTTTGCAAAATGGGGTCTGGAAAATTACTTTTGACATACATACACACACACACACACACACACACACACACACACACACACACCAAAGCTTAAGCCTAGTTTATGTAATGAACCACTAGTCAAAAAAAAAAAAAAAAGAAAGAAAGAAAGAAAGAAAGAAAGAAAGAAAGAAGAAAGAGAAAAAAAAGAAAGGAAGGAAGGAAGTTTCTCCATGAACTCACACACAATTCACTTAATGGCTAATATGTGCTTAAGTATCACTCTGTGCAGTGGTGGAGATGCATAATTCCTTCTCAATGCCTCATACTTCCTGTATCTCAGAAGGGTTCAGAATTGCTACTTGTGCCTTGCAGGGTCAATGGCTGAAAGGGGAGCTTTTTCCTAGAACCCATTTTACTTCTAGTCTGACCTAAGTTCCTACTTGGCTAATATGTTTTGTAGCATGTGTCCTAAAAAAATTAATAATAATAATAATAATAATAATAATAATAATAATAATATACAGCCCAGGTAATCCTTATAGACAGAATTGCAAAGAAAGTCATCTCAGTTACAGTATGCTCAGAAACCTGGGGTTAGTAAAGCCCCTAACCCAGATAAATCCATTGCTGTTTGCACATTTCCCACTGGCAGAATTCACTAATAGAAAGCCCAGTCAATCTTCCAGCTTCCCATGGAGAGATAAATAAAGTGGACTCGGTGTTTTCATTATTGTCATTATATTTATCATTCTGGCTAGAGAGGGGTTAGAAAGCCATGACCACATCTTCCCCTGCCCAGCTATTATTATTATCCAAAACACAACAGCACAAATCCAAAAGGATTTCTCAATACTGCCCAAACAGCCAAGATAAAAAGGACTATGGTCCTGGGTTCTCAGACCCAGCATCATTTCTTAGGAAATTGATTTGCTGGTTTCCTCCCTGTGTCTCCTCTGAATGTCCACCATCTTTCACTGCACACTGAATGGAACGTTTTTAGTTATTTCAACCATTTCATGCCATTCAAATTCTAAAATAAATGGCCCCTGATTTCCAACTCTGAGGACATGTGGCTGTGGGTCAAGCTGCCCTGCAGAATGTCAATGCTGTGTAATGCATATTCAGGTCATTTTATGTAACTACTCATCCCCCATTTTCCAGCTCCATCTGGGATCAATTCAGCCCATGATGGTGACATTCTCCTTTGGGGACTCCTGTCCAGGGCTAGTATTCTCAGTTCAACATCCAGGATACCCCACTTCTGCTGCAGTGCTAAGTTGAAGGATGTACAAAATCAAAAGCAAGAGAGAGTCAAACAGTGCCAATTGGGTATATCCAGAAATGATGCAGACACTTCTTCTGTGTTAAATAAAAGAGCTAAAGTCATGGTTTTTCATACAATCACCTGGATCTAAATTCAAGACAAGTCAAACATTTGCCAAAGCAATCTGAGTCATGGTGAATATTTCTTGTCTTGGTGACCAGCAGGCAGTGTTAAAACTAGCCCCAACTTTGTCTGGAAGGCTTGTTCCATTTTCCTCATGAAGGATAATGTAAAAATTCTGCCCAGTGATGTAAAGCCATTTTCCCCATTAGTCAGGAAGCAACCTTGCCAACTGGGAGGCCTCACACGTCTTGCAACATGCTGTCATTTGGAAGGGAGATGTCAAACTCCTGGCAAATGCAAATGTATTCTACAGACCAAATTACACTCTTCTCTTGCATGGGGATGGTCCCTAAACAGACTTAGCAGCATCAGAGCACAACTGAAATAAGTCTATTTCAGCTGTTACCTGTGATCATGCTTGGAAAAATACTCACGCAAACAAGTGTTCTCCCCTGACCACCATCATCACCATGACCCTGATTCTGCCTGCCTTTACTTCCTGAGGAGTGGCTGACTTCCTTCTCATCACCATAAAGGAACAAATGGGGCTGTGGATTGCTGGGTACCAACTCTTATGTGAAGTAACAGAAACTCACCTGCTATTTCCCTAAGATTCTCGGGAAAATGGATGTTAACATGTGGCTTTTCCCACTTAAGAGAAGGGTGGGGCCAAGGGGTTAGAGATGATGCTTCTTCCTCCCAAAATGCAAAATGATTTTTTTGGATTCTAAAGAGGGACACTAGAATTTAGGTAAAGTCCTGAGGGTTTCTGAACTGGTCTTCTGCAGCTACTTCTCTTTCTCTCTACAGTGCCCCAGTTTACATGCTCAGTTCACTGTCCTAAAATGTACCTTTTGCTTTTATTTTCCCCCATGAAGCTGGTCTCCTTTTCAAATTCTCCCATGACTTTCTATTAGCTGATGATAAAATATTTCTTTTGCCCCTCATTCCTAGTCCTGAGCCATAACCCTCAAAGCTTCATTCTCAGATTGGATTTTATTGTTTTCAGAAACCCCTTCAGGCTTCACTTGATTAGAGTGCCTCTGATCCCTTCCACTCCTACTTCCTAAGTTTGCCATTCTAAATGAAAGGGAATCCTGTACTGCCTCAACTACCTACATCCTACCAACTGAGGGAATCATATTCTCCTCTAAGTTGCTATATCAGGTTGAGGGTCTTGGTCTGCGGTAAGAGTCAGGGAACTGGGAATCTTCAATCCGTGGTTTTTTATTTTATAGCAAACATCACAGACACCCAGGGCTCAAGTTAGAACCCGGAGTGTTGATCCCAATACTTCCATAAGTAGCATAGGAACAGGTAAAACTCTAAATCTCCAACACATTCTCCCCCAAGTGCTGTTGGTAGCTAACCACACTTTAAGGACTGCCAGCTTATGTCATTGGAAATATATTGTCTCACTCAAGAAATTGGTTGTAGTAATTCTCAAATGTGTCTATGTAATAGAGACAACTTGGAGATCTCTTTTTAATCCCCAATGATCACACATTACAACTTGACATTGAGATGAGATCAAGACAAGAATACTGCAAGTACAACCCAGTTTAAGTCTATTGGTCTAGCAGTAAAGAGGTTGCACTTGCTTGATTACTCCATCAGTTAAACATCATGGTGGACCACGCTTCTCTGTCTTCTGCCTTCCTCTGTTATCTGCCCTGGATATTTTTTTTTCCTCCTTCATCATCTCAAATTACTTATACCTATTCAAACTCCACCTTTCCAAAAACTGTCCAAAGCTTGGAAAGAAAGCAGGAGGTATGTCTTGACCTGAACTGAACCACATGACTAGGGTTAATCCAGTCACCAAGAAGGGAATGAAGTACTTTTATCATGCTACTGATTCTTAGCCCCAGGGAACCCTGAAAACTGGGACACAAATTCAATCAATTCAAAGTGCAAGGCATGGGACTCAGATGTGGGGACTTTGAAACTGCTCCCTGGGAGATTCTGAAGTGTGGGCTGTTTAGGATCATTGGCTTTGACCAACTACAATTCATTCATTACAACTATGAAGATGCACACCCAGTGAGAATTGTCAGTCCTAGACTGAAAGCACACAAGCTCTCCAAATGCTGATATGCACATCAAAATCCCAAATGTCTGGAGCTCACATCCCCAGACTCTCTTCTATGCTGACAAGTACTTACACAAAGTAGGGAATGGGTACAGGGCTACTTTCTAAATTGCTTCACTGATCTGTTAGGACAGTCACTGGCTGGATGTTGCCAGAACATAGATTCCCCTGAGAACTGCCAGAACTAATTTGTCTCCCTTTGAAGCAGAGAAATGACATTGAGTGAGGACATTGATACAAGGGTTCACTCTGTTCTTTCATGAGTATATATGCTTCTTGACCTTGCCATGGTTTTATTTGACAAAGAAATTCCACACTCCTGGCATAAACACATGGCCTGACCCAGACCATGCCAGAACAACACTTTATATATGCCTGCTTTTGTTCTCAGTATAGTAAAGGCAAAAGTGTGTTCCTTAAAGCCCACACAGGGAAATCATCACTGGGTTCTTTATGGAATGAATGCCTAATTGAGGAACTCTGCCCCCCCTACAGTTGAGCCTGACATTTCCCTGTTGCCCTTACAGAGTAAGTAGTAGAAGACAAGCTGAAGAGACAAGCTACCACCTTTACCTAAAAAGAGTTCATGGGGAAAGAGTGAGGCTGGTTGTGACTTTTAGAAGCCCAAACTCTGTTGTACAGAAAAACGCTGTACAGAGCTCAGTTTCTCATTCATAACTCCTACAGCAGGAAACATGAGCTGTAGTAAGAGAGACTGCCCCATGCAGGAATCATTGGCATGTTAACCTGTAGGTTGTTTCACACTAGATAGAACAAAGAGGAGACTCTACAAGCAAGGTGAAATAGTCATTTGGAACAATTTACTTCAAGACGGGAGAGACAGTACTTGGTAATTAATCAGTTCCTTCCTTGTAATAAAAAAATTACATTCTGTTTCACAAAACCACATTCTTAAGGAATGTTGCTGTTTCTCATTTCTTTCCTTTCCAGACTCATAACCAGGCTGGCCACCTCCTATTAATTAGCTGAATTTTAGTAACTGGAGACACTCACTGGTAGAGGGCCTTGTAGGACCCTTTACTTATAAGACCATCTCAGTTCCAGCAAGGAATAGTATGATATTCATTGCTGTGACAGTCCCTGGAGGACCATTGTTCTCCTATCTTTTAGTCTAAATTGAAAATCTTTGCTCCTTACTACCTCATGGATGAGAGATTTTGTGAACCTGTAATTTGAGGGTTAAGTTTTGAAGGATTTGAGGGAAAAGTGTGAAATGGTGAGATCTAGTTGAAATCAGTACATAAACTAACACTCTCCAGAGAGGCAGGACAACCCCAGTTGATAAACTTTGGAGGCCCCTGGCTGGCAGTCAACCACATAGTGTTGATTTTGCCTCTGTGTTCAACAACCTTATTTGAGAGTTGTGCAAAGCCAACTGAGTAGCTTTATGAGGCCAAAGAAGAAGCTGACATTTGCTCTGCCAATTGCCGGTTCCTATGAGTCTTGCAAAGCCCCTTGCCACACTGTTTATAGAGAGATAGCATCCAAGCGCCAACATGAGGATCAGGTTCCCCTTCCAAAACTTCATTAAGTTATAGAAAGAGTTCAAGTCTAACTGTTACCCTTTTCCCATGAAGATTCTTTGTAAAATGTGAAACACCACCACAAGGGACTAAAGACAAGAACAGTGGAGGGTGTGTGGTGTGTGGTGTGTGTCCCTGAGCCCAGCTTCAGCACTGCCCATTGGCTGAGTTGACAGTCGTCCACCCAGGGTTCCAAAGATACTAGCATTTCTCCCTGAAGAATTATGTCCAAATATAAAATATATAAAATGACATAAAATTTACCTCAAACATAACAAAGTAAGAAACTTCTCTCTTCTTTCTTTAGTAAACCCACTAATGCTCAGGACTCAGAGAGAGAACAGGTTCCGTAATTGAAGATTTGGGAGTTCTTAGTCACATCTGCTTGGTGGATGGCTGGCCCAGAAGGAAACGTGGGTCTTTTAGTTACTCTCTTACCTCTTGTCTCAGTAGGCAAGAAGAGAAAGTAGCAAACTTCCACCTTTCTCCAGCCCAACAGCCACCCTGTCTGACTGGCTGATTAATTTCTCAAATACTTAAGTAGAGGAAACAGTTAAAACCATACCCAAAAGATTGAAAGAACTCAAAGGTTTTCTGTTCTGGCTTAGAAACCCTTAGAAATATGGGTTTGGAGTAGAATAAGCCTCCCTTCCCTCACAACCCTGTACCTCTTTCCCCCTGATTAGGAGGTCTTGGAAAAGTATTTGAAGTAAGTATGTGCAGAATGACACTCTGGTAGCTTTCTGAGGTACTGAAGGACTAGGGGCCTAGACAGGAGAAGGCTGATCAGGAAGGCCCTGGAAAACAAGGCAAGGCTAATCCCAGCTCTGCCACTCCCAAGTGCTTACAGGGGACAAGTGGATGGATGACTTGTTAAGTAGTATTCTCATCTCTCAGTCTGGAAAATGGATGACACCATAGATCCACTCAAGGTTTCCAGCACATATGACTAGCTGGAGATTGTCAATAGGAAACGTTGACTGCTCATGAGCCTGGCTTCTCAGACTGACAGACTCTCCCAAACCTCTCCCTTTACAAAGTGTTTCCCAGACCAAACATCCCAAACTCTGACATTCTGACTTTGGTTTGTCTGTCTGTTGTCTTGTTTTGGGGGCTTTGTTAGTTTGCTAGTTCTGGGGATGACTGTGAATGTGCAAAGTGAAGTCCAGTTGTGCATTTTCACCTTTTCTCTTGGTGGAGAAGCCTGGGTGTTAACTAGGATGCAACTGAAAGAAACATTTTACTTGTCAGCAACTTAACTTTCTCCCTTGTTGTATTTTCATTTTATCTTTTGACTCTGTCAGCCAAGAAGAAGAGACTCAATGTGCTAATTGGAAAAGTCTTTTTTAAAGATACATAAACAAATCTTTTATACAGTATTACTTGCCTGCATGTCAGATACTCGTATTTTGGCTGACTATAAAGTCTATTGCAAATGGACTGCTGCCACCTTGAATAATTCAGCTGGGAACAACCTTCAGGTTTGTTTGAGTGTGTTCTTTGACTATTGTCACCATGTCTTGCATTTGTCATTTCCAGTTTGAAGTGTGTTCCCATAAATAAAGGCTGCTTTCCCTGTTTGTACTCATCATCTCTGCTGCTCCCTCTTTATTTAATTTGTAGAGAAGAAACCAGTCTCAAGGGGTATAGCAGCACCTTTGTTTATTGATGTTTAGAGCAGAAGGTCATCCATACCTAGAGTTCTGAACAGGCGTTCTGTGACCTATATTGCCAATTGAGGATACTTCACCAGCAACAAGGAATATCTGTCTCATAGAAAAGTCCCAGAAGCTATACTTCTCGATAAGAATATGTTTCATTCTGGTACCTTTTTCTCTTTGTGTCTCGAAATATTAGTATACCAACAGGTTAGTAGAACTTAGAAGGAATGATACTAGGGAAATGTCCTAAAATGCCTAATTTCTCTTGTTTTATCCAACCTCTGACTTCCTCCTTTGATCCATTCAAAATCCTGGTATATCTGGGGCTGAATTATAGGGTTGCAAGACATAACCCTCTACCAACTATCTACAGGGAAATCTACTCCCTGAATGTTGCATATAGGTCTAACCCAAGTAGGTTCTCACTTGAGTCTCAACTGGGTGATCTTGATCTGAAGCAGATCTTATAGATTAGAAGCAGGATCCACAGGGTATTGAAAAGTCAGTATCTCACAGGCTTTATGACCATGTGTCTTCAAGTGGCAGGAAGTAAACATTCTCTAATGATCACCAAGTATCATGCAATTAGAGCATGGGGTTCTTTTCAATGTTACTGTTAAAGAAGACGTTGGACATGTTTTAGCTACCAAGTTTTGACTGAATTTTTTCAATATTAAAATCACCCTGAGAAATTGTCTAGTAAATTGTTCAGATAAGAAAATAGGCCAAGCAAAGACAGTTGTGATGGTAAGTGTTAGTCATCAACTGGACATGTAGGAGGCAGGCCTCTAGGCCCACCCGTGAAGGAGTGTCTAGATGAAAGGCAACCTCTGAGAATGTCCATGAGGGATTGTCCTGTCTATGTTTATTGATGTGGAGTGAGCTGCCTTCATTGTGTGAAGGACCTTTCCCTTAGCAAGAGGTTCAAAAGTATGAGAAGTGACGAAGAGGTGAACACTATAAGGTATGCATAATGTGCAAAGGGAGTGGCATTATTAGGAGGTGTGGCCTTCTTGGAGGAAGTGTGTCATTGTGGGTGCAGGCTTTAAGATCTCTTTTGCTCAAGCTTCACTCAGTGTCTCAATCTACTTCCTGTTGTATTCTGATCAAGAGGTAATCAGAACTATGTCTGCCTGCATGCTCCCCACCATTATTATACTAGACTAAACCTCTGAAACTGTAAGCTGCCACCTTATCTAATGTTTTCCATTATAAGAGTTGCTGTGGTCATGGTGTCTTTTCACAGCAATAGAAATGCAAAGTAGACAACCAACCTCTTTGTCTTTTCTGTTTGTCAATAAGTTAAAACACATATAAGAAGATGTTCATGGGAATATAATTTATATAGTATATTATTTTAAATACCTAAATGTTCTATTAGATGGAATTGGTTAAATACATGTTGATATATTCATGGGAGAAAATATTATGCCTGTAAAAATTATATTTTCAAAAAATTGCATCAATATTAGGTAGTAGGTGGAAAGAGCAAGCAATAAATTTTGTATGTATCATTTGATGCCAAATTGTCAATTATAGGGTAATAGCTGAAATCCAAAATATTTCCAAGTCTGAAATATTCTGAGTACTGATATGAAATAGCCTGTGGAAAATTCCATGTCTGATCTCATGTGACAGGTTTTAGTCAAAACACAAGTGTACCAAAAACACTGTATGAAATCACTTTCAGGCTATATGTATCAGTGCATATAAAACAAATGAGTTTCCTGTTTAGGCTTAAGTCCCAGTTCCAGGACACTTTATTGTATAATGTGCAAATATTGTAAACATTTTTAAAAATCTGAAGTTCAAAGCATTCAAATGATGGCTATTCAACTATATTATAAGAATATCGGAGACAATTTAATTCTTATTTTATGGAAAATAAGAAATGATGACTCAGTCATGTATGGTATAGCACATCTAATTCCAAATGAAAAGGATCCATGTATCTACGTGGGTAACTCTTAAAACAATGCTGACTGGAAAGAGGATAGTACCTATGTCAAAATGCTTTTAGCCACATTTGAACAGGCAAGGTTTTGAACAAGTGTTTTCCAGGCTCTGTTTACCTGCCCTCTGTTGTTTAGTTCGATGCTATCTTTGTATAAGCAATGGGTATCATCTCAATTCACCAGATCAGATTACTTTGTTAAAAGAATTCTGCAAAATTTTGGCAGGCATCAGGTACACAGTTTTAAAAGGAAAACAAACAAACAAACAAACACCAGGAAGTTGGTCAATCAAGACTATATTTAGAGAAATGCCTTTGTCAAAAAGAGGGAAAGGTAAATGAAATACGAACATTGTCAAAATCAAAATAGTCACTTTGCCAACTCTAAAGCAAAAGAACAAAAGAAACAAGGAAAGGAAGGAAGGAAGGAAAGATGAAAGGAAGGAAAAAGATAATATAGGTAGAAGGGTATGAAGGCATATTTAGACATAATTGTTCCATAGTAACTACCTCAAAAGTGTCTGCCAGAACTGTCAGATAGCACAGAGACATGTCTATGAATGTCTTACAAATTCAAAAGACATTTCTAGGAAGTGTACTGAATGGCAATATCAGCTCGACCCTGGACTTACTCTTATATTCATCACTGTGACCAGGTATTACTGTCTCAAAATATTTGACATAACCCTCATTTTTGTTTTAAAAACTTTCTTTGCCTCAACCTCCCATAATATGCCTAGATTTTACTGTGGTTTCCATATTCTCACTGCAAATGCTCTGCAATTTCCAAGGAAATGTCAGTGTTCTTTTGATAATTTCTCTGTGATTATTTTTCACTCAGGTTGATACTCCTAAGTCATTGTGACATTTTAAGTCAAAAGGGCATCACATCCATGCTACCAAGCATCACCACTTAGCAACACAATACACCAGTGTCTTGTCAGCATGCCTCCGTGGTCATCTGGCTAGCAGAGGCCTACTCCTCATTGCCATTGCCTAGCGCTATATATAAGTAGTAATCACTTAGCCTAGTAGGTAAAATTCTTAAAATTGTATGTCTAATCCCAGATGAATTAATCCTCTTTTATAGCTCTGCAAAGCTGAGATATCATTGTAAGTCTTATATGATATATTGTTTGTGCAAAATTTTTAAATGTCCAGAAGCAATATACATTGCTAAATGGAATGCTTACGTGAAGAAAAGGAGTAACAAAGGTGCATTGAAACTATAGCAGTTTCAAATGATATTGTTTGGTTTTTCATAGGAAGGAGAAAGAATACAATAGGCTTTAGATGAATCTGTTTTGTTTAAAAGAAAGAACTGAAGCAAATGGGGTAAAACAACATTTGTTCTATCTGAGTGAGTTCTTTTACTCTTTTCTCTGCACTTGGAATAGTGTTGTAAGATATATAGAAAAATTACACATTTATAAGAGACCATCAGGCATGGAAAGTTAAGCAATTCAATTGCAAACTATTGTAATTTTATTCTTTAGAATTTTCTGTACATTAAATTTGAATTTTCTGAAATACTAAATCAAAACCAGGAAATGTCTTCTTGGAAAAACTCAGTGCTTGGGTAATGAGAACTGCAGTTGGAGGTGGAGAGTATGCCTGTGTGACATTGATAACTCTGTGTTTGAAGCGGTTTCCTCACCTACCAGGCTGTATGGAGTCATCTTCAGATACAGGATGCATAATCCCTAAATGCCTAGTTTTTTCTGGTAACCTTCTGTCACAGGCACCCAGGCCTTGTATTCAGTTTTTCCAGTGGCTAGTGTGACTAACTCTTCCTGAAGGAATGGGTTGGGGCAGTCGAAAAGAACATGCCTTCTCAGGTGTTTCTCTCATCCTTCATTGGCTGCTTGGGGTACCTTTGAAATCCTTTGTTGAGTCATTGTACTGAAGGAACCTAGGCTGGGTTCCAATGTTTTACCAAGTCAAGGGGAGTACCAAATCAGAAATATACTCACTGAATTTTGCAAGAACAAGGCAAACCTCTGAAGTTGGGTGTTAGAAAGGCTCCAGCTGATAGATGCTTGTTCCTTAGAATCCCTTCAAGTTTTGACAGTCTGTGACTGCTAAGAAGTACGTGGTCCACTCATTTGTCTCTTAAAGAAGCCCATTCATCTCAGAGGCAAACCAACAAAACCATACATTCTGTATATATCCAAAAGGAAGAGATTAGTATTCTAACGAATAAGTTGAAAGGAAGATGGACAGCAGAGCCAAGATAAATCCAAGGAAGATTTATCCCATCTTTGATCTCTCTGTAGCCCTCCAGCCTTACATGACATAGGTATTCACCTAATCAATTCTTTACGAGTGAGTTCCTGAATGCATGGGATGCTGCTGTCAATGACTGAAACTGTCTGTGGTTGGGAAGAATATTCACTCCAACTCCTTGAGTGACAGTTTTCAAATATTTCCAGATGCAGTTGCTGTAACAGAAACTCTCTTAGACCTCAAACTGGTGATTGGCGCAAGTTGGGCATGGACCATAGCAGAACTTGTGCCATCGATTCTGAGTCCAGCAGGGCTATGGGAGACTCTGCAGCCACTTATGAAGTCCTTTCAAAGGTAGCAGCAGTCACAACTTCAACCCAGTTATGTTTGTCAATCAAGAAGCCATCTTTGAGGCATCTGAATGAAATGATGTCCCTGAAGATTAAGCCCTGACAAATTCACCTTTCTCTCCAGTCACAGTAGCTGTCATGGTATCTGCAGAAGCCACCACATCTGATTCTGGAGGCCACCATGTTAACCAAGATCACTTCGGAAGTCTTTCTTTCAGATATGACAGAACACATGTCTCTCTGAGCTGTCATGCCAGGCTCTCCAGATGTCTTTCCTTAACCTTGTAGATGTCAATCTAGTCTAAAGAGAAGTGTCTCCTATACTCATGGCAAGCAGCCAGGGCAGGAAGGCTTAGTGAACTTGGACAGAACTCTGTAACTAAGCAGAAAGAGGCCTTACGGTTGGTGAACAGAAGACTACACACTATGTACATGTCACCTAACCTGTCCAGCACTGCCCAGCACAGTCCAGCACTGCCACAGCACAAGCCCCAATAAAGCCTCTTTGGGCAATCCATGCTTTTATCTGTAGTAGAGTAGGCTGTGTTAGTTGTAACAAGAGTGGATGACATCAGAGGCTGCTAACTAGAGTCTCTGAAAAGCTCCTAAGAGCAGCTAAGGAGAAAAAGTTACAGAAGATAAATGGCTACAGAGAGCAAAGGACTCCAAAAAGAGCTGCAGCAAGTAACTGGTCCTAGCCAGTGGACGCGTCCCAAAGAGCCATCAAGAGTGGCTAGGAATTGAACAGCTGCTCTCAAAACTCAGCTCTAGTAAGTGCTGAATTCTGCCAGTACATGCATTCTATGTAAGCTGAACAGAACCCTTGGCCAAGCCGTGACAAGATGACGTGAGTACCCATAGCTTTGTTGTTTCCTCTGTGAGGTAAGGGTGAGTATCAGGCAGGGCCATGGTAGCGTTGAAGAAATGGAGGCTTCTGAAGCTGAAGGTATGACACAGAGGGACACTCCCTTGCATGCCATCTCTATGAAATCTACACCCCCACCCCGGGAGAACTTCAGAAACAGTTCTCCAGGGTTTTTTTGTTTTGTTTTGTTTTGTTATTGTTTGTTTTGTTTTAAATTTCATTCAGTACTTTAAATGTATTTTTTTTTATTTTATGTGCATTGGTGTTTTATCTGAATGTATGTCTGTGTGAGGGTGTCAGACCCCCTAGAACTGGAGCTACAGACAGTTGTAAGCCAACTGAGTACTGAGAATTGAACCCAGGTCCTCTGGAAGAGCAATCAGTGCCCTTAATGGCTGACCCATCTCTCCAGTCCCAGTTCTCCAGTTTTTATTAGGAGCACAGTGGCTTTGTTAAAATTCACATTTGGGAAACACTCTCCACATACACACATACCCTACCTAAAGGGAAATGGAATCTGTCTGGTTTTAATTCAATTACATCCAACTTGTTAGCATTGTTTTATAAGCAACAGCCTGCATCCTTGCACCCCCAGGAACTTTGTGTGAAAGCTCCATTTTTAAGTCTAGAATGCTTTTTTTTTTTTTCTTTTTCTCTTTAATGTGCTGAAAGGAAACTGAACTTTAGCATGAATTTGAGTTTAGATTTATTCTTAGTACATGACTGGCTTCCAGTGAAATTGGTAAAAAAAAAAAAATAGACCTCACCATTTCTGTTTTTAAAATTTCAGCTCAATTTAATTTAACCTTGAGAAAAAAAAATTTCTGATTACAAGTCAAGGGAATGCATGTACTGGCACTGTTTTGCTGGAATTGTTGCCTTGTCAAAATTCAGGTTAGCCACTTGAACTAAAAGCAAAGACATTTACTACAAATTTGCATGGCAATGCCTTTCTGTTGACCCAATATTCATCTGATTTGGTAGAAAATTTTGGTGGAACTCACTAACTGGTTTCATTCTCAAAGACAGACTTGGGAAATGACATGTAATTATCCAAACCTATACTCAACATGAGAGAAAACAGAAAGGAGTTGGATGCTCCTCTTACTTTAGAGGGCTTCCAGAGTTTTCTACCGAGTAGACAGCATCCTTATTTCCTGACATATCATCTCACCCATCAACTCCCCAAAGTAAACAGCACTACAAGACAATGCAGTTTACTTTCCATTGTGTAGTAATAGGCTTCGTCTGTTATTTCAAAGGGAACAATTGTTCATTGTCTGTGCTGCAGCAAGGTTTAGAAATCAAATTTTCTCACTGGTTCCTGGGAGGAAAGAAACCCTTCAAGCAAAAGAGGAAGTCATTCCCATATGTGGAGTGGCCATTCCACTCACAAATGTATATTTATTTGTGTTACTGAGAGATGAGTCTACAGCAAGCACAAATTTGTGTGTCAGTCTCAGGAGAGGCAGAGTCTCCTTTCAAATTTGTGTGGAAATATGTGCAGTTCAGGTGCACTTTCTGGGCACACTTGTAGGTTTGGGCAGGTTTGAATTAAGTACTCATTTTCGAAGAAGAAGCGTGTCTCTTCAATTTCATGGAAATTAGCCCTTCCGATCTTCTAGCTACCTACCTCACCACTGTCAGGAAGGTGCTGAGTAAATGTCAAACTGCTGTATTACTTATGTTGTGTAAGAATATGTGGGTGTGCATGCAAGCCTGTAGGTGTGCCTGGTTGAATGTACATGTTTTTGCACATACATATGGAGGCCAGATGTCTTTTGATTTTTTCTTTTTAACAAAAGCCATCATTTCTCAAGAGCCATCTACCTTGTTCTTTTGAGACAGGGTCTCTCTGTGGAAATGGAGGCACACTGATTAGCTCAACAAGCATGACTCAGAGATCTGCCTAATATTATGAGCATCTGCCACTCCACCAAGCTTTAAAAAATACATGGTTGCTGGGATTGAACTCAGGTTCTCATGCTTACATGTCAAGTATTTTGGGTTATCTTCTTAGTCCAAGAACTGCTAATTTGTATATCCAGTTTGACAGCTTTTTAAACCAAGTAAAGGAGACTCCTACTTGTCAAATCAGTTTTGTGGGTATCTATATCCATGTTTTCATATAGCCCAAAGAGCCACAGGATGTGTGGATGGAGGTGGTAAACATTCTTTGGAATGGTTCGTTGTTTATTTTAAGTAGGTCAGTGGAGCCCAGCAAGAGCCTTTCTACTCAAAGCAAATTATATAAAAATGATGGGAATGGAAATTCCCCAAATACTAACAGAAGTGAGGTCTGGGAGGGGCAGAATCATATTTATGCTCTATTTGTTTTCTTTCCTTTTCTGAAGTTTTATACAAGTTTGTGTATATTTTAATGTTTTGTTTACAATGAAAGATGAGTATATTCTTTAAAAAAAAAAACAACCTTTAAAGATGTACATTGACTAAAATTTGAGAGTTCTTTCCATGCATCCCTTAACTTACACACAGTTTTGTGCATAAACATCCACATTCTGGCACAGATGTCTAACTGAACTCCATAGAAGACCTAGAAAAGATGTCTTCTAGTTTTCTTTATAAACGTGCTATGCAAATTCATTTTTACTTCTTTGGCCACTCATATACAACATGAACTCTCTGAGTGCCCTCATGTCCCAAACACAGACTGCAACCCCTCTGGCTATCTGAGCATACAGCAGGTTCTGGTAACTTGAGATCATCCTCCAATAGAAGATTCGGGTCCCAGCAAGGGACGAGAAGGCTTCGTCCCAGATCAGGCGTATGAATATGAGAAAGAGATCAAAAAGACAGGAGTGGCTGGCTGATAGCATCTGTTCAGGTGGGGCCTCTTAGGATCTTGGCTGGCTCCCACTTATGAGACCTAAGGATTGCTGGTGCATGCCTGCAGCCACTGTTAAGGGAAGTATAGCCACTATGAGATGGTTCCATCCATGGGAGTTAACACCATCTGTGACTTAGAGCAGCCTCCTTGTAACAGACAGACTTGAATTAGATACAAGTGTATATTTGTATGAACTCTAGCATCCCAAGAGATTGACTGAATTTACTCATAGCTAGATAAAGCTAACATTGATATATTCTTTTAGTCCTTTTGTAGTTGGTGAAGGACTGATCCTTGCAGTCAATGTCTGTATTCCAAGTCCAATTTAGGTTGTTTTTGAAGAGAAGGCATTGTAAATTTCTTTATTCTCTATATTTTGGGGCCATAGACAAAGCTGAAAAAGAATGTTATTGGACCATCTTGTTATAAACATCAAAACACTATGATTTCCATAAATTAAAACATGTTAATGTTTTGAAAATGGTCTCAGGTATGAATGAATCTATAATCCTTTCATGTTAAAGGATGGCAAGTTGCCTCATTTATGGCAGTATATGACACAAATCAGTAAATCAAATGATAGTTAATTTAATTGCTTCCCCGTTGACAAAGATCTTATAATTGCTGCTTATGTGAATTTTTTGTAGTCACATTTTTGGAGTGAAGCCAAAGGTATAGACTAGACAAACATTGCTAGAGACTGCCAAAGCGCCTCTAGGAGAAACACATTAATCCTCACCATCTCTAGAAGCATATGAGAAGACCCACTTCCCCACATCCCCTCTGAGCATGCTCATTGCTCTTCATCTTTGCCAGCTGTGCCAGAGGTCAGCTCACTGCTATTTCATTCTGTGTTATCCTATTACTAATGAGATCAGACATCATTCCTCATATTTGTACATTTGTGTCTGTGGACTGTGAATTGCCTGATCACATATCCTACATCCAGCTTGAAGTTCTAAGGGCCCTAGAGCTTTCAGTAAGGGGAAGACAGCAAAGTCATAAAGAAAAGGTAAATTAGAGCAACTTCATGAGATCCTCACCCCACTCTACCAAGACAAGATGCTGGAGGTTCCATTGCCTAGATCCTATCATTGTTTTTTCCAAAGCTCCACAAGCCTGAATCTGAAATGGGCTGCTTTCCCACAATGAACACATATTAGTAAGATTCTAACACGTTCTTTGAATTTGCCTGACAGCATGCTCAAACAGCCAAGATATGAAGCCCAAGCAACTGCAACCTTGGCCTTATTTTTTGTACATATTAAAATCATTAAAGAAATATTGGGTCTAAAGAATATTATGGAATATCTGTCAGTCATGGCAACATGTCTTTAGAAGGGTAGGGTATTCAGTGAAAATATTCCACTTACAGAGTATGAGAGATTTGCCAAATATCCCCAAGGTAATGCATGGAAGAATGGGCAAATGGTTTGCGGCACATCAGGAATAAGATTTATAAAATAAGATTAAGGCTCTCCTGAAAAGCAATTGCAATCATTGTAAACAGATGGAGCACACCCGCCTTTTGCCATGGGGCAGAGGAGGAAAGAAGCTTGCATTGCCACCTGTGAATTAAAGTTGGCTCGCCTAGACACTTGGCCTCTGGAGTTTATACAGACTATATCCTCTTGTGTGGAAAGCACGATGCCTTCCAGGTATGTTGAAGTGGGGAGACTGCATTCTAATTCTAGACAACCTGGTCACATTGGCTCTGCTTTAGCTGTGTTCAGCAAGTTCGTCTACACCCTTTCTTTATATATGTATGTATGTATGTATGTATGTATGTATGTATATATATTATGTATATATATGTACATATTATTTTATATAACCAAGTCCATTTAAATGAAAACAAACATTTATAGACAATATTGGGAATTTGGGCTTTGTTCTTTCCAAACTACTTCCTGCTGGTAAGGGGCGCTGTCATGGGAGATGCGAAGAAGATTCAGAAATCCTGGCTGTAGTCTGTCAGGCTGCTTTGTCCAGCTGTTTTGAATGTAGGATCACCTGGTACTCTGTTTCAGGTGGTCTGGCTTGATCAAACCACATTAGTCTGGAAGGAATCCACATCTTTTCATTTTCTGTGGAAACAAAAATAGAAATCCTTTTCCCCAGTAACTTGTCCTTGAACTTATAGTCTTCACCCTTTCTTAGTGACCATAACTATTAACTACTTCAGGATTTGAGCTGTTCATTAAGAAGGCATTGGAGAGAGCTGGCCTGCTTACTCCAGGATATGTATTGGGGATTACATGAATCAGATTCTCGGAAATGATGGACTATATGAGTCATTCACCCATATGCTCATTGAGCCAAATCCCAGCATTTGAAAGTACAAGGAATAAGTCTGTTTTTGCCATAGATTTTAAAATCTCGGATCTCTCTCTCTCTCTCTCTCTGTCTCTCTCTCTCTCTCTCTCTCTCTCTCTCTCTCTCTCTCTAAGTTCAGATAAAATTTAGAAAGAATGCTTCTGGGGGAGGACTCTTCGGGGGGACATTTTGGCATTTCTCCAAGGTAACAGATTGATGTGTGGATCTACTGCTTATGACAAATGACAAAGGTACCTACAAAAATAGGCAGGGATGCTCAAGGTGGGGATGGAGTTCAGCTCATTTCTGTACTCTTGACTGTGGGTGCCACATAATTGTGTGCTTTGTGGCTGTGTGCCTCACGCTCCTGCCATGGTGACACACGTTTGAAATGCACTCTTCCATTTCACAGATTTATCTTTTCCTTCTGATTTACATTTTCTCTACTATTTTATTATAAAAATTATCAAAAAATACAGAACATTGGAAGAATTGCAGTCAACAAGTAACATTTTGATAGTTTTGTTTTCTTATAGATCTATACAACTCAAACTTACTCATACATCAGCCCATTTCTTCAACATATTCCAAAGTAAACTTCAGGCATCAATCAATATACTTCACTGTTAAACATGTCAGTATGCATATTGCAAACCAGGGTTCAATGCTTGTTTATTGTTCCTTTTTTAGTTTAAATTTACACTTAAAATATATTTGAGTCTGACTGTTCGATATCCTGGGTTTCCAGCGACTTTCTACAGGTCTTGCTACAGAGTAACTATCAATTGTGTAACAAGATGTAAACAGAAAACACATGAAGATATACCAGCTTACATTGTTGCTGTCAGGAAATGTGAAGGTTTTTCATCTGACTTTTATGAGTTAATAAACGATGTCTAACATGAAAAATCAATAAAGGTTAAAATGTGGATCAGAAATGCCCCCTATCCTTTTTCTAATCTTATGAATAAGTTTCAGTGGTGGCTTCCCAGAAACAACAGTAAGGAAAAGAGCTCCTACACTGCCAATCAACACATTGTGAACCCATTTTCTCAGTATTATGTAACTATGCTATAAATCACAGCAATAAACAGGGCATCATGGGAGACCGCAGCTGCCACCCTAACTGCTGGTTTCCAATGTCTCTGCTTATAAAGATGGCCCCTTTGCCTGTGTCAATTGACCGGTAGGTAACCAGGATGACTAAAATCTTGTAAAATAGTGTCTGTCACCAGTTCTTGTCTATCTAGATAGAATAAGACTTCACTTGAAAAAGCAACCCCTCTGTTGAAGTGAAAGCTTTACCACATGACTCTAACCCATCTCCCTTAGCTCAGCCATCGCTGAGGAAGGAGAACTGGAACTCTTGCTTCACTTTGTTCCAGGGTATGTTCTGTGATGGATGAGCTCCTTGAGTGTTCCATGCCATGCTGGGCTTCAGAGTTTAGGAAGTTGGATGCCCCACCCTCCTCACTCCAGCCAAAAAGCCCCAGAAGTTATAATTACGATGAAGAGAAAGACATTAAAGTAGGTGAGGCAGAGATGGTGGACGTTCTCAAAGTCTGTACTACAGATATGCCTTAGAACCAGAAATGGGATGGAACAGCTGGTTGTGGAAAGAGAGGGAGGAGGAAAAAGACACTTGTCAGTTCTGCCAGGATGCACTCCATGTACAGAGATTTGGCACGTCATTCCTATTAACTTGTCCCACGGTGCCTTTGGGAGCTGTTACAGTTAATTTTTTAATTTACTGTGGGAAGGTCCTAAACCTTCAACATTTCTATTGACCCGATTTCCAGACCTTAGGGTTTACCTTCTTATGAATAAATGCCAACTCTAAATAAAGTCAAACCTCTTGCTAATTAATCTAGAAGGCAGCAGAATTGTTCTCTTTAAACTGAGAATGGGAATTATGGAAGAAGAGACAAGACAACAGCACAGCAGGTTTTCCTTCAACAAGACAATTGTACTGCAGGATAGTAGTATGTGGCATCATGACCAAGGTTGTGTCAAGTACAGGAGGGGGAGGATAGCAGCTGAATCTAGTTAACTTGGCTCTTGCATCCCACAGCAAGCCGTCCACCTTCTACAGTGATAAGCATTACCCATGTTACATAGATTATTTAATTTTCTCAGATCTTGGTTTTTGGCATTATTTAGATTTGGTTCCCTAATACTGGAAGCTCTGGGCCTCCTGGTTCACTGCTTTGAAAATACAAAACATATGACAGGGGAATTCTAGAGAATGCAATAAGAAGTTCTGCCAATTCAAAGCTACCAGTCAATTCCATTGCACTACAATATGTGCTTGGTACCACATGTCCAAAGCCTTAAAATATAGGTGTTGTTTACTCAAACAGTTTTCTGGGCTAGCAGGAGAGGCATGAAAACTGCCAATGTTCACTCTTTCTGTAACTGTACATTTCCCTTATTTCCACCCCAGAACTATTAGAGGGCCAACAGAAAGTTCTTACATGGTTTACTTGCTGGAAGGGCTTGAAGCTGCCCTTTTGGGACCATTGTTTACAGCTACACAGCCCCAGGAAGTCTCACAGGGAAAATTCACAAGACATTTTGTTCCAAAATGCTGGTGCTGTCCTGAACTCTGACTTTCTTTATCAGAAAGTTGGATCATGCTGTGCAAATCGCTGTCAGCCCCTAAAAAGCGACCCTACTCACACTCCAGTAGTATGTCTGGGTACCAAGCTGGACCATATTGTTGTGTTCTGGCTTTCTGTTGCTATTTCTTTCCTCTTTCATTTTCCCCTTCATTGTCTACTAGCAATGTCTCCAAGCAGTGTCCACACAAGCCCAGCATAGGGCAGAGGCACATTAAGATCCAGGGCAGTTATTTCTTTTGTAAAGGATGGAAAAGTCCTGGGAGAGAAAATAACTTGTTCCCTTCTCTCCCTCAAGCAGCAGAGATTTCATGAAGAATGCAGCTATGCACAAAATGGCAGTATTTTCATTTAGGGTAAAATAAAATTAATTTTAATGCTATAAAAGAAAATGAATGTTAGTGTCACACCTCAATGCCTCTATGGTGCAGAGACAGCTCACAAGCCTTATAACTGAAAACCAGGTACTTCAAGACTGGAGGAAGAGGGGGTCTAGGTAAACCATGTTAAGTTGTAGCTCTACCAGTTTCCCCCAGAAGTTGTTTACTGCTTGCTAGTTCATAGCAGCCTCCTGGTGGTACTAGCTAGTGGCCAGTGGATTCTCCTGTGTGTACAGCTGAAAGGAAGTGAGAAAACTAAAGACATCAGAATTCAATACAGATCCTTTGGAGTCCTGGGATATGCCTGGGTCCCTGATGTCTGCCTTGAGCTGACAAATCAAATTAACCACCTTCCGGGAAGCAGCAGGTGACCAAGTCCATTTAGCTAGTCAACATTTTCTTGTCATCTTTGATGGATGAGCTATTCATGGAATTCCTCTTCTCTCTGGGATTGCCTTTACTTAATTCTTATTCAGCACCATGTATGCAGCCCACATGAAGATAACATGGCTTCTTGATGCAGAAGGATAATGCCTCCTGAGATTGATTATATTGGTGGTCCAGCTTTCAATGCAAGCCAAGCTTGGGATATTGATCTGCTTGCAAAGTGTTTTCTTTAATCACTTAACTAGCCATCCTTGCAGATCTTTGACTTGGCTTCCTGCCCCAGGCTAAACATTAGAACTGAATCACAGATCCATTTCTAAGATGATTTGAGCCAGTAACATGCTAGAAGTCCTTAACTGGATGCCCTGCAGATGGTGGAATTGCTATGCGAATAAAGCTGTATAAAGAGAGCAGGGTCTAAGAGCTTCAGACTGAGTCTTTAAAAATTGGACTACTGGGTCTGAGGACTTGTGAGGGAAAGTGAGCAAAACAAGACAAGAAAGTACAAGAAACATCCTTCCAAATGCTCAGAAGGGCATTGATTACAGGTGCTCTGTAATCAACAGCCAACTTGGTCAACAAGGAACCAATCAGCTTCACAGGCAAGGAGAAATCCAGGAAGCCCCAATTTACTGTGATGCCCCACTGCCCAGGTCCAGGAAACTCACACAGAACTGATCTCTGCAGACTGGCTCAGGGCAGCTCCTGGAGATAACATGACTAGGAATTCACATGCATCTTTGTAAATTAGATCCAACTGACTAAGAGGACACTGAGGTTACCATGGGATGTGGGGCTACAGTCTGCTGGTGAAGGTGGTCCCCCAAGCTCAGTTGTCAACTATGGTTCATGTAGACTTTCTGTTGCAATGGACTTTATCTATTACTACTACATAGAAAAATGCTCTTGAATCCTCATGGTTTCTCTCTCTGTGTGTATGTATGTGGTGTGGGGGGCGGCTAGTAACAGAGCAATGTGGGGAAAAGCTCAAATTCCACAGCTAGAAAAAAACTCAGTTTGAATTTTGGCTTTGTCACTTCGTTGTTCTTCGACCTTGAAGAGATACTTCTCTTTTTGAAACATCAAGTTTTCCATCTATAAAAGGAGTCAAAATAATGCTTGTCTGGTGGTTATTGTACTTAAGAGTCAGATTAGATGAAGCTGCAAAAAAAAAAATGCACAATACAGTTCCTTAAACACAGTATGTGCTCAGTGTGCTGTAACTAATGTCTTCTTTACAGAGTTTTCTCAGTATCTAAGTTACTTGCACAAGCGTGTGTGTGTGTGTGTGTGTGTGTGTGTGCGCACACACACACACAACATGCACACATGCAAATATACATGCATTTGCACACATTTCTTCTGTTCTATTCTCGTTTCTTCAAAATGAATGTTCTTATCTATAATTAATATTGATTTATTTTATTACTAAAAAGCTACAAAATTTTGAAAACATTTAACCGGAGATCTCTATAGATAGTTGGCCATGTATTTCTTCAGGTTAAGAGATGGGTTCAGAGTTCAAGAGTTGGGTAACATAGTTGAGTGGAAAGTTCAAGTGGCAACCCCCTATTTTTCTTTATTCGGGTATTTCTTGAAATTCTGTCCTCCTCAATAGAATCTTCCTTACATAAAAAGGATATTTGCTGAAAACCTTCAAGAGCCATTTCCTGGATGCAGACACTCAGACTGAAGCATGAATCTACCTCACCAGTGAGGGAAGGGGTGAGGATAGAGGTTGTAGGAACATACATAGTTATTTGTGACATAACTGTGTAACAGCAAATCTGAATACATCTATGTCTAATATCTTCCTCAGTTTCACGAATGGGATGATTATTATTCCTCTTTGAAAGCATGAGCATCAAGAAGGAGCCTTTTAAATTCTGTATATTGTGCACACACTTATCAGTGTGTGGGGGGGTGTCAGAGGACAACTTCCAGTACCTTCTACAGAAATACTGTCCATCTCATCTGATCAGGGTTTCCCATTGGCCTGCAGCTCACCAATTAGGCCACCCTGGCTGGCCATTGAGTGCAAGGATACTCCTGTCTCTGTCTCCCACCACAAGGAATGCAAGCATGTACTGATGGGAGATGTCATTCTGTATATGTTTCTCATACTGGTTAATGAATAAAGCACTGTTGGCCAATAGGAAAGGAAGATAGGAGGGACTAGGAGACAAGGAGGATTGGAGGAAGTAGTAAGGAGGAGCCAAGATGGAGAGTCTGGAGAGAGCAGTATGCGGCAGCCGGCTCCCGGTAAGAAGACCACGTGGAAATACATAGATTAACACAAATTGGTTAATACTTAAGACAGAGTTAGCCGATAAGAAAGTAGTAACTGGCAACAGTATAATATCTAATACAGAGTCTCTGTGTGTTATTTGGGGCTGGCGCGGCGGCGGGACAAGACCAGGCAGCAGGAGGAAAAACTGTACTCCCTACAATGTACTGCTGTGCAGAGTGTACTATGTGGGTACCAGAGCTGGATCACAGGTTTTCATGTTTGTGAGGCAAGTACTTCACTCACTGAGCATCTCTCTAGCCCCAGAAAGGGACTTTTCTGAGGACTTGTCATCTTCAGGATGTTGGAATTCAATGAGACTAGAAAGGAGAACAGGCTTGTAAGACCATGGGGGAGAACAGGATATTCAGACATTTCCTCAACCCCAGAGCAATATGTATGTATGTATGTATGTATGTATGTATGTATGTATATATGGAGTAAGGTTTTTTCTGCCCGCCGCCGCGCCAGCCCAAATTAACACACCGAGACTCTGTATTAGATATAATTCTGTTGGCCAGCAAGAGGTGGCTGGCGGTTCTGTTCTCTCCAGACTCTCCATGTTGACACCTCCTTCCTCTTTCCTCCTCCTCTCCTAGTCCCTCCTATTTTCCTCTCCTATTGGCCAACAGTGCTTTATTCATTAACCAGTATGAGAAACATATACAGAATGACATCTTCCATCATAATATATATATATACATACATACACACACACACACACACACACACACACACACACACATATATATATATATATATATATATATATATATATCCTATGAAAACAGGCATCCATATCCACCACAAAAATACATCATGCCCCACTCTTGGCAGGCACCCAACTAGCCCCAGCTGCAGATTTAAGAAAAAGCTCTTAGCAGACGCTTGTGGTGGCCATGAAATCCGATCAGAGGAGAATCATATTCCTCATACCTGTTCAGCTTTGAAACCAAAATCATAGTGCAACAAACAAATATATCCCCAGGTTGCCAATTCACCCGAGTCCAGTGACTATAAAGCTGGCGTGGATTTGTAAACTAGTGTCAACCAAAGTTAAAGAGGGACTTTCAGAGCCCATGCTGCATAGAAATCAAGAAGGGACTTTAACTACATGGCAGCCTCTCTTGGGTCGCTGCATACACTTTGCAGCTGAAAGCAAGGTAACATGTCAAACCCTGAGACTTCTAAATGGCTAGATGAGCACAGAAAATTCATCCAAGCTCAAGCACAGCCAAAATTTCCACAAAGCTGAAACTCCCTCCTCCTTCCCCTCCAATCTCTGTAAAATTTCTGTTCATTCCAAGCTGTATTACTTAGGCACTTCTCTATGCATAAGGTGTGTGTTGGAGATCTCAGCCATGGCAAAGACTCAAGAGAAATGTAAGGCAAAATTCCTGTCTTCCAGAGTTTAAAACACACACACACACGCACATACACACACACACACTTACACATTAGAATATACAGACCCACACAGATACCCACACCAGAATACACACTGAGAGAAACACACACAAGAATACACATAAACACAGAGAAATGTATGCGTACACACATGCACTCACACAGGTATGCATGCACACCTAAAATTGATTAGAGAAATATAGGTCTTCATGTACATTTGTTCATTCATAAATGTTTCCCATCAATTAATTTATTCACTTAGTCCTCCTGTAGTCACAACCCGTGTACTGCCATTTGCTAGATATATGAAGTATGATTATACGCAAAACAAGACACAGGACCTAAAGCCATGAAATTGTACCTAGATTTTACCTAGTTTCTTCATAGAGCTCATGGTGGTATTTATTGTGTCTTTTGTTTCACCTTTTATGAACTCTAGCCAGTCATAAGTTGCTATTCCTCATGGCATTCGCAATAATAACATCCAGGACCTCCACTTTTGTAGGATCACCAGACATCAGACCCTGTTTACAACTAACACGAGTGGTATTCTTTCATTCTTGAGCCAGTCTTACAAAGGCTGGTTTTACAAAAGATCTTCATTTTGATCTTAGAGTTTATGCCCATAGATGTTAAAATTTTACTCAAATCATACAACTTGAAAGGATTCCAATACAGGTTTCACTAATCTGTGCTGTGGTCCTAGAAGACCCAGTTGTGTTGCTCTGGGGCTTTAAGAAAAAAATGCATTAGAATAAAGATGAATCTGTTGTGGGTAGGTTTAAAGTTTTTATGCCTTCCTTTTGTAGCTATCAAAAGCTTGCCAAATGAATCAACCTTATTTCTCATTGGCCAACAAATGAACAACAGATTTTTTTTTCTTTTTAGAGCTAGAAAATTTTAAAATAAATATTAAAACTTAGCCCTATATGATTTTTAAATAAAACGAGTCTTCCTCTAAAGGCTGAGCCAAAGAAGGAAAATAGTTGCTCCAAAATACTTCTTCCCTGACCCCCAACATCTCTGTTCTCCATCCCACTAAATACTCAACCTCAAGGCCACCATTAGCACACTTCACAGGAGGTTCTCAAGAGCCCTGGACCTCTGCTGCTCAATCCAATCCTCCCTAAGGTGGCCCAGCACGGGAGGGAAGACCCACCACGGTACCCTGACATTTTCCATGGCTTCTTTGAAGGAACAGCTGGACTGTAATAGAAGGTTACTTGGGGATACCCACAGGTTTGACAGGACCCCGTAATTTTAAACAGGGTGGACACTAAATCCATCCAACTCCGGAATGTTACTACTCTCTCAGGAACCTGGGTGAAGGTTCTGGTGCTGGCCTATAAATCTCTCTGGCCTAAAATACCCAAAATTAGTTTCTGTGCTGTGGGAACATAAAAATGATATGGCTTTTTTCTTTGACATGTCAGTTAATAAAGAGTGGGAGGTGGAGCCCGGATACTAACTGCCATGTCTCAGAAGGGTTTACCCATTAAAAATGGGAAGTGCTTTAATTACCTGTTGGTTTTGTTATATGTGTATGTTATATATTTTAGGGGGGAAGGGGTCTTATGGACACTCAGGAAATTATATCATTAATTATGCCTGTCAGGATGTTATGTGGCCCAAAGTAATTGAAAATTCTTAGGGTTGATTTCTCTTGTTTGTTTTGCTTACAGTTTTTCAACTGTTTTCGAAAGACTGTTTTTAGGTTTCCAGAGATTCTAAGTATTTGGTTAATGAGGAGAGTAAATTATTTTTGTCGGGAATAATTCAACAAAACAACTGCCGAGTCTCTCTCTGTACTTGACTTTGAATCTTGTTAATTGATGGCTTGCTTAAAGGAGAATTTACTTTCCCAGAGTGTGTGTGTTCCTTAACCTAATATTAATGTCAATTTGAATTCCTGAGCCATGGGGGAAAAGAGGGTGATATGGGAGGGAACTAAGACTTGGGATGCTCATAGACATCATACACAGAGAGATACCATTATACTTCTGGAGTGCCATCCCCTGATGCTGAAACCCCCAGCTATTCAGATAATAGAGTTCAGCCAGCTCTAGGCTAGTCATCAACCAGCAAGTAACTCTCTTGGGTAAATGAAGAAATGGCATTCTGGTTTTTGGCAATATCTGATTGTTCTGGATCCCAGGTCCTGCGGTGACCTCCTTGGGTTGGAGAATCAAAAGTATTATTCTCACATCTTCAAAAGATAAACTCAATAATAGGCACCTCTGCCGTGCATCCAACTAGATAGGACTAGTTTTCAGGAAAACCCAAGAGAGGCAGGAAAAAAAAAGATAGTGTTTGACAGGCTGGGAAAGAAGAAAAATGTCGACACTTAATCCAGTGAGATACTTCTAAAACCTGAGCAGGGCTATTTCCTCTTCACATTACTACCCATGGCTCACTGCTATGCTCAATGCAAGACAAAAGATCCAGAAGCATTCCCATATGGAAGGGAAAAGTGCCTTTAGAACAGTAGTGGCTTCAGGGAATGGCCGAGACTCTGACCTACGCTGCAGGTGGGACTATAAATGAATGCAAACTTCCTGGAAATCTACTTGGCATAATGTTAAGAAATGTATAAAAACATTCACACAATCTAAATCATTAACTTACCTTAAGGAAATAATCAAAGATTGAATACAGATTTATGCTCAGGAATGTTTATCACTGCTTATCACAACACATACTTACACACACACACACACACACACACACACACACACACATGCTTAGGAGACAAACTAGAAATGGACAAAGAGAGATTGACTAAACAGATTTTTAAAGTGTTGTTAAAAGTCATGTTTTGGAAAATAGTTAATGGCATGGGAAAAATGTCCATGTTGTTTGAACGAACTGGGGGACTGTGGTTGTTTTTATTTTCTTTTGTATAATTATCTGTGTTTTCTGAATTTTGATAATGAGCAAGAATTATTTATAAGCACAAAAAAGATATCATTGAAGGACAAAAAGAAAGAACATTGTTCCCAACCTTCAGTCCATCACTGATTTGGGCTACATGTTCTCCTCAAGGAGGAATGCAGGACAACTTCATGTTGGATGATGTGCACAGGAGAACTGCACCGAAGCTGACACTGATGTGGTGTCCTAGTTCCTTTTGTGTGCAGTCTCCCCCAGAGGAAACCAGGAAAACATTCTATGGATGCTGCAGATGCATAGCTTCAGATGAACACTAGAGAGCTGATGTGGAGATGGGTACCTTGATAGCCAATGTCAACAGGATGTTTTATTTCTTAAGGTCTTTAAGGGCTGCCTAGCAAAGGTCATATCACATTGATGGTGGCCTTAGTCTGAAAGGCAGAACACTAGTCATTAAACAGAGCCAACTGCCCCTCAGCACTTGCCGCCAGTATAATTGGTGTCTTGCTTTCCCATGCCCTTGTTCCAGGAAATGATTTGGCGTGTTTGGAGTTTCTGTAAACGGCAGTCACCCTACTAGATAAGGTCCATGTCCACTTCCCCCTTACTAAAGTCAATATGTATTTATCACAAGATAATTCAGCCCCTACTGCCCTCTGGGTTTACACTAGGGCCATGTCAATCATGTCACAGGGGGCATGTGGAAGAAGATAAAACTTCCTAAACATGAGAAAAGTTCTGTCTTTAGCCAAATCCCAGGCCCACTTTGCCAGACATTTTCCTCTGAAATTTTCAAGGCCACGTGTTCGAATGGGAAATTTAATCCACATGTTTCTGATTCATATGTACACTCAATGCATCAAAATATCATCTCTTTGAAGTACAAATGGCCTTTTTATAGACTTCTTTCCTAGGAATGGAAACTTGTGCTTAGCCAAGAACTAACAAATTCGAACCCTCCAAAGTCTGAGTCCCTTTCAAGGTTCCCAACTGCAGGAGATTGAGCTAGACTTTGAAACATACCCTCCACTCCCCCAGTTACCACAATATGATCACAAATCTTTTTTTTTTTTTTTATGATCACAAATCTTAAGGTGCTACACTGTCCTGTGTCTTCTTGGTCTTATTCCCATACATTCATGAAGTCTCCCAATATAAGCCAAGTGCTGAAGAGCTATCTTCCAGGGAATTACCACAGTAATGTGATGAGAGAGAATGACTAGAAGAAGGGAGTCCCCTCCCCCTAGGAACCTGAGAAGAAAATCAAGTGATTGGCCAGATGTGAGCATGTGGAGCCAGAGCCAACTTCAGTCCCAGGATGGGATTCCAGCTCTCCTTGGGAACCCTGACAGTATAACATCACAACTTCCATGAGTCTATTCCCAAATGTTACATTGTAGACAGTACTCCAAACCCCCTGCTCAATGGATGCAATTCTAAATCCATGTCACCTCTTCAAATCTCCTTTCTAAAGACAATTGGAAACATAAATCAATGCTGTCAAAACTGCAAGTTGTGGAAGAGGATTGGGTAAGATAAGAGAACATTATCCATTTCATACAATGTTTCCATTGCTAAGCCCTGCCCGCCAGCTGGGCTCCAGAGCACTGGGCCAGGGAAAGGAGGAGGTGTCTGAGTTAAGCAGACAGGGTCCTCTCTTTGCCTCTGAACTCTTCTCTGAGCTGTAGATCCACCACAGTGCTTGGCTTAGTAATCAGCAGTCTTCTATTGACCCAACTGAGTGTGCTTATCTAAATAAAATTTAATGGACTACTCTATTTTTCCCGTGAAAAACCCTTCCAGGTCTTTTCATTCACTTATACTTACAAAATTTGACTATAGAATAGCGACGAGCACTAGCTCCCCAATGTATCCACCATTAGCCACATTTAGTGAAATAAATCAAATCTGTATCTTAAGCAATTTGCCTGTTCTCTGTCATTAATCACTTCAAGTGAGTGGATGAACCATCATTTGCAAATGGGCATAAAATACAGGGAATGTGGCTGAAATTTCCCTTAAGCTTGCCTTGTAAAAATAATAACTGAAGATGTTTATCAGTTCAAAGATAAATGCAGTGTGTGTGTGTGTGTGTGTGTGTGTTACACCACTGCATTAGACTGCAGTTAGAGAGGTGCAACAACTGTGGTCTGATATTTATCCTTTTTCAAATGGTTTTCTAATGAATATCACTAATCAAAACCATAACGGTCTTTCCTGGAATGTAAAAAGTCAACATGGAGTTCAAGTTGACTTTTAGAGAATTGCTTATCAAGGTTTTGTGGCCTCCATGGTCAAAAATAAGATGTTCTTCACAAGTCAGTTTCTTTGGTGGAATATGCATTTGTAAATTGTTTGAAAGCTGGTAAAGAGCAAGAGTACCAATTCTTGTTCAAATAATGCCATTGCAGTAGCCGCATATGTTTCGGAGAAGCCAGTTGTATGCTACTTCTGTTACCCAGATGGGAAAACTGAAACAGGTGGCCTATTATGTAACGTGCCAGCAAGCCAGATTTAGATACTGACGGTCAGCATCTCCTGGCTGTGCTTTAAACCTCTGAGCAGCATCACATCTCAAAAGTTCTTCCTTCCTCTTCTTCCCAAAGGACTGTGAGAGGCCTTGGGGATGGATGATCTAGTTCTGTGGCTTTTCAAAAACTGCTCAGCATCCAATCCTTCCTATCCATTACAATTTTATGCAAATATCCAGGGTGTCAAATGTATAATTCCAGGGATGATCTGACTAAAGATCAAGTAGTCAAAGGATAAAAAACCCTTTTTCCATTTTATCCTGAATGGACTCAGGTTGGACAGGACACCTCAAAGCAGAGGTTGAAAACCTGTGAAATAGTTTATTCCTCAACACCCCTCCCGCCATTCCCTGCCACCCAAATTGGATAGTTTATCTTGGGTCTTAGCTAATGAGTGAATCAGGCCTAAAACTGGCTGTCTTTATTTTGCAGACTGCTACATCCAGTTCCCCACACCCAACTCCGTTAGTAGAAAATTGTTTTCTGAAACAACAAACCCATCACTGCCACTCTGCAGACACCAGAATCAAAAATAAGATGATTAATGTGTACAAGAAAGAACTTCTTAGAACAAGAAGAAATTGTAAATAGAAGGTAGTGTAATAGTTTAGATGAAGAATTGGCAAACACTTTCCATAAACAGCCAGATAGTAAATAGTTTATGCTTTGCAAGCCATATGGTCTCTGTCGCAGCATTACAATTCTCATTGTAGCCAGAGACAACATATAAACGAATGAGCATGGCTGTGTTCCAATAAAACTTTATTCATGAACTCTGAAATGTGAATTTCATATAACTTTCACATGTCACAAAATATTATTCTCTTAATTCCTCCCTCCCAATTTAAAGATGTAATAAACTATTAGTAGCTCAAAGGCCGCAGAAACATAGGCAGATGTCTAAATTTGGCACACAGATAAAATTTGTCAACCACAGTGTAAAAGAAAATTTTGCTCCACAAAACTCAAGCCAACGTGAATGGAATGTGAAGGTTCTTTGAAAGATATTCTTGGAAGAGCTCAGACACTGTATTCACTCTCTGGGCATTAGCATTCAAAAGCCAGAAGCTGAACAAATCTCCACTGGGGCAACAGTTTTGTCTCCTTGCCTTTAGTTGAGAATCTATAGTATCTGAGCCCTGCTAAGAGAGCTCAAGTGAATATAGACAGGATGTGCATGGAAGTAGAAAAGTGAGGGACCAGTAAGTACTCCAGGCTCTGTATATCATATTATAAGCTGATCATTGAAGACAACGGCTCAGTTCACACTGCATTAACAGCAATCCTGGAATTCATTCATTTAGTTAAGTCAGAATCATTCATTCACTGACTTGCCCCCAGGCAGGATATGTTCAACAGAGTGCCATCTGCAGAGGGCTTGTGGAACCAGACTGAGGCCCTAACCTGGGATTACATGTTAAATTGCACAAAAGGAATTCAAACTCAGGTATATTCTGTTACTAGACAACTTGGGATTTTATTTTTAAAATTGCCACATTGGGTTCTTCAAAGGGGGTAAAGGAAAAAAGAAAGCATTTCTATATTTGATTATTCTTTAGAAAATGAAAGGTTTTTGTTTTGTTTTGTTTTTTTACCTCTAAAGTATTTGCATTCCATAGGTGGTAGTTTAATAGTTTTCTCTGTTTTAAGCCCCAACTCTTGCAAGCCCCCAGGTAAGTCATTTCATTTTCCCTAACCAAAATTTTTCCATAAATTAAGTAGATCTACTAACACCTAGCTTCACAGAAAGAAAAAAAAATACAGTATCACAATATCTATTACAGTGTCTAATAAATTCAAGAGTAGCCATGATGGTAGATGTTATATGCAAGTGATCTTTAAATGTGGTTTCTATCTTTACTACAGAGATATTTTTATATCATGTTCATTGTGGCTCTGTTCACAAGAGTTATGAAGTGTCCATCAACTGACAAATAATGAAAATATGATGTATACATACAATGGAATTTTGTTCAACCATAAGAAAAACTGAAATGAAATTTATAGGAAAAAGATGGATAGAACTGGAAAATATCATACTAAGTGAGACAACCCAGGCTTAGCAAGATAAACCACATGTTCTCTCTCACATGTGCATCCTGGCTTTGAATTTTTACACTTGTGAGTTTAAGGTGTGTGTGGGGGGGGCGGTGAAGGGGTAGGTCCGGGGAATACATGTGGTATGAAAGTATTCAGGAATGGTGGAGGTCAAAGGCTTAACTAGGGAAGAAAGAAGAAATATGGGGATGGGGAGAGGTAGCAGATGGATTAACCCAAGTGAGGGATTATGAAAAAGCCTTATGGAAATCCAACTACTTTGTAAATTAATTAAAATATACAGTTTTGTTTTGTTTTTTTGCTTTTGTTTTGGGTTTTTGTTTTTGTTTTTCAAGATAGGGTCTTGGAACTCACTCTAGCTGTCTTGGATCTCACTATGTAGACCAGGCATCTGCCTTCTAAGTACTGGGATTAAATGCATACACCACTACTACCTGGAAAAATATAAAACATTTTTAAAGGGGTTCAAATGGAAGTACTTTACATAGGTGAATAATGCTTCCCCCAGAAGAAACAGATTACTAAATGAAAATCTAAGGGCAAAGCATGGAATAATTCCTATAAATTATTGGTCGGGAGATTCTGATGATCTCTCCTGGAAGGCATCACCCTCTGTGTGGAGTGGGGGGATGAGATAGAAGGGGGGTTGGGGGGCATGGAAAGGAGGGAGAGGAAACTGGGATCAATATGTAAGATAAGAAAAAATAATAAATACATATTTTAAAAAAAGGTATTGGTAGTGGGCCTCCAGAAACCCCCAAGACAAGATAGGCATTGTTTTGGTTGCCCACCATAATAAGACAGTAAGAATATTACAACATACTGATGGGAGATGTCATTCTGTAACTATGTTTCTCATACTGGTTAATGAATAAAGCACTGTTGGCCAATAGGAAAGGAAGATAGGAGGGACTAGGACACGAGGAGGAAAGAGGAAGTAGGAAGGAGGAGTCAAGATGGAGAGACTGGGGAGACGAGACGCTGGCCCCTTTCCCCGGTAAGAAGACCATGTAAGACCACATGGAAATACTTAGAAATGGGTTAATAATTAACACAGAGCTAGTCGATAAGAAACTAGTAACAGGCCAACAGAATTATATCAAATACAGAGTCTCAATGTGTTAATTGGGGCTGGCCTGGTGGTAGGGCAAGACCGGTGGCGGGAAGAAAAACCATACTCCTTACAACATACCTTGATTGTAAAACATGGAGAAATCAAACTGGAAGTGACCTGGAAATTTCCTACCTTCTGGCTACCATTCAGAATGCCAAAAAGTGCTATGTAATCTGCTGAAGGAGCCACTGATGGATTTACCAAACAGTGGACTCTGCATGCTACACTCCTGACTCTCAAGGCAAGATTAACAACAGATGCAATAATGGCATGGCCACTATAAGGGTAACCAACTGCTTTCTCATTGGATTTTCTTCTCCACAAGAGGGAAATGTATGTCTAGTACTGTAAACCTGGTCAAGAACCTAGAGTTGTTATTTTCCTAATGGATATGTTGTTAAACTGCTTTCTGCATATTTATGTTCATAACCATAGAATGGTGCTTCTCTCAGCCTCAATGAGAGAAGTTCCCATTTGCAATGGGCAGCTGTCAATGCAGACACTCATAAGTGGTGAAAGTGCTGAAAACAATTAACTGTTACGTGTTCATCCCTAAATGCAACAACAATATAAACTGCAAGTATCATAAAAGAAATGGAGAAAGGAATGTAATTGAAGTAAGATTTCCATTGAAAGGAATATTTCAAAATTCTACCTTAGACATGGCATGGCCATTGTACTCATGGATTCATAACAACTATAATTATTTTCACAAGTCATGCACAAGATCAAGCAGGTTAGTAATTCCAAAATGGCTAGAAGAGAGGTCTATGTTGTTAGTAATTATTCATTTGTACTGGCCTGCCTTTGGGGTTCTGACAGGATACGCCCTCAGCAGCTGCCACTAAGAGCACCTCCTATGCACATTCACTATGTTCCCTTTTAAAAGGGCCCTGCCCACCTCCCGTCTCTCTCTCTCTTTATCTCTCCCCCCTCTCTGTTTTCCCCCTTCACCTCTCTTTCCTCTCTCCCTCTGCTCCTATTTCCAGAGGCTGGTCTCCCCCCTTTCCCCTTTCTATGATAATTTTCCAATAATAATAATAATTATAATAATAATAAACTGTGCTTGAACTCTGCACATGGGATCTTCCTCAGGTCGCTTTTTAAAATTACAACATTTGAGGCTCCTATTAGCTGCATAATGCTTCATAACTTCTGGCTACTCATGGAGGTGGGGTCATTTTCTTTGAAGGTGTGGTCACTGGTAGATTGCCCAGGTGCATGTAGGCAATACTATTTGGATCCACTGACTTATAAAAAGAAAAACAGAGGACATGAAGGTGAGAGGGACATGTGTTGGGAAAGGTAAGATCCCAGGGAGATTGGAGGGGCAAGTTAGGAGTATATATGATCAAGATACGGTATATATGTGTAAAATTATCAAAGAAAAAAAGGTGACTTATGTGGCATTGTGTCTCACGAATGGAACCATCTTTGCAGAACCATCTTTTAAAAAGATAGTGTGCCTCTCCCATTGAACCTTAGACTAATGGGTCAATGGTCCCTAGGTTTAGGAATTTTTCTGAGAGTGTCATCCTAGGAAAAAGGAAAGTCTAGAGCCCTGGCATCAGTCAGAAGAGGAACTTGTCTCCCAGGAAATGTCACAGTCCTGACAACATGTCAGCTCACCATGCAGGACAGCCTGGAGTTGAGATGGTGCTGAGGGGGACCACACTTTGATCTGATGAGCTATGCATCATTCCTGCTGTAAGATTAAACCTGAACCCCATGCAAAGAACCCAAAGATGGACTTAGGGAGTCAGTCGACCTGTTTCTTTGCTCCTCTTTGCAATGTAGCCACACTGAATGGATCTCTTTTCTCTGATTTTCATTGTTACTTGTCTCTTTAATTGTTTTATTGGAGATAGATGGCCTAGCCTGGCTTCTTAGAGTTGCCAGAGCCCACTCTTTGAACCTAAAAACAATGGTAACATAAACATGAATGGATAAGTCCACCATGCATAATGGCAATCTTTTAATACAATGGGCTATGTAGATAAAAGTTAGACTCTGAAGACTGGATTTGGTTGAAAGAATATTTACACAGAGCATGTGCTCTCTGGATGGCTGGTCGGGGATGATCTATCTGCCAGTAATCAATGTCTTTGGGAAACAGGAAGAACTGTAAACATCACTGTGTGAGAACCAGGGAGTGAGCTTGTCTCAAGACAAGCAGCAACTGCACAATTTCAAGATGACATTTTATTTCATCTAAAAGAAATAATTGCACTTATTAAGGTAGTGTTCCCCAATGGATCAGGATCTTGAACCAAACTTCTATCTGCATAACAATTATAAGCAAAAACTGTTTGACTGAGGAAGCCAAAATCTTTAAACTTTATTTCCAAAATGTGTCGTAACCCCAACAAAAGGATTTAAGTAATGACACCTTCAATGCCATTGAAATCAAATGTTTATTCTTACAATGGCTGTATATATTAATGAGTTCTATTTTTCTTCTCTTTTTATAATTATAGATCTCTCTCTCTCTCTGTATGTGTGTGTGTGTGTGTGTGTGTGTGTGTGTTGTTATTGTTGTTGCATAGGTTATACTAAAACAACTGAGGCTAGCCTCACCTTCCTTAAAGCAACAGAACAGGTTAGGTCCAGCTGGTGGATTTGATTGATGGAGACAATAAAACACATCAAAATCACTCACTCTGGTTTACTCCTCCCTTGGGGGGGTATTTGCCAGAAAGGAAATTCCCCAAACCAAAGATATATTACAATCTTATCCTGGCTTAGCCTTCAGTCCAGGCTAATCCAATGGACACACCGCTCTCCTATCGAATACTAAAGAGCTATTCAAGTTTACAGATAGTTGTAGGAAAGGCCTTATAAAAGCTCAGAGCCAATCCACTTTCGGTGCAAGCCCAAATCCCCCCACTTGTGCGAGTGCAGAGGAAGATGTGCAAAGCTGATTTAGAGGGGTCGAATGCAGATGATTTCAAAATGTGGTTCTCTTAGTTCCAAGCCTTTCACTTGGACACTATATTCAACATCAAAAAAGATACAGCGCTACCTATACTCTATGTGTTTCTTCATGTGGAGCAACCACAATAATTTGAGAAATTAATACTTCTGTCAACAGGGAATTATGAAGTCAAAGAAAATTCTATCATCTCTTGACCAACTTAAGTTTGTTTAGGTGTTTGGAATTCATATGTGTTTTGTGGAATTCATATTATATGGCATGACATTAAAATATGCAAGCAAAAAAGCAACCTTATGCCTATGTGTGAGAGAGAACTTAAAATACCTTGTAAGGATAAACATAGATAGGGAAAGGACCAACCACACAGAATGGATGTGACCTGAATGAAGCAATGTGATTAACTTAAGAGAAAATTTCCATGCAAATATGTGGCAGAGCTCAGGTTTGAAGCTAGGACTGTCTAGCCCTCAAGCCCAGGCCATTTCTACAATACAGTAACAGTTTTCCAAAGGCAGAGCCATGAGCACCCTCCAATGCTGTCATATAAGCATTTGACCTATAGACAAAATGGTTTCCATGAGTCCTAAAGCATGGCAAGCACAACACTGAAGGACACAACACTAAATCATTCCAATAGAAAAACGCTACCACAAAGTCAAATGTCCCCTGGAAGTCCATGTCAAAGACAGCAATGGATGAGTCTCTGGAGCCGTGGGTCCAACATGGGTCTATCAAGTCCCACTTTCTGTAATCAGTCACAAATTTAACAGCCAACCTGAACAATAATCTCTATAGCCTCATAAATCCAGGTCCACAAAATCAAGCAAATTTCACATTGTTCCATGCTGTCCCATATATTGAATTTCATTATCTTGCGAAGGTTGAGTTCTTCCCTGGGAATAATGGAAACAATTTAACCACCTGCATTAGGGCTTTCAACTTTGAAATCAATTTTATTAGGTACATGCACTAGGCAGTGGCCAAGACTATGCATTCTGAAGACCATTTACTGATGGTTAAAGTGGAATCTATAGCAGGATTAGAGTATGGCCACTATCCTCTCCTAAACCCAGGGAAACATGATCACAGCTGGGCTCCCGCCTAGGCTTGTTCCCCACACAGGGCCTCACAGAGCATCTGTCAATCATTTGAAGTTGGTACTGGTGTTAAAACCAAGCAGCAAAGTCCAGTCTACATTCTTCAGCTAACAGGACAGGTCATGGAGACTCCACACAGGCCTCTTGTCCCTACCGTATCTTTTCTGAAAACATGCCAGAAAATGACTTCGGCCCCAGAAGAAAGAGAGCTTCTCCTCTGACATGAACTCTTCAAAACTGACTTCACACCAGTTTAAAATGCTTCATGGCGTCTTTCCATTCATCCCGTACTCTACATGTTCCTTTCTGTCCTGAGTCCCTTCTTCAGCGCAGCTGACACATGCTGCCAGGACTCACAGCTGTCTCCCGAGAGGAGCCCTGTACTTTTTAAACAGCCTCGCTTTGTGACCTGACCTGCAGGCCGGCTGCATACTTTGGTGTTCTGACAGCTAGTCATGTCTTTTGTCCCAGGCACACGGATACAGCAGGGTAGGGAAAGTTCACAGTGAGCGCTCACATTTCAAAATGTAAATAGATGGCTCCATCCAGAGCCCCAGTGCACTTAAGTCGGGAAGACAAAACCTCCCAAGAAAAGGAGAGGGATCCAAAGAGGGCTTTTCAGAGGCCCCTGCAGGACACTGGGCTCTGGTAGCCACATCTGGAAGGCCAAATGAAGCAAAGCCCCAAGTGGCAAGGGACTAGATACCTCATGAGGAGGGGTCGTGTGGTTATCCTTACTCTCATTCCTTCCTGACCTGTGGCCCCAGACTTCTTTGTAACTGGCATCTTTCCCCTCCTAAGTCCTTCTTCTTCCATGCTTTCTTCATCTTTTCATTTTACTGTCCTCTATGCCTCTCTCATCCTTCATCCCTGTTCTCATAGGTCTAACCCAGCAGCTCCTCTGCCTCTTCTTTTTCCAACTCCATTGCTTCCTTCCAGGATTCCAAAAGAAAATTATTCATAGCTGGCTCCATCTCTCTTGCCTAAGACTCTTCATTACAATCCTCACCTTGGCAACTCTACCTGCCTTTAGTGGGTTGAATTCACAATCATCACACCCTGAACTTTACTAACAAATGTAGATTTAAGGAGGGGTAGGCAGGGTTCTGAATCCCATCATGCCTTAAGTACCAACCACAAATGGCTAGTGTGTCATCTTCCTTAATCCTTTCCCTACAACTACCTGATTTTTATTTTGCTTTTTGATATTTTAGCTTATTACATTTTCATGATTTTACAAGATGGATATGTGTTGATTGTACAAAAGAATGTAAATAGAAAGATCGCCTGCGATTTCATCCTCTAGAGAATATTGTTGTTTTTGATTGACTTGATGAATAATCCTTCAAATATTCAAGAGAAAGGCACTGTTCTTGCTCTTACAGAGCCTACACCCAGTGAGAAAAACAATTCAATAAGCAAACACAATATAGCATATTAAGAAAAGAGCAAGGTCAGTAGGAGCAAAGGCCAATGATTTTTGCTTCTGGAAAGTCTGCTGGTAAAAAATAACATCCTGGAAAACAAGTAGGAATTGGCCAAATGCAAAATAGAGAAGGGAAAGACACAAGGCAACAATCTAAAAGATAGAGAACCAGGCACATCTAGAGCAATAAAGGGACTCAGACAACCACAGTCAAAAGACTTAGATTATAAGGCACTGTACCTATAAGCCATGTAACAATGTTTCCCAAGAGGTAATGTGAACAATGGAGGAAATTAAGGGATGGGAATGGCATGATCTACCTATACTTTTGGTAGACCAATGAGCCTAATGGTGAAACTGCACTATTCAATAAACACTACCTCTTAAAAATCTCTCTTCCCCATTCTCTCTCTCTCTCTCTCTCTCTCTCTCTCTCTCTCTCTGTGTGTGTGTGTGTGTGTGTGTGTGTGTGTGTAGATGCAGTATAAATCCATATGTTTGTGTGTGTGAATGAAGACATGGGTATGCCATGGCACAAGCAGAGGTCAGAGGACAACCTTAGGTGTCTACCGTGCCTGAGGCAGGATCTCTTCGTTCATCACTATATTTTCCAAGTGAATTGGACCATGACCTTTCCAGGGATTCTCCCACTTCATGTTAAGAGCACTGGTATTGCTGCCCTGTGCTGTGCTGAGGTGCTTGGCTTTGTGTGGCTCTCCCATGTCACAGTAGGAGCACTGAAGCCACTGTCATGTGCTGACATGTTTGGCTTTGTGCAGCTTCTGGGGATTCAAACTCAGGTCCTCACACTTGCCCAGTGAGCACCTACTCATCCTAACACAGCTTTTAAACAGAATTTTCAATTTAAAAAAAATGGAAGAAGGGGAAAGGGAGGGAGGGAAGAACAGAGGGAGGGAGGGAGGGAAGCAGGGAGGCAGGGAGGGAGGGAGGCAGGGAGGCCTGAGAGAATAGGGAAAGTTACTTCCCCAGCTGTTTGCGACCAGACCTTGATAAGAAACAATTTAAAGGTGAAAATGTTTATTTTTGCTTGAAGTTTCCAGAGGGAAAGTCCATCATGGCAGGCAAGTCATGGTGGTTTGCAGCTGTAGCTGAAGGAACCTGCTTGTATCTGAGCCAGTCAAGAAGCAGAGGGAAAAAGAGAGACAGTCTATGCTCAGCACCTTTCTCTTTTACACATTTTTACTCAGTCTCTGTGACATACAAATGTACTTCAATATAATATCAAAAACATTATATCTGGTGCCCCATGCCTATAGTCTCATCAATAAGCCATCTAAGGCAAGAGGATTACACACAAGTTCAAGACCAGCCTGAACTACATAAGAGAACCATGAAGAGTGAGACTCCTGTCTCAGTGTAGGCGGTGACAGTAAAAACACTGGTCACACAGACCTGACAACCTGAGTTCAAACACCAGAACTGACAGTAGAGGTAAGCACTGACTTCCAACCACCCCCACACACACAACTGACAATAAATAAAAATTATACATTTGTATAAAAGAGAAAACACTGGTTGCAAATGACTAAATTAGATTCCCAGTCGTGACTGTCTTCCAACCTGCCATTTGAAATATAATACATCAACCATGAAAAACACCCCAGGGGATATCTACTATGACATATTGAAACATTTGAATTTCATTTATAACAATAAAGTAGAAAGCTCAAAAGTCTCATTTATGCCCTGTTTAGACACCACCAAAATACAAAGAATCCAGAAAACAATGGAACTGCTAAGAAGGATGTTATATGTATGTGTGCTGACTTGATTTTTAATAACTTTACAGCTGCTTTCAATTCAAATTTTTATTGGACCTTCCATATTAATCTAGACTTTGTTGCCAATCATTTTGTTAAGAAATGCACCATTTTGAATATGCTTGACATAGTGTGCAAGCAACAGTCCCTTCTCACTGAAATAGCCAGGAGCTGGTGAGGTGCATGGAATCAAAGCTCCTTTTTCTGGCTGGATCAATCCAACTGGCCTTCCTCATACTCTTTGGGACACTCATCACAATGTGTTCTCAAAATCTCCAGCCAGCACAAGAAGGCCCTGGAGGCAAACCGAGGTACTTACTACTCAAGGGTGGCTGACTACAATCAAGATTTACTCATTCATAAATCGGCAGGGTGCTTGGATTTTGAAGACAGCCAGATTTCTATTCATAGCTATTATCTTTCTCAAGCAAAGGGTAGTTTCTAAGCTTTCTTGCGTTTGAGTTTTGTTTTCTGAACAGCAGATTGTTATACATAAGGCAGATGTCTTCTGGCACATTTCTTGGCTGATAGCTTTTCTCCGTGATTCCATGAGAGTTTTCTTCACATTCTACAAAGTGGTAGGATCTCCAAAGTAAGGCCGTCTAGCCAGCTCAGAAAAGCATTTTCTATTTTAGAGGGATTAGAAGTATCCAACTACCATGGGCCACAGATGCCATTGCCTGGCTTCAGTCCCCAGAATGTATCACTGGGGAACAGATAAAGGTCTTAGGAGCTTTGTGGTCTTCTCTGAAACCTAGATTGCATCAGTTTCAAAGAATGTCTGACTTCGTCTAGCTGTCCAGAATATCTAACTAAGTCCCCTTTACTCTTCACATCTGTCTGAACAAGGGCAGGGGGCGTGTTGAATATGATGCAAAGCCAAGAGATAGTATACGGCTCTGGGTGCAAACTCAGAGTCCACAGCAAGAAGGACTCCAGACAAACTCAACCTGTTTTCTACAAAAGCAGAATTTAAATGCTCTGTCTGCTAAAAGTACATTTGAAAAATGAAATCTTTCCATATGGCTTTATTTCCTTCTATATAAAAGGGTTAGACTAAATTCTGATTTTTGAAAAACACAGTGCTTTATGTACATAGTGCTGACACATGCACTGAAGTCATCTGGAAAAAATACAAGCTACTATAACAAGTGCCAAATGCCAGAAGTAGCCAGTCTCAGTCTAGTGAAAAGAATAGAAGGAAAAACTTGCTCTGTGCAGGTAACAGAGCAAATAGAGAAAAATCAAATGTATCACACCCAAATTGAACACCGGGAAATTCTGAAATGCATTTTTCATTAAAAATAAAAAGCTCAGAATCTACACAGGGACTTATTTTAGAAGCTTACAGCTGATAGTGATATTACTCAAACTAGAATATGTGTTTACATTAGTATTTCACTTTAATTCTTGAGAGAAAGAAACCATTGCTCAGGGGAAAACACATTGTAACACAAAGTTTTGAACCTCAAATAGAGAGAATCAGCATATCACACACACACACACACACACAGAGAGAGAGAGAGAGAGAGAGAGAGAGAGAGAGCGAGCACTGGAGGCTTAAAAAAAAGCACCTTTTATGAGTACATTACCGCAAATTTGTGTTAGGACCACACTTTTGGAATACAATATAGCTACAAACAAAACTCACATTTCTGTCAGTTGTTTATCAGATAGCCATATTGTTACAGTCTGGTAGGATCCAGACACCACCAGGAAAAGAGACAGATGAAATAAGAGAGTCAAACCTCTCTCCCCTCTTTGCCATAGAGTAAATCCAACATGAGCAAAAAGGAGAAATATTTCTAAGATCAAAGTTAGATATTCTAATACAAAGAAATACATGTTCTCTGTTGTTGGGGATTTTATTGTTACTGTTGTTTTGGGTTGGGGTTTCTTTTGTTTTGTTGTTGTTGTTTTTCCACCTAGGGTTTCTCAGCCTAACAGCCTGGGTTGTCCCAGAACTTACAGAGATCTGCCCCTGCCCCTGCCCCTGCCCCTAGCCCCCACCTCAGTGCTGACATTAAAGGCCTGAATCACCACACCCGGCTTGTTGTTGAATTATTATTGTTCTTGTTTGGGTTTTTTGGGGTTTTGGGGTTTTTTTTTTTTTTAATTTTCTGTTTTGAGACAGGGTCTTATATGACCAGGGTTCCCTTCAACTATATGTAGCCAAGTATGATCATGCAATATTGATTCTCCTGTCTCATCTCCCTAGTGCTAGGACAGTAGGTATGCCAAATCACACCCAGGTTATGAAGTACTGGGGATCTAATTCAAGGCTTTATGTATACCAGGCAAACAATTTACCAATTTCCATGCACTCCTGGGCCCTTTCTTACTATGGTGTGTGTGTGTGTGTGTGTGTGTGTGTGTGTGTGTGGTCAAGAATGTGTATGCATGCTTGTACATGAGTGTGGAGGCTAGAGGACAACCTTGGGATCATTCCTCAGGTTCTATCCACTTTTTTTTTTTTTTTTTTTTTTTTTTTTTTTTTGAGACAGAGTCTTTCCCTAGCCTAAAACTTGCCAGGTAGACCAGGCTGGTTGACCAGTAAGACCCTGGGTCCCACCCCAGTGCTGGGAGGACGAGTGCATACTTCTATGCCTGGTTGTTTTTTAGCATGGGTTCTGAGGATGTGCAAGTGCTTTATTGACTGCGCCCATCTCCTTACTCTCACCCCCTTTCTTTAATATGTCCTCTCTCTCTCTCTCTCTCTCTCTCTCTCTCTCACTCACTCAGGTCAGAACTTTATTTTGGTTGTAACATAAAGAAACATTTCACAGAGGACCTGGATTGCTCAAGGCTTTAGAAAACAGGCCATGGACTAAGGAGCATGATTCCCCTGTCTCAGCTCTTTCTCTCAGTCTCTATCTAGCAGACTCGTTCCATTTCCTTCCATTTGCCACCAGGTTCCACCTCCCTCCCCTGCCACTATTTCTCCTGCTTTGTTTTGTCTTTCCCTTCAGTAAACTCGACACCCTGGTTATTCGATCTCTATTCAATGTCACGGTTGAATCAAATGACTGTCACTCAAAATATAACCCACAGCTTGAACTACAGCATGGCTGAGTGATCAGGGCAAATATCCACAAATCTGGGATTTCTGGGGTTTTAGCCATGGAACTTCTAAGTGGCTATATAGAAGATCTCCACCTCCAGGGAGCAGGTCAGATCCTGTTTGAACTGCCGGGACCAGGCAGCTCTGCTGTTGCAACTCTGCTGTTGATGGAGTGCTGGTTGTAAGGGGATTTCATCAGCCTTGGTGACCACAACTCTGACCTCACAAAATGGAGGCAGGAATTAGCAAATAATGGGAAAGCTTAACAAAATGTCACTTTCACACCAAGGTAGCAGTTGGAAAAGACAGAAAGGAAGCCCTGTTTAAAGATGACTTTACTCACACAGTATAAATATTCAGGGTTCCCAGGAAGGGGGGGAAATCATTTCCATTCCTACCACTAGCTCTACTTAAACAAGTTTGAAGGCCAATAAAAACAGAGCGCTGGTTTACAAGGGTGAGGAGAAATGAAGGAAGATGGTGAATCTTCCTTGGGTTCACAAGTTTAAAGAGAAAACTCTAAGCACAGAAAATGACAAGTTGTAGTGATGTTTTTAAATAACAATTCAAGATATGAACCAGGCCCAAGCATACTGTACAAATATTATTAGACAAAGAGTAGAAACCACTTGAAGGACTGGAGTAGAGGAACACCTGGAGAAATAGATTTCACTCACGAGTTGGAAGTTACAAATACATGAACACACAAACAACCGCAGCCTAGGAACCTGTTGGACATTTGCTGCCCTGCCTGAGGAAGACCAAAAGGAGCCCAGCGGAGTTGAAACTGCAGTGAGAAAAATGGGCTGATGAGATCCAGAGCTGAGAGGCCTCCTCAGAGATCAGAAACTTTTGCCTAGCAAATTCAGTCTGATGGAAGGTGACAAATGGCTCCTCACCCAGTCCTGTCACAAAGTAGGCACTGCATGCACTTTTGTAGAATTGAATTGTTGGAGCAAAGTGGGTTTGGATGAAAAGCTGGGACTTTTCTAATCTAAAGACCGGCCTTTATACGGTTGTTCTGTTCAAGCTGAGTGGCTTGGGAAGGGAGGGACTTCAGAACTGAGTAGAGACATGAGAGGGAAGCAAACAGCAAGAGAAAAGATGATCACAATCAAATGGATGTGGACCATTTAAGTAATTGGGTCAAAGGATAGTAAATGCGGTTCAATTTAGGATAATGTCCAATAAATCACTTTAAGGAATAACCTAGGGAATACAGGTTAAATGGAACAGCCGTGTAGGAGATTGATCTGCAAGATACAATAAAGAAAATCATTGAAACTACCCTCCAGAGTATAACCAGTAACTGAAAAGGTCATAGCTACTCTAAGAGGAGGAATGCAGATAGACCCCACCCCCCCTCCTTAACCCCCCACCTCTTATCCCCTCATCCCCCACCCCAGATGCCCCAGAGCAGCTGCCCTCATTCACTAACGTTTTTCTGCTGTCCCATGCTAAATGAAGACTTACCCAATTTCTAGACATTTTACAAACTTAATACATTTTAATACTATTGTGGGCATTTCCAAATTTCCCTTTGAGGGGGCTCTTAAAAAAGTTGGTAATTTTATTCACAGACTTAAAAACTCATGATATACAGGTATAACCTACTTGTCAAACTCATTGGTGGATTGCCCTGAGATCCGTATGCCATAGCTGAATGTGTCACCCCTGAAGACACTGGGCATAGCATGATAACAATGCCAGCTATGAAGATGAAATTAGAGTAAACCTAGCTTAGGCTTGCTTCAGGGTTGGAGGTAGTTGGTAGTCACTTGATTGGCATTTGACTGAATTTAAACTGGGATCCTCCAGTTATGAGAATAGTATTTTATTTCAAAGAACTTTAGCTAAGTCCATGGTGGGCGCTGTGTGGGTTCTAGGGTTATTTCTCTCTCTCTCTCTCTCTCTCTCTCTCTCTCTCTCTCTCTCTCTCTCTCTCTGTCTCTGTTCTCTCTGACACACACACACACACCAGTAAATATGGCAAGGACAATTTCTGCTGTATGCAAGGTACTCTCATACATTCTCTGAGTATTAAGTTTAGAAATATATTTGGAATAATGGTTGTAAAACTCAAGAAATTAGGAAAGAAAGGAAGGGATTGTTAGTGTCTTTAAGATCCAACCAAAGTAAGATGGGTGAGACACTCCAGTCATTATGCTAAACAAAAACCAGACTGTATGTTCCAGGGAAGCCATCGGCATGAGTAACTCATTGCAGCCAACTTCTTTTCTTGGCTCAGGCTGTCCCTTTTGCCCCGACCATGGGTAAGTTTACTCTGCAGACAGCTGGTATTAGCCTGAGTGCCTTAAAGCTAACCCCACCAGAATACCTCCCCCATGAACATGGTATGAATAATGACACAGCCCTGGCCAGGGATGGTGGCTGGGTTTCCTTATACCAAAGGAGGCACTATATAGAACATGGTACCCAAGCCATAGTTGTACTCAGTAAGTGTTAAGAATCACTCCATGCCATTACACCTGCCAAGTCCTGGGAGAATTTGTGAGAAGAATTGTCTTCCTTTGGTCCATTTTTTCACTGGAATGTCCCTGATGTGTAGTTAGCCATGGTTGGTCCCCAATTTGACAGTGGATTTCAAGAGCTATCTAAGTTGGTTTCTTGTGACTAAAGTCACAACATTTGCAGTAAGGAAGACCACTCCTCCCTCCAGGAATACATTTAGTGTTGCCATTCCCTAAATAATATTCTATACTTGATTCTGTTGGAACTGTTTCCTCTTTTCATGTGTGTATGTATGCTATTATGTGTTCAGATGTACATGTGTATAGGGGTATGCATGGTATGCATGCATGGGAAAGCCAGAAAATAACTTTGGGAACTGTTCCTCACTGGCCTGGACTTTGCCAAGTAAACTAGATTGGCTAGCCAGTAATCTCCAGGGACCTCTTGTGTCCATTCCCCCAGTACTAGAATTATGAATGTGCAGTACCATGGCAGCTTTTTCAGGGGTGTTTGAAGGGTTGAACTCAGGTCCTCGTGTTTTCAAGGTATTCATTCCACTGACTAAACCATCACCCTATCCCAGACACGAAGCAATTCTTAGTCATAGTGGAAGGAAAAGAAGGAGTGGAGTTGGTCATAGAAAGGAAATGAAAAGCACAGGGGAAGAGAACTACCCTAGGCGTCCTGCCAACCATGGAGGAGCTATTCAGTGAAGAGCTGAAATAGCCAGCCAATGACACACAGCACTTCAGAAGGAAAGTGGGAACATGGCAATCCTCACTTCTACAATAGAACTTTTCAGACCCTTAACATCTATCCTTTCACAACACCCAGCAGATACAGCACCTGAAATGCTATGGTAGGCTCTCAGTAAGTGTTATGAATGAATAAGCTTAAGAAAAGTCAAATTAATAGTACAGGACAGTTAAATAAAAACTGAACATGCATGCTCAAGCACACATACTCTCTCTCTCCTCTCTCTTTGCCCTCTCCCTCTCCACCCTCCCTCTCTCTCCCCCTTCCCCAACCCCCCAGAAATATCTGATTCCCATGTCAAAAAAAAAGTTTTGTTCCAAGCTGGCAAAAATTCTAAAATTAGTTCCTCTACTCTTATCCAATCATTATCTTACAATATTTTCTTGGCCTCTTTTTTAAAAGGATAATTTGCCATCCATTCTCAAAAGCAGTTCTCCAAATAAAATTGATTTCATCATGATTCAAACTTACAACATTTTTAGTAAAGAAACACGAGATAAACACTAGGAGAGCTAATTCTTTGTGCCAAACAACCAAACAGATGTGAGTCCTACCACTTCCTACCTTTCCAAAAGACATGATTAATGGAGAATTATAGGAATACTCTAATTCTTGTTGAAAAGCTTGATCGATTTATTGGTGCCTGCAGCCAAACGATAACCAGGTCCATGTTTCAAATCACTGCAGAGAACCCAAATCTGGGGCTCATCATGGTTCTATCCCTCACTGCAAGACTTGTGCCAAGAATATTTCCTTCCAGCTCAGCAATTCCTCTTCCTTTCTACATAAATTCTACATACTTTTCCCTTGCTCTTGCCTTGGTTAAGATTTTTTGTGGCAGCCTTGCAAATGATTTCTGTCTTTAGAAGATTCCTTAAAGTTACACCATGTCTCTACTCCCCATGCTTGGAATGGTTTCCACTTTCCACCAGAGTGAGACCTTCTGCTAATGTGTCAGGCCAGCATCAATCCCCCAGGAAGCTGTTGCTGACCCAGGTTAGGCTCTCCTGCCCTATGTTCTCACAGTATTCTGTCTCCCCAGCATTTCATCTTTTCACAGCATTATTATTTTCTATTTAATTGTATGTCTTTCTAACTAGAGTTTAACACCCAGAGGAAAATATTACATATTTTCTAACTGGAGGTTGTTTGAGAAGATGAAAATTCCAAAGTTCTGTCAACCCTTAAGGTCCAAATTTAATTTCTCCTCATGAGATAAACTGCAATGTTTTTATTAATTGTCCTCTGGTAGCTATTGCAGTCTGTCTTTTAGGAGTTGAATTATAGGAGGTGAGGAACATAGAACTAGTAAAGTTTTCAGCTTCTTTTGCAGCTATACTCTGGTGGACAATGAGAGTTGACAGCTACAGCTTCTAGGTTGTATCATTAAAAACCATTTCTTTTCCCATTTATTCTTTCCATGTTCCTGATGTCTAGAAAGCAAACAGCAGCTGTCTATCAGCATCATTCAGGTGGATAAAATACAAGAAGATAGAACAGAAGGCAAAGGAAACCCTGGGTAACCTTAGAGAGTCAAATCAAGTAAGAATGCTACTTAGTTGACACTAGCCTACATCAAAAACAAACTTTTATATACGTTTGTGAATTTTCTTCTCTCTCTTTCTTTGTCTCTCTCCCACCCTCTTCCATTATATATTTATATATTCTTCATACTAACTTAACTCAGTTACTCATTTGCACCAGTTGCTGACTCCTATAGCTTAACCATCTGTCTACAAACTTAACTAACCTGTCTATAAGCAGGGCATTTTTGAAGTTTCATATTTAACCATCCAAGTATGTTTTATCAATACCATCATGTATATAAGCCACACTCTGTCATTTTAGCATTCATTTTGTTACTGTCTATCAATAAATACTGTAATAGGGTAAAATACCCATGTTTACCATCTGTACTGTAGAAATACTTTGTTTACTTAACTCATGGATGCCATACTAATTTGGAATTGAAAGGAAAATTGTGTCAAGAGATACAAATTGCCCCTCTATCACTGTAGAAGAGTTTTACATCAACAGTATATTCAGCAAGAGCCAAACATTTTGTGTTGCTTTTTATCCATATAGGCCTCAAAGGCCAACTGAAAGAGGAGTAACTCGCTTTTGTGGAGTGCTTATGGGAGCAGTCTTAGATATCAAGTCACACCTTGTATATTTGGGTTTTCAGAAAGTCAACATTTGCCGTTAGAACTAATAAATCACAAAGGGACATGCATCACAATGGACTTTTTCATAACACTAAAGACTCAAAGGCTGAAAGAATCCTCACAAGGGCTGGCAAGGATTGCCCTCGCCTTGCAAAACTTTTAAGATACATCCAGCAATCACACATTAAGAGTTGGACTCAGCCTTTACCATGATGGCTATAGTAGATCGTCGAATTATTTAAGTGTCCCAAATGAGCCAGGTAAAAATAAACTCTAAAACGACTACCTAGAGTCCAGTCCAGGAGCCAGAGAACCTCTCTTTTATGGGTCAGCTTTGCTTGCTTTCAGTTACATCCATAGTAGATGTCATGTTTTCCAGGACTGGTCTCTATGGATACTACTACTACTCTCTTTGGGTTATTTAAGCAAATGCCATTTTCCCAGTATGACACACTCTGTCCACCATGTCTAAAGCCCCAAGTCTCTCTGATGCTTTGCCCTTGTAGTATTATCTGGTGCAGCTACATTTTGCAGGTGTTTCCCTAACTAGAACACAAGCTCCCTGAGGGCTATGGGGGTGGTGGTAATCATTGCTTTGGTGTTATATTCTAACACCAGAAGAATACAAGGTACAACAAATTAGAGAGGATTGCAGGATACATGTGAACTGATGAGTGAAAGGAAGGGGTGTTGCACTTTTTTCATTAGGCACTATAATACTACATCCTCTGATCCTAGAGGTCATTTACACATTCTGACAGTGCCAGCCCTGTTAGCCATCAGAAGGCCCCTTGCTTGCTTTGTTTGTAATATTTTACATATAACCTGTGGTCAGTGCATCAGTGAGACATCATTACACAAAGGCAAAGTCTAGCTCAGATGCTCTTAAATAGTAATGATAACAGTAACAACAATAATGATGGTATTCGGCCTAGCTTGATGTATACATCTTTAGTCCTGGTGGTTGGGGAGACTGAGACAGGAGGATTGCTTGAGCAACTTGCCTCAGCAACATAGAAACTTTATCAAAAAACAAACAAACAAAAACAGGAGAACAAAGTTTTTTGTTGTTTTTTTTGTTTTTAATAGACTTGCCTTCCATTTTGAGTTGAATTTTTGTTCATTAAGAGATATACTCCCCATATTGTGTGGTCTTTATAAATGTAAAGAAGTCAGAAATAGATAATTAGGGTGGGTCTCAATCCACTCTGACTGGCATTCTGATAAAACAGGAAATAAGGATAATATACACAGAGGGAAACCATATAAAGACACATTAGGGAGACACGCTACAGATTGTAACTATAGGACAGTGAAGCTACAGGCCAAGGAATGACATAAAGATCCCCACCAAACTCCAGAAGCTGAGACAGGAGAAAAATAACTTTCCTTTGGACCATCAGAGGACACACCACCCTGCCTCTGTAATGTGACACTATGCCTTTCTCTTGCTTTTGGGCACTTAGATTCCTAGCCCTAAAAACTGACAAAAACCTTACATTAGCTTGACAAGGACTCAGATTCTATGGTCAGCTCACTTCCCTATCTCCAGTCCTAGTGAGTCCAGCCTTCTTCTCTATATACAGTGAGCAAGTCCAGGACATCTTACTCACATGCTACCAAGCTGACCACTAGCAACCTCTAGGACTTCAGTCTTTTTTTTTTTTTCATGCCTACAAAATAATGTGGCTTTTCCAACAGTTGCCTGAAGTCTGGGATTTTGGTTTGATTATTGACTGATTTTAGACATGTACCAAACTGTAAATCAGAGACTGTGTCTAAGAGGACTCACTGTACAGTGGCTCTAGATGGAGGACTAGATGGAGTGGTGGGAAGGAACCACATGTGCATCAATGGCTGTTGGCACCCAAAACATGTCCCCTCAGCACTCAGTGTGCTCAACAAGGCTGCTTATAGTAAATGCCTGTCAGCAGTCTGCACATTCCACTCAGTGCCCTCAGAAGCGCTCTTCAACTCACAGTTAAAAGGGAAATAACAGATAAATGTGTCAGCATCTTTACTCTATGCTCAGATAACTCTTGAGGTGTTCTAGATTTATGCCAGAGTTTACCAGGGGTTTGGAGCTTAGTTTGGAGCTTAGTTGCTCACACTGATTGGTTAATATCTTAGTCCATTCAGGCCATTTTACCAATATATTGACTTATAAGCAACAAAAATTTATTTTCTAACACTCCCAGATTCCAAGGTCAAGGCATCAACAGATTCGTGTCTGATGAGAAATAAGAAAGCCATCTTATTGTTGCATCCTCATAGTAGAAGCAGAGAGTTCACAGAGAACTCTGTTAAAAGGACACTACTTCATTCAGGAGGAAAGATTCCCTTCCTCACAACCCAAGCATCTCCTGAAGTCTCTCATCCTAAAACAAGCACATTCGGCCAAAAGTTCTACTGACAAATATTAACAGCAAACAAATACTCAGATCATAGCCCACACTCCTTTTATAGTCCTTTTGTAGTTTCTTCCTCCCGTCTTATTTATTCCCCCAACACACACACACACACACACACACACACACACACACAAACACACACATATTTCAGTATTGTATTGAGATTTTTGGATCAGTTTTGCTGACAAGGGCATTCAAATAAGTAAAAGATCCAACAAATTGTTAGAGTTAGAACTTAACATTTCTTCTAGGCTAGAGGAAGATTGTAGTGTGTCCACTGGAGTCAGTTACTGTTTCTTCTTTTCAGTTGGTCATCATCATGCTCTCTCCTACATCTCTGTCAAACAGACAAGAGCACAGGCCAAAAAAACATAGACAATGGGCTTTTTCTTTGCTAGTATGTCTCCAGCTTTCTGTGCTTCTAATTTGGAGTAGCTTTCCTTCATCGTGTCTAAAGATCCTATTTAATAAGGACAAAGAATGCCTATATATGTCTCTCAAGTGTCTTTTCAGGAAACCAGGACATGGCATAAGGAAAATCCAGCTTAAACCTCTTTCCAAGAAGGTCTAATGATAATGGTATCAGAAGGCATGCGCAACTGAATTCCCCATCATTTTACCCGGAGGATAATATTAGACATTAAACATCCAAATGGGAAAGGTGCATAAACTATGAATATTTTTTAAGTGCTCAGAAACCATATTTTCCTATTTTAACTAACTAACTAACTAACTGAAAAACATGATCTCCAGCCATTCAATGGGAGGCTCAGGAGTGGTTGCTTTAAGGCAGTCAGCCTTGCCAAACCGTGAGCCTGATCAGTCTATGTGTGTCAAGCCTCCTCCAACCTCTGCAGAATGTCTTGCCACTGTCCCTGATGGCAGAGAAATCACCCCTGGGAAAATCCACTGTGTCTTGAGGAAGCAAAGGCAGTTGCTTTGCAAGTGCCTCGGGAGGCATCCCTCCCGTCCGCCTTTGTTCTCTTGAGTGTAAGCAGATGTTGAGCATTCTTCTCATTATCTTGGGATACTGTATAATATTATCATGGTGTCAGGCTATTAGAGGCAGCAACAACAGCCCTAATTGAGGCTTAGAGCTGCATAGTAAGCATGTAACCTTACTTCAGGGTGTTTACAAACACTTTCTGGAAACAGTTTACAGAGATGTTTTCAATTGTTGAAAATAAGGACCGGTCAGGCCAAGATCAAGTAAGCGTTTCTTAAGATATGGGCACAGTAAACATATTCCTTAGGATTTCAATTTTTTTCAGCCAGAAGCACAGAAAATCTGGGGGCCAGAAAGCCTCATGCATGCCACTTCTTGGACTAGTCCAGGAAAAAAATCTAATGAAATGATGCAAACATTATACTCAGATCTACCGTGATCTCACAGCTGCAAAATTCCACTCTTTCTTTGAAGTGATTTTACTATGATAATAATTATCTGCCCATGAGTCTGGACTTGGCACTGGCCTGTCCTTAGGGATGGAGATTGGGACATATACATTCCTGGCAAATTCTCAGCAAGGAAGTACCACACAGAGGCTGTCCATCAATCGTTACTGAGTCATTTGTCTCTCTACACCTGAACTGACTGGTCTTAGACTCCTCAGGTGAATTACAGCATCCAGATATTTGGGAGGGACTCCACATGATTCTGATGCACAGGGCGAAAGACAGGAAAACCACATCACTCTAGATTGGTTCCAGGCACAAACTATTAAATGGCAGTTTGAGTCTCCTTTACTGGGTAAAGGAAAACAGAAACAGCACTTTTTAAAGTGCATTCTGACTGAACAGAGTCCAGAGTGCATGGACCGCTCTCCCAGGCAGAGGGTGATGCAGGCCACATTTTTTCTTAAGTCTGCTCTCAAAGAATCCATTACACTGGTTTGGTTTTCTTTTTAAAAATAGATATTGTTAAACTTGTGCACAGAAAGGAAAAAGCATTGGTTTGTTGCTCAATGGTGACCACAGGCAAATTTAGGTGGGGAAAAAAATCCAGATGAACAGTTATAAATTCTAAATGGTACAGGACTTAGAATCTAATTTAGAAGTTTTAAATCATGTTTTTCAAAGAATTTTATAATAAAGTGAAAGGGCGAGTGTATTCCTCCCTTGGAGCCATTTCTACTCTTGAGAATTCTTTTCCATTTTTCCCTAATAAATAAAAAAAAAAAATTCAAAAGAACAGAAGGATGAGTTCAAGCAGCTTTTCCATACAGTTTAGCAGGGGAAGAAGAATTGAGGACTAAAAAAAAAAAAAAAAGAAACCATCTTATATTTGTTTTCTTCTGTAGAACCTGTTGATAAAATTTTGCATAAAATATTATTTAAATAAAACAGACTTCTTTGAAACATAAGTGCAATTCAAAGTTTTTAGTCCAACTCAACTATATCCTTATATTCCCAATAAATCTACCTTAATGAATTTTTAACTGGATTGCAACATCAAGATATTTTGACAAGTAAAGTGACATCCAATACTTGATACAGCCATGTTTTTCCCTTTTACAACCACTTTGTCCCTGATATTATTATTATTATTATTATTATTATTATTATTATTATTATTATCCCATGGTAGAGAGTAAATCTAGGGCCTTGTGTATCCTGGGTAAATGCTCTAACACTGAACAATACAACATAAAATTAAGTTGTTAACATTTGATAGGGGATCACATTTCTAAATAATTCCACGTGTCTATTTACATTTTACTGTCATAGTGTTCCAGGGCACTTGCCTGGCTTTCTCTAATGGTATCCATTTAGCATCTGCAGGGATTACTTTTTTTGTTTTGTACAACACAGATTATGCTAGTGAAACTGGAAAACATGAGAGTATAATGGATTATTGTGAGAGTGAGTTGGTTTTCATGAGAACCCTTCCTGGCTGGGCCAGGTTACACAGATATGTAATCCCAGATACTTCATAAGCTGAGGCAGGAGGATCACAAGTTCAGTGGCTGCTTCAGGAACCTAGTAAGACACTGGCTCAAAACAAAAATTTTAAAAGAGGGGCTGGACATGTGAACTAGTGGGTGAAAACATTTGCAGCGCTTGCAGAGGAATCAAGTGCAGTTCCTAGTATCCATAGGACAACTCACAACCACTCAGTGATCATATGCCCTCTTCTGACATCTGAGAACTCCAGCCTGCCATCAATGCAGATACATTCACTCAGGCACATACACACAATTGCATAAAATCGATAATTATCTTTAAATGTAAAAGATATGTGGAGGTAGCTGGTAAAGTACTAGCCTGCCTTGCTCACTGACCCAGTAATGGAAAAAAAAAATAGCGCTGGTCATGATGATAGTGGTGACAGACTAAACTTTGGTTTGTAGGATATCCCATAAGATTAGGAACCTGAAGTTGGCATTTTGTATGCAAAATCAACATGTCATTATTTTATGGTGCTGATTAAAATGTTCTTGCTGCTAACATGGGTATAGCTGTTATGTGGAATAGAACCAGGTCACACAACTGTTACTTGAGACAAGACCATAAAGGTATCTCTTTAACACAGCAAAATCGACTTAATGTTACTCTGGACGAGAGGGAGATTCTTCAGCTGAAATATATATGAATGTATAGTACAACACTGCCGCCTTTATATCACTGAACAGTTATAGTCCTTGTGCCTTAGTCTTTCTCATTTGTAAAATGAGTATTTATTTCATACAGTTGTTACGGGGATCTGATAGTTTAATATTCTGTAAAGTGCTTACAACACCATGTGTAATATAGCCCTTCACATCAGTTGTTTTCACTATTAACATCACTAAAGCAAGACTGTTGAGGGCAAAGTATTTGATATCTGCTGACACAGTCCCAGTGACCAAGTAAACTGTGTAAAGTCACAAAACAAGAAGTGACAGAATTGTACAAGTGACTCCACAATAACAAAAGCTTAATTTATGGAGAGGAGACCTACAAAGGGGAAAGAAACTTCTAGTTCAAAACGCCAGTTCACTAGGCACTCATGGGCCAAGTGATTCTAGAAAAGGAAGGGTGGCTGGATGAGATTGGGAGTTTCCTATTTTAGGTTGCTTGGCCATTTCTAAGAGTAACCAAGGAAAGGTAAATAAAAGAACGCCAAGTGATCTATAAACATCCCCCATGGCTGGTCTTCACTGGGAGCTAGTAGGAGACTAGTAGGAGAAGGGTGGGAATCTGGGGAAACAAGTTATTTTCATTCTGGAAACTAACTGACTATAGTATCGGTAATTGTCAACAGTTCAACCAAAGCAGGGGAGCTTTACAAAATGGTAGGACCCTGGCTAATATAGACTCTAAAGGCTCCAATTAGAAAAATGTTCTTTCATTTGTCAGACACTGTCATCTTCTGTGCTGGCACAATATCACATCCCAGCTGAAAGGGACACCAAATGATCCACCACAGTTTCACTGTGAACTCTTGGTTCCCAACTGGTGGCTTTACTGTGTAAGGCTGTAGAAACTTTGGGAGATGGGCCCTATCTAGAGAAAGTAGGTCAGTGAGAGCTGGCCCTTAGGGACATCACATCTTTGTGCTCTTCTTCTCTCTCTAAACTGCTCTCCCTGACACCCCCCCCCAGCAGGGTGGACCAGTGCCTCTGAAATCATGAGCCCAGATAAATCTTTGTTTTTCAATTTGCTTTTGTTGGTCGTAGTAATAATGGATGTATCTAGCACAAAAACCAGTGAAAGGAAAGGGCACTAGAGTAGCTAAGAAAGAAGCATAAGATCAGGAGCCTTCCAGACATTTTGAAGATACTTTGAACTGTGAAAGGATCTTGGGTCCGAAGTGTCAGTAGGAGGGTTGAGAAAGGTGTTGTAATCAGCAATGGCAGGGTTTCAGAGTAGATGACAGAGCCAGAAAGCTCACTGGTCCTGCCAGTTCATCCTCTGCCTTCAGTTGGGCATCCTTCTGGGGATCTTTTCTGTAAATGAATAACTCTCTTGGTATTAGATTGTTTTATAATAACTATTGCTAGAATGTGTTTTTTCACAGTGTTTTGAAGGAGACACACATACTCTGCAAAGGTGGTATGCAAGGCATGAGAAGAAGTGCTCTAGAAACATCGGCATAGATGAGGCAAGACAATGAGCAAATCCTGAGAACCAGTGAGGTACCTGTCCCCTTTGAACAGAGCAATCAGCTTGTCAGCAAGCAGTTGACAAATGTCACTGCTGAAATGAGACCACAACTAAGCTGTTACTTACAGGAACACTTGATGGGCTTCCTGGAGCCCAGCCGACTGTGTGATGTATTTCCATTCTTAACCTATGTGAACAAAAAAAAAAAAAAAATGTTCATGAGGCATCCAGCCTTCAGGTACTTAGCACGCTGAGCTTCTCACCAAGGCGTGTCCTTTGTGAAGACAGTCTAACTTAATGAAAGCCTGAATTGGAAAACATTGTGATAGAATAACAATAAGAATCAATGCTAAGGTGTAGCAAAGGAGGAACCCGATACCTAGTTGAATTAAATATAATTTGTAATTAGTCTGGTTTATATACACAAAGGATTAAAACTGATTTCACTAGAGGAATCTTTTGCAAGTCATTTCAATGTCTAGGATCCTGTTTAGGATCCACTTTCATTTTTTAAATTTACATAGAATTGTTGTTCGGTTGGTTGAATTTTGTTTGTTTTTATTTCTTGGGAAGAAAGCAAAGAAAAAGCTAAGCCTAGCCTACATTTGTATTATTCTGAAATCTGTTTTAGAGGCATCAAGGAGAGTTTACTTTAGTGACAGGTCTCATGCAATAATCCACATAGTTCTAAATAAGGACAGGATGATGAAAGTAGACAAAAGAGGGCAGAGATGCAGAAAGAAAAAGGAGAAGGAAAATATAAAGCAATGTAACATGGTACTCAAAGGAAACACACAAAGGGCACTGAGTGTTCCTGAGAGCTCCATTGCTGTTGAGTCACCTATTCCAGGAAAAGAAACAGTCTCCAGACACGTCAAAACCGTGGCAGTCATTTCCTTATATTTAGGCAATATGAATCGAAAAATCTAAGATCATCACTATCATGGCCTTGCATTCTAGGAGCACCTAGCAGTGGGAAACATGTACATATAAGCTAATAATGATAGTCTGCAATGGGGAAAACAGTGTTAGATGCTACTCTCCAAACCTCAGTCATTTGTGTGGTAGAATAGATGGGAATAGATATAACTATTTGATCACCTGTCAGCTCTGTGCTAAAAGGCAATCCAAGAACTAGGTTCATTCCATCCTGTGGCTTCAACATTTTCAACACTTGTCTTCCAAAGTTATGTTAAGAACACAAATATGGAGCTAGAGAGGGGGTTCAGCCATCATGTGCATTTATTGCTCTTGTAGAAGACTTGAATTCAATTCCCAATACCCACAGGTAACTCAGAACCACCCACAACTCCAGTTTCCAGGGATTAGAACTCTCTTCTGTCCTTTGTGAACAACTATGTACTTATTAACATATAAGTGTACACATGCACATAACTTTAAAATGATTATTTTAAAAAAGAAAAGAACACAAATAATGTTAGGGTCAAAGGAAATAGTATCCCCACCAATTCTATAAACATCAAAGGGATAGTGAATAAGCATTGTAAAAACCAACAAATAACACAACTTAAATGAAAAAAGTCATTCATAAAAAGAAAATACAAACACCTTACTAATACTGACACAAAATGAAGTTTAAAACAAAAATCTTGAATAGGTCTATAGCTATTGAGTAAGTTCAAGTCACTATTCAAAACCTTCCCATAAATAAAACTCCAAATCCAGATGGTTTCATTGGTTAAGTCTAGTAAATATTTATGGAGGAAATAACTCCACAAACACTTTTAGAGAATAGAGAAGGACAGAACACTTCCCAACTCATTTTATGAGACCAACTTAACCTTAATACCCAAACTACAAACACTATAAAAAATGAAAATTGCAAAACTTCACTGGGGTTCATCTCATTCCAGCCAGCTAAAGGAAAAAAGAGAGATGATGTGTTTATATGAGAGGCTTTCAGGGGCCAGGTCTGGAGATAGGGCACTCTTGTGTGGAATGATACTTTAACTATGTAAAAGTGTGTTACATTTGTTTATGCTGCATTTGTTTAATTACATAAAGATGTGTTGCTGTTTTACCTTGCCTGCCTAAGGCACCTGCTTGGTCTAATGAGAAGCTGGATAGCTAGTAGCTAGGCAGAGGATGGATAGGAGAGGCTGATGGGTGGAGAAAATAAGTTGGAGCAGGAATCTAGGCTAGAGAGAAAGAGAATTAGGGAAAAAGAGGGGAGACACCTGGGGCCAGACAGCCAAGCAGCCTCCAGACAACCAGACATGGAGAAGCAGGAAAAATAATGGACATACAGAATGAAAGAAAGGCAAAAAGTCCTGAGGCAAAATGTAGATGAAGAGAAACAGGTTAAATTAAGTAAAGAGGGCTGGTAAGACAATCATAAGATAAGTATGAACAGTCATATCTAATAAGTCTCCATGTCATGATTCTGGAGCTGTCGGTGATCCAAAAGAAAGCCTGCTCTGGTCCTCTGTATTCATTCTTATCTTTCAAGCAGATTTTAGCAAGTTGTCTACAAACAGTAGATGAAGTGGCGCAATGTAATCTGTGTACCCTCAAAATGAAAATGAAGAATATTTGGTGAAGCTAACAATATAATGAGATAAATTAAAATGAAATCAATGAAAAGTACCTACAGAAGGCTGATCAAGAGCAAGGAAAAGAATGAATGAATGAACGAATGAACGAACGAACTGTTGGCTGCTGCTATACATGAATTCCCTTAAAACAGTCTCTCCCCAGTTCCAGATGAGGTAGTTAAGTGTAACCAAAGGGCCTGATTTACAAGTCACCAGTACACTCTGCTCAGAGTTAACTTGTGGCTAACTGTTGGGTGTGTACTCAGCCGCTTTTCTATGGTGACTTGGCAGCAAGCCTGGCCTAGAATTAAACATTTTGGTTCCAGTTCTACATCAGGGTAGCAGAATTCTGCTGTAGTCATTTAGCCTACCCCCAACCCAAGTTGGCTTCCTTTGTTTCTTCAAGAGGGTGGGAACAGGAGGGACTTGGGGAAGCCAAAAATACATCCTAGTTGGATTTTATGACAAACATTGTGTGGTCTGCCTGTGTACATGAAAAGCTGGTAGCGTTTGTTTTAAAAGATAGGAACGTGTCTTGTTTAAATGTAAGCCACAGCCTTGTCCTCCTCACTTATTAACACGCCTGTATTTCATAGATCTGCTTTTTCTTATTTACATACCTCATGTGACTATTTTTCTTTCCTCATTTCCCAGCTTACCACAATATGCCCTGTTTCCCTCTAAATAGCTAAGAGGAAGACACGCCTTAAAGCTGTTTCTAGCATGGCCCAAGCTAAATCAAAATGACTATTGCTTTCAAACACCAGTAGACCACTACAGAGAAAATTGTTCATAGAGTACTATGGTCAAGGAAGTTGGTGCACAATGACACCCACACCTCTCCTGCCCCAAGTCCTCATAGCTCTTTTGTAATTCCTTCAGTCACCGAATAGCATCTGCAAGCACGGTGAGTTAGGATTTCTACTAATTTCCCTATCCATCACCAGAATCACCTCTACCCTAAAGTTCTCTCTGTTCCTGATTCCCTGAGACTTCACAACCATGCACAGCAGAGTCTCAGAAGGTCTTCCCCAAGGTCCTTGAGGAGCCCAGTGTGGTATCAGAATAGTTTTGTTTCCAGTAGTGATATTATCTTCATAAGATACTAGTCTTCAAAGTCAAGTTAAGCATTGAATTTGTCTTTTATTACTTCTAATGTACATTGGGTTCTTCTTCAGCTAAAATTTAAGTTCCTTTGTGGAAAACCACATAATGTGTTGGAATTTCCACAGCTTTGCACATGGCCTCACACATAGTTTATAATAAGTAAATAAATAGGTTGCATAAATGTAGATAATAAATAGGGGTGTATTTTTTGTTTTGTTTTGTTCTGTTTTTTATTTAGGTCAAACAGGTATAACCCAAAATTAAAATGCAATTTTAATTAGAATTCCTGAGAGAGGTAACAGTGTCAGTCTTCTGTATCATTAAGTACCAGTATTATAAGGGTGTTTTTATGATGTCTAGATTAGGATTAACTAATTAAAGAGGAATCGGAAACTCAGTACTGATAAGAAAAGAGTAGGGAAAAAGGAATCCCTCCCAGATAGGCGATATGGTACCATAAGAGACACTGGCTCTCTTCCTTACATTATTTATAGTAGGACTGTCAGGGTTTGGAGAACAAACTGCTTCATGGTTGTGAGCATAGCTAAAAAAGCCTAGTGGGAAAACTGAAGGTAAGACTTGAAAGAATATAGTTTGTATTAGGATGAAAAAATATATAAAGAGAATGTGTATATGTATGTATGTATATATGTATGTAGAATACATATATAGAATGAATATATATTGGATTTGTTGGAATAAACTTATTAGAATAATTTACAGGCTGCAGTTCAGCTAATGCAACAATGGCTGGCTATGAATGGAAAGCGCAAGAATCCAGTAGTTGCTCGGTGCATGAGGCTGGATGTCTCAGCTGGTCTTCAGTATGCACTGGGATTCTAATGCCAGTGAAGGAATGAACTTGCTAGCAAGGCAAGGGCAAGCAGGCAAAGAACAATTCTTCCTTTTCCCCTTGTCCTTATATAAGCTTCCAGCAGAAAGTGTAGCCCAGATTAAAGGTGTGTTTTCCTCACTCAAGATCCAGATTAGAAGTGGATCTTCCTACTTCAAATTAAGCAAAAAGTTCCTCACTGGTATTCCCTCCATTTTTGGATTTCATTTAATCCCAGATGTACTTAAGCTAATGATCAAGAATAACCATCACACACTTTGATCAGGTAGATGAAGCAAGAAGAGCTTTTCTGTCTGGGGACCAGGACAAGCAAAGACAAGAAAACAAGATGAAGTTTGCTAAAACGAGGTATTGTAAACATTTAGCAGAGGCCAAAACTGTTGGGGAAATGTAACTGTGTGGCAGAACCTTTACAGTGTGGTCCAGTCAAGGGAACTTTGAGAGCCAGGTGCAGGATAGAAAGACATTATAGATTTATATGCTGGGAGAGGCCCAGATAAAGTTTAACTTGCTTCCACCGAGAGGACCACCACCCAGCCCTGATTCTGCTCACCGTCTTCCTGTGCAGTTTCTTTTTTAGATCAAGCACTGTTTGATCACTTGGAATCTAATCTTTGTAACCTCAAGATAAGCAGAGGACCTTCACTTAGTTCTTCCTCCTCTACTAGCTTACTTCTCACCATCCCATTTTATATTTAACAGTCCTCAGTGGCTCAGGCTATTTCTTTATTGTTTGTAAAAAAAATTCAAAACAGGTCTTTTGATTTGTCTCAGCAGCTGATGATTTGGAATAGAAAATATAGAATGACTATCTATCATAAAGAGGATTTACAAGATTGGCTTATACTACTGCATATGCTATTGTCTATTGTACTAGGCCAATTTGACCATTGGCTGCTGGAGAAGTTACGAACCCAAAAGCAACTCAGTCTATGACATTATCCACCACTGCAGTTCACACAGGGACAGAAGGTCTCAAGGATTCCTGTCTTCACTCCACACTGGAGACTGAAGAAGCTAAGTCCCGATTTCAGGGAAGGAAGGGAGCTGAAGCACTCACAGGATAGATGCACTCATTAGCAAAAAGAAAAGGCAGGCAAGCAAGCAGCACTAGTTTTGTTGCACGGGAATCAAAATTGACTAGATTCAGTATAAGTTAAGTGAAGTTTATTCCAGGAGATTGCACTTATACCAGAAGCAGGTGATCGCCACAAGCTCTAGCTCCAAGAATTCACCCAGGCTGCCCACTGTGACCCGAGTGGAAGCAAGAGAGGCCACCTGTCCCAACCCCAGACCTAAAACTCACTCTCCAAATGGGTGTGGTCAGAGCTACAGGTGCAGGCAAGATGGATATCTCACTACACTAGTTTCTCCTGAACCCCTTTGTATCTGGGCCACAAGAATGAGATGCCACCCATTCTGTTCCAAGTGTTTTTTTTTTTTAATCTCATACAAAAAAAAAAAAAAAAAAAAAAAGGCAGAGTAGCTGAATCAGTGACCTCAGTGCTCAGAAAGCCAGGATGGGAGGATTTATATGAGTTTATTCTGAGCTACATAGTGAGTTCTAGACTAGCCTGAACTAGGGTCTAGAGTGAGACTAAAAAAAAAAAAAAAAAAAAAAAAGTCTTAAAAAAAAGGAAAACAAATGTAAAACATAAATCTCTAATAGAAAAACAAAGTTAAGAATAATTTGGCTACTAGTGTTACCAAAAATAAAAATACACCAGGCACTGTGATGTACATATGAAAGGGTTTATCACACAGGAGAAATACCAAAATGAAGTGGTATATGGGGCTTCAGAAAAAAATCTAGATCAAAAGGAGCCTTCCATCTCCAATCTCCCAGAACCTTGATTCATGTTCTGAGGAAACTCAAAGAAAAGGGCCCATGTGGAGAGGAGCCAGGGCTGCTTAACAAAATAAACTGTTGGCCCCAGCAGGACACCAACCCACCAGCTATGAGAGTGAGCTATTGGGAAGCCCATTGCCCAATCTCAGTCAGAGCAACTTCACTGATAGTACGAGGACAGAGACAAGGCATCTTTCCCAAGGGGAATATCTCAGCCCAGAGAATCTTAGTGTGCTTTTCTATCAACCAGATAACACAGTCAGTATGTTGATATAGCACTAAAATATCTTATACCTTTAAAAGATTAGGCCTCTTGTAAAAAGAGAAGATACTAGCCATGGTGGCAAATATCTGTAATCCCATCACTCAGGAGGCTAAGGCAGGAAGATAATGAATTCAAGTTCATCCTGGGCTACGCACCAAGACTGCCTCAACAAGAACAATGATGGAGAGGAAGGGAAAAGAGAAGGAAGATAGAGAAGAGGAGGAGAAAAAAGAAGAAGAAGAATCAGAAGGAGGAGGAAGAAAGTGAAGAAGGAGAAGGAGACAAAGAAGGAGAGGGAGAAAGAAGAAGGAGAAGCTGATGAAGTGAAGGGGTGAGGAGAGTGAGAAGTCCAGGCACTATAGATATCTTTAAACGTTAGGTAGAGAATTACAAATTTCAGAGTATGAAGAATTCTCTTTAACATCCATCCACATTTAAACCTGACTCTAGAACCTGGAGTGCAGGCCAAATAGCCATCTGCTCCTCAACTGTGATGGTCAATCTCAACTGTCAGCTTGATGAGGTCTAGAATCACCTGGGAAACAGGACTTCTAAGCATGCTTAGGTTGTATTATAGGTTAGTTGAGGTGAGAAGACCCATCCATTGCCTGGGATGGAATTCTGAATTATATAAATGGAGAAAATGAGATGACCACTATCATTCCTTGCTCTCTGTTCCTTGACTGTATATACAACCAGCTCCATCAAGTGTCCACTGCTCCGACTTCCCCACTATAATTAATTGGCTCTAATATAAATAGGGAACCAAAATAATAAACTCTTTTCCCACGCTGTTTTTTTTTTTTTTCAGGGCATTTTATCACAGTGACAGATAAGTAACTGAGATAACCTACTTTATCTTGTATGTAGGTAAGGTCTACTACTCCCTCTTGGGGAGGAGATGGGAGAAATACTGGGACACAAAGAGACAGGTGTTCTTGACTGTTAACCAGTGTTTCTGATCATTAATTGTGTACACAAGTCACATGACAGTAATGTCTGAATGTATTTTTATTTGGATGTAGTAGGTTATGTCCTGAGTCTTTATGTATCTCACTTAATACCAAATGGTAACCTGTGTTATCGGGTCTATAGACCACACTTTAAACAGTAGGCACTAGATTACCATGTTAGTATGGACTTCAGTGCTTCTTATATACAACGCCTTCCACAAATACTGAGCCTGCCACAAAGACTATGTTTTATTACACCCAGAAGCACTTTCTCTAGCACTGTAATTGCCAATTCCATTAACAACACCTTCACTATCAGCTCCACTACCAATATCACCATCACTTTCACTACTGCTCTCAGCCCCCACTGCAACCTTTATCACCACGTCCCCCATTGTTACCCTTGACATCTCCAAAGCCAACACCATTAACATCAAAAACACTGCAACTTTTCTGTTGCCTCAGCATTGCTCTTTACAGAACACCACAGCTACTTACATGACAAAGTATTTATTTATCCAAATTGACTCTTTTTTAGCATCTAAGAGATTATTCAACCAATAGGTAAGGTCAATGAAACTGTGATAATTAAGGACTTCAACAAGCTCCGTCATAATAACATCAGGACATACTGCATCCCCCTGAGATATGGAAACCATCTGATCAAAACAGCAGAAGCACAGAATGAGATCCAAGAAAAAGACAAGTCCTAACAGTAATAGTATGGCTGTCATGAAACCTTTGCCAAAACAGCTACCTTCACTTAATCATGTTTGGTCCCTCAGAAGAGTTCAAATATTTGAAGGATGAGAAGCTATAAGCAGGTAGGCTTAGCCTACAGTTGAAACAAGTAACTCCCTTGCTGCACACATCAAAAACAGGAAACAAGGGTTTCATTCCTCATCACTCTTTTCCTTTCCCCAACATTTCTGGGGTGAGCTGCCAGACAAGCTTAACTTGTGTGTCCATCAAACTTTTAAATCCCTGGCAAATACAATTTTCATCCTATGAAATGAGCGATCTGCCCAAGCAGTAGCAGCATGAAGTTCAGAAACATCTGCTGGTTAGGTAAGGCTGATCCCTACCCACAACATGGGCAGCAGTGATTTCCTTCTCTAAGCTCCCTAAATGAGAGAGGCTGGGAAGGCAGCAAGTGGGCCCCACCGATGGGAACCTTCTGGGGCTTCAGGAGTGATTACAATGGAGTTCTCTAATTGCTTGTGTGTTTTATTAAGTAGATCCCATTAGAGTCTAAAATCACATGCCATGTTTAAATGTTATTTCTGTAAACTATACAAAACTATAATTCTCCAGCAGAGGCAGTGGGGGAAAGACTCCGTCAAATAAGGAACAATATGAAATGAAATTTTTCCCCTTTTTTGCAAGACAGATGTTATTTTTGGCTCTGCTGTATAATGCATTCCATATTCTAGTCTCTTTTAAAGCAAGCAGTAGGAATAGCACATGCTTGCATACAGTGCACCGAAAGCCATTATCAGGAAAACGTATTTTTGCTAACACTGACAACCCTCTAGGTCCCTGGCACAGAAACCCAAGCTGCCAGCTACAAAGGGAACACATGCCAAAGTAGGAATTTTTTCATCCATTCAAAGTGGTTCTTCGATAGAAAGAAGCTGTATACTGCCTTTAGAGCCTACCCTGAGGGCTGACAAATTATGTTATTCCCCTCTTATCTTTCTGTGGAGCTCTTGTCCTTTTATACTGACAGATATTATACGGTTTGGGTTTTCTTTTATCATCTTCTTTAGAAAAAAGGGTAGAAAAAGAAAACAAAGATGGCACACACACACACACAGAAACGAAATAATTCAACACACTGGATATTCTTACTGCATTTATCTTTTTTTAAAAAAGAGTTTAATGCTGTGTAAATATCAGATGAAACTAATTATCTTCAGGGCAGAAAAACTAACCTCTGTATTGAAATATGATGACAATAATGCAACCAGAAATGAATGAAATGTACTGTTTGAAAGAGGCGAGGCTTGCCAAACAGTGTGTTGAGGGAGAGACAAATGGTGATCATGAGGTAGATTTAATATTCAATTCTTTATGATAGAGAAGCTGATGTCCATTTAAATAATTTGTCCCCAGCCATTTGGGAGATCTCTCAGGGTCTGTGAAGGCATTTATTTTATTTTGAGTTTTTAAAGCTGAGAGAGTGCCCTTAGGAGCCTAGGGACAGTGGCCACTCCTGTTAAGAACTGTCAGATACTACAAAGGCCCAGGTACAAGGGGCAAAGAGTGGCTCTCTGAAACACTGTTGCTCTCCTCCGTGTGAAGACACAGCTATAGCAACACTTGGGATCTTGTGTTGCCAGGATGCCTTGTTCCTTCAAGGAAAGTTCTGGAACCATCAGAGTCACTCTTTACAAGCCAGAGAAAGAATAGTCAGAAAGTAGGGAGCCACAGCTTCACAGCTATTTCTCCCTCAGACCATCCACATCTGGGAGTCCAGTTCCCATCCCCTTCCAATTCAAGACTGGCTATCACAGAGGAGGTGGAGTAGAACGCTGCCCTGTGATGGTTAATCTTTGTTGCCAACCTGACTGTATCTTGAATGCCTCTGGACCAGTCCATGAGAAAAGTTCCTGGAAGGGTTAACGAGGAGAGAAGATGATCCCCAGACTGGGTGGAACCTTCTAGCAGGAGCCCAGATATAAAAAGGTCTGAGGAAAAACTAAGGCCACATGCTTGCTTACTGACTCTTCTTGCTGGTGAGCATTGTCTATCCTGCTGCACCTGCAGCTATCATCCTTCGTGGCCATGAGAACCTATTCTCTTCTGTCTTCCAAGGTGAACTGAAGACCAGCAGATCTCCATAAATCTTCTACTCTTGGGCACTGCATTGGTATTGCTGAGGCATTAATTTAATAGACTAACCAGCCTCTCCAGCAGCAGGTAGACACTGTTTGGCTACCCAGCCCCTATCACATAAGCCAATATCATAAATCTCCTTTATAATACATGTTCATTCTCTTGTGTCTCACACTATAGATAACTCTAATAAACCATCCTATACAGATGTGGCAAGAAGAAGACCTTGAATATATTGGGGAGACTCATTTACAACTTAAGGAGACAGTGCCGGGACACAAGCCCTTCATCCTAAGCACTTGCATTTCTTTCTGCCTGTAGACTCAAGACTTTGTTGGACTCTTGAGCCAGCAAACCCTGGAAGTTGATGGATGTGTACATCAGCTTTCTTGTCCCTGGGTAGAACAGCTAGGTGTGTTCTAGCCAGTGTCTCAGAAGGATAGCAATGGGACTTACTGTCCCAAAGTACAGCATTCATCAATGTTCCTTTCACTTTTCTCCCTTCCTCAAGTCTTCCCACTGCTTATTCTTTGAAGCAACATCTGAAGCAGACAAAGGCTGGAATCTTCATCTCAAAGTCTGCTTTTGAAGGTCAACTGAACTAAGAAACCTGCTGTAGGTGGAAGTTTCTGTCCTGCCCGGTCCCATAGTCATTCAGTCCCAAATAAACACACAGAGGCTTATATTAATTATAAACTCTTTGGCCTATGGCTCAGTCTTCTAATTGGCTAGCTCTCTCTTAATTATTAACCCATCTCTATTCATCTGTGTATCTCCACATGGTCTTGGCTTACCAGTGATGCCTGAGTCTCTTGCTTCCTCAGCAACTCCATGACATCTCTCTCTTGACTCATTCTCTGTGTGCCTCTTCCCAGCATTCTCCTAGTCTTTACACCCTGCCTGGCTACATCCTTCCTATCCATTGGCTGAAACTGCTTAAGTCATCAACCAATAAGAGAAACATACATTCACAGCATACAGAAGGACATCCTCCATCACCTGCTGTGATCAGTCAAATAAAGTTACTTTCTGATGCCAGTTGAGCTAGAGCAGTGGTTCTCCACCTTCCTAATGCTAAAACCCTTTAAAGTAGTTCTTCATGTTGTGGTGACCCCAACTATAAAATTATTTTCATTGCTAATTCATAACTGCAATTTTGCTAATGTAATGAATGGTATGTAAATATCTGAGTTTTCTGATGGTCTTAGGTGACCCTTGTGAAAGGATCCATCAACTCCAAAAGGTATCAAAACCTAAAGGTTGAGAACTGCTGAGCTGGAGAGATGGCACAGTGGTTAAGAGCACTGGCTGCTCTTCTAGAGGACCCTGGTTCAAATCCCAGCAACCATAAGGCAGCTTATAACTATCTGCAAATCCAGTTCCAGGGATCTGGTGTCCTCTTCTGGCATCCATGAGGACAAGGTATGGATGTGGTACAAAGACATGATCCAAGCAAAACACTCATACATAAAAATTAAAACTAATAATAAAATAATAATAAAGAAAGAATATAGGAAAATATATTTAAAAAAAGAATCTCATAATTAAGCTCCATATTGTGCTTAATCTTGACTGCCAACTCAATATGATTTAGAATCACCATGGGAACAATTACCTGGAATGCCTGGGAGAGATTAATCTAGATGAGGTTTATTAAGACTGGAAAACACACCTTAAATGTGGGGTACCGTTGCATTGTTTCGCAGTCATTCTCTGATCCCTGACTGTGGACACAATGTGCCAGCCTCCTCCTGCTCCTGCTGCAACTGCTCCCACCATGATGGACTACACACCTTACCCAGAACTGTAAACCAAAATAAACCCTTCCTCCCTTGAGCTGCCTTTGTCAAGTATTTTGTCACAGCAAAAAGATTACATGGCTAAACATTCCCCCCAAATAACTGTGGCCCAGTAGCCTACCCCAATCTGTGAGAGCACCTGTAGCCACTGTCTTCCTTATCACAGGCATTGTACTTTGACCTGCCTATTTTACATATACTGTTAGGTTATTTTGACTAGATCTTGAGGTGATTAGAAGAGTAATTGACACACACACCACCACCACCCCAACCTCTCTAAAAGATTTTAGTGAAGTAAAATCCCACAACTGACTCAGTCACATATACAAATATTCATCAGCAAGTAGACAGAAAACAACCAAGCTATCCCAGCTTGCTATGGTTTTCAGAGCATCAACTTCTGATGGGAGATGTCATTCTGTAAATATGTTTCTCATGCTGGTTAATGAATAAAGCACTGTTGGCCAATAGGAAAGCAAGATAGGTGGCACTAGGAGACAAGGAGGATTCGAGGAAGTGGTAAGGAGGAATCAACATGTAGAGACCGAAGAGAACAGAGGTCTCGGCCCCACTCTCCAGTAAGATGAGACCACATGGAAATACTTAGATTAATAGAAATGGGTTAATACTTAAGACAGAGCTAGCTGATAGGAAACAAGTACCTGGCCAACAGCATTATATCAAATACAGAGTCTCTGTGTGTTAATTGGGGCTGCCGCCATGGTGGGTCCAGGCCAGCAGGGGAAAAACCTACTCCTAACAAACTTCCACCTGCAAGAAGTGTTCACCTGAGACTAATAGATAGCATTTGCATAACTAGACTCAGGTGGCCAGCAAGGGACCTTGGAATCAGTTGGACAAAGGACCTTTTAGGGCTACACAGTTAGATGAGTGTTTATCAGAGAAAAGTATGAGCATCTCTTCCCAAATCCTGGCTCAATGGCTGTTTCCCTCTGTGCCCTGTTTGTTCACCTCTCAGTCTCCATCAGTCTCAGATACTAAGAAGAAAGTCAATTGTACATTAGTCGCTATTACTCCTCAGAAGCTCTGCTACTAATCCAGACTTAATGTGCTCAGAACAGGTAGTGTTTATCGGCTTATTTTCTTAAAGCCTACAGGTCAGGAAACTTGAACACAATCTACGGAATGGAATACACATGGGGTTGTGTAAAAACCCTAGCGGTCTAGGCTCTTTGTAAACATAGTCTCAAAAACTGAGTATTGGGGCTGGGGGCTTGCTTGTCATCAAAGTGCTTGCTGTGCAGGCAGTAGGATCTGAGTTCAGATCCCTAGCACCTATGTGAAAAGGTAGGCATGTGCATCTATAACCCCAGTGCTGGGAAACAGGCAGAGACAGGTGCATCTCTGGGAAGGGGAGATGGCTGGTCAGCCACGCTTGTGGAATCCATGAACTCCAGTTTCAGTGAGAGAACCTGTCTCAAAAAATAAGGTGGAAAGCAATAGGGGAAGATACAACATAACTAAACACACACACACACACACACACACACACAAGTACACAAATACATACATGCCTTCACACACATACAAAATTTATATACCTTGTCTGATATTGACTGGCTAGATCTGGATGTTGTGGTACATACCATGATCCTAGCACTCACAAGAAGGTATAAGTCCAAGGCTACTCTGGACTCCATAGCACTAGCAATTACGTGTAGAAATTAATACACTGTATAGATTTACCCCAGGAAGCCTTTTTTTAAACATTTGTTAGTGTGTTGTTGCCCATTCATGAGAACTAACTTTTCATAGCCTGTTTGCATAAATGGAAAGTATCTCAAAAAATATATTCAAGCCACCCACTTGCCATGAATATTACCTCTCTTTCCTATCATAATAGTTACTTTGTGAATCAGTAGAGCTTCTAGTAGCCTCCAAAGGATATGGCCTATTAAAATGTACACTTCAAGTACAGTCTATTAGTATTCTAATTTATATAGTACTAATTCTAACTAATATAGTATTAGTTAGAATACTAATTTACATAGTATATTAGTATTCTAACCAATACAATCAATTCATCATCTCAAGATTGTAGCTTAAACTATAGTTACCTGTCACACTACTGCTGAAAGTAGATCATGCCAGGCATAAGGCAACGTGTCCTCAGACTTTACCTAGAACTTCCAAAGGAGCCTTTCATCCCACAAATATTTCTTATTAACACCTGAGACTGATGGAAACTAAAAGGTGAACAAGCAGGGAACAGTGAGAGACAACCCTGGAACAAAAATCAAAACAAAAGGCCTTTGCAAAGAATAGCTTTGGATTTTGTAGAGCAATTTCATTGTTCCTTTACTTATTTTTTAGTTCTTTGCAATCACTTCTTACTTTTATCTTTATGAATTCTATCATTCCATATTCTTTGAGTTTATTTTCTCAGTTGTATTCCGTGCTTTGATTTCAAAGATTATTTCACTTATTTTTTCAATCCTGTTTGGTTTCCTAATAATTATAACTATGATAACTATTTCTCCAACTATGGTTATATCCTGGCTTTTAACATGTACTTTCTAAGTCATTTTTATTTATTTTTGTCTTCAATTTAATTATTTCATAGAAGTAGACTTCTCGTCTTACTCTTGAGGATTACGGATCAAAAAGCATACTCGAATTTTGTTTCACTTCTCTTAGGGTTTATTGCTTCTGGCTTTAATGCTTATGTGTTAAGAAAACATTGCCCATGTGACCTGTCTTTTTAAATGTATTAACTTTATATAATGCACTATCAGTTTTCCCTGGTTTTTTAAATGTGCTCTTGAAAGAACAAATATCGCTTGTTAGTTACATTTGTTAAGTCAAATTTATCTCATCCTTATATTCTTATTTTTAGTGTACTGATTTATTGATTCTTAACAACATGTTAATGACTACTCCGATGGTGAAGCTACCCATTAATCCTCTTATTTTGTATTTGTTTATATATTTAGAAGCTATGTTGTTAGGATCACAAAGGTTTATTTGATTAATATACCCTCATATCAACCTTAGTAATAACTGACTTGTACTATCTTCAGTCTGACATTATTATTGCCACACTCATTCTATTTTGGTTCTCGTTTTCCTTTTATACTTTTTTCCGTTTCTTTCATTCCAACCTTTGGTGGCTTCATTCTGCATGTAGGAGAAAGCAGAACATGCTGTTCTGGGCAGTGCAACCTCCAGCCTGTCTCCTGTGAGTTAGGTGAAGAACAGTGTGTTCCCCTCAGGCAGAACTTTAGTCAGTCTCCTGGCGAAAGACATATGGATTCACCTGGTGTCACAGCCACCAAAGGACCATCCAAGTCTGTCCTTATTGACTGTCCCTGACTAGAGGCAGACACATTGGTTGTTCATTGCCTGATTATAAGAGGGGTAAGAGAGGGAGAGGCAGTCAGTCAACTCAGATGCTTCTGTTTGGAGCCCTAACTAATCACCCTGAAGGTACCCCAGGGCATCCTTGGAACCATGTTCACCTTTGCAGAAAGGTTAGTTGGTGTGTGTGTGTGTGTGTGTGTGTGTGTGTGTGTGTGTGTTTTGTTTTATTTTGTTTTTGAGTCAGGGTTTTATAACAGAAGCAAAATTACAGTCATGAATCAGCAATGAAATATTTATGGTTGAGGGTCACTACAACATGAGGAACTGTATTAAAGGGTTGAAGCATGAGGAAGGAGGTTGAGAACCACTGGCTTAAAGTAACAGAAATTCGTTTTCTCCCCACTCAGGAGACTGGTAACCCAAAGACAAGGTGCTAGTGTGTTTCAGAGGTCTCTGACCAGGTCTGAGAACAGGAGTTATTCCTTGGTGTCACCTGCCATCATGTGTCAATAAAGACTATCCTGTTTGCATTTTATTTTTTCATTTGTTTATATTTTGATAGTTTTTATTGTTGTGTCTTCAAGTTCACTAGTCTTTTTCTCTTTGAAGTTTAATCTTCATTAATGCTATAGAATGTATCTTTCACCTTTCCTACTGTAGCTCAGTAATCCCAGTGTGACTTGGATTTTTCTTTCATGACACTGGCTTTTATTTGTTTGAGCACATGAGCTAAGTTTTAATACTTGCTTTAAATTTGCTATTGACCAATTATAACATTTTGTCAACTCTAGGCCAATATTGACTTTTTTTCCTCATTACAGATTGTTTCCTTACTTTTTTTCATGCCTGTCAACTTTTTAAAAGCCGGATTCTAGTTGTTATATGTTGGCTGCTGTTTGGTGCCAGATATTTTGGCCTCTTCATCAATACTTTTGAGTTTTATTCTGGGAGAGAATTAAATTAGAAAAACAAGGTCTTGCCCTTCTTGTTGCTTTCTAGTGTCCTTGGGAAGGACAGGGCATCATGTGGCCTAGAACTAATTGTGTCCCTCCTCTGAAGCAAGGATTTCTCTGAGAGTCTACCCAGTGCCCCATGAACTAAAAGGCTCTGCAGTCTGACTGGTGGCAACAGGCATTACTCCATATGGCCCTTCCAAGTGGTTTTCTCCTGTCCTGGTAGTTTCCTCATAGGCACAGGCCACCAACTTGAAATTTATTATCTGCTATATCATGTCCTTCTTTGTTTCGAGTAGGAGAGTAAACCAACCAAACCTTCTCACTCTATCTTGACATAATAACACACACACACACACACACACACACACACACACAGAGAGAGAGAGAGAGAGAGAGAGAGAGAGAGAGAGCAAAGCTCCTGTTGATTATGAGTGGGGTCCAGCCTGACAAATCCTGACCATACAGCTGCTTCATTAGTAAGTCCAACAGTCCTAAGTCTCTCTCCTGGTTCTTAGAAATGCACAGACCTAGTTTAAAAGCTACACTTGAAGAAACTCAAGTCTAGATATTTGTGTACCCGCCCACAGTCACATAGTTAACACCTAGCCCAGTGGTTCTCAACCTTCCTCGTGCTGTGATCCTTACTCAGTTCCTCATTTTATGGTGACCCCCAACCATAAAATTACTTCATTGCTACTCCATAACTGTAATGTTGTTATGAACTGTCATGAAAATACCTGATATGAAGGATATCTGATATGTGGCTAACAGGCTGAGAAACATTGGCCTAGACCTTAAAATACAAGGGACTACTGACTGCATCTGAGTAAAGACCTCATTGCTGCATCTGCCTTGGTATTTTTAAGTTTCAAGAAGTCTTTGATAAAAACAAAAGGGAAAACCTGGGGATTTCTTTAGAGTTCAGTCTACTTCCCAATGTCCCATCTCCTTGGGAAGACCTTCAAGCCCTCAGTTGCACTGTTAGTACCTCAGAGCTGAAGACTAGCAATCCCTGAGTCACAAGTGGGTATTGTGTCTACACTTCCTTTCCATTGTCAACTGCTAAAATCCAAAAGGGTGGTATTCTCAGAGATGCACCAGCTATTTAAAAAGAGACTCCCTTAGAACAGAGAATTTGTGATAACTGGAAAAATTCCTAGGAACACAGGGGTATCCATCTCTCATTCACATTGCACAGATTCAATTTTACTTTAAAGGTCATAAAAGAGTGCAGTGCATAAGAGAGGGTTGGTCAAACAGAATCGAATATTCTGAAACCCCACTGCAAACAATGAGACAGGAAAGGCCCAGGTGCCAAAAGCAGCTACCTCAGACACTGACACACTGGATAAGTCTGGATTTGCCACTCAATGATTCTCAAATTCCTTGATTTAAACAATACTCACAGAGCCTGCCCCTGCTTGCCTTCCAGAGAACCTGGGAGCTATGGCTGTATTTAAAAAGCAATTTGTAAGCTCCTTAGAACTCCGTGGAGATAGGATAACATAAATACATGGTATTGCTATTGTTAAAGACACTTAAATATGGTTAAACTCACACACACACACACACACACACACAAGCACGTGCGCACTAACCATACTTGAATATTTACAATTTTACATGGAGAGGGATTACCTGCAGATTTCTTAGTGTTTTCTCCAGTCAGTTTTGTAAACTGCAGAATGATGAAGTGGTCTGAAATCTCACCAGATTGTATTTCCCTATAGCTCAAATCTTGGGATGCATTTACAACTCCTTTCACACACAATGTTGTTACTCCCCCACCTACCACATTTCTGTGTTTCCTTGGAAGTGATGTCAATGTGAGACTTCAGTACAGGAAGTACAGTCATCTAGTGATTGAGGAAGTACAGTCATCCTGTGACTGTGGAAGTACAGTCATTCCAAGACTGCAGAAGTACAGTTATCCAGTGACTACAGAAGTACAATCATCCAGTGACTGAGGAAGTACAGTTATCCCATAACTGAGGAAGAACAGTCATCCCAGGACTGTGGAAGTACAGTCATCCCGTGGCTGAGGAAGTACAGTCATCCAGTGACTGAGGAAGTACAGCCATCCCATGACTGAGGAAGTACAGTCATCTCATGACTGTGGAAGTACAGTTATCCAGTGACTACAAAAGTACAATCATCCAGTGACTGAGGAAGTACAGTTATCCCATAACTGAGGAAGAACAGTCATCCCATGACTGAGGAAGTACAGTCATCTCATGACTGTGGAAGTACAGTTATCCAGTGACTACAGAAGTACAATCATCCAGTGACTGAGGAAGTACAGTCATCCCATGACTGAGGAAGAACAGTCATCCAGTGACTGAGGAAGTACAGTCATCCCATGACTGAGGAAGTACAGTCATCCCATGACTGGCAACTTCAAGGCTACTGCTTATGGCCATACTGATATGGTTTTTGAGAATTATGCTGGACTGTACCACTCTCTCCATCAGAATAAAGCTGACTTTATTCTGCTTTCATTCTAGAAGAAAACAATGAGTCAGGGAAGAAAGTATGGAAATTGTGGATATACAAGGATATAAAAATATCCAGAATTTTACAAAAGATGTATATTCAGTTAATTAATTTTATATAATCTGTATATATAGTACATGTACCTATGTAGAAAATATATTGCATTTACCCACATTAATAATATATATTTAACACATTTATTCTGTGGAAACATTCATTGAACCCTAGTACTAGACACATAATCCATATTTCATAAATACATCTAACCAATGAGTGAAAATCTACAGGGTGTTATGAATATATACAGTGGCAATGAACTCCTGTTGATTTTAATTGAGATAAGGACAGATAACTGTTTATCTTCATCCTGGTCAAAAAATGTGCTTGGATTTCAATAGACTACCAAAGAACCAGTACCTGAGAGCTACAGGCATGGCCATTTGGTATGACAAAACAGGTTTCTAACTAACATGGACTACCTAAATTCTCTTTAATATGTACCAGAAACTAATTCTTAAAAGTCTGTTTCTTGAGCTGGTGAGATGGCTCAACTGGTAAGAGAAACTCCCACCAACCCTGAGGACCTGGGTTCAAGTCAAGGCCCTACACAGTAGAAGAAGAGAACCAAGTCCAGCAGTTTGCCTTCTGACTTCCAAACATATCCTATGGCACATGCATATACAATAACAATTATGTCTATACTTTAAATAAACAAAGAGGTTTCAAATCCTATTTTTAAAACTCCACAAAGGCAAATGTATTCTGTCCTCATTGTCTCAAGAATGGTTATCAAGAATGAAAGGTATTAAGAGTCTGATCTGCTTCCCAGGCCCTTCTGCAGACATTACCTGCTTGCTCTATAAACTACTTAGTTGGATTTAATAATTCCTAAAGTACCTATAAGTTGTGTGTACATTTATCCAGTTAATAGTCAAGTGGGAAAATATACCTAAGAGGTGAAAGGAAAATAAAAATGCGCTGACAACAAGGTTTTACGTTCTGGTCAATTAAATTCTGTGTTTAGTTCTGCACATCAGAAGAAAATGATGAATGTAGATTCCCCAATTTTCATGTTTGGGAAGGAGACACATTCTTTTCCTAGAGGTTATTTTTGTGGTTATCACCAGCTTAGTTGAGTAGAAAAGGTAACCTCAGATTCAGAGTCTTCTCTACCCCTGTCCCCAAAATTCCCTCTCATTAGAATATCCTAGGTAAAAAGTAAAAGTGAGATGCCTCCATTTCTCCTGGCTAGTGAAATGTCACCATGAGGTCACCCAACCCCACACAGCCAAGGAAATCAGAGCCCACAGACATTAAATAATATTTCAGAGGCCACCCAGCTAGCCATGACTGGCAGACAGATTAAAAACTTGAGGGTTTCTGACCCCTGGGTCATTCCCTGGTTTTAGGTAACACTTTCTGAAGTTGAAGACACTAGGTACACACACATGAGGTATGGTGTCTAAAGACATAAGAGCTGAACAAAGCCCAAGAGAAACTGAAAGGCAGGGGTTCACTAGGGTCTTTGTGGGCACATGTGTGTCCCTTTCACTCCATCCTATTCCTGTCACCACAGCTTTGTTTTAAACTGATGAATTAAGTGTGAGGCAAACTGCCCCTTCTGTGAAGAGCTTTTTTTTCCCCAGTGGGGCAGAAGAATCAAGGTGTCTACAAGATGGTACAGGGTGTTACTCGAGACACTGATTGGTGACACCTTGCTAGGAAACTACAAGGGCTGGGAAAACATCTGTCTCTGGTGGAGATGGTGACAGCCCCCCCACAAGCCTCAGACACAACCCAGGCCTGTCAACTCCCAGCTGAAGGAATCTTATCTCTTGCCTCTAGGGAATGGGGTCATCAAAACAGTGTGACCCCCCCCCAACCTGGAGAAAACATTAAGAATATATTTGACAGCAATTTGTAGGAAGAGCTTCCTCATGATCTAGCCTCAGCAGTAGAGCGCTGAGGTACCTTTCTGCCAGAGTCAGTTTTCACTGGTCCTATCTCTGAAAGTCCTACGAACTGAAGTGGAGGACAAGAAAGTCAGAAAAAGAAAGGTGATGGAACGTAGATCTGACACGCCCAAAAATCCTTACATCACTCTATAAAGGGGTTTCGTTTTCCTAAAATCAAAACAATTTGCCTACCTCCTAATATACCCCACTTCCCATCCAAGTCTTTACCCCATCAACCAGTGGGAACAACCCTCCTAATAGGGATCTAAACATGATCATTTTAGTTCCACATTATCTGTACTGGGCCCTAGAATCAAAAGGAATCTTAAGAGCCACACACTAGAAAAGAATGCATATGCCATAGCTAGTTAGTGCAGAGAAGAGGGCTTGGCACTCCCAACTCTTCCCTTGCAGTTCTCTTGTTTCAACAGACATTTGATGTGTGCTAAAAAAAAAAAAAAAAAAAAAAAAAGAAAGAAAAAGAAAAAGAAAAGAAATAGAAAACATGGTCAGCCATGCTCTGGCTCTGAAACCTTCTGGCCCAGAAATGACATACATCCTTTCAGTTCACATTCCATGAGACATCGAAGCAAGTCACTAGCCATGACCAATTTCAACAAGCAGGCATGGATTATCCTCTCAAAGAAAGGGCATGGAATACTTGTGAACAGTGAGGCATCCTCCATGAGATCCCCAGACAAGTCTTGGTTTCATCCTGATTTGCTGAGTTAGAACTAGCACACAAATTATCCGGTAAAAGCAGCAGTCACACTCCTTCCTCCATGCAAGCTAGAAACATCCTGCAAACACCAGCACTGATGAGGAACTCGGGTCTGGCAACTCAAGAAAGTGTCTTTTAAACCCACGGGTCCTTTAAGCAAATGACCTAAACTTTCCACATATAAACATTCAACCAGAGGGGTCTGTTTCTAAGGATGAAACACACCACCAGGGCACCAATTACATCTGCCCTCCCTAGTGTTCTAGAGCCCATACCTAGGGTGGCTGTTGTTTCCCTACTCTTTCCTCATCTTCTGGTATATACCTTTCCATTACTTAAGATAAAGCCACAGCTTCTCATTGTTTTAAATCAAAAAATGACAGTCATCACCATGCGTTCAGTACCAGGCACATTGCTTTTCTTGTAGTCTCTCACATCTCCATGCTTCTCCCACCTGGAGCACATGTGATCTCCACTGTGTAGGCTGCTCTTATACCCTCTTCATCAGATGGTTTTCTCTCTCCAGAGCAGTGATTCTCAACCTTCCAAATGTTGTCACCTTTAATACAGTTCCTCATGCTATGGCAACCCCCCCCCACAACCACAAAATTATTCATTACTACTTAACTGTAATCTGGCTATTGTTTTGAGTTGTAATGTAGATATCTATTATACGGAATAGCTGATGTGTTACCCCTGCGAAAGGGTCAGTCAATCCCCAAATGGGTAGTGGCCCAGAGACTGAGAATCACTGTTTTAGATCTTGCTTTCCCATTATTTATTGTCTTAAGAAAGTTTTCCTTGATCCTCACCACAGCAAGTCAATGTCTACGTTATACATGCCCTCAGTTCCAGGCATTGTGCTAATTGCTGGAGACATAAAGGCAATGAAACAATTGATGTATCAGAGAGGGATATTAAAGAGACAATAAAAATAAATTCTGTGAGGTCTGATAGGTGCTAAGAGCAGCAAATATGGAGAGTAAGAATTAAGGGGGGGGGGACGATTTTTGATAAAGTGATCAGCAAAATTACCTCTGAAAGGGGAACACTTACCTAAGCCTAAATGCAGTAAAGACAAGGCTATGCTACCTAGAGGGGAAAAAATGTAAGCCCTAAACACAGTGAAGGACAAAGCTGAGCTACCTAGAGGGAAAAATGGCAGGTCACAAGAAGTGCAAAGATTTTGAAAATAGAATGTCAGAACTATAGTAGTCATGATTTATTTCATTACTTTACATCTGATCTCATCACTACCATAATCACATAAAAAAAAATCCACTTGTGTTATCTGATTGATACTCTTTGCTCTTCTACAATGTCATTCCTCTTTGCTCCTCTACAGTGTTATTCCTAAAGGTATATGGGCAGGGTTTTTTAATTCCATGTTGAACACTGAATCCCCTGTGTTGGCCTGGTGCCTATCACATGTCAGGTCATTGATGGTGAGAGTTTGTAGAATAAATGAACAAATGCTGATTAAATGCATAAATGGTAAAGCAGTTCCCTAGATGATTGCGGATCACAAGTGTTGCCTGGGTCCCACTCATACACACTCAGATCTTACCTCCAAATGCCAAGAGCTGCCTCCCTGCAAATCTCCACCAATGGTATTATTGGTGGTGGTGGTGGTAGTGGTGATGGTTTTTGTTACTGTTGACCATGACAGCATGTTTGACTAATGAGCTCCAGAAAGTCAATGCCTCAGCCCTATACTGGTGATTAAAAGGGAGACTTAAGAGAAACAGACAGCAGCTCCCTCATTCTTCAAATAGGATTTCTCTAAAGACAGAATCCCTTGTGCTTTGTGGACCTTGGCTGTGTTCGGAGGCCCTCTGAATTGTCAAACGGGCTTAGAGAAGAAGGGGAGGAGATTCTACTTGTGTAACAATCAGAGGTCTGTTTGCTACTAAATATCTAGCAACCCCATAGATAGTTGTCTACAAGAGAGACTTATCAATCTCAAAACAAAGTCACGGGTGCTGAGTTGAGAAATCCTACCCTGAGGCCCCTCTCTTCCTCAGCTTTGCCAGCAGAGCACAGATCCAGTTGCTCAAGGTTTGATACGCATCAGTTACAGGCTATCTTCCCCACCCTGTTGCTTCCGTACCCTCTGGGGGTGTTTCCTAGGATCAACTATCAAATAAATGACTTTATATCCCTTACTATGACTATCCCTCAAACCTCATCTTTCTCTACAGCCACCCACTCCCTGAGAGCCTTGGAGCTCCCTAGGAGGCCCCAGGGAACAAGCAGCTCACACAGATGTCTAAAAGAAGCAGCAGGGTGATGAGGAGAGTCTGTGCCATGCCATGGAGACTCCAGCTCACCAGAACCGAACCTCATTCATACCTCTAGACTTGGCCTCACTATGGAGGAGGTACTTGTTCCAGGACAACATAAAAAAGCTTCTAGACAGGAAGCTCAATACTTGTAATCCTGTCCCTGGAGCTCACAGGACCCTTACTGTGTACTCAGCTTACTTCCTGTTGCCTGCAGATCAAGATGTAGAACCCTCTGCTCCTTCTCCAACACCATTTCCATGTCTGCCTACACACCACCATGCTTCCCACCATGGTGATCATGAACTATAACTGTTCTGTAAGCCAGCCCAATTAAATGGTTTTCTTTATGAGAGTTGCCGTGGTCATGGTTGTTGCTTCACAGCAATAGAAACCCTAACTAAAGGCAGTTGCAATTCATAATCTTGATCTGTCTGGGATGACTAAGATATATTGTGTGAACATCCAAGGATCTCTGGTATTAGGACTTGGGCACTTTTTTTTCTAAATAGTTCAGTAAAAGTATGCTTGGAAGAAAGTTTCCAAAGCCTCATGAGATCACTGTGTCAAGTGAGTCTCAGCAGCCATTAAATCCTAGTTACCTTGGGAATGAGACAGTATGTTATTTGAAAACCATGCCATATTTCCAAATGAAAAGGATTATGGTCATCATCATCATCTGGATATAGTTGTCTGTACTGACATGTTGACATACAGGTGAGGTAACTCTCTCAGAGGTTTTTTTTTTTTTTTTAATAACAAACTTCCTTCTAAAATAGCAGAATGAAGGAGGGGAATCTACCAAGCTCTTAATAAGAGGTTCCTTTCTTGTCCATACCTCCTCTTCTTGTTCTCTTACCCATGGAGTAATCCATATGGGCCAAGCCATGTGGACCCCAAATTTAGAATCTAGAATTCTAAATATAAAAATTCTAGAGACATACCCTTTGATACATCCATCAATATAGAAGCTTGCTGATCTGCTTTCACAGCACATGCAACTGTTATGTAGATAAGAAGCTACCACCAAGCATGGTATGTTCCCACAAATGAACAACCAGATAAGACTGGTTCTATGAGTCCTATGCGCTGGATCCTTGCCATAGCTAATGTCATGTCACTTTGGCTCAGCTGTAGTGTTCAGTTAATTCCTCAAACACCAGCCCAGGTGTTGCTGTGAAGGTATTTTCTAGATATGGCCAACATGTGCAATCAGTAAGTAGAGCAGGGTTCCTGCCATGAGGTGAGCAGGCCTCATTCGACCAACTGAAGGTTATGATGGCAAGTACTAGTACTATGGTTACGGTCTCAAGACCACAATATATTGCAGAAACTTCACTTTGTATTTCAAGCTGCCTGTGTCTCCTGTGGATTTCGGACTCCAGACTGTAATATCAAGATTTTGTAAACTGGTGTTTAATTACATGTGTGTGGAGGTGGAGGGGTGGCTCAGGTATGTGTGTCCTCACAAAGGACCCAAGTTTGGGTTCCTAGAACCCACATTGGGCATCTCACAGGCACCTGTAAACTCTAGTCCCAAGTAACCCAGCACTCTCTTCTGGCCTCCACCAGCACTGCATTTTTGTGTACAAACCCACACGTAAATACATATACTTACATGATTAAAAGTTTCAAATTGCATGCATATACATGTAAGTGCAGGTGTTCCCAGGGGTCAGAAGAAGGCATTGGATGCCCTGGAGCTGGACTTAAAGGCAGTTGTGTGTGAGATGCCAGGAATTGCTGCTGGAACCACAGGATGTCAGGTGGCAAACAAACCTGGGTTCTCTGAGAGGTCAGTATATGCTCTGAACCACTGAGTCAACTGTATTTTGTCACCTCTTGCTTGAGTGTCCAGCCCATTGGCCTGCCCTACTGGTTGAAACTTGTTGGCTTCCAAGAACTAATGATTCATAAGCCAATTCCCCTTGTCTCTTCCTCATGTTCTATATACATAGAAAGGCATACAAAGAGACAGATAGAATATTATTAAATTAGATATACCCTATATAAATATATATACAAAATATTTAATATGTTTTAGTATATAGGAAGGTATGTGTGTATGTAGATACAGATCCATCCCTGTTCTCTGAACAGTTCTGCCCAATGGAACCTCTGAGACTCAGAGCCCCAGAGAAAGCCAGGTCTGCTAAGGACCTTCCCTATTCCCAGGCCTCCTTCTCACTGGAAGAGCAGTGAATGGAAACAATCCAAAGAAGGCAGAAAGCTCTCAAGGCAGGAACTTCCTTCAACTCATTTTCCAGGTCTTTGTAAAACTTCTAATTACTCATGCAAGCTCATAAAATGAGCTATTTTAAGAAAATAACCAAACAGAAAGGATAAGGCTTTGGGGGGACAGAATCTAAAAGTGATTTAATGATAATTTTAATCCTCTAAAATGTGCTTTTCCATGAAGGATTCCACTGAATGTGGAAATACCTCTCAGGAATATGGTCATAAATACAATTCTTAATAAGTTCTAGTTACTTGAAGTAAATGGAATAAAAGGGGGGAGAGAGAATTAGACTCTGCTCCACCATCAGAGCCCATATGATTTCACAGGCATCCTCTAGGTCCCTGGAATTTGTGCTTTTTAAAATAATTTATGCCATTCAATGACACTAAAGCAAAGTGAATATCTAAAAATAGTTCAAACAAGGACTTGGTGTTTTCATAAGCAGGCTCAGAGTTTAAAATAGTACCTACATGTGCGTGTACACACACACACACACACACACACACACACACACACACACAAAAAAAAAAAAAAAACCTTAATCTTCTTAATTCTTTCTCACCATGCTGTATTACACCAATATGAACGTGTATCATGAATTCATAGAGATATATGTACACATATGAATTATATGAATTGTCATCAGCTATTTTCTTTCCTCACACATCCCCTTGATTTTTCCAGCAGAGTCACCTGAAGAATGTGACCCAACCATTTCCTTTGATTTGCGAACACCCCGAAGACCCAGACAAGCAAATCATTGTTACCTCCAGAATTATCATGAATCTCATGAAATGTTCATTCTCCAGCTCAGAGAGACCCTTCTTGTCAATGTATCTTTCAGATCTTGGCATTTTCTAGCACCATTTACTTGCCACCTTTGCTCTATTGGAATCCTGTCCTCACCCTGCCAAAAAGATACTTTTGTTCTAGTTTTTCCCTGTCAGCAGTTGTGTGACTCCAAGAGAAATCCTGGTAGAGTAACCTCAGTCATCTGCTATTTGTGACAATGATGACATCTTTCATGAATGGGGAGCCATGGAGAAGGAGGAAAAGGAGACCAGAGAGATGTGGAGGAGGAAGGAAAGAATGGATCAAGAAGCAAAGGAACCTGCAAGTTTCATGCAGGCAGAACCCCAGTCTGTTCACCTTTTAATCTTTACCTGTTAACATCCTGCCTCCCAACTAGGAAGTACCTGTTCCATGTCTGGGCTGCTACATAGTAGGAAGAAGGATGGAAAAGAACAAATCTGTGGCAGAAAGGGTAAATGGAGAATGAAGGGAGAAAAGAGGAAGGGGGAGGAAAAGGAAAGAAAGGAATGGGAGGGACAAGACAGGACTGTCACTGGCAGTATGTGGAAACATTAAATAGAGCACACTTTCTGGATTCATTATGACTGGCTTGAATTCCAGTCCTGAAACTCACTGTCACCTAGGGCAAGTCTGTTAATCCTTCTTATCCTACTGCTCTCATCAGTAAGGTTATTATAGCTGCTATCTCACTGGGCTGCCGGGAGGATTAAAGTTGACAATACAAACAAACAACACTCCAGCAATGTGAATTATTATTCTCATCATCATATGTCTTCACAATAGAGTGAATACATCTCCTAAAGCTAGTATGTTCTTGATCTTCCATTCTGAAAATAACCTTGATTTGGTAACCTGTGACTATTCCAAAGCTACACAAGGAAATCCTATATCAGGAAAAAAATAAAGTCTGTCTGGAGGGTGTTCCTCAGCTGGTCCTATGGGAAATACAGTTTTACCAGGCTAACTTCATGTCAAAGTCCATTAGGACATGGTGAAACATACTAAAAACTACTGCATTTTTATAGTTTAACTGACTAACATTGCTTCTCAAAATTCATGGAAGGTACACTCTAAGAATATGAAAAAGATGTATCTTTTATCATTGAAGCGATTGAGGGCAGGTAAATTTTCTGTCCCTGAAATAACAGTGGCATGATGGTCCCTTACATTCCAGGATACTCGCATAGCCCAAATGGACACAAGTCAGTCAAGGGAGCTTACCGGCATTGTATTACCTGACAATCACACTTCCTTTGTAGCGTGGAGGAATTCCTTTCCTGATGGCAAATGTACTTCAGGGACACACCTGCTGGGCTGGGCACTGTTTCATGGGCACTTAGGTGAACTGACCCAACAAGCCTGCTCAGAAGCAGATGAACACCATCCCAGTCAGAGTAAGGAGCTCAGGGGGTTCTAGGGAAGATGGATAGATAATGAGAGTGTTTAGAAGGAGGCCTAAGATCTATATTTGAAGCCCATATTTGTCATAATTTTCCCCATCCTACTCATTCAACAATGTAATAAAGTCTTAAGGGAAAAAAAAAGGCATGCTGAATCACCATCTAGTCATACATCTGTTTCACAAAATCACTACCCTTAGGTTATAATATTTCCTTGGTCTCTGCCCCTCCCATGCATCACCTAGCCCATGGCTCTAGTCTCATTATGTAACTTTTCACCCATATGAAAACTAGCCAAATTATCAAGACTTCTTTTCAGAATAAAAGAAAGAATAGCAACCACCTGTGTCATGGCAAATGGACCTTGAAGATTGCAGAAAAGATGCTGCCATTTGTATCTGAATTTACAAAACCTTCTATCTAGGTTCAGTGGTTAAGAGCACTTGCTGCTCTTGCAAGGATCAAGTTCAACCCCCAACACCTACATCATACAGCTTGGTTCACAATAGCCCATAACTCCAACTCCAGGGGATCCAACATCTTCTTTTTGCCTTCACATTCATCTGTGTACAGCATGACAGACACATACACACATGCATATACTACACATAGATAAAAATCTTAGGTCGGGCTCAGTGGTACACCTTTTTACTCCCAGCCCTCAGGAGGCAGAGGCAGATGGATCACTGTGAATTCAAGGCCAGTCTGGTCCAAATAACAAGCTCCGTGGCAGCCAGGGTTTCACTTAGTGAAAAATAAATAAATAAAATGTTTTCCTAAACCAATAGCATTCACCACCCAGTGGTTTCTTGCTCTGAAATTGCAGGGATGGAGCTGTGAATGATGGCAGCTTGTCTTAGGAATATATCTTAACAAAAATGACAGTATTTATATCAGACAAGTTCAATTTCCAAGCAAACAGTTCCCTTTACATTCACACTTAATTACAAGTATAAAACAAAGGAATGAAAAATAAATGCTAGGTAATAAGGGGCTCCATAAAAGAGAGTTTTCCTTTGGCACAGATGGACAAGTCAGGAGCTGGAATTGGGATCTCCTGGAGGCCTGCCCTATTCACGTGAACTCTGTTAGGAAAAAAAGATACCTGAGGGTATCCAGTAAACTAGCACAAACTATGACTTTCAGCAAGAACAACTGAAGACAGCTTCATAGCTGAAGCAGCCTGAGTCTTCAAAGGAGCAAAGTGTGAACTGGAGAGAGGAGGGGAATGACGTGGAGGGTACCCGCATCACAAGTTCCAAACACTGGGTGAAGATGCTGAATCAGAATGAGCTACACTCATGAGAGCCTTCAGTTTGGATGCCCACTGGCATATGAGTATTGACAGTTTATAAGGTCACATTTTGCATGCTAGTGTGATTAAAGCTAAAACCACACAAAGTTCCAACTATCCCCATGATACATGTGAGTTCCTGTCCACTCGCACTGACCAGCAAATTGTCTCCATAACTCTGCTGCCTCTGCACTCTTTCAGATGGTGGAAGCTGAGGCTCTTTGAATAAGGACTTGAGGTGTAGTAACTGCATTGCCTGCTATGGTAGGCAGATCAACATCATACTGTCCCCTAATGTGTCCACCTCCTCAACCATTAGACTTTTTTGACTTTATTATACACATGGCAAGGGGAAGTTACAGTTTGGAGATATAATTAAGGCCATTTGTGGTATCTTGAAATTCGCAGGCAAGTGGATGGCACTTGAAGAAACCATCCTGAATGAGGTAACCCAGTCACAAAAAGAGGAACACAGTATGTACTCACTCATATATGGATTTTAGACCTAGATCAAATGATCACCAGCCTATAATTCACATCACCAGAGGAACTAGGATACAAGTTGTATTCTAAGAGATTCATATAAAGTCCCTCACAGAACTGGGAAGGGACAAGTCCCCCAGACCTCAGGTATAGTGGGGGAGGACAGCTAATGGAGAGAGAAGTAGGAGAAAATGAGAGGGAGGAGAGGAAGGCATGTGCGACCAGGAGGATTGAGCCTGGTTAGGAATGGAAAATAGGAAAGAGAGAGAGAGACAGAGACAGAGAGAGAGAACATAAAAGAGGGAGCCAATATTGGTTTGAAGATAAAGTTGAACACAAAGAAAGGTCGAGGGAACTACAAGACTGCTCCCAACTAACAATCTCAGCTTCCGTGGAAAGGCTATCATAAATGCCCTTCCCGGAGAGTGAGATCAACAACTAACTTCTCCATGGAGTCCTCAACTAATGCCTGTTGAAAACAGGAGCAAACACCCATACATAAACACTGAGTCAAACTAGAACCCAGAAGCAGATGGAGAGGACAAGACCATGCGGTAGAAATACATAGAGACAGCTTACCTGAACAAGGAGGAGCTAAGGGCCACTAGACTGATAGCTGGGAAGCCAACAGGGGTCTGACTCGGACCCCCCTGAATATGGGTCTCAGCCAGAAGGTCTGAGCAATCTAAGAGACCTCAGACAGTGGAGCCAGGATGTATCCCTGTTGCACAAAAGGACTTTGCAAACATATCCCCCATGGAGGGATAACTGCCTTATTCTAGAGATAGGAGAGAAGCCCTAGTCACATACTTCACAGGACCTGTCAGATCTACATGACCCCAACTGGATGGCATTCCCCTACATATTGTATTGTGGTGGGGGGTTGGGAGGGGAGGGTGTTTAGAGTGCATGGGAGAGGGTAGAGAGGGCAAAAGGGAAGGAAGGAGGGAGGGAGGGCTTGGGGGGAGGGAGGGAGGGAGGGAGAGGGAACTGGGATCGACATGTAAAATAATAAAAAAAAAAAAAAAAAAAAAAAACGCTTTGACTCCAAAATTTAAGTTGAAGAACAAGTTACTGGGGAAAAGTATTTCTATTTTTGTTTCCACAGAAAATGAAAAGATGTGGATTCCTTCCAGACTAATGTGGTTTGATCACACCAGACCGCCTGAAACAGAGTACAAGCTGATCCTACATTCCAAACAGCTGGACAAAACAGCCCTACAGACTACAGCTAGGATATCTGAATCTTCTTCGAATCCCCCAAGATAGCGCCCCTTACCAGCAGGAAGTAGTTTGGAAAGAACGACGCCCAAATTCCCAAATATTGTGTATAAATGTTTGTTTTCATTTAATTGGACTTTGTTATATAAAATTAAATAAAAAATACTCTATATGCATAAAAAAAATTAAGGCCATTTGTTATTTTATTTTGAAATAGGGCTGAGGATAGTCCTCAGTTGGTATAGTGCTTACCTAGTATGTAAAAATCCCTGAGTTTGATCCCCAGCATTGTATAAACAAGGAAATGGAGGCAGGAGGATCCAAAATTCAAGGCAATCCTTGGTTACATGGTGAGTGTAGGGTCAGCCTGGGCTACATGACATCCTGCCTCAAAAACAAAAGTAAAAAAATAGAAAACATGATCTTAGGTTGTCTAAGAGACCAGGTGCTAAAAAACTGACTAGGGAGGCAGAAGAGTCAGAACCAAAGAGGTGGTATCTATGAAAGCTCCAGGAAAGTGCTCTGGCCTGCTGTCAGGTTTTCAGATTCAATAGCTCTGGGAGAAAGCCAGGTATTGCACCTTCTTATCGAGTCTCCAGGTATTTTCCATGGCTGTTGTAACAAATTAGCCAAATGCTGTTGATTTTGAAGATAGAAGTGTCATCCCGGGACAGAAGCCACAGGATGGACTTGGCAGCCTCTTGAATCTGCCATATTAAAGGAAGAAAAGTCAGGGCCTCCAGGATAGCCAATAGGACCCTGTCAGACCCATCTTAGACTTGTGACCTTCATAAATTTACAGTGTTTTAGTCCTCTGAGTTTATGGTAATTTGTCACATCAGCAACAGCAAACTAATACACTGACAATTTTGTTGAAAAGACAAACTCTCTGGCTGCACCTAATATCAATTAAATCAGAAATTTGGAGGGTGAGGCCAGTCAATCTTTGAACAAGCCTCAGGGGCTTCTGATGCATGCTAGAGATTGAGAATCACGCACTAGACTAAGCAATCACAATTATTCTCTGAAGAAAACACATCCAGACACAGATCCCCAAGGAAACTCAACACGAGCAGCTAATGACTTGATTAACCATGATAAAATCTACCAGGCTCAGGCTCTGCCTTGACACGCATGCAGCAGGGAACCCAACCAAATCTCTGGTGATTCAACCTCCTTGGGGCTCCAGGTCCTCGTCTGGAAAACCAGTAGGAAATGTGCCGGCATCCCAAAGCCTTTTCGGAAAGTCTCTTTTTGAACTTGTTTATTATCCCAGCTAGAGTTTCAACAATGGCAATTGCTTACTTCTTCTTCATAACACTAAGTGATGTATGTAGGTGAGGGCCAGCAGAGGAAACCAAAAATTTCAGATGCCCCATTCTTGGATGGAGAGAAGGATTTGATAGGCTCAGAGATGGAGGGTCAGAAGTTTGGGGGTTTGTTTTATTCTTAGTGTGTGTGTGTGTGTGTGTGTGTGTGTGTGTGTGTGTGTGTGTGTATTGTTCATATCTGTGTTTGGGTACGCCTGCATATGTGAACGACAATCTCTGATATTGTTCCTCAGGTGCCATGCACTTTTTTTTCTTTTTATTTAGGACAGGGTCTCTCTGGCCTAGCATGGACCTCACAAAGAAAGCTAAGCTGGCTGACCAGCAAGCCTCCCTCTGCCTCCCTAGCACTAGGATTACAAGTGTATGCCACCATGCATGGCTCTTTTATTTTTTAATGAGTTCTGGGGATGAAACTCAAGTGTCTAAGCTTACAAAGCAGACACCTTACCAACTGAGCTCTTTTCAGCCTGGAGTAAAGATTCCTACTGTCCACAAAGCTGGGTCCTCCATCATGAGCCAATAGTGAGTGTGCTTGCACAACTATCTCACCATGGCTACTAAGTGATCAGTGCTTGAATTTTCCAAAGACATCTCCACCTCCAATGGCACTCTCTTCCATTCTGAGAGCTTCTATTGTCATACATTAGGTCCTTTCATCTGCTGACCAATTTTCTTTGGACCTCATGTGTAGTTTTCCTTACACCTACACTATGGTTTCAGTTGAATACACACACGCAAGAGTGAACTATGGCTATCTTGTAGGCTCACTGGGTGCGTTCATGTGTTTTCTCAGGGCTGTTGGCCTCTATTGACCTCAGAGGGAGGCATGTGTGTAAGCTGGGCAGGAGGTAGGCATGGGCCCTGCAAAAGGCAAAGTGCTTTAAAAGCCTTTGATGAAAGGCATTAAGGCTTGAAAGGGTTGTTTCTGAAATACTATACCTCCCTTTTAAGAACTCTTAAGATCTTGAGGGCGATACTCTCTCACCCCAGAAGAATTCAAGCATGAATGTTCTCAGAGCCTCCAATTAAGAATCCAATTCCATGTCCCCAGATGCTCATTTCCGCCAAAATTACCAACTTGGGTCTTTTTCCCCCCTTCAAGGAAGAAATTAAGAAATGCTGAACAAGACCTCAGAACTAAGTAACCACTACATGCTATTAACAAATTGAGATATAAAAGCTCAATAGATCTATCTTATATGCATAATCTGTAAATAGAAATAAAACCCAAGGCACTCTTCTATTACTAATTTATTAACCCAATTGTTGTGCATAGCTAAGTTATGTGACAGACACAATCCCTACTCTCCTGGGACTTAGAAATTCTGTTTAAATGTCAACTCGCCTACATCTGTATAGTCTTATGGCTCAAATAATCTCACCAAATAATTTAGAGAAATTAAGTATTAGACTGGAATGCACTAGATCCTTGACTCAGAGAGCCACGTGATGTTATTTGTTATCCTTAGAGATGGATGCTAGAAATCTAAGACAAAAATACTCATGGTTTCTAGTTGCTACATGTTAAATATATAACTGAATCCTGTTCTTATCCGTATTTTTGAGTCAGATTTCATGTAGCCTGGTCTGGAACTCACTGCATAGACCAAGTACATCTCTGACTCACAGATATCCATCTGCTTCTGCCTCTTGAGTTCTTTAAGGGTGGGCACCTTCTTGCACAACTCCTTAGACATTTTTTAATGGAAATGATTGACTTGCATATCAAGAAGAAATTATTTAGTAGAGTGCATTAGACTTTTCTGTCCAACTCTATGTTCGCTTCACCCAAAGGTCAGACTTGGGAGCCAATGTCCCTGGTTTTTGGCAATGATTTTTGAGCCTGCATGATTCCCTGTGACTTCCACCAACTTCTAGGAGCCAAAGTATTTACTCCAGTCAGTGATTAAGTATAAACTATCAACTACTGGCATCCCATTAGCCTCTGCCATCACCCCAAAGTGCTATACTTGCCTATGGGCTGATCTCCACATTTATGGGTTTATCTCAACACCTATGGGTTGATCTCCACATCTATGAGTTGATTACTATACCTATGAGTTGATTCCCATGCCTATGTGTTGATCTCCACACCTACGGGCTGATCTCCACACCCGGTTATGAAAAATCAGATATTTCAAATTTTAGCACTCTACAAAAGAAGAAAAACCATCCTGAACCATGATGCTAACTATGACAGAGATCCAAAGACGGGCCTTAGTAAGGCAGACTCCATCTTTGATGAGCAATTAGAACATCATCCCAAACAAGTATTTCATAACAAAAACCATCCCAAGCTCTGCCCCAAAGCAAAAAGAAATCCTGTTAGACCCTTCCACATCAAGGGTAAATATATAATTCTTATAAATTTATAGCTTCTCTAACTTGAATAGTGTGAAACAAAAGTATATTTTTCATTATGCAGAGTGGGACTTCCTTATATGACATTGCCTTTCACAGTAACTGATGTTCTCCCAAACAGAATCAGTAGGTTATATACGTATATATTTAGGAGAGAGAGAGAGAGAGAGAGAGAGAGAGAGAGAGAGAGAGAGAGAGAGAGAGAGAGAAGGACATTTACTTGGCTACCATGAGTGTGGAAGTTAGAGCATCTGAAATCTTCAGAGCATGTCAGTTGACCAAAAGACTCTAGGATCTTTAATGTTGCTGCTCACATGCAGGGAAGCTGGGAGACAGATTTCCCTTTTCCAGCAACCTCAGTCTTTTCCTAGTAAGACTTTCATTGGTTCAGGTGCACCCACATAATAGAAAATAACCCACTCTATTCAAAAACCACCAATTTAAATGTTAATAATACCAAAAAAAATGTATTCACAGAAACATTTAAAAATGGGTATGATAGATACTCTGATCAAGCCAGTTTAACATGCAAAATTGATTGTCACATCTTACAAGGGAAATCTAGGGATCTTAAACTCTTCATGGTTGCATCCTCCCATCCTTGCCTGCCCAGGCTGAATAAGACTGGCCCTTTGACTCTATTCTAATAGATGGCAGTCCCAACCCTCCTCACTCCCTCCTAGTCCCTCACCTTCCTGTATTCACACTTAGCTTTTATGTCGCTGTAGCTTTGTTGTCTAGATGCATTGTTGCTTTCTCATGGCCCAGTGCTTAGGTTCAAACACAAAGCATTGTGTGAGTGAACCAAATTCATTCTTCCACACTGGAAAGTCAGTGTTTTCTACTTAGTTACCCAAGAACTTAAATAGTTGATGGGGCTCTGTTGACTTTCAGGAACTCTGTGCCCCCTTTCTGCACTATACCTAGTATCTAGTATCTATTATTCTACCCTGAATAATTTTTTTTTGCATTCTTTTTCTACAGATTCAACACTTTTATCTTTTTAGAACAGGAACATAATTTTAAGCTGTTTCTAATATCTTATGCGTGAGGAAGAATCTAGGCTAAGAGGGGAAAATTGCTAAAATCCTCCTTGTAACTAGGCATTATGCCATAGGGGTGCTCAACAGCTCTGCAGCCCAGAGAGGTTCACATGGGACTTGCCAGTCCCACGTAACCAACTACACAAGTCAATACTTTGGAAGTAAATCAGCCACCCTCTGCCAAGCCTCCAGATGATCCCTCAAACCACCTTGAAGACTTTGTTGAGCAGATAAAAACCATGTCTAATGTGCCCTATCTGAATTCCTGGCCTGTAATTGATAGCTATTAGATATTATGTTGTGTATTATTATAGAGTGTACAACTATGTGAAAGTAACTTTTTAAAGACTAAATAATAATAATAACAATAATAATACTATATAATCAGTTCAAGGGAAAAGTTATTTCTGTAGAGGATAGAAAACAAGGTGACACAAAAAATTGCTAAGGAATTAATAAAGATTTAAGTTTTCTTTGGGTAATATTTATTAGGATGGATGGATGGATGGATGGATGGATGGATGGATGGATGGATATGTAGACCTTGTATGGCCCAGCTATGATATTTCTGTGAACTATGAGTATGTATTTAATACAACTAGATTGTGTTAATCTAACTTTAAGTACATGTGGTCCAACAAATAGGAACTTAACTTTGATCTATTAAGTTTTGAAGACGTTTCCTTCCTTCATTCAGCTTGTCCTTCCAAGTTCACATCCTGGAGAAGTTCTTATACCAGAAAACAGGTACAACATGAGTAAGTATTTCCTAGGAACACAATCCCAACCTCATAAATAAGTACCTATAGATGCACATCTAAAAGAAACTCCCACAATGGTAGGATATTCAAGCACTTAGCATGGAACAAAATACAACAGGTTAGAAATCAGTACATTTCTGTGAAGTCAGAGTCAAAAATAAACAAGATATTGGCTAAAGTTCCCAGGTTTCTCCCTGCCTTGCCCTACATATAGAAATGCCACAATTATGAACTAAATATTCTATAACAATATAGCAATATCTCCTCATGCAAGCAACTCTCCAACCCATATTACATGTTGATGGGCCTAACATGTAATTCCACAAGGTTCAATGAACAAAGTATTAGACTAGCATCAGAACACAGGATGCCAGGTGGGCCAGCAACCTCCCACCCACTGGGTGAATTATTTCACTTCTCCTCCCAGGGTTGGCATGAGCTACTGTGTTTTAAATGGCTGTTTATTACATTTCTTGGTTGGTAAAAAGAAGTTCCATGCCCATTCACAGGAAAAATACAGAAAAGACCTCTAGTGAAATGACAGTCAAATAATCTCTCCTTCTACCTACCATCTATTGTTTTGCATTTTGTTAAAAGCACAACATATACTGTTGGAGCTGGTATATTATTAAATGGTTAGATTTACAACAGCTTAAACCTTGGTGTCTTGCAATATATTTATTACAAAGAAGTAGTTATTACAGAGGACCTGATTAGGTGCCTGCACTAGTTATTTTTCTTGCTACTATGAAAAATGCCTGATAAAAGAAACGAATAGAATGAAGATTTATGTTGGCTCCATTTCAGGACATACATGGCAAGGAAGTATAGCACGGGGCATGTACAGTAGCTGATCACATCAAGTCTACAGTCACATAGAGAGAAGGGAAATAAATGCTTGTATGTAGTGGTCTTTCTTTCCCTTGTCACTTTTTATTCATGCTGGGGCACTGTCGATAGGATAATGGTACTCACATTCAGGGTTGATGTCGCCTGCTCAGTTAGACCTCTCTGGAAACACCCTAGCAAATATGCCCAGAGGTGTGTCTCCCAGGTGTTTCCAAGCCCAATAAAGTGGAAAGTGAATATTAATCACCACAGTATCTAAGATTTACCTTCCTTGTACCCTCTCAGAACCATGTGATCACTTCCTACTATGAGAAACTGACCAAGGCAAGTAGAGAGCATACACAAACAAACAAAACTACTGCCAACCTCATCAATGATTAGTAAAAACAAATGTCAGGAGAAGTTACAGATAAAGCATATTTTCTGCAAGAGGCAGAAATGAACTGAGATTTTCACAAGAACCCTGGCAGGCTAGAGCTCCTTCTTTCCCTGCATCCTTCCTGTGTCTCAAGCATTTAGAGAAGGCTTCTCTGCTACTTCCCTCTCTATCCTTCATCCAGTCCTTATACATGATTTAGTCAACTACATGTCAAATGTTCACACCAAACATTCTTGCTGCAACCCACCTCCTCCCAATGTCCTGAGAAAGGAAAATTTCATGGACCAGATAGAATTGTCTGCTAAACACAGACTTTTGTCCCTTTGTACAAAAAGTTACTCCAACTTATAACAATTTATTATACAATACTCAGGACTACTCTATGGGAGGGCAGAGGAGGTGGGTCCTCTGGCCAAGAATCAAGCAGAGTTATCTATAAGGGACAGCCATTGAATTTTTATCACATTCTGGACTTTTCTCTCTCCCAATTTTCTTTTCTTTTCTTTATTATTTTTTTTATTTTACATGCCCATCCCAGTTCCCTCTCCCTGCCTCCCTCTTACCCTCTCTCCCCCCTCACATGCACACTGACCACCCTCCCCTCCCATCCCCTACCCCAATTCCACATGTAGGGCAATGCCATCCAGGTGGGGTCATGTAAATCTGTCAAGTCATTTGAAGTAGGGACTAGGACTTCTCTCCTGTCCCTAGGTTAATGGAGTATCCCTCCATGGGGGATGTGCCCACAAGGTCCTTTTGTGCACCAGGAATACATCCTGGTTCCACTGTCTGAGGTCCCTTAGACTGCTCAGTCCTTCTAGCTGAGACCCATATTCAGGGGGTCTGAGTCAGTCCCATGCTGGATTCCCAGCTATCAGTCTGGGGTCCTATTAGCTCCTCCTTGTTTGGGTCAGCTATCTCTATGTGTTTCTGCAACCTGGTCTTGTCCTCTCCCTCTGCATCTAGATTCTAGTTCGACTCAGTGTTTGCTTCTGTTTCCAACAGGTACTAGATGAGGGCTCCATGATGGTGGATAAGTTAGTTGTTGATATCACTATCCAGGAAGGGCATTTATGGTAGCCTTTCCATGGTTGCTCAAATTGTTAGTTGGAGGCAGTCTTGTAGGTCTCTAGACCTTTCTTTAGGTTCAGGTTTCTCTTCAATCCAATATTTTCATTTTCAAGTAAAGCTTGCCAGTCCCTGAACTAAAGAATCATGGGAGAAAACAATAATTTAAGAACATATGTAGACTTAATAGTGTCCTATATAGTTCCTCCAACTGATGATAATAATGAGATTCTGGAGATTCAAAAATCACCGAGATGTTTTACAAGAAGCAGCTTTAGCGCACACTCCTGGTGTGTGCTTGTTCTGTGAAAATGAAAGCTGTCATTCTTCCTTCCCTCCTGTGCTTCTTCAAGGGGATATGAACTCCCAAGAGAACTGTGCAGCCCGAACGTGTCAATTTCTAGACAATCACGTTGAGTTTGAAATGAGAAGGTTTTAAGTGTTACCAGGAAAGATAAGTAATATTCTCCGTGGGAGAGGGAAATCAGCTTAGGAAGAAGCAAAATGATTCTGTTGCAGCTGCCCTGAAAGTAATAGTTTTCTTCAGCTCACAAAACTGATTTTGATTTTGCTCAGCCTACTCCTATTGCAAATAGCTTCTTCATTTGTTTACAGGATCAGCTCTCCCCACCCATGGTCTGGAAAATAATTCTCTTGGATTTTTATAAACAAGTTAAGTGGAAGAGGCTCAAAGAACTCTGTCTCTCTCTCTCTCTGTCTCTCTCTGTCTCTCTCTGTCTCTCTCTCTGTCTCTCTCTCTCTCTCTCTCTCTCTCTCTCTCTCTCTCTCTGAAATTATACCCAGACCCTAAACCCCAGCACACTAAGAATCTGATCTAATCCATCCCATGCTCAGTGTTGGGACTGCTGTTGCACATGCTCATAAATGAGGGAAATGAACACCATCTTATTAGTGAGCTAGTCTACACAAAGTGGAATCCCTTCATTTTCCTGTGTGGCCACTTAAAAGAAAATAATGCAGAATTTGATGGGCTTAGATTCTTGGAGAACTTCAAACCATCCTCTTTCAGCCAGGATTCTGTTCTCTTTAGGGGAAGACCTTGAAGTGCATTTCTACACCCCACAGCTCCCTTTGTCTCTGGCTAGGAGTCAACTGCGTCTACTTTTTAACTTTGTAACAGGAGAAAAGTCTGTGGATAATGTCTGATAATCAAAAAATCTAGAAAGGGTAACCCAAAGCAGCAGGTTTTCAAGTTAGGAACAAGTTTCTCTTTAGAAAACAAACAGCTAATATACATATTCACTGAATTGAGGTCAACAAAAGGAAAGTGGACCTCATAAACTTAATACGCTTCCATGTAGCAAAGGAAACAATTAATCAACAATCAATCAAGTGAAAAAGAAGCTCACAGAGTAGGAGATGATTTTTGCCATCTATACATCTGACAGATGATTAATATCAATAATATACAAAGAACTAAAAAAACAACAGTCAAGAAAACAAATGATCAATTGGAAAAAATGAGCTATGGGTCTGAAAAAAAGTATTCTCCAAAGAATAAAAAAAAAAAAAGCTAAGAAATGTTTTCAAACACATTCAACATTCTTTTCAATATGAGAAATACAAATTAAAACTACTTTGAGATTTCTTTTTAGCCCAGTAAGAATGGCTAGGATCAAGACAGCAATGGGTAACAATGCTAATGAGGATATAGGGAAAAGGGGGCTCCCATTCACTGCTGGTGGGATTGCAAGTTCCCGCAACCATTAAGGAGATCAGTGTGGAGAATTCATAGAAAACTAAGAGTGAATCTACCATACAATCTCTAGCCACACCATTCCTTAGAATATGAAAAAAAAAAAAAAAACTCTAGGGAAATGTACAGAGATCTATAAGGATGACCCCAACTAACAATCTAAGCAATAGTGGAAAAGCTACCTTAAATGTCCTTTCCCAATAATGCCATCCTAGAGCCTTCATCTAGTAGCTAATGGAAGCAGAAGTAGACACCCACAGCCAAACTCCCGGAATCCAGTTGCAGAGAGGGAGGATTGATGAGCAAGCTGGAAAAACCAACAGGAACAGCTAACCTGAACAAGTGGGAGTTCATGGACTTCAGTCTGTTAGCTGGAAAACCAGCATAGGACCAACCAAGACACCCTGAATATGGTGTTAGTTAGGAGGACTGGGCAGTCTATGGGGCCTCTGCTAATGGATTAGTATTTATCCCTAGTACATAAATGGACTTTGGGAGTCCATTCCACATAGCTGGATACTCCCTCAGCCTAGACACATGAGGGAGGGCCTAGGCCCTGCTCCAAATGGTATGACAGACTTTGAAGACTCCCCATGGAAGGCCTCACCCTCCCTGGAGAGCAGAAAGGGGATAGGATGGGAGTTGGTGGGGGAAACAGGAGAGGACAAGAGGGAGAGGGAACTGGGATTGACATGTAAAACCAGCTTGTTACAAACTTAAATTTAAAACATTATCAAAAAAAAAAGAAAGAAAAAAAGACTCAACATCCTTAGTTGGGTGAGTCAAGCTCACTGGCACTCTATTCACAATAGCTGAGAAATGGGGGGAAAGCTACATATCCTTCAACTGAGGAATGGATAATGAAAATGTGATATACATATACTGTGGAATTATATTCAGCTGCAAAGAAATGAGCTCAAGAAATCTGAAGGTAAATGGGGAGGACTAAGATACATTATACTGAGTTGAACCAGTCCCAAAAACAGAAATGCCACATGTCACTTTCTTGTGGATACTGACTGACTATTTAGATGTGAGTATATAACCTGGGACAACCACAGAAACAGAAAGGTGAAAAAGGACTATGTGGTGAATGGAGGAGCTATAGAGAGACAGAGAGCAGTAACCAAGTGTTATGAAGGGAGACCTGGAATGATGAATGGGGTTTTAAATGGAAAGGAGTAGGGAGGACCACACAGAGAGAGGGGAAGTGATGAGGAATAAGTGTCACTAAGGGTGTCTGAAAAAGCCATATGGGATCATATTACTTTATATTTTTGTAAAAATACATATACAATATATGTGTCTATGTATATACACAGTAAATGAAATATAACACTTGCAGTGATAATTCTCTCCCTAAGAGCCATAGACAATCTAACAAAAGTTCTATTGCCAGGTACAGTAAACTTCCCTTTGATCTGTTGGTCAGGGGAGTCCAAGAAACTCCCCAAACAATATATGTTATTGTCACTGCCCTTGCAGAACATGAAGATAAGTCCCTACAGCTGAAGATGTCACACACTTCAGATTCATGACTTGGAGAACTAGAGATGGAGTTGACCTAGAAACCTCCTCTCTGAGAAACAGCTCTCAGTATCAAAGATTCTGTGCAAAATGCTAGGGAAGAAGAAGCAATCAGTAGTCCTATCCAGCTGTAAAGCTCATGGACCACAGCAATGTCAGGTGGCAGGATGTCTCCAATGGTACAATCTTGACATTTTTATCTTGGAAATAATAAATAACTGTCTAATTGAACTTGAGGTCCATTCACACCTGGTACTGTAAACCTAGCCTGCTACCCATGGCTAAAGAGACTTGGATACTGGATGAAAACCTACTACTGCCACTGTCCTAAACTAATTTTATTCTTGATATCTATCCTTGTCTATGGACGAGTGCAGATCTCACGGCTCATTAAAGAGGCTTCCTTTTGCAGCAGAGACCATAGCAAAACTCCACAGCTGATCAAAATGCAGAGAATAACTGACCATGGTGTGGTCGAACCTAACTGATACACATACAACATAGCCCCTACACACAAGTATCAAAGAACATCATGGAAGATGGGGCAAAAAGATTGCAAGAGCCAGAGGAACAGGACACCTGTTAATGGTGTCTTCTCTACATGACAGGGGGGGCTACACCCTTGAACCCTCAAAATATAGTCATCTAAATAAAGCCTAGCGAATGATAACATCGGCTGGCATGCCAACATGGATGGGGAAATCTTACAAGGCCCCATCTTACAAGCTCTAGAGAAAAAAATGACACACTGAGAGAGGGAAAACAAGTTTTCTCCAGGGATGAGATGCCTTAAAGATTATCCAATTCCAAATAGTCACCTCTAAACAAATACACATGCCAAAAAGACTAGCAGACTATATTATATAATTATAGATGTTATGTTATACCCACAGATTGTGTGTGTGTTTGCCTATATCTACAGAAGTGTGTGTATGTGTTTGTATGTAAAAATAAAGACATCATGAATTTGAAAAGGAGTGGGAAGGATGTGGGATGAATTGTATAAGAAGTGAAGAAGGATTGAAAACTATGTATACAATGTTCATTTATAAAATTTTGAAGAAACACGTTTAAAAACTAAATTAAAAAGTAGCCCAGTGGTACATCCTATAATATCAGACATTCAACAGGCCAAGGAAAGAAGACAAGTTCAAAGCTTGTGTGGGCTGTAGAGTGAGCTGACACCCAGGCTGGGCAAATTAGTGAGAACTTACAACAAAATTAAAGGTAAGAATGAAAAAACTTATTTGGGCCTCTCTGGGCCTCTCTGCCTTTTAGAAGCTCCCTTCAAGTCCTTGGGGGGAGGATGGGAATGTCAGACTCATCATGACCTTTAGTTATCAGCTAACATTCACCAAGCCAAACATGTCATTCTTGGCATCCCACAATTCTCCCCAGCTTTTTGAGTTTTAATTGTGGTATGACATCCCTGAAATATTTCTATTATAAAACACATTACCTTTCCTGAAGTAGACTCTAATCAAGATGCAAAGGAAAACAATTATGGGGTCATTCAAACAAGAAATACGTGGCAGGTCATAAACATAAATTAAGGTAATCAAATGAAAAATAAAATTTAATGAGGACAAAAAGGAAAAACAATACAAGGACTCCTTGTCTATAGAGGAAGTAAAAAGCCCCTCCACTCTATTTCCAACCTACATCCTACACCCTGTCCTGCAGCCTGGGGGTATCATTCGGTGACACTTCATTTAGATAACCTCTAGCAAGTAAGGAAGGTTCATGTGGGGACAAATTGATGATCGAGCTCTGAGGAAATAAAAGCTCTGATTTGTGGTGGTTGTTCAATTCCAATGGAACAAAACTCCCACTATCCACCTATTTCAAATTACCAACAATTTCATAAATGGCCACTGAAATTCCTGAACATATGAGCTAGTTTCTGCATACCCTAAGTGTCTGGAATATGAGCAGCAGCTGCTCCAATTCTAGACAACCATCAGTAGGTAAAGAACAGGGTCTTTGAATGGAAGTTGGTAAATCTTAGGAGACCCCCACACCCAAGCTAGCACATCAGTGATAGTGTATATATTCATTGCTGCCAACAACCCAAAGGTGGGACCCACTTGCTGGTTTTGGGAGTAGAATCAATGAAAGATGTGTTGTACACAAGTGACCTTGTCCTGATACTGCTGAGCAGAGAGGAGCTGATCACAACAAAGTTGTGGGCATAGGAGAGAGGAAAGTAAGCTTGTAAAGGGAAATATGGCGACAAAGGGGTGAAGGTGAAGGAAATACAGCAAAGTGAATTGTCCCAAAGGTAGAGCCAAGAATAACTAGCTCCTATCACAGCTTTACCTTCAACTCACCAGCCTGTGCCACCAAGCACTCCTAGAAGTCCCACTTAGTTTCCAAGAGAAGTAGCCATGGAGAAAAGAGTTTCTGTTCAGTGTTCTGGCCCTACCCTGAGAACCACAGCTACATAGCATCAGGCATTGTCACCCATACCTATAATCCCAGCATGGCACTCAGGAGGCTAAGACTTTAGGATAACCTGGGCTACAGAGTAAGTTCCTGAGTTATACTCTGTCTAAAGAAAAGAAAGAAAGAGTGTGAACTCAAGTTGATAGGGCCTCTTTACATATATGGAATGGCTTCGGAATAGGAAAAGATGTCTTAAAAGACCAGAGGGAAAAAATCCCCAAAGCACCTTGGCTTTGGGTGAATAGATCTGATGATCTGAAGGAATGAGGGAAAGTGGCATAAGTAGGTCTTTGAGATTCTAAGTCTTTTTTCCCATTTGGAATAGGACCTTGTGGTTTAGTAAGTAGAGTTCCTTCCCATTCCCCAGGGCTCCAGGAACTGGACTCCCACTTCCCCAGACACTCTAAAGATAACTTGGCTCTCCCAAATGACTGCTTCTCAAACACACACACACACACACACACACACACACACACACACACACACACACAAGGAATAGGGGAACTGCTTAAAACAGACATTGAGAAAATCTTAGTTACAGAGAGACTTTTTTAAAGTAAGACAGAAGCAAAGCAGTTCAGTTGCTGTAAACTCCTAGGTATTTTATTCTTTTGGGAAAAAAATCACACTAAAAGGTTGATACTTCCTGTTTGTACATCTACTTATGGAAGATGCCTAATCATATTTAGAAACATCAAGTAGAAATCTCCTTAAATATTACATTCTACAAATCATCTAGCTCATTTCATATTTCACTGTTATGGCTTTTTACTGAATTAAAACTATTAGCTTTTTAAAGTGTGTGTGTGTGTATGTGTGTGTGTGTGCACGCACGCGCGCGCACGTCTACAGTGTATATGCATGTATACTTATGAGTGCCAACATGTGCATGCCACAATGATGGTGTGGAGGTCAGAGGCCATCCTCAGGTGTCCATCCTCTCTTTCTACCTCATTAGAGACAGGTTCTCTATCTAGTTGTTCTCCATTAGCTGGTCACAGACTTTCCAAGATTCTCCTGTCTCTATGCTTCATCTTGCTGTAGGAGCTCTAGGGTCACAGATATGTGCCACTGCACCTAGTTTTATGTGCTTTCTGAGGACTGGAACTTGGGTCCTCATGTTCAAGTGCTTTTCCCACTGAACCATCTCCCTAACCCCACCTTGTTTTTAATATAGAATTTTAAATGTAAAAATCTTCAGTAAAAAATGAATGAATGAATGAATGAATGAATGAATGAATGAATGTGATTAACTACCAATCTCCCCTTCTCAGCTTATACCTGTACCTTCCTTACTCCTGCTCTAGGAATTCCCAGTCTCTCATCCTGACTAATGAGCTACTGGGATATTAATCCAAAGTAGTTTTAGCCCTGTACTGTGGCCAAGTCTACTGGTATTTTAAAGAACCTGTTAGCAAGCCTTCTCACTAGAAATGGTGTCTTTTTCAAGGTTCATTCATAAATAGATATGAGAGACATATAAAGAGTTGTATTTTAAGGAATTGGCCCACACCATTTGTATCTGGCAAGTCAGTTTTGTCAGGTAGACCAGCAGGCTGGAAACTCCACAGTAATTGATATTGCAATTCTTGAGGCAGAGTATCTTCCCCAGGAACCTCAGTTCTTGATCTTGAGGTTGTCATCTGATTATATGAGTCCCCTAGGACAGTATCAAGAGTTATCTTCCTTAAAATAAACTGATGGCAAATGTCAATCATATTCACAAAACACCTTCTTAGCCACATCTGGAGTAGTGTTGAACCAAATAGCAATTCTGAAACCAAAATGACAGATAAAATTAGCTCCCCTTCTCAGAAGTGAAAATGTCGTTCAGTGGGAAAGTGTTCAGCAACTCCCTATCTCTATCCCTAGATTACTCTATTACTCATGTACCTCATCCCATGGTCTGTGGTTGCATTAATTTGCTAGTTGCCAAATTAGCCCAAATTATACTCTCTACTCTCTGTGGCTCATTTCTTCCCATTTCGTTATAGGTGTGTGTGTGTGTGTGTGTGTGTGTGTGTGTGTTTGTGTGTTTGTGTTTGTGTGTATGTGTGTGTGTTGTTGTTGTTGTTGTTGTTGTTGTTTTGGGTTCTGTCTCACCCATCTTTTTATCTTCATTAATGTCTGGGTAGATCAGAGGGACAGATTCAATTCCCCAGAAGGTTCTCTGTATCATCAGTTCCCTTAAAAGATAGGGTGCCCACTGCAAATCATCTATGAACTCTGTTCCATGTTATTCTTGCTTTGGAATCTGACCATCTGTGGCAAGGACTCTTGAGAAGTCCTATACTAGGTCTTGCAGAATCCTCCTGAGAGTGACATACTTCCATTCACAGCTCATTAGCTGAAACAGGTCACATGACCACATGAACTAGCAGAAGCAGGGAACCACCACCCCCATGTGATGAAAGAAAATGTGGAAAGATGTGGTGGCCAGTATTGACTACTACTAACTGACTGCTACTGAGTCTGTTCAGCTGACCCACAGTTCAGAGGAACATATACACACCAAGCCCAGAAATGGTGAGGCTTTGTCTGAGCAGGCCACCAACCCTCCTCTACCCTCCCAGGTCCTCTTGACCATTGTTACACCCTCCTCTGCCCACTTGCTTATGTCTCTGTATTTGCCTTTCCTACTGCACACACTCAGAAACTGTTTTCCAAAACCAATGCTACAACTTCATAATAAAATATGCTTTATAGTATATCAACAGTGTTGGTATTTTTTTCTAAGCTTTGATTTTCCTTACAATTATTTGTTTGTTTGTTTATCTATGCATTTATTAATTGTGTGTGTGTGTGTGTGTGTGTGTGTGCGTGTGTGTGTGTGTGTCTAAATGTGCACACTCATACAGGGAGGGGGGATAATCATTCCCAAGATGTACCACCCTTTGCTGGGCTTTGTTAAGTAACTCAAGTGCACCCTCCTTAGCATTTAAAGGTATCCTCTAGGCATGCATTTAAGCAAACATTAAGTTTTCAACAATCCTATTTCCACACACTCTAATAGATGCCAACGTTTTAAGTCTCCGTGTCTCACTACCAGGAAGCTCTGGGAATCATCTTAGGAAGAAGGCAAGAGAGACAGACAGCCTCTACTCTTGCTCCTTGGGACCACTCCAACTGGGCTTGTCTGAGTGCCCAAGCATACCTAGCCATCCCTCCATGGGCATAGCCTGGCCATCTCCTAACCCTGATGACTGCCCTACAGGCAGCCTCAAACAGCTACAAACACCTTATATCTACAGAAACTCTGGCTTTTATGTCTTGCCTTGGATTTTGGTGAATGTCCAAATTAGAAGCTTAGCTGCTTAATGGGGGAGGAGGGGAGTCAACCCTTCCAGCTGAGACCAAAGCCTAATAAAGGAAGTGCACAGCCAGTGCACACCAGTCCAGACTCGAACCTCCTTTCCCTTGCTCAGCCTGGGGCTAAACTCAGAGGCCCAATTACCACCATTTACATTCCAAGTGCCTTAGCAACTTCAGTGCTGCCTGGAGCAGCAGGAGGAGCTACCTACCACTCTAGCTCCTCAGTGAGGTGCAGTAAACTCCTGAGGAACAGCAACAGACTAGGGCTCTGATCTATCAGCTGCCAGCTGGATGGCCTGGGTAAAGCTCTGAAGAAAACACAAATGGTAACACTACAACCTGATTGCTGCAGAGAGGAGAATATGATATGATAGATGTGAAAGGGCTCCGGAATATTCTAGACCAGTGCAAAGGAATATTCCACAGTCAAGAGGCTAAATGAGAGGAGAAAACTACCTGGAGAGTCTATTGTAGGTTTCCTTTACACTGGTTAGGGGACAGTGAAACAGAGAATGCTGGGAAGAAGGATTGGTGAGCAGACGCAGAGAAACACAAGAGGGACATGTTGTACTCAGAAAAGGTACAAAGCCACATGGCAAAGCATAGATAAAAATATGGGCTAATTGAAAATATAAGAGCTAACTAATAACAAGCCTGAGTTATTGGCCAAACATTTATAATTAATATTGAGCCTCTATGTGGTTACTGAGAGCAGCTTGCAGGACAGAAATTTCCGCCTACATTGACCCATCCTGATGCTTCTCCACCTGGCTCTCATGGCTCCCTTCCTCTAGAAAACTATACTAAGATCTTCTCTCAGATCATGTACCTCTCATCATCCCTATTACAAATGAAACACGTGCTACCCATCATCACTCGTTGTTCACTGTCAAACCTCAGGAACCAATTAACTTCAGAAGTTTTACTCTTCAAATCAGCATTCAAATAAATGTTCCTAGCAAAGGGCATTTGTACAAAAACCCCAAGAAGCTAAGACAAATATTGGTGACTACTGTCCCCCAAGGGTGACCTCAGGGAGACACAAGATATAGCTACCTGAAGTGGGATATCTACACAAAGTTCTACAAACACCACTCTTCAAAAAAAAAAAAAATAGTCTTTAAACTGACAGTGTGAATGCCATTAACTTTCCCAGATATACATACGCATGCACTATATTATGCATAGTACATTTGGCAAAGGTCAAATGAATGTTATATAGTTTCAAACTAGCAAGAAAACACTAAGAACGGAAGTAAAAGTCAACAAAGAGGGCTAGAGCAGTACCTCAGTCATTAAGAGCAGATCTTGCTCTTACAGAGGTTCCAGGTTCGGCTTCCAGCACTGACATAATGGTTCACAACCACTCCTAAGTCTAGTTATCTAGGAGATGCAATTCTCTCTTCTGACTCCCATAGACACAAGCTCTTCACATGATACACACACACACACACACACACACACACATACACACACACACAGGCAAAACACTCTGACACATAAAGTAATAAAATAAACTTTTTAAGTTAAAGTAAAGATAGAGCCAAGTTTAACACTTAAAGGAAAGAGAATGTTGCAGGTCAGAGCCCAAGACTGAGGTTCACATCAACAGGGAACATACACTCTCAAAACACACCCCTGTGGTTTCTTCCAGACAGGAGGAAACTCTCTAGCTGGTAGATACTGACTTTCAGTCTTTTGCCTCGGGTTGCTATTGCCTCCCCTCTCAGAGTCACTATCCAAGCCTTATACACCAGTCCCTTTGCTATAGCCATCATTGCAATGGCTGTCGTATTCAAAGTCATGTCTCTATGAGACATCAAGAATGTTCATGAAACTTCATGCACTGAAAGTCCATTCAGTTCATTATCCAGCAGCTGCCTGAGTATCCAGCTGACACAGTCCCAATGGAATACTTCTGACAAGGTTATTCTTGGGCTAATGGGTTATGCTGAATGGCTAAGCCTTGTCATCCTTTAGTAAGTATTGGGGGACCATTGGGAAAATTACTCCAGAGGGCAGTCTTGCAGTCTTGCCATCCAGAGCTTGGCTGGACCAACAATGCTCCCCACTGACTTTAGATATGGCTCTATGTTATATATGATTGGCTTTTCCTCAAGAACTGGAAATTTCTAAAGGATTCTCCTGTTTCCACTTTTGTTTATTTACTTGTTCGACTTTTACATTTGTTCAATGCTCGTTTTTGTTGTCCTTTATTAGGTTCATGACAGAAGTGTGTGCTTTGATAGGAACTTCCTGGTAGACAGAGTTCTTTGTTGCTCCTAAGACACTATGACATAGAATGAGTATAAACTTCAAAATCAGAACTACTTGGGTTTCTGTTACATTGACTAAATCACCTAATATCCCCTAAAAAGGTTCAGATTAAATAACCTGGGTAAAACCCTTATCGTGGTGATGTACATCATAAATGTTCAAAATATTACTCTTTTAAGTACATGCTCTAAAAACAATATAATGGTATGGTCCTTAGCCTCAGATCAATAGTAAACTGTTTAAAAATTGGCTATTTGAATGGATGTTAGCCAGGATATATTCATTTATGTTGTCATGACAAAATCCCAATAGCATAGTAGCTCAAAACAATAAATGTTTGTTTCTTGCTCATATTATGTCAATAATGCACAAGTTGGGAGCCCTACTCCACTATAGTGGTTTGAAAGAAAACAGCAGTGGTAGTATTAGTAGTAGATGTCTTTTGGAGGAAGTGTATCATTTTGTGTGTGGGTTTTGGGGTCTCCTATGCCCAAGCTACTCCAAATGTTGCAGACCATTTCCTGATGCCTGTGAGGCAAGATCTCAGGTCCTGGTCTAGCACCACATCTGCCTATATGCTGCCATGCCCCACTGTGATGATAATGGACTGAACTGAACTGTAAAAAAGCCACTACAATTAAATGTTTTCCTTTTAAGAGTTGCCATGGCCATGGTGTCTCTCCACAATAATAGAAACCCTAACTAAGACATCCACCTCACCCCCATTCAAAGACCCAAGCTAACACAGAATTCACTACATGAACTGTCTAGGAGAACAAGGAAAAGGGCGAGGTGTTGCATTCCCCCTTAAATATGCTTTAGCATGATTCCACTGACATACTGGCCAGACAAAGACACATGGGTATACGCAATTTCAAAGGGACAGGAATATGATCTTCCTATATAGCCAGAAGTAGAATGGAACTAGCAATTGATGGAAGTGTTCATGTCTCATGAGAAGAAACAAAGTTTACTCAACCAGAATGAGAGACTGCTATGTGATAGTTCTGAGACCCCAGCACTGGTGCCTTCTGGAAAGAAGTTACTCAGTGTAATTACTGTTAGCAGAAGAGAAGAAGGGGTGAATTAGGTGATGTAGGAAATGAGACTGAGTCAGTGACAGATCATGTTGTAATAAGGAATTTAGGTTTTATTCAGGTTTTAACATTTGGTGATGAAGAGTTTGAAGAGAGAAATGCATGGAAAGGTTCTGTGTAAGAGTTACAGGGTCAGATTCATGTGTTCATCTATTCAATTGACTTTTTCTTTATTGGATGTCTATTAAGAACAAAGCATTATTGTTGGAGTTGAAAATATAATGGTGAGTAGCGTTCTCTCCATTTTAGAGTTCAAGTTCTAACATTAGGAAAGACACTTCAGTAGGGGCTGGGAATGGACTGGAAAAGGCTGGGTGAAACAGGAAGCAGAGATGCTGGGTAAGAAAGTGTGGTAAAGAACAGGTGAGTAATGGTACCAGCCTAAACAATAGCAGTGGGGCTGAAGAAGAGAGGACAGATGAAGGAAGTCCCAGTGAAGAAATAAATAAGTATGAGGACTTACTGATGACTCTGTCTCCCTCCTTAGACATGGATGTACCTGCCATTTACCAAGTCAGACCCAGAAGCAGATGTGATTCTAAAGGATGGTAGGGTTCACTAGTTATGCACTAACTTTTTTATGTATTTTTGGTACTTTTGATGTATCTGGAATTAAAGGTGGCTATACACTGAAAAAGTATTGAAGTAAACAGAAGGGAGAAAATAGCACAGGGGAGCTCCTAAAACACATAGTGGGATATCAGGGGTATAGGGGACTGCAAACACGTAACAGCAATGTCCATAGGAAAGTAAATTGTAGTGAGCAATACAATCAACAGACAGGTGTTCATGTGTTATAAACAAGTTTGCTCATAGTAACAGTTTGTGGAGATTGTTGGTGACTAATCATTTGTGTATTTCCTGAGCTTAAAATTGTTCTTCTTTAAGGATCTGAATCCACTGAAAAAGAAAAACTACCATAAAGGAGTCTATTTGAACATTTGCCAGAGCACTACCCTGATAATTATCCTTCAAAGAAAAAAGAAAGCAGTTAAGGACAGCTGGTTTCACAAATATAAAGGTTCAACCTATATAAAAGAGTTTGTAAAGGTTGTTATGGATCATAGAGAATATTTAAGGAAACAAAGTTTGCCTGGAAACTAAAAATGGTAACTAATGAAACAATCACCAGGAAAACGGGAGATTAATGTTGAAGACTTCCCCAGCAAGAGTATTTCAAAAAAAAGCAAAGAAACAGGAAAGAAAACTAAAAAGATTAGAAAATTGGACAATCAATCCTGGAAGATCAACTGCTGACTCCTAGAAATTCTACAGAGAGACTGGAAGAAATTATCAACAAACAGTTCCTCAAAGAGTTCAAAAGTTGGAGAATAGTTTTCTAAAAATAAAAGGAACTTCCTTGGTGCTTACACAGCAACCACAAATGACATTGCATCAGACAATATAACCATGATATTTCATAACATCTAAATTGTAAGCATTAAACTAAGATCTCCCAGGGAGAAAAGAATGCAGCACCATGGGAAAGGAACGAAGTGACACTCTCTAAGTAAGAAATGAGAATGGTTATTTTATCAAGTAAGAGGGTGGGGTACAGACTACACACCAACAGTCTTAGTCTATTGCTGTGAAGAGACACCATGGCCATGGCAACTCTTATAAAGGAAACATTTAATTGAGGTAGAAGCTTACAGTTTCAGAGGTTCAGTCCATTATCATCATTGCATAGTGCATGGTGGTATGCAGACAGACATGGTGCTGGAGCAGGAGCTGAGAGTTCTTACATCTTGACTCACAGGCCGCAGGAACTGGTCTGTGACACTAGTAGTAGCTTGAGCATAGGAGACCTCAAAGCCCACCCCTACAGTGACACACTTCCTCCAACAAGGTCACACATACTCCAACAAGGCCACACCTGCTAATAGTACCACTCTTTTGGGGGCCACTTTCTTTCAAACCACCACACCAACATAAAGCAATCATTCCAAAAGAAATCATATGAGAAAATCTCTGTGAAGTTTACTTAGGAAAAGATTTCTTTGACAAGAGGCAAAATTCACTATCTGTAAAAAACATAAGTATACTAAATGTAGATAACGTTGAGACATTGCCACCAAAGTCTATAACAAAGTTGAAGCTTATGACAAGAGTTTCAACAAGTATATCTGCCACATGTCTTGTATCAAGAACATGCAAGGCATTCCTTCCAAGAACAAAAAGAAAAACTAAGAAAGCAAGAATTTTTAGATGGGTAAAATGCAAACAAGGGCACTTTACAAACCAAGATATATTACTGATTAATAAATATATGAAAATGTTTACCTACTTAAAAATGCAAAAAATTTCAAGGAGCCATCACTGCTTTCTCTCATGATGGCCAAATTAAAAAGGCCGATAATGCTGCTACTCAATGCCTAATATAATAGAAACAATGGATGCTATCTCTAGGAAATGATCTAACCACCTGGGAGTATTTGTGACCTAGCCCACCAATTTCAATCTAAGATATTTACTTGAGAGAAAAAGAGTACATATATCATCCAAAAGGCATGTACAAGAATATTCATTACAGATTTATTCACAGTTGCCCACATCTGGAAACAACCCAAATGTTTATCAAGAGAACAGATAAACTGTTGAATAGTACATAGCATAAAAATAAATGTACAACTAATATTCATAAATGCATGGTAAATTTTATGGACAAAAGCATGAATAGCCTGGACTTGAACAGAATTGAGATATTGTTAGCAAAGTTCATTAGTAAAATAAGGCAAGTGTCAAAGAATGTAATTTCCTATTTGAGGTAAAGTTAAAGCTTCTGGGCATGTAGTGCACACTTGTAATTCAACCATTCCAGGCGCAAAGACAAGAAGTTCATGAGTTTGAAGATAATCTGGTGTAGTTAGTTAGCAAGATGCTATTTGCAGGTAAATTGAAGAAAATTGAAAATAAAGTACTGAGAGAGGTAACTCAAAGGCAGAAACAAAAAATCCTAAATATTCTCTTGTGTGAATATTCCCTCCAAATATTTAGATGTGAGTACATAACATGGAGTAACCCCACCCAGGAAAGTGCAAGGGACAATGGGATGGGGACTCTAGAAAAGGGATAGAGAATGAGAAAATGGGAGAATTTAACCGGGAAATGTATGAGTATAGACATGAACATAAATACACATATATATTTTTTTAATTGGTTATGCCACTTGGGTGGTAACATTCTCCACAGAGTCACAGATGATTAAACAAAAGCCCCTGTGACAAGAATGGTAAGTCTCTCTTTGAATTGTCAATCAGCGGGGTCCAAGAAACTCCCTAAACAATATGGACTATTGCCACTGCCCTTGCTTGCCTCTCAGAACATGAAGGTAAGTCCCTATGGCTGAAGATGTCACACACTTCAGATTCATGACTTGGAGAACTAGAGATGGAGTTGACCTAGAATCCTCCTCCCTGAGAAACAGCTCTCAGTATCAAAGGTTCTGTACAAAATGCTAGGGGAGAAGAAGCAACCAGTAGTCCCATCCAGCTGTAAAGCTCATGGACCACAGCAGTGTCAGATAGCAAGATGTCTCCAATGATGCAATCGTAACATTTTTATCTTGGGAATAATAAATAACTGTCTAATTGAACTTGAGGTCCATTCACACCTGGTACTGTAAACCTAGCATGCTACCCATGGCTGAAGAGACGTGGACACTGGATGAAAACATACTACTGCCACTTTCCTAAACTAACACTTTATTCTTGATAGTTATCCTTAATTCCATAGACGAATGCAGATCTCACTGCTCATTAAAAAGGCTTCCTTTTGCAGCAGAGACCATAGCAAAACTCCAGAGCTGATCAAAATGCAAAGAACAATTGACCATGGCATGCTTCTAATTCATAGACTTAGGAAAATCCATCACTACTGGGAACACACAAAGAGTCCAGCAGGCTTCTCCACAGTTCTTTCAACAGAGTCCTGGGCTTGACCCTGGACAGCACAGACTAATCTTGAAAGGTTACTTATTTTGATGGTGGCTCAGTGAAGAAAAAATATGACAATAAAGTACATTTCAGCAAATTGAGTCTGCTATGTTCAAACATATGTACACATCTTTGAGAAAAATTCTTCATTACCACCCATATGTGGGCACAAAGGATCACCTAAAGAGGCAGTTGTTCAGCTCTAGCCAAATAGTGTACCTAGGAACTCCCTCCAGACCCTGTTGAAAATAACTCCCACTATGTTGTTAGCATCAGCAGCATCAGAGTCCTCATTATGAGTAGTTGGTTTTCAAATCCTAACTCATTTGAAAATCAATCCAAACATTCCCCCAGCAACCTCTTCTCTCTCCTAGTAAATTTTATTAAGCAATAACTTCACTTCAAACATTATTTACTTGGAAACTTAAGACAAAACCAGTTCAATCCATGGCACTATGGACCACCTGCCCACCCCATCCCCGCAAAGAGATCAACCTACTCCTCACATTACTTACAGACAAAGCCTCTGAGATCTGTTGTCCATAGGGTGTTACCTTCCCCATGAAGGGATCTTGGTAACAACATAAAGCAATACCCTCGCAGAGATGAGACTTTGGCACTACTAAAGCCATGTGACCCAAGCCATGCTTCAAGCATTCTGGGCTCATGACCTACAAAAAAGGCAAGATCTCATGGCTGACTCCTGAAGAGAGCTGCCAGTATTTCTGCTAAAGACCAAACTTAAGCCAAAGTACTTCTTGTCCTGATTTGGCCAGTGTAGAAAAGTGGATGGGTAATGGCGGTAGAGGGGCTGCCTGAGTACTCTGGAAAGTATTATCCCACCCAACGAGGAAGAAAGTCTCTTTGAAAGCATTTATGCTAGTCTAGCAGGGACTGAAGACAAAACCCATAACACATGGGAAGGGCCAATATCCCAGTCACACTGACTGATATTATCTGGTGTTCTACTTTCAAAAACATTTGCTTGTAAAAGGAAAATGTATTCCCATCTCCTGTTGCCACCCCCCCCCCCCGAGAACTAGTCATCTTTCCTTTCATCTCAAAGACCTCATCTGTAAAATGAAGAGCTGAGTAAAATTGTTGTTGAGCCTAGTAATGACAACTGCCAAAGGGGATCACATACTGGAATTTCACATGTCTACACAAACGCATGTGCACATACACACAAACACACTCACACACTGCATATAACCTCACAGACATTTATTTGTTCATGCAATAGTTATTATTTGCTATAACAAAGATTCTAATCTTGAAGAGATACCAGAAAACAACACGGATGAAACTCTACTTGCATGTAGCTTAGTTTCCAGCAGTAGTGAAAATGAAAATAAATACATGCCTTGTAGTAATAATGGCTACTGAGAGACATAAAGAGATAGAGACAGATGGAAAGAGTTGGATAGAGTGTTCTATTGTAACAGGACTAGTAATGGCCCTTTGAAGTCTTACAGAGCTTACAGAGCTCTGTAAGATGTATAGTAGGAGAGGGAGCCATTGGATAACTGTGGCAAGAGGGTTCTAAGTAGGAGTGACACCATGTCCAAAGGCACCAAAAAGACTCAACCTGACCTGTTCAATATTCAAGGGACTGCATAAACACTAGCACCACATTGTGAAAAGCAAGAAGAGCATCACCAGGGGTTTGAAAGTCTTGCCCTTGCTGTGAGTGAGATAGGAAACCACAGAAGGGTTCTGAGCTTTGGCAAGACCAAATGATATACACATGTTATTTCCACTGTTTTCTGTGACAGAAGCTCATGTGGACAAGAATAAAAGCAGGTTGACCAGACAGAACCTTATAACAACAATCCAATTGATAAGTGATGGTGGTTTGGACTAGGTAAGAGCAACTGGATCTGCTACTATGAAGTCTGGGAGTGAGAAAGAGAGGGGCCAAAGACCATGTCAAGATTTTTCATGTAAATGAATGAAAAGATGAAGTTTATTTAACTAGGGAAGATGTAGAATAAATCCATTTGAGGTATGAACAGATAGGAATCTAGATGCTTAATTTTAAATATGTGAAGTTCCAAGTGACTTTTAGATACTTTATGGAAGAGTGATGTTAGCACCACCAGCTTCAGGATCCTTTCTAAAGAATTTAATTAAAATCTTCTCTGAAAATATTTCTATTTTTCACTTGAGAACTCCCTAGACACTACCTGCACATGAGGCATGCTGGGAAACATTTAACCACCTGTTTTCCAGTGAGAAAAACAAATCTCTAATTTGCAATATCTGCCAATTTCCATGGTGTAAATACTCCCACTGTGGCCTACCAGGGAATGCATAGAAAAGAGAGATTTTCCCAAACTGGGAGTAGCAGGCTCCGTGTGTTCCCATGGTAGACTCTTTCCCCTAAGCTCTGGCCTCCCCTCAAAAAACTCAGAAAGAGAGGAAGCAGGACTCCTCCGGAGGTGGGGAAGGGAAGCTGAAGGCTTTGAGTTGTTACCCTTTAAACACCTTTGCAGGGCTTTGGAAACACGAGTTGTGAGAAAGCCCAAGGCACTTCTATTATAAACAGCTGCCTTATTGTAACACGTAGATTCAAGATCTGACTTTAATTATCCCTAATGCAAAACAAATTTGCTCTTGAATTTCAGTGGGGGGTAGAAGAGGATAGGGGAGGAAGAGATCCCTAGTCCTTGCAAGGGTCCTCAAGTCATTTATAAAAAGGAGAACATCTTTTATAATTTTTTTTCCTGGTTTCTGAACTCAATATTCCTTTCTGAATGAGTCAGGGAAAAGTTGAATTGCTTGTTAATTTGAGGTCGGGGTGGGGGAGGAGATGCTTTAGGCTCTAACCTGCCCAGAGAAAAGAATGACATTAGGTTTACATTAGGAAACTCTTGTCTGGTCAGCAAATTAATTCTTAGTGAAGGCTTTCTTTACTCTCCCACCCCAAAACAGGGTTCCTTACCTGCTCTAGAGCTTGTAGTCAGATGGGGACATTTTAGATGTTTGTGCTGAGGTCCCAGGGTGTGTAAGGAATGCCAGATCCACACAAGGCTAGCACGAATGATATTCCCCAAATGGAATCTGTGTCTGGCACATAGGATCACAATGATACATAGTCTTAGCTTCTGCTAGGTCTCATACCACTGTTGAGTTTCCTGCTTTTTCTATCTCACAAGAATGGAACAGAACTAATGCTCTTCAAAACCTCAAAACTTGGCAAAGACCCTGACTAAATAATAAGTCAAATGACTTTTAATGGCCCAGGCTTCTCAGTTATCAGCAGTCAATGGTCAAATTCTCGAAATGGAAGAGTTCATTGTCTCTTCCTTCACCTGTCCTTTCAATCACAGCAATCCCATCTCCAGAACATTCACACCCACCCTCCCCACTCACAGATGAATGCCACAAGGGCATCAGAAGAACAAAGGACATGAACTACAAAACCAACAACGTGGATGCAGAAATGAATTCAAATCAACTGGTGTTGCCCTCCCCAGGGGCACCCCACAGCATGAGAATGATGCATCCAAAGGGCAGAGTCACAGACGGAATCTCAAATGTTTACAAGAGGCAATGGCTGCCTCCACTCGGTGGACCAAAGACCATCCAGCCTAGCTCCATTTTCAGGGGAGGCTGGAGGTCAGAGTGCTGAAATGTCAGTGGGAGCAGAGGCTTTAAATTCAAGGAAAGCAACCATAATGGAAGCTTTGTCTTTTCAATCTCCCCACAAGAATAATGAAAAAGAAAGAAATGGAGACAGGGAGGGAGAGAGGGAGAGATGGAGGGAGGGAGGGAGGGAGAAGAAGGGAGGAAGGAGAGAGACAGAGAGAGAGAGAGAGAGAGAGAGAGAGAGAGAGAGAGAGAGAGAGAGAGAGAGAGAGAGAGAAACCTTTAGTTGGGGCTTTAGTCCCAAAGACCAGATGGGGGAAGTAAATAAATTCAATGCTTTTAACAAAAGAGCAGGTCAACGCTGCCAAATGAGACAGGGGACAGGCTTCTCTGTTTCCCTTACCTCTCTTCCTCCAAGAACACACGTTATGAATTTCATGGAATTGATGGCGCAATGAATCTGTTACAGCCACCTGTTAACCCTTTTCCAAACACAGCAGCATTGTAGCTCAGGTCCCTTGTCTGTGCTGGGTCCTCTGCCTACTGTACTCCCTCCCACCCATCAGGAGCTAGCTTTCATGCTGCCTGCCTTGGAAAGCCTCCCTGGCCTCTCTGAGACATTCCTTCATCCATATCCTTCATCCCCAAGGCTCATCCATGCTTTTGGAAGACATGCTACCATGTTGTTATGTAAGCACATGTCAGTCTCCTAAAGGATACAGGGATCCAGGAAGAGACAAGCCAGACCTCACTTCTCATCTGCAGCACCTGATACATCCTCAGAAAGGAACAGTGGAGAACCGACAGACACACAGGTGAGAAACTCAAATGGGCCACTGCTCCATTAAGGAAGGAACCTTCAACAGGAGAGCTGTGCCCTTGAGAGAGACTTTCCAACAGGCAGCCAGTCATCTCTTCTGGGAGTTTGGAAGAGCTGTCAGCAAGAAATCTGCCAGTCTCCTTTGTGTCTCTCTCTATTTATACCTTGGGGCCAGGAGACATGAAGAGGCTGTCTTTTCTAAGGACAGTGGTCTCCTCACAATGCTTTCTCTGCTTATTTTTTTTTTCTTGGCAAGAATCACCAGAGTTTAGGTTTCCTCTAGAGAGTAGCCACTGAGAGGGAAATTCCTTCAAAAAGAATTATCCCACTGTTTCCAAGGAAATTGACAGAAATTCTAAATATCAGCTTAAGTCACTGAAAGTCACCCTTAAGCAAAATAACTAGAGCTGACTCAAAAAAATTCAATAAAATATTCAGGGGGGATAGAAATTAAGAAACAAGAGTATTTATTAAGTTCAAGGGAAAGGGTTTAGAGCACCAATTCTTTGTTTTTCTACTGTATAAGTGGACATGGGAAAAAAAAAGAAGGTTCAGTAAAACATTTGGGCTTATAATAATGGGGCTAAACACACACACACAAACACACACATACACGCACACACACACACACACACACACACACTAGGAAAAACTTAATAATTCAGCTTGTTAAGACTGCAGCATGTTACCCTTTTGGGAAATGAAGCAAAGGCCACAGTAAGAATATATTATGGATTATAGGCAGACCTGTATTAAATTCCCAAACCATAAACTCCTATCAGTGCAACTTCGAGAAAATTCCGTGCTTACTTAGCTATAAAGTGGGCCCGACACAGGGCTTTCTGTGAACATAAAAGAGCTTAGGTCACACAGGCACAGAGCAGGTAGGAAATGAGATGCAACAGGGTACTAGCAGAAGCTTCAGGGCCATCAGCATCATCAATATCATGGCAAGAAAGCATAAATTATAAGGAATTTAGAAAGGAAGGAGAAGACAGTGTTCACAATCTCCTGAGTTCTCCCATTGCTTCATCATGCTGACCAAATGCATCCACCTTTCTTTCTGAATAGTCAAGGAAGGGTCCAACCAACGTCATGGAATCCACCAGGAAAGGTTCTAATGCATCCCCCCCCCCAAGCCTTTCAAACTCATGGTTGAGACAGAAAACATTTCTCTGGTGAACACTCACTTGCCAACAAAATTCCGGACCTCAGAGTTTAGTTCTATAAATACTGAACTGTTCACTGGCTTCAAGAGGCCTAAAGAAATGCTAAGAACAGATTTTGTTCTAGAAGTTTCTTCAAAGAGTTTTTCTTGTCAGGCCTCCCAAAGTGCAGAGGGACAGGATAAATACAAAATGAGGCCTTGGGTTGGACCATTTTACAAAATGCCAGTGTCAAATACCAACCCCAAGTCCAAGGACTTTAATAGCTAGAGCTGAAACGAGTATTCAGTCAGCAGGACTAAGTCCTCTCAGTTTCACTGTAGCTCTTCAAGCACTAAAACACAGATGCATAAGCACATGGTAAAAGGCACACATTGTATGTATGTGCTCTCATGTCTCTGTGGGCACAGGCAGCAAGAATGGGTATGAGGATAGTGATATGTCCCCTACCTGAGTCTGTCTGTCATGCTGAGGATACTCCAGGCTTATACAAGTCAGCTCACCCACGCTGAAAAAGAAAGAAGGTAACTGAGCCAACTCCAAGCATCAATAATGATCACGGGGAAGATGCAAATAAATTCAAATTACTACAGCCCTCACTTTTCTCTAGCTTTAAAATGAGTAATAGAGAGTGGTATGTGGGTCAGGATTTTCTTTATTACTATTATTCCCCCCTGGAGCTAATCAATCTTCAGTTGCTTTCTTTTTAAATAGAAATTGCAATATAATTTATTGTAAGACCAGGTGATGATTGACAAATTATAGTCACCAATTATAGTCAGTAAGAAGCTATGCTTACATGACAAATGCGCTGGATAGAAGAGTGGATAGTTATAGATAATTATGGCTCATCTTGTGTCCATCTCCATGTTATAGATGTGACTCTGCATAGCTATATAAGTGTAGTTAACAAATGAACTCCATTATTGTGTATGTGTGTACATATGTATATGTGACTGTCTTAGTCACTTTTGTATTGCTCTGATGAAACACCCTGACCAAGGCAACAGTAAATTGAGCTTATAGTTCCAGAAGGATAGAGTCCATAATGACAGAGCAAAGGCTTAGGAGCAGGAACACCTGCAAGTTCATATCCTGATCCATGCAGGAAGCAGAAATAATGAGTCTTTGGAAACACCAAAGCCTAGCCCTAATAACACACCTCCTTCAACAATCTCACACCACCTGATCTTTCCCAAAGAGTCCCACCAACTGGAGACTAACACTTCAAACACATGAATCTATGGTAGCCATTCATTCAAACCTCCACAGTGTCCAAATATTTATCTATCATATATATGTATAGATGATAGCTAGTATTGTGTATATGCACACATATTCACATGCACACATATAAAAACATTGAACAGATCATGCATGAGAACAATATGTGTATGATCGTGTGAAGTCTCATGAGCCCTGTCTGTGCTGACATACAGACTTGTGTTTAGGAAACATGTTTTCCATTTACATGGTTTATTATCCTCTGGTTGTTTCTTTTCTCAAATAAAGAAACCCTGGATCTACAGCCCTTTATTTCCTCTATATCACCTGTCACTGGGGAAGGCCAAACCTCCCCAATGTGCTTGGAGGACCACCACACCCTCTGCTCTTGCCTGTAGATGTCTCAGCAGTCTGGCTCAGCCCTAGGTGACTCCCTGTGGATGCCAGAGTCCTTCCCCATAGGGCTTCTCTCTGGACTACCAGAGAAGAGATTTTGAAGAAAGTCTCATGCAGACAGCCTCTATGGGACATGCAACATCTGGATCCAATAATGCCTTGTAATAAAGTACCTCTCCTGGAGCCTGAGATCAAGTCACATCTCCATTTATAGTGGAAGTCATCAGTCTCCCTACATTATAGTCTCTTAAGAGGGTATGGATTTAAATTCTGTCTTTTCTGTAAACATCCCTATTTCCCTTGAGGAAATGTGGGAGATTCTTCATCTACTGAAGGACTGCGTCTCAGGCCACTCTCCTGGAGCTACATGTCCAGTCAGTCTTCCCTGATTACATATGTCTCTTCTGCTTGGGAGATGCCCTATGAGCAGAGGATGGAGGTTTCTCAAAAAGGAGAATGACGTTGCTGCCCATACTTCTATTCTAGCCATGCTCTAAGAGAGGTCATTGGCTTCCTTCCCCTAGTGAACTCAAGGTGGTGTTCTTAAGATACCCACATCACCTTGTCTGTTCCCCAAAACCTCCTCCAGGTCCCCAAGCCTCTGCCCAGATGCTTTTCCATGTCCTGTAGAGTCCAGAATCCTGAAGTTTCCTTCTCTGTTCTCATTAATCTTTATCAGTCTTCTGAAACCTTCCTAGAAGTGATATATTATCTGGCTAAGTATTGTCTAATACATTTTTCTAGCAAGAAAAAAAAGAAAATTATTCTTTATCAAGAAGATAATCTGTAGAAGGTAAAAGCAGAGGAGATATTCCACTTAATAGAGGCAGAAGACAAGCTGGTAGAGGGCAAGGGGATACCTTGGCCCTCCTATGCCACCATACGTAGTTGGACATCAATTCCACCTCCAGCAAAGCCAGCAGACATCATTGACCCCTGAGAAGTATATCTTTGAAAAGACTAAGTTAAGTGTCCTGGAACTCACTCAGAACCACACATGTAGATGCTTTTGCTCACACATGGAATATGGGCTCCTTTGCCTAGCAGCACGGGAGTCCAGCAGACAAACAGCACTTCAGGGCCCAGCAAACCTTCTGAGCTTTCCCCAGGGCATCACCAAGGAGCCAGAATGCATGGAGCTCAGAGGCCAAGTAATCAAAAACACTTTTGGCAGCAATACAAAAGCCATTGGGAAGCTAATTGAGATCCTGCCTGGCTGACTTGAGCCTGGAAGGAACAGAGAAACAACAAGAAAACTGTGTAGTGAATTGTCAGAAAGCAGGAAAGACACAAGGCTTTGGTCTTAATCATGTTCCATGAGAAGAAGTTCTGGCATGGTGCATGCCTGAGATCTGCCAAGCCTTGAGTAATGGGAACAAACAAAGGAGGAAGGAGAAGGAGGGCTGAGAGCAACTGGTGGGGAGAGGGAAGTTAGGCCATGTCTCAGTAGTGCCAAACATCTGGGTAAACTGTAAAATGTTTAAACCAATAGCTGGCCATTTTGTCTATGGAACAGCAAATGCCTCATCTGAAATTGTCTAGGTAATATCATGATGAAGTTCAGTGGATATTTGAATGTTCCTCAAGGCATAACCAAGCTTTCTTTACTTCATTTCTCTACTTAGTATATGTTCGGTGCCTAGTAGGTACTTGCATTTGTGGAAGAAGAAAGGGAGAGAGGGAGGGAGGGAGGGATAAAGAGAGGGAGGGAGGGAGGGAGACAAAGAAGGCACATTCAGAGGACCACACACACACACACACACACACACACACACACACGCACGCACGCACGCACGCACGCACGCACGCACGCACGCACACACTAAGAAGGACAAGTTTTTGTGGTTGTTTCTCCAAGTGCTGTGTTAGACAAGCTTGGCCTTCACAAGGAACGGCAGGAGGGCTAGTGTGACTGGAACAGAAAGGAGGTAGAGTAAGAACAGGAAGCAGAAGCAGCTTCATTCCATGTGGGAGCCATGATTTTAGAGAGTAATTCAATCTCATCTATGCTTCAACAGACCTGTCTGCAGCCATATGGAAAACAAGTGGTAGGATACAGGGGCAGATCTGTTAGCCAGTTTTCTGCTACAAAACATCCAAAGAAAACAACTTAAAAGAGTGAAGCTCTATTCTGGATCATGGCTTCAGAGGTTTTGGTCCATGGTGACTTGCCTCAAGCTGCTGGCCTGTGTTGAGGTAGAGCATCATGGTGAGGAGCATGTGATGGATAAAGATGCTCACTTCACAGTGGGAGACATGCAGAAAGAATGAGAAAAAGGAAATGAGGCATATGGTACACTCCCCATGGCATATCCCCAAGGACCCTTCAACCTAGGTTCTTCTCATAAGTTTCCATCACCTTAGAATTACTCTTCAAACTATAAACCCAGTGGACTCACCCACTGATGAGGTCAGAGCCCCCCATGGTCAAATCACTTCTAAGAAGCCCCTGAGCACTGCTGCCCTGGGGACCAAGCATTTACACATGTGCCTTTAGGATGCATTCCAGACCTAAACCACAGCATTAGCATCAGCCCACTGTGGTTGTCTCAAGAGCTCCAATGGCTTGGGATGATGAATATTAGGGGGATATCACAGATGTAGTGGAAAGAAGAAACTTATCCTAGAGCAACCAGGCAGGCAAGGCTGAGCTGACAGAGCTTTGCTGACACAGTAGACGTGGATGATAAAGTAAATGGAAGCATAAGGGTGGGTGCAGATGGCTATGCTAATGCCTATGCATGTATCCTTTACCAGCCTGGAGAAATCAAGGGAAGTCAGTAGCCTCAGAACATCCTCACTGGCCTTCCTGTACACTGAGTCACAGCACACTTGGCTGCTTTCTGTCCCTTCCTCCTATTGATCTCATTCACAGCTCTTGTCACCATCTGTAATTTTTTATGGGTTTATCAGGTTAATAACCATCTCCTTTACCAAATTACTAGTTCATTGAAAACATGAATTCCACCTTTTCACCAATGTCTTGCATAGCACTAGTGTCTAATCATGCTTAATAGTTTTCAATCCTATTTAACTGTTGAACATCTGGGCCTATAAAACTGGGGAATACTGGACAGGTAAGTCCCTGGGTCTCTCTTGTCTCTCATCTTTACAGTGGAAGATCTGGATGAGATGCCTAAGGTCCCTTCCATCTCAAATATCCTAGCACATTTTCTTCATCCTCAAAACCATTCAAGACCAGTGTCTCCATTTTTTCCAGACCTTGTTTTCTGGGGTGCAAATGCTCTTTCTTTTTCTACATTTCTATTCCTATTATTAATATGTGCCACATGAAATCTGTGTGATAACCCAGATTGCCTTTGCACTAATGGTGACTAATTCTGCAGCCTTCCGAAAAAGGAGATCACTGTTTATTCCCTCTTTTTCTCTTTCCCTCTTCCAGCTCCATATCCAAGAGGGAGCTTTGGAAAGAGCTAGTGAAAGATGCCAACAGCTCTATGATCCCTGAACCTTCCTGACCTTATACTTGACCTACTAGAACCTAACACTTCCCTGACCTTTCCTCTCCCCATGCTAACAGGAAAGACAGAGAATAGAAAAAAAAAAGATGAAACTGACAAATAAACTCTAACTCCATGTTAGTCACTAATTAAACCCTTTGAGCAGCTAATGAGACTCAGAAGTCAGCATAAGAATGCTGTGTTCAGGCTGGGTTAGTACAGAATCATAGTAGTTCTAACTGTAGCCACGTACAATCACATAACTTGTGCTGAAGGACAACTCTTACCCAGAAAAAAATAAAGCTCCTGAAACCCAGGACAGAAACCTGAGTGTGTACTTGACTCTCATAGCCCACAGGGACTACTGGGAACTCCACCCTGTTGCAGTTTTCCAGCCATGAAACCCAAGTTCTGTCCCAAGGCTGCCCATCCCTGGCCTGTACCTCCAAATGGGATAGGTGAACTTACACTGACTATGCATGGAGTCATCGAAAGCCAATCTCCACAGGAGAGCAACTCTGCCCCACTTTTAAGCTTTTTCCCAATCTACCTCTCCTACTCTGTTCCCTGGCCTCTCTAGATCTATCTCAGGCTAATGTGAGACTGGAGTCTCCTCTCCAAATCCCTGTCCCAATGTCCCAGTGTTCTGTCAGAAGCTCCATGAGCGGCCATTGCTAGTGACTGCTTTCTCTGGTGAATGTTTTCTTGGTTGCTGTTACTCTGCTCCTAAGCATGTCACTGTGGAGAGTCTTATCTAAATCTCCGTGTCTCTTTAGTCTTGCTTTGCTCAACTTGAAGGCAGGATTAACAGAGTAGCAACAAATAGGATCTCTGGATGTATCCACCACCTTCCAGATCTACTCTGAACTCCCCTCACCTCTCACCTGCACCTGCAGCAGGGATGTGTCTGCCTCTAAGCATGGATAACTGCCCTTTCCTAGATAGAGACATTCTTCATAGCTGTAACTCTGGTTATATCATGTCTCTGCTCAGAATCCTGCAGTTTCCCTCGCATTTATCCCGGGGGGGGGGGGGAACAAAACAAAAACAAAATCCATAGAATGCCCTAGAATCCCTCAGCCATGGAAGGTTCTTAGACTGTTGGTACTACTACAACAAGGTTCTGAGACCAGAGCATTTAGAACACAGAAATGGCTTCTCTCATTGTTCTAGAAGTCCCAAGATCAAAATGCTAACAGGTTCATCATCTAATCGTATCTGTTTCTCTGCTTCCAAGACAGGACCATAAATATTGTATCCTCTGGAGGAGGAAAACTCTTTTCTCTAACACAGTAGAAGGGAAGGGATGGGGCAGCAAGAGGACAAAGTCATTCCTTTAAGCCCTCCTAAAAGACATTAATTCCATTCATGAGGACAGACCCCTTGGCCTGGTCTCTTCTAAGAGCTCACCTTTAATTGGGGATGAATTTCTGGCATAAGGTGAGGGACGCAACATACAAGTCATTCAGAATTATAGGCAATAACTTCTCTAACACCAGGCATGCTTCTGCCTCAGGGACATGACATTCAGGAATGGCACACTGAGTCTCTGCCGAAAATAATCTTCCCCAAACAACAGATAGTTTACTATCTCTATGCCTTCAAATCCACCCAAATAGCCATTTTAGACTCTTTCCCCCCATTTACAATGTCATCTTCCACTAAGCTATCCAATCTCTCCATCCTTACTCTTTTATTTCTCTGAATCTATGGCAACATTTACTTCTCCACTCTCCTTTGTTTTCATGCCCTCTGGTGAAATTTAAATACCAAGATGGAAGAAAGTTGGGTTCTCTCTTCTTCAGTGTGTCTAGAACAGTGACAGCCACTTAATATCATTGAATAGATTACTTCATTAGAAGTTTGTCAAGGACTGGGGAGTCAGCCAAGTTAGTAAAGTGCTTGCTTTGCAAGCATGAGGATGTGAGTTCAGTCCCCAGAACCCATGTTTTTTGTTTGTGTTTAGCTGGTGTTATTTTATCTAAACCCAATATGGTGGCAAGTGTTTATAGTTCCAACTTTGAGAAAGAGGGGAATGGTGGGTCTCTTAACTCACTAGCTGTGCTGGCTAGTTATTTAAGTCAAGTTGACATGAACTAGAGTTATTTGAAAATAGGAGCCTCAATTGAGAAACCGCTCCCACCAGATTGACCTGTGGGGAAGCCTATGGTACATTTTCTTGATTGATTTGGGAGGGCCCAGATTACTATGGCTGGTGCCACCCTGGGGCTGGTGGTCCTGGGTACTATAGGCAGGCATGCTCAAATAGTGGAAAGGCTAACATAAATGCCCTTCCCTGATAATGAGATTGATGACTAAGTTATCCACCATCATAGAGCCCTCATCTAGTAGCTGATGGAAACAGAAGCAGTCACCCACGGCTAAACACTGAACCAAACTGGAATCCAGATACAGCTGGAGAAAAGGCCAGGCTATAGAAAGCCACAGAAACAGCTGACCTGAACAAGGAGGAGCTAATGGGTCCCCAGACTGACAGCTGGGAATCCAGCATTGGACCGACTCAGACCCCCTGAACATGGGTCTCATTTAGAAGGCCTGGGCAGTCTAAGGGACCTCTGACAGTGGAACCAGGCTATATCCCTGGTGCACAAAAGGACTTTGGGAGCACATTCCCCGTGGACAGATGCTCCCTTAACCTAGAGGCAGGAGGGAGGGCCTAGTCCCTACTCCAAATAACTTGATAGATTTTGTTGATCCCTCCTGGAAGGCACCACCCTCCCTGTGGAGTAGGGGAGGATGGGAGGGTGGTCAGAGGGCATGGAAGGGTGGGAGAGAGGGAGGAAGGGAGGGAAAGGGAACTGGGATCAATATGTAAAATAAGAAATAAATAAATAAATACAAAGAAAAAAAGGAAGGCAAACTCAGCTAACCATGAGGAGTAAGTAAGATGGCCTTTGCATCAGCTCCTGCATCTAGGCACCTGCCTTCTGTTCCTGCTCTGACTTCCCTTACTGAGGAACTGTGTTGTGGAACTAATTGTAAACTGAAATAAACCCTGTCCTCCTCAAGTTGCTTTTGGCCATGGCATTTGCTCACAGCAATAGAAATCCTAACTAAGATACTAGCCAGTCAATCCAGCCTATTGGGATTATTCGAAGTCCATGAGAAACTGTTTCAAAAATAAAAAGGTAAATGGCAAAATACCCAAGTTTGTACACAGCACATAAAATGCACACAAACACACAGACACACAGTCATACTAGTGCACAGAAAAAAATGCATGCACAGTGGGGGAGAGAGATAGAGAGAGGAAAAAATTCACCAATAGTTAAGAGTACATATAGTTCACCAACAGTTAAGACTTACATCTTAGTGCTATGTTTGCATCTCAGATTAATTCCTTAAGTTTTAATTTTAAGCTATACTATTTTAAGCTTCTCTTTTTATACTTCAATGTGTAAAAATGGGAAAAATTAGTTGGAGTAGTATTTCTATGTAAGAAACTCATGGAGTATACTCAGCCTGGTGGTTGGTATATACAAAGTTCTCTGTGGATGGCATCTATTATTTTCTCCAACCTTGGTGGATAAATTAAACATTTGGAAACAATCAAAAGGCCACCTGGACTGAAGCTTGGTAAATAAAATGGGTAAATAGTGTCTGTGCACAAAAGCAAGATGGGAAGAGAATGCAATATAAGTGGTTGTCTTCTGTGGTTCATAAACCAGGTCTAGTAAACAATTCTGGGAAAGAGAGAGGGGTGGGGGGGAAGAGCTATACTCACTACTTAAGCAATAATATTCAAATGTGGCCACCTGGAAGTGTGACACACTCTTGGCTGCACACATTCTGACTTATATGTTGGTCCCAATGAGCCCTAACAGTAAGTAAACACACCTACATGTTTCTCCTGCTCCATGTCTCCCTTTATATTGCTTTTCTGTAACAGACATCAAGTGCTCCCTGAGTATCTGGGTCAAGAACCTGTAGGGAAAGTGTGCCAAAGAAACTGTGGGGAAGAGGTCACAGAAAGTGATACTCTAAACCAGACCACAGAGTAACCTGAGTGTCTTGAAGGTCTGGAAATCCAATACTGGAACAGCAAACAGACATGGAGATGACTTCTGTAGCAGGCTTCCTGGGGTACAGAGGGAAAAGTGAAGACTCCTCAAGTAAGCTAGATACCTAAAACCCTCTAAGTGTCTACAGCCTTTGTCTTCCGTTCAGCACATCAAAAAATGGGGGTGGGGCCTATGGAAGTCCTGAGTGAGACTTAAGGTACCAAATGTAGAGCTCTTCCATGTCAGTAGTTCAATTACTCACCTCTAAGACCAAGTATATTCTTCAAATTATATTAGAAGCTCAGTGAGGGGCCATAGACACTGTCCTTCTTTGTTTTAGAAAGGAAGTTTCTGTGTTTCATAAGAAGGATATTTGTATGATAGACACCACTGGTATTCCACACACTCATGTCCCCTAGGCCCTCCTCAGAGGCCTCCTGCTAATGGCTTCCTGCATCTTCTGTCCAAGAGTATTCTCAGACAGCAGGAGCATGCTCAGGCAGAACACTTGATACACCTCTAGCATTGACAAGTCAGAAATGACCCCACCAATTTGCATATTGTAAGATGTTCCTACAGTTCTTGGTCTCAGCTCTAGACATGGGGATGACTCGGCAGTTCCTGTAGGCAGATCTACACATAGCATCCCCTCATTTAGCTTTTTCTCCCTTCCCTTGCTCACTTCCTCACTGCTTGCCAAGGTGTCAGGGACCTATTGCTGAAGTACCCTATATTAAGTGCAGGTGTTAGAGTGATCTTCCATGGCTTTCAAAAGTAAACCATAAATAGGCAATTTTGTAAGGCTGTTATTAAACACAACTATTATCAAAAACTAATGTATACAAACAGCTACAGTATGAATGTCCTCCAAAAGTTACACGTTAAAACTTAATTTTCTACTGTGGTGTTAACGGGTCAGGGGAGAGGGACTTTGGGGAACTGACTTAGTCATTAGGTTGGAGCTCTTCTACAGCCATAAGGGGGCTTCAAAGAATTATCTTAGAGCCTTTTCCATCCTCTGCCTTTCACCACAGGACATAGCACTGCCTACATCACCATGCAAAGAACAAACACCCTCACCAGACACAGAAAGCTGGCACCTGATCTTGGAAATTTTAGCTTCTGGAACAATGATGGGTTCCATGTGAAAGAGAAGAGGAAAGAGAAGTCAATATGAATGATAGTCCATCGACCTAACCAGGGACAATTAGAACACAAGAATAAATAGTTATTTCAAATGTAAACCAATCCATTAGAATAGGAAACCAATGCAAACAAATGGATGAATAAACAGAATGTTAGATAAGAAATGAAATGTTTGCATGGTTTCAGAACACCTCCTCATGACAAACATATCAGTTACACAGGGATGAAAACTTTTATCTTAGAAAAGTCTGATCACTTTTGCTTACCTACTCAAATGCACAAAGCATAAACATTGTACCACTTGATAGAGGGCTAAAAGAACAAAATATGACCTTGGTGACACCACTGCCAAAAACACATAATCTGAAGACAGTCCCAAGAAAACCTCAGGCAAATCTAACCTGAGACATGCTATAAAACAATCCATACTTCAATGTCACAGTGATAGAAGTCACCTATGTCCCAACTTGAAGGAAGCCTAAGAAGCATGGCATTGCAATGTAGCCAGGGGTTCTGAAAGATGTTCTTGCTGTTGGGACATTATTAACACAACTGGCATAACTTAAATGATGTGTGAGGGTAATATGATAACAAGGCATTAATCAGCATTCATCATATTTTCGTTATATGAGAAAATGCCTCTTTGCAGGAAACACTATCTATAATACTTTAGAGTTACAGGGGACAGGGTTGTGAACTTGCCCTTGAAGGGACTCATGAGAAAATTTTGTCATACTGGTCTTCCAGCTTTTTTGGAAGCTTGAAATTGTTTCCAAATTTTAAAGGAGGAAAGGCTGGTTCTAGAAACTGAAATCCATGTGTTAGCAGAAATAAAGAAACGCACAGGGGAGACTAGGGAGTGGGGATTCTTTCAAAGCTCCGACCTCATATCTTAAAAATTGTTTCCATTGGGGAGAAAGAAAAGATGCTCCTCTTATGTGCCTAAGATGTGGGAAGTCAGTTTATCTACCTGAAACAGAGGCTGACATTGTGTCATCCTCGCTAACAACCACCCCCCCCCCCATTAACAGCAAGACTAAAACGCCTGAAAGTGAGCGATCACCAGGGAGAAAGGCCGCCACAATTGCTTGATACACAACATGGTAAGAAAGCAATAGGCTTTCTGCTTTTCCATTATCATCCTGCTGATGCTTCACAGAGATCCTGGAAAACACTGTTGTTTTGTTTGTAGTGGTTTCCTGAGAAAAACACAGCTCCTGAGAGCATAGCAACCAGGGGAAGGGGGCTTCTGATAGCAGACTCACTGGCAATCATTGTCACAGCAAATAATCTGACAACAGTGAAAAAGCTAGCACTGGGGACAGCTGTGAGCCAAGGTTTTGATCAATGGCTGGCAACCTGAACTGTACATTGGAAGTACATACACCCTGGATGGAGAGACTGGAGGCACTGTGGTTTCCCTGGATATTCTAATGTCCATCATAGGCTGGGAGCCATAGCTCTGTTATTAATACTCTTGGGGGGAAAAAAGACGAGAAAGGGTTAGCTGAACATGAGTCTGAACTGTGAAGAATAACACAGAGAAAACACGCACACATTGGCAGGTGCTGAGCAATGCATTCATTTGCTGGCTGCAAGAATACTACTCACAGGGATAGAAGGAAGATTATTCATCTTCTTGGAGTACTTAAAAGTGATTTTTCCAAAACTGGTGGTGGCTGTGGGCACACCTTATCCACAGTTCCTCATCTTGGTTCTTCTAGCAAGGAAACACAGAAAATACAAAAGCCAGGATGTTGAACGGGGGCATTCATTCATATGCATGTCCATGCACCAGCAGAACCTAATTATTACAGTATTTCTGTCCACTCATTGAGTGTGTGTCAATAACTCAGAAAGCAATCACAGAATTCTTTCTTTTTAAGTATTCACATTATTCAGCCTAAATATTGCTTTCAACTTTCAACCTGCTTTCAAATTATTTTAGTGTTTCCCCAGTATTCACAGTAAAAGAAAAAAAGGTTTAAATGTGTCTGCTTGGAAGTGAAGGCCACTTCACACTCTGTTTCCTACCTAATTCTTCATCTTTATCACTCTTACCCTACCCAGCACAAATTATCCTTCGATGTCCCAAAATTCTCTCACCCAGTTTGTCTTCTACGTACTTTTTCTTCTTCAAAAATACTTTTGTAAGTTTTTATTTTAAAAGTAATTATTGGCTGTTTCCCTACTAAAGATAATAATGACTATTTAGCCCACAAATAAGAGAATGCTTAAACACACACACACACACACACACACACACACATACACATATATATAGTCATATATAAACACACATACATATAATATCACATATAAACATGTATTTATGTGTGTCTTTTCTACTGATTAAAAAGAAAATCCCAACCATATTGTTAACAACCATCTCGATAGGCTGATTTGCTCTTGGCTCTAAGCCTTTACTATGCTACTTGGTTACATATGAAAAAATTGAGCATATTCCACCATTCCTTCCTTATCTCTTGCTTTGGCCAATAGACATATATGACACGAGCCAGGGCTTTAAAAGCAGCAACCCAATGTCTCCACTTTTCCTTATGTGGTAGTTTGACTCCAGGCTTGGTGTACTAGGATCAGCATGTTTACCAGGGGCTGTAACCAGCCAACAGCCAGTCAACAGCCAAACAAGTTTGAGGAGAACCAGCTGATATCAGGACCACCCCCTTCCCCAGCTAAGACCATTGGAATTCAACTGAACCTTACAACTGCTAATAGCACAGCTGGACTTAGAAAAATTGCCCAAATAGTTCAGCCTAAACTGCCATCCTCAGATTCATGGATTTGGTAAACACTGGTAGTTTGCCACCACTGAGTTTTGAGGTAGTTTGTTGCATAGGGTATTCTGGTAACAGACATCTGATATAATTAACCTCCAAAATCTACATTGCAATAATTTTAATGAGGTGAAAACAAACAAGCAAAGACTATCTACCTACCCATCGATGGAGCTGGGGCTATGCTGAGTGGTTCACTGCTTTGTCTGGCAAAGGACAGTCTAGGGGTTCAATTGTATGTGCTAGACAAAGGAAACACCTGGTCATAACAGGTCCTGTGCTCTCCCAGTTTCATGGAGCCATTACCTTCCAAACTTTTTGGAAATTAGACTTGACCCATTGCTATCATTTAATTTTCCAAGTCAAAATGATTAGCCAGTATACACAAAGGAAAATCTATTTCTACAAAAAGGCTTCTCCAAACACCAGGATGATTCTGCCCATCGCATGAAGCCATCTCTCTCCAGCTTCCAGGCTGCTTCTGTGAGAGCCTGGGAGTAGCCAGCTACAGTAGCTGGTGTAAAAGCTAATCTTAGAAAACATGCATCACTTCTCCAACCCCATAATTAAGACCAGAAATCTGTAACTGAAACATTCATAAAAATGGGGTTTCTAAGTGCCAGCTTTGCCTGAGCATTCTCTAGAATGGGCCAAACTTGGAGAGGCCTGTCAGGGATAGAATGGGCAAGAAAGTGGCTCTGGGTGGTCAATGAGCAAGGAGGCAGTCACGACCTGGGGCCTTTCAAAGACTCCTCCCCTTCTGGGCTCATGCCTCCGTCCTTCTCCATCAGGTGCCAAGGTTGACTGACTCCTAGCAAATCAACAGAGGAACAAATTCCTATGGGTGCCTTTTTAGAGTTCTGTTCTTATTTGTGTCTCCATGGCCACCCATAAATGAGAAAACTTTTAACTTCTTCAAGGATATTTCTATTTCACCCATGTCATCTTACACAGATGGGGCCCGTTCCAATCCTGATACTTGGACTCAAGTCAGAGGCAGTTATTAAACTTATTTAGACTGTGCTTATTACTGAGTCCTGGTTTATTAACAAGTTTATTTAGACATCGGCCTAACAGGACTGGAAGGTACAATCTCTCCTTCTCCAAATGCAAACTTTGTTTCTGACTCCAGGCCTCGCAATTTGTCTGGATGAAGTGCTGATATTGGCAGGTTCTCCTTGGATACATTTTAGGAGGCTGTGTCTTTGATATCACTATGAGGTTAAAACTGCCATATCCACATATGTCTTCAATTCCTACAATATTCATTTCCCTGCTTCCTATCATGGAGACTTTTTCAATCTGTTTAATACTAAGAAGGAGCCAGGTTGCTATTTTAGATCTAACTATGAAATATTTATTGAGCCCTAATTTGCCCAGAGCTATTTGAAACTTTTGAGCCTTAGGAATTGGATTTTTTTATTTTATTTTTTAGGAAAAACACAGACCCAGAAATTGATCACATAATGGGAGGAGAGGAGAAATCCACCTTGATTTGAAGGCGTCGAACACCAGGGCTCCTGAATTAGAAGCACCTGGAGGGCACGATGGTACTCTGGAGCATTTTGTATGCCTCTCTGCACGGTCCAGCACACCAGAGCACACTCTTGAGATGCTGTGTAATGAAGCTGGCATTTGGCATGATGAAGGTCAGTGGCCTACCAAAGCTCACACAGGGTGGCAGCGTCAAAATCAGCATGACTTTCCTTCACTCGCTAAGATTCCAGCAAATAACAGCGGACAGCATCCACTTAGAGAAGTGGTTCTCAACTTATGGTTCACAACCCCTTTGGAGGTGAATGACCCTTTCCCAGGGGTGGGTGTTTCAGATATTTATATGACATTTACATTTATGAAATAGCAACAAAATAATTTTATGGTTGGGGCTCACCACAGCATAAGGAACTATGCTGAAGGGCCACAGCATGAGGAAGGTTGAGAACCACTGGGTCAGAACCTGGGACAGTGACACATGAGTCAGAGCACAGCATCTCAGAGTCAGTCTCAATCCACAGGTATCAGTAATGGTTTTTCACACACAGAGGTTCTTCAACATGAGGAACTTGGGTCCTCAATATAGCTACTTAGCCTCAGCCCCAATGGCACTTTTGTTTGGCGTACATTCATCCATAAAGACAACTTAGTTCAGCTTTATCATACACTGTGACCCTACTCCCCCACCTACCCTCCTCTTCCCTTCTCCCCCTTCTCTCTAAGCACTCTCCCACTTTTCTCCAGAGTCACTTACAATTTCATGTCCATATCTACTGCCTTCTGAAGTCCACAAATATGATATCACCTTGAGTCTGGCTTATTTCACCATCCCGCTTGCGTTCATTTCCCAGCAAATGATACATGACTCCGTTATTCTTTATGGCTGAATAAAACACTGTTGTATTTCCTTTTTTATTTTATTATTTTTTCCTTATTTTACATACTTATCCCAGTTCCCTCTCCTTCCCATCCTCCCATGTCCCTCAACCCCCCATGTCCCATCCCATTCCCCCACCCACTCCACAGGTAGGGTGATGCCTTCTAGGAAGGATCATCAAAATCTGTCAAGTCCTTTAGAGTAGGGACTAGGCCCTCCCCCCTGCCTCTAGGTTAAGGGAGTATCCCTCCATGGGGAATGTGCCCCCAAAGTCCTTTTGTGCACCAGGGATACATCCTGGTTCTACTGCCAGAGGTCCTGTAGACTGCCCAGGCCTTTTAACTGAGACCCACATTCAGGGAATCTGGGTCAGTCCAATGCTGGTTTCCCAGATACTAGTCTGGGGCTCATGAGTTCCCCCTTGTTCAGGTCAGCTGGCTCTGTGGGTTTCTATAACCTGGTCTTGACCCCTTTGCTCATAACTCCTCCCTCTCTACAATTAAATTTCAGGAGTTCAGCTCAGTGTTTAGCTGTGGGTGTCTGCTTCTGTTTCCATCAGCTACTAGATGAAGATTCTAGGATGACATATAAGGTAGTCATCAATTTCATTATCAGGAAAGGACATTTAAGGTAGCCTCTCCACTATTGCTCAGATTGTTAGTTGGGACCATCCTTGTACTTCTCTGAACATTTCTCTAGTCAGTTTTCTCTTCAAACCTATAATGGATCCCTCTATTATGGTATCACTTTTCTTGATCTCATCTATTCATCCCCTGATTCAATCTTCCTGGCCCCTCATGTTCTCCTCTTCGCTCCTCTTCTCCCCTTCTCTTTCTCCTAACTCCCTCTCCACTCACTGCCCGCCACCCCTGCTCTCAATATGCTCAGGATATCTTCTCTCTTTTCCCTTCAGTGGGGACATTAATGTGATTACTCTAAAATCAGGAGCAAGACAAGGCTGTCCGCTCTCTCCATATCTCTTCAATATTGTACCTGAAGTTCTAGCTAGAGCAATAAGACAACAAAAGGAGATCAGGGGATACAATTGGAAAGGAAAAAGTCAAACTTTCACTATTTGCAGATGATATGATAGTTTACATAAGTAACCTGAAAAACTCTACCAGGGAACTCCTACAGCTGTTAAACACCTTCACCAAACTAGCAGGACACAAGATTAACTCAAAAAAAAAATTCAGTAGCCCTACTATATACAGATGATAAAGGGACTGAGAAAAAAAAATCAGAGAAACATCACCCTTTACAATAACCAAATCAACATAAAATATCTTGGGGTGATGCTAACCAAACAAATGAAAGACCTATATAGCAAGAACTTTGTGTCTCTAAAGAAAGAAATTAAAGAAAATACCAGAAAATGGAAAGATCTCCCATGCTCTTGGATAGGTAGAATAAACATAGTAAAAATGGCAATCTTGCCAAAAGCAATCTACAGATTCAATGCAATCTCCATCAAAATCCCGCACATTCTTCGCTGACCTTGAAAGGACAATACTCAACTGTACATGGAAAAACAAAAGACCCAGGATAGCCAAAACAATCCTGTACAATAAAGGAACTTAAGGAGGCATCCCATCCCTGACTTTAAGCTCTACTACAGAGCTGTAGTCCTGAAAACAGCCTGGTATTGGCACAAAAATAGACAGGTAGACCAATGGAATCAAATCAAAAATCCTGACATTAACCCACACACCTATGAACACCTGATTTTTGACAAAAAAGCTAAAAGTATACAATGGGAGGAGGAAAGCATCTTCAACAAATGGTGCTGGCACAACTGGATGACTACAGATAGAGCCATGTCTATCCCCATGCACAAAACTCAAGTCCAAATGGATCAAAGACCTCAACATAAATCCAGCCACACTGAACCTCTTAGAAGAGAAAATGGGAGGTACCCTTGAACAAATTGGTACAGAAGACTGCTTCCTGAACATAACTTCAGTAGCACAGACACTTAATCGACAATTAATAAATGGGACCTCTTCAAACTGAGAAGCTTCTGTAAGGCAAAGGACACAGTTGACAAGACCAAACAGCATCCCACAGACTGGGAAAATATCTTTACCAACCCCACATCTGACAGAGGACTGATCTCCAAAATATACAAAGAACTCAATAAACTAGTCACCAAAACACCAAATAAACCCTATTTAAAAATGGGGGCAGAACTGAATAGAGAACTCTCAATAGAGGAAATCAAAAAGTCTGAAAGACACTTAAGAAAGTGATCAACATACTTAGCCATCAGGGAAATGAAAATCAAAACAACTCTGAGATACCATTTTACTCCTTCCAGAATGGCTAAAATTGGAAACACCATTGACAACTTATGCTGGAGAGGATGTGGAGTAAGGGGAACACTCATCCACTGCTGATGGAGTACAAAACTGTACAGCCATTTTGGAGATCAGTATGGCAGTTCCTCAGGAAAATGGGAATTAGTTTACCACAGGACCAGGCAATCCCACTCTTAGGCATATACCCAAATGATCTACATCCATACAACAAAGACATGTACTCAACTATGTTCATAGCAGCATTATTTGTAATAGCAAGAACCTGGAAGCAACCTAGATGCCCCTCTACTAAAGAATGGATAAAGAAGATGTAACACATTTACACAATGAACTACTACTCTGCGGAAATAAACAATGGAATCTTGAAATTCACAGTCAAGTGGATGAACTTGAAGAAACCATCCTGAATGAGATAACCCAGTCACAAAAAGAGGAACATGGTATGAACTCACTCATATATGGAGTTTAGACCTAGAGCAAAGGATCACCAGCCTATAATTCACACCACCAGAGAAACTAGGATACAAGGAAGATTCTAAGAGATTCATATAAAGTCCCTCACAGAAGGGGAAAGGGACAAGTTCTCCAGAGCATGTGGGGAGTGGAGGAGGCAGTGAATAGAGAGGGAACTAGGAGAAAGAGAAGGGGAACTAGAGAAAGAGAGGAAAGCACTGGGACTAGGAAGATTGAGTTAGGGGAGGAATAGATGAGAGGGGAGGGAGAGAGAGATCATAAAAGAGGGAGCCATTATGAGTTTGAAGAGAACACTGAACCTAAAGAAATGTCCAGAGACCTACAAAACTGACCCCAACTAACAATTTGAGCAACAGGGGAAAGACTACCATTAATGCCCTTCCCTGATAATGAGATCAACGACTAACTTATCCACCATCATGGAGCCTTCATCTAGTACCTGTTGGAAACAGAAGCAAACACCCACAACTAAACACTGAGCTGAACTAGAACCCAGATGCAGAGAGTGAGGACAAGAATAGGCTGCAGAAACACATAGAGACAGCTGGCCTGAACAAGGAGGAGCTAATGGGCCCCCAGACTGATAGCTGGGAATCCAGCATGGGACTGACTCAGACCCCCTGAACATGGATCTCAGCTAGAAGGCCTGAATAGTCTAAGGGACCTTGGACAGTGGAACCAGGATGTATTCCTGGTGTACAAAAGGACTTTGGGGGCACCTCCCCCATTGAGGGACACTCCCTTAACCTAGAGACAGGAAAGAAGGCCTAGTCCCTCCTGAAGTACATCACCCTACATGTGGAGTGTGGAGGGGATGGGAGAGGAGGGTGGTTGGGGGGCATGAGAGGGTAGGAGAGAGGGAAAGAGGGAGGGAAGGAGAGGGAACTGGGATTGATATGTAAAATAAAAATAAAAAATAAATTAAAATATAAAAAAACCACACCCACCTCAACAAAGCCTCACATCCTAATTCCTGTCAAGTAGTGCTACTCCCTAATTCAAATATGTGAGCCTATGGGAGACATTCTTATTCAAACCACCACAACATCTGATGCAATACCAAGTTCCAATTCATTTGGATTTATGAGTAAACACCTGGGGTGCATTAGTTTGGATGTGCCTTTCCCAGCAGTGGTTATAGAGAAAGAAACAAAAGGCTCTAGGCATTTAACAGTCCCAGCTATATTTCATTCCAAATTCCCATTGTGAAGAAATGCCAAGAGTCTGGGTCATATAGCAATTTGTAGTTTTTTTTTCCAATTTCAATTTGAGGTGGTGTGTCTGAGACCCCATCAACGGCACACAGCCAACTGACCAGTGTTTGCTGTAGGGCCCAGCAGGGTCTACTGCTCATCAGAGGAGCAGACTATGTAGCTGGCAGATAATGTTTCAGATTTTGTTTCTATATTCAACAAAATGGCCCAGTGAGAGGAAAAATGGCCTGGTGAGGGAAAGTTGGAAGAGCAGTTAGCTGTAGTTGTTGAGGACTGGACGGGTCAGAATAGGGACATTCAGTTCTCAATGAAAACCAAGGACTTACACATTCTCTTATTTTCACTGTCTTCACATTTAGGGAGTCAGAATGGATTGAAATTTAGTCATTTGAGATACTAAGTGCCAAGCACACCCTTGCTTACACAGAAGCTGGTACAGGGGTCTGCTAAGTGGAGGTCCAGCCTGCTGGGCTCTGGATGGCCAGAGACCACAGGCTTCAGGAAAGAAGTGACACAGGCAGAAGCCAGGGATCTTTCAAGGCTATCTTCCTTTCACAGGAAGCTTTTAGGAAGTGTAAGGACAGTGAGTTCACTGTGGGCTGGTAGATACAAAAGGGCCCTCTAAAGTCAGGGATAGACCTAAAGTCTCCTGTTCGCTTCAAGTGCATGTGCACATTAGCTATAGAAGACAAGATCCAAGGTGGGGAAAGTGTATCAGGCCGGCCTGGAGGGACCTGGGAAGTGACCTTCCCTGGGACTAGTAGGAAGCTTGAAGGTGTTTGTTCTCTAACAAGATCAGAACAGATCTCTAACAGATCAGAAAGAACAGTTGTCTCCAATATGTACCAAGCACTTCAGATCTACTTCCCAGAGAGGGTCATCATGACCCCTCAAATAATACAGACCCAGCAATACCCTTCACTAAAACCAGGATACAGTCAGCAGCTGCATATCTTATTTCTGTGGGACTGGGGAGCACATCACCTGCTTAATTACATTCCCAGAAGCCCCAGACCTCTGACTGGTTATAGCTTTCTCTCTGGCCAGCCTGAAGATGCTTGCACTTGGTTCCATAGCCTTTCACAAGCTGGAGAGGACATTCCATCTGTTCCTCAGTCTCTGTGCAGGTGTTCTCTTAAGTACTGTTTACACTTCCTAACAGCCCTGCTTATGACAACATAGCAAAGTGCATGTTTATAAATGGGGAAACATCATTTTGGAGAAGTTAAGCAATTTGCTCAAGGTTACACAATCCGTAAGTAATTTCCCTGGGACAGAACCAAGTCCAAATCCAAAGTTCTGTCTGTGACAGCAAGGGATGTTCAAGATCTAAGGAAGATGCAATGTTTAGGACAAGTCCAAACAAGAGGCTAAGCCTCTCCTGCTAATGTTATGAGACCAGACCTAGCAGCTGAGCCAAAGCCAAAGCTCTCTACACCACCCACCATGTTGATGCCCAGGATTCCCATGGCACCCTGAGAGCATCCCCAAAAGGCCCTTAGCCTGAATTTCCAGCCCTGACCTCAGATCTTTGATTTCTTCGACCTTTGGTGCTGCCAGCCATTCAAAGAAAGACAGCTTATATCCCAACCCCCCAGACTTTAGGGGTAAAGACTACAGGACCCTTCTTGGAATTGGAAGGCCAACAGACAGAATTGGCCTAAATACTCATCCTGAGACCCATTTGTTAGCTTCACTGTGGCTGATTTAACAAATTGCTCTAATTTAGTGGCCCAAAAACAAAAATTTAGTATCTTACAGTTATGTTTAGGAGTCTGACACAGTTCTCACTGGGCTACAGTTGCCAAAAGTGTGGTACTACTTGCTAGAAGTTCCAGCAGAGAATCCTTTGCCTTGCCTTAGATTCATTTTTGAGGCTGTCCACCCTACATGACTCATGGTCCCCTTTCTCCATCTACAAAGTCAGCAACAGTGAATTGAATCTCTACGGGTCATCATATTCCTTCCATGGTCATGTGGCCCTGTGATGTTCCTCTGCATCCCTTTCCACCTTTGGGTATGTCTGGTTCAAGTGGGTCTTTCCACTCAAGCTCCTCACATCAAAGCCATCTGCAAACTCCTTTCACCATGGTAACATGCTTGCAGGACTTGGTAACTAAGGGTGAATCTCTAGAGCTCACTTGGGTCTGACACACCACAAACCCTTGAAGGCTAAAGATCTCAGGCCTTCTTACACAGAGAAGCACTGACAGATTTACAACTCTGGCCTGGAGACACCTGGGACTAGGAATGAGTGGAGGGCAGGACCACTCTTCCTTATCAGCCAATATCTGACGTAAAGTAGGCAGTCAGTGGCTGCTCAAGAGTAAGTACAAATTTGGCCAAGGAAGGGCCTCTCCCAACTGATTTTAAACCCCATGACCTTGATTGCTCACACATGCCTGTCTGGTGCTTTACTGTCTAATTCAACTCTCCTGACCATGACTCCCCACCTATCCCTGCAAGTGGCTCAGAGCTCAGATATCATTTTCCCAATAGAGTCCATCGACCTTCAGTAGGGGCCATACCACTTGTGGTGACCAGTTTGTAAATGATGCAGCCATGGGAGGTCTGTAGAAACATCCTAGAAATGAAACTGTGCCAAACCACCCAGTGTCTCAGGCGTTCACACCCACAGGTGAAGTAAACACCCTATCCAGTAAGCATGGGGACGTTCAACAGCTGGGGTAAAATTGCCAAGCTGACTAAATACAAAATATCTCTGGCAAAGTGTTGCCACGGGGAAAACTGCAATGCCCTTCAGCATCTGGGCCCTGCCGCCTCTGTAGTGTCCCCTTGAGTACTGTCCCAGCCTTCTGGTCACAATGAACCACCACAGCTTACCATCATCCCCAAGGGTGAGTTAACAGTATTTTTGATGAGTCACTTAGTAAAGACTCAAGTCAATAAAGACTCTGCCCAAGGTCATAGAGCTTACAAATGAGGAAGCCGAGTTGAACCAAGTCTGAATCCTAACTTTCTGCTCCATTGCACATCCTCCAGAGTGTGATGACACAGACCTGCTCCAGGCCCTGGACCTGCTCCAGGCAACCAGGAGTAACCACTAAACTCAGAGCCACCTGGCCTGCCAATGGCACATAAATTCTAGGCAGCATTTTCTCTTTCACATTCCCTTCTTTGTGTGAACTTTGGGATCCATGGTTTTTGTTTGTTTGTTTGTTTTTTGTGACAGAAGTTGGCATTTTAAAGGTTTGAAATACAAAGAAGGGATTGTGGTCAGACACCTAGAGGAACTTGCCCAAACATTGAGGTCTAGGTTATCTTATCATAGCATATTAAATTTCTGAAACCCAGGAAGAATGAGATAATAAAAGAGAATGACTGGATGGCTTGTTAGCATTCAGGCATCTACACTAGCCTGTCCTTGGGGTTCTAATAGGATATACCCTCAACTGCAGCCACTAAGAGCACCACCTGTGCACATTCATTATTTTCCCTTTTAAAAGGGCCCTGCCCACCTCCCATCCTCCTCTGTTTCTTTCTCTCCCTCTGTCTGCTCCTCTCTCTCTCTCTCTCTCTCTCTCTCTCTCTCTCTCTCTCTCTCTCTCTCTCCCTGTCTCTTTGCCCCTCTTTCCTCTCTCCTCTCTCCTGATGCTCCTGTCTCTGTAGGCTTGTCCCCCACTTCCCTTTCCCCATTTTATGATTCCTTTTCCTAATTAAAAAAAATCCCTCTACTTGAACCCTGTCACATGGTGTCTTTCTCTGGTGCTCTGCTTTTCTTAAATTACAACATGGCCTTTCCTTGGAATCCCTCACAGTAGTCTTCAGATCAAGTGGTTAATTCATATTATTCACAAATATCTCTAGACACTGGAAGAAAACTGGCTTGTATCTTCTGCATTGCCCTGTCTTGTTATTCTTCTGCAGATTCAGATACCCCAGGTGCCTGCATAGGCCCCAGAGGAGAGGCTGCCACTTCTCCAAGGGAGCCAATGAACCAGGGTCCTTGGAGTGGGAATCGGTGCATTGGACTACTCAGTACACACACACACACACACACACACACACACACACACACACATTTCTGGACTATTCAGTACACACAAGCACACATTTCTGAACTAATCAGTATACACAGCACATATTTCTGAACTACTCGGCACACACAAACACACATTTCCAGCTCTAGCTCTATTTCTCAGTCACTAAATATGAGATGGGAACTGAACATGTATATTTCTAGAACATTCCCTCATGGTGTTTCTGATCTCGGACATTCTGACAACTGCATTCCTGGATTTATGTCAGATCTAGACTTCCTCCCATCCAATATCTACACCACTGCCCTGGGTCTGAGACGGCCCAGGGCACCTTTCCTCTCCAGGTCTTATTGGGACCTTTCATAGAAAAAGCTTCATCCTTCTCCCCAACTTCTCTGAGATTAGCTCCTGGCTTTTCTCTGAAAATTTGCTAATCTCAAGAGCTAACTCAGAATGTGAGCTGCCTGTTTACCAAGCTTGGCACTAAAGTTTGCTTAACCATTGTTCACAGGCTGACTTCTGAGATTTCCTTGTCCCACCCTTGGCCTACCTCAAGTCTTTCAAGTTGATTCCTGAATGTTCCTCATTTACCAGCTGAGGAATCTGGGGTTTCTTCCTGTACCCACTGCCTTTGGGAAGATTCCCTAGCTCCTGCTGTCCCCCTTCATACACCTGAGCCAGGCTAAGCTGTAATGACAGCACAAACTGTCAGCCCACAGATGGGGGACTTTGTCGCTGATGAATAGAATTATTCATACATAATAAAAAACAAAAAGCAGTTGAGTTTATTACATCATTGATTTTTAATTCTCTACAAGTAATTCTCTCCAAATTGCCTACACCTAACATAGGCAGGGTCCCTCACACACACACCCAGGTACATCTATGCCAGACAGGGCTTCTGTTCTGAAAACGTTTAAGAGAAGAGCCACTGACGCAGTCTCTAGGGAGGAGTCTGGAGACATCCCCGTCTTTGTCAGGAGGTAGGATGTTATTGACAACCCTCCCCATTCCCTTCCTCAGGCCCTCTCAATGCACTCTTGCTCCATGTTCCCTATTCTGGACACAGTATTGCTATCTACCCCTGCCCTTTCTCCTGCAGGACTGGTCAGCAGATCTGTTCCAGTGATCCTCCTCAGGCTTCCATGGCAAGGCGAGCCCTCTTTAGACTTTACCTAAAAGGCAGGACTCTAGGAAGACTAATGTCTGTTCCTGAAAGATCATTGTTAGTCTGCAAGGGACCTACCTAGACCCTCTGAATGTGGGTGACAGTTATGTGACTTCATCTGCTTGGGGGTGTGCCTGACAATAGAACCAGGACCTATCCCAGGTGCATGTACTGGCTTTTTTGAGCCCATTCCCTATGGTGGGATACCTTGTTTAGCCTTGATATGGGGAAGGGGGAGTCTTGATCCAGCCTCAACTTGGTATCCCAGACTTTGTTGACTCCCTAAGGAAGGCCTTGCCCCTCTGAGGAGTGGATGAGGATGGGAAGTTAGGAAGTCATGGAGTGGGACAAGAGGAGGGAGTGGGAACTGGGGTTGGTATGTAAAATGAAAAATAAATTTTTAAATAAAAAGAAGATCATGGTTAATGACAACAATGAAGTAATTAAATGTCCCAAGGAAGTTCACATGGGAAAAGTAAGCCCTGGCTATGACCTCTCAGGCCTTCCCAGACAATGTGACTGTCCTAGGACACCATCTGTCTTAGTTGGGGTTTATATTGCTGTGAAATGACAACATGGCCATTGCAATGCCTATAAAGAAAAACATTTAATGGGTGGCCTACAGTTCAGAGGTTCAGTCTGTTATCATCATGGTGAGAAGCATGGCAGTGTGCAGACAGACATGGTGCTGGGAGAAGGAGCTGAGAATTCTACAATTTGATCCTCAGGCAGCAGAAGGAGTCTGTCACACTGGGCATAGCTTGAGCATATGAGACCTCAAAACCCGCCCCCACAGTGACACACCAACTCCAACAAGGCCACACCTCCTAATAGTGCCACTCCCTTGGAGGGACATTTTCTTTTAAACCACTGCACCATCTTTCTTTATCCAAACTAAACAACCTGAGCCTCATCTCATGGAAGTATATAATCCTTTGAAATGTCTAAGTGCTGAGGGATTTGCACTCTCTTGGCCACACCACTCTCAAATTTTCTTTTCCAGGCACTCCAGGACTGCCTATCATCTCACTGCCTGCATGTCTTTGCTGTTCCATACATCTGTTTATATCCTTCACCATAAACACTGCCCCTTTCCTGCTGCATTCTCCAAATGACAAAGAAACCCTGTCATAGTTTTACTAAAGTTTAGGCAGAGCATAGAACAGCAAACATCTTAAAATTAAATATTACTTATCAGTGTTTTTAAAGTTGCTATTACTCACACAGGAAATGAAAGACCCACCTAGGACTGACGAGATTGCTCAATGGGTAAGAGCATTTGCTTTGCAAACAGAAGGACCTGAGTTCGAATCTCAAGAACTCATGTCTGGGTTTAGTAGGACACATCTGTAGATTTAATTCCCCTGTGGTGAGATGGGAAGAGATTCTCTCAAAGCTTGGAAAAGAGAACCTTGCAGATGCACCTGAAGAAATAAGAAAGCCTGTCTCAAACAAAGTAGAAGGTGGGCACTGATACACGATGTTGTCCTCTGACCTTCACTTCACAGGTGCAACATGGCACATGTGTAAGCACACACAGAAAGAAATAGAGAATACCCAGATGCAGAACGGTGATTAATGCAGGCTAGAAAAGGAAAGGTGGACAAGGCTGCATGGAGTCCTCTGTTCTATATGCAAGGTGAAATACCACATTTAGCATCAGTAATATTGAATAATCAATGCATGTAAGCAAAATTTAAAGTTAATATAAAAAATAAATAATAAAAAATAAAATGAATTGTGATTGTACCCTACCATGCTCACCTTCTCAACCCCATCTCTCTTTCCTCATTTTCTCCCACACCCGAATTGCTATTTCTCCCTCAGCTCCCCATACTGCTGAGGGGAAGTAGAAACTCCCACTGCCACTACAGAAATGGTTAACTGTGAACTCTCTCCTTTCTCAGGGCATGGGAGCCTTGTTAACTCATCTGCTTACTAAGGCTTCCTTGGTCAAGGACTGCCTTTCCCAGGCATGAATTCCACAGCTCCCTAGGCACAGTAGGACTGCAAGAGTCACTTCTGTTTTGAAATACCCTGTCACATAATCAATTTCCTCTACTGCCCAGAGCCTCATGTTGATTCCTAAACCATAAGAATCTGATCTTACTGCCAATTCACTTTCTCAATTACTGACAAATACGTATGCATTCATATGTATGAATATATAACATTGTGAAACCCTTCACAAATGATTGAAAAACCAAAACATGATCCCATCACTAACAGGCACTTCCATTTTCAAATGCTTCATTCCAATCTGTCTGCCCACACATATGGTTGAGCCTTTTATATTTTCTTCTGCTGCTTTTTCATTTCACATGACACTGGTTCACATCTTCATGGCTATTGTTCAAAATGTTGCACAACATTCTTTTGAATCGATGCATCAGTTTAGATCCACACTTCCCATCCTGAAGGACGTGGACTTGGTCTACATGGCTTATCAATAACTAATTTATTAGTTACTCTTCTCACTGTAATCAGATATCTGACAATAAGCCACTGAAATGTTTTATTTTGCCTCCTAGTTCAAGTGGATGTGGCCCATCTTGTAGAGAAGGGACAGTGGCAGGAGCGTGAGGCAGCTGGTCACATGGTAACAACAGTCACAAAGCAGAGAAAAGCCAGGACCTGGGGAGGAAATCTTAAGATCTGCACTCAGGAACTGACTTCCTCTAGCAAGGCTCTACTTCCTGAAAGTTTGACAACCTTCCAAGTCAGTGTCACCAGCTTGAGACCAAATGTTCAAATATGGGAGTCTACAGGGAGCCATTTCACATTCAAGCCATAACACTGATGTAGTCCAAACAATGTTAATTAATGCCTGGCAGACAGTAGTAGCTCAGTGCATCTCTGTTGAATGAGTGTATGAATTAGTGAAACATTCAGGCTGTAATTTCTTGATGTCAATTCTGCACACAGAGCAATCTTGTTGCCCTACTGGTGCCCAGACCATAAGTTCTTAATGCTGACAGGATGCAATAGACATTTTTAGGTACATAACATTTTTCTATTAGTTATTTCCTTGATAGAAATTAATCAAAGTAGTAGCAACAACACCTTTAGGCCTTTTGGCTAAGATCAAGTGTTAAAAACAGTAGTAGCATTAACAGTAGTTACAAATGTATTCAGGGTTTCTTTTGTGTTGCCTTTATTAAACACTCAAGCCAAAAACAATTTAGGAGAAAGTGTTTATTTGGCTTACACTTCCATTACTGAGGAAAGTCAGAGTAGGAACTTAAGTAGAAAGCATGCAAGAATACTGATTCAAGGCTTGCTCAGACTCATGCTTAGCTAGCTTTCTAAAACAACCCAGAACCACTTACCTACGGATGGTATTGCCCACAGTGGACTGGGCTTCCCTGCACCAATTAACAATTAAGACAATCCCCCACAGGCTTGCTCTTACCCACTGAGCAATCTCCTCAGTCCTAGATGGGTTGTCTTTATTCCCTGTGTGAGTGATAGCAATTTTAAAAACACTGCTAAGTAATATTTAATTTTAAGATGTTTGCTGTTCTGTCTTCTGCCTAAACTTTAATAAAACTGATTCATTTGCCCAAAGTCACAGTTTTTTCAGGAAAGAAACAGGATTTTAGCAAAGCCTATCTCAGTCTAGACTCTGAAGACTTAAACCATTTAATTTACATAAGATCAAAACGAAGGACAAACAGTTGGCTCTCAACACATACAGCCACATTGCTTTTGAAAAGGACTGTGCTCCAAGCAGACACCCACAGCTAAACACTGAGCCAAACTCCTGGAATCCAGTTGCAGAGAGGGAGGAGTGATAAGAAAATGGGGGCAATACCAGGCTACAGAAACCCACAGAAACAGCTGACCTGAACATGGGAGCTTGTGAAACCCAGACTGATAGCTGGGAAACCAGCATTGGACTGACCCAGACCCCCTGAACATGGGTCTCAGACGGCCTGAGTAGTCTAAGAGACCTCTGACAGTGGAACCAGGATGTATCCCTGGTACACAAAAGGACTTTGGGAGCATGTTCCCCATGGATGGATACTTCCTTAACCTAGAGACAGGAGAGAGGGCCTAGGCCCTACTCCAAATGACTTGACAGATTTTGATGCTCCCTCCTAGAAGGCCTCACCTTCCCTGTGGAGTGGGTGGGGAATAAGATGGGGGGTCAGGGGAGCATGGGAGGGAGGGAGAGGGAACTGGGATCGATATGTAAAATAAGAAAAAATAATAATTAAAAAAAATTTTAAAGAAAAGGACTGTGCTCTTTATAGACAGAAATTAAAGGATTGTGTATTATTTATTTGTAAGATGTATATATAGAGGGCTTTTAATCTAATCTAGTAACCATCACCTTTCAATTGCAATATAAATTATCATTTAAAGTAATAATTTACTTATTTGGATTTAAATATCCATTATACTATTTGTCATCTGCTCTATTCTCTCTCTTTACTCTAGAATGATCTTTTATTTTTAATTTCACCTTCTCCTTTGGCTAGCTAGGAAAGCATATAGTCTTTGAGTCACTTACCAAAGAAAGGTTTCTATTATAAACTGCTCTGTCTTTCAATAAGCACAAGGAATGAGCTCATGTTTCTAGACACCCATTAGCCAACTTAAGTAACTTGCATCCTGGGGCAATTCTGCACAGACAGTACTGTGGACACAGACTTGGATGCCCTGGATAGAGGCAGTAGAATTCCCTAGGCATGGGCACCACTGAGCTCTCTCTCTAAAATATTAAGCAGTTTCTATTGTCCTCAAGGGAGATGAATCCAATACAAACAAGCAGGAAAATCACTTGATACCCAAATGCAGATGCAATCAGTCTAGAGATACAACCTGAGCACAGGATGATGACAAAGATAGCCCGAACCCCAATCCAGCCCCAAACAAGCCCAGCCTGCCTTGTGATGACCTCAGAAACCCTGGAAGGACTATGAGAAACAGAACGATCCTTCCACGATCTACTTTGAACTGTTTCTATATGTTACAGCCTCTCTTCAGTCCAGACACTGGAACAAGAATAACCAAAGATCCCTTACTCTTTTATTTAGAGCAATGGTTCTCAACCTCCCTTATGCGGGGACCCTTTAGTGCTGCTTCTCATGTTGTAGTGACCCCAAACCATAAAATTATTTTCATTGCTACTCCATAACTATAAATTTGCTACTGTTACGAATTATAATGTGAATATCTGATACACAAGATATCTAATATGCAACCCTTGTGAAAGGATTGTTTGACACCACCCCAAGGGATCATGACCCACAGGTTAAGAATCACTGATTTAGATGATAGCTTGATAGTTATAGTTAAGATGTCCTCAAAAAAAAACTTTAAGAAGAACAAAAAACCATGTTGCAAACAGCAGTAAAACATCCTTCACCTTCTTTCTCCCTTCAACATGTATGTATGGTGTTGGTGAACAATATGCGTGTTCAACACTTGGTGTAGGATGCTAATCATTAAAGACTCAAAGTACACAAGGCATGCACCACAGCAGGAAAATAATCCAGGAATTACTAAAACGTATTCCCAAGTGCCACATTTGGGACCATTGACACAAATAATGTGACTAGAGAAGTATGCCTGGCCAGCCAGCTTGTAAGCAAGGACCTGCTTGCCTTGTCTGGAATCAGAAAGGTCATTTTGAGGTTAAGCCAAAGTGAGTGGTCCAACATCAGATAAACACAGCACAAGCTGGAGCAATGTGCAGTGTTATTCTTTCACCTTCTTCCTGGAATTTCAGAGATTGTACAAAACCCGGAATATAAAAGTGGACAAAGTAACGCAACAGTACAAAATTGTGTCTGTGGAGAAAATGTACTTAAGGATTCAAAGAAGAAAAAATCATACTTTAGCTATGGCTATGGCTATGGCTTCTTTCATCCCTTGTCAATGCAGTTCTCCTTTCCTCACAAAAGTGGGCCATTAGTTTTCATTTTCTCTTCAGGATTTTGTCGCTTTTTCACCTAAGCACACACAGGGGAAAAAATAAAAAACTATTGGAGAGTAGGAAAGCCAGAAATCTCAGAGATTTTTTTTAACTATATGAAGTACAAAGGATCTAACTATGAATAAACCTTAGTTATAAGCTATACCAGATATCAGCAGCTACAATATACCATGTATCAAAGCAGTCTATAGCAACATTTGTTGTCATGCTAACATATCTGAATATTGTCTGTGAGCTGCCCTACCTGAGCTCTATGAGAGAAGCTATGCTTTCTGCAATCAGTGGAGTTTGGTGCCTTTCCACATCTCTAATTCTCTGTACTCAATGAGTACCTGGAAGACAGTCTCACAGGAAATGGAAGCAAGCCAAAGCATACAACGGCATTAGAAACCTGTACCCATTCTTGTTCTAGAATATTATTTTAAGATGTTACATTTGTTTATCCTGTGAGATATTTGTTTAATGATGAAAATATGTATTGTATTTTTTATGTTGCATTTAACTCTGTGAAGCTGTATTGTGGTGATTTATGAATAAATCATCTTATTTATGATTTATGAAAGCTTGCCTGAATGTACAGAAAGCAAAGCTAGCCACAAGCCATACAGCCAGACAATGGTGATACACATCTTTAATCCCAGAAGCCATACTAGCAAGCCATAGAGCCTGGTAGTGATGGCATACATCTTTAATTCCAGGACTTAAGAGACAAGCAGATGGATCTCTGTTAGTTCATGGCCACACTGAGCTACATGAAATTGATCCAGTCCTAAAGAGAAACAGCTCACACAAAGGTGATCTCAACACTTGGGATCACACGCCTTTAATCCCAACACTAGGGTGGTATAAAAAGAAGAACCAAGGGGTATCATGAAGATTTATTCTCCAACCACCCTGAGGACAGGGCAACACTTTTAACCTGAGGTAGAGGCAAGAGCAAGTGGCCGGCTGCTTCGCTTCTCTGATCTTTAGCTTGAACCCCAATATCTGTCTCTGGGTTTTTATTCATGTTACACTATGTTACTTTGCCTGTCTAAAATACCTGATTGGTCTACTAAGAGCTAAATGACCAATAGCATGGCAGGAGAAAGGATAGGTGGGGCTGGCAGGCAGAGAGAATAAATAGGAGGAGAAATCTGGGAAGAGAGGTCAAGGAAGAGAAGAAGAAAAGGAGAGGAGGATGCAAGGGGCCAGTCACCCAGCTACACAGACAGCCACGAAGTATGTAGCAAAGTAAGGTATACAGGAATAGAGAAAGATAAAAGCCAAGAAGCAAAAGATAAATGGGATAATTTAAGTTAACAAAAGCTGGCTAAAAACAAGCCAAGCTAAGGCCAGACATTTATAAGAAAGAATAAGCCTCCATGTATTTATTTGGGAACTGAGTGATACCCCCCAACAGTAAAAATAATAAAACAACCAACTACAATTCATCACATTCTCTCATATTCCATGGGCCTGAGTAAGTCATGTGGCCAAGTTCAAAGTCTGGAGAAGAAGGGAATGTCTACATCAAAGAAAGAAAAGGGAGAAACTCTCCCAGAAGTCAACATACAAAGTAGATACATTAAGGAATGAGGGACACTTATATGCCATGATCTTCTCCACCCAAATTCTCAATGAGTTGTCTAGATACCCTCAGGGCTTCGAAGAACTTGACAAGATTTGCAAATTACAAATAAGAAAACTGAAGTACAAAATAATTATCAAAACTTGTCCATAATTTTGGAATATCAGGAGTGAAGCCATAAAGTAAGCAGATCCCATCTATCAGTTTCCACATCTGGCAGCTGGCCATTTCCCACCTTTATACAGAGCCATGAGGATTGTTGCAGGTACATAGTTGACATTCTGTGAAGAGTATTTGCAGCTGGAGAGAACGCTTGCCACCAGGTAGCACAGTCAATGAAGAAAAGGAAATGAAGAATGGGATTCTGCCTACCAAATACCAAGTGATTCATTTTGCAGCACAAACCCCAGAGTCAGCTAACTCCCATTCCTGTCACCCATCCATGCTAGATGGATGACTAAAGCAGTGACAGACAGAAATAGGAGAGAACATACTTGAGCTGCATTCTAAATGAGCTTCTGATACACAAAATATGCAAATGAAAGCTAAAAATGGAATCATATTTCTATTGTTTTTTTATTGTTGTTGTGGCACTGGGGCTTCACACTAGGTAGGCCAGTGCTCCATCATGAAGTATGCCCGAAGCCCTGTTTGCTGATGAGCAGAGACTCTGGAAACCAGAGCATCTGTAACTCATAAGCAGTACAGGCTCTGAAAGCAACCCATGATCTAAAGCAATGGTTCCTAACCTGTGGGTCTCCACCCCTTTGGAAGTCACATATCAGATATTTACATTATAATGCATAACAGAAGCAAAACTAGTTATGAAGTAGCAAGAAATAACTTCATTATTGGGGGTCATCACAACATGAAGAACTGTATTAAAGGGTCACAGCATTAGGAACTGGAAACCAAAGAAAACCAGTAGGTCCAAATACACATGTCCAGTTTCCAATGAAACTAATCCCTACAAGTCACTGCATATTAAAATGCAAGCCCAAATGCCTTTAAGACACCAACACCAACAAAAGAAACCCATTGTCATTGTCCACTCCCAGGAAAGGGCATCATTGTATATGTATCACTAGCCAGAAAAGGATGGAAATGAAACATTGGAAGTTCAATTACTACTGGATTCTTTTGGCAACATCACAAAGTTAAAAAGAATCCTAGATAGACTCATCACAAGTCAAGGACTGTCTATAAAGGATCTAAGCAGGAATAGGTGTCAAAAACAGAATGAGATCAACACCAAGAATAATTGCCACTTAGGGCCAGCAAGTGACAACTGGTTGAGAATAAACATCAGGATCCTCAAGAAGGCCAGGTGTTTTCAGCCTTTCTATGGCCATTACTCCAAAATCAAAAATGGGTACAAAATGCTCCCCTTTGGTAGTTGGAGGACAGAGGCATTGAGATAAACTGGCCTGACTCTTTGATCTGAGAGTACAAGGGGCCCCTTGCCCAGTCCTTTGATGAGACCTACTCTTGCCTTCCCAAGCTTAAAATATTAGAGAGCGACAGAGTACACTGGCCACCCCAGACCTTAAGCATTTTAACTCCTCTAAGCTGTATGAGCACATCACCATGGAGACTTGGCTCAGAACTAAGCTAGAACTACAGTTCCCATAATACCCTCCCTCCATGGCTCTTGATTAAGGCAAGGAAAAGGTGTCTGTAAGAGGTTTGAAGGGTGAAAATAAAGCAGCAGTCACCACTTGCTGAAGGTCTGATAGGGGCCCCTAGACTATGGCAACTTACTCATGTTGACTCAGACTCCAGAAGTACAGACAATGGCTGGGTCACAGACGTTCCAGGTGCACTGGGTCTCCTAGAGCAAGGTTGTATTTTGGGTCAGGTGCCCATGCAGCTAGGCAAAAATGGGCTCCAACTCTTCCTGTAGGCTGTCTGTGTTAGCAAGGGGGTGGGGAATGAGCAAGCAGCAGAAGTATGACCTAGCTTAGTCTCACTCTTCTACTTCCCACTCAGCTTTTGGTCCCATCTGCAGACACTGACCTGTAGAAATGCAGGCCTAACAATGGACACAAAGACAAGAGGCTTGCCTAAGCTTTCATACTTGCTTTCCAATGGGGTAAATCTAATAGTTTCAATGAATCCTTCATCCCATGCTGTGCGGAAGAGCTTTGATTTCCTGATCAAATGCTGAAACAACCAGCACTCCCATGATCTCAACAAATATAAGTAAAAACAGAAAGGTCTTTACTTCCCCTGTGATTCTGTTTGGTTTAAAACACAGCTTTCTGCTTTCATGACTGAACTTATTTTGGGAGGGGAAGTAGGGGCGGGGCTTGAGACAGGGTTCTTCTGTACAGCCTTGGCTGTCCTGGAATTCACTCTGTAAACCAGGCTGGCCTTGATTGAACTCACGAAGATCAGGCCTGCCTCTGCCTCCCCAGTGCTGGTATTAAAGGTATGTGCCACCACTGCCTGGCTTGACTGAACTTTGTTATATCTACTAGCACTAGTACCACTACCAACCTGCCACAACTATTCTGAACATCACATCGTCACTATTGATGCCATCACAGTCACCAGCACAATGTTACAATGTTACCATCATCATGTTACCCCCATTACCACCATGACCATTGTCTTAGTTAGGGTTTCTATTGCTATGAAGAGACACCACAACCATGGCAACTCTTACAAATGAAAATATTTAATTGAAGCACACTTAAAGCTCCCAGGTTCAGTTCATTATCATTATGGTGAGCCATACCAGCATGCAGGCAGACATGGTGCTGGAGAAGGAGCTGAGAGTTTCCCATCTTAATCCACAAGCAGCAGAAGGAGACTTTACCACACTGGGCATAGCTTGAGCATATGATACCTCAAAGCCCGACCCACAGTGACACACTTCCTCCGACAAGGCCCCACCTCTGAATAGTTCCACTCCCTATAGGCCAAGCTTTCAGACACATGAGTCTATGGAGCCATACCTATTCAAACTACCACAACTATTATTACCACCATGACTACAGTCATCATCACCACTGCCACACCTGTGTGACCAGAGTACCAAGCTGGCAGAGGGTGTTGGGATTGAAGCACTTAACATACCACCACAAGAAGCCGAAAAGGAAGCTGCTGCCATTTATTACAGAGAGTAATGGGTTTATATATCCAAGCCAGGGGATGGGCTAAGCATAGGAGGAGGAAATCATGCACCACCCACACCTGGGGTCAAGGCATGGGCACTGTGCACCAGAAAGTTATGAAAACAACCTTGTTTATCAACCTTGAGAGCACGGATGTTCTACAGCTGGGTGGAGAGGAAGAGAGCTGTAAGGGACAATTACTTAAATTTCTCAACACACTACCATCATCCCTAACACCACCACCATTGCATTGATTCCTAACATCACCATAGTCACCAGCACACAACCACCATAAGCATCCCATCCTCACCATACAGCTATCACTAACACCACCATGGTCATCATTTTCACCACCAGCATACCACCACCACAGCCACCACTTGCCACCACAATCCCCATTAGAACACCATATCTGTTACTAGTAAGGTTTTTCCCCGCCGGCCTGGTCCCAGCGCCATGCCAGTCCCAAATAACACACAGAGATCCTGTATTTGATATTATGCTGTTGGCCTGTTACTAGTTTTTTATTGGCTAGCTCTGTCTTAAATATTAACCCATTTCTATTAATCTAAGTGTTTCCACATGGTCTCATCTTACCGGAGAGAGGGCCCAGACCTCTGTTCTCTTCGTCTTCCATCTTGAATCTCCTCCCTACTCTTTCCAGAATCCTCTGTGTTTTCTAGTCCCACCTATCTTGCTTTTCAATTGGCCAACAGTGCTTTATTCATTAACCAATACGAGAAACATATTTACAGAATGACATCTCCCATCACATATCCTCGCCACCAGCACTGCCATTGCCACTGTGGTCACAGTCATTATCACTCTCCCAACTGCCACCACCACAACCATCACCTTTAGTCCCCCTTCATCCCCTATAATCTTCATAACAATAGCACCAACTTGATAAGATTATTCCTACTTCATAAAATGGTTGTCTGCTAAGGAAGGGGAGAGTTAAGCCCATGTTCAAGTTCAAATTCCCTATCCTTTTACTACTCTACACTGCCTCAGAAGCTGTGCTTCTCAAAGCAAAAGAAAGTAAGCAGCAGTCAGTGGACAAAAAAGGCCAGAAAGAAGTAAAGCTGTGCTGATAAGGAGAGGCAGCCCAGGGGCAGCACAGCTAGAAGGTATCGAGGGGTAGAGAAGGAAGGAATTCCATGAGATCTCTCAGAGCAGAGATAGAAGTAGCCTATAGATAACACTTCTGATCCAAAGCCTACTTAAAGTTCAAACAGAAAGGGGTCTTTGCCCCCGCAGATCCCCAGAGGAAAACTCATCCACCCTGTGGAGGAAAATAGCAGAGTCTAAACAGACAGAGCGTGAAAAAGTTGAGTGTCAGGAATGACCCCAGGACACCAGTGTCCTGGGTGAGGGTGGCACACATTCCTGGATACACTTGAAAAGCCTACAGAGAACAACTTTTGAGGGCCCAAGCCATGACCTCAGGAGCACTGTTACGTTTTTAGTGTTTCTTGGTTCTCCCTAAAGTACTAGAAAGATTGCAATTTCCTTGTGGTTGAGCCTCTGGAGTTCCCTCACACTCAAGTTTGATTAGCTGGACTCTTGAACTAAGTGTCTTTGGATGCTAGATGGCAGTAAAGTGAATGCAATTCTTCCCAGGGATAGAAATGAGATGCATCAAGCTTTGGACCAAAGAATCCATCTGCAGTTTGTTTGGGGGATGACAAAGTAAAGCATCCCCAGGCTGAAGCTGTGAAGAAAAACAGTAAAGCTGAAGGAGATAGCTGCTGCAGTTTGACTCCAGCAGGAGGTGACATTGAAATACCCAAAGACTTAGTGAAACCGGGGATTATAAACAGCAGTCGCAGCTGTTAAGCACTTGCTTAATGCTCATTGTATACCAGGCACTAAGGTAATGTTTTTAATGGTTTTATTTTCAATTGTGTAAGTATGTGGTGTGTGTGTGTGTGGTACATGAGTGCAGGTGTCCTCAGAACTCCCAAGAGGTCATCAGAACCCCAAGAGAAGCAATTATAAGTGGTGTGAGCCACCTGATGTACACATGGCTGTAAGCCTTGAATTATTTTTTAGTGTGCCTGTTTAATGTGGATAGTTGTGATGATGGTGGTGATGATTATGATAGCAGATCCTACATCATGCCAACATATCCTAGCTACTATATTTTACTCGCTTGTCTATTTGTACTTCACATTCTCTCTATAAGTTGGGTTGTACCATTATCTTCCTCTTTTACACTTCAGGGAATGAAAGTATAGAGATTTAAGGCCTTACCCAATGTCACATAGTTTCTGTGAGTATAGGTGAGTATTTGAAGCATAAAAGCCTACACAAACACTGTATAATAAACTACTTTTAAAGGTTTATTTTCTTTTAAATTACATGTGTGTGAACATGAGTGATGAGATCCCCTGGAGATGGAGTTACAAGCAGTTACAGGTTGACTGGTATGAGTACTCGAAGCGAATTTAGGTTCTCTGCAAGATTAACCTGTGCTTTTAACCACTGAACCATCTCTCCATCCCCTAGGCTACCTTCTTTACATATATGAACACTCTTTATTCTCAAGGTAACCCTATCTAATGGATCCTGATATTTTTCCATATTTTAGCTTAGTTCTTAAACACTCCTCTAAGGCCCAAATGTTGAAAGTTTCATGCCCTGTTAGTGGTGTTATTGGAATGGTTTTCCCTTTAGGAGATGAGGCTTAGTGAAAGTTAGTGGTCTAAGAGCTTGAGTTTAAAGGATATATTTGAACTCCAGTCCCTGATATGTTTATCTAAATTGTATTAATAAAAACTCCAGAGTCAAATATTGGGGTAAAAACCTGATCGTTCTGAAGAGTAGCAGGTAGCTGACCCTGTCTCTCCATGCTTCCCAGACCAAAAAGGCAGAGAATCTCTCTAAGCCCCTCCCTATAACCTCTTGCCCCACCCCCCAAGTATCTGTCAGAGCAGTATAATTATGACACATACAGCCCATTAGCCTGGGATCATACAAGTGTTAGAACTAAGGAGGTGGATCCCAGGAATATTAACTTTAGCGGCCATACCCCTGAACTCCACACATCGAGCCGCCCCTCCCCACCATCTCTCTGGAGGCTACAGTAAGCATTGCTGTTCTTATTTCAGAGATGAAGAAAGTGAGCTTGAAGTACTTCCATGGGTTACCATATCTTACTATCCCAGCCTAGATATGGCAGCCTCCACAGGTGGAATGTACCAGAGAAGGCATAATAGAGAGGCTTAATGAGGCTTCCAAATGCTCACTCTTCCACAACACCTCTCAAGCCTTCACGTGCAGAGGCCCCACTTAGTTGCATGTGATGACCTTTCCAAATAGTTTCATATATAACCATCCAGTTAAGACCCAAACCAGCACTGTTCTGTGAGCTGAGTCTGAAAATGACTTGTAAATAGAAAGAAAGGGCAAAGCCAGCCACACTGTAGGCCGGGCAAAACATCCCAGATTATTTATTTCAAGCATTTTGCAATTGGAGAGACCCAAACCACATTTTTCCAAGCATTCCCTTCCCCTCCCACCCACCCACCCCCCACAACACCCCTATTTACGTCCCTGACCCATGTGTATTTCCCACAAAAATATGGTCCATGTGTCTCTGATCCATTTACACTTAACTCATCAAATTATTGTCTGCTAAGAGTAGTGTGGTAGCCATACAGCCCCTGTCTGTGAGGCCATCAGAAGGCTTCATGTCTCCTTTCTTAGGAACAGGAAGCTATGTTTAGCCAAGGGAAAATGGAGTTGGAAAGGGTGGTGATGGCTGGGTGGTTCACAGCATGGCAGGACCACAAGGAGCGGCATTCCAAGGTTCTGGAACACCAAGCCCAGGATTGGGTTCAATTCTGCTTTCCAACTTGTTTTCAGTCCCTCTGTCTGCTGCAGTCCCTAAGGTGATTGAGAATATAATAGAGAGTGAGCAGCAAGTCTCTGATCCGGGTCATTGGTGATCCACAGAATCGATGGCTTTGGCAGAACTAAATCACATGGATTCGATTTCGACCATGGCAGCTTAAGAACTTGCAAGGACAGCTTTTCTATTTTCCTTCAGAAGCACATACACACAAACAGACACACAAACACACACACACACACACACACACACACACACACAACTCAACACTTCTCAAAACAAACAATTACATCTGATATGGTTTAACTCACCCATGTTTTTCTGGCTTTAGCAAAAGGGGTCTAGTTTTGTTTTTTTGTTTTTTGTTTTTTTTTTTCCTTTCTAATTGCTTAAGTTCAGCTAACTTGGTGTCCCTTAGGAAAACTGATCTATGTAAATGTGATTTAACGAAAGGAGGGTTGAGCCTTCCACATGTGTTTTCCATTTTCTAATCTCCCTGAGCTCTGTACATGGTAAGCAGACTGAAAACGATGGTGGTCTCATTTCAACATCAATTTTTATACATTTTATCTCTCAAGAATGCTGAACAATGCTGGAGAGAATCGCACTTCCTATTTCCAGACAGCCAGAAGCCAGATTTCATGGAAATGTGGGCAGTATGTTAAGTTGAGAGCATGGGTGGAAGACCCAAAGGGTAATGGCAACGCTCAGTGATGTCTACCTTGTTACACTTGGCTAAAAAGCTAGTCGAGATTCATTTTAAATATTCTACTCCCCTGCTTCATGTCAACAAGCATTTACAAATTGCAGGCTGTATTAGTTTTCTTACTGGGTGTGGGTGAACAACCACAACTTCTGTTGCTTAAAGCAATTCATGAGTGCCACTTGCCAGTCTCCAAGTGTCAGGAGCCCGGGCACAGCAGAGCCTCTGCTCAAGCCTGGAAGTGAGGTATTGCTTGGCTGTGCTCCCATCTGAAGGCTCGACTGGGGAAGCCACTTGTAAGCTCACTTGGGTGTTGGCAGAGCTCATTTCCTTGAGACTATGTAGCAGGGCTGCAATTTTCGTTCTTCCTAACTGTGGGTGGAGACTTGTTTTTGGCCCAAATCTTCACACTGTTTCATCCTTCAAAGACATGTATGTGCAAATATGTAGTATGAAACTCTATGACCTGCTGTGATTCTCTCAGGCCAGCAGTATGGCTGGCATGGTGAAAGCCAGGAGGACAAGCAGCACATCTGTCCTTGGAGTCATGTCTGAAATCACGCAGAGAAATCACACAGTGGGCCAAGGTCTCCAGGGTCTTGCCACAAGAAGAGCCTCTTTTGCTATTCTCGGGCCTTGTCCCCTGAATAAGTTGTCTGGCTCCTGCCACTTAACTCTTTGGAATCTGGTGCAGGTCCTCCCCTTATGGTTTCTTCCATGGACCCTTTTAAAACATGGCCATTTGCACCTTCAAAGCCATCAGGAGCCATTTCTCCTCTATCAAGGACCCAGGTATTTTTAAAGGACTTTTACCCAATTAAGACAGGACCAACCTCACTTTAGATTAACTCTACACCAACTAATCTGGAATCTGAATCTTTATCCGAAAAGCCCCTTGGCCTTAACCATATAACAACCAAATAACAAAGTAACAGCCATCATATTCCCAGATTCATGTCCATATCCACATACATCTTACAGGGTAGACACACCACCAGGGCATCTTGGGAGTTCTCTTAGAATTCAGTTCTGTGTACCACATCTCCTTTATGCAAGAGTGTAGGGATATTTTTGGTGAGTCCTACCTTAAAGAAGCACATATGTAGGGGGTCTGCAGCCAATCACTATTCTGTGAGATTCGTCCTATAATAGAGTCGTCTTTGATGTTCATAAATAGCACAGAGGTGGGTTCAGTAGGAAGACAAGACACTTGGCAGGCAAGTGGGGGAAGGGAGTAGGTGGATTAAATAGGATTGGCTTGAAATAGAACTGTGGGCTTAACAAGTTACCACTAATTTGATTTCACTAAGATATCAGCAACGTGCACAGTATTCTTATGTGGTTTTTAATTTTTTACTTCTTTTAAAAACAAACTAATTACCTCAATGCCTGATTTATGAAACAAATGTGTGTGTGTGAGAGAGAGAGAGAGAAAGATTCCACACAATAAAATAACGGTAGGGAGGAAATATGTGTAATAAATGAACACGCTAACTCTTTGCCGCAGTATATCCCTGGTGCCTTCCATAGAATACACCCTTCCATTCATGAATGAATCATTCAACCCAGAAGGGTAGAAAAGAGCCCATGCCCACTGAACTACAGCAGCAGACAGCATGGTCACCCTATTCACCAAGTAGCCACCGAAGTTGGTAGCAGAGCTAGATACCTCACAGCACCTTGAGGGTCACATGACCAACTTCACACAGAGAGTAGACATTTCTCTAAAAGTGGAGAAAGGTTCATATTTGGAACTCAAATTTTCTGACCTTACAGCCACAATCTGTAAACAATGGGTCAGAGAAAATATGTCCATAGGAAGTAAAGTAACCTCATGCCAAACCCCAAATATCTCTTGAGCCATGGGAGATGACAACACCACAACTGCTATGCATGCAGGGTGTTTCCCTCCCTTGTCAGCAGCTGGGTGTCTTTTCCAGTGATGGATGGATGGCCCAGTGGCCTTCCTGGAGAGAGCAGTGTGGCAGGAAGAAGACTTGGAGACCTAATGCTAGGAGGGAGGCCTGGACCCCAGGCTTTGTTCAGTTTCTTCTCTCTTTCCTGCATCACTGGAGGACAAGGGAATTTTCCACAGGATGGGAAAGGGAGTCCCCAAGACAACACAAGATGTTTGGTAGCCACAATGCATTTGGAGTTTTATTGTTTAAATATGGAGAGTTCTCCTAAGATGTAGAATCTGTTAAGCCATGGGTCCTGTAGCCAGAGTTCCTGGGTTTGAATTCCAGACTCACCACATGCTTGCTGTACGGTGCTGGACAAAGGACTGAACTTCTCTGTGACTCTGTGAATAACTCTGGCTCCTGTTCATAAAATAGATGTGGGGGTCAAATAACTGAAAAATGCCAAGTGCATCCATGGGATTTTGCAAGGAGAAATCATTCCAGAGCGTGTTGGACAGATATCTCAGCAGTCAAGACCATGGACTCCTCTTACAGAGGGCCCGAATTCACTTCCCAGAACCACATGGCAGCACACAACTGACTATAACTGTAGATCCAAGGGATCCAGTGCTCTGGACTCCCCAGATACATGCATGCATGTACACATACCTCATACACATAGACATACCACCATACACATACTTGAAAAATACACCAAATCTTTTTTTTTAAGATTATCATGTTGTTATTGGACAAAATGTCTGACTGACAAGATAGCTCAGCAGGTAAAGGTGCTTACCATGCAATCCTGGCAACACAAATTCAATCCCCAGAACCTGGGCAAAGTGGGAAGGAAAGAACCTGCTACACAAAATTGTCCTGTGGCCTCCACACTCATGCTGTGGCATGCATATACACATATACACACAGGATACATCATACACATGCACACAGGCACAAATTAATTGGTAACATTTGTAATAGTTTAAATGAGCCCATAGGCTCATAGGTCTGAATACTTGATCCCCACTTGGTGGAATTAATGGGAAGGATTAGGAGGGTGTGCCTTTGTCACTGGGGATGGGCTTTGGGTTTCAAAAGCCCACACCAATCCCTGTTAGCTTTCTCTACCTCCTGTGCCTCAAGATGTGTCTCAGCTACTGCTCATGCACCATGCCTACCTGCCCGCTGTCATACCCCCTGTCATGACAGTCACGGGCTCTAACCTGTGGGAGGGTGAGCACAAATTAAATGCTTCCTTTTATTTTTTTTATTTTTTATAAAACAAGGTGTTTAGCTGTCCTTATGGTTTCAGAGGGTTGGAGTCCATGGTGGTGGAGGAATGACATTGCTGCACGAACAGGTGAGAGCTCACATGGGGATCCACAGGAAGCAGAGAGAACAGTGGGAATGGTGCCAGTCTTTTGAAACTTGGAAGCCTACCTCCAGTGGCACACATCACCTCCTCCAAGGCCACACCTCCTGATCCTTCCCACACAGTTCCACCAACTGGGGACCAAGTTTTCAAACACAGGCGCTATGGAGTCACTCTCATTCGAGCCACCATCTACAACAACTACAACAGAAACTTTTGGCAGCCGTTTCCTGACTGGTTCTAATTCTCACTTTATTTGCACACTCACATTTGTCCAATCATGACCTAGCTGGAATTCCATAAATTCAGAGGCTCTGGGACTACAGTCATCTCACAAAAGGGAAAGAAAGGGAAGACTATCAAAGATAGATTAATTGGGAGCTCCCAGCACTCAGGGTTCCCAGTTGGGGCAAGGAATTCTCTTAAACCAGCCTTCAGGACTTGACCAACAACTTGACCAAAGGCTAACTGCTTCCTTTTATAACTTCCCTTTGTCATGGTATCTTTCCAGCAGTAGAAAAGTAAGTAAGACAACATTTTAAAAATAAAATGTTGGATATACGGACAGTGATGTATCTGTACAATGAAGCTTTGTTAGGTCATGAGTGAAATGATGTCACTTCGGGATCATGGACAGAACCATTCGTCATTACAATATGCAGTTAAGCTAGACTCAAAGGAGAAAATGTTACATGTTTCCTCTTATACAGAATCTAGAATTCTACACTAATAATATCTGTGATAGATATTTGAGACACAAATGGAGAAAGAAGACTACTTGTGGAGGGGATCAATGGGAGAATCACACAAGAGAGTAGTGGGGGGGAAATGGTGATCATAGTGCATTATATATGCATATTAGATTAAATCAATGAATATACTAACAAGAAGTATAAGATGCAAAGCACAAGTGACACTTATGCATATGTATGTATAAATGCATATACTATATACAACTCACGCTAGCTCTCATTAAGTACATATTTTGTAGTCACATATACAGGTACACATGTTTGTATATACACATATATATGCACTATATGTGTATGTGTGACTGTATTAAAATAAATATATAAAGTGTGTGTGTGTGTGTGTGTGTCTGTGTGTGTATGAGCGACTGGCATGTATCAGGGATGTAACACTCACCTGAAGTAACCTACAAATGTGCTGTGTTTGCCTTGTGACTAGCTTTGTCCCTCTCACTGATCTGGTTGCTATCTGTAATGAGCTGTTCCATTCTTCCGGGGTTGGGAAATCAGATGACTCGTGGCATCGGGACAAGGTGATACCAGCACTCAGCTCTGAGTGCAGGCCTTGGAGGCCATCCATGTGCAGAAGGCATGACTTTGATGTTCCTGCCTTGGAAGGTCTGAGGACAACACTCAGCTCCCTTTCTGGGTCTGCTACACATTCTGAATCTGGTTCCCACCCCATTCACAAGTGGCCTATGAGTGGAGCCCCAGGCCACTAGCATGTGTGGGGAGGACAAGAGGAGGATGTGCTTAGGAAGAGTCCAGCTCCTGCCTCCCTGTCAACTGAGAAAGCGCTGATAAATCTTTTACACACTGGGCTCAGCAAAGGATGATGCTAGTTAGAGTAAGGGTTGCACTATTGAGTCAGTAATAAAGCTGAGGACCTGTCGGGAGCTGTCTTTGTGCGGCTGCAATTGGAACCAGCCAAGCGGCCCCGGGTCCTTAACTGGGCATGCGCGGAGGGGGTGAGGAGTGAGAGAAAGAAGTTTGTATCTGATTGGGGGTGGGGGGTGTGGATGAGGGAAAGAAGTTTATACCTGAGTGGGGGTGTGTGAATGAAGGAAAGGCTAGCTATAGATAAAAAAAAAAAAGACAGAGACACAGAATACAAGTCAGGAGGGCAGATCAGTCAATACTGAAATGTCACGAGTTTATTTTTCACTTCTCTATGTACCTTAACCAAAAAGGGGGACACAGTATCATGTGTGCAGAACATACTTTTTTTCCTTACTTATTCTAAGGGTTCAGTAACCATACCTTAGCTTTAGCTTCTTGTTCCCTAGCCTTGAGGATCAGGAGTGATCACACCTCAGATTCAACTTCTCCTTCCCTAGCCTTAAGGATCAGGAGCAGCTATACCTCAGATTCGGGTCTGTTGTTATTTAGAATAAGACAGCCAAACATCCTACTGTAGCCACACCTTTGACCTTTAGGTCTTATGACTTGCTGAGGACAGTTTTGAACTCTCTGTCCTTGTGCTAAGATAGAGTGCAGCCATCTTTATGGGCACCCACAATGACCCCTGCTTCACAGCACTTTATTTGCCAGAAAAAAAAGTCTGTTCACACAGCCTGTATTGTCCATTTGAAACACTTCAAATAAAGAACAAGAGGGTAAGGAGCCATGGCACCACTGGGAATTAAACATCACAAGAACACACACAAAGTTCTGAGACGGGGTGTGCAGAGAAAGCACCCCCACAGACCCCCTGCACATCTGTCTGTGTCTGCAAGCTTTGTTAATGAAATTAGAACAGCTCCACATCCATCACAAAGCCACCAAGCTGAATATAAACAAATGTCTACATTGTGATTTTAAGAAATCTAAAATGTGAATATGTGAATGACGGCTTCAAATGGACAAGACTGAGCTACATGGTTGGAAAAGAGCTACTAGGAATTCTCTTCATAACACAGCCAGGTATTAGAACCAACTTAAGTTTCCATCAACTAATGAATGAATAAAGAAAACGTAGGTATGTTTCGAATGCTTAGTATTCTGTAGGAGGGAATACTATTCAGCGATTAAAAAAAAAAAATAAGTCTTGCCACTTGTAGAATTATGGTTGGAACTGGAGATCCTCAAGGTGTCACGTGACCTCACTCGAATGGAATCTAGATAAGCTGACCACATGGAAGCTGGGAGTGTAACAGTGATGTGGGCCAGGGAGAATGTAAGGGCAGGGAACTTCCAAGAAAGACTCAGCAATGGGGAGTCCATAAGACATTCTGGTGTTTCTGTGCTGCAAGGTGACTACAGAAATTGGCCAAGTACTCTATGTTTCCAAAATCTAGAATAAAGGACTCCAAATATCTTCACCTAAAGAAATAATGTTTGAAAAGTTAGGTACACTTACCCTGGTTTGAACATGACGCAATGAACACAAGAATCCAGACACCAGATGGTGCCCATTCATGGAAGTAATTTTCATGTCTAGATTTAAAAAATAATAAAAATAATAAATATAAAAAAAAAATGATTCTCCGGAGCTCACAAAAAGCCGTTTCACCAGCTGGTATCACACCTCTAGTCAGATCTCCCCCTGCTATAGAGCTAGATGTTGTGTCATGTCACATGATGCAAGTGTTTCTCAGCACTCAGCCTAGAGTGCTTCTCACTCTAGCTCGCTCTGTCCTTTCCATTCTAACTTGCTCTCACCTCACCACTGTACCCTCAGAACTTTTCTGTGACAAGAAATAGAAAGGTACCCAAGGGAAGTCATCTCAGGGAGCAGAAAGTAAACAAGAGAATGTTATTTCTCTCCCACAGTCACCAAGTCTGGAAGCCATTAGCTCAGGTCTGGTGTGGCACTCGACAGTATCAGAAACCCAGGTCTGTTATTCATTATTTCTCTGCCATGAGTGCTTCCCATTCTCGAGGTCCTTTCTAGTCCAAAATGGCTGCTTGATCATGAGCCATTGTGGCTGCATGCCAGGCAGAGGGAATATGAAGAGAAGCAAACCCTTCCTCTTTTGAGGAGACTTCTAAAAAAAATTTCACACACTCCTGCTCCCATTATGTCAACCACAATTCTGTCACATAGCCACACATAACTTCACAGAAGGCTGACAAATAGAATCTTTATTCCAGACAGTTCAGTACCCAACCAGAGGTCAGTTATGGAAAAAAAAAAAAAAGTAACAGATACAGAACAACAAGAAAGATGTCCGCCATGCCTACTCACCTGCCAATTATATTCTGCTTTCCTGAATGAAACTACTCACTTGAAATAGAGTAGAACCAACCCATTGCCTCATCTCTTCTTCCCAACTATATCTTTAAGGATTAATTTCCAGGTCTGTGAGGAAACAGTAAGTGCCTATTGGGATTCATACAATGGAATACTATTCAGCAGTATAAAAAAAAAAGGAAGGAAGAATGAAAGAAACTATTAATATATCAGTGAGTTTCGATGTAGTTATATGCTCATTGAAAATAAACAGACCAAAAACTAGAGAACATGTGTGTGTGGCTATTTATATAAAGTTCTAGAAAATAAAAACTAAGCTGCAGTGATAGAAATGGACTGGTGGGAATGTCTGGGAATAGTGGGAGAAGGTGGAGAGGCTAGTATAGGTTCCTAAGAATACCTGAGGCTGGTGGGTATATTCAATCTTGACTACAGTATTGGCTTCCTGGGTGTTGACATCTACCAAAAGCCATCAAGTGGAATACCTCATGATTGTACCTCAGTAAAGGTGTAAGCTTATTTTTTAAAACAAAAATCTCCTCTCTGTCTGCCCCTATGGTGGAAGGAAGCACAGAATAAGCTGGGAGCTCCTGAGATAGTAAGATACCCTGATGAATAAATAGGGTTTTCTAGTGTAAATGGGATAAGATGACCCCCAATCCCAAGCAACTCTGAAATGAACTAAACCAAGCACTGACAAACTGCTGCCCTCAAGCCAGCCCCAAAACCCAGTCATGTGTAATGCTTTCAGGGACAGGAGTAACTTGCAGGCACACTCCACTGCCCAGAGCTGCTGCAACGAGAAGCTATGGGTACCCACTGGGGATGAGGGCGTTCATATTTTAAACACCCCATGGTAAATTGTAAGTGATGCACTTTTAGAAATGAAATCCAATGGCATGCTCTCTTTGTGTTTCACATCTGCGCTGCAGAGCCAGGCAAGATCAGATGACAGAGACAAGTAGCTGGCACAAAGAGGCCTCTGAAGGAATGGTTAGTGAGGCAGCTGTTTGGAATCTGCTGTTTCCAATGACCAAGACACTCACATCTTGACAGCTCTTGGTCCTGGCTTGACGCATGTGCAAAAGTGCAGGCTAAGCTCTAGAAGTCTCAGATGTTGGCCCCCAGGCCAAGTATGACAAGAACACTCCATTTTCTCCTCAGTTTTCCCTTCAGGCTCATGATACTCATGAAGTCTAATGGGACCAGTCCTCAGAGTACAAAGCTATTGTTACTTTCTTTCCTCATTAAGGAAAAGAAAATCAGAGCAAGTTCAAAGACCATGTTGAAGAAGATAGGCTTTCTTTTTTTTTTTTTCAACTCCCTTGAGGTCTTTCCTTGTTGGACTGTGTAGTCTGGCCAACACTGAGTATGGAGTGTCCCAAGGAGCTATGTTCCAAGACCCCACAACACAAAATACTTTCCCATTAGCCTGACACATGCATGACACTCTTTTACATCAAGACTCTACATCATCTTACAAGACATATACTACCCAGAAAGCCTTGTAATGCCAGTGATTTAACCTCTGAGAAGAAATGAGCATGAAAGCAGACAGGTATAGATAGGCTGGTCCACATGGCTCCAGAGGATCAGGTAGAATTGTGGCAGAGGACAGTAGGAGAAAGATGAGACTTTGGCAAACTTCAGTAAGGTGTAATATCCTCAGATGTCACTTTTTTACTCCGAAAACCTAACCTGGGTGAAGTGGCTTGTCCCATGTCAAATCACAGAGTCATCTTCTTTTATGTTAGTAAAGTCTTAAGGCCTGTGTCCTTCCTTCACATCCTCTCTTGAGAAAAGTGGATCTGCCGAATGGACTGGCCTGTGAAGTATGTTGGCCTGCTAGTGTGACTGGTGTGACTGCCTTCATCATCCCAGAACATCTCACACCAAGGACCTTTGCATTTAGAAATAACACCCACACTGAGTTTTCCCTTTTGCTGCTGGATAACCCCAGTACTTTCAAACTACACCCTCTCTCTCTCTCTCTCTCTCTCTCTCTCTCTCTCTCTCTCTCTCTCTCTCTCTCTCTGCTAGTGACTATTAATTGTTCAAAGTAAGAAATTTCATTCTAAAGTCCAAGACTGTCCTTTATCTCTTTCTTTTGAGACAGGGTCAGCTGGCATTGAACCCATGGTAATCCTGTCTGATCTCCCAAGTACTGAGATTCCAAGCATGCACCACAATGTAATGCTTTTTCTCTATGCAGGAGAGGGTGGTAATTGTGTACTTCGTTAATTGCTGATTTCAGTTCCTTGTGTTATTTTCTTATAGTTTCTCTCCCAGAGTCAGTTCACATTCCTTTACTCAGCATCCACATCCCAGCTATACAGGCTGTATCTTCAGTGCAAACCAGGGAGGACTGTCTTAGTTCTTACCTTGTCATCTTGAGTGTTCTCCTGCAAAGAGAGTTTTCTACATACATCATTTCCTTAGATGGTTTCGGAACTGGCCTGAGATGCTTTGTCAATGAGGAAACCCAGAGCAGATGCTGGAGGCAGGGAAGAGGGATGTAGGATGCTCTCCACTTTTTTTTTTTTTTTTTATGAAATGACAAGCAACTTGTTCCTCCTATGCCAGTAGCAGCAAGTCTGTGAGACAGATGTCTGTGGTGTGATGTAGTTGTATGGTCATATATTTCCAAGGGGCAACAGGTGGGGATGGAGATGTCAGAATGATTCCATCTAAGCCCAAAGTTGAAGAACTCATATGGCTAAGGGAAATCCCACATGTCCAGAGGCATGTCACAGTGTTTGCTATATAACACTTCTGTAACTCTCCCAGCATAACTACACCTTGATCTTTGCAATGTAGATCAACAGATTGACTGTATGTGTTTGTTGGTTTGTTTTATTTTGTTTTGATTTTAAGACAAATATCACTATATAGCCCTAGCTGGCCTGGAACACACTATATAGCACAGACTAGCCTTGAACTCACAGAGATCCACCTGGTTCTTTCTCTTGTGTGCTGGGATTAAAGGCATGGGCCACCATGCCTAACTGTATGTGGTGGTTTAAATGAGAAATGTCCCCATAGGCTCAGACATTTGAACATTTCGTCCTGTTAGCAGTTTTGCTTGGGAACATTTTAGGAGGTATGGCCTTGCTAGAGGAAGGATATCACTGGAGGAGGGCTTTGATGGTTCATAACTTCCATTTCTCTCTTGAATTCATGCTTGAAACTGATGATGTGCTTCCCTTAGCTTCCTGTTCCTGTCGTCCTACCCATCCAGTGTTGTCATGCCCCTGCATCATGATGGACTCATGCCTCTAGAACCATCAACCAAAAGTAACCCTTTCTTCCATAAATTGCTTTTGGCCATAGTGTTTTATGGCAACAGAAAATTAACTAATATACTGCATAAACTCTGAGAAGTTAATGCCTCTATCCAACAACACTGTGGGCAAAGCTGGGTCAAACCACACCCTTGTGAGGAGCTGCCTGCCTTCCTCTGGCCTTCCAGAGCTCCACTGCAACATGAACTACCATTAGGGCACCCACCAGCTGGGGAACTGGTTATCGTAAGCCAACCTGCACTCTACCCCAGGTGTGTTTGCTTTCTGGATCTAGAGGTGCTAATCTTTCCAGAAGAAACTTTCCCTTTGCACTTAGACCCTACATGCTGAGTACTTCTTGGTTCTTGTCTAGCTTCCTCCATGGCTTGTCATCTGAAATATTGTTTCTGGAATCTCTACCTTCCACATGAGCCCACGTGTTCTCTCAATCATATCCAGTGGTTGTCCTGTAAGCCAGCTTCATATGTGGAAGAAGCATGGTCACCTTTCATGGAGATGGCAAGAGACTGGGAAAGTCTTAATAGACTGATTGGTGTGGTTGGGCATCTGTAGCACAGAAGGCTGCTGTCCAAACACAAGTGTTCCTAGGGAATGGCTGAAAAGAACATCGTATTTGTCCTTTAAATGGTCCTCAACCTATTTTTCCTATGTTCCTCCCTGCAGTCCCCAACAAACCAGCCCTGTCTCACCTGCTCATCCTTTACTATCTTTCACATCCACCAAGGGCGTATATGATATAATGAGAAAAATATATCATAATATGTAACCATGATTACTTACCAGAATTTCTCAAAGAGAGTATGTATTTGGAAGAAATATTTAGGTAAACCACATGGTTAGAAAAAGTATGATCTTAAAGGTGCATTTAAGGAGCAAACAGTGGCCATTGAACCAGTCTTCTTAAAATAGGAGAGAAAAAATTCTATGAATGACAGGAGGGTAGGCCACTGTTGGCAGGACCATCATATTTAATCATCACTGTTGACTTGATGAGGTTCGGAATAACCTGGGAAAACACTCCTGGGCATGTCTGTGAGAGAGTTTCCTGAGAGGCTCACCTGAAGTGAGAGGATCCATCCTGATGTGGGCAGGACCATTCCTGGGGCTAGAGTCCCAGAATGAGCCAAGGAGAAATGCTGAGGAACAGCATTCATCCCTTTGCTTCCTGACTCCAAACATGATTCAAACAGCTGTTTCACACCCCTGCTCCTATGCCTTCCCCACCACAATAGACTGTACCCTCAAATGATGAGACACAATTAACCATCCCCCCCTTAAGTTGCTTTTGTCGGGCATTTTGCCTTAGCAAACAGAAGAGCAATAAAGGAATAAAGCAGTACTGAGTAAAAGATCAACTATTTGTAAGCATTTGCCAGTCTCAAACTGCTCCAACCTTTATCTATCAACCCAATTAATTCTTGCAGTAATTTTATATACTCTTTTATCCTTGTTGTGCAAAAAAGGAAACAAAGATCCAGGCCAACTTATTACCTTGAACAAGGTCACCTGCCACTTAACTGGCAGAGCTGATGAATAATGATCTGACTCTGAAATCACTGCCATGAGCCAGCCAGCTCTGTTGCCTCACTGAAGAAACATCCGGAAGCGGTGGAAGACAGCAGACGAAAGGATGCAAGGATATGATCAGATGTAAGCAACCACCAGGACAAGCCATCTCAGCGAAAAACTAGATACTGTGAATGAAGAGACAAATCATAGAAATGATGACATTGGATAGGAAGCTGTCTGCTCTACAATGACACCCCCTTTACCTCCCCCCTTTGAAATCCTTGGTAAGGTTGGCATTTCTCATTGTGGGGGTATGAATTTTTGAAAGGATGTAGCAGTAGGAAAAGGCCCAGGATCCTGTGCGCATGTATACATATGTGCATCTATGAACAGATGTGAGGCAAAGATGATACAAGACAGTTCAATCTTTACTTACTCTGTCTTTAGTTATACAAAGAAACATGCAGCCTATTTTCTTTTGCATGAGAAACATCTTCAGTTTTGCAAGCAGAGAGTAAAGTGACCGTGAATACTGGATTTGTATAATAAACATCATATCTAAACAAATGCACTCAGTGAAAACCCATAGGAAACATCAGTCTGCTCTGGAAGCCATCACTGCTCCCCCATTTTCCCTGCAGAGACTAACAGGACAGTCCCCTTCACCAACAGCTTGAACCAGCAGTTCAGGGTCCTTAGGATCATAAATGTGGCTGTCCTCTCTCGACCTTCTTAGTCTTGCAACCCTTTAATACAGTCCCTCATGTTGTGGTGACCTTCAACCATAAAAATTATTTTCATTGCTACTTCATAACAGTAATTTTGCTACTGTTATGAATTGTAATGTAAATATCTGTGTTTTTAAATGGCCTTAGATGACCCCTATGAAAGGATCATTTAAACCCCCAAAGGGGTCCAGACTCATAGGTTGAGAATGTCTACACTAGAGCCTCTAGCTCTGGAGGATATCCTGAATCAGAAACTTCCTGTTAGTTATTGTCCCATCACTTTGTTCTATGGCACTAATATCAGATGACCACCCAGATGATGCTAATTAAACAATGCACCAAATCTTATCTATTCGGGCCATCCCTGACATCCTTCCTAGAACAGAAGCACATTTATTAGTCACCTGTGACTCTTTAATTGAGCCACAGATACAAATTATAAAGCCCATGTTTCCATCACGTAGTACATTACACACCAGGGAAATAAAGACTTTGGAGATTTGTTCTCTGGACATCAGGGAAGAGAAGTAAGAGTATTTTGTTAACAGTTTGCTATATGTTTGAATCACACAACTGAACAACACTGACCATGACCATTCAAATATGTGGGGTCCTGTTGGATTTGTACAGTGAAAGGGGCCATAGGGCATCAGAAAAAAAAAGAAAGAAAGAAAGAAACAGAGCAAAAGAGAAGCAACAGGAAGAACTCTGCAAACAAAGCCAGGCAGTAGTGGCACACGCCTTCAATTCCAGTACTTGGAAAGCAGAGTCAGGTGGATCTCTGTGAGTTCGAGGCTAGCCAGGTCTACACAGCAAGCTCCAAAGTTATCCAGAGAAACCATGTCTCAGTGGGGCATGGTGGGGAGGGAACTCAGCAAACAGACTGCAAAGGCCTTGGAAGAACAAAGTCAGTGGAAGCCAATGAAGTAGCTTATTTTCTAAATTAATCCAGCCCTTCTCCTGAGCCTTTGAAGCTATCGAATAGACAAGGAAAACCAAGTGCCACATAAACCAATGCTTTTTTATTGTTATAAAAAGTTTTCATAAGACTTTATTTTAATCTTTCATTATGTATATTCATTGTACCTGGCACTGTTATGTAAGGACATTTCCAAGCAATATAATATATGTTAAGCATTGTCCATGCCCTTTTAGTCTCCCCTTTCTCAATACTCTACTTTTGTTAGTGCCCTTTCTTTCCTAAGGGAGTTTTGTTTCTATTTTCATGTTATGTATACGTAAGTGATTTTATGTATCTATACAAAATCTGAGAAACACAAATGAGAAAAAACATGTGGCATTTGTCTTCTGAAGCTGACTTGATTTTCCTAATATGACCATCTCCAGGTGCATCCATTTTCCTGCAAACAACATAACTTCATTCTTTTTATTGGTCCCCAGATACTAGATCCAATCACTGAGAAGTCATTGGGTCATGATGGTTCTAGCCTAATCAATGGAATAAGCCACTGATGGATTTATTCATTACTGAGAGGTGGGACCAACTTGAAAGAGAAGATATCCTTGCTCCTTGGAGGCTGTCTTGTCTAGGTCTATCTTTATGTATCCCTCCCTCTCTTCTTCTCTTCCTCTTTCTCCCTCTCCAAGCTCTCCTCTTCCCCTTTCCCAAATATCATGAAGTAAACAACTTGGCTCAACACCTTTCTGCTATGATGTTTTGCCTACTACTGGCCAAGAAGCAACGAAGCCAGAAGACCATGGACCACAATTTCTGATACCATGAGCCAAAATAAATTCTCCCTCCTTTTAAATGATTTCTTTTTGTCTATTTATTTGTCTCAGCAACAGAAGGTCTGAATAAAAATGCTGAGCAGTTTTTTAGATTCTTCAGTCTTGCAGGTTCCTCTCCTACTTTCCCATTCCTTCCTAAGATAATTCCTGAGGAAGAATTGGTTTAATTATGTCAGGAGAGAGGGCCTTGGTCTGCATGTCTCATCCGCAGGTCCTTAGAACATTCAGTTCCTTCATTTCCACCTTCTGTCCAGGAAGACTTCAATGCTGAAGTCTATGGCTGGGCAACATTTTCTGGGTGCCCTCTGGCAAGGCCAGGGCCCTGCTACCCCAGCTTCTCATGAGCTACCCACTCTTGTGCTCTCTGGCCATGCTTTTCATTTATTATCTATTCTGGCAGCCCCGTAGTGGCAGCCTCTAGGGGCATCATTCAGCCAGAGCTGTCCATGGCACTCACGGCACACTCATCAGTGGGTTTGGATGTGACTCCCCACTGCAGAATCCTGCCAGCCACTACACTGAATCTGGCAATTTATGTCAGGTCCATGTCACCAAAGATCTGTCAGTGATCCCCTGAGAGGCACATCCAAGGGTGTATGTCCACATTTTACACAGGTTCATTATTGTCTAACCCTTATGGCAACCCTAATAGAATTAATAAAGATCATTAAATGAGCACATTAGCATATAATATAGAGCTTGTGGAACGTCAGTAAATTCTCAACTTTATTCCATGATTCTATTTTATTTACTCTGCATTTCAAAATCATAATCATAACTAACAACCCAATTCCACCTGAAGGAACATAGAAAAATTGTAAGATTTTTTTTTTACTGTTGGAGACATGCCACCCAGCTCTCAAATAAATACATAGAGAGGCTTATTCTTACTTATGAATGCCCAGCCTTAGCTTGGCTTGTTTCTAGCCAGCCTTTCTAGCTTAAATTATCCTGTTACTCTTTTTAACTATGTTTTGCCTCTGGACTTTTAATCTTTCCTTATTCTATATATCTTTCTTTCTTTCTGTGTGAGGCTAGGTGGCTGGCCCCTGGTGTCCTCCTCTCCTTCTCCTTTTCTTGCTCTCATTTATTTTCCCTGCCTGGCAGCCCCACCTATTTCTCTCTTCTGCCTAGCTATTAGCCGTTCACCTCTTATTAGACAGGCAAAGCAACACAGCTTTATAGAGTTAAACAAATGCAACATAAATGAATGCAACACACCTTTGCACCATTAAACAAATATTCCACAGCCTAAATGAGTTGTAACACAAATTAAACTATATTCCACAACAGGAAAGTGAAAAGTTTTCAGACGTGCAGAGAGAACATACAACACCAGTTTCTGCAAGCAGAGGGACACTCAGCATCCCCAAGCTGGTCTGGTTCTTGGGTGTAAAATGAATAGTAAAAACCCAGAGATGGATATCGGGGTTCAGGCTGAAGATTAGGAAAGCAAAGCAGTCAACTACTAGAGCATTCTTACCTCCACCAAGGGTGGGATGATCCTATCCTCACCATGACTGCAAAATGAATACATACTGAGACCCTGAGCTCCTGTCTTTTATTCCTTTCTAGTGCTGGGATTAAAGGTGTACAGCACTGGCTAACTAGTGTGCTGCTGGAATTAAAAGTGTGTGCTACAACTGCCTGTCCTCTATGGCTGTGGCTAGCTTTGCATTCTGATCTTCAGGAAATCTTTATTAGATCATAAACAAAATGTCACCACACTTGGGATAACTCATAGACATATGATTAGAGTTGTCCTTGGGCATTGATGGTGAACTTGCTGGCCTGGCTATCTTAGAAGTACTCCATGGCCCTCACAATATTCAAAGCCTCTCCCACTTAGGCTTGGTGGTGCAAATGTGCAAATGAAAACTTGGGAGCTGTTTGTGTTCAATCCAGCATCTCCCTAGATAAGATGCCAGGACCTATAGATCCAGGATGACAAGGACCTTATTTAAATTGCCAGACTCAGTGTAGCAGCTGGCAGGATCCTGCACTGAGGAGACACATCCAAACCCACTGATGAGTGTGCTGTGGGTGCCATGGGCAGCTCTGGCTGAGTATCACTCCAAGTACAGGGACTGCTGCAATAGATGCTAAATGGAAAATGTGGCCAGAGACCAGGACCTTCAGGACAAAGTTCACAAAAATTTCTCTCTGTAGAGGTACTTGTCACTATGATTATGGCATGGAAATTCACTAACCTGGCAGATAAATCCACAAAGTAATTCTGCAAACGCCAGAGACAGGGTGGAGGGAGGAGCTTTGGGGGTGATGTGATTCAGTATTCCAATAAAATATTTTCTTTCTCCAGTACTCAGAGCATAGAAATTTAGCAGTTATTGTTGTTTTTGTTGTTTTCCAGCAAATGATCTGAAAGAGATGTAGCCTAAGGGCTTGTCACTGATGGTCATGTTGTAGAACACAGAGAAGCTGCCATAGTTGACTCCAGAAGGAAGGAACAGCTACAAAGCCAGTCCATGCTTTCATCACATCTTCACATGCAGTGCACACTGGCAAATATTTATCAAATGCCTATTATCATTTAATAAAGGGGAAACCAAGCTCTCTGCACTGAAGGGCCATGTCCTCAAAGTAGTATTTCTTAACTGGAGTGATTTCTCCCCGGGAACATTTGGCAACATAGATGTTTTTAGCTGTCACATCCTATGGACACCCTGTGGGTGGCAGTAAGAGATGCCACTTGGTAACCTACAAGGCACAAAACAGCCCTCAGTAACAAACAGTTATTTGACTAAGAATGTCAGCAATGCTAAGATTGAGAAACCCTGAGCTGAAGACCAGGGAATCATAAACAGTGGCCTGCTGGTAAACATTAGCAGCAGGATCTCCCAGAGAGGGAGGGAGGGAGTCGGCCATTTGCAATGTTTACCAATTTACATGGTATTCATACTACAACCATGCCTGATTGCAAACTTACACAGGGTGGCATGGAATGCAGAACCGAGAAAATAAGATGCAACAGAGTATACCTGCATCCCACTTCCTCTTGCAGTCCTGATAGATCTGTGTAAGCTCAGGGGCCTATAGAAGAGTGATGTCATAAAATAAGCAGGTGGTGATGGATTCTTAGCATTCTACATTTGTCTAAGATGAAAATTTCTTAAGTATGTTGTACTTAGTTCATTTCTATGATGTACGTAATAACTTGCAAAACTACTAAGAATTTAGCACAGGCCTGTGTGAACCCATAGGAGCCAGCTGCAAAGCATCCTTGCCTAGAGATAGGATGAGTGAAAATAAGTAAGCCCACCATGGTCAGTGGCAGTAGGCCCATGATATAATCCAGGTACATGAGCTAGCTTGTTGGAGCCCACTCCCTATGGTGGGATGCCATGCTCAGCATTAAAGCATGGGAGAGGAGCCTGTCCCTGCCCCAACCTGTTGTGCTAGACTATGTTGACTCCTTATGGGAGGTCTTTCCCATGAGGAGGAGTGGACTGGGGGTGGGTGGGCTGGGGGAGGTGAGGGGAGGGCAGGAGGAGGGGTGGGAGGGAGAACTGTGGCTGGAATGGAAAAAAAGAAGCAGAAGACCAGAAGAAGAAAGGAGGAGGGAAAGAAGGAAGAAAAAAAGAGAGAGGGAGGGAGGGAGAGAGGGAGGAAGGAAGGAAGGATATGCAATTAAGCCAAAGGGTTGAAGGGGGCAAGAAGCCAAAGTGCAAACATAAAGCAGTGCCCTGGACTGACTCAGGGCCCCCCTGAATATGGGTCTCAGCCAGAAGGACTGAGCAGTCTAAGGGACCTCAGAGAGTGGAGCCAGGATGTATCCTGGATGCACAAAAGGACCTTGCGAACACATCCCCCATGGAGGGATAACTGCCTTAATCTAGAGACAGGAGAGAAGCCCTAGTCCCTAATTCACATGACCCCAACTGGATAGCATTCCCCTATATATGGATTTGGGGTGGGGGGATGGGAGGGGAGGGTGGTTAGAGTGCAGGTGAGAGGGCAGAGAGGGTAAAAGGGAGGGAAGGAGGGAGGAAGGGAGGGAGGGAGAGGGAACGGGGATCAACATGTAAAATAATAAATTAAATTTAAAAAAAATGCTTTGACTCCAAAATTTAAGTTCAAGGACAAGTTACTGGGGAAAAGGATTTCTATTTTTGTTTCCACAGAAAATGAAAAGATGTGGATTCCTTCCAGACTAATATGGTTTGATCAAGCCAGACTACCTGAAACAGAGTACCAGGTGATCCTACATTCAAAACAGCTGGACAAAGCAGCCTTGCAGACTACAGCCAGGATTTCTGAATCTTCTTCGAATCCCCCATGACAGCGCCCCTTACCAGCAGGAAGTAGTTTGGAAAGAACGACGCCCAAATTCCCAAATATTGTCTATAAATGTTTGTTTTCATTTAAAAGGACTTGGAGATATATATATATATATATATATATATATATATATATATATATATATATAAGCAGTGCCCTGGGCCCACACTGTGAGCAGTGGAACAATCACCCAGGCAATGCCCTGAAGTATGTTGTGCCTTGTGAGCTAGGAGCATAACAGCCACCCAAAAGAGGAAAGATACAGGATTTGCTCCCTAATGACTGAACCCACTGCCTGATCTTTAAAACATGTAGAGTCAGTCTTCCTATGCAATTACCTCTAAGCAATTACACAAGCAAAGATGATTACCGTTTATCATACATGATACTGTTCATCCTAGATGCCAATTTGAATGATCTAAGGGATGCCTAGACAGCTGGGAAAACATGATTTCCAGGATGTCTGAGGGTGTTTGTGGAAACCCCTGGAGTGAATTCTCCCTCTTGTGGTGATGAAACACTCATATTTTCTGCCCTTGGGCATCATCTCTTCAAATGTCCAGACCTTTGGTCTAGGTTGAGTTCTGCAGCTGACAATCCTGGTTCTCCATTCTTTGGCTTCAAATTGAACTGCTCTACTGACTTACAAGTGACATGAGGAACATCAGAACTTCCATAACCTCATAAGGCAATTATCATAATAGTCCTCTCATCTACTTACTTCTCTCCCTCCTATTATTTCTAATACACCATACTAAAAATAAAAACAGTATTCCTCCATTCTTTCCCTAATGCAACAGAAGAAATGGATTTCAAATGAGGAAATATTGACAAGCATCCTATTTTCTTTCTCTTTTTAAAGCTTCTGATGCTATTATTTATTAGGAATATTCTGTCTAAAAGCTACAAAGTAGCAATATTCCATTAACCTCCATATATGATGGTTATCAAGGCCATTCACATTGGTATTCTGTGAAATCTCATTGTTGTTATTGTTCATGGAATCAATGCAAACAGACTTTTCAGGTAATCAAGGGATGGGGGGACAGCAGGGGTAACTTCTTTGGCTCCCAGCATCTGGCAAGGGAATGGGTATGGGAGAAAGCCTCCTGCTTCCTAATGTAGTAGCTAAGCTTGATGGTGCCTGCCTGCAATCTCAGCTCTCAGGGGGTTGAGGCTGGAAGATGGTGAGCTCAAGGGTTATCTGCAGGACAAACTAAGTTCTAGGCAACTTGGTGAGACAATATTTCAAAATAAAACATAAAAAGAGGGATGGAGAGCCAGGTCAATGGTAGAGAACTTGCTTAGCTTTGTATGTCCTGGATTCAGACACCTACACAACAATTAACTAATTAATTTATTTATAAATTAGTAGAACCAGTGCCTGGCAACATGGTGACTACTCCAAAAGGAAAACAGGAAAGGGACGAGAGAGAGAAGGAGGAATTGGGTGAGGGAGGGATGGAGGGACAGAGGGAAGGAGGGAGGCAGAGATTGGGGTAGGGAGGTTATAATACAGTTTTCACCCTGAAGAGTTTGTGACACAGTTACAAAGCATAAATCTCAAATCCTGTCTCTTATCACCCCGCCTGTGAGTCCTTATGAAAGTAATTCAGTATCAGTCTAGCAAACAGTAGAACCTCACACGAGAGTAAGAAGGACATTCAGCTGCTTACCAACCACCACTTTCACTATGTACATCACCTGCCCAGGCTCATCTACCAAACATCACTTCATCTCATCCTTGTCTTAGGGTTCCCATTGCTGTGATAAATCACCGTAACCAAAATCAACTTGTGGAGGAAAAGGTTTATTTCAACTCCATATCACAGCACCACACCACAGTCCACCACTGAGGGAAATCAGGGCAGGAACTTGGAAGCAGAAGCTGAAACAGAAGCTATGGAGGAGTGCTGAGTACCGGATTGCTTTCCAAAGATTTCTCAGCCTGCTTTCTTATACCACCCAGGACCACCTGCTCAGGGGCAGGACCACTCACAGTGAGTTCCACCTTCACCAATCATCAGTCAAGAAAATGTTCTGCAGACTTTCCTAAAGGCCAATCCTAGAGGCACTTTCTCAAGCAAGATCCCTTCTTGCAGGGTATGGTAGCATGGTGCAGGCCTTTAATCCTAGCAATTAGGAGAAAAATGTGGGTGGATCCCTGTGAGTTTAAGGCCCACATAGTGAACTTCAGGCTACCAGAGCTACATAGTGAGACACAGAATCAACAAACAAAAAGAGATTCCTTCTTCCCACGTGACTCTAGCTTGGGTCAAGTTAGCATTAAAAAAAAATAGCCAGCAAAATCTTCAGGAAGGCTCTTGCTCTATGCAGAGAGGGAAAAACTTTGTGATCCCTCTTTTAACCCCATCAACATGGGCCAAATGTCTTCTACCTCCATGGCAAATGCTGATGATGCCACCCCTACTTGATCACTTGTCACATCAACACTCAGAAGCCCAGCTACTAACTGCCAACACCAGGGTGTCTTCTGTAAACCATCCTGGGCCCACCAGAGTCCACTGCCACACTCATGTGACAGGTAGGAACCCACTTACCTATAGGGCAAGAGCACTCTAAGGGATTCCATACTATCTCCACTCCATCCCTGGAGGACCACTCTCAGGGTACTCTGGACCATAACCTTTGTAATGATAAACCTTAGAACCGTAGGAGGTACAAGTCCAGTGACATCACTTCTGTGGCCAGTACTCCTTCTAACTGCTGTTTTAGTGCCTTGTTAATCTAGTGAATACTCTAGAAATGTCCCTTGTTCCTATAGCCTGCTCCAATAAATGCTTCCTCTGGCACATGAATATTTTACAATGGTAGACCCAACAATATTTCACCTTGTAAGCTAATACTTGTCATTTCCTCTCCTCTCTACAATGGATGACAGCAAAATTCAACAATGAAGTAAGAGAGGACAGACATTCACTTAATGCTTCCAACCACCTACAAAAACCCCAGTGGTAAATCAAATAAGTCAACTTTTGTATTTGGCAATGCCTCATAGTTCACAAATCCATTGTCTCCCTGTTTTTTGTTTTGTTTTGTTTTGTTTTTCAGAAGGTGACACGTGTTAAAATCCCTCAATATGACCATAGTGTAACAAAATGGGTGTCCTAAATATAGAGAAGGCAGAAGTCAACCGGGACAGTAGCTCATCTGGGCAGCTGTTTGCAGTTAGTAAACACAGCATTACGAGGGCCTCTTTGCTGAGTGCCCCTACACTGGGGAAAGTTTGCTTGAGTGGAGCTTTCCCACCTTCTGAATCCACAGATGAAGAGCTTAACACTTTGTTTTGATAGAAGTGTTAGGCAGAGTTCACGATTTCAAGTCATTTCCCCCGTATTTCTGTATAAATGTTTCAAATGTCTGAGAAGATGTCTTTGCTGAAGAAGACAAAGGGAGAGAGTCTGCAGACAGGCTCCACGCTGCTCTCACGGGAGCTCTGTTGAGCTGCTCATCTCCATGGCAGAGTAAGCCATCAAGCAATATTTACTGAGCCAACCAAGCATGTAAGAGTACTGCCTACTGTGCAATAAAGGCCACAGGAGAGTGAGAACTTTGTGGGGTTCATCACTGTATTCCTGCTATCTTGTTCCTAGACTGGGACATGGCGGGCAGACAACAGATCATTATATGAATAAAGCCATGAGTGAACGAATGAGCGGGTATTTTAGTGAATGAATAAGAAGATGCATGAGTTAATAAAATGAATGAATTATAGACAAGTGCTTGAAAAACAAAAGCCAAATTCTTCACCCCACACAAGCATGAAGGGCACAAAGGTGCATGCAGAGAGAAAGGGGAAAAAATGACTTCCTTTGTGTGATGACGTCTCTGGAGTGCCTATTTGGGACTTAAAGCTCAGCAGTTGAAACACCTGACTAAGCACATGGCACCTGTGTATTTCCTCAGTCCTGCTTTCTCATCTTCTGGAGTGTCCTTGAGTCCCCAGAGACTTTCCGAAGAGTCGGGAATCTCCCACTTCCAGGTGTCAGCTCAGAGACAGAAGAGCCAGTGTTTTCTTTCTTTGTTATGGGTGATGTAGACTTTCTATTTAGAATACTCTCTGTAAATCATGAGGTCTGCTAGGCTATATGTTAAAACGTAGGCTAGGAAGATGGCTCATTGGATAGAGCTGATGCCATGCAAGCATTAGAACCCTCCAAGTCTAGACCCAAGGAACCTAGACAAACACTGGGCAGGCTCATCTGTCATCCCAGAACAGACACAGAGGGAATCCCTGGCACATGGTACACTAACCAAATCTGGAACTCCCTGGAGCTACACCAGTGAAATCAGGAGCTCCTTCAACCTAGCTACATTAACCAAGAACCAGAAAACTCCAGCTTCAGCGAGAAACTCTATCTCAGTAAGTAGAATGGAGAGGGCAGGAGAGATGATGACTCAGCATGTAAAAAAGGAGAGATGATGACTCAGCATGTAAAAAGGAGAGATGATGACTCAGCATGTAAAAAGGCCTTTCCTGCAGGAACTTGACAAGCTGAGTTCAACATCAGATCCCAAGGTGGAAGGAGAAAGCCAATCCCTAGAAGTTATCCTCTGACTTTCACATATGTATCACCACTTACCACACACACACACACTCACACACTCACGGATAATCACAATCTCTCTCTCTCTCTCTCACACACACACACACACACACACACAATCACAATCACATTAATACCATTTAAAAATTACAAAGAAGAGAGAAATCAAGGAAGGCACCTGATCTCATCCTGTAACCTCCACATACAGGTACACATCTGCTGGCACACTCAATACATGCAAATACACACACATACAAAATGCATCTTCACAAAAAGAAAACCATAGAAAGAAGATGCAGACTTTTGGACTCTAGCCCAAAAAGGCTCAGACTCTAAGGTCAAGGATGAGCCCAGAAGTCTGAATATCAAGTGGACCCAATGATGTGATTCTACTCTCTATGGTAAACTATTAGAGGCACCAGGAGAGGAGAGAACATTCTAGAAGTAGAAAATGCTTCATTCTATAATGCTCCCAGGGAAGTGACTCCAATATTAGTGTAGCTGACGACATCTGAAGGTGTCCAGGAAAACTCACGAGTCTTCTCTAAATGAACTTTAACTCACTATTGTTTAAACTGGGAGTTGCATCACATATCCTCTCTTTCTGTAACAGTAGGGAACACAGTAAGAGGCAGGAAAGGGGAGCCCACGAAGGACTTTAGCTTCCCAAAGTCTAGAAACTCTTTGAAAAAGGACCCATGGATGCAGTCTATGTAGAACACTGTTCCCTTGATATAAAATCTGGAGCTTAAAGCTGTCACTGAAAAGAAAGTCTGGTAGAGGGCTCAGTCGGTGACGTCCTTGCCTTACAAGCACAGGGACCTGAGTTCAATCCCGAGAACCCATGTGAAATACTCCTGTAGTGATGACACACACTTGTAAATCCCGGCCATGTGGAGTCAGAGGAAACGGGATCCCTGACACGCACTGGCAAGCCAATCTAACCTATTTGGTGCGTTCCAGGCTAGAGGGAGGACCCGACTCAAAGAAAGATCTTATAAAGCGGGCAATACCTGAAGAATACCATTCAAGATTCTCTCTGACCTCCACATGCACACAGGTGTGCATGCATGCACATACAAACACATCACAGAAATGAAATAAGAAAACTAGAAACATGGTCAAGCCTGTTGAAGCTGAGATGCAGTGGGGCTCCTGACATCTGAGTGGTCCTCCTGATGAAGCCTCCGTGCTAACAGCGCTGAAACGGAGGGAGACCCCACTCAAGTACTGGGTGACAAGTTCCTGCAATTTCATGATTTAGGGACTTGTAATGTAGCTGTCTATACCATAGCTCCTTTGAGAGTCAATGGTGTATGCCTTGGAGACAATCTGGAAACCTGGAAAAACCAAGATAAACAGTCTGTTAGCATAAAGGATCTGGATGGCTTAAATGCTCAATATATCATGTCTGCATGAAAGGTCTTCTCTGTAAACAGAGGAAAGAGACCACACTGCCTTACACCAAAGTCTTTCAGCTTGTTTTAAAGGGGGCACTATTTTCCACTGGGCATGTGGTTTCCCCAGGGTCAGATCTCGATCTCTCTCTCTCTCTCTGTCTCTCTCTCTCTCTGTCTCTCTCTCTTTCTCTCTCTCTCTTTCTCTCTCTCTCTCTCTCTCTCTCTCTCTCACACACACACACACACACACACACACACACACCCTGTCTATATGTGTGCATGGCAGGAAGCTCTTTGGCAGGTGCTTAAGTAGTAAAGACCAACTCCTTTCTTGTGCCCCACTGGAAAGGTTGATGCTACAGACCAGGTGCTGCTGCCCCAGCATCATTTGGAGGCCACTGTCACTGAGCGGACTATCAACATCCATTCTCTCTGTGCCTCCCTACCCAGCACCCAACAATCTATTAATTTTCAGGCCACTCTGAATAAATAAACTGGCAAATGTATATAGTTTTACGTAAAATGTGTGATATATGTGTTTCAAATCTATTCCTATTGACTGCCAAATCTTAGTCAAAGTCCTTTCAGACTTAAGCATGTTCCCATAGAGGCTGAGAGTCACAGGAACTGAAGGAGGTCCATCAGTCAGAACAACTATTTTGTGTTCTGGTGACACCCCTATGTTAGTCTGCTTTGAATAGTCTCCTTGAGGCAACTTAGGGAGAAGCAAACATTCTTTTGGACTCGGAGTTTTTGAGATGCCAGTCTGCAGGAAGACAGAACATCATAAAAGAGAACATGAAGAGCAAACCTCACAGCCAGGAAGAAGGGGAACACGGAGAGGGAGAGATTGCATACTCACACACAGCTGCACGATGAATTCTCCTGAGGACTTGAGCAATGCTATCAAGGCAGGTTCCTAGGTTCCTGGTTATGTTCACACGGCCTCTCTCAGGCAGGTTTGTTTTTATAAGATTTTGTTTTATTTGTAATTACGTTCATTATGTCCAGACAGAGGTGAGTACATATTAATGCAGTACTCTTGGGGACCAGAAGAACGTCTCAGATTCTCTGGAGCTGGAGTCACTGTGAGCCACCTGAACTGGGTACTGGAAACCAAATTCCCCATCCTCTGAAAGACCATTGTGCTCTCTAAACCCCTGAGCCATCTCTGGAACCTTCAAGCAACCTTTGTATGCTGTCTAAGCTTCCCCCAAGCCGTGAACACCTCTACTTTTCCTGGAGTCCCTCACTCAGTCCCCCATTTCAACTGCACCTTCACTCCTACTATTTCATCTAACCCTGCTGGAGGCTACTTTCAGGATCTGCAGCCCTGCAATACACTGCCTGGTTTTCCAGACTTCCCTTTGAAATTTCAATGGAGTCCTCCATGGTCCCATAATCCTCACATTCTGCGTGCTGGCAAAAGCTACACTGTGTGATTAACAGGATTGGTGCCAATATGAGCCATCTTGGACTTCCTTGAACCATAGCTGCATCAGCTTCTCTATATCTTTCTGGGTGAGCATGGGAAATCATTCTCTAGGTAGTCTTAGGTGGAAGAAATTCTTTGTTTGTTTGTTTGTTTGTTTTCAAGCAACTCTAGCTCAGAATGTCACTAAGAGAAATTTTCATTTCTACATCTCTGAGTTTTTCATTTCTACATACCCCAGCTAGGGTTGGCAAGTATGAAGGATAATCCTCATTATCAAGTTGGCTGAATTTGGAATTACCTAGAAGACACATCCCTAAGCGTGCCTTTCAAGTGGTCTCCAGAGGTTTAACTGAGAAGGGAAGAGAACATAGGATGGAGATCCACACTGAATAAAATGGGGAAAGAAAGAAGACTGGTGAGCAACACTACTCATCTTTCTGCCTCCCAGATGTATGCACAGAACAGCTGGCTGCCTTGTACTTTCACCATGTCTCCCCTGCTGTGATGGACAGGCTGTCCCTTAAGCCATAAGCTAAAATAAACCCTTCTTACCCTTCATTGTTACTGTCAGGTCTTGTCACAACAATGGGAAAACTAGCAAAGCAGTGGTAGACTGTAAGTTGGGTGGTGCTCACTATCTCCTGACTCTGGATCCTATGCACAGGCAATGGCTATCAACTCCATCTTGCTAGAGGTGTGTGTGTGTGTGTGTGTGTGTGTGTGTGTGTGTGTGTGTGTGTGTAAGAAAGAGAGGCAAGGTCTGCATAGCTTCCCACTACCAAGTAAATGATTAGTCTGATATGATGTCACCCTACTTATGTTTTATGGTCAACCAATAGTCTCCCTAAAACAAGAGGACTAGGAAATGAAGTCTTAGTCTATAGATGGAAGTCAAAGACATAGAAAGAGGTGGAAAATAACGCAGAAAAACCTCAAGAAGGAAGAATGGGAAAGGTCTAGCAACACTAAGATAGACACTCCCAGGAAGCCTTCCTACTGGCATTCACTGTCTCCTTCAGTTCTCACCCAACAGTATCTTCTACTGCCTGGAAAATGCTGTGGAGCAGAGAATGTATACATTCCAACATATAAATTAGCCTTTGTCCAAACACTTAAAAATAGAATCATACACTTGGGTGTGTAACACCAAGGTTTGGTCAATAAGTAGATATGGCTTTGTAATTTTAAAGAATGTTTTTTTTTTATCAGTTATTCAATCTTCTTAAATGATTCACGTTTGTCATGAGACAGGAATTCTTAAAAGTTGATCACCTATAAATTATTGGTATAGGTGACAGAACAGCTCTTTCATGCTGTGGTAAACATTTCTGTGTTAGTTTTTCATCAGTACAATGAAATAATGATAATCAAGACAAATGGTTTGTTTTGATTCACAGTTTTCGAGGTTTTAGTCCATAATATATTGGCCCTGCTACTTGGAGCCTACAGGGAGACAGTACATAGAAAGAAAGTGTGTGAAAAACAGAAACTCATAGCCAGAAAGAGAGGAAGAGAGAAGGGGAGAGAGAGAGCTGACACGATGTTTGGAAGTTCATCTCCTGTTGACCTTGTAACTCTACATTTGTAAATTAATCCTAAGAAAAGAAACAAAAAGGCAGAAAGATACTTACATAACAGAATAGTTTCTATACTTTTTAAATTAGTATTCTAAGCCAGAAGTAACATAAATGTCTAAAAAAGGGGGGTTGGTCAAATAAATATTGCTACTTTGAAACATGGTATATCTATTGACTGGAATGGCTCATCTGGCTGGCATGTTAATACAACGGACTATTAAATTGCTATTAGGAATCACAGTTACAAGGATTATTATCTAAAACTATGGACAGAATACACAAAGGACAAAGTAGAATTCTTAATATGTACATGAAAATCCTTTATGGAATAAGTAAGACCTATATCAAATTCAGAAGGGATTGTGGTATATATGTAATTTTCAGGGGCTCATATTTTTCTGATGATTTAAACTCATGTTCCATTGGTAAGAAGAGAAAAAGCAAGATGAGAGAAGAGAAAAAGAAGAGGCCGAAGGAAGCTGGAAATAGAAAACAGATGTAGAAATGATGGTGCAAAGAGGAAATTTAGTAAGCTCCCTGTAGGGAAGAGCTGAGAGCACTCATTGCCTTCTCCCCTGGGGCCATCTTGAGTAGTATCTAAAAGCCTGGAGGAATGCCACCAAAAGGCAAGGTTGGTGCCATTCATGAAACAGCCAGAAACTATAGAAGACCTCCTCATATCACATTCACTCATATCACATTGGCCACTGAAGAGAAAGACACTTTGGGAATCTAAGCACTGTGACCACATGGGTTTCACTGATGGCCCTGTGAGATGGTGGAATGTTTCTCTGGGCTATGTGACCTTCACTTTGGCCAATTTCAAGCGTAGCACAGACCAACAAGTCTGGACCTAAGCTTAATAAAACTATTTTTTACCTACCCTTGTGGGTAAAAGAGAGGACCTAGAACCTGATACTACAAAGTTCTCAAACAATTTGTTTCAGTTCAGTGGCTATCCATAAAGAAATACTATCATCCATGTACCAGAATGAGTTAACATTTATAAGATTGACAAGGACCAGTAAGATGGCTCAGCAGGTAAGGGCACTTACTGGTAAGCCTGGTAGCCTGAGATTGATCCCTGAAACCCACACAGTTGAAGGAAAAAAAAAAAAACAACTCGTTCATGTTGTTCTCTGACTCCTCATGTGTTATGTAACATGGCATGCATGAATGCACACGGTGGGGGGTTAGAGGGAGAGAGAGGATAGATGATAAATGATACACACATATACATGGATGGATAGACAATAAACACATTTTTGAAGACAGACAATATCAAGTGTTGGCACACCTGATATTGAGTGTAGAACAACTACTATTATCATAAGTTGCTAGTGAGAGTATAGAATGGCAAAACACTTCCGAAAACCATTTCATTTCTTTAAATGTAATTCCACTTCTAGGTATGTATTTCTAACAAATCGATGCATTCATCCACAAAAGAACTTGTACAGGAATCCCCATGCTAGCTCAGATTTGTACCATGTCTCCTTTGCCTGTAGTGACTCTCCATAACAAGGTGGAGTCTAGGGACATAGCAGGACAGAGAAAACTTGATTCATCTGTTGAAGTCTTATGCAGAACTGACTTAATTGCTTCTGTCCTTTCTATCCATTGAAGCCCTTACTGAGCATCTGCCATAGGCTTGACTTTTGAATACTTTAAATCTTCACAAAAGCAAGTGCCATAGACATATTTATCATCCCCTCTACTGGAAACAATTTTCAAAGATCACAAGACTAGCAAATACCCAGAACTGAATGCAATCAGATTTGGGTGCCCTTTGCATTGAACCTGCACAGCCATTAGGAGTCGGTGTTGTAAGTTGGGACTTGCATTTTTAAATGATTTAAGTCACTTAATTTAATTGGCTTCCTATTCCTTCTTGTGTGAAATGGAAGTTAAATTAGCTTGGTCTTTAGTCTCACTTCCAGGTGATGCTTAGTGCCAAGAGTCTGTGAACTCAATAGACCATTTCTCATTAGCCTGACGGCAGCTATTAAGGGACTCTCACTGCTATAAAGTGCTCCCTCTCACTGCATTTCTGGCAATTACATTCTTGGAGGTCTCAAAGAGATTGTGTATTGCTCTACACAGAAAAGACACTAACTTAGTTCCAATTTAGGCTTTTTTAAAAATTTTGCTTTGGGGATAATACTAAAAGTACTAGGAAAAGAGTAATTCACTGTAAAATTAAACTTCTCTGATAATGCAAGAACTTTCTTAAATCCGTGGTTGAAAATTTCAGTTCCCATGGAAGCACTGTTAGACTGCTGGGGCCGAGTCTCATCCTGTGCAATCTGTACCTTCCTCGTACAGAAAATGCAGAGGAAGGCCAGTTCCCAGGAAAGTTGCCTCTAGCTATTTGCCTAGGCAAACCCCATTCCTGCAAGAGCTAAGGCAAGGGCTGAAATTATCTCATGTCTTTTGTTGCTTTAAGAAAAAAAATCTTCTTAACATTTTCTGAGAATTTTAAGCAAACATACTTTGATCTCTTCAAATTAACTTACAGATTTAGAAAATATAATCTCTGTTTCTCCATGATCCCTTGTTAGTATGTGTAAGGATAGGTGGATGGATGGATGGATGGATAATGGACAGATAAATGAATGAATGGACAAATAGATGGATAGGTGGATAAATGGATATGTGGATGGATGGATGGATGGATGGATGGATGGATGGATGGATGGATGGATGGATGGATGAATAGGCAGATGGACATATGAATGGGTGGATGGATGGATAGATAGGTGAGCAGATGGATGGACATATAGATTGATGATGGACAGTAGAGTGGACAGATGGACAGATGAATACATAAACAATTAGATTTACACACCATTCCTCTTTTAGAAGTGTTCTTTCCCTTCTTAATTCTGTCACATGCTGGTTGTCAACTCAAGCATTGCTTACTCCAAGAAGCTCCCTCTGATTCCCATTGAGAATCAAGCTCTTCCATTTTTGCCCTGCCCTAAGGCAATGGTTCTTACTTCCAAATGCTAGTATTGTATAGTTGTGCACTCATCAGAAGGACCACATCAATTTTATAATGATTATCTCATCTAAGCTATAAATTCCATAAGAACAATGACTATGCCTGAGCTCTTAAACATGAACACAACAGCCAATAGACAAATGTGTGAATAATGAACTATAAACTTGTCTAAACAGTGCAGAGCTTGACTTCAGTTCATTGTTCTTCCCACTTTCTGGTGATTGGTCTAGGTGTGAGTCCCCTTTTCAAAGAAACGTAAGGTGAAGTCTTAGGGAAGGGAGCTGCTAGAAAATCATCTTCCACTCCACACCCTCCCTCCATATATCTGGGTCCCTATCATGTGAGGACATGGTTCTTGAAATTGTGACATCTGTCTTATACTGTTAAAAAATAAAAAGTATCGCCCATACCTATGTGTTAACAGAATATAAACAGTAAATGTCATCCGTAAGTCACTGTGTTAATCCTGGAAACTTGTACATCCAGCTAAGGAAACTACAGACATTGTTCTGGCTTCAGACACTGTTAATCCAGCCCTCGGCTACTTGTATCCAAACCCATTCCTGACTCAAAGCATGATATAGTCAGTATCTTACATCAACATGCTACTCTACAGTCTTCACAACACTCCTATATGCACTGCCTTATTCGATCCCGCCAACAACCTGGAAAGTGTAACTACTGTGAGCCTTTGTTTTTACAGATATAGAAACTCAAGGTGTATAATGAATTAGAGGCTCTTTGCTTCTGTTGCTCTCACAGTTCAAAAACGATGGTCTACAAGCCAAAAAAAAATTGCAAAATTTAAAACTTGGAAAGACACCTTGCTTCTTGGTATGAACGTGCTTTGGTGTCCATAGTACAGCCACATGCACTTGTTCACATGCTGTCTATGGCTATACTAGGGCTGTGGTTACAGAGCTAGGTAGCTGTGGCTAACTGCATGGCCCACAGCCTGAAATAGCTATTCTCCTCCCCTTTACAGAAAGTTCTTCAGAAACTTGCTTTATCCCTGTCATTTCCACTCAAAGAAAGGAAGGAAGGAAGGAAGGAAGGAAGGAAGGAAGGAAGGAAGGAAGAAAAGAAGGGAAGGAGGAGGAAGGAAGGGAAAAAAGAAAAGGCTCAAGTCCAATAAATACTGTATGGAGTGGTTGGGACAATGTATTGCGCACCCTAGTGCAGTCATCTAACATTTGGTTTGTTGTTTATCATTTTTTTCATCCTCTATAACCTACTGACAGGATCATAATCCCTAGGCTGCCCAGATAGGAGCAAGCAAATGCCTTGACTGGCTGTTAATTAATCAGTCTGGCTTGAAGTCTTCCTTTAGTAAACACCAGAACACAGCTGTTTAAAACAGTAACAGTCCCTCAATCAAAAAGAAAAATCTAACACTCCATCAGGCCAGGAGCAGCAGCTTTCTCTTCTCTGAGATTTACCATCTTTCAAATGTCAATGAATCTGCTAAATCTGGTAGAAAGCAAGCTCACAGGAGAACTTCCGGGGAGATTATAGGCTACCATATTATTTAAACCAAGATTACACAAGCCAAACATAGCAGGTAAAATAAGTAAGTCATTTTATTTCTTAACTGATGTCTAGGTTCGCTCTATATAACATGATACTTCACGAATAAAGCATTTCACTAGGTAAGAAAACATAGATGTAAACATTCAATACAGTACATTGTGTCTTTTTGTTTGCTTGTTTTTTGTTTGTTTGTTTTTTGGGTTTTGGGTTTGTTTGTTTGTTTGTTTTTGTTTTGTTTTTTGGTATGGGCTTTTGCTTGTTTTGTTTAAGCCAACTTCTCATGGAGCCCAGGCTGACCTCAAAGTTCCCTTGTAGCTGAGGCTAGACTTGAACTCCTGATCCTTCTTGACTGCACCTCTCAAAGGCTAGGATTTTAGGTCTGCACCACCATAGCTGCCTTTCCAATATGTATTTTTCACTCATTAAAAGTTAGTTGAAAGGCTGGAGAAGATGGCTCAGTGAGGTCCTAAGTTCAATTTCCAGCAACACATGGTGGTTCGCACACAGCCATCTACATATCAGAACACTGCATACATAATAAATATTTTTAAAAGACTCTTATATTTTAACAAATAGTTAAAGGGAGCTGGGAAGATGTCTCTGTCCCTAAGTGCTTGCTGCATAAGCATAACTCAAGTTCAGACCCACAGCACCCACATAAAAAGCCAAGTGTATGATGCTTGCTGGTAATCCTAGTGGCAGCAATCCTGGGGGATCACTGGCCAGCCTGTCTGGCTAATAGTTGAACTCAAAGTTCAGTGAGAAATTCCATCTCAAAAGAACAAAGTGGAGAGTGACAGAAAAAGACACCCAGTGTTGACCTTCTGGCTACCCCAGAAGTTCGTTCATACATGCACATACCCCTGATCACACATGCATGTGAATGTGCACACACACACACACACACACACACACACACACACACACACACACTCAAATTAGTTGAAGGTTGAAATGTTATTCAATTGCTTGCCTAGCATATATAAGGCTTTGGGCTTTATCCCCAATATCACAAAAAGAAAGGAAGGAAGGAAGGAAGGAAGGAAAAAATGAAAGAGAAAAAGGAAGAAAGTAACAAATTAACTGAATTTGAAAGTTCATGAACCATGAGGAAAAGTATCTTTAAATGACATATATGTCATATATATTTATACTTATATATACATGTGTGTATATATATATATATATATGCATATACACATCTTTAGCACATAAATGTTTAGAGTCTACAATCTTCTACGATTTATCTGAAAATTTTTTCACATTATTATGGCTCTGGGTTAAACTACTTCACTGAGCCTCTACAAGTTGTCAGATTCAAGCCTCATCTAAAGATTCCTTGAACAATAGCAGCGTAACTCCAGAGCATGTCGACATTTTAACAATTTGTAATCTCTGATGTTACAAAACTGAAACAATTTTCTGGTCACTAAAGAATTACCCAAGGTTTTTTAAAATTAAGATTATACTCACTGCATCACTACCTGCCATCATATTGAGGTAATGGATTCTCCAAGCAGATGGTTTTAGTTTCAGAACTCCCGGCTCCATTACCTGGAGAACTTGGTGTTGTTAGCTTATCACTGTCTGATTCTGTGATGGCTACCAGGACCCCGGAGCTGGCCTGCCATCTCATGTGATAGAAGTATACAACAACAGAATAAACACAAACAGCTTCATTCATTCTAGAAGTTTTGACCTTTGCACGGGCTGAGGAGGAAGGGAACAGGCTCAGGGGGGAAAGCCCTTAAGACACAAAAGTAAAGGGTCAGGCTGCATCCAACCGGCCCCTACCACCCAACAGAAAAGGGACTATAAAATGTGCAGACATTTCTTTTAAGTGATGCCTGAAAACGTTCTTTCCCTCTGACACAAACGCCTCATTTTAATGATAGTATATTCTCTGAAAAAAAAAAAATAGTAAATCAGTCCTTTTGTTCCTGGGGGAATGAAGGTTTGACGATGACATGAGGGAAAGACTCTTTTTTAACTGAAAATTAAAGGTGACCTGTGTTTGTGTGTACTCTCATCAAGTGACTGCACTAATTAACTGTTAATTATGTTTTAAGATTGCATGTTACTAATCAGATATGATCTTAAACCAGAATTAGCAAAACACCCAATTCAAGGTCTGCCTTCTAAGCTGCTCCTTCATTCCTAGGACAGGAGCTGCTGTCTTTGTGATAGACATCAAGGAGGCAAACGAGCAAGATGTGGTCCCTGCCCTCACAAAACATTTTGTCTAACAGAGCCATATTTCAGTCAAGTGAACACAATAGTACAGAACACAGGAAGGATGCCCAAAAAACACCCCAAATGTGTTTCTAGAAAATAGTCACCTGGAGGCATCATTCACTTGTTAAGGAATGTTATAATAGTTCAACACTGAGAGTTCAAGTCCTGTAATCAGCATACAAGCTTTATGAGTCAGCTACTGTCATAGCAATGCTGTGTAACAACCACAAAATCCCAGTGGCATACAAGTGTTTATTATTCATCTACCCAGAGAGGCTAGAGAACCTTCTCCGCTGGTGTTTACTGCTCATGTATCTGGGGTAAAGGAGAAAGGTCAAATAACTCTCAGTTTATCTAAACTGACCCTAGCTGTAAAAGACTGACCACCACTCCATTCTGAGTATCTCACAGCTTCCCGAAGGCTAGCCCAGTAATGTTCTCAAGGCAACAACAGAAGTTTGAAAGGGCAAGCAGACACATGTCAACCTCATGGTTCTTGACTCAAATGGGCACACCCTCGATACTATTGCATTCTACTGGCCACAACAAGTCCACGTGCCAGTTCAAATTATAGGATGGAGAGGTAAATACCACCAGTTTTAATGCAAGAAACAGTAGTCACAGGACAAAGAACATAGTTGCAAGAAAGAAAGAAAGAAAGAAAGAAAGAAAGAAAGAAAGAAAGAAAGAAAGGAAAAGAAAGAAGAAACAGTAAGCTGCATTACTGTAGTTCACCACCAAACTGCCACAAGAGCAGTCTGTAAAGTTGCTTTGTTAGTTCTAATCATCTTCTTTCTTCTCTAGAACTGATATCAGATGATCAGCTTTACATCAGAAATTAAACCCATCCTCAACATCAAGGTAGTCATTCCCTATAAATATGTAGACACTATCTCGTACTTGAATGAATCCTGCTGTCAACACAGAATCTTATGAAAAGAAAGCCTGAGGGGCATTTGTTGGATGATGAACAGCTATGTATACATATCAAAAAAGGGTGCTGAGTGACAGCTGCATAGTTAGATGGAGGTGATCTCTCAGGTGACCATTTTGACATGAATAATTTCAATATATGTGTTCCTGAGGGTAGGTGGGTGTATGTGTGTGTGTGTGTGTGTGTGTGTATGTGTGTAAACAAAAGGTCAGTGTTGGATATCTTCTTTAATAATTTCTCCAGGCTTTTAAATAACTGAACTATGTCTCCAACCCACTTCTGAGTCTATATTTTTAAGTAACCAATTTCACATTATTTAAATAGTCAAATTAAATTGATTTATTGATTGTTACTTATGACATAATTGAATGCACTTTATTGTTAATTTTTCTGATTAAATTAAATATTCTGCTCCTACTCTCTCCTACCCAACATTGCAGAACAAAGATTCATATTCACCCTACTTCTTAAGGTTTCCCTTCCTGATTTCTGAAATCCCATTCCCATTTTTCTGCCATTATTCTTCACAGAGCAAGGTCATTCTGCAAACCCACCAAGTGCTGAGCTCATGCTGGAGAAGTGATGGACTGAATTTCACTGGGGATGGATAATCAAACACCACCCACCACTTTTAGAAAGAGGAAATGAAGTTACAGGAGAAAGAACATGGCTTCACAAATAAATAAATAAATAAATAAATAAATAAATAAATAAATAAAACTAAAAAACAAAACATAAAACAAAGAGTATAACAGTAAGTACATCACTGCAGTATGACGGGAAGGGATGAAATAATGAATCAAAGTTTCACTTCTGGGGAAAATGAGTCTCGTAATCAAAATTAGTAGGTGATGATGCAATCTGATCCTTGTCAAAGAAATGTCCAGAAGCCATAGATAAGCTTCTCAATGTCAGGGTTGGTGCTATACTTCACAGAATCACTCAGAGACTTTTACATGGTGGATTCTTTGGAACAACAGCCTGGTAAGATGCTTTGTGTACTATTAATTCTTTACATTTCTGGAACAGACTCTCAAGAAGCTCCCAGCACTGCACATATGGTATGTCAGGGCAAATGATGTCCCACCAGTGGGCTCATTGCCTGGAGAGAGGCATTTACTCTTTCAGATCAGTATGCTTCCACATAGAGCAGTGCTGGGGAGCAGTAATTTACTCAGCCCTACCCCACTGGCTGAGAAGAACAAGGGTGATACAAATTATTCCCAGGGAGTAATTTACAGACTCTGGAAATCTGCTTTATTACCTCATCTACTCACACAGTATCTCAGTCAGAGAGAGAGAAGTAGATTGAGGCCAGGAGGCCGGCAGTTACTTAAGTTCTCACAGCTTGCTAGGGGCAGGGCAACCACTTGGATTGCCTGAATACCCAGCAAGACTTCTCCCCAATTAAGATTTGGGGCCTTTGAATTGAAATTACAGCTAAACAGGGCTGGGATTGAGTGAAGTGAGTGAGCTCCTAAGATGTGAAATGAGGAGCCCCACTCCCAACCTTGCTGCTCAAGCAGCAAGGGGATTGACTTGAAGCGCTCATAGGAGCCCAGAATTCCACACTTCCATTTGTTTCTATTAAACCCATCAATGTTTACAAGGACTCATTAGTTGATTAATTCAGTTTTTCCACATTGAAGAAAAGCAGAGAAGGTCTTGGGGGAAGGAGTTTAAGTATATAGATAGACTGCCCTAGTGTTCCTTGCCTAAGTTGGAAATGGTCGTAAGCCATCCATTTTACAGAGGGAGAAAACAGTCTAGATTGAAGTCTATTCACTATGCAATTAGCACATGGCAGTTTTAGCTTGAAAATTCACATACTGACTCTGTAGCTTACAGTCAGTTTCCCACAGTAGCAGTATTCTCTAGCTACCTTGTAAACTCTAAGGGAGGTCCCAACAGCTTTGCAACATGAATTAGGCATAAATTAGATACTCTGCAAAAAAAGAAAGAAAGAAAGAAAGAAAGAAAGAAAGAAAGAAAGAAAGGAAGGAAGGAAGGAAGGAAGAAAGACAGAAAGAAACTGGCCAGAGGCTACAGCAGGAACTTGTCACAAGTTCCAGATTAGCCTGAGCTAAATAGTGAGTCTCTGCCTTCAAAACAAACAAACAAAGGAACAGGTACCTAGGTTCCCAGGTGTCAACCTCTACTTACTCTACTCAATCTCCCCTGCCCCCAAAACACACACAGAGAAAGGAAGAGAGAGAGAGAGAGAGAGAGAGAGAGAGAGAGAGAGAGAGAGAATCTCCCAGAACTCACTGTGAATGGCCACAGGCTCACTCACCCCTGTACTTCTACAGCCTCAAATGTAGGTACACTCTGCATGAGTCTCCCAACCTCCCTTTGTGTACCTACTCCATGAAAGGCTTAGTTTGCCATAGCTTTTCCATATCCCCCACTACCCTGAAGTCATCGTTTTACCTTTGTGTTTCTCTTCCCGAGGACCTCAGACCCTGGAACACAGATGGAACCGTCTGTCTAGACATCTTTAGCTCAGATATCCAAGAAATCCCCATGAAGATATAAGTGAAATGGTAAATTAGGGATTCAAGTATTTGTGCTAGAAGAAGAGATGCGAATGTTTGTTCCCTCTGGTCATCAGGCAGGGTTTTCTAGATGAAAAGCAGAGGTCTGGGCACAAGGTAAGAATTGATTGCTGTTGTCATTGCTACTTTATCAGAACACTGCACGGGAGCCAGAGCAGTGCTGCAAATCTCTGTCTTCCAGACACTGCAGAGGAACAGAGGTTCAAGTCCAGCATGTCCTTGTACCATCCAGATGATGGGACCTCAGAGCTATGGGGTCTTCCCCTTTGGTTTTGTTGTGGTACAGAAGTTATAATATCAAGCCATATATTTATTCCCAAGATGCCAAATGCCTGCTTCTTGCTTGTCTGTGTCTGCTATGTTCATTTCAAAAGAAGCTGTTCTATTTCTGAATGCATGGGGATAATCCTGAACATAAATATCATTTCAAAACTAGAAATATTAATTTAAACTCTCAGTTAAAATTTTTCAGTTGTGCCAGTCATGGTGGCATATGCTTTTAATCCCAGTACTTGTGAGGCAGAAGCATGTGGATCTCTATGAGTACAAGACAAGACAAGCCTGGTCTCAAAGTAAGTTCCAAGACAGCCAGGGCTCCACAAAGAAACACTGTCCAAAAATCAAAAAAAAAAAAAAAAAAAAAAAAAAAGAGCTTTTAATTTGGGAGCTTAAGAGATGTCTCAGTGATTGAGAGCCCTGGCTGCTCTTCCAAAGGACCTGAGTTCAAGTTCCAGCACCCACACTGCAGCTCACAATCCTCTATAGTTATAGTCCTATGGGATCTGATGCCCTCTTCTGGTGTATAAAAGTGCATGCAGACAAGACATCCACATAAAAACATAAATGAATTTTTGTTTTAAATGTTTTCAGTTTCCTTTACATTACAACTGAAGATAATTTACGTACCAAGAAGCACCATCTTGTCCTAGAAGACCCCCAAAATATGTTTCCTACTTTTGCTTTAAGGAAAAAAGGAATTGTAAAATGATTGCCACAATAAACACGGGCAGTTGTTTAAAGCCTTGGGGATCTACTCCTCAAGAAATGCTGGGGAATGGGGAGGAGGCTCTTCTTGCTGCTCAGTCTTAGCACCTGTAACTCCAGCTCCAGAGCAACAGACCCTCTTCTGGCCTCCATGGGTATCTGCACACACATAAATAAAAATAAAATAAATCTTTAAGCAGGGACAAGGGAGATGTTAATTGTCTCCTACAAAGCCTAGGGTGGTGTGGGTATGTTTTGTGCTTTCTCCAGGGTTTCACCAGGGGCATGCAGAGCAGACTCTAGTACATAAGCATTACTCTAGTACATAAGCGTATTGTGTACATACCCATCAAACTAGTTCTCAATTTATTTGACACCATGATTTCATATGACTCTCTCTATGAATGATGCTTATGGTTAAGTGTAAAAGCCCCACCCAAGTCCTGAACTCCCTGTTGCTCTATTTTGAGATGTTGTAGAACCGATTAGACATTAATGCCTTCCTGGCAGAAATACTGCCCTAGTGTCAGAGGAGTGGAGCTTAGGGGCTATGTCTGCTTCCTGACCCACTGATATGCTATGCCTGAAGCTCCCATCACCATAGCTGGAACCCTAGCCATCATGTCTTCCGTATCATGAAACCAAAATAAATATTTAGTCCTTTAAGGGACTTCTTGCCAGGCATTGGCCACAGTGAGAAGAAAGTAACTAATATGGATGGGTACACTTATAAAGGAAGGAAGCTGTACCTCATTTAACAGACTCCTATAACAGGAACAGGGCAGTTAAAACTCCAAGTGCCTACCATTAACACAACTCTTTCTGTATGACAAGCCACTGTGAAGAGAAGGTGGAAAGGGACCCCAGAAGGGTTCCTGGGCAAAAGGGCCAAGGCTGTATACACTTTGAGATTTGAACACCTTGGACTCAAACAATTGGCCCAGGGGTGTGCCCATCTCCAGGGTGACTTGCCATCTATGAGGAGGCCTGTTTAAGATGTTCAGTACAGCTCAAATATTTTGTGAGTGCCTAGCAGCAGTTGCTTTCACTAAAGAAGTTTAAATGTGAGATCACCAGAGGCTGAGCAGTTGGTAGCAGGAGTAGAAGCCAAAGGACACGGGGAGGAAATCAGGGAGCAAGGAGCTGAATTGCCTTGGCGGCTAAGCCCCATTAGTAGGGACAGGCAGATGCCTGCTGCTGAGGGGCCCGCAAGATAACCCCAGCCCAGAGCTGCATCCTGAATGACCTTCCAGTTCCTGGACTTCAATCCAGTTTTCGTGAGACCTGGCTGAGTGGCCTTTCCGGAAGGCTTTTGGGAGACACGTGGCTCAGTGGTGGAGATTCCGGTCAGCCTTCCTTTCACTGTTAACCCAGTGGCATCTGTCTCTTGCAGGCCCTCATCTGGTCCTCACAATACTTAAGGCCTAACACTTTCCCTAGCACACAGCAAGTGCTCAATAACTGCAGGTGTTTGGAGGGACTGCCCATGCCCAGGGGAAAGCCTTAAAATGAAATTATTTATGGTTTAAAAATAAAACAATACTAACTTAAGTCAACTTCATATTCCCAAATAACGCTAAACTGGAAATGAATACACCAAGCTTTCCCTTCGGCCCATTTCTAAGGTACATTGCTATCACGTGGCTATCAGAGAAGGGAGCACAGCACCTTGCAGACAGCGGAAAAGCATCCTGCACTCAGGTGAAGTATGTTTGGAAGACTTGCTTTGCACTTGGTTTAATCTCTCAATCACAGTAATGTTATAAGAACAATTTTCCGCCCACACTAACTTCACTGACAAGCCTCCAAAGAAGCTGATCTTTGACTCTGAGTACTTGTAATAATATGTGATCTTCCCCCCACATTGCCACACACATTTTCCCCCTATCTATTGTCTCAGCTTCTTCAGGAACACATACTCCCCAACAACCGGATGAGTCATAAAATAAGAGGTGCGTAGATGTAAACTGAGCCTGTTTATGCTTTCCCTGTCTCCAACTAATAAAATTAAAGAGGTCCTACTAAATTCAGGTCCAGTGGTTTCTGGTAAACAGGTTTCCCTTATCAGAGATGCACCTTATTTAGCCTACATCAAAGGTAGAGCCAATTCCACGCCTGTGTGAACATAACATATTTACAGTTCAGCCATGTGCAGGGTGTGCAAGACTTGTCCTCCTCTTGTGCTCTACAAAGAAGGCTCCTGGCTGCTTCTGGTGTTCAGCTAACCAACAGAAGGAATGCTAAAAAAGTCTCACCTCTCCCCATCTCGGAGCTCGAAGTCCCTCTCTCTGGAAACTTCGCTCAGCGCTGTGCTTGCTTAGGTTCCCCTAAATACTTTTTCGAAACTGTGTTCAAGGGCAGGTTTTGCTCTACCTCCCTTGACCTCTTCCTGATAAAGTGATCTTACCACTCTGGAATTGGGATTTTGAATGTATGTGCCTACCCCAAGTCTGGTATTACATTACAACAGCATGGAAATGGAGCCTAGGACTGAGCAGCCGGCCAGCCTCAGAAGCCTTCTTCATTGCCTGCCATGTAATACATGATATGCAAAGCCTCTGACTTCAGCCAACAGATATTTGGAGACCGTGTTGGCCCTACCAAGGGGACTAAACTAATGTGTGTTTAGGTCAGAAAGCGAATCAGAAAAGCCACTGGAGGGCACGTCACGCAGTGAGAGATCTATAAATGCATCCCCACTCGCAGCGGCTCCTGGCAAACACTCTGCTCTCCTCTCCCTGCTGTTCCGCGCGCTTCTTCTGGGCGCTGGGAGAACTTCAGCAAGCAGGCAGTTCGTCTTCTCGACACTGCCCCGGCTGAAAAAGCGGGAGCGCGCGACAGTCCAGGAGGAAGGACAGCCTTCGACGGGCGCAAAGGGAGCCCCGGGGTAGCCGCCAGCAGGCAGAGCGCCCTCCTTCGGAGCTCCGCACCTCTCCACCAAGTTGCGGTTGTTCCCTGGGGCTGCTGTGGGCTGAGCTCCCCGCGTTTCTGTGGATCTACCCGGCTAGAAGGCGCGAGCCCCGCGGCGGTTCCTGCACCCCTGGGAGGGGCGCTCCGCGTCACCCACTCGCACCCTGAGCCCGCGCCCCCGCAGCTCCGGCGCCTCTTTCCCGGATCTCCGTCCCTCCCCCACGCCCAGGCCGCCTCTGCCTCCGGACCTCTCCCCTCCCCCCTCCGGGTTCCGCGCCCCCCACTCCCCAACCCCGGCCCCCCGGCCCGGGCTCTCCACGACCAGCCTGCACTCCTGGCGCCCTCATGTCTTCAAGGGACTGCCAGCGCGGTTTGACGTGGTGTCTCGTTCGGATCTCCAGGCAAGACCTCGGCATCATCAGACAGGCCCGCCTCATACTCGCAGTCACCGCGCCCCGAGGAGGTGCAGAGTGAGGCGACCGCCTCAGAGCCACCCGCAGCGCCCCAGCCCCGTGCAGCTCCGGCCCCGAGCGCGGCGCGCGCAGCCCTGTCACCCCTCAGCCAAAGCAGGGGCGGCCACTCAGACTTGGGGTCCAAGAGGCCGCTGTGGGAGGTGTCAGCAGCCTTCTCTCTCCTCGCGGCGGTGGCGGCGGCGGCGGCTGGCACGGTGGCCGCCGCCTCCTGCGTGTCCTCGCTGTCCGGCGCGACCCCTGGATTGCGTACTCTTGCTCCCGACCTTCTGGGCGGGGCCCGGCGCTCCTGCCCGCGGTCTGGATGGGTCTCTTGGCTGGGATTCGGATCACTTGGAGTTAATGTCCAACTGGGGGTCTACGGAGACCGGATCCGAGGTAAGAGGGGTAGCGTGCTGGAGGGGACCGGGCGGATGGCGACGGTGTCGTCTGAGGGCAGAAGGGCGCGGCTGAACCCCAAGCGGGCTACTTAGTGTAAAGTAGGAATGCTAGTGGGAACTCAAGGGACAAGCTGAACCGGAGGGACGCTAGTCTTGCCCAGGGGTAGGTTGCCTTTTCTGCGTGGGGAAAAAAAAATAATAATCTATGAAACTCCTGGTGCCCTGGAACCCTGAAAAGTCCGGGGGCGGAGGGAGGGAACAATTCCCCTGCCCCACTCAGTAGGACGCTGCTCCGTGTGGTCCTGGAACCCTATGAGACTTGGCTATCTACTAACCTGCCACCGGCAGTGTCTTTTCCAGAGGGCAACTGCATCATTATCGTAGCTCAGAGTATAACTTACTGTTGAGATTGTTTTTGTCTGTTCTGGAAGAAAGCTAAGGCCAGGGAAGGAAGGCTGCAAAGGTGCTGTGATCCTAAAAATAGAGGGCTCACCTCATCTAGCGAAAATTTGCAAAGCTAAATTCCTACCCTCCTCGGTCCTTTTCCTGGCACTTTGTTAATACCTTTATGCGGGTTGAGATTAGAAGGGCTCCTTGCAGCGAGCGCCTCGGCCCCGGGGTTCTGATCCAAAGACTCTTGGGAACCCTCCAGGTCTCCGCTAGGCCTTCGAGGTGATTGTTTTCATTACCTCTTCTCTCCCACAACTTTGTGTCTCTTCCCCCAAGACACCCCCGCCCCCGCCCCAACACACGCACACTACTTCGTACCACTGCGAAGCGTAAACTCCTGAATGGGTAGGTTTGCAGCCCCACCCAGAGAAAAGGAACCCACGAATCAGGGTTCCCCCGCCTGGAGCCTCGCCTGTGGCAGAACCTGCCTTCAGGGCCGATGAGCACGCCTTGGGAAGGTTGTCCAACCCCAGAGTTCACCAAGTTTTTGCTGTTTGACCTAGATAAAGGCAACTCTTCCAGTCCCTTCAGGGACTATATCTGAGGGCAATAGATTCACCCTTCCTCCTTATTGTGAATTTGTGCTTGTTTAGGGAAATGCAACTAACGCCTATAAACGTGCACCTCCTCCCATCAAGTCTTCAAAAAGCGATTCGCTGTCTCCTTCTTGCCCTGACCATGCCCACGCTGTTTCTCTGCGCTTTGGTGGGGGAGGTGTCTTTTAAACAAGTGACAAGTGTGTAGTGTCCAAGAAGCCCTCAACGTCTCTAGCTTACTGTTGCAAGAGATCCGAGTACTCCGGGGCCTAGAACTCAAACTTGGGTCCTCCAACAAACGGAGCCTCCTCCAGCATGCCCTCAAGAACATCCCATATGTTTCCCCCTTTCTTCAAAGCATCCCCCAAAATTTTCCCCCTTCTCCATCTTGGGCTAGTCAGTTACGGGGGAGTGGTAAGAGAATGCGTCCTTAGTCAAGGACGCTGAACACAGTAGACAAAAGCAACAGATCTTTTAGTAATGTCTGCCTGGACCCTAGAGGAAACACCCGAATTCAGAGTGCGCTCTCCTCCCACGCCACCAGGTCTTGAAAGCAAATCCCCAACAAACTTCCCAGTCCGCCCTCTCCAAAAGGTGCATGGGCCCTGGCTGGCGGCGGAAGCAATCACCCACTGCAAAGCAGTCTCGGTTACAGAGGATCAGGGTGTCTAAAAGGGAGTTGCCAAGAAACCACCTCAGGTGAAGTGCGGAGAAGAGGGGTGGGGGAAAGGAACCGGAGAATAGAAGCCTGAAAAGTGAGGCTTCGCTTGACGCCTACAGGTCCCTGGGCTAGCTGGGGGATAGATGGTAGACACCGTGTGGTTCTTCTATAGTTTTATATTAAAATGACAACTCAGCCTACCCGCTGCGCAAGCACTACAAGGCCTGAACGGTTTCTGGTGCCCCCTGCTGCCGGGAACTCAGAATCGGTGAGCCGCAGTTTGGCTATCTCTACCGCATCTTCCCGCGCATCCTTTAACCTCCCAGTCCTGGGACCCACCGGGTGCCAATGTGCGCAGCACAATCCCTTTGCCTTGCAGGGATGAGTTGGTCCCGGATGGAGAGAGGATCCCGCTTTCCAAGCCCGAGAGAGAATGAGGGGTCACCAAGCTCTGAATGAAAGCTTAGTCCCGGCCCTGGCCGGTGCCCTTCAGCTATTCGCACGCTCGGCAAAGGCCAAGCATGGCGGGGACACGTCCAGCCAGTGCCCTAGGGTAGAGAGCGGCAAAGAGATAAGCAGGGATGCCTCGAAGCTGGGCCCAAGTGAATTCCTGGGAAGAACCTCCTAGGATACGCACAACCCATCTTTTGCCCAACTAAAGGGCAGCTCAGAGAAGAGCGGGCCCCGAGTGCGCCCGCTCCACCTCAGGATGGGAGGGAACGCTTTCGGGGTGCCCAAAGCTCCCAGCCTAGGATGAGAAGGAGAGCCTCTCTGGCGAGGCGGAGAGTGAATATTCCAGTGTTTTCCTCCTTTGCCAGCGTCGCCACACTTCTGATAGTGGCTCTTCACGTCCAATTTTAAAAGCTCTCTGTGAGCCAAACTGGGAAAGGGGGCAAAACCCTCTTAATGCGGAAGGGAAATCTGGTGCCTCCGCAGCTTCCTGCTGGCGGGCACCGCGATCCGGGACGGCGCCTTAACCCCGCGCCTCCCTGCTGCTTGGGATCGCCAGCCATTTCGCACGCACTCGGGAGTTGGCAGAGCTGGTACCCCGGAGGCGGGAGGCCTCTCCTTCCCCCGCTCTCCGCTCGCGAAGCGCCTCTCTGCATTGCCTTTGCACTGCCTGGGAGTTTTCCTGGGCCTGCGCGCAGGGAGGAACGCAGAGGCGTCTTTTCCCCTCCTCTGGGGTGTACAAGCCAGCCCGCGCAGCCGGAACCTCGGGGCTGTGTGGTTCTGTCGCTTCCCCATCTCCGAGCCCAACAGCTGCGGAGACAACAGACGCCCAAGGGATGGAAAATGAATTCGTCTCCGCAGCGGTGGGAGGTGGTGGCCAAATTAAACGCTTTCCTGGTGGCCTTATCAAGGGGCCTAGAGTGGAATTCTGGGTGGAGATTGTGAGGGGCGGGAAGGATGTACTCAGGAAAGGAGGGAGGGCAAATGTCTGGGGAGTAAAAGCAATGGTGTGGAGAGAGGTTTTTTGGTTTTTACCTGGAAACTGCTTTGACCTCCCCCATGGAAAATGTCCAGGCTGTTTTTTCAAATGCATGAATTTTCTGATTTGAGACTGCTCGCCAGGCAGTGGTCCCCTGACTCTGGAACACTGCGACTTGTAAAGGACAGAGTAACACAGTGCCTTTAGGTAACTCAGTTCCCCCATCTCTTTGGATGGGATTTGATGCCAAGTTTTCCTTTTTTACCTGTCTCATCCCAGACTGCATGGCTCTCCTTTCTAGGGATATGAAGCCTAAGAGTCCAAAAGATTCTGAAAAGATCTGGTCCTCACTCCCCCCCCCATCCCCCCTCCCTGCCTTCTCCTAGTCCTTCTGGTGCCCGAGGCCTCCTCTGACAATGTTCAGGATTCTGACTGTGGTCCTAGTGTAGCAGCACGACAGTTTTAAAAATCCAAGATATATGCAATCCCTGCCTGCTAGCAATATTGAAACATTTACTGGGCACTTACTGAATGTTAACATCAATGATCCTAAGACGTGGGACTGCATTTCAAACCAAGTCCATGCTTCCAAAGTTAGGTAACTTAACCCAGAAACTTTTATGCAGGCCAAAGTCTGCAATTCCACATTAACCTGTTCTGGTGACAAAATGCTTGCTTAGTTGCGGTGTTTGAAGGATGGGCGGCTGGCAGGGAAAGTGCTGGAAGGAGAGTCCAGTCTGGGACAGAGGGGTGAGCTTGATTTTAGTTCTTGTTGTTGCTTGGATGGAAGACTGGCTCCCAGGCCCCAACCATGAAAGCTGCTAGATAGTGGGGAAGGTTTCTCTCCAGGGCCTGGCAAAGACAGCGGGATAGAGGCTACCCTGTTTGCCCCGAGGGGATGTGAGGTGTTTCTCGGGGCAGTAAAAGCAGCAAGCTAGAGGTTGCATTTTATGTCCAAAATCTGGGACCTGGGGCTGGAAAGAAGTCAGCGGTGGTGGGGTTGGGAATGCAGGCTGCACCTGAGGTGGGTGCACCAGATGAAGGAGCTTTGAGTGGGGGACCCGGGACAAGGGCGACGTGCTCCGGGCGTGCTCCGGGTAGCGCGGGTCTGCAGCAGGGCGGAAAAAGAGGAGAGAAATTGGGAGCAGGGCTGAGGAGTGGCGGACTCTGCAGGCAGCTCGGGGTCCTGGGCGTCTGAGACTAACTTGCTATATGCGGTTCTCTCCTCCACCGCCCGCCCGTGAAGGTGCCACTGCTGGACGGGATTCTAAGATGAAGTTATGGGATGTCGTGGCTGTCTGCCTGGTGTTGCTCCACACCGCGTCCGCCTTCCCGCTGCCCGCTGGTAAGAGGCTTCCCGAGGCGCCCGCCGAAGACCGCTCTCTTGGCCGCAGCCGCGCGCCCTTCGCGCTGACCAGTGACTGTAAGAACCGTTCCCTCCCCGCCGGGCCATCACTGGCGGACCCCAGGGGCACCCCACCGCCGCACGCACGCACGCAGCCAGGAAGGCTGTGAGCCTCCCCACTCTCGGGTTAAGTGGGAAGGGCTATGAGGCACTTAACGGTATTCCTCTGTCCCCTCCTGCCCAAGGGTCCCCTGGTGCCTTACTTGTGAACAGTAACCTTTATCCAATGCAGAGGATGTGAATAGGGTCCCTTTATTATTCCCATCAACAAACATCCCACTATCACCACCATCACAACCAAATACCACCAGAGCACACACACATTGCCTGTCCCCTTTCTTTCCTGCCCCTCTAAGAGCAGACTCCGGGTTCTTTCTTCTATGACTATTTCACTGGGCCTCGCACTTTTATCCCCCACCTGCGCTTGCAAAGGGAGTCGTGAAAACACAGCCAGAGAGAAAACACAGAAGGGCCTCCATTTCCAGGGCTAGCGTCTGTCTAGTGTCAAATCTGTTCACAAGGGTTCTGTGGTAGAGAGAATTCAGGGTGAGTACAGCAAGATGAGCTGAAAGGGAAAGGTGTTCATAACACACCCCAAGATGCTAACTCAAGGAGAAAAAAAAAAAAACAAAAACAGGGTACTCTTACTTTAAAAATATGTGTACCATTTGCTAGTCAAAAGCTAACATGTTCTGGAAGCTAGATTTGATACAACCTATCCCCCACTCCTCAAAAGCCCATCTGGGTAAAGTGAGGTAGATACATTAACAAGTGACAGAGATGGGTAGGAAGATATCTAGGCAACAAAGGTAGCAACAGAAAAATAGATACACTCTCAAAATACTCATTCCTACCCACCACTCATCAACTCCCCTTAGAATTATTGACTTGGATGTTTTGTACCTGTGGCCATGACCATCCAGGGAGCAGCATAAGCCCAAGTCAGTCCCAGGACTGAAATCATCCAAACTCCATGACCTTGGACCAGGAAACATGCATGAACTATGATGTGCTTCTGGCACACATGCCACGAAAGTAAAATTCTATAAGAATTTCTAGAGTGATTTAGGGTTGAAAAGGGAGCATGGTTAGCCCCTTGAAATTCAAGCATAAATCTCAGAACTTTTCCATCAATTAACTGAGTAAACTTGTCTTCAAAGAGTTTCACATCAATCACAAGTTTAAGGTGATTGTACAAACATTTCTCCAGTAGAAATTCTAAATGCCCTCTTCCGCTATCATCTTCATTCATCCATTCCTACAGGGCCTGCCAGAGGACAGGAACACAGTGGCAGATAATAGTAATTCTCTAATTCAGATGTCATTGGAGAGAACAAGAAGGTTTGATTGCAAGCTGATTAATTCTTGGAGGTTTAATCGCTATAAAGTATCCTTGCTAAGTTGAGCTGTTCCATTAATTCTTACAAGTTTGTGGCTTTAGAACTCAATGAACAGTGTGCCCCTGTCCACAAAAGGGAAGTCTTTCTTCCCCCAAGTGCCAATAGCACCCAGATCTGCTCCTTGGCCTTCATACTCTCCTGTCCTACCTATTATTTGAGAAGAGACTTGTGAACAGAAACTGGTGTCCTCTATTGATGCTGAAGTCCACTGATACTGGACTTCATGCCAGGAGATTGTAATATAATTGGTTTTTGGTGTAACCTGGGTGTGTGGACTTTTACAGGTTTTCCAGGTGGGAGTTATTGTCTATCCAAGGGAGTGTCACCATAACTTGAAGACACCCTAGGAAGACCTACAGCTTCTGTGGGTTAATCAACAAGAAAAATAGCATTGAGTCCCATTGACTGCATAGAGCCCGTGGTGATTTGAGAGAGAATTGCTTCCCCTTTCTCAAATGATACTTAATCATCTGTGAATAAGCTAGCTACTGATTTTGTTCAAGACAGCAGAATACACCCAATTCTGCTTTGTCGATGGGAAGACCCAGTAGAGCCTAGACAGAGAAATTACCCCAAGAGAGACTGAGCCATGTTCAAAGCCAACTGACTTCTTTTCAGGTATGTTCAACTCAGTAGCAAGCTGTCAGTTCACGGAAGGCAAAATAATGACAGTGTGCAGACTTTAAATATTCAACCAGTGTCAGCACACCCCTGTCACCATGCTGACATTTATATCCTGCACTGTACAGGGAGCAACTGGATAAATCTGCTGTAGAAAAGCATTAAGTCATTTCATTTCATTTGAACATAAAAAAGTGCTATAAATTTTGGTCCCTATGGCTTCCTTTGGGTGCTTGGGATTTAGTGATTAAGGCAAAGAACTTCTGTCACTTTAACAGTCATTGTGCACTTACTGTTGGGGTGCTGGAACTGTGTCCATCCACTCCACACATTCACTCTTGAGACTGCATCCTTTCCACTGGCTCCAATGCAAATTAAACATCCCAAGTTCTATTCTTACACAGCATGAACTACGCAAATAGAATTAATAACTGACTGGCTTGTATCAAGGTTGGCTATGAAATAAATGGCCCTGGGACCATTTTAAACTCACTCAGAAACTTGCTTGCAGTTTGTCTTTGGAGGCATCCAAGACTTTGTCGCTAGACACCCCCTCCCATCATTCATTTTTCTTCCTGCCATTGCCCTCTCCAAATGAGGATTAGCAATAGTATGGGGGAGGGTCTGTGGTGTGAAATATACAGGTGCTATAGCATTTTAAAGCTAAAAGAAAAACTTTATGGTCCTGAGCCGAAAAGGTGAAATCTAAAGTGCCAGACATTCATGAGGGCAGCAGACAGATCTGTGGATACTGGGGACAGTGTTTGCCCAAACAACTAAAATACATTTTGCATGGAAAAAAGAAACTCTATAGGGATTGTATGTATAGGGATTTATTTTAGTTCAGGTAGTTGCTAATTTATTATAATACAATAGGATAACAACCTGCCAATTTGGGAGAAGGACATGAAATATTCTATAGAAATAATCTTTTAGACCAAGCTATCAAGTTCTCAGACAATAACCATAAAAACCCCATGTTAACCATGTTGAAACTGAACTGTAACTCACAAGGTAACTAGGTGACATCTGCCCTGGGTGCCATCTCCCATAATATCTGGTGTAAGAGACAGGAAGTATGAATTGGAAGCTACCTGTATGTAGAGAAATCATTAAAATAGACACTGAATTTAAAATTTAAAACATGAATGGAGTCTCTCCAGCACTGTACAATAGATGGTGTTAAACTTCCAAATCTAATGTTTTGAGATGTGGAACTCTAAATAAGTAAGCACTGCCCACTCATTGCTTTGGTCTATATAGAGGAACCAATAAGAAAGGTAAGTCACTATATCAGTAGAAAAGGGAATCTGGCTCATGGAAAGGAACTCTTGAAATTAAGATCTTCGAGGAAGACTCTTTTAGGGAACACTGATCCCTTATTTGGGATCTGAGACCACAATCTTTTTCTTTGGGCCCTAATAATTGCTGTTCAGAGAAATGCTTTCAAGGCTCATTTATAATTGGTCTGCCATAGGACATTACACTAGCCAATCAACCTAACTATTATGCTAAGAATGGTCAATGTTAGCTGACACAAAAGTGAACATTTCTGGTATTTTCCTTTCCTACTGTATGTGTGACCAACCGTTTTTTGTCTTTTTGTTTTGTTTTGTTTTTCAATTCAGTACTCATGGCCTTCACTTAATGAAAATACTGTATAATTAATCATTTGAGTGTCATCAGAAGCCATTTTATATTAAGTACCCCTCAAATGCCACATGGGCAAAAAAATCAATCTAGTTGTAAATTATAAGTAGACAGGTAGGCAGATGGAAAGTTGAGTAGACAGATCATCAGCAAGACAGATAGATAAAGTCACGCTGCCAAGAATTCCTAGCAATGTACTCACTGGGGTTTAGCGAGCAGGACAATAAAAAGTTAGGGAAGGAGGATTTTAAGAGGTATTTTAACAGTGGGTATTTGGAAGAAAAAGGAGGGGAATGTTCTAGACTAGAGAACAGCATGAGGAATGTGTAGCCATGCTATCGGGAATGTGTAATTGGACATATAAGAGAGACAGAGCAGTGGGCATGAGCTGGAAGAGATATTAAAGTGGTGGGGCTGGGAGAAGTCTCCCCATGTGATTATGGAGTGTGCTATTTTGATCTAGGAAAATGAGTTTGCCCCATTTTCTATGGCAGGCATTGACAACAGGTGGCCTCCGCTACATAGCCAATGTGTGGCAAACATTAGTCCACTACTCATGAGTGGGGCTTTCAGCATAGGCAAATTTTTCATTTGTAACTTTGTGCTCTTATTTTTAAAAAGGCTTCAAGGCAGGGGCAAAATCAAATCAACCTACCCGCCCTCTAGGACATGTAAATATAAACTCACCACTAAAGTTAGTGTCCTGGCATCTTGTGACTATGCACATGAGTAACCTTGCTTGGAGAAAATAACCTGATATCCTAAAATCCAGTGAGTTTGGGCTCTACTGTAACAAGGTTGTTCCATTTTATGGATGAAGGAGTATGATCTACCTTGAGAGCTGTTTCAGGGCACAAGTCTAATAAATGGGGAAAGAATATTTCAAACTTCAGGTAGGCATCTAGTCCCAAAGCCAGTTTGTTTGTTTGTTTGTTTGTTTCTCAACATATAATATGATCCTATGTTAGTAGATTAAGATAATACAAGCAGGTTAGCCAAAAATCTAGCAACTCTAGAACATAGATTTCCAGGAAAACCACATTTACATTTGGTCCCTTTTCTGACTCTTTCTGGCCTGAGGAGGTCTAAGCCAAAATTATTGGCTACCTCAAAACACATCAGAACACATCAACAGAAACACATAGGTCTCTATAAGGATTCCAACAAAACTGGCACAAGCTTTCAGAAGAACTCCCATGGTCGCAGGTGGCAGACAACCTTCAAGTAGAGGCAAAACATGATCACAAAAGTGCCAGGGGGGACTGTCAGGAGTTAACTCTCAGGAGCAAAGTGTGGGTCACCACTGGGACACAAATACTACTGTAGCTAACTTGGTAGAGTCAAAGACCATTGTTTGTGAGGCTTTAACAAAATACTGGAGCTGAAAAGGCATGGCTTAACAGTCCATGATCTTATGGGGCCTGACAGTCCAGGCCTGTAACTCCAACTGCTATACTCAGTAGACACAGGTGAAAAGATTATTAGTATTGAAAATTATTTCTTGTACACTTTGAGCATCTAAATTCTTCTATTATGAATTTAAGTAGTTATATGTCAGCAGTTGACCATTTGGGAACCATACACACACACACACACACACACACACACACACACACACACACACACTTACTTTTGAAAATAAAAACAGAAAACCTTGGGCCTGCCATAAAACTCTCAAACTAATGAGCCAGATAAATCAGCTTTATGATCAGATGAGATTTCATAACTAAGATGTACAAGCTAATATATACTCCACAAGGGAATGTCACTTCTGGATCTGAATTATATATAATAGGACTAAGTAAACAGACAAGGCCAGCAGTGTGTGGCCAGGAAGAGGTGTGGAGCCACCTGCTTCAGTATTTATTGGCTAGTTTGTGCAAATCTCTTCCTTTAGTATCCATAGAACAGTGATCACCCATCCACCACAAATTTGCCTCATTTGTTTTCCCCTTCAAAACAATTGAGAAGGCACTGTGAAAGTCACATTAAAAACGTTAGATGCATCATCTAAGAAAACATAATGTCTTGCACAAGCACAAGTCAGCTACAAGATCAAGAAATTTGACATCTGTGTAAGGCACTTACTCATCCAACAGATGTTTGAGCTTCCCCAGTCCTGGTGATAATGTTCTCTATATTACCTAAGCCCGGAATCACTCGGTACATTTGATTTCCTGGCTTCCTTATCCTTATTTAATCCATCTCTGTACCCAATGATGATGACATTCGGAGAGCAGTTTATTTGCATATTCTTCCCCTGACCACCCCACAGTTTGAAGTTACTTGATTATTTCTGTATGACTAGATTCAAGGAAATGTCTTTGAATGACTCCATGAGTGCTGTAATCTTAAATCAGAAGCACCTAACATCACATGATCCTAGGCTGGCTGTATCTGATTGTCCTTGAATGGCACAGGAGATGATCCTCACAATGAAGTCAGAAAAAAAAAAAAAAAAAATGAGTGTGAGGTACTCCTTACACAGTCAGGAACAGAAAGGCACCCCCAAAACAAAACAAAACAAAAAAGCCAGCCCAGGTGGTCAGGAGGGGGTCATCAGCAGGGGCACCACAGGCCTGAGAGACACAGCGAGTAAGTGAAAGCTGAGGAATAGATGTGACCCCATGAAGCTACCCCCCATATAGCTACTCCCTCCCACCCCCACATTCACCCCCCCCCATGCAGCAGAAGCTTTCTCATAGCACTTCCAGAGGACATGTGCCTAGGGATGAAGATAGGAAAGATCCCATTCATGGCAATCTGTTGAGTCTGTTGCTGCTCAGAAGGTTCATTGTTAGGCATTTCTAGGAACACAGAGGAGCAGCACACACCCCTGAGACTGATTGTTCACTCTATCCACAAATCACTGAGCCAGGGCCTGGACAATGGTCTGTCCTCTGTAGAATATGCTCTAGAATCTAAACTATGATGAGATCCATTCCTGTATCCTCTGTGCTTTGTTTGAAGATACACAGTGGTTTTTGTTCCCCTGCCTCTGATGTAAATATCAGTGAAGAATGATCACAGAAGCAATGTGTTGGCTTCACAGAATCATTCTTTCCATTCCTTCCAAGTGCCAACCTTTGCTTGTGTTAATCTTGACCTAAAGGTAGAGTTGACTGTTCCTGTCTTAGGACATAGTGGAGAGAAGAGCTTCTGTGGCTGTGGCCAGGGCAGCCTGAAGTCATATTCACACTTGTCCCCATACCACAAGACTACAGCCTGCTACCCCAGGACACTCATATTTGACTCACCTGGTGGCACAAAGAAAGAAAGAAAAGGAAGGAAGGAAGGAAGGAAGGAAGGAAGGAAGGAAGGAAGGAAAGAAGGAAGGAAGAAGAGGGAGGGAGGGAAGGAGGGAGAGAGGAAGGAAGGAATCCAGCATTGAGGTTTTGCAAATGTAGTTATCTCCAAAAGATGTTTGTATCTAGTTCTCTGAAGTCTTTCTGAACTCTTAGAGGTTTCTGTCAATGCATTAACAGGATAGAAACTCCTTCCTCATATCCAACTAGAGAGTAGTTCTCAACTTTCCCAATGCAGCGACCCTTTAACACGGTTCTGTTGCTACTTCATAACTGTAATTTTGTGACTGTTATGAACACCTGATATTCAGGATGGTCTTAGGTGAGCCCATGTGAAAGGACCCATATGTTGAAAAGCACTGATGATTAAGAACATTTTTTTTCACCCTCTTTACTTCTCTGCCATCTTCTCCTAATCCATCTTGTTCTTATCTGAGTCCCTAAGGCCCTCAGAGATAATTTTATTCATGTCCTCAGGAAGATCCAGGGACTCGGGAAGTGCTGTAGGGTCCTGTGGCCCCTTGAGATTAGAACACTTCCTTTTAGGAGGGAGAAAGTAGAGACTTTCCACTGTGTCCCTCTGAAGCCACCTGCCACTGACAACACCACAAAGGATTGTTACCCTAATGGCTTTTTTTTTTTTTTTTTTTTTTTTTTTGCACAATTAATTTTACTGGGTAATTTCTCACCCTCCCTCTTGTCTGTTCTTCCTTTCTTTCCTTCTTTCTTTCTTTTTTTTTTTTTTTTTCCAGAGCTCTTGGAGTATGCTCATTAGCATGGGGTATTTATTACTAATTGTGGAGAGCTTTTAGATCACACCAGGTGTTCATGGATTAGCTGACAAAAGGGCACCCTACTGGGTAGTTTCCTGCCTTAAAAGCAGAAGAGTGGTCATTCCCCTACAGGGAACCACACTGTACTGCTGGGAAATCATTATCACAGCTATAATAAAAGTATGGACCACACACACAGAAATCAGAAAAATTGGAATATGAATAATGAAATTAATATACTGTCCCTCAAGTGGGGTTTATTGATTATTTGTACTCATGTGTAGTTATTAAGTTTTCTTAGTTAAGTTATAGGCTAGCAGTTCAAAATATGCATAACTAATAAGTATTGCTATGTTGGTCAAAGTAGATGCAGATGCTGAATAAAATGGCATATCGGTTGGCCAAGTGGCTTTTTTTTCTGTACTCCAAAGTACTGTCCATTTGCCTGGTCTTTTTCTTCTGCTTTGAGGGAATCCAGAAATGCTTTAAAAGAACAACAAAACACGAGTGTCTTCACAATTCAGAGACTCTTTAAATTAACCAGTGTCATGAGAAAAGAACATGGTCACTCTGGAAAGGGTCAGAATGGCTTTGTGAATTGCCTCAGCAGCTGCTAATGGTTTCAGAAAAATAGATGCTACTGAGCCCCTTCTGGTTTAACCAAGAGTAGCCTCTTATTGGCTTGTCTGTTCTGTACCCAAAATAGGAGAGCGAGATGGTCCTTAGTTAAAAGAAGATACACTGGCATTCAGAACTTAGTGGTCTCCTTTTTTCTTCCTTCCTTCCTTCCTTCCTTCCTTCCTTTCTTTCTTTCTTTCTTTCTTTCTTTTTTAAGTTCAAGTACATGATAAAGTGCTGACTTTTAAACAATACACAATGATAAAGCTATGCAGAAAGCTTCAGAGCATTGAAAATTTTTCCTATACTCTCGCCACACATTTCAGAGGTTCCCCGACCAGCAAGCAAGAACAAGGGTTGACAGATGACCTTCTATGTAGAGGACAAGCTTCGGAGCACCCCCAAGCCCCATGCATTTTATGGCAGCTGCCATGAATCATTGTAGCGTTGAAACAGTGAGCTGGAAATAACTCAAACTGATTTGATACAGCAAAAGCAAATGGGTAAAGCTGAGATCTTTAAGAAAGTTGTGACTGACTTTTGAGTGACAGAGAGGCTGGCAGATTAGAACAGATTGCTACAGTACATCTCCTCAGAGGTCCCTGGGGCCAACTCTACTACCTCTACAGGTAGAAACTCAGGTTTGATAATGCCTGGAACCAGGGCATTTGCTGGTATAAATACAAGGTCCTTTCTACATATCTTCCTGACTCTTTTCAGTAAGGCGTGAAACATGAATTGGTTTAATAAAAGACCAAGAATTATTATTTTAAGTTTCACAGACAGGTTCAGCTGAACTAGAAGGGAAAGTGAAGAGGGCTTCTAGTCCCAGAATACCTCTGTGGGACATCACAGTGTAGGAGGATGAAGGTTAATAGTGATAGCTCAACTGAATGTTGCTCCCTGAATGTGTGGCTGGAAGCCAATACCTGCTAGCACTTTCTGGCCAAAGCTTAGACTGACCACATCTTAGGGAGTCAGAGCTAGGAAGCCCCAAAGGACAACAAGTTGACCTCCGGTTGGCTAAGCCACTAGTCCAAGGTCACATGCTGGTCAGGGACTGACCCAGGCCTGGAATCTCAGGCTCTGTCTTCTCCAACTCTGCAGCAAGGGCTTGGGCACCGGTGCCAGCCTGAGCATGAGAAGCTTCCGGACACGGGGCCTCTCTGTCTGAATCTGCCCCCACTGCTGGCTGCTGGTGTTCCGGTTGTGACTGGGAAATTGGCAGATCTGCCTCAGAGTGATACACAAGAACAAGATGGGAGAGAGATGCCCCCCAAAAGCAGGACTTTTCCCTTCCTCGAGACTCTTTGTTCTGTGGCTCATGGCGACCTAACTTTGAAACCTACTTGAATTCACACTGAACTTTTCCCATAGCAGGTGTAATTCCTACTTCCTGTTCCAAGTCTCAAAACTGGCATACTTGCCTTTGTTTCTATATTAATTTCCCTCTGCCACCAGACTTTAAAAGCTATATGACAGAAGAATTTTCCATTATAAACCAAAAGGCAGCATGCAGGACAAGACCTACACACTGATCTTTGAAACCAAACTCGACAGATTTCTACTTACTAATCACATGGTCGGGAACGAACATGTTTCCCCTGAACCTTCTCAGTCTGTCAGGAGGTGTACGGAGATGTTCAGTTCTGTTCAGAGTGGGAGCAGTATTGTCAGGTTTCCCCTCCACTCTTTGCTGAGGCTCAGCAACCACTCTGCCTTGGTACTATGTTAAGTGTTTCAAGGAAGCTATTATTTAAGACCTCACTTAAGAAAATATTATAATATGAAGAATTTTAAATGTAACCACTACTGTATATTTCTTGTAATAACTTTTCAAAATAAGTGAAAGGAAATTGTGTTTGTAGCTTTCTGGAAGGTACAAATGAGTAATTCCTACAAAATGACATTAGACATTCTTGAGAAATTACACTAATCCTAAGCTAATGTCTTCATAGAAATAAGCACTCGTGTTTGTGTGTAGACACACAGAAGTATATGCTTATGCACATGTACAAGAGACGATTTCTCAGACATTTAGCCTACATTTGCCTGCAGTAGAGGTAGGAATTGAATCTCCCTTCCCCGAGGGGTTTTCGTGCCCCTATCCTGTGTTCCTCCTCTCACGGGAGGCTTTGCACAGCACAACTAACTAGCCAGCATCTCAGGAGCCCAATGCAGCATTCCACATTGCTTCACTCCTCAAGCCTAGCACCATCTCAGGAGCAGGCACTGCCCCAGGCAAGGCCCTCCAAGCACTGATTTCTAGCTGTATGGCCAGCTAGTCCATGGCTCCCTCTGTGAGCTCAGCATGTTTGTCCTTGCTGTTCCAGAGCGTGAGCTGTAGGCTCACAGTGCAGTAGACAGGAAGATCCTCCCGCACAATCAGCGCCTGTGCCTTCCATAGCGACTTGGCCAGTCTCTGGTTGGCCTGGAAAATCTCTTCTTTCATAGAGACACTGTGGTGCTAGGGTCAGCCCATCCCCCTTTCCTGGAACATTCATGGCTGCAGAAACCCTCCACCATTCTCTGAATCCACTTCCCAAGTGGGAAAGAATCCTGTCTCCATGTTTTCTGGACAACCTTGGGACACAGGCAGGGGATAGATAGGCTTATGGCTGGCTGAGATGTTGGTACAGCCAGCATGAAGAGGACATATGACTACCAATACAAAAGTAACCTCTGGGTTAACATATGGCTAACCTACAGCTTTGAAGAAAAAAATGACATTTTTGCCATCTTAAACAAGATAGCACTTAGAATTTTGTAATTTTTTTTTAACTTAGCTCAGACTCCTCACTATTATTCCTGTAAAAATTCAGTTGGCTTTACAAAATAGTGACTATTGCAGTCCTTAGTTCTTAAGGTATCATTATCTGTCATTATCACTTTCTCCATAATCAAGGGCGAGAACGCCTATGCAATGAGGCTTTTGTCCCCTGCATCATGCCCCGATACAGGTTCCATTTGTTTAAACAACACTGTTTATACAAAGGACACATCAGAGTTCAAATATTTGAAACAGAACAATGCCAAAATATTTGGTTACACTCTGAAAGATGACTTCAAGCAACTGAGAATTTTGATATCTCAAAACATTAGCTTTGGGTCAGGCATATTTCCCAAACCTGGGAAATAAGCATGTGTTCCGCCTACCTGCTTTCATTTATTTATTTACAATACTTTTATTTTATTTTGTCTTTTGGATGTTAAATTGTGGTCTTCTTCTTGTGTGGTTTGCAAGTATTTTATTTGCGTAACAGTAACTTTAGTGTTGGTAGGGATGCATGCATAGCTCTCATTCTGTAACTTTTCATAGGGTGGTGCTATACCATTAGGTCATAGTATAGGAGATAATCTAAACCCCAGCTCCCTTCCTCTCCCCTCAGCTCAGTGGAGTCTGAAAAGGTTTAAAGCAACTGTGAGCCTCCAAATTCCAGGCGGGATGTGACTTGCCTGGAAGAGGCTAGCAGTTTAGTTTCTGTAAAATTCTTAAGAGCAGACTAGCAAGGTTTGCCCAGCAGCCTTCAACAGAATTGTTTGGCTACTAATATCCCCTAAACACTAAGCATGATAAAGTGAGGCTGCCCCTTTGAGTGAAACCCAGTGGCACCAAAAGGCCTGGAATTAGGAACTGAGTCACCTCATGGTTTGAAAATTACGATGTTTTACCTTCATTACTGATTATTAATGTTTAAACCCACATATGTAAGGCTCTCCATATCAATATCTGTTGTTTGTTCATATTTTTTAAGAACATGAAAGAAAAAAATCACCCTCCAGCTCAGTAAAGAGTCATATAAAGCCTGGACTTGGGGCTTAAATGACGTCCCACCCTAGCTTCCTTGTGGAAGAGAGACTCCCATCAAAAAGGAGTCCAAGCTAATCCTTCAGTTCAGCACATTGAGCCAGTGTGTCCCAGGGACAGTAAAGCCTTTTGTTGTTTTATTTTGTTGCTGTTGTTTTGAGACAGAGTATGTATCTCTGGCTGACCTAGAACTCACTATGTAAACCAGGCTGACCTCAAACTCATAGACCTCCACCTGCCTCTGCTTCCAGAGTGCTGGGATTACAAGCATGTGCCACCGTGCCTGACTCCTTTTGCTGTTGTTTGTTTGTTTGTTGTACTTTTAAGTAAGAAATCAGCAAAAGTGAAAGGAAGATACAGAAATGTCCCCCATGCCGTCACTCTTCACACCACCTCCTCCTGCTATCAATATCAATACCTCTCCCTCAAGTATTTGCTACAAGCACCCACAGTGCATAGGTTACACTGGAGTTCATTCTCAGTGCTATACATGTGTGGCTTTGAAACAAGTTTTTAGAGTGTAGATTCATGATGAACAAGAAGTGTTTTAGCCAAGGCTCTGCTCTGGTTCTGTGGAAGGGCTAAGAGAAATTTAAAATAAGAGAAAAGGCACTAAAATGTCTCATAGTGACACATAACTGTGTCCCAAGTATTACAGTATTTATCCCATGCTGGATTTGGAGCTACTCGTAATTTTTATTCAGTATTTATCCCAGATGCCAACCTAACTGAGCATCTCATGTTGTATCTGCTGAACACAGCCTATGACAAAGCCATGTGGCCACAAGGTCTAGAAAATGGGGAAAATTTTCTTAAGAAGGTTGAAGGTTTTGGAGCCAAATTATGTCACTGAGTATTGGTTCAGATCATGGGACTCTGGTAATATGAGATTTTGTCACATGTAAATCCATGAGTTTCTGGAATCAGAAACTTGACTTTTTGTAACACCGTTTTTCTGTTACTTTCTGTTGGATATTCGTGTTTTGTGGTCCCCCCCCCCTTTGATTACTCTTCAGTTGATTAGTAATCAACCTTAACTTCTTCCATCTTCCCAGGTTCCCAAGTTAATGATCTACTTAGGAAATTCTAAATAGAGTCAGAGACCCCATAGTGTGAGTCCTTTGTTAAACAAAACCCCTTTTAAAAAAATTAAGAGGGCCATTGTACTTTAATTAATCACTTCAAATATATTTATTTTAGAAGTTTGAGTTTCTATATAAGCATTTTATCGATATAAGAAAAAATATAGTTTTTATAATTAACCACAGACATACTTTCATTTATTTTCTCCTCACTAGTTTCACTATTTGTGAAAAAAAATAAGAAAAAGTGCACCCAGATAATTTCTAAATAAGTAGTTTTCCATATTAAAACAGAATAATTTAAGGAACCTCCCTAGAGGAAGTGCACTGAGAAAACATTTCTGAAGAGATGGGAACCAGGCATGCTGTTCCGGTCTGGCCGGGAAATGTGTCTGGTTCTCCCTTAAGGAAGATGTGCCCACCCGAGAGGCCTTTAGACTGAGCTTCGAAGCTGTGGGAGTAGGAGAGAGGGGAAATGGTTTTCTCCCCTCAAATCTGAAGTATCAATGCTGCTCAGGGCTTCACCATTTCCCCTCACCCATCCCCTGAGGTTTGGGTTATTTTAAAGCCTTTCATTCTAAGAAGATGCAGTTTTCCATAGAAGCCACAGTATCATCTTAAAAAGTTAATTTTCTTTACCCCTCTAAAATGACCTCACTCCATTATTAGGGCCTCCTGATTCAGAATTCTACCCTAAGCACTTGTTTGTAATTGATCAGTTCCTGCCTCAGTGGATCTCAAGTTTGAAGTAAAAATGGACACAAAGCAAATGCAGGCCAGCCTAGATTGCAAGGCAAGAACCTGTCTCGAGAAACAACACAGAAAATCACATAGTTCCTGCATCTTTGAGTCTCCATCCTCTTAGAGACCACAGAGAACAAATGACAAACAGGACCAAGCTAGACTATGTTAGCACGTAGGGAATTACAACCGGAGAGGAAAAACAGGGCAGAAGGTCTAGGGACTTGAGAGGGGAGGTGCATTTTCAACAAAGAGGTCAGCAAGTGACTGAGTCAGTCATCAAGTGTACAAAGGAGATGTGACAGAGGTATATAGTACAGTGAAGGGCAGTGGTCCAGGCAGAGGCAGCCGCACCAAGGCCTGTGTTTAAGCTATAATTCTTATCTGGATGATGTAGTCCCTGAGAAGAGGAGAGGGGAAGGGGAGGGGAGAGGGGAGGGAAGGAGAGGGGGAAGGGAGAGAAGAGGGCAGGGAGGAGAGGGCAGGGGAGGAGAGAATACAAGGAATGAGGTGAGGGGAGAGGAGAGGAAAGGAGGGGAAGGGAGAGGAGAGGCCACACAGATATGTCCACAGGCCAGTCTGATGAAAGAAATTATTCTAATTGAGGTCTCTTTTCCCCAGGTGAGTCAAGTTGACAATGTAGATTAGCCATCACTAACCTAGGTACTACTGGCATGACCAGGGTAGAGGCAAGGGGCTCAGTTTGATGTCCTGCGTACAACACAGCTTCCTAAACCAAGGAATGATCCAACCCCAAATGCAGCAACATACTAGAAAGGGAGAATGAAGAGAAATTGATGAGGTCAGAGATAACCAAAGCTGGGCATGGCAGAGCTGGCCAAGGCCAGGAACAGTCTTTCTGTCAGTCTAGGCTCTGGCTCTTAGACAAGGGCAATGGCAAACTTTGGAGCATTCTGGGCAGATAGAGGAAGTGATCTGAGTTTAAGGATTTACCAGTGAGTGGAAAACAGATTGAAGAGAAGTGAAAGGAGCTTGGAACATAGCTCAGCTGGTAAAGGGTATGCTATGAAAGCAAGTGTCTGAGTTCAACCCCCAGCAACCATGTAAAAACCCAGGCCTGCAATCCTAGCTGGAGGGAGGTGGAGACGGGAGGGTACCCGTGTCCTGCTGGCCAACCAGTGTAACCCAGGGAGTTCCAAGTTCAGTGAACCATATCTCAAAAATAAAATGGAGAGCAGCTGAAGGGGACATGAGTGTTGACTTCTGGACTCCACATACACACCCCTACTTGTACACATGTGTACACAAACATGTACACATACCCCAAAAATGGTGGAGATGGATAAGGTACTGGATTCAGTGGCAGGATTAGTTTTTAGGTAAGAGAAAAAGGGCTTTAAGTCAGTACCAAAGCAGTTTGTCACTTAGAGCAATCAAGCAATCCAATGCTAATTGTTACATAACAAACAACAGTGCACTCTTGATTCTAATTCCCAGTCTTTTCATATTATATATCATGCTGAGGGTGTGTGTTCATATGTGTGTGCTCACACATGTGTGCATGAAATCTAGAGCTGAGGTAGGCATTTACCTAGCACCTCACATACCCACTCATACACACACACACACACACACACACACACACACACGATCAAGTCATGTTAGCTAGATTTTATTTCACACAACAGGATTCTTGCCAAGTGCATTTTAAAAATTAGACAACTCTTGTTTATGATAGAGTAATTTGAGGTAGACTAGACACAAGGCAATCTTCCTGAGCTTGCCAAAATATAAAACCCACTGGCTCTTTGTAACAGCTCTATATTTTTCTAAGATGCATTTAACCCAAAGCCTACTGAATTGCCTGAAAGGGGATGAGATTACCCTAAAAGCTTAACACCGGATGATAAAGGGAGGGGCTGGGTTTTCCCTCTTCTTGGTCTATGTTAGATCATCCCAATGGCTATTTCCCCCTTAGTTAACCAAGGCAAAATGCTGAAACACTCAGAATCTCAGATGATCTAAATCCATAACTTCCCCAGAGGTCTCAAACACCTTGGTGTATGCTCATCTTTCCTCCATGGGGTCTCCCTGGAGCTCACATCTCTTATCCTGTTTGTAACCACACAGTGGGAGCCTATGGAAGCTGCAGCATAGATTGACTTCATTCCTGGACCCAAGGCTGCATCTGCCCTTTATATTTAAATCATTCTATTATTATTTTGGGGGGTATTAGAGTCATGCCATTTGTCATTTGTTTGCTTCTACGCAGTCAGATACTCAGGGTAAACTTACAGCAAAGTAGCAAAGCCAGAAGATGTCACACTTCCTCAGCTTCTGAGACCTAGTTTCTTAGTTTGTTCTGCTACCCACATACACCAGAATTCTGCAGCATCTTGATAAAATGCAAGGGCACCAAGGTGTCTGGGTTCGAGGCCCCAGAATGTCTAGGTTTGAGGCCCCACTGCATTTCAGGGAGCATTGTGAGAGTGTTTCAGTGAGTGACAGCTATGTTTAAGGCTATGAAACAGGCCCTTAGATGCCACCCTGGTCATAGCCTCCTACCTGTCTACTGAAGAAACCTGGTAGATGTCATTCACATGAACGACTCAGCCTTAAAGGCTTGTTTCCTACAAGGAACCTTGTCATCACCACATGAATCTTCTCTTTTGACACCGCTATTTTGCAAAATGTTATAGCTCACCTTCTAGCCTTTGCTTCGCAGGTGGGGGGGTTGGGAGTTGAGGGGCTGCCATAAATGCTTAGCCTAAATGGCTAATCATTTTGCTGCTGGTATGGTTCTAGCCAATTCTACGGACGCTTTGATTTAGAAGACTGCCTGAAATGTCTCATGTGACATTTTCTGTTTCGTTGAACAGCCAATATGCCTGAAGATTATCCTGACCAGTTTGATGATGTCATGGATTTTATTCAAGCCACCATTAAAAGACTGAAGAGGTCACCAGATAAACAAGTGGCAGTGCTTCCTCGAAGAGGAGAGCGGAATCGGCAGGCTGCAGCTGCCAGCCTAGAGAATTCCAGGGGGAAGGGTCGCAGAGGCCAGAGGGGCAAAAATCGGGGGTGTGTCTTAACTGCAATACATTTAAATGTCACTGACTTGGGTTTAGGCTATGAAACCAAGGAGGAACTGATCTTTCGGTATTGCAGCGGCTCCTGTGATGCGGCTGAGACAATGTATGACAAAATACTAAAAAACTTATCTCGAAGTAGAAGACTAGTGAGTGACAAAGTAGGCCAGGCATGTTGCCGACCGGTCGCGTTTGACGATGACCTGTCGTTTTTAGATGATAACCTGGTTTACCATATTCTAAGAAAGCATTCCGCTAAACGGTGTGGATGCATCTGACTCCGGTTCCAGAGACTGCTGTGTATTGCATTCCTGCTACAGTGCGAAGAAAGGGACCAAGGTTCCCAGGAAATGTTTGCCCAGAACGGAAGATGAGGACCAAGGAGGCAGAGGCGGAGAAGGAAGAAGAGGGAGAGGAGGAAGAGGAAGAGGAAGGCATCCATCGTGGGAGCCTGGTAGAAGAAGGCCAGCTACAGAAAACTGGATAGGAGTGAGAATAGCCGTCTGAGCACTCCAGGATGGCAGGGGAATGTCACCAGAAGCTCAGGGCTGGTGTCCCTGCTTAGCTGTTGCCAGCGTTTATCTGATACAGTCCATGGTCACCGACTGCGGTCCGAGTTGCAGATGCATGCAAAGAACCAAGCCAGTGTATCTCCTGTGGTTCATTGTCACGTGTCTGAAGACACTAGGGAAATGTGATGACTCTGGTGTCCCCTCTTGTCACTACATTTTTACTGATGAAAGTAAGAAAGCTGTATTTTCCTGTCACTCAATGGATTCACACCATGGAAAGGAGAGGGGTGGGGTGGGGGTCAAAAGCAGAGGTGCGAAGAGATCATAACCTTTGAATTTGAAAACTGAGGCCTGAGGTTTACTACATCTAGCATTTTGGGGGGACCCTTGGTAGTTAATTTTGAACACAGTGTATGGGGTAGCGAGAAGTTGGCTAGGAACCCAAAAGGCTGTCCTCCTGCTTAAAAACAAACCAAAAGGCATTTCCTTGTTGCCCTCAGAAACAGGAAGAAATTAGTGGGTTTTGGCAGCATTCTTGTAGGAGAACGAGCGACGCTGCCCCAGGCCAGGGAGACCCCGAGGCCTGTTGGTTTACAGAGACTGACGTTACATACACAGCTCCGTTTATGCGTGGTCACTAGTGACCAGAGAAGCTACTCGATGCAATGCATCTGTTTCAAATACAGAGATATAGAGAAGATATTTATTGAGATTTAAGTTATTGTTATTTATTACCATTCACTAATGAATTTCTCTTTTCTTCCCTTATTTATTAAAGTCTCTTTTCAAAGGTGCCAAAGTATATGTGCTCACAAAATATAAAAAAAAAAAAATGTGACAAAGGAAATAATAATTGGAAACAAGGGTCCATGCTCCATGCTCTTCAAAGTACTGAAAGGGTTTCCGCTAGGCAAAAATCACTTACTTTACCTTTATAAGACAACTCTTCACTAACTGCCCCAGACTTCCCCCTCTTTTTGTGGACAGGGTCTCCTGTGGCCTAGGCTGACCTTGAACTTACTGCTTGGTCGAGGATGACCTTGGCTTTCTGATCCTCCGACTTCCTGTGGATCTCAGACATCACACTCTATCTCCACGCTAGGGATGGAACTCAGGGCCTCATCCAACTGAGCTGTATGTACCCCAGCCTCCACTTTTTATCTGTTAAAGGGAAATGTCAGAAGGAGCATCTCAGTCCTGCCCCCTCACTGGCAGTCCCAGTGCAGATGCCACACCTGTTGCCACCTCATCTTTGCTCCATCACTGAGCAGAGAGGCCCCAGCTCCACTGTCTACTGTGTCAAGTTCTGCTTGCCTCCACATGTGACATCACAACCACATACACAGAAGGCTGAATTCCCCTTGGTAGCCCTGGACTTACTGTCACCAAAAACAAAATGAAGGACCTGCCAGATAGCCAACGTTTAGCTCTGCCTGGTGACACCTCTGCCTCCATTCTTGCCCACCTACCTCCTCCCTGAGGGCATACGGGCAGGAGCACATGGGGAATCTTGCAGAGAGCAGCAATCTGCATTGTCCTCTGCTGGGGCTCAGTTGTCACCTGGGTTCAACATCTGCTATCCCTTCTAATCCAATGGGTTCTAAGAAGAATGATTGACCAGAAGAGGCATCAGACTGGACACAGGACAAATGAGGCCCACCCTCATTGTTTAAAGGGGAAGAAGTAGACAGTAGGAATGGTACCTCTCATTGGCCCCATAGTGTACCTAGCTAGCAGCTGGCATACAAGTCATGCCTTGAAGCCTACATTCAAGCTTGTTACACATTTCATAAATGGAATTTTATGCAGAAATTAATTTATCATTTCCTTCGTGGCTGCTATCCCCCAAAGTAGGACCAATTGGCCTATCTCAAATAATCATGTCAACCTTTTAAAGTAACCGAGAGGTAAAAGTTGCTGGATATCCCCTCCCCCTCCCATGGCCCTAAAGACCCAAGTTGTGAATGGCTCCATGCCCTCTGCAGGTCTAGTGGAAGCAAGGACTGCTCTCTCACCCTCTCCTGCTCAAAATGGTGACACCCTCAGCTGTCTGGCATGATTCAGATGTAGTTCAGGATCCTCTATTCAATTCAGAGAATCCTGGCAGATGTGGTAGCTGATGTTCCCTGGTCCAGACACAGGCTCTAGCTCTCAGGGGAGTCCTCTGCTCCACATCATCTACACACTGCAAGCAGGTTCTAATGGGAGCAAGCTGCTCTATCTATCAAGTCCGCAGAAGGGTAAAGTTAGTGATTTTTTTTTCTTTCTTTATTGTTGTGATCTACCATCTGACACAATAAGGAGCACGCTTTTGTAAAAGTTCTGATCCCCCTGATCTGTCTCGGTCGTTTGTGTTATACAACCAAAGTTCTCTACAGACTTTATTTTTGTACAATATCATTTTGTAACTTTTTACAAATAAAAGCTCATTTCTATTGCTTTCTGTATCTTTGTATTTATTTCCTCGAGTGTCAGTGAACTCTCGTTGGGCCAAGCAGGCATCAGATATTGATTGAGAGCTGTGTCCTTCACCACCATACAGTGTGGGGTCAATGACTCATCAATTCCTCATAACCAATCACGACTCATGTGAAGGAAGCCTTGTAAAGTCGTTACTCATTTTTTCGCCCAAGGAGTATTTATGGTATGCCCACATTGTGCTAGGTACCATTTCGAGAACTGGCAATCCAAAAGTGGCAAACAATAGATGGATGGATAGATAGGTAGATAGATAGATAGATAGAAAGAATATTGGTGGCCTGGGAGAACTGAGATTTTTGTTTGGAGGAAGACATCATATTCAATATTGTAGTGGCCAGTATGATGAGTATTACCATGAATACAAGCAGGATACTGTGATCAAAACATAACAGTAGAGCCCACTTAGAAGTGACCTTGGAACTAAATATAAGAAGTAGTGTCAACCAATCAGAAGCATCCCAGCAGAAACAGCAACTTATGCAAGACCCTGAAGCAAGCAAGAGCCTAAACAGAGTCCCTGATTCTACACGGCAATGTTGCAGAATTCCTGGAATCATGCAGATAGCTATAGTTTACTGTATTATGGTGGGGACAGACTAGAAAGGACATGTGATCATCCTGGACTGATGAAAAGGGCAAGCCATCTACATGTACGTGTGCACACACACAATGTACACACATAAACATACACACACAACACACACACACACACATACACACACACACACACTATATTTGGTATATTTGGGCATTGTGGTTTCTGGCTCACCAAGAAAAACAAAACAACCAGTGGCCAGCTTTGGAAATTTCATTTAACCAAGAAGTGTGAGTGTGTTGAAAGCTGGGAAATCCTTAAAAACAAACAAGGGAACTTTCATCATACCTTTTAACAGTTTTTCTAGGCTCGCGATGCCTCATTCTAGCAGCTGGGTCTCTCACAGGTATGTGTCCTCAGACAGAAGCTGCTTTCAAGGGCACAAGGCTCTTCAAGTTCACGTGGCTTGAACTCGTGATATCCGAGGAGGGTTTTTCCTGTGTTAAGCAAGGGTTCTAGGGTGAGTGCCAAGTGAGGCAGTTAAAATCACCTTTAAAACAATGGGCCTATTCTTGCAGGGCAGGGTGGCACGTGCCCTTAATCTCATCACTTTCTGAACCAAAAAGAGCATCTCCTACACAGATTTCTGTTTGAGCTGCAACCAATTTCACTCTGGAAACAGAATTCCCAAGAAGAGAGAACTGAGACATTGCCGCCACCACCACATGGTCCACCTTAGCAAATGACAAAGAGGGAGTCAGGCAGTAACATGTTGAATCCCGAGTATCTTGTTGAGACTTGTTAACAGCATTGCTACTGTAATCCCATGCAATAGTTAACTCATCTTCAGTGTTAGCCACATGACATCCTGAATGAAATTAAAACCAAATGCTGCCAAGTCATCCCTGAAAATAAACAGAGTAAGGGAAAGAAGGGAAAACACACGGTTAGTCACACATGACTACTCATCCCCTGCCACATTCCCAGGCTCAGCAGGTGATTGTAATGGGCTGGGACTGGAGACTGCCAGTGACACTCACCAGGGGGAAGGACATGATGAGAAAAGTGTGTAGAAAGTACCTTGACAAGAGCAACATGTAAGATGAAGGGCAGAATAAAAAACACCACAGAACAGGTCGTCAGATAAAATACAGTCAGGCTATCCTGCTAAAGTTAAGTTCAGATAAACACATAATTTCTTAGTATAAGCATGTTTCCTCCAGTATCTGGGGTGTGTGATATGTAAAACATACCCCTACTAAAAACATGGGTTATTTACCTGAAATTCAAATTTAATTAGGTGTCCTGTAGATTAATTTGCTGAATCTGGCAAGACAAAGTGACACTGTCACTTGACCTAGGGTATGGAGATAGAACGGAGCAAAGAGTGAGGCAGAGGCTGGGCTGGCTTAGGTGACAGACATTTTCAGGCATAAGAGATGGGGTGATCCATAATGACAGAAGAGCAGTGTGCATTCAAGTCACAGTGTGCAGGAAGGAGGGCTCAGGACAGAGTGCTGTTAGGTATAGCTAAAACAATGCTAAGGGAACGCAAGTCTTTTTGAAAATCCAGGAAATATTTGATTTAAGGGCATATTTTAGAGTCTTTTGTTTTTGACATAATAAATATATATGAACATGAATCCAACCATTGTTAAATCAGTATCTATGACAAGACAGATTGCACAGAATTGTATAGCACTAGAAAGAGAGAATTTTTTGGATGTGCAGAATAAGTTCTCCTAACTTGAAAGATTCCTTAAAGCAATGTGTGTAAGAAATTTCAACCTATTCAGCCCCTGCTCTACTCCTGACTCTGTGACTCAAGTCATCGTTGAGGATCTATCACCTGCAACAGGAAGATGAAGGGATATGAAGACACAGTCATCCAGAAGCTGCCAGATTAGAGGAAGAAGCAGCCTGAAAACATTGAGAACACAAAAAGGATCGTGGGAGTATGAGGGAAGGGTGGCAAGGCATCTGGGTCAGATGGAATAGTGAAGGGAATCAGGTGACAGGCTAGATGACTATCAAAAGAGTTACAGAAATGTCTCTGATGGGGGCTGGCCAGAGCAACTGCAGAGGACAGCCATGAATTCTATAAACACTGCTGTCCGGGAATGGACATAGTACCAAACTATGGATGCTATGGGACAGGAAGGGATGTAAGTAACATCCTTACAGGCCGGATGGTGAGGTGAGGCATAGGGCTTCACTCTACCAGGCTCCAGGTCATTAGCCATCCCCGAGGGAGGATCATTTTTCATCTATCTACCTGCCTCTCCATTTCAGACCCTCTGTCTCCCCAGCTGTGGTGGCTTGAACAAGAATGCTCCCCATAGGCCATTCAAAATATATGAATATTTGAATCCCCAGGCATCAAAAAGTGACACTATTTGAAAAGATTTAGGAGGTATGGTGCTGTGGAATATTTATTTACACTGTAAAGATGTGTCTCTGCCTAAGGCTCCTTCTGATTGGTTTAATAAAGAGCTACATGGCCAATGATGAGGCAGAAGAGAATAGGCAGAACTTCCTGGGAGAGAGAGGGCTCTGGTAGGAAGAGGGAGATGTACAGCAAGTCGGACATACAGAATGGAGGAGAGGGAAAGCCACATGGTAGAATGTAGAATAAAGATTAATATAAGAAGGTTAATTTGAATTATAAGAGCTAGTTGGGAAAAAGCCTAAAGGCCACAATTTCATAATTAATAATACACTATGTCATTATTTGTGAGCTGGTGGTCCAAGAAAGTCCAACCAGAAAGCATACCACTATATGGCCTAGTTAGAGGAGAAATGGTACTGGGGGATGGGCTTTGAGGTTGCAAACACCCACACCTGGCCCAGTGTCTGTCTCTGCCTGCAGATCAGGATGTAGCTCTCAACAACTGTCCCCATGCCATTTGTGTCACCAGGCTTCCTGGCATACTGAAGAGGACCAAACCTCTCAGTCTGTAAGCAAGCCCCCAGTTAAGTGATTTCATTTGTAAGAGTTGCTTTGGTCATGGTGTCTCTTCACAGTAATGGAACAGTGACGAAGACACCAGCCTTTGCCCTGACTTACCCTCCCAAGGTCTCATCTGTATGATTCTCATTCACCCACATGGTCTTCCAGACCAGCATTGTCTAAGTTGGACCCATGAGCTGTAGGAAGTCTCCACAAAGGCTAGGCTTCTTTGATATAATAGTAGGGAAATGCTGCCATGCCAGTCCCCTCTCAAAGAGAAACATCTCCACTAGAGTATTCAACATGGTTCTAAGGAGGCTTGTGGAAGAAAGATCCATTTAATCTCATCCAACCCCAGCATTTCACAATCCTATTTGACCGAGGAGTGTCTCTGGCTTCTGATGTTTGTAATATAGGAAATACTATTCTAGAATCAAAAGAATGCCTCTCTCACAGAACTGCAGACATCAGATGGCAGGTTACTTCGTGGGGGGGGGTGTCTTCCCAGAAACCAACCATAGTTGAGCAAAAAAGTATGGGCAGAAGTGGAATGCACTTCTTCTGAGCCACACATTTCATTGCCATTATGAGACCCTCCAGAGCATCTTTCCCTCTGAGCTAGCAACATTCAAGAGGGGGACCAATATCCATTTTCAGTGACTATGAGAAAGCCAACAACTTTGCCAATCCATAATGTAAGTGAAAACTAAACCCTGGTTATTGTAAGCCACTGAGATTTGGAGGCTGTTACTCCAGTCTACCTTGGCTTATGTTGATGAGTGCACACGTGTATGATGACGAGGCACCACAGGATCGTGAAACAAAGCAAATCTGTCAAGCAGAGATAGGAAAGACAGCTAGTGCAGGGACTCAATGGGGTGGAGAGGTAGTGAGAAATCACATCGAAAATGTATCCAAGACCAACATTCTGTAGAAAGCCTTCTGGGCCACAGTAGGAACTGAAGATTTGATTAGTAGGAAGACAGCTTTGAGAAAGTAAGACATAGCTAAAGAATTGTTCCAGCTGCTTTGTTGAGGTTAGATTGTAGAGATGACGAAAGTAGAAGCAGGGAGGCTAGCTGAAAGGCCACTGAGAGAATCCATGCCAGTGGTGATAATGGCTTGGCCTAGAGCCTAGCAATGCCACTGCTGACAGGCTTGCTCAAGGATGGGGTGTGAGAAGAGCCAGGGTGAGAGAGGTTGAGGTGTGATCTCAACTGTGTGGACCCGACACCAGTGCACTGATGTTTTAATGTGATGAGGGCTGACTTCTTGGACCTGTCATGTTGGGATGGTAAGAAGATCAATGTTCCCTTCTAGCATCCTAACTCCAGGTAGAGTAGGGGCCAGTGCAGGAGTAAGGATCTGAGGAAGCCTGCCAGGCCAGGGCTCTGGAATGCCATTAAAATCATGCATGCCAGGCAGGTTGGCTAGGGTTCTGGGATGAATCTACCACTGCTCCCTCTGACAATGTTTAGCATGAAATAAAAAGTATGGCTTTCAAACATTGCCACAGGAAAGAGTCTTGCGCAAATATGGCTAAAGCCTGTCTGCAGAGCTCTCCCAGTAGCTGGATCCCAATCATGGCTAGATTTGTTTTTCTGTTTGATTTTTCTAAACTCTGCACTATGGTTCCACTGGACAACTGATTGTCTCCAGTAGTCATATTCTCCTGCCAATCAACTATCCAAACCATCAATCAGAGGCCCCACAAGATACTCAAAGGAATATTTTCTTTGGCTGGATGTTGTTTTCACCCCCAACTCTTCCCTTTGAACCTGAACTCTGTCTTCATTTACTGGGAATGCTCCATGGAACCTCAGAACACATGCTGAGCTCTTGGCCCCTTGTCACTGTGGCACCATTGTCCAAGTCACATCTTCTTTTAGAAAGAACAATCCCCCTATTTCCATGCTCCAACCTCTTCAGCTGGTATTTAGGACTCTTCACTGTGTGCCAGTCGGTCTGATGACTGGACTCCTTATGTAGGTGAAGTTTTTCATCAGGACCACTGGCCGGCTCCCAAACAACAAAACAGAAACTTATTGTTAATTATAAATTCTTGGCCAACAGTTTAGGCTTGTTACTAACTAGCTCTTACAACTTAAATTATTAACCTATATTTCTTGTCTGCCCTCTGTCACATGGCAGTACTGTTCCAACACAGCAAGTTCATCTTGTTTTTCTCCACATCTTGCTGGCAACTCTTGAGCTCCTTCTCTCTTCTCCACTTCCTGTCTAGTTAATGGCCATTTAGCTTTTTATTAAAGTAATCAGAAGGTGTCTTGGCAAAGGCATCTTCACAATGAACTAGACGTATATTCCATAACATTCTTACAGTTATTTCTTGGCACACATAGATATGATGCACACTGATCTTATGTTCTCTGATAAGTCCAGGGCCCCTTAAGAGGAGGGGTCAGGTCTGTAGGGCATACCTCATGTGTTTCACATGCTCAAAAAAAATCATCTGTATTTGTCAGGACTTTGGTTAAAGTGACATAAACATAGCACAACATGTTTAAACAATGAAAGAGAATGGATGAGCTCACACAACTGAAGATTCCCAGGAGATCCAGCTTCAGAAAAGTAATCACATGATGGCATGTAGCATAGCCCCTCTTGTGCTCTCCCAACTCAATATTTTTCTCTGTTCGCGTCATTCTCAAGCTGTCTTTACTCACATGGGAACAAAGATGTGTGGTGGAAGCTATAGGCTTGATTCAGACTCTGCACTTCTTCAGGAAAATGAGTGAATTTCCCACTTGATAATTCCTGCAAGAATCTTGGAAAGATGCTGATTAACTGACTAGAACCAAGCACTGATTTCTTGACCAATTGCTAAAGATGAATTTTTCTATTCTGGTTGAGAGCATGTGCCTGATTCTTGTGTATGAAAATGGAACTTACTCTACCTAAATCACATGGACTAAGAACATATGGTGGTCTGGATGAGAAATGTCTCCCATAGGTTCAAGTATTTAAATACTTGGTCTCAAGTTGGTGGTCTTTTGGGGAAAAGTTATGAAACTTTTAGAAGGTGGAGACTTGCTGGAAGAAGTGTGTCACTGAGGAAGAGCGTTGGGCGTTTATGGGCTGGCCTATTCCCCCCCCCTCTCCTCTATCTGTCCATTCATCCCTCCCTCCTTCCCTCTCTCCCCTCCTTCTCCTCCTCCTTCCTGTTCATCCTGGCCTGCTTTCTCTCAGGAAGCTGAGGCAGGAAGTTACTATAAGTTTAAAGTCAAACATTGTTTCAGGGGAGAAAAAAAAAAAAAAAAGGAAACAATGCTAGAGGAGACAAGTTTTGAAGAATTTTCCATCCGGGTAATTGTCTCAGCAGAGTTGTATTGCACTTGGGAAGAATTATTACTTGTGGAATGATTAGGAAATGAGGGTTTCCCAAGGAAGTTATCAAGAAATGATCTGATTAGTAGGGTTTGTCTAGAGGAGGACTCTTGATGATCTTTGTACTATTTTTTATGCTTTTGATACTCTTTGATGTTCTTTGATGCTTTTGATACTCTTTGATGCTCTTTAATGTTCTCTGATGCTCTTGATACCCTTGATACTCTTGATGCTCTTGATACTCTTTGATGCTCCTGATGCTCTTCAGTTGCCCAGGAGATGTCCATCTGTCTGGAGAGCAGTCAGTGAGGAGAAGAGTGGCTTGACAAGGCTGAAATGGAACCTAGTGCAAATCAAACTATATTTCCAGATCATAAGAACCTGACGTGTAAAGGTACACAGGTTTTGATTATCCATGGAATTGTCTGGTTTGTCAGAAATATCGAGTGGCTTTTGTGAGACTGGTCCAAGGACTAGGTCACTGGTAGTCACCTAAGATTTAGCCCAGAGTGATGACTGTGGAAAGAGCTTAGTGATGCTTAAGAGAGGCAATGTTCAATGTGATAATGAATGGATGTGAGAGAAGGAAATGAATATACCGAGTCTTCACTGTGTCCCCAAGAGTTACAAGTTAGAACCTTAATTCCCAGTGCGATGGTGCTGCGAGCAGTGGGGTCACATGAGTTCTGTACTCACAAATGGATGAATGTATTATTGCAGAAGAGGGCTGAAGATTACAGAGTGGACTCCCCCTGACACTGGTCTCTCTCACATGCTCACTTTCTGTCATAGAAAGATACAGTAGAAACGCCCTTGCTAGTTGCCAACATTTTAATATGGGACTTCTAGGCTTCCCTAACTGTAGGGAATGGATTTCTTTTCTTAATAAATTACCAAATTTGTGAAATTCTGTTATGGCAACTGAAAACACACTAATCCAGCTGAGGCTACTGGTACCAGAACCTCCAATTTCCAGACAAAGAAACCTTTGGAAGGCTGTGGCCAAGTAGTTAAAATGTGAGGTTCCCAACCCTTCTGACTCTTAAGCCATCATTTTTTCAGGTACATACCAAGTGACTCATCAGAAGGCTGTCATTACCTCACAGAGAACCCATGGCCTGACTTCACATGTTCTAAATGCCAGTACACCATGGCAAAAGCCATATAATGAGAAGGCACCAAAGAGAGTGAGTGACATCATGATCCAAATAGAGTCGCTGTTCAAACGTGCACTGTGAACTCCTTACATGATCACCTAATTATAGTTCCTGAGGAAGTGCAGTACAATAACATGCTGTACAGAAGCCAGGGAATCCTTGTCAGGGGGCCAGGCAGTCCTTTTAATCCAAGTTGATATTTGGAAGATAACGGTTCACAAGCTCAATGAGATGCTTGTGGTGGGGATTTTTACTGAATAGGTCATCAATCTTTCATCTCGAGGGGAAGAAAGGGGGCCCAACCAGCTCAATTCACTGAACCAGGTCTTTGCAGAGACAGTACAGCTGACCTACAGATTTCTCTTCCTATATCTCAAACACATAAATAAATATGTGTTCATCTGGTATGCAAAGCGACATCCACATGTCCATGGCTTCTCTGATTCACTAATTTGAGCAGGATGAATATCGATTTCTTTCCAAATGTTCTGATTTTAGTAACTAAAATGATGGTTTAGCTCTCTCCCATTCCCAAATCTGGTGCCAGGTATTGAAACTGAATCTCTTCCAGCAGAAAGTCAGGCTTTCTTAAGTTGTTTTACAGCCAGTGAATACTCAGGCTCTCCACCAGGCCCAGGACGCTGTCTCTCTGAGCACTGCACGGGGCTTTATTTGAAGCGGAGATCTAACACACAGTCAGTATAACAAACTGCACGGGAACCCCAGATGGAGTTCAACAGGGGTTGGGGTAAGTAGCATATTCTAATGTTGTCAGAATGGGAGAGACTGGTTTTGGAGAGTCACGCGTGTTTGAACTACTGTTTAACACGAACAATGGACAATTTCCAAGTTCTTCAGTGAGTAAATTCAAGAGTGGAATTGTACTGGCTGTGTTTGTTCTTATCTCCCTGTAGGATTTAGTCTCTGTGATTCTTCAGGCCCTCCAAGGTCTTGCTACGCATTGGATGCTTAAAAGCTGTGTAACATGGCGATAGTATCATTGCTGTTGTTCCAATAAGGCTTTAGAAACTCACACCATAAGTACGGAAGACACCTTGGTCATCACCATGTGTTATAGTTCACATTGTTGCTGGAACCCTACAAGCCTCAGCTAGGATTCTTTGTAAGAAGAGCTATTCACAAAGAAAGCCTCACCTGTAGGGGAAAGATAAGGAAGGAACACTGCCTCTGCTTTAAGGAGCCAGGAATCTTCCAGAAGAGTCTGACTTCCCCTCAGTCAGGAAGACCCAAGGTTAACCCTTCCCCTCAGTCCCACTGATGAGGAAGACCCAAGGTTAACCCTCTCCCCTATAGGTAAGACAAGGGTCCATCCTGCTGAGTGGGAGGGGAACACGGTGAAGCCATGGAAAGAGGCCTCGCTGAGCCCTGCTGTGACTTAGTCACATTTAGTCCCACTTAGATAAACACAGGAGCAGCAGAGCTGGCTTCCCACAGCCTATGGAGTCTGGCCAGGCCCAGCCTCTTCTCCTCACCTCACCCCACTCTCCTCAGTGTATCACTTTCTTTCACCCTATCCTTAGCTCCTGCCACCTAAAACTTTTTCTTCAGATGGGAGGACTGGCACTCAGCCCCCCTCCCTTGTGTAATCAAATATCTCACCCTGAAGACATGCTCAGTCTCCCTGGCCTCCGCTCAGGCCTCCCAGTTTATGGCTAGCCGCCGGCCCAGAACCGGCTAGCCTCTCTTGAGAACAGAACAAGACTTCCCTTGCACACAGAATTTCGTGGAGGAGAATCAGAAGGTGCCTCTCACGTTGGCCCTTGGGTCACACACACTGATGATGTCTGTGAAAAAATGCAAAAGGGCTGGGATTTGGAAGGCCCAAGTAGATTTCATGGAATTATTATGAATTGTTACCATTATTATTTTAGCTGTATGGCTACTACCTAACTCTGACTACAAAGTATTTGAATATGTCCCTTGTGGCATTCCATAGAAGGGGAGGGGAATCTCATTATTTTAATGGGTTGAGCTACAAAAATAAAAAATAATTTCCTGTCTCCCTTAGGCTGTAAATTTTTACATAATCCTCTCTACATTGACCATATTCAGAGCCATGCTATTGAAAAGTCCAGACCTTTAAAAATAAAAGTTTCTACAAGCAAAATATTGGGTCCCCAAAAAAATCAACCTGAACCCCAAAGCTATCTGAGGTTGAACACAACCTTTGTTCATGGGCCCCTCTACATCATTGCTCCATGAGCCAAGAATGATCCAATCACTGGGGTCACACACAGATCTGTTCCCTAAAGGCAAAAGTGATACTCCAAAATTTAACAACCATTATGAAACAAGGTAAAGACTAATCAAAGTATGGTGGTTTGTGCCTGTCATCCCAGCACTCAGGAGGTTTGTCACATGTTTGAAGCCAGACTGAACTACATAGTGAATACACATTGAGACCCTAGCTAAAAAAGTGAGGGTGGTCAGGGGGAGGTGTGAGGAAATCATAAATTGGATGTTGGACTCAGCACTTCAGCAGGGACCTAGGGCCCCTGTACATCCAGATGGATTCTTATTATATCCAGATTGTAGAGAAATAGGTAGAGAGGCGCCTTTGAAGAATAGCCTGGGGTGTGTAAGACACCTTAGGGGCTCTGAAAGCTATTTACCAAATAGAGCAAAAACAGCTTAACAACCACACAGCTTGCACACGGGTGCCAGAACATGCCCACTATTTCTGGCCCGGCCAAAGCAACTGGGCAAGAGCAGAAATGAGGAGGCAGCCATGATTCAACTCCTGCCTGCCACTGATAAGAGCTTGTAGTTCTCCCTTGGGAAGCTAAAAAGGTCTGTACTTCAAGTTAGCAAATAACCCATGTGCAAAAAAAAAAAAAAAAAAAAAAAAAAAAAAGTCATATAAGCCAGTAAGCCAGATCAAATAAGCTTGCAGGAGGCCATTGTATTAACTCCAAGGAATACTATGACACCAGTGACAAATGGAGTCAAGACACCTGGACCCACACCAAACCTGGAAACACAAATCCATCAGTTCGTTCACAAAGCCCCCTCTTTTCTCTCCATTCCACGGGTTGTATCCTACTTTGGATCACCTCATGCCTCACCTATTTGATCACAAGATTTGTGAACTGGTGGTCTTTTCTGAACTCATGGCCACTTCCAATTGCGGTGACTTACCTCACTCAGAGAGGTTGTTTTATTATTTACTGTTGTATCTGCAAAGCCTAGCAAGGCCTGCCATCCAGAGGACACAAAAGACAGTGAAGGGAGGAAAGTATCCTGTCACTGTCAGTTCCATCTGTCATATGGAACAGCAGCACCTAATGGCATCATGTGGTCCTGCAACCAAGCTTTATTGGACTCTGAATGGAATTTCAGTAAACATGAATGTACTTTGTAAGTATTTCATGTCATAAGAGTCCCAAATGGAAAATTGCAGACAATGAATCACAGCTTTTGTACTGACTTTTTTTTTCTACTGTAAATACTGACTATTTTATTAAGCATAAGCAAATGGCTCCAATTACTTAGTAAATTTTTTTAGAATAGTTTTTTTTTTTTTTTTTCAGGGCAGGTCTACAGTCGTTTTTGTTTGTTTGTTTAGTTGGTTGTTTTTTGTTTTTTAAGATTTATTTATTTATTATGTATACAGTGTTCTGCCTGCATATATACTTGCAAGCCAGAAGAGGGCACCAGATTTCATTACAGATGGTTGTGAGCCACCATGTGGATGCTGGGAATTGAACTTAGAACCTTTTGAAGAGCAGCTGGTGCTCTTAACCACTGAGCCATCTCTCCAGCACAACAGTTGTTGCTTACATAAAACTGAATTTCTGAAAATTCATGTTTTTTTCGGGTGTCAGGAATTGTCTTAAACAGAAATGGTCAGGAAGTTACCTAGTTAGGAAAGCTTTGCAAGCATGAGGACCTTAATGCCATCTCTAGAAGCCATAGTTAAACGCCACTTGTAACCCCAGCACTGGGGATGTAGAGACAAGTGAATCCCTGAGTTGTGCTGGTCAGCCAGCCTAGTCAAGTTCCAGGCCAGTAAGATAATTGTTCACACAGAGAGAAAGGTAGGTAGGTAGGAAGTACATAGGGAGGGAGAGAGGAAGGGAGGGAAGGAGGGAGGAAGAGAGGAGGAGGGAAGGAAGGAGGGAGGGAGGAAGGAGGAGAGAGGGAAGGGAGGAGGGAGATGCTGACTAGACTCCAGATCCTAGTGAGTATACTTCTACCATTCTTAGAGGAGGAACAGTTGCTTGATAAGGCCCATTCTCTCTGAGGCTCACTAATTAGTGGCAATACACACAAGATGAGACAATTATAGGGGAGCCCTATGATCTGCCTGTAGCTAGAGATTCCCACAATGTTCTTGAGTACACAGGGTATGAACACACACAGTTCCTACTTGCCATGCTCTGCTCTGATTGCATGAGGTTCTGCACCCTTTCTCCCTCTTTCTTTCTCTCTCAAGTAGCACTGAAGAAACAGAAGGTAGAAGCAATGGACATACACCTAGAAAATGCAAATGGACCCCTACTCTTATGCTTTTTCCAAGCCGTAAGCCTTCTGCTTTTCTATACTTCTGGAGATCCACCAAGAATCAGTCTTTCTATGTACAGTCTGGACCTGAGGTACAGCTCTAGTATTCCCAGTGGCTTGCAGAGAGTTAAGACTGAAGAGTGTTATACCCAGAAGGTCTAAAGTAAGAAACCCTATGCTATAATGGAAAGTGGGCAGAAGGATTGTAAGAGCTAGTGGTTGAAGGAGGACTGGGGCAAAATAGTGTTTTATGTGTATTACAGGACCATCATACTCATGAATTCATATGACTGTGGTTGTCTGTATAAGACCTATACAAGATCAAGCCAATCAACATTTTAGCAAAATGGGAGGGTCATGTGAGCCTCTACCCCTAGCTGAGGAGGTATTGGCAGTTGATGTCTGCTGAGGAAGGGGAGTCCGTTTTCTTTAGTTGTGTGGTCCCTTGTAGGTTGAACATGCCCCAGAGCATAGCTGAGCACCCATACCCATGGGTGTGTGGACAGCAGTAATTGGACTTTGGGATATTTTGTTTTAAAAGAAGACATGAAGTAGGGAGGAGGGACATGGAAGGATAGGGGGAATCTGAGAAGGGGATAAAGGTTAAATATGATTGACATACATTATATGCACATATGAAATTCTCCAAGAATAAATAAAAATATTAATGATGGCTCAGTGGTTAAGAGCACCAACTGCCTTTCTAGAGGACCCAGGTTTGACTTGCAGCATTCAGATGGAAGCAAGCTCACAGCTGTTTGTAACTCCAATCCCAGGGTATCTGACATCCTCTTCCGGCCTTTGTGACAGACACACATGCAGGCAAAACATCCACACACATAAAATAAAATGAAAACGTTATTTAAATGTCTTTTTCATACAATACCTTTTGGTGACGTTTCTCTCCACCTCCCCAAATCCTCCCAGAGACTTCCCGCCTCCCTGCCTGTCCAACTTTATGTCCTTTCCCTCTTTTTTTTTTTTTTTTTTTTTTTGAAACAAAAACTAAAAATGAAGATCAAAACAAAACAAAACAAAAACCAATAATACAAAAAATGCCCAAACAAGACAAAATTAAACACAATGGAGTTTGTTTGGTGTCAACCAACTACTCCTGCTTTAAGGTGTGGTTTCCTTGGAGGCGTCACCAACCTCTGGCTCTTCTATGGCAAGAAGAAGCTTCTCTGTTGTGGGTTGAGTAAGGCACAGCTCTGTAGGTGTAGCAATATGTCATTGTGGTTACTTTAACATTGTTTTTTCAGCAAAGTAATAGTAGTAAGTTGACAACTATTAATGTCAATGTATATATTAACAAAAATTCCTTACATTAGAGATGAAGAAAATAAAACTTTAGATCAGTAGATTTGCCAAGACTGCTGCAAATTATTGGCTAAGACCAGGCCAGAACTAAAGTTCCTAATTCCTGCTATAACCAACCCCAAACATGAGATGCCTTCTTTGAGAGACTATTCAGTTATAGCTAGCCCAATTACAGAAGAGAATATGGTCACATATAAGCCTGAAGCTTCCCATGATCATTTAAAACATATTTTTGGTAACCATCTGGAGTAGTATAATAAGTGTAACCCCTATACTCCACTATAAAGTATCAATAGCCTCACATACTTGATGCATTTTATAGCAATAGCAGGAGGGTATAATAGAAATACTGCTCCACTGGCAAATAGATGGTATTCCAGACTAGGACTAGTGAGCACAAGAAATCAAAGGAATGGAAATGTCAGCATGCGAGTCCAGAGGACTTTGCCTCCATAGCCAACCACCACAAAGTCCTCAATGAGATCACTACACAATAGTCGTTTGCAGATCAGGTCTCTAGGCTCAAATTCACTTTTACAGACAACAGGATGGTGCTGGGTGTCACTGTTGGCTCTAGAACACATCCCTGGGCCTCCATTTCTTCATGAATGGAATGATTCACTGTGGCATTCTTGGGAAGGTAAAGTGAAAATCCAAAGATAAAGCGAAAGCCACCATTATCAAATAGTATTACATGCTATCATACGGCACTCTTAAGAATTCAGAGAATGAGCTGCTTCATTCATGAAGCCAAGATCAAGAGATTGCAAGGGGCCAAGGCTGAAGGATTTCTTGGGTCTCCCCTCTCAGCTCAGCCATGTCATTGTCAAGTTCTTGAAAGGACCCAGATAAATATGTCTCATACTCACTCGGGCTCAGAATCAGAAAGAACAGGAGGGCTGCATGTTGTCTTGTCTGTGTTTCACGGGGCACTGCCTGTGACTTCCAATTCCATTGTCATCCAAGACTCTGGCTGAAGCTAAATATCTGGGAATGGGGATTTCTAACCGTTACTCCAAATGACTAGTACATCAAACACTTCAGAACACAGTTCTGCTCACATTAGCTCACCCACCTCTATCAAGATGCCCCTCTGGGAGACTGAATGCACATCTTGTCTCTACCCCTCTCTCCAGGCAATCAGGCAACATTTTTTTTTTTTCAGCAGCTGGTAAGAACCCAGAAGCCATGAGAATGGACTGTATAAAGAAGAGTATCACTGGTGACATTTTGGGTGACTACTGTGAGACATGGTTGAGTGAGAAGCTAGCAATGCAACCATGACCACAGCTATGTGCCACCAAGACACTGCCCATGTGCATGACTTACACCCCAGGCATGACTTTGATTTTGCGGGGTCTCTGGTCTACATTCTTCTGAGTACCAGATGACATTCCCTATTATTTGAGTTATTTATGAACAATACTCATAAAATGCTCTTGATTGCAGGGTCAGCTTATCCACACCTGCTCTCTTAAGTCGCCTGTAAGTCCCTGTGCCTTGGTTTCTTTAGAAGCAAAACAGAAACTCTGTGCTGTCCTGCCTCTGAGGGGAGTGGCCAGGATCAAGAGACAGGATTTTCAGAATGCTGGGTGGCACAGAGGCAAAACTTCAGCCTACGCCAGATGCCCTTGTGTGAATTATGTTCTCTGGGATTTGGGCGAAATTCAAAATGGGCATGTTGTGCCACCTGCTGTGGCTCATATTCTGGGTCTTGCCAATACACTCAGGGAAGAGAGCTGAAGAGGATCCAGCTGCCCCTTCTCATCCTACACAAGCATTTCAGAGCTTGGCCTTACACTGTTTAGATCCTTACATTCACTGAATTCAAGAGCCCACATGGAGCAATCAGCCCAAGATGGTCTGCTGCTGTGTCCAATTCTGAATAACCCTGGAGGAAGTGACAGGCGAGGGTCACTTCAGGGGACATACAGGAGGCAGTGACTTGGGCACTCACCGCTGACACATACTAGATTTCCTTTCCTCTGCTTCCGGGCACTGCACCCCTTCCCCACTTCTGTACTTTCCTCTGGGGGACCCTGGGATGTTTACTTCATCTCAGTGGGTTGAAAGCAGCTTCAGGTGGTGGGAGGGGATGGCTTAAAAAGCCATCAAGGCAAAAGCTTGGAGAATGTGACCTTTGCTCAGAACCCTGCAGAGTCTGAAGGCTTTAGAGAGGGCTCAGAATAATTTGCATTCGCCAATGTCTATTTTTAAAAGAACAATGTGAATGTTAAGTAGTCCTCTCAGCCTCAGGAGTAGACTCCAATATGACTAATTATGGCTGAGAAAGTTAGCAGGATAAAATGAGGAGTTGGCTTTCAGCTTCCCTGGTCTGTATTTGAGAGACAAAGGACACTCAGACAACCTCATCTGTCTACAAGCCTTTCAAAGACCAATAGAAGGCACACTAAACTGAGAGAAAATGGGGGGTTTAGTCCAGAATTGCAGGCAAGTTCATTTTAGTTAGTCAAACTGAGGTCGCAATTGAGTGATTTTGGTCCACCTTACTGGTCTTTTACAAAACCAAACCACGGCTACTTACCATCTTGGCCTATGTTTAAGTCTTTTTCTTAGATTAAATATCTGACTTCATCTTGACAACAACACCCATGAACTCAGTATCCACATCTCAGGTTTTATGGGAGGGAGCTACATTCATCTGCTAAGGCTACCGTAGCAAACTACCACACATGGGATAGTGCAAACACAGAAATGTTTTGTCTCAGACCTAGAGGCTGGCTAAAAGTCCCAAATCAAGGTTGACAGGTCTGGTGTCTTCTGAGGTATCCATCCTCCTCAATGTGGCATCACATGACCTCTCTGTGCACACATGTCCATCTGTGTTGTCCTTTCCTGGGTCCAAAATTACTTTTTTTCAGGAGAGGGAAGCAATTCTGAGGATTGAACCCAGGGCTTTAGTTATACTATCCAATTGCCTTACCACTGAGTGATGTGTTCAGCCCACTTTCTCACTAGTTGTCCAGGCTAGTTTTGAATTCATTCTGTAGACTAAACAGATCCTCCTGCCTCAAGGCTCAGTGCTATCTAGGGTTATGGGACTACCTCAGATTTCCTCTTCCTTGAAGTCGGAATGGGTCAGCACTCATCATCACAGTCTCTTTTAAATTAATAACTTTTTAAATCCATTTTATTTATATGCTTAAATACTTGAAAAACTACTAATAAACCTAATTATGAAATTCTACATTTTTATTTGCTGAGCCAAAACATTAATGAATAGTGAAAACAAGTCATTAAGTAAGCTTATTTTCACTGTTACTATAAGGGGATATCTTGCCTGTATCAGCAGAAGATGTTGCTTTCTTGGCTCCACTGAGCATAGAGCCCAGCAGGAGAATCTAAGCCTCATTCCCAGGGTTTCAACCTCAGAGTTTATGGAAACTGATCAGAAAGTTTAATTGGCGGTGTCTGATTTCTACGGATATTCTTAACATTGACCTATGCTGTCTCACATTAATTATGATACAGTTAAACCCTAATTTCAGTTCCTACACCAAATCAGTTAAGGTATATGAAGGTGGATTTTCTTTTGCATTGTTTCTTACATTTATTTAACTCACCCTGCACAGTATTGAGTTTCATTCTGGCATTTTCTTCTCTAACCATGGTATCTTTCTTAATTCTTTAGGAATCTCATGTATGTGTAAATTGTATTTTGATCCTCTTCGGACTCCACTCTGCCCCACACTCATCCAATCCCCTCACCTCTCGACACCCTTATATTCTTTAATTCTGGGATTCTCGAGCTAACTTGTTTTTACTGATTCAACCCTATCACCTTCTCCCCAACCCCTCTCACCCTCTCTACTCTTGTACTGCTTCCATCCAACCGCCATAGTCCCCTTTTGGTTTTCATGTCACTTGTGTCCTGTTGTCCCTACTTTCCTCAACACCTTCCCCTCCCCCACCCCTGCTAGCTTGTGGATCTGCTTGCAGTTTCACAATCTATGCCCATGCTCCATCCCACTTACATACGTAAGTATGAAAAGCTAGGATCTATGTGAAAGAGAATATGAGATTTTTTTCTTTCTGAGTCTGATCCATCTATTTTCCTGAAAATTTCATTTCAATTTTCTTTGGAAATAAAAAACAATTCCACTGTGTATCTACATCATATTTTTTTTAATTGTCTATTCTTCTGCGATAAACACCTTGGCTGTTTCCATTTTCTTGCAGTTGTAAATAATGCAGCACATAAACGTGCAGATAGCTATTAAGGGAATTTTGATAGCCATAAAGCTGTATCACAGGAGTACAGCTGGGCCATATGGTTGCTGCTGTGTTTTTAAATTTTTTGAGAAACCTACTGATTTCCATAGTGGTTGTACTTTTTGCACTCCAGCAATGATTAGAGATTCCTTTTTCTCTACACCTCTTAATGATAGCCATGTGGGTGAGGTCAGATGGAATATCAAAGTAGTTTCTATTTCTATTTCTCTGATGGCTAAGGGTATTGAACACATTTTATAACACTTATTGGCCATTTGTATTTCTTCTTTTGAGAACTGTCTGTCCATTTTTGTTAGCCCACTTGCTGATTGTCAGATATGGGGGGGGGTTGCTGTTTAATTGTAACTCACTCTAGATATTAATCCTTTGTCTGATGTAGAGCTGGCGTCTGTTTCCTCCCATTCGGAAGCTGCAGATTTACTCTGATGTTAGTTCCATTTGCTGTAAAAAAAAAAAATTAATGTTCTTTGGTACCATTTGCCAACTCCTGGGTCTATTTCCTGTGCTACTGGAGTGCTATTCAGAAGGTTTTGTCTATACCCATATTTTCAAGTATATTCTCTGTTTTCCTGTAGCAGTTCCAGCATTTCAGATTTGAAATTAAGGTCTTTGATCCACTCTGAACAGGTTAAGAGATGTGGACTTATTTTTTTTCACCTACAGATAGATAGCAGTTTTCCCGGGATTATTTGTTGAATAGATTCTCTTCATTTTTTCCAGTGTATGTTGTTGATAGTTTTGAAAATAAAACAGGTTACCATAACTATGTGGACTTATTTCTGCATCCTCCCTTCTGTTCTATTCATCTACATGTCTATTTTTGTGCCTCAGTCACTATGGATCTTTAATATAGTTTGGAGTCAGGTGTTGTAATACCTCCAGTTCTGTTCTTGTTAAGGATTGCTTTGTCTATCCTTAGTTACTTCCTTACAGCTTCTGTATTAGTCAGTTTTCTATATTTATACTAAAACACCTGTGAAATATCAACACATGAAGAAGGTTTATGTTGGCTCACAGTTATGGAGGCTTGGACTATGGTTGATTGGCCTCATTATGTGGGGCCTATAGTGAGATAGCACATTGCAGCAAGGGCACTATGGTAGAACAAAGGTGCTTACCTCATAGTCAAGATGTGAGGAGTGGGCTGGGGCCTGTCCCACAGTTTCTTTCTTTCTTTTTTTTTATTTATTTTATATAACCAAGTCCATTTAAATGAAAACAAACATCTATAGACAATATTTGGGAATTTGGGCGGCGTTCTTTCCAAACTACTTCCTGCTGGTAAGGAGCGCTGTCATGGGGGATTCTAAGAAGATGCAGAAATCCTGGCTGTAGTCTGTCAGGCTGCTTGGTCCAGCTGTTTTGAATGTAGAATCACCTGGTACTCTGTTTCAGATGGTCTGGCTTGATCAAACCACATTAGTCTGGTAGGGATCCACAGCTTTTCATTTTCTGTGTCCCACAGTTTCTTTCAAAGGTATTCTCCCAATTACTTGGAGACCTCCCGTAGGTACTTCCAACTGGTACCACTCTAGAAAACAAACTTTTTACACACAGGGCTTTGAAGGACTGATGGGAGATGTCATTCTGTAAATATGTTTCTCTTATTGGTTAACGAATAAGGCACTGTTGGCCATTAGGAAAGCAAGTTCGGTGGGACTAGGAGACAAGGAGGATTCAGGAAGTAGTAGGAAGAGATTCAAAATGTAGGACCAAAAGAACTAAAGTCCCGATCCTCTCTCCAGTAAGATAAGACCACATGGAAATACTTAGATTGACAGAAATGGGTTAATATTTAAGACAGAGCTAACCAATAAGTAATGCTAGTAACAGGCAATAGCATTATATCTAATACAGTGTCTCTTTGTGTTATTTTGGGGCTGGCGCCACTGTGTGACTCATAACAAAATGATGCCTCCAATGTGGCTACTAAGAACTTTCACTTAAAACTTGACAAAAGCTTAAAAAGTGGTTTTAAAAACAAAGGAACAGAAACAAGCAAGACTTCTTGGTAGGAGCATTTTTCTCAGTTGGGTTCTGTTTTGCTAGAGACAAGCAGAGACTTGCAAGGCTCCTTTAAGGGAGGTTTCCTGACTCAGCATAAGCTGCAAAAAACCTGCAAGTCTTTTAAGAATCACTGCTAACAATTCAATGGTGTGTATGAGCAACTAGAGAGAGTAGCTGGGTATGGTAGCACATGCCTTTAATTCCAACACTCAGGAGGCAGAGGCAATCAGATTTCTGAGATTTCAAAGAGAACCTGGTGAACAGAGTAAATTCCAGGACAGCCAAAGTTACATAGAGAAATCCTGTCTCAAAAAATAGAAGTAAAAGAAATAGAGTAATAAAAAAGCCACATAAAGATGGAAAGCACAGAAAGAATATGGATACTGTATGGTATTGTGTTGTCTTTGTATTGTTTGATTGCTGAGGAAATAGCAACAATTGTTATATGGTGCTGGATTATTCCAATTTATATATTTTAAAAACACTTTGACTTCAAAATTTAACTCTAAGGACAGGATTCTATTTTTGTTTAAAAAGCTGTGGATTCCTTCCAGATTAACATGGTTTGATCAAGCAAGACCCCCTGAAACAGCATCCCAGGTGATCCAACATTCAAAACAGCTGGGACAAGGCAACCTTGCAGACCACTGCAGCCAGGATTTCTGCATCTTCTTAGGATCCCCATGACAGTGGCCCCTACCAACAGGAAGCAATCTGGAAAGAATAACGCCCAAAGTCCCAAGTATTGTCTATAAATGTTTGTTTTCATTTAAATGGGGTTGGTTATAAATGGTTAATGACCACAACAAATCTCTTTAAAGGTAAAAAGGGGATTATGGTATAGATATAAATACTTTGTTTTAGAATATATTTTCATTTATTGATACAAATTTAAAGTCAATTTTATGATATGTATATTTCTTCTCTCCTTTATGTATTATGTTTATATGGCTCATTTAGAAATGTAATATATAATTTAGTATAGATTATAGATAGTTACCTATAATAGTCAAAACTTATAGTTAGGTTAGTTACGTTTTCTAGATAATCAGAAATGTATTTGAGATGAATAGGCATTCTTCAAACCTTTCAAAGACCTACAGAATATGGCATTTAAAATGATTGAGGGTTTTTCTTGACAATGAGGCACAACTGCTCCTGGCAACACCGCCTGCATCAGAAAAAAAGATGGACGTCGAAGAAACTCATTATGGAGTTTGCTTCCAATGTGGCAAGACTAGCCATTTGGGCAAGATACTGCTGCTCTTGTCTGAACTGTTTGACTTTATGCTGTATAAACTGGACATACAGGATCCACAGGAAAGTGACTGCTGAAACTAGATGGACATTGTTCCTGATTCAAGGAAGAGTCTGCCAGACAGTCTGCAGGACACAGAGTAAAGTGACTGACGAACTGCCAATACAGGTGGACAGTTTAAAGTCTCCTGCTTTGCTGAGGAGTCTGTCAGACACACTATGGCCTATGGAATGAAGTTGGAACATTACAGAAGAACTTTGGGTGACTGACCAGGCGAGTTGTCTCTGTCATTTCTAAAGTTTTTATATTATCCTTCTGTGGTCTTTGATGGAGTTAAAAACAGATAGGTATGGTTATAGTTTTCCCTAGTTAGGATTAAAGATAAGTTACATATAGAACTTTAGACTCACAAAGATAGGATAGATGATGGAATATTTTCTTTAAATCTTACTAAATGTTAGTAGACTGAACATTGTTAACCCTGGTTAACAATGTTATATATTTTGCAATGTTATATATTTTGCAATGTTAAGGTTAAAACCCTTCTTTTTATTTTAGACAGAAAAGAGGAGATGATGGGAGATGTCATTCTGTAAATATGTTTCTCTTATTGGTTAATGAATAAAGCACTGTTGGCCAATAGGAAAGCAAGATAGGTGGGACTAAGACAAGGAGGATTCAGGAAGTAGTAGGAAGAGATTCAAAATGTAGGACCAAAAGAACTAAAGTCCAGATACTCTCTCCAGTAAGATAAGACCACATGGAAATACTTAGATTGATAGAAATGGGTTAATATTTAAGACAGAGCTAGCCAATAAGAAATGCTAGTAACAGGCTAACAGCTTTATATTTAATACAGCATCTCTGTGTGTTATTTGGGGCTGGCATGGCTATGGGACCAGGCTGGCAGGAAAACCTACTGGTAACAAAGGACCATCAAGATAAAAACACAAGCAAGGCCCTAGGTCTGAATAATTATGATCTTTGGTACTGGGATTAGGATTCATATAAATTTATACATGGTACAATTCAGCCCATAATAGGGACACTGAGGTTAACAGAAATAACTTGACTCAGCTCACAATATATAACAGAGCTGGTGTCCCAGCATAGGTTTATATCATTTCAATGTGTGATTCTAGAACCTGGATCCAAGTATGGCAAAGCTAAACAAGCACTGGGGAACTACTATTGGCTAACAGTATATCCTGGCACCTCCAGGGCCAAAACCCCACAACCTTATGTTTCTTGTCTTTAGAACACAGGGCTTAGAGTGGAGGTCTCCAACATTCCCTTGAGAGCTATTCATCTTTCTAATTATAGATTTGCTTATGTATATCATTCTGGAGGCCTTCTGCTGTCATTACTGGGTTTTATAATACATGGTCAGTCATAACAATGACTTATGGGATACTCAACCCTTGATCTTCTAAGCCTCCTAGTTATAACATTGTTCTTATAGGTAAATGCAATCTGCTTGTCATGTGTCTGCTTTGCTGCAGCACAGGTTATGATGCACTGTCAGGGTATGCTGAGGCAAAGACAAGGGACTGTCAGCTCTTAGAGATAAAAGAAGATCATACAATTCAGTGTGGTGTTCTGTTGTTTTGTTTACTCTGCAGAGCTGTATAAAGGAGAAAATTGAAAAAAAATGACTTCACATAAATTAAAATAATAATGCTTACTGTTGTTGATTGTTTATAATGACCCAAGTCTTGAAAAGCCAAGGAATTGCAGTTACCAGCAAGCTTAGGATTTCACATCTGGCTCTGAAAGTAGATGCACTAGGCTTCACTGTCAGATAAAGGAGAGTCATCATGTATAACATTCTTGGTTGACAGCCAGTCTGAAATCTGAGTAGAAGAAAGAATATAACAGATCAATGGGAGAAAGGCTCAGGGCATGGCCCAGAAGCCAGCCTCTACTTCCTAGGAGAATCCTTGGCTATGAGAGTGGTCACTGATCAAGAAGGGGCTAAATACTAAAAGGACTACAGACTTGTGAAGCAAACAGGTAGGTATATAACATGTTTTGTTTTTTTACTTCAGATCTCTCTCTTCTCTGTGTGTGTCTCTCTCTCTCATACACACACACACACACACACACACACACACCTTTATCTTGAATTTAAAAAAACACTAAATTAGAATCTCAGGGAGAAAAAGCCTGTGTATTCCTCCTGCCAATGTCTCTCTGAAAAGAGACACAGGACTCAGGATGTTTGTGTGCTGCTTTTTTTCACTTCTAGGTGATTGCAAACTCTGTGATCCCTCTCAGTGTAACTGAGGAGCCACCAAGATCATATAACTTGTCCAACCTCTGAGTTGAACCCAGGTCTGCTGCCTCCCAAGTTTTTCTCTACTATGTGTACCTCTGAATGATAAGATTCATCACACCAAAGAAAGCCAGATTTCTTATTTTTAAATCAGGGGAAGAAAAAAAAGTCTCTGTGCTTTAGAGGCAAGATTGCTGCTGGCTATTTGTCATGGTTAACGGGCTATTTTTCTCTAAGGAACCAACCAGCTCTTCATGAAATGAGCACAGTGCTTGTTCATATGGAGGGAGGACAAGGGCAAATATAGAGAGGCAATATCAAAATAGCCTATGAGAAATGCAGAAGACAACTTTCCCATTCTAAATCTGGAAACGTTTCAGATATTGCCACAGCCAGCATCATGAGGTCCCTAGTGTTGAACATGCCCAAAAGTGAGGCTGATAGGCACTAAGTCAGAGTCCCAACTGGCTCCAGGAGAAGCTGAATCAACCAGATCAGAACCTCACCCAAGACATTAGCCAAATCCTGGATAACTTTCACATTGACTGGTTAACTTCTCAAACATGCAGAATCACAATTTCCCTAGTAACAGAGCATCATCTTGACTACCACAACGACTCACGATTATGGGGTTGATATAGACTTGGACTGTGGTTCAAGAATAAGACTTTCATGCCCATCCACTGAGATATTAACAATATATAAGCCAAAAGGCCAAAATCATATTAGTATTTCATAGTTTGACAGTTTCTCTGCCTCTCCTTTTCCCTCTGCCCTTATCTTTTAATTAAACCATAATACATTCTTGTGGATGCTAGAGAGATGCATCAGGGACTGAAAACATGTACTGCTCTCACAAAGGACCAGGGTTTGATTTTCAGCACCCGTGTGAAGCAGCTCACAGCTTCCTATAACACCAGCTACAATGGATCCGATGAACTTTGGCTTCCATGGGCACTTGCATTCATCTGCATGCATGGACGGGTACATACCTGTTATCAATCATCATGTTTGTGGATGTTCTGCCTGCATGCATATCTGTGCACCATGTTCTTGTCTGGTACCAGTGAAACCAGAAGGGTGCATCAAATCCCTTAGAACTGGAGATACAGATCATAGTGACCACAATGTTGGTGCTGGGAATCAAACCTGAGTCTTCTGCAAAAAACAGCTGAGCCTTCTCTCTAGTCTCCAAATTAAATTTAAAAAATAAAATAATCATTCTGGATGTTGACTAACTGGACAAGACTGTGTCCATTACTGACAATCAGGAAGATCATAGTTTATGTCTGAATATACTCACACAATCATGACATAGCAAATTAACAAGTTCCAAACTCATGACTTAATATTTCATGTGAATCCTAAGACACCAACCATGCTACTTGAGGCACCACAATTAATGTAATAAATAGAATTCCATCATTTGTTTATCCTTCATTGTGGCTGATGATCAGCAGAGATCTGAGGAGAGGCATCAGATATCTGGTCAGGACTGCTCTGTCAGGGAGCTATGAGGAGAAAGTCCAGTTGTTGTCAGCCACCCATACTTGAAAGTGAATTATAAACAGTAAAGGCATCATTGGTTATTCAGCAGTGAAGATTTACTCATAGGTCCAAGGATGCTTAGAGTTAGAAAACTACATGTTAGCTGTGTATGCCCCAAGGAAACAACCAACTGCAGAAGCTGTACACCACTACCAGATAAACTAGGAGGGTTTGTGTGAGGTAGAGAGTGGACAAGGAAAAGAGACAGCAACTTTGCTGCCTCAAAAGAATAGAAAGGGGGAAACACCATTATCTCCTTGAAATATAAACTTCAAGCCAACCCAAGTCATGTCAATTACCATACCCACCAGTGCAAACCATTCAGAAGTAAGATCAAGTAATCAGATTACATTGCCATAAGAAAAGTTCTTATTGTATCACCTCAGCAGACTGAGCAAGAAGTACTAACCTGGTAACTAGGTATTCAAAATGTAAGAACAATCACCCAAATTTGAAATTGTGTCAGTTGTTTGCTACTATATAACAAGAGAATTTTGAATTTTGATGTTGGATACTCAGCATCTTTTGTGGTTTTATTCATTCATTATTTTCTGAGTCTTTAGTGAAGTGAGGCGATACAAACCTTGTGCAACCTCATCTGGATCCAAACGTTTCCTCACATCTTGTTGCTAAGTTTACTTGTTTTCTAGAACTTGCTTTAAAACTTACCACAGATGGAATGGCTTAAAACAAAAGAAATTCCCTCAGAATTTATTCTCTCAAAGCTCTGGAGGCCAGCAATCAGGAATCAAGGTGTGGGAAGGGAAATGCTTTCACTTACAACTCCAGGGAGGAATCTTGCCTTACCTCTTTGCCTCTTCCTAACTTGTGGTTGCCACAACTTTTAGCATTCCTTGACTTGTAGTGACATCATAATTTCCTTTGTCTCCCAAGGGTCATTTTCTGTGTATGTGGCTCTGTCTGTTTTTATATGGACACTAGCCATTGGATTGCAGACCTTCCTTAATCTAGTATGATCTCATCTTAATTTAATATTTGCAGACTCTTCCAAATAAAGTCATATTCTAAGGTTCTAGGTGGACATAGATTCCAGAAGGACACTACCCAATGCACTATGCTAGCAGAACTGCCCATTACCATCGTTTTTCTCACTAGTTGGGCATTCATTGGCAAAGCACTATCTACAATTACAATGACTGTGCTTAGCAAAAAAGAGGCATTCTTCCTGAGCCTCCATGATTCCATTTTTGGCATCAACTTCTAACAAAATAATTGTAGCATGCACAAAACACTTGAGGCATGGAACCATTCGAGTTAGCATTGTTTATAATGAGCAGATTAAAAACAACCTATATTTGCAGTAACAGGTGAGTAGTTAAGTAGATGTTACACATACATAATGGACTAAGAAGCAACTAAAACTGTAAATGAAGTTCGTAGTATTGCAAATTTTACATGTTTAATAAGTGAAAGATGAGTATTTTATGCCTAAGAATCATTGTAATCAAGCTTTTGTTTGTTTTTGTTTTTCCATTTTTAAATTTAAACTTGAAACAAGGTTGTTTTACATGTCAATCCCAGTTCCCTCCCCTATCACCCCCACCAAACCCCAGCCCATCCCCTTTCTGCTCCCCAGAGAGGGTAAGGCCTTCCATGGGGAGGATTCAAAGTCTGGCATATTATTTGGGGCAGGGCCTAGGCCCTCCCCTATGTGTCTAGGCCGAGAGAGCATCCATCTATGTGGAATGGGCTCCCAAAGTCCATTCATATATTAGGGATAAATACTGACTGATGGGAGATGTCATTATGTATATATGTTTCTCATACTGGATAGTGACTAAAGAACTGTTGGCCAATAGGAAAGGAAGATAGGAGAGACTAGGAGACGAGGAGGAAGAGGAAGTAGGAGAAGTCAAGATGGAGAGCCTGGAGAGAACAGAACCGCCATTCCTCCACTCTCGGTAAGACCACGTGGAAATACATAGAAATGGGTTAATAATTAAGACAGAGCTAGCCGATAAGCAACTAGTAATGGGCCAACAGATTATATCAAATACAGAGTCTCTATGCATTATTTGGGGCTGGCGCGGCGGCAGGACAAAACCAGGCGGTGGGTGGAAAACTCTACTCCTTACAACTGACCATTACTAGAGGCCCCATAGACTGCCCAGTCCTCCTAACTAACACCTATTCGGGGGGGGGGGAGGTGCTGGGCTGGTCCTATGCTGATTTCCCAGCTATCAGACTGGGGTCCATGAGCTCCACCTTATTCAGGTCAGCTGTTTCTGTGGGTTTCTCCAACCTGGTCCTGACCCCTTTGCTCATCATTCCTCCCTCTCTGCAACTGGATTCCAAGGGTTCAGCTAGTGTTTAGCTGTGGGTGTCTGCTTCTGTTTCAGGGAAAGGCATTTAAGGTAGCCTCTCCACTATTGCTTAGATTGTTAGTTAGTTGAGTTCATCCTTGTAGATCTCTGGGCATTTCCCTAGTTCCAGATTTCTCCTTAAATCTATAATGACTCCCTCTATTATGGCATCTCTTTTCTTGTTCTACTCTATTCTTTCTCTGTCTCATAATCAACCTTTTAAAAAAAGAAAGAAAAATATTCAAAGCGGATTCATCAAAACATTAGTGCAACTTGTATTTTAATGGTTGAGAAGTTAATCTGTAAAGCTGTTGTGATTATATTTCTGTATCATAACTTCCCAACTCAGCAGCTTCAAATGACAACAATCATTTATTTTGCTCATTAATTTACATCTTGGTCAGGAATCTCTATGGATTGACTCATCTCTGTTCCATGTGACCACAGCTGATATGACTCTATGGAATCAAAAGATCTGCTTTATACAAGGGTAGAAGCCAGATGTGGTAGTGCACACCTATAATCCCAGTACCAGTGAGGCAGGGGCAACAGAATTGTGAGTTTTGGGCCAGTCTGGGATGTATAACAAGATCCTGTCTCACAAAGAGAGGGAGTTTGGGCCCTTAGCTTTTCTCACATCATGGCTTCCTCTATGTCAGAACAGAGGTCCCAAGAGAAAGTGCCAACTTCTTAAGACCTGGGCCTCACTTGGGTCATGTTTAATTGGTCAAATTGTGACAGAACTGGGAAAAATGCCAAACAATTGTGGCCATGTTAAATATATCAGTACCGCCAACTTTTCCCACTATATTTTTTTTACTCGTTTTATTTGATGTGCATGGGGGTTTTGCATATGTGAATGTCTGCATGCCACTTGCCTAGTGTTCATGGAGAACAGAAAAGGGCATTTGATCTCCTGGAGATGGTTGTGAGCCTCCCTGTGGGTGCTGGGAAGAAAAAGCAGGTCCTCTGGTAGGGCAGCCAATTTTCTTAACTGCTGAGCCATATCTCCAGCCCCCTTTCCCAGTATTTTTTGTGTGAGTATGATTGTAAGTGGACACTTGGGAAGCACTTTTTTAAAAAAATGTATTAAAATAGAACTTAAAATTTCTGATAACTCAGAAATCTTCTTAGAATAGCAAAATATGTAATTAAATGTTCTCTCCCAGGACACACACACACACACACACACACACACACACACACACACACACTCACTCACTCACAATGCAGTATAAATGGAGGTGATAGTAGGAGATTTGTAAGCAATCATGGAAGCTGAGGAGGAACAGCTTGAGTGGGCCATGCTCAGGGAAGGTGACAGAAAAAGGAATTCTCTAGGCTGACAGGGAAGGGAGGGAAGAAGATAACACATGCAAAGACATCCACTCAGGTGCTGAAGACTGGGCACCTTCTGTGTACTGGACCTCAGAAACGTGAGATCAGGAGAAGTCTACACACAGAAAAGGCACAAGACAAGAGGCTGAATAGTGGATATCTATACCACACAAATGGACCAGAATTACTAACTCTGGAAGGTTCCTGGCACAGGAATATGATGAAAATTTTGATTTGAATAGGTTTAGCTTAGATAGATTTTTGGTTTAACTCTTTTGTTTTTTGTTGTTGTTGTGTAACTCTTAAGTTATTCATGAATGATGGTTTGGAGAAGGGCAAAATTAAAAACAGAGACTGGTTGTGAAGGAGGCTCCTGAGTGATGGCCGAAGGCTGACAGAGGACCCGGCAGAGTGTGGCAGAAATGGCGCATCATAATGAGGAAGGCATGGGGGCATCAAAATGACAACTTCCAGGTTTCTTCTTTGAGTTGTGTTACCAGTTGGTAACACAGTCAATCACAATAGGGGACATATGGCTAAATGGTAGCAGGTAATAAGTTCTGATGGTCTTGCAGCTAGTGATGTCCACAGTGGAGACAAGGTAACATATCAAATGAACACCTATTTGTCCAGTTCTAAGTTCCTTCCCTCAAAAAATTCAAAAATTTAAATACTTACATGCCTACGAACCTTCTACAGAAGAAATAATTCTCTATTCAGCTCCGGAGTCACATGTATAATCTCAAAGACAGGAAGGCCTATGTGTGAACAACAGCGAGAGTCAAGCTTGTGCTTGTATTTCTCTTCCTTTACACAAGAGCAGATGTTGCCAAGACTGCTATGATCAAGCGTTCATTCCTACCCCCAACCACCACAGCAACCTTTGGCTGTATATGACGAATATTTCCACATGGTGTAAAACTTGATTGTCTAGTGGACTTAGATGCAAAAATGACCCATGTGTATGGGGAATTAGCCCATAAAATTTTATTCTATTGACTCATCATTGCTTTGGACAAACTACCAACATTTGTTTTCATTCACAAATATAACTTTTTTTTTTTTTTCCTGAGACAGGGTTTCTCTGGAATTTGCTCTGTAGACAGACAGGCCTTGGACTCACAGAGACCTACTTACCTCTGCTTCCTGAGTGCTGGGATTAAAGGTGTGTGCCACCCCTGCCTGGGCACAAATAAAACTTTTAGAATAATTCTTGAAAAAAATTTATATAGCCCTTTTATTTTCAAAGCAATTTCTTCCTCATTGACTACTGAGAAAAAGTAACACAAAGTGATTACTGTTAACCATGTTTGAAATTAGCAGATATTTAGTATAGATTTACTATCTGCCAAGTGTGGTGCCAAATATTCAATATGGGCATTTTATTTAACTCTCCTGACAAACTTATGGGGTAAGTACTACCACCCCAAGGCTGGAAGGGAGACCCAGAAAGAAAAGCTCCTGCAGTAGTCTGACTTCAAAACCTGCTCTCCCAGTGTAAGCATCACAGACAGGCTCCAGTGAAACATTTCAGCTCTTTCCTAGCTCAGCCACGCTTTGGTTTGAGCTCATCTAATTATTTACAGTCATGTAAACAACTGTTGTGACACTGTACAGACATATTAAGCTTTTTTGAGTCCCTATTTCCACATTATGTTCTAGATTAGCTCAATAGATAAATATCTCATTGTATGTTTTCCCCTCTAAGGTTCTGGGAATCTGCACAAGATCAGTAATTGTTAAAGCATCAAAATACCTAAAATACTTAGTAACCGGCTGAGTCTGTTTATGTATAGAACAGTCTAATAACCACGGCTGAGAAAATATAAACACGAGCATTATGAACATCTATCAATCTTTGAACAACTGAATAACAGAAAGAACACAAACTGTTTGTAAAAATGTATTTTTATTTCATAAGCATTGAAAGGGAGGGAGGGGGAGGGGGAAGAAGGCAGGCAGGGAGGGAGGGAGGGAGGGAGGAAGGGAGGGAGGAAGGGAGGGAAGGAGGAACACTGCATTTCTCTTGCTCCATGCAAACAGCTCTTATGAGATTCTTCAAATTTTACGTTTTTTCCATTCGGGCTCATTCTTTGATTCTTCATCGTCAGATTCCACTTGGGCAAACATGGTTTTGGGCTGAGTTCTAAAGTGAAAGTTAAAAAGGAGGAGACTGTAAGCTGGCATTTCTTGTATTAGGCATTGACTCTTTCACTAAAGCAGGAGCAAGCCTGGGGAACTGATTGCATTTCAATTATTAAATATAAATCATTAAACTTCTGGCAAGGAAAGGCATAGTGAAAATTTAATGTTCAGGAAGAGAGCCAAATATTCTTTTGAAGGTTTTCCCTCTGTGGCAGACACTGTCTGCTGGCCTTCCCTTAAATAAAACAAAAATGAATCAGATCCAGTGGGCCCTCATTATCATAACCTCCCTCTACTGCCAACTGAGACAAAGTGTGACCATTTGGAAGGACAGACTATATGGCCTCACACAAGACCCTACATGATATTTACTTACACCTACCTGGGTTATTCTTTGCCTTATGTAGTTAACAGTTTCTTATCTGGTAAGTTTAAAATAACAACAAACATGCAGTGATTTGTACCAGTAGAAAATTTTAAAGTAAAACAAATGAGCACCAATTGATTCCCCTCTCCAGATCAATGCATGGAAGCACCAGAATTGAGGACACATCACTGAACACACTGAGAACACGGCCATGCAGTGTCTATGCTAGACACCATTCAAGTCATCAAGCAATCTTTGTGAGAGCATCTTCTGTGCTTTGCAAGCATACCTAGCTTGATGACATTCTTACTTCACTATTCCAAAAAAAAAAAAAAAAAATCCAAGAAAATATCAGGTTATTATGTACTCTCCATTAGTACTCAAGTTACTGTGACCTGCACAACTACCCAGGCCAAAGCTCTCCTCATACCAACTCCAACTGGTTAAACTCCTTGTCACTTCAAGAGACTGTTACAGCACCTACACATAAGTCACAGCTCCAAAGTTCAAAAGTCAGCTGCAGACTTTCATAGGCCCAGTTACTAGAAAGCAGGACCATGGGCTTTTGAATGTGCTATATGTTACCTTCTAGTAAAGATGCTGACCACCAGACAAATCTACAGAGGAACACTTGTGCAAGCTTAAAAAAGCCTTTGAAATAGATACTTAACTTCTAAGGCTATCTGGCAATATTTCACAAGACACCAGCTCACCAATGTCAACTGTGATGAGACTTAAGCACTAAGATGCAGTAGGGTTGCTTCTGGAGATAGATTATTATAAATGAAATGGATGTGGCAGGTCCCAGGAAAAACACCTAGAGCTGTTTGACTGGAGTTACTTTGACATAGTCCACCTACTTCCAAAAGCAGGTTGGTGACTAACCTGGCAAGGCCCAGAAAAAATGAAACTGTTTAACAGCAGGTGGAAAGAGTAATGTTACAGAGGCAGAAGGCATGTTCTTGTGGGATGGAGAGTGAAGTATTGGTTACATATGTGTATGTGTTTGCCAAAATTTAAAATGGTTGTATTTTATACTTTACTGCGTGTAAACTGTACCTAAATAAAGTTCATTAGTGAACACAATCAGAACAAATGAGAAGGTTCGGATCAAGGGGTGAGAGGGTATATAACTGAACACCAAACTTGGCACTAGAAGCTAGGAAGGTGGCTCCATGCGTAAAATTGCTTGCTGTGAAAATATGAGGATCTGAGTTCAAATCCTCAGCTCCCATGTACAAGTTGGACATGGTTTTACAGACGCTATAACCCAGTGCCTGGCAAGTAAGGCATGGTGGAGTGGGGATAAGTACTAGAGGGTGGCTGGGGATTGCTGGCTGTAAGCCAAGGTCAGTGTGAGAATTTTTCTCAAGTAGTAAGGCAGAAAGTAACAGAACAGGATACTTGATATTGTCTAGCCTCCACACATGCAGCTGCACACATTTCTCTCTATCTCTCTCTCTCTCTCTCTCTCTCTCTCTCTCTCTCTCACACACACACACACACACACACACACACACACACCACATGGCATCAAAGTAGGAGAGGTTTGTTGGGAGAAGGGCTCACAGGGAGTGGGAGGAGGAACAGGGAGGCTAACAGGGGATGAAGATGATCAAAATACATGGCCTACACACATGAGGCATTACCAAATAATAAATATTTAAAAATATTTTGTTAGATTCAATAAATATATCAAATTTGCTGTAAGACTTTTAAGTGCTTACTCTAAAGCCTTATATTTCTCTCACTGGTTGGTGGACCACAGTAGAAATACCTAAAAAACTTCCATCCTGCTCCTGGGATGTACTGTGGGGAAGCAAAGAGGGTAGCAGGACTCTGCAACAAGGTGAAGACTGTCTCTCCTTTACATAAAGGTGTAACTGGCTCCAACTATGGAGAGGTATTTCTCATCTGTAGGAGCTGTACGAAGTGACTGAAGATGATAAAGTACAAAGTTTGGGGTTTTACTCTCAGGCCCATTCATTAAGAAATAGCCTTCAGAGGCTGAAGAGAAGGCTCAGTGGTTAAGAGTACTGGCTGCTCTTCCAGAGGACCCAGAATCAATTCCCAGCACCCATATGACAGTTCACAACTGTCTGTAACTCCTGTATCTGTACAAGGGATCTGATGCCCTCATACAGACAAGCATGTGGGCAAAACACCAATGTATATAAAATAAAATATTTAAAAAGAAATATACTTTATTCTTAAAAGGGAAGTATAGGGAAGTGATGGAAAATGGGAGGTACAACTCACAAAAACAATACATATTGCTCCCCCTAAAGCAACATTCAAAAAGAATAGTTTTGAACCACTAATAAGTATTCTTTGTTGTTTGCTAAATAAAGACAAGGATCTTTTAAGAAGTTTCTTGAGCTAGCTCATGGGACACCTATGACCTAAAGAATGCACTTTGCAAAAGCACAGCAAAACAACCATGGCATTCAACCCTGCAGCTTTCTTCAGAGTAATTCTTGCCTTTGAATTTACTTCCGCAAGTTATTATTATTATTTAAAAAAAAAAAAAAGATTGTAACTCCACACGTGAGAATGATCTTAGCAATTCAACTCAGGTCTATCTTGGAGCATTTTAAACAGGCTCTTTAGTCAACACTTGACCAAGACAATGAAGAACAGAAATAATTGGGCAATCCCAAACAAAGTTAAGAATAGAACAAGCAGATTGCTTCTCTAGGGAATGGTCTAATTTGCCCTTGGCACACCAAAGTACTATAAAAATAAATCAACAATGCCAAAGTGATGTGACACATGCAAATGGACAAAGCATTAATGCATTTGAAAACAATTTAAAGCTGGTCTTGAAACTCCTGCTTTTGGAGCCAGTAGTAAACCAACAGCAACAGCACACCCTTGAAGTCTATTAAGTGTGGATTCCTTTCAGAGCTGCTTATAGATACAGAATTGGTCCACTGACCTTAGCACAGTCTCCACTGGGTACTTCTATGAGAAACAGTGTGACAAGGCAAGCCAAGTGGACAATGAAAACACAGTAGTAATTCAGAACTTCATACATACATTACACAAAGTGTAAGAAAGACATGCTACCTCTTCAAGAGAGCATTTACATGGCTCACATTCCTTATTTTCTATTTATGTTTATTTTTTAAAGATGTATTTATTTTTCTTCTGTGTACATGGGTGTTATGCCTGTATGTGTACCTGTACACTATGTGCATGCCTGGTGTCTGCAGAGGTCAGGGGAGGGATTAGATCCTCAGGAACTGGGATTATAGATGGTCATGAGCCACCATGTAAGTACTAGGAAGTGAACCCAGGTCCCCCAGAAGAGCAACCAGTGCTCTTAACCTCTGAGCCACCTCTCCAGCCCCTTATCTTCTAATTATTAATAGCCAGTTCCTTGAACTTACAGCCTCATGACAGATTCATCTCCCTTGCCCTCACCAAGAACCTCTAAAGGGAACGGCTTAAAAGGAATGAAGAGAACAGTGGAAACCCTGTGGGTATCAGCAGGCTCATGAGAACACCATAAGTTTCAAAGAAGAACCTGTCTAGTATCTGCTTTATATTGAAATCAGCTTCACCCAGGTCTAATCTTTTACTGGCTAATGTTAACCTTTTTCATGTGTTAGCCTAAAACTAAATGTACATAACACTGATGTGGTACCTGAATCTTCCAGGTTGATTAACTTCATTTGGGTAAGAAGTTTTCATCTGGTTAAATTTGGTAACAGTTCATCTGATTATCAATGTCAGTATAATTACTGCTGCCAACCACTAATAAAGTAATCAGAAGAGTGCTTTTTGCCTTGCTTTGTCATATTACCAGTATATCCTGCATTTGCTACAAGTAAATACAATTTCATGAAGCTAACACAGAAGCTTATGCAAATGCCTATCAAATCTACATGTTATAATTTGGTGACACTATGCTAATTTTTCTTGATTTTTAAAAAATTAATCTAAAATTTTTGTACTATTTATTTATGAGATTATAGTATAATTACATTATTTTCCCTTTCCTCCCTTCAAACTCATATACTTTTCCTTGCTTTCTTTGAAATTTATGGTCTCTTTTTTGCATTAGTTCCTGTTACATGCATAAACATGCATGTTTATATATTCTATATATAACCTGTTCCGGCTTTATAATGTTACTTGTGTATTTTCAGGGCTAACAATTTGGTTTCAGATAACCAAATGCTGTTTTCTGGGGCAGGCTATTTCTCCTGCTCCCAGGATCCTTAGTTGGCTGAAGTTCTTTGCGAGAGCTGAGAGTTCGTATACAAAGTAATGGGTTTCACTGATGCACCTGCATACGTCGGTGTCATTATACACTTCATTCTGTCTATCTCACTCCATGTTCCTGTCCTCTTCTGGTCTTTCTCCTCCCACATGCTTCTCCTTCCTGCTTTCATGTTACACTTATTCCATTACTCCCTTTGATAATTTAAAAGAAATTCTTCAGATCTGTACATACTTGTATGACGTGAGTCGTGGCAAGTGTGTGTTCCAACTAGATGACAGGAACCCATGGAAAGTGAGTACCCTTCAGTGTTCCCATCTCAGGCAGCTGTGATGAGTGAAGGCTCCACGTGGCAATCTTCTAATGGGCATTTTAGGGTGCACTGTTTTTATGAGAGACTCCAGGTGTCAGGGGAACTGTCTTTTCTCTTCTGAAGCACTGCAACTCCTCTAACTAAAACCAGGGTAACATCATCACCATGTTTTCAGCGGCAATGGAAAGTCTGAGGGTCATATTCTCTTTAATTACGGGTGTGCTTCTGATATGACTCACCCAAGAAGCAGAAAGTAAGCGCCTGGGCAATAGAAAGACTATGAGGGGAAATCACTTGGAATATTTAATCATGAGTATGTGAGTATAAACCACAATCTTTTTTGGCTTGAGGCCCATTGTTTATTATGAAGGAAAACCTCAAAGCCAAAGCCAATTATAGCCATGACTCGACAATCTGACACACTTGTTAACCCTGTTAGCATGAATACAGCCTGGTTGAACTATGACCCAGTCATCACAATTGCAGAATTATTAAGATTAAATAAAAGGCTTGACCAAAAGATTCAACTTGAAATATTCCCTTCTGTCTGTGATGAGCTAATCAACTTTTTTTTTTTTTTCTTTTAAACACTGGGGATGTGTAAGAAGATCAGAGGCAAGAAAATGCTTCTGGATAAAGAATTTTCTATTTTCTTCAGGAAATGAAGACATAACATTTTTTAAAATAAACACTTCTTGGACTCATATATAGAGTGTAGTGCTCTATGCTTGAGAGCCCAGAGAATACGAGAGTAGAAAAAGGGCAAGTTTGAAATGTGGGCAGAGAATAAAAACTGAATGAGAAGAAACAAACAGAAGAACCCTGTAGAATCAACATTAACTACTTTATTATCAAGTGGGTAAATATGCAAGAACAATGAAGTCTTTAAAAAAACAAGCCAGAGACAGGCCTGGTCTCATGAAAGCCCTCTCTAACTTCTCATGTATGTGTTTCATAGTACATGCCCAAGTGGGCATGGATGGAACCCTACCCTCCTCCTTTGAAGATAAGGGAAACAAGGGAATGTACTTACCAGGCAGCAGTAGAGCTGGAAGTACATTCAGGACTTGGGATTCTCAGTCTAGGGTTCCCTCTGCTAAGCCATGCTGGCTCACACAAACATCATCTCAACATCCCAGTGGCTACTATTAGCTGCACCATGAGGAGACATGATCCTCAGCACTTAGAAGCCATGAGCCTATCATGAAGGCAGCCATCTATACTCAATCCCAGTTCTGCCACCTGATCCCTGTGGGGCACTGGTCAAGTTATATGTTTCCGTCTCCTCATTTACAAAGCAGGGACAACAATACTGCTTACCTTACTGAGTTAAGAGGATTATTTGATGAAACAAACTGAGTTTTTAACAAGTCTGTCACAGTGTTAGTGCAATGAAAGTACCATCAGTATTACATAACTTATGTTAGATACCAGAGCTCTTACTTCATGCAATCGACATCTTTTCAAAAGTTCTACTATAACATATTAAGTAAAATAATTCATATGTTAAGTACAATATTTCAGCATGTTATATTTTCAAATCCTGGGGAGAATTCTTTCCCTATGGAAATGATTCACTTATGAGTCTTTTACAACTGAAGTTGTCTGGTCCGTAAGTGTGAATTTTCTTAAGAAAAAATAATTTATGATTCCAAGTCATTACTTTTATTTCAAGCATTAGTGTGCAAAATCATCTCTTTCGGCACTTCTTAAAATGTAGACTCTTGTTTAGAAGCCCACAGAGTCCATTAGTCTAGAATTGGACCTGGAATTTCACATTTCAGTCCTCTCCCCAATAACCATGTCCTGATTGCCTACGAGGGAGGCAGTTCATAAAGCCAGCCTAAGAAATGCTGTCCTCTACACAGGCACATAGTGGAAAGTGACAATCAGCATATAAATATAACTCAGGGAGAAGAAAAGATACTTTTCCTTCTGTGGATTTATGTCTCTTCCTGACACAAGTCACGTACAAACCTTTCCTTGTTCACAATGACTACTTTAAATATGTCTTATGAACTCAATATGACTTTAAATGGATTCTTTATAAGTGGGAATGAAATCTTAGTACATATACAGCACACATATCCACCCATCTTGTATTTCAAAAGATATGCACAGTGAAGTTAAGTTGACTGAACCAGCAATAATGGTAGCTTATCTGGCAAGAAGGGCAGCCATGGCTGACAGAGCTGTCATCCTGGCAGGCTGCTGGCCAGGCTCCGAGCTCCCACACATCTATCCCTGTCTGATGTGTAAGCTAATAGCATTCTGGATCTACATCCTGCCCCTACCCCAGCCAGCTCTCTTCCCCTCCCTCCAGCAGCATCTTTGAACAAGAAACTGTAACTGAATCTGTCCATGTGTGGCTGAACAAGAGTCCTCTCTAATCCTGCTGTGTTTGAAAACTTTCATGGCTATTACACTGCTAGTGTCAGGACTGAGCTTAGATCCTCAAGTGATGAATGCAAAGTGTTCAGACTTCATTTGCAGCATCAGAGAATATAGATGAGTATATGCTATGTGCAGCAGGAAGACTTGTGGAGTATCTAGCTGTGCTTTTCTATGTGAAAACAAGATATAGTAAATAAACCTTCATTTCCTCACTGACAGAAGTCAATTGCAGTGAAGAAAAACAACCAGACACACATTCTCAGTTACAGTGACCTTTACGAAAAGATCCTTTTCAATATTAGCTTCCCTTCAAACACTTTGCCACTTGGCAGTAAATAGTACACTGTAGCAGGTGAACACAGAAGCCCAGCTAACAGATTGCATGCCACACACAGGCAATGCTTCAATTCAGTTAGCAGGCAACAAACACAGGGCACTGAAAATGGGTAGGAAGGAAGAGTGGGAGGAAAATGCAACAGAAAGCTGTATGGCCAGAAGACAGTAGTGCTTGGGTTCAAGGCACTGAGGTTAGCACCAGCTTCAGGCCCTCCAGCAGCATAGTCCTCAAGTAAGGGACAGTATGGCAGTGCATTTCATCCCCACCTACTACTTATGCTCAACTCAATAGAAACCACTTACAATGAATAAAACAGTGTCTGGGTAGTATAGTCATCAGCAGGCACCATGAGCTTCAATTAATTCTACTTAAATAAACTTAAAAAACCAGATAGATGACTGTCCAAACAATATATTAATTATGAGGCTGCCGTGGAAAAGTCATAATATCTAGACAGACTATGACTGGAGGACAGTGGGAAAGACTGGGGTGATGGGTAAAGTCATTACTCTTCACCTTGCCCTCCACAGAAGGGCCACACTTAGGCAGTTTTATAAATATTTACAACGTATGTAAATTTTTAAAAGTTATGTTTGTTTGTTTGTTTAAGGAAACCAGCCTAACAACTAGATAAACTACAGGAAGGTTGAATCAAAATTCTTCATATGTAGATCAAAGCAGGAAAATCATATGATCACTTCAACAGAAATAAAGGGATTTAAAAAAAATAAACAAATAAGGGGCCAGTGAAATGGGCAGAAGCACTTGTTACATAAGCCTGACAACCTGAGTTCAGTTCCTAGAATCCAAAGTGCAAGAGGAAAATCTATTCTCGAAAGCTGTCCTTTGACCTCCACACATGAGCCAAGGCATGCAGCGTTCATAGGCTTCATACACAGAAACACATGGTGGTAATGATGATGGTGGTGATAATGATAACTTTTAAAATACTTTTAGAATGGCTAACAGAATTAATAGGATTTGGTATACAGACAAACTTGCCTCTGGCAAGACATTGTCAGGTTTAACAGCTGGCCAGTGGTGGACACTATAGAGAATAGTCAATTATACACGGTTATGTAAGCTGTTAACATCTGCCTAGGCCTAAAACTAATTCTAGTAAAAATTGCAAAAGTTACTAATTGAAAATCCAACAACAGTACTTTCCTTGGCATAATATGGGTGGTACGGTAGCATTAAAACCTATTACACATTCACCCATACTGTTTGAGGGACTCTAAAAGGCTGGGTTCACTGTACAGGGAGAGTTTTATATATATAGTTCTCCATATGAGAACTAGCTTGAGGCAGGAGCATGAGGAATCCTGCAAAGTTGGAGGCCAACCTGGTTACACAATGAGTTCCCAGCTAGCAGGGGCTATATAACAAGACTCTGAAAAGCAAACCAACAACCAAACAAAAAAATAATGAAACACAACACCCTCACTCCCCAGTCTTTCATAAGAGACTGTCAAGTTACTCTCCTTTGCTGGTTTTTACCTCGCCTCCGCCGAGATATTGGAGTCACTTTCTGAAGGGGTAGGTGAAAGGAACACACACATAAGGCTTACTCCTGGCTTTAAAGCTGATAACAAATGGTTGTGGTTCTAAACTTCACCACTTTAGAGTCATATGATATAAGCAAATGTCTAGGCTTCAAGACTCTGAATCACTGGTTCAGTTGTTGCTGAACTCAGGCTAGCCGTGAACTTACTCCAGATCTTAAGCTATGGCCCAGGCTGGCCTCCAACTCACCCCTTTTGCTATCACTGCTTAGATGTTGGGATCACAGGCATTGCTGTCACACCCACATTTCTTGGCTCATTTCTTTGTGCTCAAATATGATACAGAAGAGAGGAATTAACACTTCCAAGTACTACTGTCATTTTCTTCCCAATTCATTAGACATAATAACTTATCTATTTTCAATTTTTATTTACTATTTTGGTGTTGGGGCTTAAATCTATGGCTTTGTATACACTAAGCACATACTCTACCATTAAGCTATACTGCCAGTCTTACTCTTCTATTTTATTTTAAAAACTTATTATTAGTATCATCTTATGCGTGTGTGTGCGTGCGTGTGCGCACAACATGAGCACATGCCATGGTGTGTTTATAGAGTTCAGAAGAAAACACTGTAGAGTCAGCTTTCTTTGCAGCTTTCCGTGGGTTCCAGGGATTGAACTGAGGTCACCAGGACTACAGACAAGTGCCTTCACCACTAAGCCATCTCGCCAGGCCCCACTTTTCTGTTATAAACGGCTACTTCCTTACTTGGAATATGCCGGTGAAACCCAATATGGGTTATCTTCTGCTGCTTTGGCATGACGCAAAATGGCTTCTCGGGGATTACTGTCATCAGTTTTGTCCAAAGCAATATTTTTCACGATGTAGGATGACAGGGTGCCCCCATGGGTTCCAACTCGGCCACCACGACCTGTTTCAACAGAAAAAACCCTAGATTAGAAACAGAACGAACAGGTGACACATCATTACAGCTGTGTATGCTTGGTACAGAGCTCAGACCTCAAAAGTACTTCTATCATGCTTTCAGTTTTTGTGGATCAAAAAGTAAGGAACCATCAACCTTTAACATTTAAAACCAGGAAGAGACACTTAAAAATGCTTTGGTTGCTTAATTTGCAAAATTATACTGATTTTAAAAAAAGAAAAACAATCTCTTAAGGATTGTATTAAAAATTCCTCTAGCATGAATTTATTGACATTTAATACTAAAAGTAACCACTATTCACTAGCTGCTAGTTTAGTGTAAACAAATGTATCTTAGGGCTTTCCATAGTTCACGTATGTTATGCCACAGACACTTTGCTCTGTGTTTTGAGAGAAAACAAGTCATGTGAATACACTGACTCTTCTTGCTTTTCTGCTATGACTGTCTAGGCAGACAGCAAGCTCAAGGGCAAAGAGTTGCATCCAGCTGGGTCTCTCCCAGCCAGCATGGTGCCTGAAAAACAAAATGGACTGACATTTTAGAAAGTTCATTTCAGATCTGATTTTTAGAAAAATAAACACATGAATAACTAAACAATACTGGAAGATTAACTTCTAAGTTAAGAAGAAAAATGACCTACTGTCAGAGGCTGGCCAATAACTATTACAAATTTTAGAGGAAGGAGACAACATCAGGCTGAGGTGGCCGAAGAGGTCTTCTGAAAGCAAAGGATCATTTTGGGAAGGCTCACAAAGCAGAGAGTGCTGATTTCAATGAGCAGAGGAGCTATGCACAAAACTACAGGCAGAGGGAAGTTCAACTGTGCATTTGGGCATCACAGCAGGAGAGGCACAGAGTGCAAAACTGCACAGGTGAGTCAGCAGACCACACAGAACCCTGGCACATAAAAGTATACAGAGTAGGGGGGAATGGTGGTCTATGGGAGCAGCAGCAACATGAAAGCCAGGGAAGGGGGAGGGGGCTGTGTGCAAGACAAAGGGAGGAGGGGTAGAGACAGGAAGTGAGAGACTTGAGATATACTGTCTAACTAGAATGACTTGAAATAGTCTTGGCATCAGGGAAGGTCAGTACTGAAAGGGCAAGTAGTAGTTCTAGAGGTGAGACTCAGGTAAACAGACAGGTCAATGGCTTGGATATCTACAGTAGAAAATTAAATTCTAGAGAAAGGATCTGCCATACTATGGACAGTGTGTTCTTTCATTTACCTTCTAGCGAAATGGGCAGCTCTGTTTTATCACACTGAGCTAAGTCATGGGCACTTTCTGCCTGTGTGAAACCTAATCCAGCTTGGACTGCAGGCCAAGAGACCAATGCCATATATTAAGCCAATACTGAGAGCAGCAGTTTCAACACTGGCTTCCAAGGAGCCCCAGAGTTCTAGTGGGGTCACCCAAGGCTCAAGCTGGAGAAGAGAGAGCCCCGGGCATCCTCCCTGTTTCAGCACAACAGCTCTATCAGTTTTATACATTATGCTGTGGTACTGGAAAAGAAAACTCCTGAAAACCACAAGAGTCTCTCTGAAGACCAAGAAGCCTTTGGGCTTCTCTCTGTCAGTGACACCACCCTGGCCCCTCATCCCCTTGCCAGACAACTGGCTGGATCACAGTCACCTGGGCCTGCTACAGGAGGTTCTGGCTTGTGCGACTTCAGGGGGTCCAGCCTGTCCTTCTCCAGCTGTTTTCTCGTACTTCGTTGGCGGGGCTCACGGAACATGGGCAAGGCATGAGCTGTGAGAAGTCACATTTGAAAAATTTCATTATAATAATAACCCTTCATCCAAAAACATAGCTAATGCATGACTAACTGAAGCATGAAATGGAAATCATAATGACAGCCTTCATTTAATAATAAAAGACAGCCTTACTGTAACCAATTAGTCCACTTTGTGTGATACCAGACTCGTCGTTCACCTCTGCAGGCAGCTAATGGCACTCAGGAAACACTGTCATGGAAACACCAGTGAGTCTCAGCTCCCTAACCATAGGCTAAAACTCAGTTTCTGTGATTTTGAAAAGAGACACTCAATGGAACCCCTTTCTTATTTGTTCTAACAGCACCCAAACACACACAATGCCAACAGTGTGCCTGTCAGTCCTCAAGTTTCCTCAGATGCCCCATAAACACTGGAATCACTTCACACATTTCTGAAATGTGACCACTTCTCAGCACAAAAATGACAACACTGAGTAACTGGAAGGGAGGAGCACTTAGCCCACTGAAAGTGGGCTAAAGGTTGCCTTGAATGCAGGGTGCCTGAGTTTCCGAGCGTGGGTACTTAGCCCTCCTACACGGTTGGTACATAAAACAAGGGGGTAATAAAAGTCAGAGGCAGATGTGTTCACCTACTGCCAGGTATTCACTCAGTTCCAGAACTAAATTTTAAACATAAAAAGAATATGGATTTAAGGAGAAACCATGTGATACTGTGTGTGGGGGGAGGGTCATTGTGCAATGTTAAGTAGCTATCTTTTTTTGACCTGGAATTTCTTTCAACCATATATACAGATTAAAACCTGTTTTAAAAGAGAACACATTTTCAGGGAACTAGAGAAGCCAAAGGCTAAATGAAATTTATAATCTAAGCAAACATCTCTAACGCCCCAAAAATTCTCCCAGTCACCCTCATACCATCTGCCCCTATTTCCAATTAAGGCCAGTCTATTACCACCCATAGGGAATCATGCCTGTCTAGAGTCAGGGAAGATGACCAAACATATGACCCCTCATCATGCTGTCAGGCAACATGACACACAATATGTTTAGGTAGGAAAAATTGCTTTTCACTTCAAATGGCTGGAAGAATTTAAGTAGACTATGTGTAATTCCATGTGCTGGACTCTTGCAGAGTGTCATGTGATCTCTTGACTGACCACAAGCTCCATGGAACTTGGTTTTACAAGAGACCCCTCATCAGGAAGAAGGTCAGCAATAGAGCATCCTGTGGGCTTCAGTCTGAGACACTGGTAAAGTCCACATGGCCATTCTCTTACTCATCTTTGTAGCATCCAAAATTCCTTCCTAGCCTGTTACAGATCAGAGGCTGTAGTTTTTGGAACATGGACTTATCAAATTAAGAAGGATGTGTGACCCACCTGAGAGAAACCATTATACCCTGGTAAGCTTTCTGTTCATATCTCAGGTCATTAATTTTATACAGAAATTCCTCCAAGTGTGTTAGTACATGCTCATAAATTTCTTAAGTAATATCACTGATGAATTTATTGTTCAACATCACACTGCCAGTCCATGGTACAAAAAGACAAAATCAGAACTCCTGAATCTAAGCCCAGCACTCAATGTTTATTCATAGAATAATATGTTAGTCTTTAAAATGCCATGATAGAATAATGTATCTAGCTCAGAAGGATGCTTCTCATTTGGATGAGGAGTTATGTGAGGCAAGCCTCATTTCTGGAAAAATAAAAATCATGAAGCTAAAGTGGTATTGTCATAAGACCTGTACCTGTGTCCACATGATAGGAGGTGATATAACAGATGCCACATCTCTAGGGCCTTTCTGACTTCCAAAACCAGCAGTGAATAAGATGACAGAAAAGAGAAATATAAGACTGAGAGGAATGTTAACAGCAACTTACGGGTGATGATGTAGTCCTGGGTTAGTGTCTCAGCTTGTTTTGCCTTTCGCTGGGTTTTAACCACACATAATTTTGCTCCCCTACAATGAGTTAAAACAAATTACTTCCTTTAGTTCATCTTAGGAACAGATAGAGCTGAAACATTGAACTTTTGGTTCTGTCAGAGACTTTCCAAAGCATTCACAGGTGTGCGCACACATGAGCACATGCACACATACACTCTACCTCTGTACCTCTGTCTGTAGTAGACCCCAGCAGAAATTACGCCATGGTAGACTTGGGTAACACCGAAACAATGGAAATTCTTGGCCAATTCATTATTTAAATTAATTTTCAAGTCTCAAACAAAACACAGGTTTCATCGTAGCACTTTCATTAACCATCAGATGCTTTTAGAAACAGTCCATGCAGGCCATCCTGTCAGATCACTGGCTTTCTGAGAGAGACTGACTCTCTCTAAGAGAGTTGGGGTCTTGATGACAATGATTCCTGAACTTCTAGAAATTCAAGTCTACCATTCAGTGTCCACCACCAAGGGACAGAGGTGTCAAGGCATTTAAGACACAGATTTAAAGAGAAACACACAAAAATAATTTTAAAACATAAGATGTTTTACAAATGAACCAGCCTTTTCATCTCAAAGGTCAAGGGACTCCAATTTTAGCCTATGTTCCAGATGAGAGCAACCTGGGTCCCATACCAGCATGGCATATGTCTATATCTCGAGTGTCTGAACTGGAGAACGCCTAGCAGCGTGACTCCAGGGCTATAGCCTGATTAACCAAAAGTCCATTAAAGTGCCTTATCTCACCTTAGTGATGCTGTCTCTCTGAATGTAAATAAGCAAATCCTATAGATCCCTAGTAGAGATAACGCCTCCCAAATGGGTGTCATAATATAAGGCCACTGTCTTTTTAAGTTAGCTGACTCCCTCCACACCAATTCATCAGCATTCTTACTTTATTAATAAAAAAATCCTGCCCATTCTTAAATATCATTATATAACTTTATTTTATAGAGCAAGGGTTTCAACACTAGTTCAGAAACCTCTGAAGGAAGACAGGATTGTGCACTTCTATTTAGAGCAAAATTATGGTCAGTAAAACTTCATTCACAAGGATTAGTTTTTCTTTCCTCTAAAAGCATGTAGGACCTCAAAACAGGGTTACAGGAAAGACCACGGACTTAGTACATGAATTTGTGTACTAACGGAAAAAGGAAAGACCATCTTCTTTGGGGTGGCAACATATGTCCACCTCCTGGTAAAGAAAATGGAAATACCTGAGGAACTAGATAAGCCCCTCATGAAGTTTCCAGACCTTGGGATTACACTGGTATGCTTATGTTTGGGTTGGGGTAAGCTAAGGGCTGAGGGGAAATTTCATGTACTGGTCCTTCCTGATGACACAACATAAGGTTGTCAAATATTCAAACTAGTAACTGCTAAAAGCCAAAGGAGAAAGGCAAAAAAAAATGAAAAAGCCGCTTCCGTTTCCTGTGAGTGGCCAGCCCCCTTCTCGTTAATCCGGTGCATGTATGTATCACTGCGGATGCCACTGCCCAGGGTGTACCCAGAGCAAGGAGGACTTCCCCCACCCTGCACTCAACATTTCAGCCAAAGGCCTGCAAATCCCCAGGGAACTTTGGCTTTGAATTCAGTGCAGATCAAGGGTGAGATCTAAATCCCCTCTAAAGCACAATGCTAGGAGTCTGAGGGCTTTACTTTGTACCAGCTGCCTTTTCTAAAAGGGCGGATCCCCATCAAAGGGGGAAATGAACAAAAGCAGGGGTGAATCAAAGCCCTCCCCCCAGTTGTTGTCATCCATCTCAAACAGGCAATTCCTATGAAATACCTCTGACTTTTGTTGGGGTCATAGTACACTTTTGCCAATCCATTTCCAGTTCCAACCATGATCTGGTTCAGCTTTGGATGCCACAGGCAGCGGACAACACTCTAGAAGGGATAGGTATAGAAGTCAAGTCAAGACACCAAATAAAAATGAGGGAAGGGACCCTGCTGGTACTTTGATGGTCAGTTTACCACATCAAATGCCAGTGTGAAAGTAACCCATAACTTTTCAGATATTTTCTTTTAAATCATACATTGCTTTCTGTAAGTTACATTCCATCCCACCTCTTATTATCTATGTGAAATCCCACAAAAATCCAAGATGTTCACTTGTGTATATGACACCCCCCTTCTCCTTGGAACCACAGTTAGGCAGTCCCGTCCCATGTGAGCCTGGCACTGTGGAATGCTGGCTTCCTGCGGAACACACCACCGCAGCGGATTTAGATCTGGTTTTCATGCTTTTACACACACAATATGTCCCGCTGGACTCAGATTGAGGCCAGGTGGTTATTGTTTTTTAGTTCACAAAGATCCAAGCCTCATTAAGCTTTTTTTTTTTTTTAACAACAACAAGCACACATTGGTAGACAATTAATACTCTCTCCCAGCCTATGAGATAAAACAGCAAAGCCATGACAGAAATAAAGCAGGTATCAAATGCAAAGCCTTGATATTAACCGGATGGGAAGCTATTTAAAGAAGCGGCCCACTGGAAGCTGTGACCCTCTGCATTCATTTCTGGTGAGAAATGAGTGGTGCTCTGGGGTCCCAAAGAACCTGTGTCCTGATTTCTCACTGCCTGCTTTTGGTTTTGTTTGGGGGTAAGAGGGAAGAAACGGGAGGGACAGCACAAAGAAAATCAAGGGGGGAAACCCGAAGCTAACACTGGAAAACACAAACATCACACACCAAGTTCTACAGACTCATCTGGAGCAAGATGAGGGGAAGCATTAATTGAGCATTCATCAAGGTCCATTTCCTGATGTGCTACGCTTGTGGACTGACAGAGAAAGAGTACAACCAGACACTGACATTTAGGGCCTCATGGTAAAATCAAAGTCCTGGAGCTCTGTCTCTGGGGCCTGATGTTCTTGAAGTCTGTCTCTAACCACCACATGCTTTCATTAGGATGGGAAACTCTGAGATCCCTTTAGAAAGAAATTCTGATCCTCATCTGACTACTATAGTTAAATGGCTACAAACCCTTTTCTGATACTCCAGAAGAACTATGGAGGAGGGTAAAAAGAGCCTGCAAACTTCTAATTCACATCCAACAATACTCCAAGGTGCTTCTTAAGTTGTGTACCATGCAAGTGGGCTGCTGACTCCGGGTTTGCATTTCCCCCACTGGAAGTGGGGATGGGGGATGGGAGGATATAAACTGACAGAGCAGGATTTCACATTATTTCATCTTCCTTTTCACATTTTTCCTCAAATCTATGGTGCTACTACCCAATGTCTGCTAACAAGTGCAAGAAAAAAAAAAAAAAAACAAAACAAAACAAAACAAAAAACCAGTAACAGGAGAAACATTCGAGATGAATCAATTATATTTGACAGTTTGGTTTCCCCTTTCCCCACGTCTCTCTGTTCTACATGTATTTACATGTTAGTGGAGAATGTGTGTGCCACAACACATGCCTGGGGGTCAGAGGACAGCGTAGGCATCAGTTCTCCCCTTCCACGACATTGTTCCCTGCAGTGAATTCAGGTTGTCAGACTTGGTGGCAAGTTCCCTCACCTGCTGAGCCACCACACCAGGCCCTCTTTCCCTCTCCTGCCTGTCCTCAGCCTTCCTTTGTCACTGCTGCTTTGTACTTTCGGATGCATATGTATTCAAGTCAGATTCTCTTCCTAATAAAAGTGCATGCAGCAGGCTGGTGAGGTGGATTAAGTGTGTCAGCAAATGATGCTCTGAAGGTGCTAGGCCACTGAGGCTAATGTGAGAACTATGTCTAGACCACTGAAAACTTCCTGGTGTTGGGTATGTGGAAACATGAGAAGAGTCACAAACACAACTTCCTAACATCACGTGTATGTAACCCTACCTAGGCTAAGATCACCTGAGCCAACACCATCTCAGGTCTCTGCTTAAATGTCCTCACTTCTCAGACTGCCTTATTTAAAACTATGACCCTTTACCCAGGCGGTGATGGCGGTGCACACCTTTTATCCTAGCACTCAGGAGGCAGAGGCTTTGGAAACTTTGTGAGTTCGAAGCTAGCCTGGTCTACTGAATGAGTTCCGGGACATTCAGAGTTACACAGAGAAACCCTGTCTTCAAAATCAAAACAAACAAAAACAAAACTATGCCCCTTTAATTCTGTTCACTCTGATTTTCTTTATGCCATGGCATATGTCTTTAATGTAGGATATATTTGTTTATCATTTATGCCATGCCTTCTCAACGAGAATTCATATCCCACAGCCAGAGGTCTGGATCAGTTTTCTTTGGCAGTCTATTCCAGGTGCTTAGACTAATGTCTGGTATGCTGTAAATTAGTTAAAAACTATGTGTCACTTATGCCTGAATGGGTTACTTTGTTAAGTAGAGTTAGAAAAAAATTTCAAGTTAAAAATAATTCCTTTCCATGAGGAAAAATTTAATTTCTGTATATCACTATTAAAACCAATTATCATACAAGTCCAGCAGGGTTGGTTCCTTCCTTCTGTAGCCCTGCACATGGACATGTGCATGAACCAGAGAGCAAGAAAAGGCACCAAGGGGTTTCAAGTGCTTTCCAAAACCCCTGGAGATGTTCACATCTCCAGGACAATGTTCAGGGCATGGCTTTAGAGTTCTTTCTCTTCCTTGGTTCTCTAAAGGTCTTGCTAAGCAGTAACTGGTTCTCAAATATGTTTCAAGTGAGCAGGGTGAAGAGTTGGAAAAGATCCACAATGTAGGCCTGATAAATTCCTAGACACCCGGCCAAATAGGCAGTTTCCAGGGGCAGCAGGTTACTGTTACTCTCTCCCTCTCCACTGAGGGTGTAAATGTTAGAGAGGCAACTGTTCAGGCCAACAGACCAATGCCTGGTTGCTTTCCAGGGAGGCTGAAGGCATTTCACCTTTATTCCTGCTCATATCCTTTATCTCCAGAGCTCTAAGACACACCACACATGACTCTGCTCAGCATAGACTCGTAGGGACAAACACATTTACCCTCTTCTCATGCTGAAGCAGTGAAAGGCAAGTAAGAGCCCTTGAACTAAACAGTTACTCCAGAGATCTATCCACTGAGGCAATGAGTCATCAAAGCCGCCAATGAGGGGCCTGTGAGCAGACTAACTTAGGCAAAGGACACTTAAGGCTCAATTACCTTAAGACTGGTTATTAATCAAATACTACAGGGATTCCAAAACACAGAATGAAGAAACAGAATTCAAAGTCAAAGGTGGGTGGGCCTTTTTTGTTTATTAATATTTATTGTATGTGTTTAGCTAACCTTTGTAAACTTTGCAGCTAATGCGCCTCCATACTTTGTCCTGTCAAGGAAATGCATCTTATAGCAGAGAGCTGGCCATTTGCCAAACCAAACAATCCCTGAGTCGGCGGCAGCAAGCAGAGTTGCCACACTGCGAACTTGTCAAACATACATACTGGGCTTTGCTTAACAACAATGGACACGTGCCTGCTAGGAGTCCAGAACCATCAGAAGACAGATGAGCTATAAATACACAGAAAGAGTGCAATCACTCTCAGCCAACCAGACCACACTCATCTTCTTAAGAGATGCCTCTTTAGTTAACATGCTTGCACCCATGACATGTACTGATCAATGCTGCAAGCAAAGCAAGGAAAGGGACATTCCCAAATCAAGGGACCAGAGAAGATCCCAGAGACACAAGACCTACAATATCAAAGAGAAAGGCTCTACCTTATATTACAACAGCCAAGTGGCAGAAGGCCACTGCAATGTAAGAGCTAGGTTCTGAATTTAATCTGCACACTACACTATAGTGATTTGCCTAATTAAACCAGTAAAGTGTTTTATTCTTTCACTAATCCATTTCATCTCACTGAAACATGTGAGTCAACTAATGGCTACTGTTAACTGTCAAAGCTCAATTCCATTCTGGCTCAAAGTTAGTTGTATTTTTTTTTTTTTCAAAACCATCTCGTTTTATTTTAAAATCTAGGCAAACAGAACAATCACAAACTGCCCCGAAGTACTTAGCTCTAGCCGCTGCCACCAAGAGATAGTAACTAAGGTTGGAAATCATAAGCAAGATGGCCAGGGTGAGTTACAATACATGAATGTGCTCACCACAGAGGTCCTCCATCCCTGCAGAGACCAAAAGAAAAAGGGGAGATGGAAACAGCAGCATGTAGTATCAACAGTAACAAGATCCAAAACAGGAATTTTGGAATTACCCCTTAGCAAAAGTGAGATGGCCACAAAAATTCCAAATAGTAATTTCTGTGGTTTTCTGGTTTACATTAGGTAAAACCATGGAAACGGGGAGAGGAGGACAGAAAGGCAACGATTGGACATATGTTTTAGGACACATGGAACAGGAACTGTAAGGTACCTGGAACTTTATATTGTTACTATTAGTTGTTATTATTATTATTGTTATATGTTATTACATTTACTATTTATGCATTGGGGCACGGGTGCTGTGACAAAAAAAAGGTCAGAGAACAACTTTCAGAAGACAGTTCTAATATATAATATGTAGATATATAGTTGCACTCAGGGCTTGGTAGCAAGTGTCTCTTCCCGCTTAACAAACTGGCCCTGGAAGTTTATATTATTTGATATAATTGAGTCTTTATAAAAAAAAAACAGTAACCCCATTCTATCTCACAGATGGAGAAACTGAGGCTGCTTCTGGGTCACGTAACTCACAACCAGAGGTGAGGGGATGGGCCAGGCACCTCTATTCCACCACTCGTTTCCTTATACTATGTGCCAGGAGGGGCCTTCTATTGAAAGATGAAGAAAGCTAGAAGGTTTTAGTCATTTCCAAACCTTCCTAATGCAGAAGCAGAATCTTGGCAAATTGATTTTCGAAGGGAAAATAAGGGGGCTGGGACTGGGGCTCAATGGTAAAATGACTAACCCATTCATTACCTTGCATTCAAGTACCTTGCATCTGATCCTCAGAAATGTAAGAGGTTAAGGGGAAGATGGTACCACTAAATCAAAACAAAACAAAACAAAAATCTAAGTTTGCAAATGTTGCTATAAAAGAAATCAATGCCCAAGCAACATCCTAGACGTGTGCAGTGTGTTATATCTAAACAGCACTGTTAAAAAGAGAAACCCAGCATCCCCAATAATTTTATGCCTTAAACACAACTATGTTCACACACCACTTCCTGATCCTTCCCAGCTGCTCACCCTCACTGGAAACCACACTCCGTCTGTGTTTTTCACATTCGGGTTTTGTCGTGTGGAAGAAGAACGAAGAAGCAAACCCTGATTCCTTGAAAGAACAAGCATTTTCAGTGATTCCCAGTAACAAGCCTGACACCTGTTCCAAGGAGATGCCCACAGTTGTGCAGCCCTGTGCATAAGAAGTCTTAGCCTCACAACCGTCCTCAGGACTACCCAGTACACTTCAGTGGCATGTGTACTGACCCACAAGGGTAAGTAAGAACACAGATCAAGGTGTTGCCTCAAAACAAATGAAAGAAGACAGATGAAAATGGAAAGGTACTAGAGAAAAGGCGCTCCAGATTTCCACAAGCCCACGATTGAGTTCACAGAAAAAGAACATTGCTTTCTACATTAAAATATTGGGCAAGGAGTAAAGAGGGATTGCTTCAGTTCTTGCAGGCTATTAGTCTTGTCCTTATTCCCTCCACTCTCTCACAGCCTTGTTTTTCCCAACTTCGCTATAACACACATGGGCCTGGGGGTTGGCCTCATCCCTCTGGGCTCAGGCAGTAAATCTGATGAATAAGCTACAGTCTCCAAAAAATAAAAGTCCTCAACAGCCACCTGGTCCCTATAGAAATATCCCCTGAAGGGAGAGAGTAAAGCCAGACACTTCCTCTACATTTCTCTTCTCCTTTTAGTCCTTTGAGTTGGGATCTCACTGTGCAGTCATGGCTAGCTTCTCTCTATATCTGTCCTTTTATTCATACACACCTCAATTTCAAGACAGTCCTACCATAGGCTAGACTTGTCATTTTTCATGAAAATCTTTTCCCTTCTCTGTCCCAAATAATTCTTTCTTTGATAAACCAGATTGCTGCCTGATGGTGACAGTAGGAAAGCTGGAACACTCTCATGTGTCCAACTCTGCATCTGCCATACCTGATAGAGCAGTGCTTCCCAGCCTTCCTAATAATGCTTGACCCTTTAATACCGTTCCTCAGGTTGTGATGACACCCAAACATAAAATTATTTTGTTGCTACTTCATAACCATAATTTTGCTACTGTTATAAATCATGATGTAAACATGTGTTAGGCAACGCCTGTTAAAGGGTCACTCAAAGTCCTCAAGGGGTCATAACCCACAGGGTGAGAACCACTGCAACAGAGACTATGCTTTTTAAATTTCCATCTAATTACCACATTAATTCTCAACAAATCAATGGAAAACTTATCTATTAAGATCAACTTACTTTAGACTGTACTCTAAAATTGAGATAACCACTAAAGCAGCAAAAATATGGAACCTGGTAGTGTCCTTGATACTAAGTGAACCACATCTGTATTTGATAATGTACTTGAAGAATTTCATCACAAGAAAAATTTCTCCGAGAAAATAGAATGTCTCTTGGGTAAAAGAAATTAAACACAATTTCCCTCATCTAATTCAAAACAACAAATGCTAGTTTGCTTCAGTCCCAGAGCTTGAGAAGAAATTATGATGACAAAGAAAGCACAAATCATGATTGGAGAAAGTCTGGTAATTGCTTTTATTGATGAGAGCCTGGAAGCAGGAAACAGAGGACACTGAAGCTGGAACCCACAGTGACACTGGTGGGTGGTCTCCCTGCATGGCTCAGAGACCTGAGAGCCAACAGGGGTAATCCATCTCACACAACACAACCCCTCACTGGTGGGCACAGCATGGGTTACTGGAGTTTCAGGACAAGGAGGTCTCTCAGACCTTCATGGCTCTTGGGGTACCAGAACCTCAGGCTAATTACTTCTGACAAATAATAGCCATATCGTTGAGTATCACATGTTACCATTTATAAGAACCAAGTAGTAAAGGGGTGGTCGATATCCTCTGTTTCCTTGAAGGCTATAAAATTGATGTTCATATTTTTTCTTGTCTAGGTGAGCCAAATTTAATTTTTTACTTTTTAAACTTCTCCTTGTGAATTATGTTTTCTAAATATATTTTTACTTTATTATAAAAATTGAAAATTAACAAAAACATCATTCACCAAAATTAAGCAGACCCAAAGACTATATACAACTTAATGAACTTATGTACAAAAAGGACTGTTGTTGTATTTTTGCAGTACTTCTATTATCTTGAAGAATGTTTTCTCATACAATCAAAAATTTCCAGTGACCAAATTTTTCCTACCTGATCAAAATTATTACAACCTAATCTACCCAGACCTAGGTCCTTTATCTTTCATTTGTCAATATTTAGAGATGGACACAATAATAATAATAGTAACAGTAACGATAGAAGTAGTAATAATAATAATAAATACTAAACAAAAATACATGTGTGATCAAAGAATGGAAATAATTAAGGAAGAAAAACTCTAAAGAAACAGAAAAGAGACCAGACTCTCCTGGTAAGATGAGTCATACAGGACATTAAAATAACATCACTTACCTAATAGTGCAAGTAGATATGTTTTAAATATCATATTGTCTTATTTAGCCCTTTGGGATCTCGAAAATTCCTTCTCCAAGACTATTATCTATAATTCCAGAAAGGTTAGAGAAGAAACCCCCAGGACTCCTACAGGACAGCGAGGCCCTCACTAGCCCATCAGTGAACACAGGATGGTGCTGCAGTAGATGGCTGAGCACTAGGCATTACTGGAATAGATGTTTATAAATTATTTAAAGACTAATGTATTTTTCTGTTCGAATCCAAGCATCTATAAACCAAGATGTACTCGTGAACACATGTTCACTCATGCACTCACACTCAAACATGCATTCTGTGTGAAAGCTGGCCCTAAGCAGCAGTAGGGAGAAACGCTAGGGAATAGTTCTAACATCCTGTTAGAGGCAAATGCCCCCAGAAAACTGACAAACAGGACGGTCCTCTTCTAGTTGTCATTCCTCCCAGGAAGCCCTCCAACCCATCTCACATAGTGACTTCAGAATGAGATCACAGTCCATCAGATGATCTTAGGGAAAGACACTCAGCCATAGGATTAAATCTGGAACCCCCCAAGACTCTAATAAGTGTACCTGAATTAAGAGTCCACTTGTTATAAGAAATTAAAATTTGTCCTTTTAAAAGAAACTGAAGAAATGATGAGATGATAATCATATATTTCCTTCCTAGCCTAAGAAAAGATTTTGATTAGATATTTCAATTTTAAAATTTGTATTTTAATGAGTCTTTTGCCTGCATGTGTATCTACACACCATGTGTGGGCAGTTCCTGAAGAGGGCACTGGATCTCCCTGGTACAGGAATTACAGACCACTGTGGGCAGCTGTGGAGGCTGGAATCAGACCTGAGTGCTTTGGAATAGCAGCTAGTGCTCTTAACCACTGAACCACCTTCAAAGCTCCTTGACTATAGACCCTACAAATGCTGAATGCTAACAAGTAATATGCACTTCAAGTTGAACACAGTGGTTGGTGCAGACCTGCCATCCCACACTCAGGAGACTGAGGCAGGACAATCACAAGTATGACCCTAGTATGGACTACATGTGACTTTGTTTCTTTTTACTTCAAACTACTGTGTATTTTACAATAGACCACATTCATTAATAGTATAACAACCAAAGCAAATTATATTAAACACAGTTTAGATTGCCAATATTTTTAGCATCTGTAGCAAATTTGGGTTTGTTCCATTGAATTCAAACACAACTATTTTTAGTAAGTATAAAAAAGATAATCAATCTCAAGTTTTAAATAAGCAGACAAAACAAAAATGTGCATTTCTTTCATCAAATTAAAAGTAAATTATACTTGTGCTGTGACATTCCAAATTATTTTTTGAAACCATTAAAAAATAAAAAAAGAAAGTGAGAGGGATTAGAGCATTAGTTTAAATCTCAATAAGAACATTCTGTAATATTTTGCAATCAAAAGTAAAGCAAGATCAACGAAAACACTTTTAGCAAATACCTAACACATACCAAGTGTTGTGCTAAGCATTAAGAATGTCATGGACTTACCACACACAGCACCTACAGCCCCCTGTGGGCCCTCCCAGTCCAATTTGGTCACTGGAAAATGCAGAATGTCTGAGAAACATTATCAAAGATAATGGAAGTGCAGAGAAAATCAAGGAAAAGTTGTTTTTTTTTTTTTTTTTTTTTTTTTTTTTTTAATTAAGTTCGGTTCACTCAGACAAGACAGAACAGGGACTTTATAATCATCAAGGAACCGAGGACACTGACCAGCTGTTCTCCAAGTCCACAAGGACTAGAGTAAAGGATGTGGGCTCTAAACATGAGAATGTGAGGCTAAAGAGAGGAGAAAGGAACTCTTTGGGGAGGTTGTAAAAATCTTCTGTGAAAAAAGCAACTCCAGTTTTTTTTTTTTTTTTTTTTTTTTTTTTAATACAGGGCAGTTAAAGTCATAGTTTTTAGGCAAAGATATGGACTCTAGAATAATGTGGAGAATCTGCAGAAATTATACCCCACTCCAGACATCAGCTAATTAAGCAAAAGCCTGTCCAGGGAACATAGCAGCAGAGGAAGAGAAGTAACCGCTCTGGGATCAATGACATTGTCTCCTACCATGCCAAAGCCCCCTCTGCTGAGATCTGTTAACTGCTGTACTTTCCATTACCATTGTGACTTCTTTTGAATATAAAGAAACTCCCATTTGGTTTTGGGTAAGATAGAGAAAACACAGATTGCTCAGTTCCTCCCTCTGAATGTGGTCACAAACCAGGGCCAGAGAACTCTGGGAAGAAAAATCAGTAGGTAGATCTGGGACAAAGTTTAAGTTCAGAGTTATTACTAAAGCAAACATGAGTTAGCTAGGGTCCTCCACCAAGAAATCAGTAAGTGAATAATAAATAACATAATGCCTGTGATCAGCAAATATCAAAACTGTTAATAAAGAGAATCAGTCCAAATGAATTTTCTTTTAACTTCAGGCACTAAAACAGTTTAGCACAGCATTACTGATTCTATTTTTATTTAAAATTTTCTAGCATTTTACACATTGTAGATTTCTTATACTAAAATGAGCTTTTGTTTTCTATTTACTTGTTTGTTGTTTATTGTTTTTTTGAGACAGAGTTTCTCTGTATTGCTTTGGAGCCTGTCCTGGAACTCACTCCGCAGACAAGGCTGGCCTTGAGAACTCACAAAGATCTTCCTGCCTCTGTCTCTTGAGTGCTAGGATTAAAGGCATGTGCCACCACCGCCCACCTAAACTTTCTCTTCATTTTGAGACAGAATTTTCATGTGGCCTGAGCTGACCTCATACTCACTATGCAGCTAAGAAAGACCTTAAACCCCTGATCCTCCTGCTTCTGCTAGGATTAAAGAAGTACATACCCAGGCAGTATACAAGTGCTGAGGGTTGAAACCTAGGCTTGTGCAAGCACCCAAGCCCTGAATTAAAAACAAATAAATGTGTATGGAGGTGACTTATTTCTATTTTGGAGCTGAACTTAGTACACAAGAGGCTATAGATGTGATTCCTAGCAAGGCATAGCACAACAAAAGAAAATAAAAGGTAGTACTAACCATTTAGGAAACCCTCTGCTTTACCCTGCAGGCCCAAGTTCTGCCTTAACTACACCTTACGCTACTATACAACAATTAGCTTACAATGGGACATAGGCCTAAATGTAAAACAAAAAACTATACACCTTTTAAGAGAAAATCAGGGGGATCTGGAGTTAGTCAAGAAGTTCTTAGAAGTGTAACCAAATGTATAATCCATAAAAGAAAAAAGTTGATACATTTGATTTGATTTCATCAAAATTTTAAACATTGTTTTCTTAGGGACATTATTATGACTTGGCAGGTAAATGTTCTTGACATCCAATAATGCAATTCTGAAGACCTGAGTTTCATGCCTGGAACCTATGAGAAGGTAGAAGAGAACCAGTTCTACAAAGTTGTCTAGTTATCCCCTGACCCACACATGCATGCATGCTATGGCGTATCTGCCCCCCCCTCTTTCTCTCTCTCTATCTCTCTCTCTCTCTCTCACACACACACAAGACTAGGAGAAAAATGCCTACAAATCACATACCCCACAAAAATCCTGGTATGTAGAATATAAAAATAATCTCAGGGAAATGAAATTTTATGTTTACACAAAAACCTACATGTGAAATGCTTACAGAAATTCTATTCACAGTTTCAAAAAGATTGAAATGACAAATATCACTTAATTATGCCATTATATGGAACAAACTATTGGTATACATAATCTGAACTAATTGTAAAGGCATTCTGTTTAAAAAACAAAAAAATCCCAGTCTCCAAAGGTTATACACTTTATGAAATTCTTGAAAAGATAACACAATACTGATAGATTAAAAAATAGTGAATCCCAAGAATTAGGAGTTGGGGTTCAAGAGTGGAACATAAACCTGGATATATTGAGGACTGAGGAGACAGGACTTTATTAATAGAACTGTTCTCAGTGTTGGTTGTGTTGGTGGTGGTTACATAAATCCACACACATTCCAGGAATTTCCTTCTTCAGGAGATGTAAACCTATTCCCCCTCCTTATAAGCCACCAATGACAAATCAAAATATAATTCCACCAAAGTCTAAATTCACAAACCAATGAGTTATGAGACTTAATTACAGAACATGGTTGAGGGGTGGTCTATAGACGTATGGGTAACCCTACAGCAGCCATACCAAAGTCTCACCCCAGCATGGATGATGACTTTTCCATAGCTACATAAATGGGAGTCTTCCCTTCCAATTAATGGCCTATAGTTCATAAGGAAACTTCAAATAAGACCATTCTCGGGGTTCTCTTGTAAGTAGTCAAAAGTGGTATGATGAACAAAATGGCTATTGTGCTTATATACAATGTCTTAAAATCACTATACACACTCTTTAAACAATACAGTGAAATAAGCAGTAAACTACTACCTATCAATTTCCTTTATTAAAATACTTCAAGACTTGATAAAGCAGATACTGGCAGACAACAAGGAAATCCATGGCTCCTTTTCTTTCAACACTATGTGCTTGTAGATGGACATTCTTCAGATCCTGGGTACCGCTGTTACAGAACATTCACAACATGATACCTTCAGGTTCTCTGAAAACACAGAGGTCATTTCATCAAGTCCTTCTTGAACATTAGCAGGCTAACTTAGCAGGCAATTCAAGCTAAGTTCTAGTTACATGTAAAATTACATGTATAAGCAGGTTCCTTCCAAGAAAGCGGTGTGTGGCCATTTGGTGCCACATCTTCCATATTATGAAGGCAGCAAAAAGCTGAATGCTATCTTTCACTACATTTGATAATATCTTTTTACCCTGGCAATTAAAACCTACTCCTAGATAAAGTAGTACTGACTGACCACTGTGCCAATAGACAGTAAAACACTGTCCTAGGAGCCATGCTAGATATTCTTTATTGACCCAGAAAAAAATGACTAGAGAAGAAAGCATGCCATACACTGGCTGATTTACACTAAATACAACATCTTCTACTACATTCAGGGTCTTTATCACATTCACACATCTTGGAAGATCAGGATATAACTCCCAAAAGCCTGCCTCTCTGTTAGGTAAACTGCCCTATCATTTGGCTGTGGGCAAATATTACAGACTTTAATAGATACAAATATGTTGATCAGGTTCCTTCTAGGATCTGCATTGTTTACTACTTCAAGAAATGAATGAAAGTAAAATGTCATTAAGCTGATATCACTTTATTCAAAACAATACATAATTCAAAGCAACTGCTATTCTCTAGGCAACCAGCAGCCTGATTGTTCTATAATAAAAGTCAGATAATGGAAGGCTATGTTAATTCAAAGCTCATATTTTCCATCTCCCTGTGTTTTGCATTAAGAAGGATTCATTATATTTAAGAAGGAAGATAAACACCAAATGCAGTCTTTGGAGTTTCATTTCTGTTGGTGTTTGCACTGTTGATAGCTCAAGTTCTCTCTGTGCATCAATCCTGGTATGAACCTGACCTGGCAAAAATGCTTCTCAACTCCTGTACTTCTAGCAGCCTTCAGGGTGGGGTATTTCTGCCTAATCTGCAAGTTTGTATCACGGAGACATGATGAGTCTATTTCTACTAGCAAAAGAAGAACAGATGGAATCCTCTGCTCTCTCTCAGACAAGCTCTCACATGTGGGGCTTCGGTAATTTGTTTGAAGTGAATTCCCAGATCACATATATCTATATTCAAATGTAAGAACAAAGACACATTCCAAGGCCAACTCTGAGCACTTCTGGAATATCCATTTATTTGAATTACCTTTCTGCTCTCCTACACAAGCATAAATAATAGAGGATGACTACAGTCTGAGTGGTAATCACTTACAAATTAAGGTAAATAACTACCTTCATGAAGGGTCTTTTCTTTTATGGCCCTTGATATTCATCTATCCTTCTTCTTCAATCTCTTCACACTTCAATCTCTTCACACTTAAAATATCAGTACTGTCAGAACACACATGAGGGCTGGAGAGATGACTCAGCAGTTAAGAGCTGCTTGTCCAAAAGTCCTGAGTTCAATTCCCACCAACTACATGGCAAATCACAACCATCTATATAAAGGTCTGATGCCCTCTTCCTGCATGCAGGCATACATGAAGATAAAGTATGCATACATAAAAATACATAAATAAATAAAATTTTAAAAGATACATATGAGATATATATCATATATAATAAGTTAAACATATTAGATATACTTTTATGGGATATTGCCATTTATATGCTTAAGGTTAATACATACAGTGAACATCAATGTAATTAATTTTAATGTCATATCTGGGATAACCTATGGGTAGTGAAAGTATTTTCTTCATGATCTTTTGTCTTTTTTAAGATTTTTGTATATACTACTTTGAATAAGAAAACAAAAATTAATATATCTTATGTGCAATGGATTATGTCTATGAAGAATGACATCTTAGGGTAAGGGAAGATATAAACCCAAGTTCTCTTCAAAAATTCACACAATTAAATAAAGGAGACAGCCAGTATTCTCGTGGAAAGCAATTGTTTTTATTATTTTATTTGAAGACAGGGCTCAGTCTGTATCCAGGCTTTCCTAGAACTATATAGCCCTGGCTGGCCTCAAATCACAGTGATCCTCCTGCCTTAGCCTCCCCAGAGCCATTAGCCACTATGTCCATCCCTTGTTTTGAAACAGAATTATAGACCTTACTTTTTCTCAGTAGGTACAGATGACAATTTCTAATATTAGATAAATAGGCCCCAGCTAAGAATTTTACCCTTTCTTTTGGTTAAGAACATAAATTTTGACATAACATACTTTTAGTATAAGTTATATATAATCCAACAAATACTCATGAAAATAAGTGGCAGTGATAAAACCAATAGTAGCCAAGTGAGTCAATAAATAAATCTCTTCCTGTAGAAAATTTTCAACTTCTTTCTAAAACCATTATGCTTACTTTACTTTCCTCCCCTTCCTGAAAATGAAATGATAAAGTTCCAGAAAGGTGAGTTCATAATATCCACTTTCTCAAACCACAGGCTTAGCTCCATGTAAAAACCATCACCATCACAAGACTTCAAATCCATGGAATGTCCATGATGCTCAGAAATCCTGGGCTGTCCTCTGTTAAAAAGTGTGACTGGGTGTACAGGGGTCTACATCACAGTTCAAGCAGGAAAGGGATATTCCAGAGAACAAGCAGTGGAGAAGGAAACAGATATCTAAAATACACCTTGGCCTCTGTTAGTCATTCTCTCTAGTGGTTAAAGGATGTTCTTTCAAATACTTTAAAAACCTGTATTCCACTAAGTTGAAAAAAATCTAAAAGAAATGAACAAATTTCTAGATTCCACCAAATCACCAAAATTAAACCAAGAAAAGATCAATGACTTGTAACAAATAAAGAATTTCTAACAAAGAAATTGACACAGTTGTAAAAAGCCTTCCAACTTAAAAATAAAGTCAGAAAGAATAAGAAGGGAGGGAGGAAGTGACTGAGGGAGGAGGAAGGGAGGCAGGGAGGGGAAGGAGGGAGGGAGGGAGGGAGGAGGGAGGGAGGAAAAATGCAGAAATCAGAATCAGTAACAGGGGCCATGGCTGGGGAAGGGAGGAGAAACCAGAGGGCAATAAAAGGATAAAAGTAATCTGGAGGTGGGACATTAAAGAAAAAAAATGAGTAAGTTTTAATCAGAGAAGGGAAAAGAGATAAAGAAGGATGGAGAATGGCAAAACAGTAACAACAGACAATAATATCATAACAAAACATATTATTATCTATCTACCTAAAATTACTTACATGTACGTGTGCATGCGTGTGCACATGTGTGCGTGTGTGTACAAAAATACAGAGTTTAATGAAATTTTCCCATCTGGGCTGACAATGCTCCCTGAAAGAGCCATAGACTTTCTAATGAAAACCCTACCACAAGGACAAGTTACTGGGGAAAAGGATTTCTATTTTTGTTTCCACAGACAATGAAAAGATGTGGATTCCTTCCAGACTAATATGGTTTGATCAAGCCAGACCACCTGAAACAGAGTACCAGGTCATCCTACATTCAAAACAGCTGGACAAAGCAGCCTGACAGACTACAGCCAGGATTTCTGAATCTTCTTCGAATCCCCCATGACAGCGCCCCTTACCAGCAGAAAGTAGTTTGGAAAGAATGACCCCCAAATTCCCAAATATTGTCTATAAATGTTTGTTTTCATTTAAATGGACTTGGTTATATAAATATAACCCTACCACCGGGCACGAGATTCTTTTGAGTTGCTGATTTGTGTTTTCCAAGAGATGGAAAGTAAGTACTTATCACTGAAGACACTATGTACTTTGGACACAGGATCCAGAGGCCCCTGAGCTAGAACTGACTGAAAGCCTCCTTGAAGATGAGCTTTCATGATAAAAGAAGGTACTGGGCAAGTTTTCAAGAGAGGAGAATAACCAACCGTCCTACCTAGCTATGATGCCTATGAACCACAACAATGACAGCCTAGCACAATAACCTAGGGGTAAAACAGTGGTATATATATCTTGGTGGTAACCAACAGCTCCCTAGTTGGAATGAAGACCAGGGCTGGGGCAGTCATGGACCCTGGTGGAGAACCCACAACCACCACTTGACTAAACTGGCAAATCCAATAACCACATTCTAAATATTTGTCCTTATATCCATAAATTAAGTGTAGTTTTCACCCCTCATCAAGGGAACTTCTCTCTGCACCAGAGGGAGACCATTACAGAAAAACCACAGCCAATCAAAATGCGGGAACACGTGATCATATGGTGCTGAGTCGCAACTGATCCACCTACAGCCCAAATCCCCGCACCTAAGGTTCAGGGAACATGGGAAGAGGGGTAATAAAGACTATAAGAGTCGGAGGGAAAAGATGCCCGCACCAAGAATGTATTTCCTAGATGTGTTTCAACAACACATCTGCCTAAATGAAGCCTAAACAAGGACGACACTAATAGACATGCTATGGTGAAATTACTGGCAACTAGGAAATGCTGATAGCAAGAAAAATGACTTTCTTCTGGGAAGAGCCTTCCACTTTGTTATCTAATGCCAAGTGGTCAGCCTCAAAATCATATATAAATAAGTAACATCATCTGACTGACCAGAGTGAGTGTGAATATGTGTGTGTGTGTGTCCCAGTAAATTCCTTCCTCATCCTAGACAATAAGTACTACATTAGTGGTTCTAGATGCTATGGGTTGCTGTTGTTGTGTTTTTCCAAAGTGAAGGTATGCTCTTTTTTCTGTACTATCCACATTTTACTCATCCAGTCTTTATAAAAAGCAAAGGCTTTCATCACAATACCTGAGCAAAGAAACAAACTAGAAAAGAAGTAGGATTCAGCTGCAATATCTGTTGTTTTTCCTTTTACCCACGGGAGGGTCAGCTATCTCTTTTAAACTATTTCCAGAAGTGAATGAGAAAAACAGTATTACTAACCATTCTTGGATTAAAATTATAAAAGTGGTAGCATAGCAGTACAATTGAGAAAAACATGTCCTAACACTACATGTTCATTTTTATATTTTCTACTTTAAAAGACAATTCTACTAGTCATTTCACAAAAAATTATAACTTGAGGAAAGATTGTAAAGTCAACATTTATTTTATTCAAAGAAAGTCTCTAAGTTCAAAATGTTTTAATTATTATGATTTCTTTTGTCACCTCAAATTTTTATTTTATCCATTCTCTTTTGCCTTGTGCATAAAAACCATAATGGGAAGCCTTTTATGTGACATCTAACAAAAATGAATGAGTTTGTGAACTCAAAATTCAAGTTATGCAAGGCTTGATGATGCATGCCTGGGATCTCCCCTCAGGAAGCTGGGGCAGAAGGATTCAGAGGTCAAGACCTTCCTCTAGACTACAGAGCAAGTTTTAAGCCAGACTGGGCTAAAACAGTGAGCACCTCTATAAAAACAACCAACACAGACTCAAGCTGTAAGTTATATTCTGGAGTAACATCTTAGAAATAGGACAAGTATACTAGTCAAGTCGTGAAGAATTAGACTACAAGGGGAGAGAGGAGAGAGAGAGAATGACCTATGTATCTGTATATGAGGGGTACAATTGGACAAAAGGAAGCATCCAAAATTAACTGCACCTGCATTGTAACCTGTGTGAAAACATTTATTAATGCAATGAAAAGAATAAATTTTAAACCTCTGCCATCTCCTCCTGGAGGAGCTAAGAGCCTCCATGGTGAGTCTACCCTAAATACAGAAAGAGAAATATTGAGACTGTGACAATAGAAAAAAAGGGGAAATTTAAATTAAGATTTTAAAAAAAATTCAAACAAAACATGGCACACACCCTTGTTACATTTTATTATTGTTGTTGGGATGGTTATTTACTCGTGGTATACCATGGAGTGCATGTGAAAGTCAAAAAATGACTTATGGATTTCATTATCTCTTTCTGTCTTTATGTGGGCTCCAGGAATTGAACTCAGGTCATCATGCTTGTGTCACAAGTGTTCTTAACTAGCTGAGCCATCTCGCTGGCCTGCACCTGCTATATTTTAAAGAGCTATATTTGGACAAAGATTACAAACCACATTTAGTCAATAAGATTTTAATTGCATATATCAACATCTCTTAGTTGTAAATATTTAGGTCCACATTTTATGTTGAGCTTCCTATCCTAGATTGTAACTACTTAAGAGTTTATTCTGTTTTAGGAGAGGGTATTGAAAGAATAAAGCCAATCATGCTTCACTAAGGAAAATGGACACATCGAGGGTAGACATTAAATGCCACCGACTGTGAATTCACTAGTAGTACCAACTGTCAGTGCTAAAAACATCAGCTGTTGTCTTTTATGTAAAGCAAAACTCAACAAGAAGCTTCTCACTATACTGAATCATGGAATTACTAACGGAACAATGACTGTTGGGGACTTTAATTACAAAAACACCAGACAATAAAAGAAGTGATCTCTCACTCCCTTTTGACTCTTCTAGCAAAGTGTCCACTCTTTATCTATTCCAAGGGATGTGTTTATTTTCTTACATTCCAAGAAGGCAAAACTTGAAGCAACAGGTCAAAAGGGCAGTTTAAAGCCCCTTTAGCCTAACATTCTGCTATATAAACAGACAACTAGGCTGTCAGATGTTAACAGGCCCTCATCACCACCACTCAATCAATGATTTAAAGAGGCCTTTCCAAGTTGTGTGGTTTTGTCCTGTCTCAACATCTCTCTCCAACTATGTATTTAAATGAATCTGAAAATCTTTCTTTGCTTCTCCAAAATGATTCGTGATAATGTAAATTTTATTTAATGACCTTTTTCCTTTGTTAGTATCTCTTGGTTTTCTCAGTCCTCTTGTATGCTATTATTTAAGGATAATCTTTTCAGTCTTCTATACCCTTTCCTATCAAACTCATCAACCATTTCAGCTATGAGTTAAAAATGATTCTTCCAAAAACTGTATATACTTTGCTCATCTGTAACAAAAACTTACATTTTCATATCACAAACAGTACTCAATGTCTTTCCTAAAGATAAAGATATAGGTAGATAGATAAATTTGTTGTGGCCTCAAACTCCACATTCAGTAGAGAATTGCCCTTGAATTCCTGATCTTCCTGCCTTCACCTCAAAACTGAGTGCTGAGATCACAGGCATATACTACCACATCCAGTTTATACCATCCAGTTCTAAGTGCTGAACTCAAGATTCACGCATCTATATATGCATTCTACTGAGTCACATCTCTAATCTTAAGATAAATGACTATCTCAGAGAACATTCACTAAGGTTTGAAGTTAGAAACCGCATTTCATATACAAATGCTCATGAATCTTGTAAATCTAACCTCATTTCTATACAAATGCTTACCAATTTTGTAAATCTAACACTTTCCTATCTACAACTCTAAAACTCAGGTCTGAATGTATCATTCTTTGTGTTTAAAAGAATACCACAAATTAAGGTCACTTATTATTCTGGTATTGCAGTTCAATTCCATCTCCAAAACTCACAAAGCATTTGTCATATTTCACCATTCAAGGATACTTTATTCTACACAATGCAAAATATTTTACTTTATATTATCTATGCAGCAGACCCTAAGGATTCCACAGAGAAGAAAGCAACATTTCAACCCTCATGTGATTTAGAACCTGGTCGAAGACACGAAGAACAAATAAATATATAATATGAGGCGATGAAATACCACGAAAAGAAAAAGCAACAGAGAGAAAACATGTTCACATTATGAGACACAGATTTTTCCTGTAAACAGTATGTTCTTCCAACAAGCAAATGAAGGCCAACTTGTTTGACATGTAAGCCTACCTATATTACCTTAATTTATCTATATTTCAACTTAAATTATAATTTAAAAACACCACACCAAGAATAATGCTGGAAATGTGCAGTCAGAGGTACAGCTTACTTCAGAAATAACCAACTATAATACTTTCACTTTTTAAATATTTGGGTGAATTTCATACATGAGCACTGAAATTTTACTTTTTGAGATTAAAATTGATACAGCCAATTATTTCTCTTAGTGTTTTTGTTGGCTCCAAGATGTATCCCCTAAAATTGTATTTCAAGCACTAGTAAGTTTCAAATGACATCATGATATTAGGCTCCATAAAACCTGAATGCATATCTAGAATCTATCTCCTTGCTATTTCACATTTGTAACATTCAAAGCCTAGCATTGCTTCAAATTTGGAACCTATGCATTAAGACCCCATAGTAATACTAGACATTAGAGACATGAGCTTTGTGCTGGTGAATTAAACACAGTTGTTAACTGTCTGGATCACTTAAGTGTATAACATGTCTCAACTGTTTACAAAGAGCTGAAGCAACTGGAGACAGCAGCAGAAGAACCCTGTGTGAGATGGGTATTACTAAGGATTTGAGACAGAGAAAAGTGACAGAGACATTAATTGCCCTATTTCATACTCAGAAATTTACAGTGATTTGCTTTACCATCTAAATAATAAAATACACCTTTAAGGAATTCAAATTTTCTTCTTGGAAACTTCACCATTCTACATAGCTCCAGTCTCAGGATACGGATGGATGGAGGGATGGATGGATGCTAATATTTTAGTGTTCACATAAATAGAAACAGAAAACTAATGGTTCTGGGTCTTTTTAAAAATATGTCAGAGTTAAATATAAATGTTTTAAACTTCTACATACTTTAAGCTATTAAGTTCAGTGGATGGTAAGCCTTCTCTTACTACTATGGACTTCGTATGCAGAATCTTTTTAAAGTCTTAAAGATTTAGGAAGTAATGATAAACTTCCTTCAGTCTGAGGGCATAGCCTTTCACACCTGCACAGAAACAAATTTGTTGTAGGCCAGTCCTCCTATGTATTGCATGACCACCACCTCATCCTTCCCTAGTTTGGTTCCAGGAGAAAACAACACAGGCTCAGCTGAACTTTTGACTAAAGCCTGAGCCTGTAAAAGGTATCATGCTGTGGGGAAAGGGGCAGTGTAGATCAGCCAATCTGCAATGTCTTAAAAAGTCTTACAATGGCTGGGGTTGATGGCCCATGACTTTAAACCCAACACTCAGAGGCAGGCAAACCTCTGTAAGTTTGAAGCCAGCCTGGTCTTCGAAGTGAGTTCAAAGTTCAAGGCTGTTATACAGAGAAACACTGTACAACATCCCTTCAAAAAAAAAAAAGTCTTATGTTAGAGAGAACAAGAAACTATCACTATACTGTAAAGACCAGATTTGTGTTCTAGTCAAAACAAAACAACAGGTGCTAACTTACTTCATTCTCGAGACTAGATAGAAAAAAAAGACACATACCGCATCCGTGATGTCAATTTCATACACCCTTTGGAAAGTCCTGCGCTCAAAGAAGACAAGTTTGCCGTTGCCACATCCCCTTTGAACAGAGGTACCAGTGACTATGAGTTTGTCATCAGGACTGAAACAGCAGTCGGTCCTACACACAAAGGCACTGATAAGTAAAAAATCCAGGCTCTGAAAACTGTGTAGCAATAATGAGTGAACTAAAAACACATAGTCATCCCTATAAGGAGTTAATCCCTACACATTAGCTTACACACCAGGCATTTTAAATAATTTGTTTAATCTTCACAGTTATAAGACATGTTCTCATGACTCCACTAACAAAAAAGGCTAACACAGAGAGGTTAACTAAGCCTTACTCAGTATCACACAAGGATGTGGTACATCTGGGACTCAAAGGAAGGCAGTCTGACTTCAGAGTCTGCTCTTAATTTCCACACCATGACATGTTTTAATATAAAAAAAAGAGTATGAAAAGTCAGACATTGGTGGTGCATGCCTTTAATTCCAGCACTCAAGGGGCAGAGGCAGAGGCAGGCAGATCTCTGTGAGTTAGAGGCCAGCCTGGTCTGCAGAGCATATTTCAGGTCAGTTTCCAAAACAATACAGAGAAACCTGTGTATCTACAGATACAGAGATACTCTGTGTATCTACAGACAAGCAAACACATCTGATAAAGTCATATTAGCTTTGGCCATTTTTTCAGAACTACTTGTACTACTCCCATCACCACTATCACTCTAAACAGGGTCAGCCACATCAAGTCAAGCTCTATGAGAAAGGAAGCTGCGCTGCGCTGCACTGCTGGAAACAAGCTATTTCCATTAACTCCACAGCTCTATTATCAGAGCCATGGCCACTTAACTGTGAATAATCTGCACGTTATCCAAACAAGTTGTGTAGCCGGCATTGTTTTAGTAGATATAGTGGCTCAAAAAACTCTTTTCTATTCTAAATTGATGTTTGTTTGTTGGCTTGTTCTTAGCAGGTAATGTCACAGACAGTGGGCTATGTTAGAGTGGGTACTATACTACCACAGAGTTTCTATCATTTGATGCTCCTATTACCTTCATATCCTCCCCATTGGTCATTATTTAACACAGATGTAAAGTTTACTTCTTCCAAAACAGAAACTGTTTCCTAGGCACCAATTAAAGGACTTAGAGGTTAAATCCCACCTCAGCTGCCTCAGAGTAATCTTTGAAAGCTTCAGTTGCCAGACTTAGGAGACCGGAGATAACTATGTTTGGTCATTCCAGACAAGACAGTGTGAATAACAAAATGACTTCTGTGTGTATATAACAAATATTCATACAAAATCATGAACAAGTAGACATAATTTATCTTCCAAACAAGAGTGTAAAATGAAAAACGCAAATACTTCTCAAGTCCCTTTCTTAGAAGATTTAAAATATTTGATGCAAATTAACAGTAAAGAAATTTCTTTTCGGTTCTCACATGCTAATCAAATAACAAAATATGGTACTTGTGGGGCTGGAGGATGGCTCAATGTTTAAAAGCACTGGCTGCTCTTCCAGAGAACCTGGTTCAATTCTCAGTGCCCATATGGTGGCTCACAACCATCTATAACCATCTAGTCACAGGGGATCTAATCCCCTCTTCTGGCCTCCTCAGGTACCAGGCACAAGTGTTCTACACATGCATACATACAGCAAAACATTCACACACAAAGGAAAAAAAAACTGTTTTACTTAGAAAATATAATAAGACTTACATTGGGAACAAGGTGGGAAGGTCTGAGGCTGAAAATAATGGCTTATTGAATTGTCGGACATCCCATAATTTTAATGTATCATCACCTAATTGAGGAATGAAGGGGGGGATACAAGTGAGTTTTGTACAAAAGAACTCATGCCAGCTTAAGGTTTGCTAGACAGTATGACTATAAAAATGGGAGGAAGAGAAGTGAAGAATGATGGATCGAAGGGGAAGGAGGGAAAACCCAAGTGTCCCTAAGCACATTTCCCTTTTTTAATTGTTTGGGGATTCTGAAAAGGTGGTAGCAGTTGCAAAAATAGTATAAATGATGTGATACTAAGTCATCCTCGTAGCAATTACTTCCCAGATTGATTAGCATCTGTCAGCAACTCTGCAGAACCTACACCAAAGCACTACAGTAGAGCAGATGGTAGCTCCCTGTGGAATGCTGAGTACAACCTGCTTTCTTGGGAAGGCCTTAATTTCAGAACCATCAGGATCGAAAATAGTTCAGCTCACAACAGATTATTTTTCCCATTAGTATATGGATAGAATGATCCATCAACATTAATGATGCAGGCTATGTTATTTCTTGCTCCCCAGAGTAATTCTACTTGCGGCTATTATTCTTCATTTTGTTGCAAAAGTACTACTTTTCCAAGCTGCTTAAATAGTAATGAACATTCTTTTAAGAATAGCGCCTTTATATTTCTACAGGGCTGCTCACAAACTCCTGACCAGAACAAGAGCCAAACTCATATAAGTAATATGTCTGCTTGTCCTTTATTCCTAATGCTCACAGCCTAAGACTGGACCCTGTGTGTCCATTAAGGAATCTAGATCGGGTGTAAGAGAAATTGGAGAGTTAGCAAAACCCATTCTGTCACTAGAGACTCTTCCTCTGAAACCTGCCTTTGGGCAGGGACTAATCCACACCTGGTTGAACTTACAGCTTTGTACTCTGAGAACTTCATAAAATTCACCTTTGGAATAAGATTGTATTGTCACAAGTGTGTTCACAGAAAGATCCTCAGCCATGCCCCTAATGTATAGTTCACAAGCTGTCTTGGCTGTTATCTATCCCCTCTATTAACACACATTCTTACCCATGTGAGATGGATACAGCAAACAAATCAGTAACAAGCAACATGTAACCATGAGTATATCTAATCTTAGAATACAATGATACAAAATAAAATAGATATAGAACCTCTGCCCCCTCAAACCAAATTGTGTTAAGTATTTGAAATCAGAAAGGGGGAGAGTACCATACACCAATAGTCAACAAACAGAGGATTTGAAATACCAGGCATGAAGTGATAAAGTAGGAGAGAACAAATAAAGGAAGATAAGTGGGCATGTTAGTATATATCTGTGTAACAATCAGCATCAAGAGTTTGAAACAAGCCTATTGAGTTCAGACCTGAGCTACCTGTAAAGACCCTGGCTTTAAAAAAAAAAAAAAACATGGTTTATGGATGTGGTTTAGTGGTAGAGTGCTTGCCTTACATGTATACACAGAGAATAAAAGAATGTAGGTGATCATTTACAGATTCCAAAGGCAGAAGAAAAAGCCATCCATGAAGATCAAATTTCTGTGAAATCTGAAGCTAAAATAAAAATCTAAAGTTAAAAACCATACAATTTTAAAATTTTGGTTGGCAATATTCTTATGTTTGTTTATGTACATGTATAATTATTTATCTATTGAATATATATACAAGAGCATGCTAAAGCTTGGATGTAGAAGCAAAAGACAACTTTGTGAAGTTATGTTCTCCTTCCTAGGAATTGAAGGATCCTCGGGTCACCAGGCTTGACAGCAAGCACTTTGACTGCTGAGCCATCTTGTTATTCCAATTATTAAATTTTGATACAGACAATGCTGCAAAGATGAAAACACATTATATGCACACGCGCGCACACGCACACGCACACACACACACACACACAAACACACACACACAAACTGACTGGCAAAGATACATTAACAACAGCATAGTTAACTTTAGTCAGCACTAGAACATTAGTCTGACAGTTGTTAAGAGTTAAAAATTATCTTCTTATATATAGTAACAAATCAAAAAGAGCTGTTTACCTACCTCCACGAGAGGCAAGGACATTACCATCATAGGAAAAAGCCACACAAGAAGTGTCTGTGCCAGGGTCATGAGCCTGTTTGTAGTGGAATTTGGGGTGAACCTGTGAGTAAACACAAACAAGGTGTTATCCACTCTACGTTCAGATTAGACAAATTTTTGTGCAAAGAAAGTTTGATTTTATCATTCAGAAAATTATATACATCTTAGGTGAAGTACTAATTCCACCTGATTATAGTCTTGCTCCTTTAAAAAAAAAAAAGTGAGAGGCTTCAACAAATTTTACCTGCTCCAATAAAGAAGAGATAAGTCCTAGCTGGATCATAGATAACCTGTCCCCAAGCTTGAAGAACCCTCTGTTTAAGGCTCATGTTTAGGATGATCAAGAACTTCCTGAGTCCGGAAAATGCATCAAATGTCATCCCCCACCCCATAAGACAAGTATTTCTGATTAGGAGCTGCCCCTACCTCTAATCATGGCTGCTAAATCAATGGGTGACGTTAAATCTCAATATTACTCAGCTGGAGCAATGTTGGGTCTGATAACAAAGAAGGACGTATGCACTAAAAGAAAGCAATAAATTAGCTAGCAGCTAATGACAGGAGTCATAGCATATCTTAACTTGGGATTTGGAAGATGCTTAGCCAAGGGAGCTGGGTTACAAGACTGGATAAGCAGTTCTTTTTGTTAGGCTTGGATTGAGATCTCCATATTGAGCCCAGAGACTATTCCCCTCTTTACTTCCCTTCCCTCAACTTCTACCAACACTGTACCTTTCTCACATTTTGTTTTGGAGACAATTTCACTGTATATCCCTGGCTGTCCTGGAATTCACTCTGTAGACCAGACTGCTTTTATTGTGTGCATGGGTGGATATATAAACATGAATCGGTGCCCAATGAGGTCAGAAAAGGGTGTCAGGTCCCTTATAGCTGGAGTAACAGACAATTGGGAGTTGCCCAATATGGGTGCTGGAAACCTAACTTGGATCTTCTAGAAGAGCACCAAACTCGTTTAACTGCTGAACCACCCCTCAAGCTCCCACAAAGGCCCATTCATGCCCTCTACTTTACCCACCCCCCCCCAGACACTTCTGGTCTTCATTTTCTCTCTCTCTCTCTCTCTCTCTCTCTCTATCTATCTATCTATCTATCTATCTATCTCTATCTCTCTATCTCTCTGTCTCTCTCTTCATTTTTTTTTTCTTTTGGGTGTTGACAATAGAATCCATAGTAAGTTAGCAACAGCTTTACCATTGAGTTATACTCTTTGTATCTTGTTCTGATCCATATACATTGCTCTGTGCAACTAACACTCTTGATGGTTCTTGCTCATGAAGCTGTCTATCTCCTACACCAATGTCTGTAATACCACATTTAGGAAGGATGTCCCAATGGGGTGAGCAGACAGCGTGATGCAGGCATCAATGAAGAACAAAGGCAATAAACTTACAGATTTACTGAAGTTCAAATTTTAGCCCTTGTGTTCCTGTTGGGTTTTCCATTCCAGTATCAAACACTGATCACCTGTATCTAGAAACTTTGCTTTCTTCCTATGGATAGTTGAGCTATAATCCTCCTAAGTCTGTTTAAGCACTGGCTTTGGATAGGGCAACCGCAGGTGAGGGTGAAGACTATTACTGGTCCAAAGTTGTATGTGTCCAGAAGGACATCATGTACCAAAACTATCAAGAAATGCACATGTGGAAGTTTTGTGGCAGCTCTTCTCTACAGACCAGGACTAGTCAGAGGTTAAGTTAATAACGTCCATGGGAGTCATGGGGTCCGAATTAATAACAACCAGCTCCCGGTCTGTAATTACTTGTACCAAGAAGCTGCAACCATAATGGCTGGGGAAAACCCCAGCCATCTGAGGGGCTTGGATGCATGGGGAGCTGCAAAGGTGGCAAGAGAACATGGTATTCCTAGGGATCAAATAATGAGCAGCACAATTAAGAAGAGAAATAAACAGAAGAGCAGGCTGCTGAGAGCAATTACCCCATAATAAATAATGACCCCTTGCTCTGCTTTCATATTGGAGCCAATTTGCAGATCAATTGCTTGCTGACAAGAAAAATAGTCTGATTCTCTAAGAAATGACACTGCTAGTCAATGGGATAAATGTATTCTGTATTAATTTTTCTAATTCTTCCACAAAGGGATTGCTAAATACTATAGATTTAATCAAATAGTGATCAAAACTATAGTGGGAATATTGTAATGAATGCTCAGGGTGACTTGGGCTCAAGGACTTCCTCCTAGCCTCGCCACACTTTCCTAGAACTGCACTGGAGTTTCAGATTTTTCCTACTCTTCATTCCCCGATCCCTCCTTCCTTCCTATTTTCCCCCCTTTTCCTTAAGGGACTAAGGCACCAACTGTACTTGAAGAATATCTTTCAGTTCCCTTCTCATTTTCCCCTCATTGGCATTTTGGCAATAGCTTTCTTCAGTGTCTAATACTGCCTTGGTATCTGCTTCCCAGAGAACCCGAATACACACAGACATTAGGAAGCAATACAAGCAAAGGTCAGTAAAGACACGCACGCATGGCCTTGCTGCTTTTAGAGCTCAATCAATGAGCAAAAAAAAAATGGGCATTAGTTTTCTAGATGATCAGAAAGACATGTGCTCAGTTATCCCCTTAACACAGCAGTTCTCAAACTGGGGGGGGGGGGTGCCACCCCTTTGGGTATTGAAAGACCCTTTCACATGGGTTTAATATTAGATAGCCTGCATATCAGATATTTGCATGATGATTCATGTAGAAAAGTTACAGTTATGAAGTAGCTTTGAAAATAATTATATGTTGGGGGGGTCACAATAACATAAGAACTGCATTAAAGGGTCACAGCATTTGTAAGGTTGAGAATCAGTGCCTTAAAATCAGTAGGCATGTAGTTAAGGGGTCAAGATGGGTGAGCCATCCTAAACCATCTATCTAGTACTGATTTCATCTCTAGTTAACTACAAGTATAATACACTGCCCAGCAGAAATCAGCTATGCCGGCACAGACAAGAAGTAATGTATGGGGGGGGGGGAAGTATTGTATGGTGCCACACAATTTTCTCACAACTCTTCTCTAATTAACATTTGCCAAACAATATTCAACATGAAACAGTCCTATATCCTTTCAGTTCAAGTTAATTGCACTTCACCGTGTCTCACACTTTAAATAACCATAGCACCCTTCTCTTGCCTGTTTTGTGTCTACCTATGGGAGTGAGAATTCACTCTAGTAATGTTTGTTAATTCTGACAATGGTTAGTTTAATATATCCATTATCTCTAGGAAGTTTTAATTTGTGTCCAATGAATCATAGCCATTTCTTTTATACGTTCTTTGATATCAAGTAACAATGCAATATGGATGATTAAAAAGTGAGAAAAGAGACTGTTTAGAGCAAGCTCATCCTTAGAAGGCATGGAAGGATTGGCCTTTCATTGTTTTTCTTTATGGTACTAGATAAACCCTTCCCCATATTTCTGACCTTTTCTTTCAAGTGGGTCAGGGGCTCATTGTTTCTTTCCCAGGCACACATGTGAACTCTGAGAACCCCAATGAGACTCGTAGAATACAGTATGTTACAGGACATCACAGTGCTTACATTCATGGAGCAAATGGATTTTTGAGCACATGAACTTTTGAGCATAGAAACAAATACTCATAGTAACTTGACAGTTCTTCAAGTCTCTGAGTTCTTCAAATAAAGATGACTATGTCCAAAACCATAATGCTTTTCTTGTCTATTTTTCTTTCTGTTTCAGTTACTTATTGCTGTACCACATATCTAATAAGTAATTTAAGCAAGGGAGGATTTATCTTGGCTCATAATCTGAGACTACAGTCCATCATGGCAAGGAAACCCATAGCAGCAGAAACAGTTCACAGATTCTAGGTTCTAGGAAATTGCTTACATTTGGGAGTTTTAGGGTAGGAGAAAGGGCAATGCCAGTACACAGAGGCTGTAACCTTCACATTCAGTCTCTGTCCCTCTGTTAATCCCATCTGGAAAGGTCCTCCCTCTGAGGCACACCCCAAAATGTGCCCCACTAATGTTTCTTAAGACAATCAAAAAGTAAAATCAAAAAGTAAAAAACCTTCCCTCTTCCCATTCATCACTCCCTTTTTCTTTCCTTTCTTTTAAAGAAATAATTTAAAAGACAGTAACAGGGCTTCAGAGATGATACGAGGGTTAAAAGTGGTATCTGCCAAAGCATTAGGAGGGAACTTTAGATTCTAGCACCCACATAAAAGTCCTTTGAATGACTGAAACCCAACAATGGAGGAGGGAGACAGGAGGACCCCTGAAGCTTACTTGAGGCCCTCCTTGGCTACTAGACATACACAAGTGTACACATCACACACACATTCTGTCTCTCTTTCTCTCTCTTTCTCTCTCTTTCTCTCTCTTTCTTTCTCTCTCTCTCTCTCTCACACACACACACACACATACACATGGCCTAACAATCCATTTATCACTCCCCATAATGTAAAATAAAATAATGAAAAATTTAGGATCCACATTTACAATGCAATAATACTTACTGAGAACCCTTTATACATATAGCAAAGCATCTTGCAATAACGAACCAGTTGGGGGAAGGGGAAACATGTATGACCACTACCCTTTTATGAAGCATTTACTAGAGTTGTAAGTCCATCATTGCATCAGATATTGTATGCAACCAAATGCTTAAGTATTGATGACACTGAGCCACTAACAAGGAGCTCATACATGATAGAGAACAAAGAATGTATTTTCAAGCAGGACTGCATTTCCCAGTAGGATTCTCACCCTCAGTCCAGGTTCATTATGATAACCACTGTGACCTCACAGAAAACAACTATGATTTAGCATTTCTTTTTCATCTGTGTTTGGCAAAGGCACAGTCCAGCCTTCATTCATGACCAGACTCTGTTGCAATTATCCTGTTCGGTCATCTCAGACCAGGTGACTGCAGTGTATGACTACCTAGGGCTCTATCTGGTGGCCAGCTGGAAGCTGCAGCTGCGGGAGAAAGCTCAGCCACTGAGATATGTGAGTCACAGGCAGAATATGACGCCAGTGTTCTGGAATCCTTTGGCTCCCTATGTGCTTGCAACTTGAAATTCAAGGTGTTTACTTTAGTCTATAAAACAAACCCCTTATGGCTAGGGCAAAAGTTACCTTCACATTAATCTCCCCTCTTATAAACCCTAGCTGAGATCAGTTGGTATACCAGGTAGGTACTCTAGATTTATGCTTCAGAAATGTGGTTGGGGAGGGGGAGCCCAACAAAGGATTTGTGCTTTTAAATTTTCAAGAAGGCATGAAGTGAAACAGCTTGTCTTTTCTTGGACTTTAAGACTCTGTTTTATAATCTTGAGACATCATATAGAGTCATTTAAAGTTGGGGATAATGTCTGATTACACTATTTCAATATCTGGCATGTTTTACTGTTTTGATTTTAAGCAAATACAATTTTGATTAGAAAAAAAATAGAGTAACCAATATAGAATTTCACAGTCTTCTATAGGTCTCCAAATGAGGACATCACCTAAATCACCAAGAGGAATGATTTAGGAAAGTCCTTCCAGAGACAGCCCAAGAAAAGGGTTTCCCAGACAATGTTTTGTGTAATATCATCATATCGGAGGGCCACAGCCAAGTAAGCCTGGGAAACTGGAGTTTATTTGCATACCATGGCCTTGTCTTGAAGATTCACAATACACATCAGTATATTAAAAACCAGAGTCTTTTAAGTAATCGTTCTGGAATAAATCAACCTCTTTAACATTCCCCAAAGTTTACTTGACTATGAAACTATTTTTCAGCTAACATATACTAGCATAGAGTGAACTAATATTCTCTGCTCCTTAAGTGGGAAAACATGCATCTTGAGCATGGGTGAGCAAACTTCTCTGGAAAGGACTAACTAATAACTATTTTAGACTTTGAGGACTTCACAGATTCTGTCACAACCATTTGCTTCTTCTGAATAGTATGGACAGACACAATACATGGACAAATGGACACAGATGTGTGTCAAAAACAAAACAAACAAACAAAACACCCTACAAAACAGCATCCACCAAAGGAGATGGCAAACTAAATTTGGCCCCAGACTAGCCAATTTGATGATTAGAAAAAACATAACCCTTAAGAAAAAGCCCTCTGCCTGCTAAATCATTGTTAGGCCAAATGAAGGTTTCATTATAAATTAGGAATAATCTTAATTTATTATACTGGTGATGGCAATAATAACAAAATTATGATGATAATGATGATAATAGCAGTTACATTTATTGAACATGTTGCTGCTTGAAATAGCAACATTGCATTTTCTAATTCCATCCTTCATCCTCTCTAGATTACACATAATTATTTCATTTCACCAGCATGACAACTTACCCATCCACAAATGATAAGAAACCATCAGAGCAAAAGTCAAACACTGACTTTGGCTCCAGAAAATACACCAGTCACTCAGATACTTATCTGAAAAGCTGTCATGTTTCTTTCTTTGAGTATGTATGGGACAGCACAGTGGTAAGAGACCTCAGTGAATCCAGTTGCCTTATAGTCCTGGGATAAGTAGTGTACTCAGAGATTGATAACATGAAATAACTATCCGCCCTTCAAACTACGTAATACACCACTTTACACTATTATAGATTAATCTGTCTAAGGTAGAAACCAGCTGTCTTTTGTCCAAACAGGCAATAAAACAAACAAGAACAACAAAGTACCCTTCCTCCTTTCATAGTTAATGGGAGATAGGTCTGTTGTGAGTCACACACTGGCATCTAATAAACCTACCAACCTTTGCATTTTCTCATCAGTACTGTAAGTGTTATCATCACCAGCTTCCAAGAGGAGAATGAGTGCATAATAAGGTAGGGCTAGCTGTCCAGGGTCAGGCAACATTCAGGCTCCTCCTGACTCTAAGTTGCAACTAAAGTGGACCTAGACTTGAGGCAGCAACCCACCGTTCCCTCACTAGGCTGTTTCTCTCTGTGAACAGGGGAATGGGTAGGTGGTAAGTAGGAAGAGCATCAAGAGGAGACAGAATGTGCCACAGTAGTTGAGCTCCACCTCCCTTTCTGGAAACTGGTACAAGTACCACTCACAGCTATATCTAAATTTGTTCCATAAGCAAGCAGCGATGAGTGCTTATTCAAGATCATATGAAAAAAAATCTCAGAAGTAAATTAAATTTGGTAAATAACAGCAAAGAGAGCATGGCAATAGGAAATCCTACCATGTGGGATATTTATTATTTTTTCTCCTCTAGATCTTCAGTTTTGGGGTAATATAGTGTGGGAATTTAGATTATCTGCTTCTCATAACTACAAATGTGAACATAAGCGTGGCTTATATTCCGCTCCTTAATTGAAGGGGAACTTGAAAACCACCTGCCAAGGCCGGAAGCACCGTGCCATGGAATGACCTGCCTAGACAGGAGGGAAAGCCCGTCGGTGCCCCCTTTGAAGTCCAGCTGCCTGAGATTCACTGGCAGCCAACCTTCAAAGAGAGCCGAAGCTTCCTTCCCTCAGCCTGGCCGCCAAGCTTCCCGGGCAGCTGGGCGACTTAGCCACTCTCTGCCCAGCTGTCTGTGAACTCTGGCAGTCAGTTCAAGTGAGGAATAGTGAGGTGGTGGGGAAGTGGGGGCGGGAGAAGGAAGAGGGAGAGCGGGTGGCCGGCCCAGTGGCGCCAGGCAAAGGAGGATGCTGGGGTTTCCTGGGAGTGAGCCTTATCAAAGTTAGTCAAAAGACCAAGCTACCAAACAGAGCACAATCCAGCCCTATTACCAAGCAACCTGCCAGGGACCAGAGAGATTTCAAATCTGCATTCTTACCAACACTAAGTAAAGCTTAAGTGTGCCCTTCTAAAGATGGTCCAGTTCCTGAAGAAAACAGTTCACTCTTGACATGGGGACGTGGAGAATCAAGCCAGAAGTCAATCATCAGAAATTACAGCCCTTTCCTGATTCCGAGTTTCAAGCAATATGAAGTCACTACTTCTTGGGGGCTTTGGGGAGCTGTTTGTCAACTATGTTGTGACAACCCTCTGTTCTCATAGCAGCCAATAGCTGGAACAACTTTTTTTATGCCTGTGCAGCAGATGCCTGGGAAGACTGGCTCCTTTACATAAACAGTGCCAGTGTACAATGACGTTTATCCTTGTAGACTGCATTCCAGACATGGAGAAGAGTGTTATCGGCTACAGGTGCAAAATGCATACAGGAAAATAAACTCTCTAAAGAAGTCTAACCAAGAGCAAACTCTACCTTTGGTAAAGTGGGAGAGCATCGAAACGATTCCATGAGAGAAGAACGGGGAGAAAGAACTGGAGGCCACCAGCTAAAACTAAAGAATCACATTTGCATTGCAGAGCTCTCTGCAAACTAGACAAAAATAATGGGGACATAAAAGTTAGAGAGAAAGCTGACCACAAATTTTACAAAAGATTTTCTCTAATTTAATACAATTTGAGTAGAAAAGAAATACATGGATGACCTGCCACTGTACATTAAGACAAAAATGAACAAAAGACCTACATATTCAGATAGATTAATTAAGTTACCAGCTACAAAATCTTCCCTGCTGAAAGCTATAACCAAGCAACCAGCTTTCAGTTTGTCATTAAATACATACAATACAAAACTCACTACCTACATTTTAAAATACAGTAACATTTGCTGTAAGTCACCCATTGTATAAACAATTATGTATTTAAGATATGCCAGGTATAACAGGCAGCAAGGTTGGCAAATAGTTGCTTACTAGCAAGAGCCCCAAACAAATACTTAAAATAAATAATGGCAATAACCACCAACTATAGTACAATCAATGCTTAATGGACACTCTTATCAATGCAGTATAACAGTAGTGGCTTAGGAAGGCAGGAAAGAATAATTAGGTCAAGTCTCATAAGGGTGCTTAGTCATGGTCTGTGAAATGTTAAGGAGGCTACTATGCATACAGACAATATACAAATATAAAAGATTCAGAAGTGTGAAACAGCACATTTCTTTGGGAGTGTGGGTGGGACTCAATAGTTGCAGAGTAGCAGACAAAGCTGTAGGGTTCTATTCATTGGTAACTATATTTGTCTTCGCACAGTTTGGATTTTCACTCCATGGGCAATGTTGATAGACCATGTGATCATATCAACGTTTTAAGAGATCACTTTGCTGTGGTTAAGAAAAGCAAGCTGAGAGAGGGGAGACTGACAGCAGGGAAATGAGCCAGAAACACCTGCAGTGGACCAAGTAAAGACTTGACTCTGAGCAGTGGAGAAGTATGGAAGGGAACAGTTTAAGCTACAGTCAGTGGCTTGGGGATGGTCAGTTCTGGGTAATTTGGGAAGGAGATGAAACAAATAGAGTCTGCCATAGGGAGGAGCCTGGCAATGGACAGAGGACAGAGAAATAGATGAGGCCTTTGTTAACTAAGATAAATGAAAAAGCAGAAACTTGGGCACAGTTTCCAGGAGAAAATAGGGGTGAAAAGGGTAAACACACACGAAAGGGAGTAACTGGTAGAATTAGTTACAGAGGAGGCAGAAAGGTGTGACCAAGTGTGCAGGTGGAAGGGTTATGAGGAACTAGAAGAAGACATCTTCCTTGGAGAATACAGGGAGAGAGGCAGCAAAGAGCAAGGCCATGGGCATGTTTCTATGCAGGAAGGCACAAGGCCTAGCGGAAGTCCAGTGTGCTTCCCTCATTTTCCCTTTTAGAAAGTAACTGATAAGAAGGAGAGAGGTGATGAAATGGACAAGAGTACGGCAGGCAGATTTCTGTGAGTTCGAGGCCAGCCTGGTCTACAGACCTAGTTCTAGGACAGGCTCCAAAGCAATACAGAGAAACCCTGTCTTGAAAAACAAAACAAAACAAACAAACAATCATACAAAGATCCTAGGTATCACGAGAAAGAAGACAAAAATCTAGCATCTGCTTTTGAAGAAGAAAACCTCTATATTATTTTCTAAGTGTTTTAATATATCTTTTCATTGTTAAAAAACTTCTTACAAAAAAACATAGCCAATCAAGTGCTAAGTTGTGAAGCCCAGCCCCAATGGACACATCTACAAAACACTTCAACCTTACAAAGAACTATAGGCAACCAAGGAAGGCTGGGAGCCCGGAGCAGATCTTCCTCAAGGAAGAGCATACTAATCGTTGTCCAGTGCCAAATGATCAGGCCTGAAAACACAAGTAAATTATGGACTGAGTTGGCTCTCTTTAGAAATACATATGTACATAAATATACATGCAGTAACAATGAAAGAAGAGGCCATGAATTTGAAGGGGAGGAGTATATGGGAGAGTTTGGAGGGAGGAAAAGGAAGGGAAAAATGTTGTAATCATATTATAATCTTAAAAATAAAAAGTAAAAACAAAAGAGAGAGAGAGAGAGAAGGGGAACTTACAATCCTTATGATCACCCTTATGTTCAGCCCAAACCATGAAAAACACCCTGAAAAGTAAAAATAAAATTGTAGCCTCATATATTTTTCAATCTGAAGGAGAAAAGATAAAGAAATGTATTAAGTCTACAAGAACCTGTGGGCAATCAAGAAATTGGTGGTTTCCAGTTCTTTCAAAAATAAGAGGAACACTTCCCTTGTTTACACACAGCAGCTTAGAAATGACAACAGAAGAGAAAGAGTCTACAACACAAGCAAACTGTCTGCACTTGAAGTCAAGGTATCTTTTTTTCAACCAGGAACAATGGTGCGTGCCTTAATCCAAGCACCCAGCATTGTTTTGAGAATAACTACAAACCAATCTTTATTAGGGATTCACAATCAATATCTCAATAATAATCTCTTCAGCATCTACCACTTCGATTTATCTTTATCGTCAAAAACCATTACTTTCTGCTGCCTCTACATACTTAGAATAAGGACTGCCTTAGGCTACAAAAAGAATAGGAAAGGGAAAACAGACATATTCACAATTATATTTTAGATTTTGACATTTCTTTCAGGAACTGATAAAATAATAGACATAAAACAGCGGACATGCTAAAACCCTCAAACAGGTTCACCTAATGGACAAGTATAGGACATCATATCCCAGAAGAGAATAAACTCTAATCTACATATAAACAGAGCACTTACTAAAACAGACTACCATCTGAATAACTTCCCCTCAAAATTTTTATACATTCAAAGTATATTACCAAGTATACTACCAGAACAGAAAGGAATTAAAATTAAACAATAACATACAAACTCAAATATTTGGAAATTATACCACATAATTATAAATATTCCATAACTCAAAAAGGTATTACAACAAAAATTATAATACATTTCGTGTTTGTTAAAGCATTTTTTAAAAAACTATCAAATTTGGGGGGATTTTTATGAACCAAACATTTCTTCCCCTGAGTTTATGTTACAATGGTTCTGGTATTTGGATGTGGGAGCTCTATGTGATTAATCTAGATGAAGTGAATTTATTAGGGAGGATTCCCATGAGGAGATATGTGTTTGCAAGTGCAGGAGAGATCAGCATTGTCATTTCCCTTCTGAATCAAGTCAGATCACTGAGAGGAGACCTGCCAAGGAGAGTGCCTCATCCAGGAACCAAATCTGCTGGCACCTTAGGCTTGAGAAAACCAAAAGCAACAACAACCAAGATCCCAATAAATGAGAGGGCATTGAAACAAACAAAAACCCAATTGAAGAACATTTTTAAAATCATGCAATTATAACAGAAATCCATATGAAACTATCAGAATTAATAGACAAACACATCAGTGCTATTTTTAGATTACAGTATATTGTTTACAAACACCTAAGAAATGTGAACAATTTGCTTTCTGATTACAAAGGTGGGTGTTTTAATTTCTGCATATATGGTAGCCAAAAAAAATTCAGAATACACCTTTCCCTCAACAAAATGATATGATAATGGGCTCTTAAATTCTTTTCTAAGAACTAGCTGAAGGCAACCTAATAAATGAATTGTACACAGATCTTTTAAGTTTACTCCTACTATGACTATAACAAGAACCTTCTGATAAAGCAATCAAACATCAGTCACCACAATAGCAAACTACCTAGGCCCCTTCCTCAGGTCATCTTTGAAATGGTCTATGGAAAAACATGAGTATACCAAAACTGAAACATTTACTTTTCTACTGAAATAAAACAAAACATAAACCCAGGATTGCAAGTGGTTGGGGGGTGGGGAGTAGTGACCAGTCAAACCCTACAAAGTAAATAAATAGAACTTCCTGAGCATTTGTGAATTCTCATATACTCATTAAATCAAACATTAACTCATCCATTCGCCAAACATGTGAAGTACCTAAGCACTTCTGAAGCTGGGTCTAGAGAGGGCACTTATTTGGCAGAACCCACAAGGGAGTGCAGGAGGGCACTCTAGCAGTTCCTAAGAAGAAGAAAGGAAGGAAGGAAGGAAGGAAGGAAGAAGAAGGAGAAGAAGAAGAGGAGGAGGAGGAGGTCTAATTCTGCATGGGGGCAAGAATATCTTTACAGAGGTGATAGATGGCCTTTAAGGGGGGATATACAGAATAAGTAGTATCTCAGTCATTGTTCTACTGCTATGAAGAGACACAATGACCAAGGCAGCTCTTATCAAAGAAATCATTTAACTGGGACTTGCTTATAGTTTCAGAGCTTCAGTCCATTATCACCATGCCTGGGAGCACAGCAGTATGCAGGCAGGAATGGTGCTGAAGCAGTTGCTAAGAGCTACATCTTGATCCATGATCCACAGTATCTCTCTAGAGACACTAGCCTGACATGGGCTTTTGAAACCTCAAGCCCACCCCCAGTGACACACTTCCTCCAGCAAGGCAACACTTCCTAATCCTTCTAATCCTTTCAAACAGTTCACTCCCTGGTGACCAAGCATTCAAATATAAGAAGGGGGCGGGGGAGGGGGGGTAAACATTCTTAGTCAAACCACAACAATTAGTAAGTCATGTACAAAAAGGGATAAAATGGATTCTTGGCAAAGGCAATACTAGCTTTCTTGATTTTTCTTTTATTTTTGAGATTATAACAGTCTAAATACTTGAGTTTCCACTGAAAAAATATTTACTATAAGCATGTGTGTTTTTAAACAGTGATTATGACTCTGGAGTAATGAAAGCACATGAACCTAAATAGCTTTCATCTTCAACATAAAATAGTGTAGTGATACCAATCTATAACCATATTAACCTATTTGGGCAATTTAAAAACTTAACCATATCGAATTTTTTTAAATTACTCACCTAGACAAAAATAAATAGCTATGGTTTTCCTATAGCTTCTAATCTGATTCCTGTTGAAACTCATTTCTTGGATAAACACATTATTTATATAACTGTAATGAGAATCCCATGTAACACAATTAAATTGTGTATGTCATAGCAACTGTCATGAAAGAGTAGCTTAGTGAAATCAGGCAATAGTCTTAAAGGAAACAATCAAATGTTACAACTTTAAACTTGGGATCCTGAGGTGATAGATCAGACAGTGGCTGCTGCTCCTCTGCAATACCTAACTGGAAGCTCAGTTACAAGTCTACACAAACAGTGGATTCTCCTACATGTGAGGCACTGTGCCAGGACCTGGAGGTTCAAGAGGACTATGGAAGTGTTACTGATCCCAGATCACTCAAATGCATGCAAGTGTGAAGGGCAAGGAATAAAACCAATACAATACAAAATCAAATACAATAGCAAACATGAGAGTATTTATTTTTATAATGTGTTTTATTTTCCATTTCCACAAGTAAGAATCAATTAACTTAAATTTAAATCTATCCAGTCTCATTCTGGCATCTGATCTCTTACTTAGAACTGATGGGAAATGTTTAGGATAATGAAAGAAAGAACAGTCACTTATTTCCCAGGAGACAGATACTATTCCACCTAAGCCTGGAAGGAAAATATCTGAGCATTTAAAACTGAGAAAACTACTAAGTCAAAGGTAGTGAGGTGGGACATACACGGATGTTTAGAGTATTACAGACACTGACTTGGGTAGAGCACAGAACACAGAAGGCAAAGCCGGAAGATTAACAGTCAGATTACCAGGGTTTGACAAGGCAGTTGGAACTGCTGCAATGACTGACAAAGGGACTGGACTCCAATAACTCTCTTGACCTGGGGTCTAATCAGGTGAGCTATTCTTAGCTGATCACTCTCAAGCAATGTCTAGCAGCAGGCCTTCTAAATCAGTGCAGAGGAAGCTATCCAGGGATAAAGGACCCATCCTTCCCCTCCCAAATCCAGTGGCAAACAGCCTATTAACTCCTCTAGCACTTTGCCCCTACAAGAATAAAGCACATGTGATTGACTGATGTTCTGAAAGGAGCATCTGCTGAAAGAAGTTTGCTGTTCCAAGAGAAGATTTAAAGGACAGGCAAAGAATGGGTGGGTGATATACAGGGAGTTAGAAAGGCCAATTTCTTTTCTCCCTTAAGTGGGAATAGAGAAAGTACATGAAAGTTTATGAAGAGCAAACACATGTACAGGTTTGTCCTGAAATGCTTGCCGTTTCCTCCACAACCTCCCGAGAGTTCAAGAACACACGAACACATGAACACACACACACACACACACACACAGAGAGAGAGAGAGAGAGAGAGAGAGAGAGAGAGAGAGAGAGAGAGAGAGAGAGAATAAAAGAGAGAGCCATTATAGGATTGAAGTGAAAACTGAACCTAAAGTAATGTCCAGATACCTACGGGACTGACTCCAGCTGACAGTTTGAGCAGCAGTGGAGGGGCTACCATAAATGTCCTTCCCTGATAATGAGATCGACAACTGACTTGTCCACCATCGTGGAGCCTTCATCTGATACCTGTTAGAAACGGAGGCAGACACCCACAACTAAACACTGAGCTAAACTGGAATCCAGATGCAGAGAGGGAGGAAAAGTCCAGGCTGCAGAAACACATAGAGACAGCTGACCTGAACAAGAAGGAGCTAACAGGCCCCTACACTGATAGCTGGTAATCCAGCATGGGACTGGCTCTGACCCCCTGAGCATGGGTCTCAGCTGGAGGGCCTGGGCAGTCTGGGGGACCTCAGACAGTGGAACCAGGATGTATTCCAAGTGCACAGAGGGACCTTGAGGGTACATCCCCCATGGAGGGATGCTCCCTTAACCTAGAGACAGGAGGGAAGTCCTAGTCCTTACTTCAAATGACTTGACAGACTTAGATGACCCCTCCTAGATGGCATTGCCCTGCATGTGGAGTGGGTGGAGATGGAAGGGGAGGGTGGTTGGGGTGCATGTGAGGGAGGGAGGGGGGAGAGAAGAGGAAAGGATGGAGGGAGAGGGAACTGGGATCGATATGTAAAAATATAATAATATTAATAATAATAATAATAATAATAATAATAATAATAATAAAGAACGCAAAGAAAGCCAGATACAGTGGTGCACAGCTGTAATTTCAAAACTCAGGAGGCAGAGACAGGAAGATTGTGCCAAGTTCAAGGCCAGCTAGAGCTATATGGTGAGGTATGTTCACACATAAACACACACAGCTACACAGAGAAGGAGAGAGACAGAAAGACAAAAATGAGGAAGAGAAAGAGTGTTTCAATTATTCATGATGCAAAAAGCTCCCAAACTTCAATCTCACTATAGCCACTGCCTTGCTCTCAAGAAAAAAAGTTTATTTCTAATGATAATGGACATTTCCATTTACGTATATTATTACCTTTTCCAATCAAAAGTCCTAGAACTTAATTCATAATTTTTTTTGTCTCCAAAGATGTAAGCCTGGCCCTAGTCTTGACTTCTTTACAAAAATTAATCTACTATACTTTTATAAATGATTTTATAAAATTTATTTCTATTATTTTTAGTTATACATAAGTGTGCTTGCCTGCATATAGGTATGCAAAAATAACTGCAAGCACCAGTGGAGGCCAGAGGCATGGAATGCTGAAAGCTGGAGTCAGAGACAGTTGTGAGTTGCCTGACATGGTTGCTAGGAACCAAACTCAGGTCTTCTAGAAGAAAAGCAAGTGCTCTGAGCAACTCAACTCTCTCTCCAGTCCCCACCCACAATTAATCTACAATATTTTTATCAGTCACTATGTATCATCTCTTTGTTTTTTAGTTTTGTTTTTGTTTTTGTTTTTTTTTTTTTTTTTTTTTTTTTTTTTTTTGAGAGAGAGAAGAAGTTATGTGGGCCAGACTAATGCCAAATTTGCATTGTAACAGAGGTCCATCCTGTGTCTACCTCCCAAGTGATGGGCTTAGAGGTGTGCACTGCCACACCTATATTAAACATTACTTTGGCTTTACTGAGTACTCATTAACAATATTTGACATACCTCCTTCTAGCAACTATTACAACATCCATGCCCCGGAACTGCCAAAGTCCATGATGATATAATCATAGTATCAGCCTGAATATGTACAAGCTTTACAGTTTACATAGTACATGCATGTGCAAATAACATTTCATACTCTCAAACATACATTGACATGATTAGGAAAGAAAGATGTCAAATCTTATGAATCATATACAAACCCACAATGGATCAGAAATGTTAACTGCTCTGCTCATATCACAAAACCTACTTCTCACAATGCTCCTCCCTCCACATCAATTTGTTAATCCCTACTAAGCAGCAGTCTCCATGCGGTCATTCCATCCATCTTGTCTGTCTTTACCATATCCATCTGAAGCTCTCTGTTGACCACATAAGCTCTAAATGTACAAACCTTCAGGAACTGATGTTGCAAAATAAGTAAGCAAGTAAATGTCTAAAACTAAATTTATCTCATTCCAATTTAAAATCCTAAGCTTAGTTCCTATTTACTTGTTGAAATCCTTAATTCTAGATAACCCTGAATGCCACTGTCCTTTAGAATAACCAATTGCCCCCTTTTACCTTTGCTTAAAATATTGTTTGAGGACTTGACTCTTTCCTATATCCCATACACTGTAGTCCAAACATCTTTTCCTATATGAATCTCTTCAAGTATGCATGCAGAATGCTTCTTAAAATGTTTTTCCTTTTTATTTGGTTTTTATAAAGTTAGAAAAAGAATTATGATTTCAGAGAACTGACTAATAAAATTCACAATGTTAAGCTTCATGTGCTTTTTAAGGGTCATTTCAAACATCATACAGCGTCAGCTCACAATACTACTAATAAAAAGCAAATTAATGTCTTTAAAAAAAACCTTTATTTGGGGAAGGAAAGGGCACATGCGAGGGCACACATGTAGAGATCACAGAACACCCTGCAGGAAGGAGCACTTTCTTTTCCTCCACAATGTGGTCCCCAAGGACACAACTCAGGCTACCAAGCCACACAGCTGAGCCATCTCAATAAAACTTAAAAATTGAGCTTGCCTAGCTTGCCCAAAAAAGAATTCCTGAGTTTGATTCCCAAGCATCACTTTATTAAAAATCAGTTCATAATAATAGTAGCAGTGGTGAATTATTGCTTCAAATGATTGCTTTTATATGAAATAAGATCTCAAGTTATTTTTCCTTCTATTAAAAAAAAGGTACAGTTATTCTAGTCATGATTCAAAATGCCATGAATAACAAGGTTAAAAGAGTAGGAGGGACTCAGTTACAGTATTTTCAGTGTTTGGTTACTTTGGCATGTGGGGTGGGGATGCTGCCCAGCCAGTGCTGAGGATTGAACCCAGGGCTGTGAGTGTGCTAGGGGACCTCTCTAGCCCCAAGCCTCACCCAAGCCCATGGGGATGTTTTATTCAAAGCCAAAGACAACTACCAGTTTTGTCCACCAATGCCAGATGACACACAATAGTTATATTGATGTTTTATTTTATAGACACTTCTCACAATCAAGCTGCCAATAGACTGCCACCACAGAATGGTGCTCTCTCTCTCTCTCTCTCTCTCTCTCTCTCTCTCTCTCTCTCTCTCTCTCTCTCTCTCACACACACACACACACACACACACACACACACACACACACAATCCTTATTCTAAAAAGCAAAAGTGTTATTACCTAGTTTAAGTCAACATAGGCCTTGACCACAGTGGGGTTTTAAATGATGACATCATTCTTTATGGTGGAGTGGCTCCCTAAAGGTAAGAAAACACAAGGAAAGCAGGCATGAAAACAGGGGGAAGCTGGGCATGCCTGAAATCAATGCTATAATGATTTTCAGGAAAAAGATGGAAGGGCTTGGACCCGGAGCCCCAGCAATGACTAGACAGGCAGGTTCTCCATGCTTCTGGTACTCATTGCACATGCTGAAGTCATCTGCCCTCTCATTTGGGAGTAAAATGCTTTGCATGCCTATTTACATTACTTCAACATTAGACTGAACAATTCAAGACAGCTGAGCCCCACCCCTAAGACTCCTACCATAGATAAAGGATGCAGTTAACTCCTCCCCCTCAGATATATGCACCCCATATGATGTTTTAGAATATGTGGACCGATAAACATGATACCCTTCTGAAATGGTGAGAGAGAGCCAAGTCATGTCCCAACATTACATAATAAGATAACAAATTACAGCATATTTTAAAACATGTTGCATACAAATAGACAAAGTATTAAAAGAAGTAAAGTAGGAGGTGGCAAGGTGATTTATTAGGTTAAAAACAATAAAGCCAAAACAAACAAAAACTGCAGGAGTTGCACGGCTCCACTAAGAAAGATAACCAAGAAGAACCAAGTTTCCAGATTGGCCATGATCCTGACTTTACAGAGGGTAATTTGGAGAAGAAATATAACTTCCTTTCATGAAAGTTAGTCTCCTTGTGTTTTCCTATTACATGTATTCCATTACTCTATTTCCCATGTCCCTTAAGATCTATTTCTCTCAAGATCCCTTTTATAGTTTTATGACCTACAAACATATATATGAACACACACATACACACACTCACACTTTAAACCTACCACCACATAGGAGAGAAAACACACAGCATTTGTCATTCTGAGCCCACCTTATTTTACTCAACATAATGATCTCTATCTAGTCATGATTTCATTTTTCTAACTGCGGAACAAATTCATTGTGCACATGCACCACAGTTTCTTTATCTGTTTGTCTATTGATGAACACTAGGCTGGTTCTATTCCCTGGCCAGTGTTAAAATGGGTATGTATCTGCCTACTGTATACCCTACTTAATGCTCAAAAAAAAAAAAAAAAAAACAAAAAAACAAAAAAAACAAAAACAAAAAAAACAAAAACAAAAAAAACAACCATTTCCAATGAAAATAATATTTCAGTCAGTTTTTTTTTTAATTACTTTCAGTTTTACTTGGATCTTAACCTTAAGGAGTCAGCAGACCTACAAATAGTATTGCTTAGTAAATATTAGTTTAATTAAGGATGTTAAATCGTTTTACCTATTAATGAATATCTGATTAACTTAAGCTAGTAATAAGGAAACGACCAGTTTAAAAAGTAAATTAAAACTTCTCCACTCACATTTAACTGAAGCTCTTCCTCCAGTGTCACCCTTCCTATTCCTTCCTGTCTCTTGTGAGCAGGACAAAGACAGCTTTCTCACTTTTTGCACTTGGCCAATCAGTACGAAAAGCATGCTCACTGTGTACTCCTAGGTGTTGTGCTTCCAACAGGGTCCTTTCTGATTCTAATTATACTTCCCAATCGCCTGGCTGTGCTGTGCAGCTAGTATATATTTCACCTGTAACTATATTCTGTGTGCTCATCTTCAACTATCCCCATACTTGAAGTTTCCATAGTAGAGGTCACAGTAGAGAGCAAGTAACAAAAATTCATACTTACTGAATTTTGTGAATTTAACAAAAATACGGTACTTATAGGTGTGTGACCTCATTTCTGGGTCTTCAATTCCATTGATCAACCTGTCTGTTTTTGTTACAACCTTGCTGTTTTTAATTACTATACCTCTGTAGTACAATTTTATATCAGTGATGGTGACACCTCCAGCAGTTCTTTCATTATTCAGGATTGTGCCAAATGTTCTTAGTTTCCGTGTTTCCATATGAAGCTGAAAGTTGTCCTTTCAAAATCTATAAAGATCTGTGAAGAACTGACCTGAACTTCTGAATATGTCGATTACTTTTGGCAGGACAGCTTTTATTAAGTTAATCCTTCTGATCTGTAAGCATGAGAGCTCTTTCTATCTTCTGGTATCTTCTTCAATTTCTTTCTTCGATGTCTTCAAGTTTTTATTATACAAGTCTTTCACTTGCTTGGTTAAAGTTACCGCAAGACAGACATGTAGGTAGGTAGGTGGGTGGGTAGGTAGGTAGCTAGAGATAGATAGATAGATAGATAGATAGATAGATAGATAGATAGATAGATAGATAGATAGATATTAGGCTACTGTAAAGGTATTGTTTTCCTATTTTCTTTCTCTATCCATTTGTCATTTGTATATAGATAAGCTACAAATCTTTATATATTAATTTTGTATCCTCCTACTTTGCTGAAAATGTTTATCAACTGCAGGAGATTCCTGGTGAAACTTTTAGGGTTACTTATGCATATAATCATATCATTTGCAAATAAAAAGTTACTTTGACTTCTTCCCTTCCTATTTGTATTCCCTCAATTTCCTTCAATTGTCTTATTCTTCTAGCTAAGACTTCGTGTACTATATTGAATAAGTATGGAGAGATAAGTATGGTGAGATATGTTGTTTCCCTAGTTTCTCGAAGACTTTTATCCTGAAGGGATGTTGGATTCTGTCACACTCTGTGCATCTAATGGGATGATCATGTGGTTTCTGTGAATGAATTTAAGACCCACTCTGTGAAATCGAACCCATCTTTGATACTGTTCAGGTGGCAAAGAACCTGAGAATGGATATGCCTGAGGGAAAACCAAACACTACTGTTCTGTTGAATGAGCATGACAATAAAATGACTCCTAACAACATTCTGTTGTACTCATAGATCAGTGTCTTGCTCAGCTATCATCAGAGAAGCCACTTCCTGTAATAGATGGGGCAAATACAGAGACCCATAACCAAACAATGTGCAGAGAATGACAGAATTTTTGAGCATGCATTCTTAAATGTCATGTCTACATCAAATCCCTTCCCTTGAGGCTCAGGGAATTCAGTAGAAGACATAACAGAAAGATTGTAGGAACCAGAGGGGGATGGAGGACACTAAAGAAACAAGGCCTTCTAAACCCAACAGAACTAATGTACATATGAATTGACAGGGACTATGGCAGCATGCATAGGTCCTGGCCAGGTCTGCACTAGATACAGATACAGTCCCAGAGCAGAGAGGGGAACTCACAAGCTATCTCCAACTGTTAGCCACTTACAAATGAAAATGTAGTTTTCTCCAACCAAGCCTCACTGGGAATTTAAACTACTCTTCAGGGAAGACTCCATGCCCAGCAGTAGATGGCTACCATAAAACAAACCTAATGGCATCCTTGCAGTTCTGTCTCAAAGGCTTTATCAGGGTTCCCCTGCCCCTTCTTTTTTTAAAAACCAATAGGTTCATTGTGCATACATTATGGCTTCTGGTTTTCTGTTATTGTAGGAGATCTGTGTCTGTGAACATTTGTATTTCTTATACTTTTTATTTGGCCTTTTGTTTATTTGTTTGCTTGTTTTGTTCTACTCTGATTTGTTTGTCTTTATCTTATTTTATCATTATTCTCTAGATGTCTTTGTTTTCTTTTCTTTTTTCCTATTATTATTTTTTTATTTTATTTTACCTGTCGATCCCAGTTCCCTCTCCCTCCCTCCCTCCCTCTTACCCTTTCTCTCCCCTCACATGCAACCTGACCACCCCACCCCAATTCCACATGTAGGGCAATGCAGTCCCATGGTGGATTCCCAGCTATCAGTCTAGGGGCCCCTTGGTTTCTCCTTGTTCAGGTCAGCTGTCTCTATGTGTTTCTGCAACCTGGTCTTGTCCTCTCCCTCTGCATCTGGATTCTAGTTTGACTCAGTGTTTAGTTTTGGGTGTTTGCTTCTGTTTCCAACCATAAATGCCCTTCCTGGGTTGTGAGATGAACAACTAACTTATCCACCATCATGGAGCCCTCATCTAGTATCTGATGCCTTTGTTTTCTAGAGAAGGAAAGAATGTGGGTGTGGATTTGGATGGGAGGGTAGGTGGAGAGAATCTTGGAGAAGTAAGGGGAGGGGAAACTATATACTATATGAAAAAATTTCATAAAAGAAAAATAGAAAAAATAAACTTGATGAATTAATGATCTTTAGTAAATAAAGTATAAAAGATGAAGTAAGAAAGAAAATAATTAACTCTGCTGACCACTGGGAGGAAAATAGGGAGTTATAAAGAACAAGAACAATCAGGGTACCTAGGTCTGGCCAGTGCTAACAATGGCTAAGAAGCAAACTGAAACCAGCCACCTCCAGTCACTTGATGCTCTTGAAATAAACAGTTGCTACTATAAGATGCCCATGACCAATATATAAAATAAGTACTTACTTATCAAAATTACTGGCAGAGAATGCTTACACATACATACTAGGCCTATACTGAATGGAAAGAAGGATTTGAAAGAGAACTTCTAAGTACAAGAAAGGACACAAAGCACCAAAGGAATAAACAAGAAGGAGCTGAAGGCCACAGTTTCCAAAGGTCAGTAGTAGTAATAATAGCAAAGTACTGAGAGCAAAAGTGATTCTAGAGACACACAGCAGTGTATTTGTCACAAACAGAATTCTAAACCTGATGAGTGGGTAGTTATGCTAGCTCAGTAAGTCATGCCATGTTAAGTGTGAAGCCTATATTTTTAGACTCCACCATCCTGTGGTCTAGGAAAAGTAATCCTATAGAAAAATTTAAGGATATTACCTATATCTTAATTTTCTTCCAATAAGCATTATACTTTATATTATCTTATATTTCTAGCTGGGATCACTGAAGAAAAAAACTGCTTCTTTAACTTTCTTTTTTTGTTTTTTATATAAATTTCTATTTAAATTTAAAAAAATCATATTTTACATACCAATCCCAGTTCCCTCTCCCTCCCATCCTCCCATGCCCCCCACCGACCTCCCCATGCCAATCCCCACCGATTCCCCAGGGAGGGTGAGGCCTTCCATGTGGGCTCATCAAAGTCTGTCACATCATTTGGAGCAGGGCCTAGGCCCTCCCCCATGTGTCTAGGCTGAGAGAGTATCCCTCCATAGGGAATGGGCTCCCAAAGCCTATTTGTGCACTAGGAATAAATACTGATCCACTGCCAGAGGCCCCATAGACTGCCAAGGCCTCCTAACTGACACCCACTTTCAGGGGGCTTGGTTTGGTTCTACGCTGGTTCCCCGGCTGTCAGACTTTCTCTTTGAAATGACTGGTCATTTTGTCATTGCATAGACCATTTCTAAATTTGAAGGGACAGTCTCCAGCTTACTGAGATCATGAATAAGCACTGTTTTAACATCAAAAGGTAAGTTAGCAAAGAAGGCAAGTATCTGTTCAGAGTTTAAACCAAAGTGTGACCTACTTCCATAACTTTTTAGGCTAGAGGGAAAGTCTTTAGATCTAAATGTCAGCATGTCCTTTTAAAGCTATTACTGTGATTATTTTTAACTCCATCATCCTCTCAATGAAAAAATAAAAAAAAAAAAAAACACACACACACACACACACACACACACACACACACACAATATGGTCTATTTACCAGGGCTAGTGGATAGCACATCAGAAAGAGTAAGATGTATCCACAGAATTATCTGGAAAATACAGTGACAACAACTGTCAGGAATGTTCACTCTAGGTTCCAAGTGGCATTGGCAATAAAAGGAAGTTTTCATTGTAGACATCCTTCATTTCCTTGGTTATATTTATTCCTGAGGGAGGGAGAGGGAGGGGGAGAAGGGGAAGGGAGAGTATGGTGACTACTGATTTATATTCATCCTAAATATTGTCCTTATACCCACAGGTAAGTGTAGTTCTCACCCCATCACGAAACTTCTCTTTGCAAAAAATGCAAAACATTACAAAAACCCATAACCCATCAAAATGCAGAGTTGTGGCACCCAATTCCCATGGATACATCTACAATAAAACATCTATACCGAAGGCTCAGGGATTACTGGGGAAGAGAGGTAGAAAGTCAGTAAAAGCCAGGTGATCAAGGATGTTGTGAGACTGTGTCTCCTAGGAATGTCAGAAGCTACACACATGAAATCTCAGCAGCAGAAGTGTCTATCATGACCTCAACAAGGACAACACACATGCTAACGTTGATGGGGGAAGCCCATGAGGCCTTAACACTAAACAAAGAACTATAGGCAACTAAGGAAATGCTGAGAGTAGAAGAAATAGCCTTCCCCAGGAAGAGCACACTGAGTGGTTACCTAATACCAGAGGGTAGGCCCTGAAACCAAACACACAAGTAATATCATACAGACCAAGCAGGTTACACATAGGAATATATAAGCCTATGCACATATAGATACGGATATACACTAATGTAACAACAATTAGTGAAAAAAGAGGCCATGGATTTCAAAGAGATCAAGGAAGGGTATATGGGAGAGCTTGGAGGGAAGGGAGAGGGAAATGATGTATACATTGTAATCTCAAAAATAAAAGAAATGACTAAAAAAAATAAAAGTGAAAAAAGAATATTAATCTGGAAGGGAGATGGAACGCAGAACACTAGGGAGACTTGGAGGGCTAGATGTACTCAAAATGCATGTATAAATGCATTTTATTCAAAGAATAAAAACATATTAAAAAAATAAATAGAACGGGTATTTTAAAAGTTTTTTGTTATTGGTTGTTTTTACTCTATGCTCTTTATTCTTTGGGAGCCCATCACCTAGCGCCCAAATAATCACATGGAAACTTATTATTACTTATAAATGCCCACTTTAGCTTGGTTTATTGCTAGTCACCTTTTCTTAACTTACTTTATCCTGTCTGCCTCTTGCCTCTAGGCTTTTACCTTTCTCTGTTTCTGTGTATCTTTTCTTTCTTTCTTACTCTGTGTCTGGCTGTGTGCCTGGGTGGCTGGCCCCTGGAGTCTTGCTCTCCTTTTTCTTTTCTTGTTCCTCCTTTCTTCTCCTTTCTTCCTTTTATTCATTCTGTCTGCTTATCAGCCCCATCTATTTCCCTCTGCTGCCTACTCTATTAGAGCAATCAGGTGTTTTAGACAGGCAAAGTAACACCGCTTCACAGAGTTAAATAAATGCAACATAAAAGAATGCAATGCATCTTTGCATCATTAAACAAATATTCCACAGCATAAATGTGACACATCTTTAACTGATATTCTGCAACAGTTTTTAGATTCTTCTTATCCAATGAAAATAGCTAGGTTTGGTGGCTTCCAACCCTTGAGAGGTTGAGGTAGAATGACAGTTCTGAGTTCAAGGCTAGCTTGTCCTATACAGTGAGTTATGGGTCAGATATCAGTCAAATACTTTTGTTTTTATGGTCATGGTAATTCTCTTTACTTATCCTCAATTTTTTATAGAACAATTTCTCATGCATGGTACTTAAAGGAAATATAAGTATTCTTTATTATTATTATTATTATTATTTATTTTTATTTTACATGTTAATCCCAGTTTCCCCCTCCCTCCCTCTTACCCTCTCTGCCCCCTCACATGCACCCTGACCACCCTTCCCTCCCATCCCTCCATCCCAATTCCACATATAGGGCAATGCCATCCAGGTGGGGTCATGTAAATCTGTCAAGTCATTTGAAGTAGGGACTAGGACTTTTCTCCTGTCTCTAGGTTAAGGCAGTATCCCTCCATGAGGGATGTGTCCTCAAGGTCCTTTTGTGTAATAGGAATACATCCTGGTTCCACTGTCTGAGGCCCTTAGACTGCTCAGTCCTTCTAGCTGAGATCCATATTCAGGGGGCCTGAGTCAGTCCCATGCTGGATTCCCAGCTATCAATCTGGGGGCCTGTTAGCTCCTCCTTGTTCAGCTCAGCTATCTCTATGTGTTTCTGCAACTGGTCTTGTCCTCTCCCTCTGCATCTGGATTCTAGTTCAACTCAGTGTTTAGTTATGGGTGTTTGCTTCTGTTTCCAACAGGTACTCGATGAGGGCTCCATGGATAAGTTAGTTGTTGATTTCACTATCCAGGAAGGGCATTTATGGTAGCCTTTCCACGGTTGCTCAAATTGTTAGTTGGCGGCAGTCTTGTAGGTCTCTAGACCTTTCCTTAGGTTCAGTTTTCTCTTCAAACCAATAATGACTCCCTCTTTTATGTTTGTCCTCTCTCTCTCTCTCTCTCTCTCTCTCTCTCTCTCTCTCTCTCTCTCTCTCTCTCTCTCTCTCTCAGCAACATTATTTGTAATAGCAAGAGCCTGGAAGCAACTTAGATGCCCATCAACTGAAGAATGGATAAAGAAGATGTTGCACATCTACACAATGGAATACTACTCAGCAGAAAAAAATAATGGAATCTTGAAATTCGCAGGCAAGTGGATGGCACTTGAAGAAACCATCCTGAATGAGGTAACCCAGTCACAAAAAAGACGAACATGGTATGTACTCACTCACATATGGATTTCGACCTAGGAACTAGGATACAAGGTGTATTCTAAGAGATTCATATAAAGTCCCTCACAGAAGGGGGAAGGGACAAGTCCCCCCAGAGCACAGGGGAAGTGGGGGGGGCAGTGAATGGAGATAGAAGTAGGAGAAAGAGAAAGGGAGGAGAGGAAAGCACGTGCGACTAGGAAGATTGAGTCAGGGTAGGAATAGAAGACATATGTATTCTTTAAAGCCAAAAGAGCACAGGAAGGCTATTTAATAGCTTCTCCAGAGGTGATTAAAACACTCTGCCCCCAAATGATGTGACAGACTTTGATGATCCCCAATGGGAGGCCTCACCCTCTCTGTAGAATGGATGGGGGATGGGATGGGGGGTAAGGGGGATGGGAGGACAGAAGGGAGAGGGAACTAGGATTGGTATGTAAAATAAATTGTTTTTAATTTAAATAAAAATTTGTAAAAAGAAAACCATTTAGAAAAACCCAAATGGAGTAAATCTTCGATGAATGCCTTAATCTAAAGACAGGAGAGAAGCCTACTTCACATGACCTGTCAGATCTACATGACCCCAATTGCATGGCATTCCCCTACATATGGAATTGGGGTGGGGGGATGAGAGAGGAGGGTGGTTAGAGTGCATTGAGAGGGCAGAGAGGATAAAAGGGAGGGAAGGAGGGAGAGAGGGAGGGAGGAGGGAAGGGAGGGAGGGAAGGGGAACTAGGATCAACATGTAAAATAATAAATTAAATTTAAAAAAAAAATGCTTTGACTCCAAAATTTAAGTTGAAGGACAAGTTACTGGGGAAAAGGATTTCTATTTTTGTTTCCACAGACAATGAAAAGATGTGGATTCCTTCCAGACTAATGTGGTTTGATCAAGCCAGACCACCTGAAACAGAGTACCAGGTGATTCTACATTCAAAACAGCTGGACAAAACAGCCTGACAGACTACAGCCAGGATTTCTGAATCTTCTTCGAATCCCCCATGACAGCGCCCCTTACCAGCAGGAAGTAGTTTGGAAAGAACAACGCCCAAATTCCCAAATATTGTCTATAAATGTTTGTTTTCATTTAAATGGACTTTGTTATATAAAATAAATTAAATTTAAAAAAAAGAGCAGCAGCAGCAATCACTGTGCTGAGGCTTTGAGATCCTATCCCTAACTGACCACTGGAAACGGACTCACAACAATGTGATGGAAACCCAGAGAAACAGCTCCTCAGTTTCATAACTCTGATCATGTATTAAGACTCAGTGAGACAGGTCTAGTCACTATATTACAAACAGGACTCCTGGTGGGTATGAACTATTATCCATCTCTGCAGACTCATCTAAACTTCCCTCGGAGTTTTATTGTGGTGAGTTAGTAGTCCATTAAAGAAAAGCAGAGTTCTCACTAGGACTGTTGGTAACAAAGAATTACTCTTGAATGCTTTCCTGCCTCGTTTGTGGGCCAGGGACCCTGCTCTGTTCTGTTATTTATGTGTGCACATTCTGATTCTCACTCCTTCACTTTCTTGGTCCTCTCAGAGAATCTCCAATAAAGAACAGATGCCAAAAAGCCCAGCTATAAATTCCTGGAGACTATTGCAACTTCCTCCCCTGTTGCCACCAGCAGCCCTCGTCCCTGTCTAAGCATTTCCGCTTGTGACCATACTTGGGCACAAACCCAGCTTGTGGTAGACACATCATCATTCCTCACCTACAATCTATATAATCTCCCTGCTTTAGTTCTGGAGTGTGGCTTCTCCAGCCTTGATCTTAGGGAGTGTAGAACCTCCTGGAAGTTGCCTTGCTCAAATAAACCTGTTGTTCGCCTTGATCTGCCTTACTTTGTTGGTGGAGAAACCTATTACTGGGATACAGAAAACCTATTAACAGCAATAACAAAGCTGTTAAATACTTGCTTACTGTCATAGAATCAGAAAGATTTATATCTAAGAAACCCAGACCTATTTAACTTCAAAGGCATTGGCTTCAACCAATCTATGATGGTTTGAGTCCCCGAGAACACTTGTATTTACTAATGAATCTTTCATGTTTCTGAATCCTATACTTAAAGAGGGGTGCATACACACTGCTCTCTCTCTCTCTCACACTCTCTCTCTCTCTCTCTCTCTCTCTCTCTCTCTCTCTCTCTCTCTCTCTCTCTCTCTCTCTCACGAAAAAAACGGGGTAGGGGCAGGGAAAGTGAAGTTGAGTAACCACAGAGGAAAACCAACAGTGTGAGTTTGGAAAGAAAAACCTATCCCAAATCCAAAAATCATATCAGTATTTTTCACTCAGATTCTAATGAAAAGGGTAACAGGCACGAATATAAACTCCAGCAATAAGTTAATTAATTCACTGACTAAACCAAATTGGATATGGAGCTGAGGATTTTACAATACATTGAGACATTCCATTTTCCCTTTGCCTCACACAGACAAATCCCATATTACCTGGTGCCCTACAGTTCCAATCACTCCCATAAACCCTTCATCTCTCTCTTATATAGACCTACAAGGTGTATCCCATGTCTCCTATACCCTTCCTATGTTTTCAAATCCACTCTGGCCTTCATTTTCTCCCCACATACTTGGCTGGCCTCTTACTATCTTTTGATTTCCTCAAAAAAGAAAGGGTTTGCTTGTGTTTGCTGTCTTCACTGGCTGGCCTGGAACTTGCTGTTCCAGCCTACCTCTCCCACTCAGTGCTAGGATGAAAAGTACATACACCATTCCTGGCTTCTGACCTAACTTCTTAGTGACTGCAACAATAAATAAAATATGAGTGCAGAGATGGCTCAGCACTTAAGAGCACTGGCTGCTCTTACAGAGGATCTGGGTTCAAGCCCAGAACCCACATGGTGGCTCACAACTGTCTGTAACTCCAGTCCCAGGGCTTCCCCAAAAACTGCATACATGTGGCACAAGGATATACATGCCAGCATAACACCCAGACATACAAGACAAAAATGAAGAAAAACAAATAAACCTAAGGCTGGTCATTCTTTCTTACTTAAAATGGCCCTGACAAAACTCACCTTGCCCCAAATGTTACCAAGGAGGTTGAACATAACTGTGTGTGATAAAAATAAAGATTAGTTTGAGAAACATATACAATCTGCCCATTGTTTTGTAACACAGTTTTTGAAAACTGGAAAATACTTCCCTGTTATACAAAACAGAAACACTTTGTCTCTGCTAATGGGAAAGATCCACAGTATCTACCAACCAGTATCAAACGTGAACGTAAGACACTCTGCATGCAGTTCACATACCTCGCCTGCCCAATGACAGTGTTCTGGTACACTGCAGTGCAGAGCACAGGTTGCTTCTCTTGTCACCACAGGGTGACTGGGAGCTGAGCTCCCCACTGCCCAAATCAAGAGAGAGTATCTTACTGCATGACACCTACTGCCAGGACAGGAGAAGGGTTCTCCCCTCCCTACAAGCTGTAAGCCCAGCTTCTGCCGAGTGAGTACTCACACAGAGGGAGATTCAAGAGTTCTAATTTGAACCATCTAAGTCAGGGACTGTCTGCATGGTATAAGATGTGCATTTTCTAAGAAGATGGATGTAAGAATACAATAGACTGTTTGGGGCTTATATTTTACGAAGTAAAAATATTTTTGTTTGATTTTAATGGGGGGGATTTGGGAGGGAGGGAGTTGTTTTTAAATAGGGTTTCTCTGTGCCACAGCCATTGCTATCCTAAACTCAATTTGTAGGCCAGGCTGGATTCTGGCTTCTAAGTGCTAGAATTAAACACTGTATGGTGTAAAATTATTCTTAATTTATCAATACACATACTACTACTATCATTATTATTATCATGACTAGAGAGATGGCTCAGAGGTTAAGAGCTCTGGCTGTTCTTTCAGAAGACTGGAGTTTGATTCCTAGCACCCATATGGCTATTCATACCGTCTGTAATTCCAATAGATCTGACACATCCTCTTCTGGAAATCAGGGGCACCTCAATGCACAGGATACAGAGACATATATGCAATTAAAGCAGATATATATATATATATATCAAAATAAGTATTACATATTTTGCTGGGGTTTTTTTTTTTTTTTGGGCTATAACTTCAAACTAGAAGTTCAGTGAACTGTCTAAGATATCCTTCCCTTGTTGAACACAATTTATGTGTGGGAAAACATTCATGCCCCATGCAAGTATCTTTAGTATCTCCATATGTTTTAACTCAGCATTTGGAAAGCTTTGTTCTGCTACTAAATGGTTTATAGGCAAACCTTCCTAGGTTTAAAGATAAAAATAGTAAAATGTCATCTGGCTACTAGATCTAGTCAATGACAATTCAATTTAACTTATTGCCACTTAAACTTAGCAAAATATTTTAATTTTATACCATTTTTATAATCTTGATTCCCTATCTCAGTAATAAAATATAATACATAAATACAGTACAAGATGAATTAATGCCTTCAATGTGTACAGACTTGTCACTATATTTTCTTTAAGAGAAAATGCATATAAAATTTAGAAGTAAGTACTTTAACAATTTAAGTGATATCACTTAAAAATACAGCTAATGGGGAAGGGCCTCTGGTAGTGGCTCCTTGCCTGAGTGCTGAGTTTAGACTGATCTCTTCTTCAGCCTCTACTCCATTTCACAGCCAACCCCTCCTTGCTATACTCATCCTGCTGTCTCACCTGCTTCTATTTCCTTTCACTTAGCTTTCCTCATTCTCTGTGGGCCAACAGATATGAAATGGGATTTTTCTATGTAACCCAGATCTTCTATCAGGCAAATAAAGCCTTTATAATATGTTTCTCCTTTAAGAAGCTTCTAGGGGAGAATCTGAGTCTTCCCCGGTTGCCAGCCCTTACAGTGGAACACAAAAATGGCAGTCAACTCCTGAGACCCTAGGGATTGCATCTGAGAGTACAGGATCAGACTTCCGGGGGAAACGTGATCTACTCAGTCTCCTTTAGACATTGGAATGCTAATGCCATGCAGTTGTGTGATGATCAAGTACACTGAAAGCATTTAGAATAACTATAATATTATAGTGTTGACTGCTACAGTTATTACTACTATTTCCAGTATTGTTATTGTTGGTACAGTTATTATTAATGTTGAGGGGAGCAATATTGGAAAGGTGAGTTCTCCAGTCAAGCTCTACATGTTACATTAAAACAGCGACAACTACTTTTAAAAGATTTACTTATTTTTAATTTTTATGTGTATGAGTGTTTTGCCTGCATGTATATATGTAATTGCCAGAAGGGGGAGCTGGATCTCTAGAACTGGGTTTGTGAACAAGTGTGAAGTCCCCACATGGGTGCTGAGAACCACTCAGGTCCTCTGCAAGCATAACAAGTGCTTTTAGCTGTTGAGGCATCTCTCCAGCAACCCCCTAACCCCCACACACACACACCAATTTGGGGGGCAACCTGTCTTGCTGCAGTTCTATAACATATTAACAAGATTATGAATGTGTGTTGAATAAATGAATGGACACTTGGTGACCTTCAACTAAATATCAAGCATTGTCCTAGGCTCTTTCACAAGGCTTTTCTTATTTGACCCTTATTTCAAGGTACACATGAAGGCCATTGTTTTTATATGCTAAACTGAGATCTTTATCAAGTCACAGCTATTTTAGGAGGGGGCATAACAGCACAAAAAGATGTTATGTTGGGTTAGTCCAGAGTGTTCATGATAATAGCTCAAAGGTCTACAAATTATAGACAATTTAAGCCAGTAAACTTTATGAATACAAACTACTTGTCTATCAATTATTATTAGTTTGATTTTAAGTTTTAAACCATAAAAATCTGATCTTTACCACAAAGCTTTGTATCATTTGAGAGTAGTACCTGCATATTTTCTTCAGGACTCTGAAAGCAGTTTACTGTTACTAAGATGAAGAAAAATAGTAATCACTGTACTAAGTAAAATACACTCTGACTTCAAAGATTCAGTTATACAAGACTTGGGATAGTAGACACTCCCTTTAATAATCAAGTGAAAGAGAAGATGAATAGAGCTACTCCAAAATAAATTTATATGGAAAAAAATACCATTAAATATAAATGAACTTCATGATGAGGAACTTGTTTGTAAAATTCTCTTTAATTAATCTGAATAACCAGAAAGTCTTGATTTGGTGGTAGTTTGTCTTTTTATTTGAGTGAAGGGATTTCAGAGTCTCATGAAATCCAGGCTGGCTCTGAACTCACTATGTAGCTGAGCTGGCCTTGAAATGCAGATCCTCCTATTTCCGTCTCGGGGTACAGCACCATGTCCTGCTGCTGTTCTCTTTAATACTCCACAGTATGAGCTAGCACCCCCTTTTCACTAGCATATATTAATTGTAAAAAAATATGGTGCATATTGCTGATATTTCCATGTACATATATCAAGTGCTAAGTAACCTTTACCAGAAAAATCTCTGATGCAGACCTTGGCAGCCAACAGTAACCAGGTGGTATTTGCAATTGCTTTATTCTTAGTACACTTTAAAGACAGTTGTGTTCTATTTTCTATTTGTGATTGTGTTACTATGCTTTCTTTAAGAATAGGGGACAGGGAATGATTACTTGATAGCGATGGGATGCTTTATGACTTGATAAAACAATTTTGAAGCCAGAGGGAGCTGAAACTTTTAAGTAAATGTCAGTGATTTTTTTTTTTAAGTATTTAGGTTATTTTTGTTTGTTTTTTTTGTTTGTTTTTGGTCTTTTGAGACAGGATTTTTCTGTATTGTTTTGGAGCCTGTCCTAGAATTTGCTCTGTAAACCAGGCAGGCCTCGAACTCACAGAGATCTGCCAGCCTTTGCCTCCTGAGTGCGGGGACTAAAAGTCGTGTGCCACCAAAGCCTAGCATATTTAGAATTTTTTAATAAATTAATTTTGACAGTGAAGTAAACAAAGGGGGTGCACAGATACTCCAAAAGTTATAAAAAGTGCAGCACACAAACAAGAGAGCTTGAGGACAGAGACTTCCTTAAGAAAACTGGGCTGCAATGGTACTACGAGATTTCTGAAGTGTGAAGCTGGTGGGTAAGAATTCTCTCAGTTCAAGGAGGAGCTTTTCAGAACACCATTACCTAGCACATTCTAACCACAGGTGACTCCTGATGTCACAGCAGAAGGCGTCCCAGGCTTAGGCAAAAATTCCAGGGCAGACAACTTACCTTTGGCATTTACCTACCTCTCAGTCTAAATACCTGTACAGCTCTTTCTCTCTTGCAGTGGTCAAGTGTCTTGTTATATTTGTACTGGTCTATTTCCTTTCATGTACAAACTATTTCTTATAACTGATTACTCTGTATAATTTCCTAGTTTCCAAGTGCATTTCAGCTGCATTTTGAAAGGATTAATATAAGCCTTTCCCACTTTAAAGGCTGCTACAAAAATCATATATTTGGACATGCTATGCTACCAAGTGTTTTGCAAACTCTGGTTCTAACTCAATGAGTCATAAAAATCAATGTAATAGATCATAATCAACATTTTAAGAAACAGAATAGTGTGTAATAAAAATACTGTAATATGATGGGCAGTGGTGGTGCAGGCCATTCATCCCAGCATTTAGGAGGCAGAGGCAGGCAGATCTCTGTGAGTTTGAGGACAGCCTGGTCTACAGAGCTAGTTCCAGAACAGCCAGGGATATAGAGAAGCCCTGTCTCCAAGAAGGAAGAAAGGGAGGGAGAGAGGAGGGGAGGGAGGAAGGAAAGTGTACACTATACATTGTAAAATTAGAAAAGGTTATGGTAAATTTCTTTTTCCAAGCATGTTTCTATTTGTTTTCTTGGAAATGGGGACTGACTCCATGACTTTGTAGCTACTTACACTAGTACTGAGATACACTCCCAGCTTCATTTTTTACAATTTGATATATCTGTGCTTGGACAAAGACATGTATGTAATAATATAAAATGTAATTTGGGGCAGTTAAAAATATACAGCTTTACCCAGCATTGCTTTCTCTTTCCTACGCCTTCAGATGGGTCACACGTAAGAATTGCTCTCAGAACAAGAGTCATTCTACATTATATCCTTAACTACCAGCTCGGTGTCCACAGTGCAGCCTCACTGCTCTCTACCCATGGTAAACACTGCTGGCCAAAAGTAAAGTGACAGCTACCTATAAAGAAACCTGGACAATAAACTTATAAATGGGTCTAAGTAAGGATTTGTTCCTCCGTACTTCATAACACACACACACACACATACACACACACACACACACACACACACACACACACACCTCAGATAAAGAACCAAACTGACAAATATTTAAAGCATTTTGAACTACTGAGATACAACAGCAGTCTTGCTATCAGACAGAAGATTCCTAAGAAGTTGCAAGAAATGTGGTCAGTTACTAAGTCTTGAGAAATTACTAGGAAGAAAAGAAAAGAAAGAGGACTCCAGAGCACTGAGACTCAGAGCTAACTTACCACTGGCTGCATTACTCCTCAGTTGCAATGAATCAAAGAGTAGGTTAAAAACCAATGCTCACAAACCAGAAAATTGCTTTTTTTTTTTTTTTTGGCTCAGGCTCTGCTTTCTGTATATAAAAGCCCTACTAGTGGCTCTATTAAATGAACATTTAACATTTACTATTTTGTTTATAATGCTTAAAACAGTAATGTTTGGCCTTGCCAGCTTACAGAATAAATCATAGACGTCCTGAAGCTGAGAAACATGACTCTCTCTACTAGAGAGAGGCATCCCTTATATAGGCCTTCTAGAGACGATGCCCATCAGTAGAGTCTGGCCATAGCAAAGGACATTAACAAGTCTAGCCTTGGCTAGATACCTGAAAAGGTCTTTACTTGTGCTTCAAAAATGGCAAAATATTTTATTTAGTTAATTTTTAGTTTTAGTGTATATTACTCCTATTACCAATTGAAATAATAATCAAAATTAGCTAAGATAACACAAAATCAAGGCACGTATCCTCCCTTTACTACAATCCAGATTCTCAACTCAAGAATCTATTTACTATGAGAATATTAAGTTGTAAGACAGAGGACAATAAAAGTGATTTGCATAATCATTTTCCAAATTAAGGCCTCTGTTTTACTTTTTTAAGGCATGACTTATGGCTGACCCACAGTGGTGTATACTAGGTGACTATAGCACTTGGGAGCAAAAGACAACAAGGGGATTAAAGTTACAGCTAGCCTGGTATATATGAACCCATATCTCAAGCAACAACAAAATCATATTTTTAAATGTGTCTTATGCTGAATACTCATGTATTAGGTATCACCAAACTCCAAGTATCTAGCACTACCATTTTCACCCAGGAAACTGCCCAGGTATCTGAAAAGCCTCCTAGACTCCCTGCTCCAACCTGTTTATGGCTACACTCCATTCAGAATAGCCAGAATCATTCTTTTTCAAATGTAACCTGGATCCTGTTATTCTTCTCTCTTCAATTCCACCCAAACTTCCTATGACCCCAACTTTTGCCCACACTTTCCTTAGAATGAAGCTAGTTTAGCAGTTTGACTCTAACAGACAAAAACACAAGCTTGTGAATGTGGGAAGGACAACAGACAGGCCTTGGCAGTCCTCTCCTTTCCTTTCTTGGACACAAGTTGCCCCAAGGGAGTGATTTTTCTGTTCCTGCACTATCTCCCTTCAGCAGCTCTGGCTAAGGTCCCCGTGGACTCCTGTCCCACTGCAAGAGTCAGTCTGTAGAAATCTTTGGCTTTTCCTCTACCCTATTTGTAATAATGGTAAATTCTGGCCTTCATCTATGAGGCTTGAGGAATGAGTCTTATTTTCCAATCTGTTTAGACCCTAAGCAAAGAAGATTACTAATTATATAGGCCCTAAAACCTCAGAGAATATACACACAAGGCACACCCACCTTGTGAATGACTATACAGAATGATCTAAAAATTCCTATCTCTTTGTGGTGTGTTTAGAGCTGACTCATTTTCTTTATAAACTTTTCTATTTTCCATGAATATTTATTCAAATAAATAGGAGTTATTTTTACAATCAGAAAACAATTAGCCAAAATCAACTTTCTTTGATGGTCATTAAATACAGCAAAGCAGGGGATGTGTTTCCAGAGGAAATAATGAGCTGTGTTTTGGATGTGCAGTCTAATGAAATTGAAGACAGGGCTATGAAATCACTGTCTCTAATTATGATTTCACATAATGTGGATGAGAATTTAAGGCCAGCCTGGGCTAAATAGCGAGCTATTCAATTTAGAGACAAGTATGGAGGCATATACCTATAATGAATTAGGGAGTTCAATGCCATCCTGTAAGTTCGAAGCTAGCTCAAGGTTAGCTACACAGCAAGATCCCATCTAAAGAAACAGGGACGCGGGAAGAAGATATTTCATCTTGTCTGAATAAGTCTCTTTGTCTGAATTCAACCATGACAAAACAATCTCATCATTCTTTTGAGTCAATTTTCAGCACATTTCCATCAAAATTACCCCTTTTGGGGCCATAAAGTGATATCCTAGGGTCAGAGTTTCTGGCTCTACAACTTATTAGCTTTGTAATCCTGGGCAAGTATTTAATTATTCTCTACATATTTTAATTTCCTCATCTACAACATTACCTAATGATAGCAATTATTTCATGGTATTATCCTACAGGATAAATTGAATACACATACATGTGCATGTGTGCATGAGAGTGAATAAAACACTTGGAACATTACCTGGCAGTAAATGTGTTAATAAAGAGTATCTATTATTAATACCATATGTTTTGGAAGACAACAGGCTGAAAATACTGTTAGTGCAAATAATCTATAATATACTCATTTAATTATCTCACTCCAACCTTTGCCTACCTAGCTAGAACATTAAATACAAAGGAGTACAAAGCCCAAAAACAGTCCAATAAACTCCTGGCTTCACATTTAAAAACAAAAATAAAACCTTCCATTTTAAAATCTCATCTTTTTGGTGAGTGAAAAGTGCTTTGCTGTAGTTTGGCCCCTTGTGATGGTGAACTTACTTAAACTGCTGATATACCTAACTGTCGAGATGACACTGGTTCAAGGTGTTGGATAGGAAAGGGACAAATCAATTAGTGAAACATTGCAGTGATCTGGTTGGTGTCTGTCTTCCTCAGGCAAAGCAATCTCCAGGCTAGTTGGCTTTTATCAGTTTGCCAAGCCTTGCCCTTCCATGGGGGGTCTTTGAACTTATTACTACTGCTGCCTGTGGGTGTTTGCACCAGTTATTGGTGCATCCTGACTTCTAGAAACACCATTTCAAACAACCCCAACACAATGTAATGACAGAATAGAGATTAAGAACGGTTCTAAAGCCAAACTGCTAGAGCCATACTTGTACCCTCTCCTGTCCCCATGTCTCCAACTGGTTTGCCTGCTTTTGTTTCTTCATACCAATCATAATTGTGTAATTGTTTCATTACCTGTTTTACAATTTTATTTCTCTCTCCCTCCTCTCTGTCTCTCTGTCTCTGTCTCTGTCTCTCTCTCTCTCTCTGTGTGTGTGTGTGTGTGTGTGTGTGTGTGTGTGTGTGTGTGTGTGTTCAGAAGACAAGTTTTACTTAGAGTTTCTATTGCTCTGATGAATCACTATGACCCAAACAATTTAGGAAGGATTGGGTTTATTTGGCTTACTCTTCCATATCACTGCTCATTATTGAAGGAAGTCAGGACAAGAATCTGGAGGCAGGAGCTGGAGGCAGGAGCTAGAGGCATGCTGCTTATTAGCTTGCTCCTCATGGCTTGCTCAGTCTACTTTCTTGTAGAACCGAGGACCACCAGCCCAAGGATGGCACCACCCACAATGAACTAAGCCCTCCCCCATCAATCATTAATTAAGAAAATGCCCTAAAGTTTGTCTACAGCCAGATCGTATGGAGGCATTTTCTTAATTGAGGTTCCCTCCTCTCAGATGACTTTATCTTGTGTTGACATAAAACTATTCAGCACAGACAACTTATATAAGTTGGCTTTCTTCTTTTATCATGTGGGGTTCAGTGGTCAATCTAGGTCTTCAGGTTTAGCAGCAAGAGCCTTTACCAGCTGAGCTATCTCACTGGCCCCTATTTATTTATTTGTTTGTTAAGTGCTCAGTCATTTCATCTTCCACTAAGCTTCATAAGGTCAGGATATTTGTGCCCTAATTGCTGTTTCTCTATGCCTTAGAAGATCATTTATTAAGAAACCGAAAGAGTAAAAAAATCTATTAGAGCACCATGTGTTTTATAAGTGATTGGTTTGATTTTCAGTTACTTAATTGGTCTTCTGAAATTACTTACTCACACTTTATGGTGCCTGTACTCTCTTCTGTCCCCAGTCCCCATCTAGTTTGCCTGGAAGAGGGGTGAAACTATAAACAAGCCTGATCCAAGTAACATAGTCCCCCCAGGCAGGCTCACCGCCTCAAACGTTCCACTAACAGCACCACTAACCAAGGGGAAATATTCACATACAGGAGCCTATGGGGAATTAGAACTCATGACCAAATGGTCTACGACTGGGTTCACTTATGATACTTTCTGTGATATTGAGTAGGCAACCCACTCTCTTTGTGTCTAAGTTTCATCATAATAAGAGCATTAATATCTTAAAGACTAAGTAAAATGTTACATGTAAGGCAATTATAAGAAATTATTAAAAAATATAATCTAGGCAGTGACAGTATTCCATAAAAGCAATAACAACCAACTACAACAGAAGAGAAGAAACGACAGCCCATATAAAGACTTGTAGCTTATTTCACTTTTATCTAGACTACGAAGTCTCTCTAAAACCTTATATAAATCTTTGTTTTTATTTAATATTTGAAAACTTAGAATTGAAGTAATTTGGGACAGTTTATGCAGTTGTTTGTTTTGTGGTGTCAGAGGTTGGACCTAATACTCTATTTATCAGCCCTGAGCTACATACCCAGTCCTGAATCTGTGTTTGCAATTAGAGATGTGCTTTTTATGAAAAGCAGTCATTGAAGTAATTTATTTATGGCATGAAGGGGTGATCCCTATGAGCTTTGTAACTGATAATGTATTCAAAACTCTCAGACAGGGCATGCACAGAACACCACTTAAGTAACTATTGGCCCTACCCCCTTTTTCCCTTTAGTTGTTAAACTACTTTACAAAGTGTTTGTAGAATAGTTGTTTGACTTCAGAATACTATGTAGCTTAGGAACTCAGTAACGCCTAGTAGCAAATACTACGTTTTGCTTGAATGTCTTGGGTGGTATTTACAAATATGCTATACAGCCATGCACCCAGCTGCACTCTACTTCTCATATTTTTCTAGGTTATCACTATCCGTCTAAGAAGAGACAAACACCTACATTTGAGTTCTAACATTGTTCTTTGTATTTTTCAGAGCTAGGCCATTCCCCACTCCCCCCCCCACCCCCAAAGTACCAGAAACCCTTTCCAAGTTATTTGGTATTTAAATTGTTAAAATATTATTTTCCTTCATAAGTTACCATCCTTCCCACTTAGAGAATGTTCTGACTGGACTCTACAATGGGGCAAAGGCTGTGAATCATTATTAAGTGATCAGTCTTTGTGGAAAGCAAGAAGACACCTGGCAGAGGACACAGGAAAGGAGATGGGGCTGTAAGTGAGCCTTAACCTCTGAAGGTCCTGTTTAATGACCTTTGTGATACTACAACTATTAGAAAGATGAAGTTGCATTCATAGACTATAGAGTAATTAGTTACCAAAAGGTCCTCCATACATTATGTCCGAGGTTGACACAAAGTGGTTTATCACAGAAATTTTAAAAACAAACCCAAAAGCAATTATTTTTGGTTGAAATAATCTCAAAGATAAAATTTTAATGAATTCCTCACACATCTAACATTTACAGATAGTATAAAATGATTAATGACTATGTAAAAATATTTTCCAAGTCAGTTATACGACCTTGAGAAATACGCAATCCAAGACAGATTTATCACAAAGCAAGTCTAGAAATGAGCATACAATATAATATGGTCAAATTTCCAAAAATCTTTTATTTTTAACATGTTAACACTGCATTTGAAGAAAATTTGGGTTACTGCATTGAGTAAAATGATAAAGATGAAGAAAAAAGAACCTTCATAGTCAATCATAGTACATACATTTAAAAATATGTAAACCCTTACAAAATGAAATGATGCTCTTATTTTCAGGGGCTGTGATGGCTTCCGAAGAATGATCACATACAAGAAAAATGGGGCTGAGGAAATCGTTCAACTGGTAATGTGCTTGCCATGCACACAGGACAGCCTAATCCAATGCTCTGCACCCATATAGAAAGTGTGAGCCTCTTACCACAGTGCTGGAGAGGCAGAGCCAAGGGGATACAAGGGGCTCTCTGCTCAACAAGCCTAGCCTAACGGGAGAGCCTCAGGCCCTGGGGACAGACCCTGTCTCAAAATCCAAAGTTGGTAGCCCCAGAGGAACAACACCCAAGGCTGACTTCTGGCCTCCACACATACACGTGAATTCCCTGACCTACTACACACCACAGGAAAAGATTACAGAAAGAAGTGAGCAAACAGAATTTGGGACTTGAGGTGAGAAAAAGGAACGCAAGTCATGGAACTAAAGATCATGTTACACAAGACAGGTAGATACACAGAGAAACACAATGCCTGTTTCCTTTCATGCAGAATCTAGGTTTATTTTTAAAACATGAAAGAAGGAGGGGGCAAGAGAAGTGAACATGAGCAATGCACATGGCAAACATGAAAACTTCATAACAAAGCTCAACATTTTTACAATGATTATGTGCAAATGCTGGTACCTTTTTAAAGGTATGTTATTATTTTAACAGAAAATAATACTAAAAACAAATTTTTAACTCTTGAGGACTACTTTAATATAAGGCAGCAGATAGTACTCATGAGTCTTCTTCAAGCAACTTGAGAGCCCCCAAAAGTCCCAGCGGTGCCATATCAACCCCAAAACACCCTGTTTATTTCAGATTACTCTTCTCTGTAGCAAACGTTCTATCGGCTGCTTTGCCCGAGACTCTAACTCAAGAAAGCCTTTTGATGTGGTTTTTGCATAATGGCTTTGGTCTGCTGCTTTAGTAATGTCAGGACTGTTACTCCATAGTGTCAATTTCTATCTTGTCCGAAAGAAGCACCTCCCTAGAGGCCCTGGAATTATCCACTCTGGTTTCTATCTTCCCCATGTTCTGGGTCTTATGCAAGGTAACACTTGCTCAGAGATCATCTCAAAGATAATCCTCACTGAAATTTCTTTTATCTTATTTTCAGTGAGTTAATAGGGTCACAAGAATATCAATTAAAATGCTCCTCAAGAAGACTGATAGGCAGATAGTTAAAGTAAACAGCAGAGAACTTACATAGGTAACCCACAAACACCAGGATGTGGACAAGGAAGACAGAGGTAGCAAACCCAGTAAGAAAACAAATTCTTCGAAAAGTATAAACTCCATGTATGTCCTATTATGTAATTCCTTTAAATTTTATTAGCATATATTCATTGTAAGTAATAACAGACTCATGAGATTTTCATGCAGGCATATAATGTATTTCTTATCACATCTACCCAGTTATTGTCTCCCACTCCTGATGAACTGTGTGGCTGATTTTAGCATGCTAGCTAGTGTAGGTCTAGAGTAGAGGTTTTCAACTTGTGTGTCACGACTCCTTTGGGGGCTGAACAACCCTTTCACAGGGATCAATGTATCAGATATCCTGCATATCAGAAATTTACATTATGATTCATAACAGTGGCCATACGATAGTACTGAAATAGTAATGAAATAACTTTATGATTGGGGTCATAATGAATATGGAGCTGTGTTCGGGGTGGCGGTGTTAGGAAGGCAGAGAACACTGCTCTGGAATAAGAGGAGACCCTCAGTACACAAGAGTCTGCCACTGACAGAGATAATACATTGTTGAAGTGGATTGAATGGGGGCTCCAGGATTAAATGTGGCAACTATGATAGTTCCACTGACTCATTACAAACATGCCATCACACTACCTTTGTCCCTGTGTAAACATCTGGAGCTATTATTAGGTTTTCTCCCTTCAGCTCTCATGTTTCTGTGATATATATCACAGAATTTAACCGTTCAGAATTATTTTAAGAACTGTTTTAAGTCAAGGAGTATTTTTTGATAGCCAAGTTTTCTCCTCTCAATTTGTTTCTGGTTTACACTAATATGCTAATATAAAAATGAGTAAAATGTTACAAAAAAAAGATACAGTATAGTAAACTTATATGTTACTAAATTCCAGCAAAACAGAATTAAAGACTGGGATCAGTAGGATGGCTTGGGCCATAACCCCTTAGTAGATTTACTGGGATCGGTAGGATGGCCATAACCCCTTAGTAGATGGCTCAGAAACCTGACACTCACACCTTTTTTGTTTCCCACAAAATTGAAAATAGCAGTCTGCCACTGTTTCAAGATATGCAAGATAGATCTTCAAAACTTACACTCAACTTTATTTTAAATAAATAATAACAAATAAAGGTCCTAAGAGAAAGGCACATGTGTATACAGCATTCTGAAAACACTACTCATAAAGCTACACAAGAAAACTATGTATTTTAGGATTTCTATGTTTAAGTTAGCAGTACCCAGAGACGATGAAAGCCAGTTACTAAAAGATTTACTGCTTGGTTAAAATTCAGTTTACAATTCAAAGGCATTTTAAAGTCTCTGTGCTGTTATGAAGCTTTATGGAGTTTACAGTGGAGATGAAAACAGAAATAAAAAGATCTGACAAACAGAAAATGCCAAAGATACTTCCAGCATTATCAGTATGAATTTCCCCCCAATTACGTTGCACCTCATTTCAACACAACTGACTTAACTCCCTGAAAAGACAAGTGTGTTCCCTAGGGTCCTGTTCAAAATGTAAATGTTTTAAAATATAAACGTTTGAGGAACAAAGTTGAACAGTTTGTTTTTATTTTATGCATATTTTATGTACATGGATGCTTGCCTGCATGTGTTTCTGCATCATGTGTCTGATACCCTCTGAAGCCAGAAGAGGGCACTGGATCCCTAAAACTGGAGTGACAGACAGCTATGAGCCATGAATGGGCACTGGGAATTGAACCTGGGTCCCCTGTAAGAGCAGCCAGTGCTCTTCACTGCTGAACCTCTCTCCAGTCTCCTATAACACACTTTTTTTTTTTTTAAATTCAAATGTAAACTCCATGAAAGCAGGAATTTTGGAACAATACTCTTAAACCCCAGACTACTGTCTGGCATACAATATATATTCAATAAATATTAAGGAATAATTTGACAAGAACCTTTCACTCAAATAAAGACCCAAGACTGTACATAGCATTTGTAGGGGCTAGTCTGGTGCTCTGTGGATAAAGGACACTTGCCTACAATCCTAAAAGTGACTTGTGTTTGACTGTTGGGACTCATAGTGAAAGGAGAAAACAGAATCCAACAAGTTGTCTTCTGTCTTCTGGCAATCACACATGCACCATGTCACAAGCATGAGCCCCAACAAAACATCACACAAAAATGTGAAAATATCTTAAAATATTTATTTGCATACAATTTTAACATTGGTAGCCTCGACTCATTTACCTACCAGATATCTTCCTTTTACCTCCTACACTAACACAAAAGCTTTTTAAAGATCATTGGTAATCTATAGAATGAGTCAAGAGATTTCAGTTTTACTATTTTTGTAGATTACATGATCCATTTCAGTTCAAAAACTTATTCTAATAGCTAAAACTATTGAAAAAAAACTTGAACCCATTAAAATAGTCTGACACAGGAAAGAATATTAAAACAAAACATTATTTAAATATTGTAGAAATCATCACAAAACAAATGAAATTACTTTAGATTTTTCATGGTTTTCTTACACCCTTTAAAAAGTATTTTCTAGTTCTCTATGCAGTATTGTTCTGTATTATTGCTAAACCTTTGGTTCCATAGTCAAATTGAAATTTTATATAATAAGCTGTACCATGCTTTTTAAATTTTATATCAGAAGAGTAAACTTATTTTAATATTGCACTCTAAAAAATTCAGAGCTGGAATGCTAGCCAAAATATCGGTTATTATAAAAAGCCCAACACTTGATAAACTAATGCTGAAGCTTAAATTATTCTAAACTCAGGAAACTGAAATTCCATAGTATTTTAACATGATATTTGTCATTATGCTTTAGCTGTCCTCCTCAAAATGAAGATTTAAAAGTCATTGACTGCAGCTGGGCATGGTGATACACACCTTTAATCCAGCACTCCAGAGGCAGAGGCAGGCCGATCACTATGAACTCAAAGCCAGCCAAGTCTACATTGTGAGTTCAAGGACAGGAAGACACCTAGGGCTACTCAAAGAGACCCCATCTCAAAAACAAAAAAGAACAGGCTTGGACTTACTGTCAGGTTTCGATCCCAGATCTGTATGCTTCCATTCTGACAAGCAGCAGCCACAAGGTTCCCGTCTCTACTGTAGGTGCATGTAGTGGGAATGACCTTCTTACCCTGCATTGTCCGAGGCTTAAAAACACTTTTGTGCTTCTTCGGATTTTCAACTTCCCAGAGCCTTACAGTCCTAAAAGGAAAACAGGGAACATGGAATATCATTTATTAACAATAGATTGAAAGAACAGGTTTTGGAGGGGGGGTTATAGTTTTTATTTAAATTTGAAACAAGTTTGTTTTACGTGTCAATCCCAGTTCCTGCACCCTCCTGTCCTCCCCTTCCCCCCCCCCCCCCCGGCCAAACATCATTCCATCTCCCCTTCTGCTCCCCAAGGAGGGTATGGCCTTCCATGGGGGAATCTTCAAAGTCTGTCATATATTTGGAGCAGGGCCTAGGCCCTCCTCCCCCATGTGTCTAGCCTGAAAGAGTATCCCTTTATGTGGAATGCGCTCCCAAAGTCCATTCGTCACTACCTTATTTTTAAAGGATTTTTTAATAGACTATAAGAAAGTCACATTTATGAATATTCATAGAAAAGAGTGAACCATTTGAATGATGTCATCAAATTAAAAGACAAATGGAAAATTCTACTTCAAATCTATCAGTTATTTATAGTTCATGCCCTATAATGCAATGTACTACAAACTCTTACAACTGTATATCTTGACCAGGAGAGCTGTTAAGCATATGCCTCCTATTTAATGCTCATTAATTTATAAATTATGCACAAATACCAATGAACTGCTCTATAGTATATCACAGAAAATGCATTAAACAACAACAACAAAACCACATCCCACTCTAGAGTCCAGACAATGTCCCCATGCCTCTGGGAGCTGAGCAGAAGCACTGCTCTCACTCAGCTTCTGAGCTTTCACCAAGCAGCAAGTCCCAGCAGCCTGGGCCGGGGCAGGGGCATAATAAACACCTGTTCACTACAGGGGCAAGAGTGAGTTCTGCCCTAGAGGAGAGTTAAATAAAAACCATTAGATACAGAAAAACAAAGACAAGGTCAAAACTGCTTGGTAGAAACTATGCAGCCAAGGCACAAAGAACAACTTTAAAGTTTGGGGAGAGGGGAATCTAATATTTTATAGCCAGTGAAAACATATTTAAGAATCAAGCTGAAATTAAGGCCTTTTCAAATAGACAAATTTGAGATAATACATGACCTAATTACTGTGACTTAATATGTGATACAAGATATATTCAAGTTCTTAAAAGTAAAATCCAAAAACAAACAGAAACCCACCCAAATCTACACAAAGAAACTGGAGGCAAACATAAGACATTTTTAAAAATGTTTAAGTCTCTTTTAAAATTACATGGCTATGAAGCAACATTAAAACAACATATTGTGAGACTTATTTTTTATTTATATTTAAATTAAAAACAATCTTATTTTACATACCAATCCCAGTTCCCTCTCCCTCCCATCCTCCCATTCTCCCAAGCATCTCCCCATCCCACCCCCATCCACTCCTCAGAGAGGGTGAGCCTTCCATAGGGACTCATCAAAGTCTGTAACACACATTCAAATAAGACATGTGACTGCGATAGCACATAGAGCAAAAAGAAAGAATGGAAGGAAGACTTTGAAAAGTTAAAAGATGTAGTTCCTAAATCTCACCACAGTCACTAACACTATCATACAAAACAGATGTGGTAACGGAGATAAAATGCATGAGACAGTTACTTCTATTAGAACTAAGAAAAGCCAGTGAGAATAATGTGATCAACATAAAACTAATGCATGCAGACGATATGGACATGAGTGTCCTAAATGAAAGGCACCATGTCTGGAGCTTGGCAACATTAAGATGTTAATCAGTATTTTAGGAACAAATTCACAAAACAAACTTTGACAGCAGGGGCCACCATATGCTGAACTGCCCAGCTATGCATGCCTCTTGGTTCTATTTAAACCCTATTCTCGTGTCAGAACCCCAGGGGTAGACTTGGGGGAGAAGCTGTACCCTCTCTTCCTTCTTCCCAAAGTGGCTACACTATCAATCTAATTGTAAGAAAATAAACAGATAAGTAAATAAACTTGACAATTTAGATAAAGTGAACAAATTTTCCAGAAACAGGCAACAATCATTTGCCTGTTCATTTAAAAATATGAATTTACTATGAAATTTAAGACCTACCCACTAGATGATTGTGGTAGCTTGTTCCTATAATCCCAGCACTTAGAAGGCTGAGGAAGAAAGACTGCCACCAGTTCAAAACTAGCATGGGCTAGTGAGATCTAGATCATCATGAACAAAAGGGAAACCCTATCCTGCCGGGGGGGGGGGGGGGGAGGGATGGGACCCCAATGAGAAAAGTCAAGACAACTTTACTGTTGAATTCTCTCTAATATTTAAGAATGAAACAGAAGTTTCTTTAATCTCAAAGCCCAGAACCTACAACACTCAAAAGTCTTAAAATGTTTCAAAGTATATGGCAGATAACTGCTTAAATGATCAAAACTCAGTTTTTTAGAGCTCTCAGCCAAGTGCTGTATTTTATTTTAAGATGGTACCAGCTATAAGTGGTGGCACAGACCTACAGTCCCAGCACTCAGAAGGATGAGACATCAGGACTGCGAGTTAGAAACCAGCCTGAACTATGTAGCAAGACCCTGCCTCAAATAAAAATAAAATAAAACAATAAGAAAAACAAAACAACAAACAGAAAAGAAAAAGGTCATATTGCCTAACCTAAGTTCAAATAAGGGTTCGGAAACAGTCACAGAAAAACCAGAGGGACAATGGGACTGCAGGGTTCAAATTATCTACCCGGAGGGAAAGAGCATCAGGCTACCAGGTACCTCAGCAGGAAGACTCTTCAAGGCTCCAACAGAATTTTCTAGCTGTATTCTTCAATGTCTGCATTTCTCAGACTCTTATTGGCCAATCGGATGTAAATGGGAGAGGATCTCAAGAGAGCCTCTCAGAAGATTACAGTTCCTTCTTTGTACTCTTTACTCTTTCGACTGGCAGTTATCTGAGTATGAATTTGAATACCATGCACTATGGATTTAATTTGCAGTTCCCAAATGCCCAGTGATATTGAGAATTGTTCCACATACCATTTTTCTTCTTTGGTGAAGGAATTATTCAAATGTTTCCCTGCTTTCAATATTAAGTAGTTCATTTTCCTTTTACTAGATAGATGCTGACAGTTCTTTATTCTAGATATAAGATGTTCTTTTGTTGGCTGGTTAAGAGGGCAGGAAGTGGGGGTGGGAACACACACCCAGAGCCTTGCACATGTTAAGCAAGCAAACTAACTAAATTAATCGCTGGCTATGGATCTAAGATCTTGTTGAGAAATGTATTTGTAAAGTAGCAAGTATTAGACAAGTCTATTACCATGACTTTTCATTTTTAAAGTGTTTCAAATAACAGATTCTTAAAAATAATGTTTACAGACTGGAGAAATATCTCAGCAGTTATGGAAACCTGCATAAGAATAACATACATTTGCATAAGTGTTAAGGTCCTCCTGCAGAGTACCAGGGTTGAGCTCTCAGTACCTACATGGCTGCTAACAACCTTTGTAGCCTCTGTAACCTCCAGTTCCAGAATCTGATAACAAGCATGTGGTATGTAAACATTCATGTAAGCAAAACACACATACACATAAAATTAACAAATCTTTAAAAAATTATTTGAGATTGGCTCTCTAACATCCCAAAAGATCTGGAACTTTTGATCCTTCTGCCTCCATCTCCTATATGGTAGTATTATAAATGTGTGTCACCATGCCTGGTCTACATGGTATTGGGAACTGAATCCAGAGCTAGGCCAGAAATCTACCAATTAAACTAAAACCCCCTTCTTAAATTATTTATAGAACTCAATTTGGGAGCACATACCTAAAAGGTTCATACCTAACCAAATATCATAGAAGTTCCCTTTATTTCTTCTGTCCCTTTATTTCTTTTATAGTTCTAACTAGATCATCTATCTGAACTGCTTTTAATACACAGTCCAAAGTATGGATCAAGGCTAATTAATAGTTTTGCACATGATATCCACTGGGACAGGATTATATGTGTCTGAGCATTATAAAGCCTTCCCCTTGCTGAAGTACTGCTTACTTCAGCAGTCCCCTATCTCTGTTAACTGCTTCCAATAATTAACAATCACAAAAAGTGGAGACATACTACATGTGTTTTTATTTTTCTGGACCCAGCTCTGCAGTAGTGAGGATAAATTACAATAGTCAACTTCTCCTTTTAATAACTCAACATCCCCAATGACAGGTGGCACTTTAGCCTTATGATCTGAAAGACTCCACACAAGTATAAAGAACCATCACGTGGCTTGTTTAAAAAGTTCATCATCTCTAAAACTGGGACAATGAGGGGCTGTGATGACCAAATGAGACTAAGGATGTAAACATATCTAGGACAATTTTTGGAACACAACAGGCACTCAATAAGTACTTGCTCCTTTCTGCATTTCCCCTTAGATCATAAGTAAAAACACAAAGCTAATAAATCCAACAACTAAGTATTTCCATTATTTTAGTTTATTAACAGGATGGGCTAGTCATCAAAATAATGAGAAAGTGGAAAGTAATTTACTTAGCATATAGATTGTGAAATACAAATTCATACAACATCTGATAGTGACTACACTATGGTTTTATGGCTCTGATTCTCTATTTGTGACTAAAAGTAGATTCTAAAGTGCTAGGCCATTAGGTATCTGTCAGAACATTTTATGCTGCAGAACACATATTTTGAAACTTGGAGTGAGATCTGGTCTTGTAAAATTAAAATTGTGCTCCAGAAGGAAGATTTAAAAATAGAAGAAGGGCCTGCCTGGGCCTTACTGGACATAAAATGAAAACATCCAGAAGACAAGAAAAAGACACAGGTGGGGTCATTACATTGCCCCAAGCACAAATGCTTTCTGTCTTAGAATTTTGGATTGTTTCCAGATACAAGTTCTAAACTTTCTGGCATCTGCTGCATAAATGCATCACGGCACTTGGCAGAAGTCGGGGGAAGCATCAATTCTGCATAGAAATCACTTAGATCTTGGTTTAATTTTCCTGAAAAGACTACACAAGCAACTCAACTATATAAGAGTCTGAAACTTGTGGACTCTCTTGATATAATAAAAAAAAAAAAAGTAAGAAAGGCCTTTTAAAAAAAAAAATAAAAATTAAAGCATTCAAGTTCCATAGAAATGAGGACAATGTTCTAGCTTTTATGTAAACCCACAATAATCTTTATGAATACACATTTGACAGGAAGTTCATATACATATACTTAGTAACTGCAGTGAGAAGACAATCATCCCTATTTACTTTCCTGCCTTCTGCGGTCACTCCAGGCCATGTACTCCAACCCGAAAATGTGGAGTTAGGAGCCTCTGATGACAGGGAACACGCTCTTTGCCTTTCTGGGTCTGGTGTCTGGGTTTCACTTGATATGATCTTTTCTACTTCCCCCATCTACCTGCAAAGTTTATGATTTTATTGTTCTTTACAGCTAAGTATTATTCCACAGTGTATATGTACCATATATTCTTTATCCATTCAGCGCCATTGTTGAAGGGCATTTCGGTTGTTTCCATTTTCTAGTTATTGTGAAAAGAACGGCAAGAGAGTGGCTGGGTAAATACCTGTGGAGTAGGATAGGAGCCTTTCCCTTGGGCTATGGCAAGGATGAGTATAGCTGGGTTGCTATGGGATATTTGTTCACACTGCATGAAGATGTGTCTATGTTTTGCCTCATCTGCCTAAGGCACCTGATCCGTTTAACAAAGAGCTAAATGGCCAGCAGCTAGGCAGGAGAAAATAGGTGGAACTTCTGGGGAGAGAGAGGGATTGGAGATGAATCTAAGCCTGCATGAGATGACAATGAGATGCAGACAAATCAAACTTACAGAATAGGAAAGAAGGAGGAAAAAAAAAAAAAAAAAACAAACAAACAGAAAGTAGATTAACCGAAACAGGTTAATTTGAGTTACAAGAGATAGTTGGGAACAAGCTCAAGCTAAAGGCTAAGCTTTCATAATTAATAATAAGTCTCTGTGTCATTATTTGAGGACTGGTGGTCCCACAAAGGAAAGTCCGACTACACTGGGTCATGTAGTAGATTTATTTTTGAGAATTCTCCAACACTGACTTCCAGGGTAATTGAATCAGACCGAAATCCTACCAATACTAAAACAGTAAAATTTCCCCAGCTGGACTGATAATGTTTCCTCGAAGGGCCAATGACCATGTCACAAAAATACCTATCTCATGTATGAGAATTCCTCCTTTGAGCTCTTGGTCAGAATTTTCCAAAAGACTCCCAAAGCATTATAGGCTATTGTTATTTCCCTTGGTTGTCCCCAAGAGGTGGGAAGGTAAGTAATTATTGCTGAAGGCACCATGCACTTCAGAAACAGGGCCCAGAACCCCAGGACTGGAGCTGACCTGAAAGCTCCATGCAAGTTTCCAAAGAAGGGAAGTAACCAATAATCTACCACAAAAAAACAAAATCAACTCGTGTTTAGGATGTAGTCATGTACATTTATGTATGTAACAACATTAATGAAAAAAGAGGAAATGAATTTGAAAGAGAATAAGGAGGGTATATGGGAGGGTTTGAAGGGAGAAAATAATGTAATGTTATAATCTCAAAAAGTAGAAGAAATAATTTTAAAAAAAGAAACAGATTGACAAAGAATTTGTACAAACTTGTGAAGCTGGCAAGGACTTGCTCTTAAGGGATGACTACTGCTCAAGGGCAAGAACAAATGGGTAAGCAGGAGGTAACGAATGAGCAGATCATTTAGGCTCAGAGAGCATAAATATGCAAATTGAACAGCACTGAACTCCTATGATGTTCTTTTACTGGAAGTGGACTGATCGAATAGTCAGGCTCACACTGTTAATCCATAATGAGCAGAGATGGTAAAGAGCCATGACAATGCACCAACTGAACCATCCTCAGATGGGACTTTATAGAGTTACAACATAAATGGACATGCAGCACAGATTCATAGATTTTTTTTTCATTTGACAAAAGTATACCAACTGGATCCCTGCAGCTCCTCAGATGCTAGACTTGCAGTAACGTTTTCCCACTTATTAGATACTAAAGAACCCCAGGACCAGTATCTACGTCCAGTCCACAGGTCCAGTGTAGTGTAGGGAAAGGATGTGAGTCTACCAACATGGGAAAAGGAACCTTCCTTCTCACTCCACAATAAAGTCATGTATTTTAAATAAATATTTACTATTTATTTGTTCTTTATTATTGTTTTAAGTATTATTGTTTATTATTTATTTGTTACTAATTAATAATTGTATTTATTTTTTTTAAAAGTGTATTTCCAATATAGTTCTCACTACTTGACAAGGACTATTTAAACATGAACAGTATTTCTGCATTTAAGATTCAATATGGAGCACCAGCACAAAGGGTTTATGACTTATGAAGAAAGCAAGCACATACTGGGCTAGCTAGTACTTCATAGGGTGCCCTCTTTCCACACACACCAAACAAAGATATTCCCTTATCAGTTTAGGCAGCACTTTTAAGAGTCAATGAAACCAAAGGCTCTCCCTTAGGTTCTGTTTTTCTGATTTCTCAAATGAAGACACTAAAATTTTATTGGACACCATGGTTATAATTATCTTTTAGAAATTATATAACTGAACGAATTTTTCTTTTAATTAATTTTAACATATTGATGATTCATTTGCCTAAAAATGTTATTACTAGTCAAACAGAATGGCTGTAACAAGGTGTCAACACACTTTCCAATATAATCCTCTCTATTTAAAAACTAGCAAAGAATATTTAAGCATGAATAGTACTTACATTCTCTTTATTCTTTTCAAAGTAAAACCAAAATAATATAATTATAAAAAAGATGTTCAAATAGATATTTGACTCATTTTTTCTAAATACTTGGCATAGTTTTGAACAAAAAATAGAATTCCAATAAAATCAAAACCCTAAGCCATATATATAACAAAATAAAGTTCAAAAGTAAACGCGTTTATATATACACACACACACACACACACACACACACCCGCATACCTACCTATCTTTAGTATGGCTTTCCTCCTATGTTATCATGAAACATTCTTCTACATATTTTTCCTAAACTGATTCTTACTGGGGGCTCTGAGTACTGTTGCTGGCACTATAGGAATAGCAGTGAGCACAATAGGGCATTTGTCTTCACAGAAATCACATTCTAGCTGGTGGAAATGTCATCTAGGCACTCCAAGACACATGGAGTAACAATTTAGCAATTATAAATACTTTCTATAAGTCAGGTATTTGGTGGGCATATGAGGATATAACAACATCAGTTCTCCTAGAATAGACAAAACTCAGACAATAACATCACATCGTAAGGCTACCACTCAGAGAAGAGAAGGCATTTTGTTGGCAAGCCTTGGAGCAATTCCTCTGAGGTGGGATTTTTCAGGAGGGCTGGTATTCTCAAAGTAAAATTCATAGATTGGGGTATGGGGGGTGCAGGGTGCAAATCCTAGAAACTGATGAAAAATTTGCAAAGAGGCTTGAAAAGGTAACCTCCTCCTGGGGGGGGGGGGGAAAGTAGTTTGCTTTGACAAGAACATGAAGTGGAAGATGGGATTGTAAAAATCACCAGCATGAGCCACATTATAAAGATGATCCCATGGAATGCATTGGAATTATGGGATCTATACTGTAAAACTGTAGAACTACTAAAAAGAATGGGTGGCTGGAGAGAGAGCTCAGTGATTAAGAGCATTGTTGTTCTAGTGTTCAATTCCCAGTACCCACATGGTAGCTCACAACTGTCTAAACTCGATTCCAGGATATCTAACACCGCCTTCTGGCCTCTGAGGGCATTGCACACACCTATACACATAAAATAAAATGGGAAAAAAAAAATATAAAGAATAGCTCAAGTTACTACATCAGATTTTTGTTTTAGAAAGGATAGTAGCAGGGACACTGTTAGGAGAGGAAAAACATGTAGGTTAGACAACCCAAATGAAAGATGTCCAAGTTCCACACCAAAGCAATGGGATGGGGAAGATAAGAAAAATAACTCTGAGGTAAGCTAGAAGGGTGATCTCAATCAGGCAGGCATACCAGTACAAGATGAGCCATAGACACAGGCTGTTAGCTCTGCAAGAAGTAATGACAAGTCACCATAGGAGCCTCTGTGTCATTCATGTAGAGTATTCTACTATACAGTTCTGGAGCAGTGGTTCTCAAACTTCCTAACACTGTGAGTCTTTAATGCACTTTCTCATGTTGTGGTGATCTCAATCATAAAATTATTTTGTTGATACTTCATAACTGTAATTTTGCTAGTGTTATGAAATATAATGTAATATTCCATATGCAACTTCCCAAAGGGGTCGTGACCCATAGGTTGAATACTGCTGACCTAAGCTATAAAACAAGATGCCTCAAACAAACAAATAACAGACAAATAAACCTGGCTAATAGAAAGAGCATGAAGAGATGTGGAGGAGAGGGTGTAGCATCCAGTTTGAGTCCTGAATGATAACTAGGGTCAGAAGGTAGAATTGAGGGAGTTTTAGGTGGAAGAAAAGTCAGGAGCCAAGACTTCAAAACAAGTACAGTATGAATATCTGTTTGAATATGCATTTGTGTGTTGAGCATTTGTCTGAATGGGCACTTGTGTGTTTTTGCACACAGGTAAGTATGATTATGATGTGGTATAGGATGCTTGTGTATATGAATATGAAGGTTTCTAAGCAGGCTTCAGTGGGAAAGGCCCTGCACACAGAGTGAGGAATATGCATGGTATCCTAAATAACGAGCAATGGCAAGATTGCTTGGTGGGCAAAGGTGCCACAAGAATGACGACCTGAGTTTGATCCCCAGTTTCCACACAATGGAAGGAGAGAACTGATTCTCCCAAGTTGTCCTTTGACCTCCACATGCATGCCATGGCAAGCATGATTTCCAAGTAAAGTAAATAAATAAGTGTAAAATCTAAGAAGACAGTTGAGAAACAACATAAGCTACAGTGTACCTTCAAGTCCTGCTTCATGTTCTAATACATACCTCAATCTACAGCTAGAGTATAGAGCCAAGTTCAATGAAGACTATGTCCCTGACAAATAGGAGAATGATGCTGTTAGTCACATTAAGTGAAGAACTTAAGAAAGACACTAGAAAGTAGACAAAATATTAAAAACCCAGTGATTCAAATAGCACCTACTTCTGACTAACCATAAGAGTGGGTCTCTGAGATAAATCAACTCTTTGAGGAGGGCCCAAAAACAAAATTCTGCAGTTCTCCTGTTGCAGGTACTTAGGTACCTGACTGGACAGCAGGAAACTCAAAGTGAATCCATGTATGTCATAAGGTAAGTCACTCTGTTCTGTTCTACTAATGACTTCCTCTTGTAACATGTTTTGAGCTAAGACTTCACATGGGGGTTAAACTAGAATGTGGAGACCGTGTGATACAGTATGTCTGTGGTTACTATTAGCTTTCATTCTTAAGAAGGAAGTAATCGGACAAGAGCAAACAGCACAGTGGGTAGAGGTAGAAGATGGCGACATGGAACAGAGGACAGACATGATGGTGGCCAGCACAGGGAGTATGACACATCCTACAGCAATCTGCTTTCACCCACTCTTAACTGCCAGTCCCGCGAGGGGTCACAGTGCTCCCAGCCCAATTCCCCTGGGACCACTAGGTGCCAGCAGGATGCCCAACGAGCTACTAAAGTTGAACATGATTATTGCTATTACTCTATTTTTAACAGCTTCCAAAATACAATACATATACAAATTTAAACGAAGTAGACTCCACATCTGCAAAACAGATTCAAAAGATAAAATTGCATTGCCAAAGAGTGATTCAGTGCAGATTTGAAAATGAGATAAATATTCATCTCTCAGAAGGGAATAGTTCCTCCTGACTGAAGAACTAAACAATACTTAATCAAGTTGTAGAGTTAAGTAGTGAAGTCAATGTTACTTTACAAGTTTAGACTAGAAACAGTGAATCTTCAATATCTCTAACAAATTAATCCACAACACAACTCTTGAACTTGAAAGATTTCTTTCTCAGGAGTCAAAAAAAGACAAAATGTGTTTGGTAATAAATTAAAAATGCCATGCTGTAGTCTGAATAGGAGCTGAATATGCAGTCAAGTTTAGACTCACAGTCATGACAGTGCTCACTGACATTTGAGTGCTTACCCTAAAGCAAGCACTCATGACAGTACTCACTGATGTGAGTGCTCACCATGAAGTGAGCACTCTATCAGCACCTCATCTGTAGCACTCTGTGGTGATCTAAAAGAAAATCGCCTCCATAGGATCATAGGGAGGAGTGGCACTATTAGGAGGTGTGGCCTTGTTGGATGAAGTCACTAAGGGTGGGCTTTGATGCTTCAAGTACCCAACATGCTATGGGTATTGATTGTTCATGTGATAGTTTTACTTGGGAAAGAATAATGTAGTTTTTCTATATCTATAAATCAAATACAAAATAAAGCTAAATAGGATTTGTATTTTGCATCTTCAAAGAAAAAGAAGTTATTATTTTGAAAGTTTTATTACTGTCATGTACATTATGGGCTACAGAAATGCAGTCTTTACTATCTAAAGGAATAAATACTAATTTCTCCTCTGTTGATAAAGGGTTGTTGGAGAAACAGCTCAGCAGTTTTGTGCACTGCCTGCTCTTCCAGAGGACTGGGGTTTGGCTCCCAGCAACTACAAAACAGCTAACAACTGTCTATAATTCCAGTCCCAGAAGATCCAACACTCTCTTCTGGCCTCTTCAGGCAATGTACAAGAATACGTGTGTGTGTAAAATGCTCATACACATAGTAAATAAGCAAACAATTTTTAAAAAGTATGAAGATAACCAATGAGAAAACACATTCAAAAGGGCAGAAGTGTAAGAGATGGCACCCACCACTGATCTCAACTTCCAACTCCTTATATTTTCTCCTTCTCTCTGACTTGTCATACATCTGTTCATGAGCTTGGTATTTGCCTCAGAATAAACCCTGTTCTAGTCTCCTAAGTATATTTAGGGGTATAAATTTTCTGTGAATAAAGGAATGGTAACAGCATATAGAATACTAAGCAGGGGGCAAGGCTGAGTGCAAATGGGCAGATAAACAAGACAGATCCAGAGTTTTTGAAATTCATTAACACAGTGTAACACCTTGCAGAAACCTATGTACTATCAGTAGAGCAAATGGGACCATCCCAACATCATTCAGACATTACCATAGGCTGAGAACGCACCTGGTGTGAAGATGCTGGAAAAGTGCCAGGTCAAGGACCCCAATGCCTCAACCTCATGGCAAATGACAATTATTTCCCTGTGTAAAGCTCAAATGATGGCAAAGCTTTCCCTCCTGGCCTAAGTGTGAATGTTAACAGTGTGTACTGAAAATGTTTTGAGCTTTTTCATGCCCCGCCCAGATGTTTACAATCCTGAAGACTGCTCCACTACAGAGACTTCTAACCAGATTAGCAAATCCTGTCTCCTTGACTCAGCTGTGTACCATTAACCCTGCCTCCTTGCTCAGCTATATGCAAGAACCCCACTGCCCTATCCAACTGTATACAATAAACACACAGAGGGCTGCAGAAGAGACATCACCACTGAGTCCAGCCCACCTGGTCCTCACTCTTCTGTGTGCTGTTTGTCTTCTCTTCATCCCCTCTCCACCAGTCAGGTCAAACCTCTGAAGCCATGCAAGAATGTGGCATTCTGTTATGCTATCCAGTCACTTGAGGCCTTTGTTTTCACACACAAATATGCTGAGAAGTCCAGTGTCTGCCGCATGACCACTGAGTACAGTAAAAGCTAAACAAGTGTCAGGTCCATATCATATCATCATTAAGTCTCACCATTATGAGGAGAGAATGGTTTTCAGGTTCATATCAGAAATGACGTAAGAGAAATAATCCAACCATGGTCACAGTCACCTCTAACAGAAATAGGATTGCTTATCTGTGATTGACTACAATGGTTGGTAGTAGAAGTAGAATGGTCTCAAGCATCCTTGGCTGCATTCTACAAGCTATGTAGACGAGGATCCTGCCTCCTCATCCCAAGTACTGGAATTACAGGTGTATGGCTACATGCCAAATTTATGTGGCACTAGGAGTTGAATCCTAGGTTTTACATATGTTATGAAAGCACTCTGCCAAATGAGTTGTCCACAGGTTCAGAGGAAAGATGTTAACTCAGAACAGCGTGGTTCTCTGATATATTAAGTATATGTAGGAACCTCTAATTGTATGATCACTGTGTAAAGTTGGGCCAGATACTGCTAAGTAAACTGAACATTTTTGAGGTGCTTGCTAGGTGCCATGACAAATACTTACAGTTGTTAATTTCAGGGACTAGAATTCATTTCATAGCTCCCAAAGTATCACAAAATTTGATTTCATCCTTTGCTTGTCCCCTTATCCTGATAGTAAATTTATCTAAATAAAGTGTACTTAAGTTCTCCCACATAAATGAGGGCCAGAATGCAACTGGTCAGATGATCCAGCATGTAACTACCAGCCAGATCAGCAAATGTAATGTCAAATATCCTTGTCAGGCAACCACTACTTCACTACATTTTTAGTAGTTTGTCTGATTTGTTCACCTTACTTGACAAGAGTTGTCTGAACTATGGTGAGAGCTAGGTGTGGGGACTTGGTGAACCATCTCCTGACTGAAGCCTTAATGAGGGACATATCATCTGATATTCAGCTACCAGTTGAAGTGCTGAATGGGACACATTCAGCGTCTATTAGCATATGCTCAGAGCCCCAGTCTCCACTTCCCTACTCCAGACCTTTGGGGAGTGTTCTCCATTTCTGTGGGGTGGGATGTGAAGTGGGACTGGCAAGTACATGTGCTTTTTGCAGTGGTCTATAGTTCCCTTAGGTCATTAAAGAATTCCAGTTTTGTTTGTTTGGTTTTGTTGTTGTGTTGTTTTGTTTTGTTTTGTTTTTTTAAGATGAATAATCTACAGTTTACCTTGGTTTACAAAAGACCTGAGAGCTGATCTTACATTAAATTGTACTTTGCTGACCCCTTCTTAGAATGTCTTTACACTTCATTCTTTGACATGTGTTTGGGTGGGTAGCAAAAAACTGGCTACGTACATGTAGTACATAACAATGTTTAAGATTGGAAGTCAAATTTGCCTGTTCTCCCAGACAGAAGAGAGTAAGGAAAGGGCTACCTTGATAGAGGGAGTTATTATGGAGTTGTTGAGAAACCTGGCACTAGTGAAATTCCCAGGAATCCACAAGGATGACCCCAACTAAGAATCTAAGCAATAGTGGAGAGGCTACCTTAAATGCCCTTCCCCTATAATCAGACTGATGACTAGCCAAAATGCCATCATAGAGCCTTCATTCCATAGCTGATGGAAGCAGAAGCAGAGATTCACAGCTAAGTACTGAGCCAAATTGGAATCCAGTTGCAGAGAGGGAGGAGTGATGAGCAAAGGGTCAAGACCATGTAGGGGAAACCCACAGAAACAGCTGGCCTGAGCAAGGGCAGACCCTAGACTACCAGGTGGGGAATAAGACAGAACCAGGCCCCCTGAATGTGGGTCAGTTGGGGGAGCCTGGACAGTCTATGGGCTCACTGGCAGAGGATCCAGTATTTATCCCTAATGCATGAACTGGCCTTTTAGAGTTCATTCCCTATGGAGGGATACCTTGCTCAGCCTAGATAAAGGGGGGGGGGGGTGCTTGGTCCTACCCCAAAAGATGTGACAGACTTTGATGATTCCCCACTCCTTTCTGAGGAGCGGATGGGGCTGGGGTGGGGAGATGAGGAGGGGAATGGGAGGATGGGAGGGAGAGGGGACTGGGTTTGGTATGTAAAATAACATTGTTTATAATTTTTAACACTTTTAAATAAAAAAAGGAAAAAATCTGTTCTCCCAATTTAATATGCCATTTTAGACAACTTAATGTATTAGCTACTTTTCTCCTTGCAATGGCAAAAGAAGGGAGGGTTTGCCCTCCAGCTTCAGAAAGGGTACGGTGTATCACAGTGGGGACAGCACAACAGCAGACACATGGAGCAACAGGTAACACTGCCCAGAGTCAGGGAGAGAGAAGCAGACGGACCTATAAGGCCGAAAGTCCTCAGGGAGCGTCTTCCTCTCAAAAGCTCCCACAATCCCCCAAAGTGGCACTGACATCTGGGGACCAAGATTCAAATGCAGAAGCCCACTGAGGGTATTTCACCATCAAACCACAACATTCAGAATCTGTATTTCCTAATCTGAAGATGATGGTTTCCAGTCATTCTAAGAGATTGGGTGAGAAAGTATACATAAAGCCTGTAGTATAGTAAATACCCAGTTATAAAACTCACTCCTATGTTTACTGTTGGGAAGGTCTAGTTAACCAATGTTCTCTAAGTGAGAGTCCCTAGGCCAGTTTTTGCTTTACATTTTATTGAAAGGAGTAAACTCTATATTTTCATGGGGGGGCGGGGATCCTAGAATTCTCTAAGTCAGCCACAGATCACAAAAGCCAGGCACACACCTTTAATTCCAGCAGCCAGAAGATAGGAGGTGGTGGTACACACCTTTAATCCTAGGACTCAGGATTAAGATATAGATGGATCTCTCTGAATTCAAGGCCACCCAGGGACTGAATCAGTCTAAAAGAGTAACAGATCATAGGCCTTTAATCCCAGCACTAAGGGGGTATAAAAGATAGAAAAGCAGAATCCGAGGCTTGGTGAAAGGTCCTGGAGACAGGATCCGCCCATTCAGCCTGAGGTAGAGAGGTAAAAGCTAGTGGCTGGTTACTTTGCTTCCCTGATCTTCAGTTGAACCCCAATATCTGTCTTTGGGTCTTTTAATTTTTCATATTACACTCAATGCTTTATTTTTTATAATGTTTTATTACATATATTACATGTAATACTCATAGTACATATATTGCCTTCTCAAATCTTGTGTGTGTAAGGAAGAGAGAAGGGGGGGGAGGGTGAGTGAACAATTTCCAGAGGCCAATCTTCTCTCTCTACATGGGAATCCCTGGATGAAATCAGGTCATCAGACTTGCATGCAAAAGCTTTTATCCACTGAGCCTTCTCACCAGCCCTCAAATTCTTTTGAGAGATGGTAAATTACTTGAAAATAAATAAGAAAACAAGTGAGTCAATAGAAAAATAAATAGTGTTGCCTTTGAAGTCAATATAATCTGGAGTAGGAACTTGTTTTCCTAATTCAAAGATTTAACATACGGGAGAAAAATCAAACATTTTTAACTTTCAAAAGTGAATCTGTTCTAGACCTCTAGAAGCAACTGAATCCAGAGTCAAGAACATAAAACAAAGCCCTCAGTATGGTCGTGAGGTATTAAGATTTATTTTACTGTTAATCTGTGTGGACACATATGTGCAGATGTTCTGGAGGCCAGAAGCACCGGATACCCCTGAAGCGGGAGCCACAGGCACTTCTTCACTGGGTGCTGGGAACTGAACTCAGTCCTCTACAAGAGTGCTATGGGCTCTTAAGTGCTTAGTCATCTCTCCTGCCCCAATTATGAGATCTTCATATGAAAAGTAATCAAGTAATAGGGGAATACATTAACAGGCCGTTACTTTGGGGAGAGTGTTTGTATTACAAAAATTCAGTGACTTCTAGAATTCAAAGAACAAGGTGTCAAAAGGAAGTTACCCACAATTACGTGTTTCTTTGCATCAGTTCCTGTGAGAAACTGAAAAACTTCTGTCTTTCCCTTTTGGGATCCACAACATGGCAGGTAACATCCAGGCTCACTTACAGAACTGTTTTCTGACCCAGATAAATGGAAATGTGCCATAGCTGTCGTGTGTTAAGCAGATGGGAAACCAGAGGGGTTGAGCTGTTGGCCAAAGACAAAGGAAAAACTTTCCAAATGCAGTCCGGTTAAGCTTTCCATGGCTGCTTGGCAGTCCACCCTCCAAATAAACCATCTTAATTAGGTTCACATGTGGAGAGTAGAAAATTAAAAACAGGGAAGTGAAAAAATTAAGAGAATCCACAATAGAATAGCAAAGAAAGTTCACTGCTATATGTTGATATCAGGAACAGTTAAGTTTCTATGAATACTGTAACTGTATCCATGAGCTGTCAAGGATTGTCTTAGGCATACAGCAGGTAAAGGATGTTATCCCAAGAAGACAAGTATAACATCCAAAGAATCTATTGGGTAGGATAGAATCCTTTATTTGTTCTGAAAATTCTAGAGAATTAAGGAAACACAGAAGAAACTATGATGGCAAGGCAGAAGTGATCTTCTAATGAAAAGCATTCTATGAAATAGTAACTTCTCACTTTTCACAAAGGATATTTTTGTTTGTTTGTTTGTTTTTACTTTGTTTTATTTGACAGACATATACACACCTCTCTATCTGTTCATTATGACCAGTCTATTAAAAACTGTAAGAAAATTAGATCATGTATAATTATTCACAATAATGAAATAAAAAGTACAATGAAGTTCAATTCCTTTCAAAAATACTCAAATCCCTCCTTTAAATCTTTAACTTTTCCATAGTTACTCATTGCTAGAATTGCATTGTATATTCTTTGTTACTCTCTCAGAACTAAATTAAAAAACAAAACAAACAAACAAAAAAACAAAAACAAAAACACCAAGGTCTCATGTGAAGCCTGGCTGTCCTGGAACTCACTATTGTAGACCAGGCTGGCCTTGAATCCACAGAGATCCACCTGTTCCCAAAGCTTTTCTGTTTTACTTCTTCCTTTCATCCAGTCATTCAGAAAATATTTATACACTAGAAGTATGCCAAACACTGGCTGAAAACAAAGCACTGGGCAAAACAGCAGAAACCCACACCCTGAAGCTGTCAATCTCCTTATACACAGTGATTGGTTCGCCTGCTTCCTCATGCCAGCACCTATCCTAATGGTGTGCACTCAAAGAACACAGTTCAGGACACACACATCTGAACAGCACTTCAGAGAGTTAAGATTGTGCAGGAAAGCTAAATTCTCAAATAGCCCATTAAAAATGAACACATTACACTGGAGAGCCTTTGATCAGGCTGGGTCTGTGCCCATTCAGGAAGCAGTTCCTGGTTGCTCCAGCCAAATGTGTCACTTTGTGTTTCTAAGGGCTTCTGAGCTACATTCCACCTACAACACTGGTCATATACCATATTTTATATAAGTATGCCTTTCTCTCCCATATTACAGTCTAAATTCCTGTGGACAGCATAGGTTTATAAATGTTTTACTCATAACATCAAATAAGCCCAAATAATTTTTTGCTTGTTTTTTGAGACAGGGTTTCTCTGTATTGCTTTGGAGGCTGTCCTGGAACTTTCTCTGTAGACCAGGCTGGCCCCCAACTCATAGAGATCCGCCTGCCTCTGCCTCTGCCTCCCAAGTGCTGGGATTAAAGGCGTGTGCCACCAACACCCGGCTTAAGCACAAATAATTTGAATTGATCTCATTTAAGAATTAAATGTTATGCCTTAATCCAGGCTTGTTTTAATCTCCAATGAAACTAAAAATCATTACAGTAAAGAAGAAATTGGTGTTTTTTTTTTTTTTTTGTTTTTTTTTTAAAGTGAGTCAGGTGCAAGTCTGGCCAGCGTTACCTACAGAAAAGCCGTCTCCACTTACTGACCACTCTGTAGTCTACCCCTTTTTGACATCAACACAGGTCTACTAACAGTGGGTTTCCTGTACTTAGTGTTAGAAAAGAAACGAAAATGCTAGGACACTGACACATACACAATTATTTCTATCTGTAGTTTCCTCCTTCCTCTCTACTCTGTCTGTACCCATGCACAATCACTATGCTCCTGCTACTGTTGTTTCTATCCTACCAGTAGTCCTTCCTTCCTTATCCCGTTCCCATTTTTCCATGTAGCCTTGCATTCATCTGTACTATTTTACTGAAATGAAATCCTGTAAGATCAGCAATGATGCCCAGACTGCCAAAGTTTACAGTTATACACAACCCTCCACCAGAAGGCCTTTTTCTCTTCGGCCCTTCAATTTTTCCATTTCTTCTCAAGTACATCTGTGTTTTGTCTTTTAAAATCTGGTGCTCCAGTGTTCTGAGTGAAGGTACAACTTCTTGTACTTCAAGCATTACCTATACTATAATTGTTAGTATCTATAGATACTATCTATGTATCTACCTAGTGCCTGAACGCCTGTAGTTGCAGGATCAAACTCTGATACATTCTTTAAGAGGCTGAGCAGGGAAGAAAGCAAAGGACATCAGGAGGGAAGAATTAGTACAGTGGATGTGGGCAGTTCCTGCGGCACCATGGGGCATGCAGCTGGGACCTCCCTTTGGGAAACAACCTGCTATTTAGCTATACACAGTGGTTAACTGACCACCTCATCTTACAGGCTATAGTTCCACCTAGTCATTGAGTCAAGGACATACTCTTCACCAGTACACCGCTGAGTATATACTATGTGCATACAGTACGGTCTGATCATCTCTACCTACTGGCAGTTATCCTTTAATGAGCAAAATTTTCTCTAGGACTCCCCGTTTGGTTATCAAAGTGTCATGGTCTAAAGTTAACCCTGTTAAATCCTGCTTCCTCCTCACTCTACACAAGTATCAGATCTTGAAGGGAAGACTTGACCAATACTAATTCTTTTGCCCTGTGCCACTCACAAGCAACCTCACCCACCACCTCTTATCAACCTCATTCCACTTTAGCACCTACAACTTGGAATGCCTCATTAGACAGTCAAAGAAGTCCAGGGCAAGGCACTTCAAGGGAAAGGTAGTCTGCTATGTTGAAGAGTCCTTACAAATTAAGGAAGAAATAGAGAATGAACTGAGCAATTAACTTGGAAAAATGGGTGTTGAGAACCCTAAAGAGGATACCTTCAGTGTTGTGGTTAGAATCAAAGCTTAAATGGAATGGCTTGTGTGGGGGATAACAGGTGAAAAAAGAGATAGAAATTACAGACAACTCTGAAAGTTTTATAGAGAGTGAACAATAACAGAATGGCAATAACTGAATGAGTATGAAGTGTAAGAGTCTTCAGTCTCTTTCCATGTAACCTTGGCTAGCTTAGAACTCCCAGTATAGACCAAACTGGTCTCAAACTCTGCCTCTGCCTCTGTCTCCTGAGTGCTGTAATTAAAGGCATGCACCACAACTCAAGGCTGTTTGTTTTTGTGGGTGGGGCCATCCCTGGGCAGGTGGAACTGGGTTCCATAAGAAAGCAGGCTGAGCAAGCCCTGGGAAGCAAGCCAGTAAGAAGCACTTGTCCATGGCCACTTCCTCCAAGTTCCTGCCCTGCTTGAGTTCCTGCCCTCACTGTTTTTGAGTGAAATAAACCCCTTTCTCCCCAAGTTGCTTTGGTCATGGTGTTTCATCACCAATAGTAACCATAAGACACAGGCTTCCACAGCATATTTCTCCTACAGTTTTCAACTATCTCATTTTAGGCCTGAGGAAAAGATTGCCTACTAGAGTTGGAATCTAGTCATGCATATTAAAATTGCTCTCTTGACCTTATATATAATTTTAGACATACTTCAGTGACAGGCCATAATTCCTCAATCTAGCAACTTATTTATGGGGAGTTTCTGAGGCTGTTACCCCAGGCTTATCCTTTTAGCTTCCACAGGAACTAGAAACACTCATCTAATCTTGAGCTGATCCTTGCTCCTCTTGTTTACAATGGTCACTAAACCTCACAAGCCAGATCCCAATGTCTCTTTGTCTTTTCTTTTTCACTACACAGATTTTTTTGTTTGGTTGGTTGGTTTTTTGTTTTTTGTTTTTTTCCAAGACAGAGTTTCTCTGTGGAACCCTGGCTGCCCTGGAAATCAGTCTATAGACCAGGACAGCCTCAAACTCAGAGATCCACCTGCCTCTGCCTCCAGAGTGATGGGATTAATGACATATGCCACCATACCTGGCCACAGATCATTCTTGTTGATTTGCAATTCTAAATATCTTACATAGAAATATATATAAAATTATTAAATGTTCCATCCCTGCAAAAAAAAAATGTTATAGAAGTTGCAGTATATTAAGCACATTTAAGAAGGTCAGTCAAGAGGGAGGAGTATCACCAACTTTCAAAGTTACAATCCACAATACAAAGTATATGGTTTTGTCTTTGTTTTTTAATTAACATAATAATGCTTAATGCTAAATCAATAGTAACTAATGTACTGGTACACTCAACCAAATGTATGCATGTGCAAGTGCGTGCAGAGATTAGAGGACAACCTTGGGTTTTGCTTGTTTGTTTTTCTTTTTCAGACAAGGTCTCTCACTGCCCCAGGATTGCTTAATTAGAGTAGGCTGGCTGCCTAGATGAGCACAGGCTGTCTCTGCCTCCCCAGCGCTTTCCAAGCATGAACAACCACACCTGTCTTCTTTCATGTGGGTTGCGGAACTGAACCTGGATCTCTGTGATAGCAAGGGAAGCACTTTACTGACAGCTACATTCTAGCCCTCCTGTCAATTTTAAGAGCAACTTTCTTCAGATGTAAATCCATTGTGTAACCTAATTATTCAGCCTGAAGTGGTTTGGTATACTCACCCCAAATGGATATATGACTTTGGATCTCTAGAAATTATCAAATCTATTTGTAACTTCCTGACAAGAAGAGATTCGTTGACTTAAATATCCCAGCACCTTTCTGAAAGAACATTTTTGATCCAGAGACATACAAGTGAGGAAAAAAAAAAAACAAAAACAAAAAAAAAAAAAAAAAAACCAGCCTATTCATAGCCAATTGCAGAAAACTACCTATCTTCCCTCATTCTTCGGTGTTATGAAATAATATATATTTAGAACGGGATACAAAATATGTAAACAAAGATATTAGAGAAAGAAGCACAGAATAAAGTTCATATAATGTGCACCTCAGTTTACATATTTTGAGTTTGAAATGATTTTATTAATTTTGAAATGTTGCATTGTCTAGGATTATGTCCAGAATCAAACATTTAAATCAATAAATATTTATTGAGTACTATCTGCTTGCCAGGCATTCCATAGAATGTTATAAGTTTTTCAAAAGGTGGGTAATTTAGGTACAAGTCCTAAAAAACTGAGCTCACACCCGACATCAGAACACATAGATGTTCCCCAAACCCATTATGAGAGTCTCATGAATGCTGCAGAGATGGGAAAACTGGGCAAGGAAATAATTCTGCTTGAAGACATTTTTACAAGTTTGAAGACATTTGACAAACAGCTTGAAAGATGAAGCAATCAAAGGGAAGAAAAATAGGCAAAGAAAACACTAAGCAGAAAAATTATGGTCCTTACAAAGACTATGTATATGTTTCCCCAACCAAAGGACATTATTCTCCTTGGTGTCACAGAAGTTTTTGATCCTTATGCACATTAACACACTCTATTTTTTTATTAGCACATATGAACTGTATAAAACTGAACAATTGTGACATTTTATAACTACACATAACTTACTTTAATTATTTTTGCCCTCAATTGCTCTTCTTACCCCTTCTGCCAGTCTTTCCTTTCCCAACAAGTCCCTTTCTCCCATGTCATCCATGCTGATCCTGGGTATAATGTGTGACACTGTAACACAACATATTTCTTCCTTTTCCTACCTACTCAATATTCTTTGTCTCTTAAATATTCTCTGTTCATAAGAGTTGATCTCTGGTCCTTTTTTCCCCCAAATGAAAAGCTTTCTGCCTTGTTGATTTCAACCCCTTTCTATATATCCATGAATTTTGAGTCTGTCTTCCATCACAGGAACCAAATGCCTCCTGTAGACTTACAATTTGCACAGATACTTCAAATTTAACTCTTATAAATTTGTCTTCTCAACCCGCACTGGCCTGCTGTGATACATGCTTGCCTTGAGCAATATAGCTCAGTAGAGAATACACATAATGATAACAACAAAGAATTAAATACAACAAAGAATTAAATAATATTTAGTGTATTATAAGCAAGAAATGCATTCTCAAAGGCTCTATACAGCAAATGTCACAAGATTCGCCTTAGATAACTCACTTTACCATAATACCTTAGTGACTTCAGAGAACATTGTTCAAATTGCATTATATTCTGCTTTTACACTGTAAATGATATGAACAAAGCTGGTCCACTGTAGAACTTGTGAAAAGGTTCTCTTAAGATAAAGGATAACTTGAAGTTGAGATCTTTGTAACATGCAGGGGAAACTATTTCTACAGCTCAGCAAAAGGGGCAGCCCATGGCATCATTCCCCAAACACCTGTCACACAGGTATGGCTCTCTAGGGGATTGACTGACTCGTTCCCTAACCTTCATGCCACAAGCAGGTAGCTGAGTGGGTAGATGGACACATATAAGGAGTTCCTGTGGCAAATACGTGTAACTTGGCAGCCCACTGGAAAGAAAACTAGCTGGAAATGGAAACCATGTTTATACCTGCAAACTGTCATTAGTTAAGCATTTTGAGCAACTACAAAACTGCTGGGCTTGAATAGGTAAATAGAAAACAGATCACACTGCAGAACAGCTGAAAAGCTGAACATCTTCAAATCCAAGCGACGCTGCTGGGTGCACTTGATCCTTGGACTACGTGGCCTAGTTTTGCTGGATGACCCTCTAATTTCTGAAAAGTGCTACAGGATCCTCCTGACAACGACCTCTCCTAACTCCAGCCCGGGAACTCTCAGCATTTCCGATGTGGATTTTAGAGACAAAGATAGAACAGGGAGATCTGCCAAGGCTGAAAAGGGTATCACTTTCAAAGGTTAAAAAAAAAAAAAAAAAAAAAAAAATCCCCCTCCCTGGTGTTTTTTTTTTTTTTTTTTTTTTTTTTTTTTGATGACTACACAATTACACAAGTCAGGCATTATAACGGGCCAGGGAAATCAGGCTTCCTCAGGCACAGGCCAACCTGTCTGTCCACACAATGAAAATGTGAGGCACCATAATAAAATGCATCCTTTCAAGGTATCCCACGGAGCAGGTCACTAGCACTGTAAAAAGAATTTAGCATAAAACAAAAACAAAAAGATCTGAACTTGACTATAGTGTTATTAATTCCCGTCAAAACCTATTTTGTCACTTTTAAAGCAGCATGGCTTTTTCATTTTCTCATTTTACATAAAAGTGTCAAGTTATGCAATAAATTTATTCTTAAATTCTGTAGGCAGAACAAAATTTTGTAAAGTGAAACCCATTCTTCCTCTGAGAGCTATTATAAAATCCAGCATGTGTGGCTATATATAAGCATGCTCCTGACACCATGGATTTAGGTTATATTTTTGTGTGCCACAATAAAAGTTGCAGTGTGATGACCACACTAACGACTCATTCTCCACCTGCCTAGTCCATCTAGGCTCTGAGCATCTGTTGTCAATAGCTAGCACTGCTAATGTTTATCCCTCTTGGTTATCCCCACTTCAATAATAATGTTTTGATTTTAAATCTACAGAGGAAACCTAAAGAACGGAATGGAATATCTTTTCAACCTGTGGGTTTACCTAGTACCTTAGGTGTTGATGGTATGTCCTGCTACCACTATTACAAAGGCAACAAAGGGAAAAAAAAAATTTTAAATAAAATAAAATAAAAACCCTGCTGTTGCAAAAAGTCACATAACAATTACAATAATTAACATGTGGGACCCTACATTGCATCCTTAGAGAAGTGGGCAGTGGTTCTCAGCCTGTGGGTCATGATTTCTCTTTAGGGTTCAATGACCCTTTCACAAGCATAGCAGGTATCCTGAATATCAGAAATCTACATTATAACTCATAACAGTAGCAAAATTACAGTTATGAAGTAACAATGAACGTAATTTTATGTGGGGGGTCACCACAACATGAGGAACTGTATTAAAGGGTACAGGAATAGGAAGGTTGAGAACCACAGACTTAGGGTGATGTTTTTTGAGCATGTCTTTCTCCAAGAATTGTTATACAATCCACTGACAACATCCTCTTCACTACAAGTTAGAACTTTATACAATGGCAGCCTTAGGGTGCTCCTAACAGTTCTCACTTTCTTATTATTACATCTTTTTTTAGTGTGTGTGTGTGTGTGTGTGTGTGTGTGTGTGTGTGTGTGTGTGTAAGTGCGGGAGCACACATGTGGAGATCAGAGGACAGCTTGTAGGAGATGTCTGGAACTGTTTCTCCCCTTCCACCACTGGGTCCCAAGAACTGAACTTAGGTTGTCAGGTTTGGTGGAAGGCACCAAGAGTGAATGTGATGGCTCTCACCTGAGCTAATATCAGGGGAACTATACAGAAGACTTCTGTATTAAGAATCCTTTACTCCAGAATAAACAGATGGCTCAATAAAATAAAAGGTGGTAACGAACACCTGCTGCTGCTCCACAGGACTGGAGTTCAGTTCCCAGCACCCAGTCAGGGAGCGCAACCACCTGTAAGTCTAGCGCCAGAGGTCTAATGCCCTCTCTTGGCACTCATGGCCACTTGCATACACATGGTATATATACATACAGAGAAACAGTAAAAAATAAATCTATTTCTTTAAAATCCCTTCAATTGCCAACCTCAAAACTAATTCCTTTATCATTCACTCTTGAGGTAATATCTTGCTTGTACAAATAAAAATTGTCTGAAGATCAGAGGATGGAGCTTGCCACTAGCTAACCACTGACAACTGGAGGTCTGTACAGACATACAGGAAGTGAGGTGGCAGGGCAGAAAGAAGCAATAAGATGGCTGGGGCTGGGCGGAGAGGGGATATGGGTGGGAGGAAGCAGGAACCCACTCTTCTTTTTCAGCTGGGAAGCTAACGAGATAAAGGTGGCTGTGGTTCCCTCCTTCTCTCGGATCTCTCAGCATTTCCCTCTATATCTGACTGTGAGATTTTATTATTTATACCAATTAAGAATTCCATTTATACATGCTACTCTCAATTCTTGAACTAGACAAAACTATGCTAAAATTCAAACGATAACCAAAAGTAGATTAACAATTGCCAGAAGCTGGGATAAAGAGGAAATGGGAGTAACCACTGATGGATGTATCATCTCAAGATGACAAAAATGTTTCTAAACATAGATAGCCATACAAACTCTTGAGTATGTGAGAAGTCACCATATTAAAGAGTAAGATTTATAGTATATGAATTAAATCTAGATGAGTGTGCTGTCAAAAGCCTATAACAGCAATGTTTATATTAATTATGTGCATTTCTAATAAAAATAATTACAGCCAGGTAGTGATAATGCATGCCCTTAATCTCAGCACTAGGGAAGTAGGGGCAGGCAGATCTCTATGAATGCAAGGCCAGCCTGGTCTACAAAATGAGTTCTAGGACAGCTAGAGCTGTTACACAGAGAACCCTGGCTCAAAAACCTCTGTGTGTGTGTGTGTGTGTGTGTGTGTGTGTGTGTGTGTGTACTTTGGTTTGAATAGCTATTCAAAAGGATGATGTGGTGTTTCACACTAAGTTTTACACTTTTATCATCAATGTATTTTTATTCACTTTGCCCACCACCAAAAAACAAAAAGTCCAAGATAGAGTTAGAACTAGAAAAACAATTAACATTACCATCCTCTATCATCACTGTGTTCTTACCTGCATTCAATCCTTCCTCGTCTCCTAGTATTAAGCCTTTATTTTCTTTTTTACATGTAATACTGGACACACAAAAACGTATTTGTTTACACATTTTCATATATTATTGGCTAGATTCTACATATGTAGAACATTTTATTTTCTTTCTGAGATGGTGTCAATATTAGACATTGTAAATTCATCTATTTTCCTGCGAATTTTGTGATTACATTTTATTCCTTTAGAGATGAATAGTACACATGCACACACACCAAACTTTCAGTATCCCTTCATCTGTTGATGGACAAGTTAATTCCAATTCTTTGCTACAATGAATAAAGAAGCAATAAACACAGGGGGTGCAAATTTCTCTAGAGTAGGGTAGAGTTAGCTGGGTATATGCCCTGAGGTGAAACAGTTGGGTCATATGGTAGTTCTGTTTTAAATTATTTTAATATCTCCAGACTGGTTCCATAATGGCTATATCAACTTTCAGTTCCTCCAACATTGAATAATAGTTCCTTTCTCTCCACATCCTCACCAACATTTGTGATCAGGTTTGTTAATGATAGCATTCCCAACAAGGTGAAGTGGCATCTCAAAGTACTTTTAATTTTGCATTTCCCTGATGGCTAGGCATATTGGACACTTCTAAAAACAGTTACTGGACATTTGTTTTCTTTCTTTCCTTTTTTTTTTTTCTTGAAAACTGTCTATTCAGTTTATTTGCCCATTGTTGATTGCCAATCTGTTTCCTCAGTATATAATTGTTGTTCTTTGTAAATCCTAGATTTTAGTCCTTCGTCTAAAGCAAAAACACATGAAAAACAGACAGTTATTCAACAAATGGTATCAGCGAAATTGGATTCCTAACTACAAAAGATTAAAACTACATTCTTACCTTCACCCTATACAAAAACTAGTTTAAAATGGATCAAAGACCTTAATATGAAACCTAAAGCTCTGCAGCTTCTAGGAGAAAACTTAGAGGATACCCTTCAAGACACTGGGGTAAGAACTTTTTGACTAGAACACCAACAGCAAAGGAACTAACCCCAAGTACCAACAGATGTGACTACATGAAAATAAGTTTCTGTATGCAAAGTAACAGTCTAGACAACAAGATAAAATCTATTTTTTTCTTTCTTTCTTTTTTTAACCATCATGGTTTCCTTCAGCCTTAATTTCATAAGTGACACTTAACTCATGAAACAATTTTATGCATGTAAAAAACAAATGCACTTATAACTTCTTATATTATCTTTATGTTAAATCAACAGATAGGCTCTTCCTCATTTATTACTGAAAAGTAGTATGTCATATGTGAACTATAACAATCTTTGCCAATACAGTAAAACCTATTTTATAAAAATAACTTATTATGATTTGGCCCCTTGCCGAGACCCTCCTACAGTAGATCCTGTCCTTGCTGAGGGAAACAAGCTCTAACAGCCTGCCAACGAACAGCTGCCAAAATGAATCCTTCCTGACTCTATTCTACTGTCCTTCTTTTTCTCCATGAAGGTGACGTTAACCCTATTTACTTCTGTGCATTAGGTATGTAGCATATACAAAAATTTGATATGAGCAAACAATTGTTTTTAGCATAATGTCGAGCATCTCTTTGATCAGTCAGGAAGATTTCTTGTCTTTCTTGTTTTCTCTTTCACTATGTAGCTCAAGAGACCACAAACCCATAATCCTTCTGCCTCAGCTTCCAGAGTGCTGCAACTACCTGTGTGTGCCACCACAACTGGCAGAAAAATAAATATTTATGAAAGAATATTAAGTATGTATTTAGACATCAACTATAATCCTCTTACCCCTGTTTCCTATATTAGCTCTAATCTCCCAACATTATGGGAGAAGCTATAGAGGATACCAAAAAGTACAAAATATACCAGCTTTGGGGCATCTAAAAATCACACAGAAGAGAATCAGAAAACATTTAAGAGAACTGTAGTATATCTCATTTCCTAATGATTTCTATACTGTAACAGTACTACAAGATATGGAGAAGTTATAAAAGTTCATCATGACCATCCTTCATAGATCTTCTTTGAAAGATCACTCCATTGTGATATAATTTAATAATGACATATCTAGTACTGATTATGAGCCTGCCAGGCACCCACGATTGCCTTAGTCAAAGTCAACATCGGACTAGGGAGACTTAATTGCTTTAACGTACACTTTTTTTTTTTAACCTCTGCCTATATAAGTCTTGTTTATGTAATGAATGAATTAATAACTGGCAGATTATCCATGGAAGGCCCAGTGAAGAGCTACTGTCTCAAAGCTTTGAAAAGGTAAACTACCTAGTCCCTGCATTTTTCCCTCTTGGGGTGTGTGAGGAGGAATGTGATACATGTGCATCTGTGTATATGGAGATCAGAGATCAACCTTAGGTGTTATTCTCAAGATTCTTATCAAGGTGACCTGGACCTCACCCGGATGGCTGGCCAGCAGGTCCCAGAGCCAGCCTATCTCTGCCTCCCAGCTCTGGGATTATAGGTACAAACATAGTTTTTACAGGTAAGGGCTAAGGCTTGAACTCTAATCCTTGTGCTTGTACAGCAAATGTTTCACCAGCTGAGCTATCTCCCTGGCTTTGTTTTCTTGAGGGTTTCTTGTTTTGTTTCATTTTTTGTTTTAGCAACAAACAACTAAAGCATATCAGATTATTATAATTTGAGTACATAGCCACAAAATGAATAAATTGTTATAATAACCAGTAATAACTATATATAAATTTAGTTTAGTAGTAACAGACAAAAGCTTTAAAGATTTAAAACAGGAGCTGGAAAGTTGCCTCAGTGATAAAGAGCACTGGCTGTTCTTCAGGGAACCTGGGTTTGATTCCCAGCTCCCACAAGGTGACTCATGACCAGTGTAACTCCAGTTTAAGGGGATCCAGTGCCCTCTTCTAGCCCCCACAGGCACTGTGTGTGCATGGTGCACATATATATGGGCAATCAAAACACTTATAAAACAATAATAACAAATTTTAAAAGGAATTTGAAACAGCATTTTTTAAAAGGAAGTTTCGAAAATTGATATGGCCAGATGATCATTCTTATGTGGCTTATCCAGCACACAATCCTATTTGAGCTTAAACTGGGAGTCCTATAATGGGTTACCCATATCAGGGTTACCAATATCTTAGAAATAGCCCACATTCACAGGAGCTCAAGAAGACGGGTGCTCATAAACAATACCCCAAAGACTGACACTTCGACAAACTGAGGCAGGTTTAGAACCTACCTCAGAATTAAGATCCTCATGACCTCCCTCTTGATTCTCCAAAAGCCAGGACAGAGACAGAATTTCTGTAAAGTTCCTTTATGATCAGCTGTACCAGAAGAGCACAGCTGCCCTCAGCTGTACTGAAATTTCACTGGCTGGAGAAACACACCTGAAGAGACTTCTGTCACACCACTGACCTCTATTTCCAACCCACTGGAATTCTTCACACAATGTTGTCTGTTCAGCAGCCCGAGACTTCATCTCAAGCCACTGTACAACCTTTTGACCACTGAATTTTCCTAAAAATTACTTGTATTTCCCTAAATGGGTCTACAGAAAATGGGTGTGAAAAAAAGGAAGAAAGAAAGAAAAAGGGAGAAAGAAGAAAGAAAATGGGTGTGTAAAGTTCCAAAGCTTGTGAACAATCACACTTGATTGTTTTCCTGCATGTTGTGATTGTTCCTTGTGCTTAATAAAATTCTGTGCCCCTTCCTGTTTAAGTAGTCTACTGTAGGGTTGTTCTCTACAGTTAGGTGGTCTAGCTCTCAATAAAACTGTTCCACTTTACAGAGAACATATTGTACAAGAGGTTATAGAGATGGCTTTAGATAAAGAGGAAAAGAAATGATTCACTGAACAGCAGTGAATAATCTACAGTAGTTCCAGACACATCCTCTGACCATTAAAGTAAATGTAGTATCTGTTCCTATGTCTCCTGACTTATGGGAACTCATGATTTATACTAAATGAGAACACTCAGTCAATATTAACCTTTCTTAGCTTGAAATTCTCCCATTATTATCACTAGTTTTAAATTAGCTAATGAAACTATCAGAATCTTGCTCTATCATGAAAGATTTTTTAATGCTATAAAAATATTTTCTAAAGATTACAAACATAAGTGATAAATACAAGGAAATGGATTTTACCAGTCAAAGTAGAAATAGAAACGAAAGCAAATGACATTTTTAAATTAAAAAAAGGCAAAATAAATTTAAAGTTAAATATAATTGATTTATAACTTCTCAAGAATTTCTAAAAATTGTATTCCTATTAATTAATTTTTGATAAGCAATACTCAATATTTCTATTCAACTTTACAGAGGCTGACTCTGGACTCATTCTATCTGGGTTTAAGTGAGATGGAGGATGTGGAGAAAAGGTGAGGAAAGAAAGAGAAATAAAAAAAAACAGAAAGGGAGAGGTGGGTAGGAGGTGGGTAAGGGAGGTAGAATAGAGAACAGAATACAAAGCCACATCAGGAGAAAAGCTTATCTTTCTTAATGGGAGAAGTGTGGAAAATGAATATATGTAATTATGAAAACATCAATGAAAGATGAACTTTTAGTATTCTTACTAAAGGGTAAAACTGGACACAGCAAAGCTAGACATACCAGCTCAAGGATGAGACTGCTGTGAAACTACCTGGTTTCCCTGTAAAAGACTGACAGTTTATCTTTAGCTATGTGCAGCTGGAAGATAACTCGGGGAAAAGAAACTTTCACCAAGAAAGAGGTATTTACAAATGCTGCAATTACCCTATATCTCTCAGGAACATCAGGGCTCTAGGAAGAAACAAATGTAATTGCAAGCTATCAGTAAAATAGTGTTCAATGACCACCAGTAACTAGGAAGCATCCTAGAGTAGGGGCCATGGAATATTCCTCTCACTGTGTTCATCTACCTGCATGGTATGACTCATTACCAACAGAAAATAAATAAATAAATAAATAAACAAACAAACAAAAATCCTGATGGCTGCATTTAACTATTTAACTGTACATGCCAACCACAGAAAAAAAGCATCCGGAGATGTACTGGCATTTTCATCATCATTCCCTAAAGAGCACAACACAGCAGCTATTTACATAGCATTTGCATTCATTTAGGGGCCATAAGTAACCTAGGGATGATTTTAAATACACAGAAGGATAACCTTAAATACAACACCACTTTTAATAGGAATATAATAACGCAGAGAAAAGAAACTTGCATCAAGTAGTATTTGTAAATAAAAAAAATTAAGAGTATGATGTACATAGAAATGGGTTAATAATTAAGACAGAGCTAGCCGATAAGAAACTAGCACCTGGCCAACAACATAAAATCAAATACAGATCTGTGCGTTATTTGGGGCTGGCGCGGTGGCGGGACAAGACCAGGCAGCGGGCGGAAAAACCATATGCCTTACAAAAGTGAAATATGCTGAATTCAAACACATTCAGTATGAGGGAGAGAGATGCTTAGCAGGGAGAGCATCTGCCCTACATGCCTGACAATCTCAGTTGCTCACTAGTACCTGCCTAAAGGTGGAGACAGCTAACTGTGGAACATAGTCCTCTGTCCACCACATACGCACAGTGGCAAATGTGTATCAATAAATACACACATCACACACTCAAATAAATAAAATTTAGGGCCAACTTACATATACAACTCAAAATTTGAAGTTCTTAGCAAACTGTCAGAAGCATCTAGACGGGTATCACAGTAAGTCATCCAAAACAAATGACTTACACTTCTTTAGAAAACGGCACTTACAGGGGCTTTCTCTGCATCTTAAGCCAGAAATTCCTATAGATGCTAATATTACTAGAACTGGGACAATCAGGATAGTGCTCACATTTAAAGTATAACACAGGGGTCACTATTTCTTAGTGAATGAGATCATTTAATAAAGGAATATTAGTGACACGATATATTCATCTCCAGCATATTTCATAATATACACAGTGAGATACTTAACAAAATATCCAGAATTACCATGGACCAGCAGAGAATGTTCTCATTATTAGAAGTCAAGCATTTTTCAACTATAGTCACTTGCCACCATGGCCAACACTAAGACTATCCTCTTTTCACTGAGGCTGACCCATGTCCTGCTCTTGGCTACCGTGTGTCCCAGAATGGAGAAATAACTTCAGTTTCCTGCAAAGCGGGTAGGGAAAAGAAAAGGGGAAAGGAGGCGCTGGGAACCCTCAGCTTGTTTTGTGAGAAAATTAAATGAGGGTGCACCTGGCATGAAACAACTGTTCAGTGACACAAAAACTGCCTCATGAGAAGTCTCGGTCTCCATAAACTCACAGAGAAAACAAACAGCCCATATTTGGTAAACTCATGTTTGATTATTTAGAGTTTGTGCCTCACCACTGCTCTTTGGGCCCATGACATTAATCATGATAGCTGCTTGGGTGGTCATCAGCATCAGTGATGTTGTTAAAGTTTCTTTAAAATGAGCTTAATAAATGTCAAGCACAGTTGTACTTGACAGACCACACATTTCACTCCATATTATGAACTCCATAACAACTACCACCAGAAAGACCCAATTCCATTCAGCTGATTTCCCCACAAAATTACTTAGGCTTTTTTATTTGTTTGTTTGTTTGATTATCTGTCTGTTAAGATGGGGTTTCTTTGTGTAACAGTCCAGCCTGTCCTAGAACTCGCTCTGTAAACCAGGCTGGCCCTGACCTCACTGAGATCTGCCTGCCTCTGCCTCCCGAGTGCTAAAATTAAACAGGACACCACCACCACCTAGCTAGTTTTTGTTTTTCTTAAAAGTCTCAATGATTCTATTTCTAATTATGATTCCAACTCAGACAGGAAATAAAAATATTAAATGTTGAATCCCGTCAATAATATATCCTTTTATTACACTAATTTGGATATAAAGTGATTGGCAATTGACTCCCACCACTACCACCGATGGCTCACCTCAGTCGCCTGGTCCATTTCACATGGTGATCCTATGTTTAATGTCCTATATCCTAGACAACTAAACGGAAGCCCCTCTTACACTGCTATGGCACATTCCCACTGAAGCAGGGTTGAGTGGTACTTGAATCCCACTTACAAGGAATTCACTTTGACTCAAGTTTCATTACCACGCCTTGATGGGGGCTCCATTTACTCTGCTTTCTAGGATTGACGACCCCATCCTTTCCCACCTTCCACAAATTACAACTATAACTTCCCCACAGGTCTAAGACAGCTGGTCTAGGTAAGAGATAAACCTGACTAAAATACAGAATAAATTAAAAAAGGTCATTTAATGAAACAACACTCTCCTGAAAAAATGAAATAGAATAGTAATTCAAATATTAGTATATGTATTTAAGAGTATAGAAGGGTCTCCTGGCAGTGATGGCACACATCTTTAATAACAGCAAGGCGGAGGCAGAGGCAGGTGGATCTCTGTGAGCTCAAGGTCACCCTGGTCTACAGAGCTACACAGAGAAACCTGATCTCCAAAAATTAAAAAAAAAAAAAAAAGGAGTGGAGTGAAAGAGTATGAAGGGTCATGTGTAAATGAAGGGTGTATGTGTGTGTGTGTGTATGTACACCATCCATGTATAAGATATGCTATGGTTTTGTCTCCTACATGAGTTTGCATATTTAAATATTTAGTGACAATAAAAGGCAGAGAAATTTATTGCTAGCATACACCTTCAAAACCTTGAGAAATCTGTCAACTCAAACATTTGAAGACTTTGACTCTAATATAATTAGGGCTGTTGCAAGTGTCAATAAGAAATTTTGTTTAATGTTTATAGATATGTAACACTAATAGTTATTACCTAGGAAAAAAAGATCCAACAGCATCAATACGTTAGACTACTTATTCTATGGAGCAAACTGACTTGCCAATAAAGGGCTGTGGATTTTCAGTGTTTGTTGTCTATAATTCCTGAAGCTATCAGTTGGCATATGCTAATTGGAGCTAAGGTCCCACAAGAAGGGATAAGGCACACAAGCACAATTTAGTCAACAGAAGTATCTTCATCAATAATCATCATAATAAAATATACCTAACCATCATTACAGAAGAGGTCTGGTTACAGAAAACAGATTTTTTTAAAAGTACAAATAATCTTCTAACACATATTTAGACTATATAGTTAAACTCTGCTTCCTTTTTTCCTTATTAGTCCTTTTAAAAATAAAAATTTTAAGGGCTGAAGAGATGGTTCAGCAGTTAGGATCATTTGCTGCTCTTGCAGACAGAGGACCTGGGTTCAGTCCCAGCACCCACAGGTCTGTAACTCCAGGTCCACAGCATATATGATGCCCTCTTCTGGACCCACATCTGATACACTTACACACATTACGCAAAACACTCATTCACATAAAAATAAATATTTTCAATTAAAAAATTTAATGTAATTGGTGTCTTCAAAAATTAGAGTTTTGGCCAGGTAGTGGTGCACACCTTTAATCCCTGCACTCAAGAGGCAGAGGCAGGCAAATCTCTGTGATCTGCCTGGCCTACAAAGCAAGTTCCAGGACAAGTTCCAAAGCTACAGAGAAACCCTGTCTCGAAAAACCAATAATAATAGTTTCTTCTGCCTATTTTTCTCCCATTATGAGCATTCTACGATTTGTGAGTTTCATAGCTTGGTATGAAGTTTCATGAGTACCTGGAATTCTTTCCCTTAAGCTACTTTCCTTTAAGAGTTATCTATACTGAACCCCAAATTCAACTACTGTTCCTATTGTGAAGACTATTAGTCATCCAATCACATCATCCTCCAAATCCTTCACAAAGCTTAGGTCACAGACACAGGCATGTGCATAGCTCTTGGTAACAGTGAACAAGAACATGGTACCAGTGTTTGATGAGCCAACAATACCAGCCTGTGACCACTACTAAATTCAGCTGTAAGCCAGACATGTACTCACAGGCCAGTATGTGGCAGAATCAGGTTCACAAGTTCCAACAACATCTCTTACACAGGTATATCACTTAGTAAAGTAGGAATAGTCTGGGTGTATTTTGTATAAATTAACACAAAGTTAGAATTCCTGTAGACAATGAAGTTTTCGACAAATTAACTAGCCAAAGGAAACAATTGCCTCTTTCGTGGGGATCTGATACTGAGGCCCTATGTGAAAAGTCCCTCCAGAAAAGCAAGCTCTTCAGTAATGAAAACTCAAAACAGTAACAGCAACTAGCTTTTAGTGGAAAGATGCTGTGTGATCAAACTATTCGCCACACAATTACCCTACACCAGCACATTACTCATAAGTCAACATGGTGTCACAAAGAAGTCAGAACACTTGCCAAAGGCACACAGTTAGTGAATAGCAGAGCTGGACTCAGACCTAGACAGTCTAGCTCCAAAGACCACCACAGTACTGCATTGTTCTATCTTATAGCTGAAAAAAACCGGGATGTTTCAGAAGCCGTGGAGAAGAGAGAGACACGATATTGAATTTGTGACCATGTCCTACACTCAAAAACAGGAGTGAACATTTACATGGTAGAAAACCGCATTCGATCAAAACCAAGTGTGTGTGCGCGTGTGGGTGAACACACACGCACACAGACACAGACACACACACACACACACACACACACACAATCAAAATAAAACAAGTTTCAAGAAACAATACTACATGTGACACTCTGGCAATTCTTACTCTACTAGTTTGGTTTAAGAAAAAATGCTGATCAACACTCCAAAAGGTACTTTCAATGAAGTCTGAACCAGGATCTGCTTTACTGCCCAGCCCTGGAGTTTGACGGAAGATGCCCAAAGGCAGGTACACATAGTTATGGGCTTGAGGTACATAAACCTAGGGAAGAAAGTGTGGTAAGGAAGCCAGACATGAGTCCCAACTCCTAACTCTATCCTGAAATAGGTAGTGACCAAGCCAAGCCTATCACTCCCTTCTTTGAGTAAATGCTGTTCCAATTAAATAAAGAGAATAACCATAGTCCCTGAACACTAAACAAATTATAATAGGAAAAAGCAATTTTCTTCCCCACATGCCTTTTCAAGTTTACTCTGTTGGTTTAAACAGTTTTTGCAAAAAGCAGAGGTTGGGTTATTTTGAAATGGGAAAGGATCCAAAAGGGCTACCATGATTTACTGAAGGCTCCAGCACAGTTTTATCTGGAAAGACTTAACTCTTTCCCAGATCAGTAGTTTGGCTAACTCTCAGCCTGAAAAGCACCAAAAGGAAAACACTGCTCCAGCCCTATGTCCTCAAGAACTCCAGTGTTGTAGGAAGAAACAACCCAATATTAGCCATTCCCATCCTGTGGCTGTAAAAGTAGTACATCACAGTTGAGTGATCACAGGAAACTGAAAAGCATCCCATAGATCATGGAGTATTCCCTCACTGAATGCATACTGCATCCAGCTCAAAGTCTAGTTAGTGTCAAACGCATGGGGGGGGGGGGGACTCACAAAAGAAGAAACATAAATGGCTGTTGTGTTTAACTGAAGATATCCACCATAGAGAGAAAGCATTCAGAAAAGGCTATTGTACAGATACTGACACTGTCTCTATTATCATTCTCTAAACAACACAACACAGCAGCTACTTACATAGCATTTGCATTCTTTTAGGGATCATAAGTAACCTAGGGATGATTTCAAATACACGGAGAGATGTACCTATGTTATATTAAAACACGACACTACTTTATGTTAAGGAACCAAATAATGATGCATTTTTACATCTATGGGATGTTGGGGTAGGGGTATGCTGTAAGAATTCCCTCCAGATACTAAAGAATGATAACAACATCTCTTATAAATTGTGTAGTGGCCATTTCTTGAATCAATTTAATATGGAATCCTGGTGATAAACTTTCCATATTCTTCACTGAAGTGTAAAGATCTATTTTGCACCTTGATTTGGACTTCAGCTGTACATGATTCTGAGACATATGCACTGATCATTTTAAAAATACTGGCTGGCTATATGTTGATATATTTCATTGTATGATTTTTTTAAAAGTATTCATTAATATGACCACAATCTCAAGAAAGCTTTTAAATATTGGGTAGCTATCAAGTTTGAGACACAGATATAAATACTAAAATTTTTTAAAAAAAAATTCAGCTTTTAAAATAATCAATGGGCACAAAAGTTACCAATTGTTTTCCTTAAAATAGCATCTGAATTCATTTTTCAAAGAAAATTTTTCATTTTTCAAGGAAAAAAAATGTGTCAGAGAAAAGGGAATAAGCTCACAAGAGAAAACAATCATGTAAATGGTTTTCCTGCTGGCAACTTTGTGTGCATCCGAGCTGTGAAGTGTCTTCCCATCTCAGACAGAAGAATAAAAAGATGCACTCAGGGTTGCCATTTACAGAACTAATTTTTACTGCTCCATCAAGGGCAATCTTAACTAATTGATGTGATTTTGTTTTTCTGTTTCCTTCTTAGTTTTAGTGTGAAACAGTGTACAGTACCATCAGTACAAGTTGGCCCCACTACCTTGATATATGCCAAGGTGCCAGGAGGTTTTTCACTCTATCTCTGCCATCACTACAAATAGCAAAATGAAGTTTAATATCATTAAGAAAACAATTCTGACTTTACAGATCAGCTTTAAGGATTTCAGGGACCTCACGGAGACACTCAAAACGTTGCTACATCAAACCATTTTTTATTCAGCATTGCCCCCCATACATGTTACATATATTTTGTTGTCTATTACCCAATTCACAGTATGGGGGAAAAAGACGTATGTTAATCTCTTAACCTAAAACAAATTATGAAAAGGAATCTGGGTGATCTCAGTTGTTCACTGTGACCAGCTTGGAGTCACTTCTGTTGATGCTAACTTTTCTATTAGGAAACCCAAGTAATAGTTAGACTGATTAATGATTATTACTTCTTGTATCTGCATTATATGGATAGATCTATGAAAACTCCACAGGCAGAAAAGAACCAGGGTGGGGGCCACAGCTCAGTGATAGAGTGTGTGTCCTGGGTTCAATTTCTTACAGAAAAAATACTGTACTTGAGAGGGCTGAAGCAGGAGGACAACTATGAGTTTTAAGCCAGGCTAAGCTGCATAAATAGTTTCAAGCCAGCCTAGGCTACAGAGAAAGAATCTCTCAAAATAGAAAAACAAAACACCTACCAATGACAACAAAAACACTGACCTAACATAAAAATGATTCCTCCCTGTCCACCAAATTGATTCTACAAAAAGATGCTAGAGCATTCTTCATGTACATCTGATCAGTCATTCCCCTTCTTAAAATCTGCTATGGTTGAATTGTTAGAAAATGCAAATGCAACAGATCTGCGAAGACCTTACCTTATGCTGCTCTCCACTTTCCCCTCTCTTACTGATAATGTCAGATTTCTCTCTGTTTCTAAAACATACCTGTCTTGGGTTTGTTGCTGTTGTTATTGTCTTTTTGTTGTTGTTGTTGCTGCTGCTGCTGCTGTTGTTTGAAACAGGCTCTCACTAGCCCAGGATGATCTGGAATTTACTATGTAGCCCAGGGTGCCTTCAAATTGGCAGAAAACAGTCTCCTTTAGCATCTCAAGGGCTAGGATACAAGTCTGAGCCATCACACTTATCTTAAAATATATTTTTTATAATTCTGTTCACTACATCTAAAGAGGCATCTTCCTAGACAAGTGGTGGTAGCACACACCTTTAAACCCAGCACTTAGGAAGCAGAGGTAGGCGGATCTCTGTGAGTTCAAGGCCAATCCGGTCTACAGAGCTAGTTCCAGGACAGCCAGGGCTATACAGAGAGACACTGTCTGGAAAACAAAAACAAAACAAAAAGAGGCATCCTCCTCTGTCTGCACACAACCACCCACTTTTTTTTTTTTTTTTTTTTTTTTTTGTAAATCTTGGGTTAAACATCAATTCCTGAAACTTGTACTCTCCAGACCACTTTAGGCCTCCTCATAGATCTCTTAGTAGAACACATACCACCTGTTTCATGAATACTGTGAATGTCTACTGTATTTTAAATTGTAAGAACTGTTTCACTATCTACAGTTTCTAGCTAAACCCCTACAACAGTAAACTGTCAGTAAACATTCTAGTTGACAGGCACGACAGTTTTATAGCAAAGGCAGAAAGGAATTCAGTAAGCTAAAACTGCATATTTGCAAAAGATACATTATTCTCTGAAAAATAACAAATCACACAGATTTTGATGTGATATGGTGCCTATTGGGATACATAAGTAAAGTTTCCCCAGGTAAGATTAAGACTTGTAATTACTACAAAGTTACATAGGATAAACAAAAAGCTAGTCTACACCTCTCACTCTGCTATGTAAGAACATCAATTTCTGCTGTTCAGAATATAATCTTCCACAAAGATACAAAGTTTGAATGTTACTGCAGGACTCAAGGAACCACCAGAGGTTTAAACCCACCTGTATAATGTACTATGTTCTTCATGATAAACTGATACAGATCACTTTTGTTTCATTCTAAGTAATTAGATCCAAGCCCACTGCATAAGCATTCATCTAAGGGATGCCTAGAGTTAACAGTTAGTGAGACCTTCACATTTTCTCCTTCTTTATTTCATTACTATCATAACTCCAGGAAAGAGCTACTGGCTTTACTCAGAGCACTTTTTTAAAGCCAGTAACAAAAGCTAATGTTTTCATCAAGACAAATTTTAGAAGCATTATCACAAGGAGGGACAGTTTACAAGACAGAAATAGCTTACCAAGTTGTATAAACTCACAAAGTTTAGAAACAGCAGTGGAAAGGGCAACTCATTATTCACACTTCCTTAAAAAGCATGCCTGTCAACCCGCCACTCTAACTCATGTCATCATGAAACGGAAAAGATTAGGATACCAGTCCACATTAGGAATGGATTAGCAGTATAAGGCACAATAGAAAAGGGATTAGGAAATACAATGCAAATAAACTTGGTAATTTTAACCACAAAATAATTTCTATTATATCCAAGTCTTTGCAGGCGGGTGGGGGTGGGAAACGGTCAAAACAAAAATGACTTTTTATCTTTTATTATGAGTTTCAAGAATCACAAAATACATTCTATGTAAATACCTTTAATTCCCATTCCCACAACAAAATTTATTTAATGGATTTTCACAGCAGCAACATTCTTCTTCCTATGATATAACCTAATAAGCACACACCACAACAGTCCTGTTAACTCACATACTCATTTAGAAATACAGGCACTACCTAGTAAGTGACCAACACAGCACACACCACAACAGTCCTGTTAACACACACTCATTTAGAAATAGAGACACTACGCTAGTTGAACTGATACCACCTTGCCAGAGAAATCCCCACAAGAAATTCAAGCTGCCCTCCATCAAATCCCCTGTTAATAGGATACTGGTAAACAAGTATTCAACTTGTTGTAGACTTCCACATTCTCCTTTTGAAATAAGTATATAAATTAATAAAACAAGTATATAAATAGGTATTCTGAAATTTTAAAAATTATATTAACATTTTTCTTTAAAAAGGAAGAAAATGCACTCCCTAGTTTATAATCCCCACATATGAATTATTATTCATTACTGATGTTTCCCGAACAGAAGAGATTGCCAATTAAAAACTGTAAAGACACAGTGAACTACAATAAACTTGGAATTCATCAAGCCTTCTCCATTTTTAAAGGTATAAATATCTTATGCTCTCTGCACATGAAAATGCAGAATGCATAGACATTTCATGTAAAAGCTATAGAAAACGCATCACGGTCAATGTGACATTGATAAATTATATGTCTTATCCCTGGACATATAAGGTGCAGTCTATACCATAATATGTTAAATCTTGAAAGTACTAGGAAAAATATAAATTAAAGACTATTCAAGCATAATGGAGACAGGACAGGACAGGACAGGACAGGACAGGACAGGAGAGGAGAGGAGAGGAGAGGAGAGGAGAGGAGAGGAGAGGAGAGGAGAGGAGAGGAGAGGAGAGGAGAGGAGAGGAGAGGAGAGGAGAATCAGATCTACTGCAGCTCTAGCCTTCTTGGTAGAAGCAGAAAACTGAAGGAGACACTGAAGTGTTTCTGTAGAACTAGACTGAAAAACAACAGAAATGAGGGGAATGGTCCCTCAAAACACTGTAACTAGGTCTACATTGCCGAGGCACTCTCCGGCATAGCATACCACAATATAATAATTTATGAATTATGAAAATGTTGAACTGTATTCAAAACACTCATGAATAATGCAGAAAACTAACATTTTTTAAGTTTCCCTCCAAAATACTTAAAATAGAGGAGGAAAAAACTGAGTTATAGGAAATTTACTTTTTTGAAATACATTTATGTGAACCATCATTCCTTGGAGAATTGTACAATTATGTTTACATATGTTATTGATTATAAAAGCCAACAGAACTCTGCCTAGCAGCTTTCCAGAAAAAGCCTGCAAAATTCAGTATGTTCCACACATGCTCTAAGAGGAGATGCTCACCAAGATGGGAAAGAAACCTTCACTTTCACATTAGTCTGAAGACCTACACATGAACACCAACTACATGTTCATTCCAGAATAGAATCTGTGAGTCAGCATCATCCTATTTTATATAAATCGAAAACCTGACAGCAAATTACTTCCTCACAGTTACTTGTAGAGTACCCAACTTCCTCTGGTTCTAACTACAAAGTGCATACTGTTTCCATGATGCCATGCCAAAACTTGGGAAATTTTTAACAGTATAATTCATCTTTATAGCCTCTAAATTTTTAAAAAAATATTTATAATTTACTGAATTCAATCATCAAAATAATTTATTTCGAATCTTCATTTCCCAAGATATGTTCCTGTGACTCTACCCTGGGAGTGCAATACATGTTCCTGGTTGTGGGAAAGACAAAAGAGTTGCACTGTTATGTTTTGAAAACACTTTCAGGTGTTGAAAGTGTTAACTGTTTGGGTTTTTTGTTTGTTTGCTTTAGTTGATAATATGATTCTTTGGATCTTTCCTGTATTTACTCTTTGATGGTGAACTCTCCAAATGAAGACTAGAGAAGCTTTTCTTCACAGATACCTTATACATCCTAGCAGTCTGAGACACACAAAGGAAACTCTAGTGCAAAAATTCAATGCAGAAAATCACTGACTACTCAGATCTCATAATCTATGCAGTACTGATGTGCATGGCTTAAAATACACTGAAAATATTGCCAACAACAACAACAAAAAAAAAACCCTGATTAAGTGGAGAAAAATTGTCTAGTTAGCTATTAAATCTCATGAATTCTCCCTCTCTATATCTTAAATCAGCTTTGGTGGGGTGTGGGTGGCATCTATATAAGCAGATATTAAGGAGGGTCCCCATAATATTTTTATTTTGAAGACTTAAAAAGTTTTTAAAGCTAAAAATGGTGCAATAAACCTATATACACATCACAACAAACAGCACACACAGTTTAACAGTGCATCACATCTGTACTCACAATCCATTCTTGCTTTGATTTTTCTATGCTATGTATATCTTGCACATCTCATTATATTTTGTTTCTGTGCATCTCCAATGTTATATAGGAATAAACACCTTTATTTAGAACCACAATCTTATATCAATACGACTACCTATGTAGTTTATAGCTGATGTATAATAACTCATTCACAAAGTTCAAGAGTTTAAAAGAACAAGCACATATTATTTCTCAGGAGACTAGTAGCCCACTGAGTTGTCCCTCCTAACTGGATTAAAGTATATTCCATAGTCAGTCCTGGCAATCTAGCCCAAGCTTAAGTGTGAAACCTGGCTGACTATAAGCTAGTCTCCCAATGGAAGTTGTTGCACAGACACACGGGAAAAAAAAAAAAAAAAAAAACCATGATGGAAGGAAAGATAATGAACTAGAGTTATTTTTCAGTACTCTGGCCCATTATTAAAATGTCCCCAAATGTCCCTTCACTACTCCTTCATCCTCTCTCTCTCTCTCTCTCTCTCTCTCTCTCTCTCTCTCTCTCTCTCTTTCTCCCTCTCCCTCTCTCCTTTTCTTGGAAGGAAAAGGAATGAAATCAGGATTCACAGGTTATACGACTGTAATGGCTCCCATGATCTTTTACTTCAAAGTCACCCCTCCTACCTTTTCTGTCTCTTCAAAACATTCCCTTCTCCATTCAGAAGCTAAATTACGTAGACTTTCATGTCTACTCATTTCACAGTAGAGATGGCTGAGTCAGTAAAGGAGCTTGGCACCAAGCATGACAACCTGAGTGCCATTCCAAAGCCCACAAGGTGTAAGGAGAGAACCCACTCTGGCTCCACACATGCCTTGTGGCGGGTACATGCCCCACACATTAGGTAGCAGATAGAGACACAGATATAGACAGATAGGCAGATAGGTAGGTAGGTAGGTAGGTAGGTAGGTAGATAGATAGATAGATAGATAGATAGATAGATAGAAAGATAGATAGATAGACAATAGATGTTTAAAATAATAAAGACTACATATATCTTTTACTTATATGTAAAATCATCCTAATTCCTCATATATTTTGCAAGTTATAGATAGTAATATCTTTAAGGATTAAAATTTCTTTTTATTCTTTAGTAAATCCATTTCCTCTTTCATTAATTTCCATAAAAGCAACTTATAGTAATAAATATACACACACTTCAAAGAAATTTCCCCATGTTTTCCCCCAAAAGAAGGTGGCACTGGTGACCCTTTGATGCTGCTGCCTGTCATCTACCAGATGCCATTGCTGGTAGACGTTTATTAGTAAGTGTTGCATGTGTGATCTGACTTTCTCCAGACCATTGCAGTCTTTGTTAAAAACTGAACTTATAGGTTGCTGGGTTTTAACTTCTCCTGGTGACTGCAGAAGTCTAGCCCTCAGCTCACAAGCTGTCATTCCGCCTCTTTCACTAAAGCCTTGATTGTCTTGCAGCCACTGTAACTTTTCTTCACTGAGTCACTGTATGTGTGCCACTATCCAGCTACTCCTCCATATTCTGAATCTCTCCTAATAACTGATGGAGACAGACATTGTTATCCAGCTTAAAAACCCTGGAATTCATAGACAAACATTTCACAGTGAATTACTACAGAAAAAATAGACAGGATTAGAAAGGAATAACAAAACACTGGGAGTTGACAAAACTTCACAAAAAAAAAGGCATTAAAATGCAAACAGTTAAAATGTTTTCAAAACACAACCCACTACTTCTGCCTGAAAAAGCAATTTCCTGCAGCTGAAACTTTTACCAATTTTTTATTATTGGGGGGGGGAGAATTCACTCACAAATTCTTAGCTCCAACATTTTACTTTCCCTTTCACATGACTTAAGTCTTCTACTAAGGCTGCATGTAAGGGGAAGCTCAGTAAACAGGACTGGTCAAAGAGAGGGGACTACTCTGCCATACGGAGATAGCCCAACAAAAGCATTTCCAATGTTCTTTGTAGAAAAGTAAAGAGAGAAAACTGAACCTAAAGAAAGGTCTAGAGACCTACAAGACTGCCACCAACTAACAATTTGAGCATCCGTGGAAAACCTACCATAAATGCCCTTCCAGGATAGTGAGATCAACAACTAACTTATCTATGGAGCCCTCATCTAATACCAGTTGGAAACAGAAGCAAACACCCATAACTAAACACTGAGCTGAACTAGAATCCAGATGCAGATGGAGAGGACAAGACCAGGTTGCAGAAACACACAGAGACAGATGACCTGAACAAAAAAGAGCTAACGGGCCCCCAGACTGATAGCTGGGAATCCAGCATGGGATTGACCCAGGCCCCCCTGAATATGGGTCAATCTAAGGGACCTCAGACAGTGGAACCAGGATGTATCCCTGGTGCACAAAAGGACCTTGCAGACACATCCCCCATGGAGGGATACTGCCTTAACCTAGAGACAGGAGAGAAGTCCTAGTCCCCACTTCAAATGGGGGACAGATCTACATGACCCCACCTGGATGGCATTGCCCTACAAGTGGATTTGGGGTGGGGGAATGGGAGGGGAGGGTAGTCAGGGTGCATGTGAGGGGGCAGAAAGGATAAGAGGGAGGAAGGGATGGAGGGAGGGAGGGAAGAAGAGAAAGGAAACTGGGATTGACATGTAAAATAATAAATAAAAAAAGAAAAGTAAGGAAACTGTGACAGGTGAGATGTTCTCTCTTTCTAAAACTCTGTGGTTGTTACAAGCATGCCAAAGTGCTCAATGACAGCTGACTTAAATGCTGCTCTCACCACACAGAAGGAAGCGTTTTTAGAGCTAGAGGGACATGTGCTCTAATCAACAGCTGTCCTCCACACACTTCCTTAGTAACTTGTGAGTGATTCCTGCATTCATGTATTGATGGATTGACTTCTTGTGTGAATGTGTGTGGATAGGCACGCTATGGTGGATGTATGGGAGTCAGAAGACAAGAGTTAGCTCTCTCCTACCATGCAAGCTCCAGATATGGAACTCTTACCCACTGAACAATCTCAATAGCCCTTTGTGGGGTTTTAAAGAAAATATCAAAATATATAAATGAACATAGAAAAAAATACCAGTTATTATATTAACACCACAAAAGTCATCATGAAGAACTCTGTACTCCAAGAACATGAACTGTTTTTGAAATTTCAACTTAAAATTATGTTTTTAAAATTTGTAGAAACCTTATACAAAATGGCAGCCAAATCTAACCATTTTGGCTGTGAGCATGCTTTTTACTAGATGATGCAGATCCACTGCAAGACAGGGGAAGACTTTTAAGATCTAACTGAAAGTTAATATTCATAATGGGGCTGGAGAGGTTGCTCAGTTGTTAAGAGCACTTGTTACTCTTACAGAAGTCTGGAGTTTGGTTCCAAGACCACATGGCAGCTAACTAACTGTAAGTCCAGTTCCAGAAGATCTGAAGCCCCCTTCTGACCCCCCAAAGGCAGTGCTTGCAATGTGTCGAGCAAACATAAATTCAGGCAAAACACCCATGCACATAAAATAAAAATAAATAAATCTTTTTTAAAAGGGAAAGTTAATAATCATAATTCTGAAGTGGCATGAAAATTCATAGACTTAGACGTGAATATCAAAGTCTTTCAGACACTACTGGGCAGGTCACAGCCAAGAGGTAGTGGTGACACCTTAATCCCAGCACTCAGGAGGCAGAAGCAGGCAGATCTCTGTGAATTCAAGTCTAGCCTGTTCTACAAAGTGAGTTCCAGGTCAGATTCCAAAACTGAACAAAGAAACCCGGCCTCAAAAGACCAAAATAAATAAATAAAGTAAAAAACCTACTTCATTGAGTTTTATTCAGGGGCTATAGTGTAGTGAGATATCACCTCACCCACACCTTGCACTGACCACGCCCATTGGGGCATGGGAACAGGTTCCAGTGTGACCTGGGGGGACTAGGTCTGGGGTCCTGGACCCCAGCACTCTCTCTTGCTTCCTGATCAGAGACAGAGAACATCCAGAGGCATTCTTGGGACAGGGACCTGCTGGCAGTCATCTGTTTCTGGCGTAAGTGATTTCTCCCCAAATAAACATCCATCAGCCTATCGTTTTCCCAGATTCTTATTTATACACACTACAATAGAGGACACTCAATTGTCAGTTATTTATCAGTAATAAATCTTAGTGACAGTTTATGCAGGCTTATGCTTAAGTTTTAATTAACATAAACAAAATAATCATTATATGAATAAAAATCTGCCAAAGAAATAAAAAATTCTTGCCACTATTCATTTTTCATAATCCAATACTAAGTAAATAAAAAGCCCTGAATCTTTTTTCAATAGAAATCCCAGATCTACCCAAAACAATGTGCCCAGATCTACCTTACAATTAATGTGATCGTTTAAATTAAGGCAAAATATTTGGAACTCAAAGCATAAAAGATGCAGGGAAGGAAGCTAACCCTGGATCCCTTTGTGTCAGTATCTTGAGGGTTAACTGAACAAAGATGGGTGATCACCCAAATATCTCTGAAGTAGAAAGACAGCTAAAGTGATAATAGGTAGAATGGTGAGGAGTCCCAATCAAGAAATGCTACACATTCTATTATTTAGTACATAACAGCCCAACTTTCCCCCCCACCTGCATTAGTTTGTCATAGCTGCCATAACAAAGGGGGCTAGAGAGATGGCTCAGTAGTTAAGAGTGCTTGCTGCTCTTTCTGGGGACCAGAGTTCTGATCCTAGTGCCCACATCAGGCAACTCACTGTCTGTTAACTCCAGTTCCAGGGACCTAATGTACTCTTCTGGCCTCTGCAAGCATACACACTGATATGCAGACAGACAGACACACAGACAGACAGACACACAGACACACACACAGACAGACACACACACACACACACACACACACACACATACATACACACACGAACGATAAATCTTCAAAGTGTTATGTACTAGGTTGCATAAAGAGTAGAAATTTATTTTCTAACAGTTCCAAAGGCTAGAAGTCTAAGACGAAGGTGTTGGGAAGTTTGTTTCTTCCAAGACCCTTTCTCTTTGGCTTCCAGACAGCTAGCTGCTTCCTCACTCCATTGTCCTGTGGCCTTTTCTCTCTGAATATGCATCCCTCACATCTTTTCTTATTAAAACGCTTTCACAGCCCTATAACCAACCATAAACTCCAAAAATTGCCACACTCTAAAATACTGAACACTGAGGAACAAAATCCTTAATACATGACCTTCCTTCTTGAGGCAGATGCCCTGCTGAGGACTTGGATTTTATTAGTGCCTTACCCTTACCCCGTGTCATACTCTTAGCCTGTAAGCTACTACAAATTACAAAATAACGCCCCATCACATGTCATCAACCCATCAAGTAAAAATGAATTTCTTTTATAACCATTTTTATCTTCAATGCCATCATTACCATTTACTTCCAAGAAACTTTTATTATTAAGTTCTGCTTTGTTCTGCAGTTTCCACTCCAGTAAAGATGATGAGATGAAAGAGACTGCCACTTCCCTTCTTCCCTTTTTCATTTCATGCGACTAACCTCAGTCTCTGTTTCACACTGAATCTTCTGGAATTGAAATGTTAGAACACTAATATCTATGACACACATCAGAGATCCTCAACTTAACCTGGTAGAACAAAACAGTAAGTGCCACCTTGGCCTCTACTGGAACCATTTCTCACAAATGTCAATGATTCCTCACTCCTCTTAGACCAAAGCTAATTCACAGTTGTGTTTCTTCCATGCATGACTGGCAAAAGCCTTCAGAATTCTACCCTCTACTCCAACACTGCTGCAAAGCCATGGGTTAACAAACACTCTTGGGTGTGTTAAGCACTAAGTGCACAGCACTGTAATGACAAAGGAGGCTGAGGTCAATGGCTGTGTATACCATGGTCTTTTTATAGAAACTATGCCTTTTTTCCAGTCGTCCAAAATGAGACAAAGGACAGCATAAAGCAAGAACGAGGAGTAGGCAAGACAGAATATCACTGATGGAACCTGCTCACATAATCTTTGCTTAAAGTCTAATTGCCCCTATTAAAATCTCCAAGACAGGGAGCTGGAGAGATGGCTCAGAGCTCAGACCCTTTACTGCTCTTCCAGAGGATGTCAATTCAGTTCCTAGCATCCACATCAATTGGCTGGTCTGGGAGCTGATGCCTCTGGCCTCCACGGGTATTTGCACACACATGTACATACCTATACCCCCACACACACACACACACATCATAGGACCATGGCTTTGCAGCAGTGTTGGTGTAGAAGGTAGCATTCTGAAGGCTTTTGCCAGTCATGCATGGAAGGAATTTAGCTTTGGTGTAAGAGGAGTGAGGAATCATTGACACAGGAGTCTAGTCCCTCACTACATTATGTGATCAAGCAAGGATCAAGCTCAGAGTGTCAGGCATAGAAACAGACTACTTCACCCTCTACACCATCTGTCTCATTAGCCCTCTTTAACCTTCTTTTCCTTTAGTTTAACTTTATCCTCAACAACACTTACCACACATAAAACTACACTTTTTAGCTTTGGGTATACCTGCACTTTTGTCTTGTAGCACTCACTTCCAATAGAACATAGACCCACGACAGAGACTCAGTGCAGTATACTTGTTGAGCATTCTATGACTATAATGTTCCACAGTTCAGCCCATAACTAACTACTACTCTAAATCAAAGGCCAAGAAATCTGTAAGCTATGTGACTTTATTAATGACAGACTTCTCTTAAAGGTGGTAAGGGATATTGTGCTTCAAATTTAGTGATCCCCACACAGAACTCTGGTTGAAGAACAGCCAGTTTATACAGTTCAAGGAAAGAAAACTGATGCACTCCCATTTCACATGGAAGCCAGTCTTCACTGCAGGGAATTGTTAGTCATACTTTCAAAGCTATTTAGACCCTCTTGCTAGCATCAATCTGATCCAGTGTGTCCCATGATAAACTCTACTGGAATTTACAAAGTCTCTCATTTCCACAGTGTCCTTATTTGTTTAAATAAACTTTACACTACAACTGAAGCCAAAGCAAAGTCAGGAATAGGAACACATAAACACTAGGATTCCTATTTCTTACTATATCAGGGTTGCCACGATACAACTGTTAAGAGATACTGAAAGATATGAAAGCATTCAAAAAAAAAAAAAAAATATCAACAGTACTCACGCATCATTTGAGCAAGTCATAAATTCTCCTTTTATTTTGGGATGCCATGAGCCAGTATGAAGCATTGCTGTATGACCCTTAAAGAAGAAAGAGGTGGTGTTAAAGGGTAAAACATCACACATTTAACGATCCCTCAAAAGCATACTATTTTACTTTGAAACCAGCATTATTTCATCCCAATCTCATCTCATAACATGCTTCATTTCACTTTTCTGCCCCTCTCTGACCATTCTACAAACAAGCAACCCTAAAAAGATTCAAGTAGGATGTGTGTGTGTGTGTGTGTGTGTGTGTGTGTGTGTGTGTGTTTGTGTGTGTGTGTCTGTGTGTGGGTGGGAGGGTGGGTGGGTGTGGGTGTGGGCATCCATTTATATCTGTATGTAAGACAATAATAAGGAGGAAGAAGTCATAAATTTGAGAGAGTGGAGGAAACACTGTAGGAATTGTAAGGAGGAGAAGCAAGATAAAAATTATGTAAATATAGTATTCATGTATGAAATTCTCAAAAAATAAAAAATGGTATTCAATATTTATAATTTTGGTCTTAACTCAAGAATTTAATTTAAGAATCTCTAAATAGTTAATAATGTGGGCCCTACACCCAATAGTGAGAACTCTTCTAAAAGATAAGAGCAGAGGACACAAGAGAAACCTATGTGAAGGTGAACATTGATACTAGAATTATCTAGCCACAAGATGAGGACACCTGGAATCTTTAAAGTAAAACAGTAACAAGGAAAAGAGTTAGCCCTTAGAGCAGTGGTTCTCAATGTGTGGGTGGCAACCCCTTTATGAGTCAAACGACCCTTTCACAGGGATCTCAATATCAGATTATCCTGCATATCACAATTCATAATAGCAGCAAAACTATAGATATGAAGTAACAACTAAAATAATTTCATGGTTGGGGCCAGCACACCATTAGGAACTGTATTAAGGGGTCACAGCATTAAGAGGGTTGAGAAGCACTCACTGCCTTAGGGCCACTGTAGAGAGTACAACACTACTTCTACCTTTATTTGTGATCTCTGGCCTCAAGAATTGTGAAGAAATTAATCATGTTTAAAACCACCACATTTGTGGGGACTAATTACAGTAGTCTGCAGAAACTATAAAATACTCTCGGTTTAAGACCAAAATTGTAAGTATTGAATTCTAATTAATACATTTGTTTTCTTTTTGTAGTGGTATGCATTAACAATTAATTCTAAACTGCTTTCAATACAGTGAAGAATTAATCCAGTAAAGAATTATGATGAGGTTGATGTGAATCAGGTTTCTCACTGTTGTAGAAAATAGCTTCAAAAAATGGGGAAGGAAAGAACCATCATGAACTTTGTGGTGTTTTAAACTAATATGTAGATACAAATAAACAGAGGTGCTTATGCATATATGTACATGCCATTCTCCCACTCCATCTGCCGGGTATCTGGCATGCACCATAGGGAATTTAGCAAAGAGACCCTGTATTCTAACAATGAATTTCCAATAAAAGGGCCCTGAGCTTCCTGGAGAAATGAGGGACGACAGAGCTGCCAGAGGAAAAGTTGGAACCTGAAACATCTCACTCTGCCAAAAGAACAGCACTGCAAAAGTGATGTGAGAGGTAAAGGGTTAGAATACAGGCTGGAGGGGCTTCAACTTCTAGGAAAGTTACAACAATCAAACCAAATAATGATAGTAAGGGACTATAAGCCACTGACTATAATAAGAACCTTTGAGCATACTAGTACATTAAGCTAATTACTTAAAATCCCAGGAATGGTAGTACACACCTCTGATCCCAACACTCAAAATAAAAGAAAGCGAATTAGCAGTTCAATACTACACAGCAGGGAGAGAGAGGGGGAGGGAGGGTGAAAGGAGGAGAAAGAGAAGGGGGCAGAGAGATTTTCCCAACTAATCTCCTTATAAAATGATGTTAATTAATATATATAAAATGATTTTGCAACCATCACAGAAATAATTTTTCAAACAAGAATCATCAATAAATCTTAAAACTAGGAAAGGAAACCTTGACACTGAATTTGATATTTACAGGACCATAATGAAAAAGGAGAAAAATTTACAGTGGAAATATTTGCTATATACAACCTTAAACAAGTAATCAAAGTTCACACAATTAATACAGTACAAATAGACACCATGTACTCACATGATGAAATAAGGACATGATATTATTTTGGGGACAGTCTTAACACAAAACCTGACACTAGGCTGGGACTCAGATCAGTGGCGAGCTCAGCCCTCAACAGAGAAGCAGCTTCTTGCAGTAGAGGTAATTATCACAGAGAGACCCACAACGGGACAGGTTGGAGACAGAAAGATTTTAGAGCACTGGGCCCTTACATGGATGTAAACCCCTCCCCACAAGGCTCAGGAATCTGTGTGGAAGAGAAAGCAGGAAGACTGTGAGAGCCAGAGGTGGTGGACTCCAAGGAAACACTGCCTCCACACACAATAGGGCTGGTAACATATAATCCCCAGTCATTGTTGCAGGGTGCACAAAACCTGTACATACTCAAGCCAGACCAAAATCCCAGCACTGAGAATGGGAAATGGGCACAAAGTCCTACCCCTAACCAAGAAGCTATTTGCAATTGATACTTGCTGGGGAAGGAAATCAGTTTTTTCCAATGAGCAGCACTAGGTATATCAACACTCCAGGGCAGGCCTCAGGCCCAGGCCCATGAGTCCTTGGTTAACCCAAAACAGACTTGGGTTGGGGGGAGGGGGAGTTCTATATGCTTTGTTTGTTTGGTTTGTTTGTTTGTGTTTAATATCCTTTGGTTTTTTTTTTTTTTTTTTTCCCCTGTGAGGGAGAGAGCACAAAAAAAAAAAAAAAATGGGAAAATGGGTGGGCATGGAGGTGGGAAGGATCTGGGAATGACTGGAGGCAGAGAAAGATTAAGATCTATAGCATATTGTTTCTGTACATTAGGATCAACCAGAGCACACTAGCTCTTTCAGCATTTAATTTTGCCAACTCCTTAATATATCCTAGGCACCCTTTCAAGGCTTAAAAGCTGGGTAACACAGTAAGACTCTGTATATTTTTCCTACTAAGTCCTCCGATTAAGTCTAAGAGTTGCAAATCACTGCACTTCTGTTCACCCCTGGTGGCTAGTAGGTATTCAGAAAATACGAAAATACATGTCAGGGAAATACTTGAAAGCATAATAAGTCACTGATTAAATGAATGAGAAAAAAACTTTATCAAATATATTATTTATTCTCTAACAATTTGGTGTTTTTATTATTTTAGAATTTCATACATGCAATGATGAGTTTTGATCAAAGCCACCCCCATTCCCTCAATTCCCCCAGAAATATTCTTATTATATACAAAATAGAGAAAGGGGACTGAAACCCAGCTCCTCAGTTGGTGAAAGAGCTACAATGTATTAAAAGATTCTTACTCCTTTCCAGTCAGGTAGAATACACACATGCTTCCTATTCTTTATCTGATTATAACAAAAACCATTAAGGAGATCATAGGAGGTGGTTATCTGAATAACAGATAAGAAAAGAAAGCAGAATAGGTGGTTAGTCTCTGGGGTGATGTTTGCCTTCTATATATCCAATCTTAGGCTCTAGGGTTACCACAAAAGCCAGCATGGAAAGGCATGGCTCTCCTGGCTTGCACAAGGCTGCTGTGTCTAGGGGGGGGCGCTGGAGGTAAAGTATGGAGAGATGACTCTTGTGTGGCAAAGCTGTAGCAGTCTTTTCTTTCTTTTCCTTACTCAAACATTTTTATTCTCCTGAAAATACACCTATTTTGCATCTCCGATTATTTTTAAGATACAAAGTAAGTCAGCAGAAAAGATAGGAGAGGCTTTGGGTAAGGACCACCACCACCCTTGGGCACGGCCCTGCTGGGTGAGTTGACCTCCAGGAAGGCCTTGAAGCACCTGAGGCATTGCTAGTACATTTGCTTGAATTTGGATCACTGAATTATCAACAATGAATCATATCTGTGGATCCTAGTTCCCAAGTAGCTCAGTTTTATCTTTGCAGTTTTTAACTTGATTGCTTTTTTATCCAATTTTCTCAGATTGCCTTCTATACACATATATAATCAAATATGGCAAAGTCCTCTCTGGGTAATCTGTCACCCTACTGGTAGCTATGTTAATGCCACGATTTCTTAGACAGCTGACAGTTCTTTGTTCTGGGGCATAGACTACATTTCAATTGGAAATAGTCCTGCTATCACAATTATCTGAAACATTTAAACCAGTTACCAGTTTTCCTTGGAGGCATTAGCAGTGCTTATAACTGAACCCAAGAAATACCCACCCTCACCCTTCACCCTCTGCATGTTAGTCAGGCACTCTACCATTGACCTCTATCTTCAGCTTGTATATATTTCATTTTATATGAAAGACTTGAGCCTCTGTGAAATTTGGTTATCCAGTGGAAAATCAGATGTAGGCCCAATACCCCATGAATACAAAGGGATTATAGTGTGAGTGTGTAAAGGAACAGAATATAATCTATAGTCACCATTTACCAAAGAAAAAAACTATACAAACACATAATAAAAGCCAGCAGGTAGGAGCTAGAGAGATTGCTCAGTGGTTAAGAACACCCATCACTCCTATAAGGGACCTGAATTTGGTTCAAAGCACGTATATGGGGGTTCATAAGTATCCATAACTCCAATTCCAGGGAATGTGATGCCCTCTTCAAACCTCCAAGAGTATTAGGCACATATGTGGTATACGGACACTCACAGGCAGATAAATATATATACATATATATACATGTATATGTAAATATATGTATATATATATATATATACACACACACACACATATATGAAATTTAAAGTCAGCAAGTAAGAATATAATTTGAAAAATATTCGAATTCCAAAGAAATTTAAAAGAGAAAAAGGCAATTGGGGGATGGCTCAGTCAGAGAAGTGCTTGCCTTGCAAGCGTGGGGACCTGGGCTTGGTCCACAGAGCCCTGAAAACACAGGCATGGGGAGAGTTCTCACAGGTCTCCAAATGAACACAGGCTATGGCCACTGCCCTCAGTTGCCCAAAAGAACTAGACAGTAAAAGATTATCACTGAAGACACCACACACTTTTGGTACAGGATACATAAACAAAAGGAGGACTGAGCTGAAAACTCTCCCTGCTAGCTAGAATTCACAGTGCCAGAAAAGGCTGTGGAGAAAACCCTAGTCTAACCCTAGCCCTGAGCTCTGAGAAAACATCTCAAAAACTAAGGTACAAAAGCAATTGAAGAGTATATTCCCATGTCAAACTTTCGGACTCCACACATGATTGCATGAGAGTGTGTGTGCTCCTGCTCATACACACACCTACAATAAGAATGGCAAAGAGATGCTCAATATCCTTGGTCATCAAAATTTTTCTATTGGAAATACAAATGAAATCCATTAAACATCTATTGTAGTGGCTAAAATCAGAAAATCAACATCCCTCATTGCTAGAGGCTACACCATAAACAGGCCCATCCAAAGTCTACACACAAATGTTTAGAACAGCTTTGTTCACATGACTGTGTTGTCAGAGCAGTCAATGATCTGCTTGTAGGGTAAGAGGGAGAGAAGTCAAGGTCAAGGAGAACTCAAAGGCTTTTTGCTTCGTTCGCTATTGAATGTGATGCCACTGCTGAGATAATAAAAACAACTGCAGAAACATAGATCTATGAAGAAAAGCCATAATCTCATTCTTCACTCTTATGCTGGGGGCTTGTTGTATTCATTGAGTCTGTGCATCAGGTAGTAAGAGAAGACAAGAGAAGAGCTGTGCATCTCTAAGATGCCAATGTCAACAGAAGGTATCTAAAGCTATCTGACCAGATGAGAGCAGTCAAAAGGTTAAGTATTGCTGAGAGCTGTTGTGGAAAACACAGCAGGTAACAACTAGTGTCCAGAAGGTCAGCCCATTAGACCCATGATTCCCTAGTGGGGCTCCCCAAGCATAAATATAAGACAGGGCTCAGCAATAAACCTGGGACACTCCAACATTTAGAGGATGAATTGAAAAAGGATGAAAAGGAATACTCGGTAAAGCAGTAAGAAAACCAAATCGGTACATTGCTGGTCAAAGAAAGATGTTTTGGGAAGGCAAATCAACTATGCCATATATGAACCACAGTTACAGTACTGTAAGATAAGGACACTGGATAAGATAAGGACAGATGGCAAGAACACATAAGTGATTTAAGCATAACTAAGGGACTGAAAAATAATAATTAAGTGATAAGTTCATTAAATATATAGGCTCATTGGGGATCTAATTAATCTTTTTAAAATTGAAATAATCTAACAATTATTTAAGGAGAGAAAAGAATTTTTCAATGATTTGCAATTAGTAGGTATCTGGTCCAATTTGGTCCCATTAAATATCTAACTTGGGGCTAAGGACAGCTTTCGAGTTACAATAAAAGGAAAACCCTAACAAGTCAAGACACCCCCCAGCCTTTGAGAACTTAGACACTGAACTGCCTTGGCTTTCCCAGTCTGGCACATTACTCCACATTCCCATTCTTCAACTGCTCAAACAAGTCCACTGGATTCAGGTATGTCCAGTCAATGGCTCATAGCCCACATGGATTCCATGAGAGCCAAGAATGTGGCACAGCATAAAACCATGTACTTATTTAAAACACTCTGAGGTAAGTCTTTGCATTCTGTTTTTATAGTTCAATTTACAGATCTGAGGGTGAACTCTGTAGACAACTTTGTATCACAATTACCAAAAGGGAACTGGCCTGACCCAAGCAGAAAGCTGCCTGATATCATAATCAGAGGCATAGCTGGTTTCCTGCCCAGTGAGCTCCAGTTCACTATTCCCCATCCCCTTACTCCCAGACTCAGGGATTCTACAGATAGCTCCTACTTAACCATCTCAGACAGGAGCAAGCTGCCTTTTCTTATTCAAACAGCAACCCAACATCTTACCCAATCCATCCATCAAAGCTGACCCCCCCCAAAAAATACTGATAATTGTGGAATAGAGTTGAAATAGCATCTTTGAATATTAAAAAATAAAACAAGAAAAAAATGGCATCCAGAAGATGTTAACACAAAGTAAGGACACCTTAGCTGTTGAGTAGTCAGAAAAACACAAATAAATATACATTACATTGAAAAGGCTCCAAAGACTGAATGTTATTTCTTGTTTGTAAAGACAGAAGCATGACAAAGGCAAGGGGAATGTTAAGTGCTCCTGTGTTCAAACAAAGACCAAAATTAGTCATAACAAAATGAAGTTCAACTAAGGATTCTTAACTAGATCTAAACAGATTCAGTACAACAGCAAACATTAGTGGGAGAATTTTAAAGTGACACCTAAGAACTATTAATGACTAAAACACCTTTTCATCAAACAAATTAGTTTTTGTCTTTCCCTCCTTATCTAAGCAATAGGTCTTGGGAGAGGTAAGAATATTCTTTTACTCAATGGCCTTAACAGCAAAGTGCATAGAAGAATTAAGCAACTTCTTGTCTTTCATGATATGCTCTACTTTGCATAGAGAACACTACATATCCATGGCCAATGCTGTATCTTGTATCTCACACACACACACACACACACACACACACACACACACACACACCCCTGATCTATACTAATCTAGCTACTCTGTGGCTGTTCCAAACATAACAACATAAAAGAACACCCTGTAGAAGTACTGTTTGTTGTGAAGAGAATAATGGGCGCCTCAGGTTCCACAACATAAAGGTGCCCTGTCATTGGCATGCTGAGCCAACAGCATGCTCCTGTGAAGAGAGGAAAAGCAGCAAGGAGGATGCTGTCGACTGACCCTGAAGTTCTAAAGCAGTTTATCAGTTTTAGAAATGAAATCTGTGGAAAAACTTTTTGTTGGGTGTGTTCACAGCTTTAATTTGGGAATTGGAATACTTTTTCTCTAAAAATTGAGACAATAAATATTCTAAGCTTTATAGACCACCTTCCCTGAACAATTTCTCAACTTTACCATCAGAACACAAAAGGAACAACAAACAATAAACTAACAGTTAAGGCTGTCTTCCAATAAAACTTAGTTACTAAATCATGATGGACCTGGATTTGGCACACAGGTCATCCCTTACCAACCCAACCCTTATAATCAATCACACTCAGTCATTTCCTTCCATGAGTCAAATACTCTAAGGTCCATGACCTTCAAACATCTGAGAGACATAAACACGCATCTGAATACATTACAGAGAAATCCACTCTTTGGCTTACACCACTCCAATGACCTAACATATTCCATTAGCACTAACTATGGCTTATTCTGTCACAAGGCTCCTCTTCTGAAACCATAAACTCTTAATATTAATTTAACAAATATTTTCACCAGATATGTGATAAGTTCTAGATAGTCCACTTATTATCCACATAACCACCTGTCTTTCAATTTTTTAACTTTTCTATTTTCTATGTCCTAAGCATTAGTCACTGTCTCAGTGTAATCTTGAGGGTTATCTTTTCTTGTGCCTACAATGAAGAACTTTATTCTGGAACAATTTCCCACTACCCCTCAATCAGAATATTCTACGCAAAACCCAGAATCATAAATAAAACTCAAGAATATCATATGAGGAAAACAAACAGAGATAATGGGGAGGGGGGATGATGTGGAGGCCAAAAGTCAGTATCAAAAGCCAACCTCAATTACGTTCCACCTCCTTTTTTTAAGACAGGGTCTCACTGAACCTGGAACTCACCAGTTCAGATAGAATGGCTAGCCAGTGAGCTCCAAATATCTGCCTATCTCTGCCTCCCCAGCACTGCTGGCTTTAATACGGGTGCTTGGGATCCGAATTTGGGTTCTCAAGCACTTAGCCCACTGAGCCATCTCCCCAGTCCTTATGGTCCTACTTAAAGCCCACCCTGATATATTCAACCACAAATTGAGAAAATTGCTCTGCCAGTAGATGGTGGCACTTGCCATTTCCAATCTGAGACTACTACTATGTGTGAGTATATTTTCAGATGAACCTTCCCATTATTAATATAAAAATATTCTCTCCCTACCTTCAGTGATAGTCATTTCTTTCAGGCTTAATCACAATCCTTATTGCTTCTTCAAAGATTCTTCTCACTGTTTACTATGTTTGGTTTTAGTTTTAGTTTTTTTTTTTTTTTTTTCTTTCTTTTTTTTTTTTTTTTTTCAGAATTGTATTACTTCTCAATTGCTGTGTAACATATGCCACAAGTTCAGGGGCTTCTAAGACCCCTCAATTATAACTCTGTATTTCACAGTGTGGCTGGACTCTCTGCAGTATTTCACAGATTGAAATAAGGATTCCAAGAGGATTACATTCCTTTCTTGGAGCTATGAAGAAGAACCTGCTTCCAAGCACATTCAAGTTTTGGCAAAATAGAAGTCCTTGTTGTTAAAGGAGTCAGATTCACATCTTTGCTGCTTACACACTGTGAGAGAGGAGTACCACTCTTAGCTACTATATAATTCATGCCCGTTCCTTGCTATGTATCTCTCCATCTGCAAAGACAGGAGGGTCAAATCTTTCTCATTTTACATCAGATAAAAGCCAAATTAACAGATGTTTACAAAAAAACAGTCTTATTCATACTCCCTGCTAAAACAGCCGAGAATCAATATCTTGAAACTTCTAGACATTACCTGATGTCATTGCAACTACCATCAAAGAGTGCACTGCATGGCTGAGAACTCTACCCTTCTGGTCTTCCCGGGGTCCACAGGCACACCTTTGCTGTTTTTTCTCCCCACCACACTCTCAGAAGTGATTTATAAGAATCATTTTCTACCTAGATAGACTAAAAATTAAATTATCCAGTCTAGTCTTCTAGCAAGGCTTTGCTTAATTTGTCTTTCTCTCAAGATTTCATGTAAGCAAGAAAAGGAAAGCAACACCACCTCTACTTTGCATAAAACATCTTCAGCCATGGACCAAAATTCAGCAGTAAACACTCCTCCACATCAAATCCACCCCACACATAGAATCTTTTTGCTGGGAATCTCAATAGATGTCTGCCTGTCTGTCTGGGAAAAGAAGTCTTGCTATGTGGCCTAGGCTATCCAAACTCACAATCCTGCCCTCTCAACCTTTCAAAAGGCTGGAATTATAGTAATGTACCACCACACCAGGCTTCAGGAATCAATTTTAAGTGTTCTTCTGTATAGGCTGGATCCAACAAACATCTTTCTTCCCTATAGTCCTGCAACATATAACTTAATCAGAATAATCAACATTGTTCTACTTAAGAGTTCCCATCCACAATAAAAAGAAATGAAGACTCCTGGATGACAGTGAAAACTCTTCCATTAACAAAAGCAACTCAAAAACTATGTTCTATGTATAATAGCATTGAACAGATGAGTACATACTTACGATGTTGGAAGCCAAACTTCTTCCTGTTGAAAAAATGAATTATAAATATTGAACTAAGAAGGGCTGTAAGATTTGATTAGAAGCAGATCCATCCATATGAATTCATTGGTTTTAATATATTTTGTTTTGTCTGTCTCTCTACTTGTTCTGTCTTCTGAATATAACAGAAATGTCAATGCAGTGACAATGAACACATCTAATACCTAGATCTTGATTTCTAAAAGGAATCTCCTATCAAAAGCAGACATGGGGGTTGGATAGAACAGGAGGGATGGCTCAAAAGTTACAAGCAGTTGCTGGGTTCTAGCCCCAGCACCCACATGACAGCTCACAAACTGAAGTCTGCAACTCCAGTCCCAGGAGACTTGATGCCCTTTTGGCCTGTGTGGACACCAGGCATATGCACAGCACTAAGACAAACATACAAGCAAAAAAACTTAATTAAAATAAATCAGTAATAAAAGTAGTCATAGCTACTGAGTCTGGTATTGCACAACTTTAACCCCAGTACTCGGTGGGTAAAGATAAGTTGATCTTTATGAGTTTGAGGACAGCCTGGTCTATATAGTGAACTCCAGGAAAGCCAGGGCTACATAGTGTCTCTCTCTCTCTCTCAAAAAAAAAAAAAAAAAAAAAAAAAAGGGAGCCATGGGATGGGTCCCTGAAGAAACAGAATACCACAACAGGAAACCTATGAAAGGACACTAGAACACTCTGTTGCACCAATGTATAAGAAAGTAACCCTGACTCCCCAGAATGATACAGATGTATCAAAAGGTCAGAATCTAACATTAAGGAGTTTCTACTATATTAGATAAAAAGCTTTGGCTCACAAAATGAAAAGAAATGCAACATATATCAAATCATTGTGTGTATTTTTTTTTTTTTTAAGTTTTGACAGATGAAGGTGGCACCAACTTTTGATCCTAGCATTCTAGGGGCAGAGGCAGGGAAAATCTCTAAGTTCAAGGCCAGCCAGGCCTACACAGAGAATTGCTGTCTCAAAAAAATCAGTTTAAAAAAAAAATAGTTTTATCTATGACTAAAGCCATAGTTGGGGATGGTGCTATAGCTTGAGGTGGAATGCTTGCCCAGCACGTAGGAGGTCCATATTTGATGCCCAGCATCACAAAAAAAATAAAAGAAAAACATTAATTTAAACTGCTTGAGGAAATAAAAATATACCTTGAATTCACAGTTATTTTAATAAATATTAAAAGTGTTACATCTTACAGAAAAGAATTTACTGCTAAAAAGACATGACTAATAACGTATCTGTTCTCCAAGTAGTAAGGGTAATTATTTGGAATGGATAGAAATCAAGGATGACTGCCTGTATATTTAAAAATAAATATAATTCCTCTGCTAGCTCAGCTAGCAGATCAGATTACTGTAGAAAAATTAAAATAATAAAAAATAAAAATAAACAGTTTTTTAAAACTATTCTCCCCTAAGGTTCTTATGTCTCTTCCATTCTACACTTGTGAAAAGAAAATCTCCCCCTAAGAGGTTCAAAGATTTTAGGATTACCCAAACCAGCCCTCTTCAGTTTAGTTACATAATTAAGAAGCAAATGGCACAGACTTGCTTTCCTGTTGAAAGGAATTAAAGGCAATGATGGAATGGAGAGAGACCCTGGATGAATTCATAAAAGGAAATTAATGATGAGATTATATAACTATTACAGTAAGTGTTCACTTACTAAAAACCTACTAAAACACCTTTGAATTTCACTTCATAAAAAGTTTATTGGTTAAGAAGTTCTGATTTATTGACTTATATTGGCTTAACAGTAACACATTTCTAGGCTCTATGCCAAGAAGTTCCATATGAACCCAAGTACAATATGTGCTGAAAAGTTGAAAGTAACAGAGGAAAATATTCTGTGACTGCAAGAAATGTGCCCAAATTCTGGTTTGGGGTAAATGTATTTCATTATTCTGTGACCACAGTTGCTAAAAGAACACTTTTGAAAGTTTAAATATAATTAATTATGTGGTGATTCCTGGTTACTGCTCTCCTATTTTTCTAACTACCTACACCTGCAGAAGTAATGTCCCATTGTCCTAGATAAACAGCAACTGTATCTCAGAACTCAAAAACCTGAATGTTTTCCAAGACAGGGTCTCTCTATTATGTTATCTCTTTTCTTGTTCTCCTGCATTTTTCCCCTCAACTCAATCTTCCTGCTCCCTCATGTCCTCCTCTCCCTTCCTCTTCTCCCCTTCTCTTTCTCTTAATTCCCTTTCCTTCCCCCTCCCACCCCTACCCTCACCCCCCCCCTGCTCCCAATTTGCTCAAGAGATCTTGTCCCTTTCCTCTTCTCTAAGGAACCATGTATGTCTCTCTTAGGGTCCTCCTTGCTTCCTAACTTCTCTGGTGGTGTGAATTGTAGGCTGGTGATCCTTTGCTCTATGTCTAAAATCCATATATGAGTAAGTGCATACCATGTTTGTCTTTTTGTGACTGGGTTACCTCACTCAGGATGGTTTCTTCTAGTTCCATCCATTTGCCTGCAAATTTCAAGATTCCATTGTTTTTTTTGTTTTGTTTTGTTTTGTTTTGGTTTTGTTTTTTTTTTTTTTTTTTTTTTTTTTTTTTTTGTTTTGTTTTTGTTTTTGTTTTTTGTCTCCTGGAGGAGTAGTACATGTATACATGTACCACATTTTCTCCATCCATTCTTCAGATGAGGGGTATCTAGGTTGCTTCCAGGTTCTGGCTATTACAAATAATGCTGCTATAAACATAGTTGAACAGATGTCTTTGTTGTATGAATGTGCATCCTTTGGGTATATGTCTAAGAGTGGAATTGCTGGATCTTGAGGTAGGCTGATTCCCATTTTCCTGAGGAACCGCCATATTGATTTCCAAAGTGGCTGCACAAGTTTGCACTACCACCACCAGTGGAGGTGTGTGCCTGCAATTCTAGCACTTGGAGGAAGATGAGTTTGGACCAGAAGAGAGAAACTGCTGACCTGAACAAGGGGGAGCTCATGGACCCCAAACTGATAGCTGGGAAACGAGCCCAGGACCAACCCAGATCCCTGAATGTGGGTGTTAGGAGAACTGGGCAGTCTATGGGGCCTCTGGTAGTGGATCAGTATTTATCCCTAGTATACAAACAGACTTTGAGAGCCCATTCCACATAGAGGGATACTCTCTCAGCCTAGACACATGGGGGAGGACCCTGCTCCAAATGATGTGACAGACTTTGAAGATCCCCCATGGAAGGCCTCACCCTCTCTGGGGAGCAGAAAGGGAATGGGATAGAGAGTAGGTATGGGGTAGGATAGGGAGGAGGAGAGGAAGAGGGAATTGGGATTGACATGTAAAACAAGATTGTTTCTAATTTAAATTTTTTTAAAAAATCATAAAAAAAGAAAAGAAAAAACAATCAGGGGAAAAGGAGTGAAAATAAACAACCAAAAAAGAATCCACGTATTAAACACTTCTAATTGGCTTGTCATGTGGTGGTACACAGCTTCAGTCCCAGCACTGGGGAGGCAGACATAAGTGAGTTACCATAAGCTTGAGACCAGCCTGGTCTACATAACAAGTTTCAGTTAAGCCAAGGATACACTGTGAGACATATCTCAAAATAAATAAATATATCTAATCTGTTTATTTAAAAAAAGAACATCCCTCTCACTAGGGATCAGGATATATTTTCCTATTCTATTGATATGGATCATAGTCGTGAATTTATCTGATGGAAGGTTAGTGGAAATGATATAAGCAAAGATATGAAATGTACTCCCAGAACTCCTAAGTTTCTGCCATCACAAGGATAAATTCAAATGCTAAAAAATATACAGTTTCGATAATGAGATTGATGACTAACTTATCTGCCATCATAGAGCCCTCATCTAGTAGCTGATGGAAACAGAAGCAGACACCCACAGCTAAACACTGAGCCGAACTGGAATCCAGATGCAGAGAAGGAGGAGTGATAAGAAAATGGGGGCAAGACCAGACTACAAAAACCCATAGACAGCTGACCTGAACAAGAGAGAGCTCATGGACCCCCAGACTGATAGCTGGGAAACCAGCATTGGATCGACTCAGACCCCCCCCCCCCGAACATGGGTCTCAGTTAGAAGGCCTGGGCAGTCTAAGGGACAGTGGAACCAGGATGTATCCCTGGTGCACGAAAGGACTTTGGAAGCACATCCCCCATGGAGGGAGACTCCCTTAGCCTAGAGACAGGAGAGAGGGCCTAGTCCCTACTCCAAATGACTTGACAGATTTTGTTGATCCCTCCTGAAAGGCATCACCCTCCCTGTGGAGAGGGGAGAGATGGGACAGGAGGGGGGTTCAGGGAGCATGAGAGGGAGGTGGGTGGAAGAGGGAACTGGGATCAGTATGTAAAATAAGAAAAATAAAAAAAATACATTCACAATAAAATATAAATATATCGTTTCCATTCACTCTTCATAGAACCCAGTCATCAAGCAAAAAGTCAAACTCCACAGAAATGCTATACTGTGAGAAAGTCCAAACTAGACAAACAGAAAGAGAAAGCAAGTGTGAGAACTGGCCACAACCACCACCACTCTGGAAGAAGGCGAAAACTATGCAAGCAGAGAAAGCAAAACCATGAAGCAGAGCAAGACAGCAGGCATATAAGCCTCAAGCACAGCAGGCTAGAGTTCCAACTGTTACCGTCTGGGGGAGGCCCAGCAGCTGACACTGCTCTATGCAGGAGAACCTCCCAAACAAAAGAAGGGAAGGAAGGTGAAGCAAGAGGGAGAGAAGAGTGTAGGAGGTGAGAGTTCGGAGGGAAAGAGAGGAGTGAGTGAGTGAGGGTTGGAGAAGAGGAGGAGAAGAGAATAGGAGAAAAGGGAAATGAGGAGGGAAGAGGGAGGGAAGGAGGAAAGACAATAGGAGTGAAGAGAAAAGGAGTGCTGGATTAAAATTCATTAAGATGGAGGTGAATGCTTACCTTAGTGTTGGCCATGTCTACAATATACTGGTCTCCTTTTATACATTCCATTACTTCAAAACCATCTCTGTCAATCACCTTGGCCTGTGAGCTTCCAGATACAACAAGAATCATGTCTCCAGTGTTACTGTATTGTAATGACTTGATCTGATGGCTATACAAAAGGCAAAAGAAAATAGTCTAATGAAACACTGAGCTTTTTTCTATACTTTTGTGATATTTAGCATGGTCAGGAAAGGAAATGTTATACAACTACAACATTAATAATTCCAAAAACCACAAATCCTCCAATGCTTTTTTACAATCATAGCAATACAATCATAACAATTTGCTAAGACCTCCTAAACCTTACACCTTCAATCTGGCTAACTGCTAAGGCTTCTGGCTCTTTTCCAATAACCTTATCTGCAGGTTTTTGGGGGTGGTTTTTTTTTTGTGTGTGTGTGTGTTTTTTGTTTGCTTGCTTGTCTGTTTGTTTTGGGGGGTTGTTTTGTTTGTTTGTTTGTTTAGTTTGTTTTTTTAAAATAGGGTATCTCTATACAATAGTTCTGGATGTCCTGGAAGTAGCTCTGTAGATCAGGCTTGATGGGAGATGCCATTATGTATAATATGTTTCTCATACTGGTTAATAATAAAGCACTGTTGGCCAATAGGAAAGGAAGATAGGATGGACTAGGAGACTAGGAGGAAAGAGGAAGTAGTAAGGAGGAGTCAGCATGGAGAGACCGGGGAGACCAGATGCCTGCCTCACTCCCCGGTAAGGAGACCATGTGGAAATACATAGATTAACACAAATGGGTTAATACTTAAGACAGAGCTAGCCGATAAGAAAGTAGTAACTGGCCAACAGTATAATATCAAATACAGAGTCTCTGTGTATTATTTGGGGCTGGCGCGGCGGCGGGACAAGACCAGCAGCGGCAGGCGGAAAAACCTGTACTCGTTACACAGGCTGACCTTGAAATCACAGAAATCCTCCTGCCTCTGTCTCCAAAGTGCTAGGATTAAAGGTGTGCAGAATTTTTTAGCCACAAAGCTTTAAAAATAAGGGGGAAAAATGAGGGTATTTTTACACAAGCCCTCTAGCTCACTGGGGAAAAAAAACAAAAAAAAAAAAAAACCTGGATTTTAAGCATTTTGTTGAAGCCACTGTTTACAGGAGGTAAGTATGATGTTCACAGGAACCTCCACCATGTGGAAAGACCTGGTGGGGGTGAGGGAGGGGTTGTCAGCAGTCAAAGCTGCCACTTTGGTCCTAGCCATGCTCACTTAGCAGTTTAAAGCAGTGGTCAGAAAAGAATTACAGATAAGAAATAAAGACAGATTCAGACAAAAAGAAACCTCCAAACAGGTCACAGTGTGTTTAAAAAATGTACATAGGCTTGGGAGAGGAAGAAAAAAAAAAAAAAGGATAGAGACGGTCATAGATTAAAAGAATAATCTAAAGAAAATAAAATGAAATCCTTGAAAAAAGGAATAGAGTAATAAAAAGTTATATTAAGCCATGTAAAGATGGAAAATACACAGATTCTGGATTACCTATATTACTGTTTTTTGGGTTTTTTTTTTTTTTTTTTTTTTTTTAATTTTTGACTGTTAACGAGCTAACTGCTCAAATACATTTGATTGTGGAAGCTACTAAGTTAAACCAACATATATATTTTAAAGGTATCTTGACTTCAAAATTTGGGTCTAAGGATATGCTGTTTGGAAGAGGTTCTGCTTTTGTTTCCACAGAAGATGAGAAGCTGTAGCTTCCTTCCAGGTTAATATGGTTTGATAGAGCAAGAGCCTCTGAAAGGTCTCCATTGGAACAATGGCTCAGGTGTTCCACATTCAAAGCAGCTCAAGGCTGCTGGCTGAGATGCATCAACCACACAAAATATCCCAGTCAAGACTTGTCCGTAATTCTAAATTTTCTTGGCACGCAACAATCAGCAGTCTAGAGAACTACACCCAAATTCCCAAAATACTGTTTGTAAATGTGTGTTCTCATTTAAGAGGGATTGAGTATAAATTGTTATTGGTCATAGTCAATCTCCTTCTAAAAAGAAGAAAGGGTGATATGACATAAAAAATGGGGGGAAGGGGTTAAATTATTAAATCTACCTTAATCTAAAAAATGTTAATCCCAAAATATGTTACATTGGTATGGATTTTGTTTATTTTATATTAATAGACAAACTCAAAGTAAATATCATTTGAACAAAATTCTAGCCCATTTGATCCCATTTACTGTTTGTAACTCCAAAGCTTAGAAACGCATATGCTAAAAGCAACTATTAATTTGTGATGATTTTACCTTCTTTTTTAAAGATTTTATTATTTTATGTATATGAGTGTTCTATCTGCATGTACTACTTTATTCCAGAAGAAGTATCACCCTCTGTAGATGGCCGTGAGCAGCCACCATGTGGTTTCTGGGAAATAAACCCAGGACATCTGGAATATCAGCCAGTGCTTTTAACCACTGAGCCATCTCTCCAGCCCTGATTTTATCCTCTAAAAACAAAATTTACAGAAGGAAAAGAATAAAATAAAATTCATGCCTATCTGTCCAGAGCTCAAAAGAAGTGTTATTCTGGCTGGTAGCTAAGTCACCTAGCTACTTGAAACCGCTTTTCTGTAAGGAATAAGAGGAGAGCAAGACATCTGACCTCCTCCTCTGCATGCTCACATTAATACACACACACATTCACATATACCACACACACATAAAAATAAAATAATGTGTGACCAGAGGAGACATGTCACCTCAAAGTGGAAGTGGGAGACAGATCTAGAAAAGCAAAGGTCTACATTGTTCCCAGGACCTCCAAGGAAGAAAGCACCTTTGGACTCACGGTATCCTTTGTAAAATGCTGGGAATCAGATCCTTAAGCAGGTTCTGTCCTGAATCACAAATTTTATATGCTCTTCCTTAGAAGGTACCTTCTGGACTTACATTTAAGTCTGTCCATAAAATATAAAATTACTTGTTTGATTCTATGTATGAATTGCTCATTTATTTTCTCTCAACTCCAAATCTACCCTTCAGTATCTGCTCTGTAAAAATGGAAATGAACCCTGGCAATACTTTTGCTTTGCCCGTTGGCATTCATTAGACAGGACTGTTAGGTTCTATCAGAAGGGTATTAGAAAGACATTGCAGGGAGTATCTAGTGTGGCCCTCTTCACAGACTTCTGTATGGTCACAGCTTTGCCAGTGTCCAGCTCCAGAAACACGCAGTTTCGCCACATCAGGTACCCAGAGGGCATATTTGTCAACACAAATATGCGTGTCTTAGAGCAGACAGACTAGTGAGACCAATTTCTGGAAAGTTCTACCACCATAGAAACACAGCCACTTCTCTTCATCAGTGATCCACAGCCATGCCCTTTCAAAAAACTTCTGGACCTCAACACCATAGGCTCCTCCTTGAATGCTATGTCAACCCCCAAGGGGGAGGGGGATCTTGTATTGCTGTGCATATTCTTTACACTTCTCTTTTTACCAATCAGTCTTTCATTTTTCCAAACTCTGATTAGAGTCAGCAATTTTTATATTTTTGGTTGTGAGCCTAGCCTTTAACAGCTGAGCCATCTCTCCAGCCCCAGCAGTTCTTATTAAAGTGTTTCTGGTCAAATTACATCAGATTTCTATATCCTAGTAAGACTCTGACAGATCAAATTTTAGGCAATCAATTAGAAATTGAGAAAATTATAGTCTATTTAGACAAACTGAGTTTTTTATATATACACAAAACAATTCAGATCTTTGATAATTAGACATTTGAGACTGCTCAACAAAGCTCTTTAAGGCTGGGAAAACTTACTAGTGCATGGGACAAATCTCTGTTATTCCCATTGGGAGGTGCTAGTTGTTTTTTTGGTTTTTTGGGTTTGTGTGTGTGTGTGTGTGTGTTTTCAGTGGGGAGGGTTGGTTTTTCAATCAAGCCTAAGAGATCCAGTCCCATGTATTATCAGTGTTTTCTGGTGATTAATTTTTGTTTTCAAAAGGGAAGTTAAAATCTTAAAAATAGCAATAATTTAAGGAGAGGGAGTAGAAACAGCAATGACTCCATCTCTCTGTTTACATTCAAAGGGAGACCTAAATTTACAGCAATTCCACTTCAGTATCATTTTGCTTTTTAGCTAGAAAGGAAAACGCTAACTTTTTCATGTGCTCTCTGTAGTCTACTCCACCCATGCTAAAATGAAAATGTTCAGTACCAGCCTCATCATTCCTGTCCCACTTTTCTATTAATTCTACTAGCCACTGAGTTAAAAGGGCAGGATTAGGAATCATTAGACACAGTACTAAGGAGAATTAAAGGGCTTGTTCAAGGGGCAGAACATCTGCTCCTCAAATTCCTGCCTATACAACTAAGATTCCGATCAAAGAGAGGAGAGAGAAAGCCAATCTGACAGTAAACTGGAGTCATGAGGAAGTGAATGTTCTCTCAGGGAGTAACTCTGACACCACAGGATGGCTTAGTAGCATTGCACAATTCTTTCTGTGAAGTTATTCATGGGGCAAAGTGGGGGTATATGAGTGTAAGTGAGGGGAGTAGGAAGGTGAAGATTGAGGATCCTTTTAAGTACTTTTTGCTTGGCTAGCAGAACAAGCTGGGACATGCAAGACAGATAAACACAGCTGTTTGAGGCTGTCACTTGGGGCTCATGAGCCAAGGTGTCCAGCTGTAGTGAAAAGTGCACCGGAATGTGAGTCACAAGTCTAGAGATCCAAGTCCTTGCTCCGCTAACTAGCTGTATGATGATGAGCAAGCCCGTCTGCTTCCCATCATCTTATTTTATAGAAAATCCACAGATGAAAACAGATGGCAGACTAGACAAAGCTGTTCCTGAGCCACACCACTCATATGCTACCTGGGTGATTCTGCTGAATCCTGGTTTCCTCCACTGAAGAGGGAGGATACTTGATTTACAGGATTGGGACAGAGTTTTAAAAGCAATATTACATATTGGTGCTGATAGGTGGCTCAGTTGTTAAGCATTCTCTGCTCTTCCAGAGGACCTGGGTTCAATTTCCAGCCCCCTACAACCATCTGTAATGCCGGTTCCAGGGGATCCAATGCCATCTTCTGGCCTTTGCACTCACGTGGTGCATATGCATGCAAAACCCCCAAATATATTCTTTAAAAAAAAAAAAAAAAAAAAAAAAACTTCTAAATATTAAGAGAATAAGACTTAACTTATAGGATTGAGGTAAGGGTTTAAAAATAATACTATACAGTAGAGCTAAAGAAAAGGCTCCAAGATTAAGAGCTCTGGCTGCTCTTGAAAAGACTTGGAGTTGGTTCCCAATACACACACAGAACAATTTACAACCATCTGTAACTCCAGCTCCAGGGGATCCAACACCCTCTCTGGCCTCTATAGGCACATAACATACATCTGCTTCATATACATACATGCAAGCAAATATCTATATACAAAAAAACTATGTATAAAAAAATAACATTTATTCAAAATTAAATAATAACAATATGCAAAAAGGTACCTAGCAGAGACCATGAAACAAGCAGTTACTAGTATTACTTCTTAATTTCTAAAGAATAAGATTGTACTGTTATTGTGTAATCATCCCTCAATTCCCAGGAAGGACTAACTCAAGACACACTGCAGTTACAAAAACCTACAGATGCTCAAGTCCCTCAGGGGCATGTTTTTCAAGTATTTTTTTAATCTGTAGTTGACTGAATCTGTGGATATGGAACCTGCAGACATACAGGGCTTATGTACTCAACATATATTATCTTATGCCAGGAACAGGCCAAGGAATCAGAGTGTGTGGTACAACAGCAGGTTTCTATAGAACCATGTCAGAAAACACCAAGCTGGATTATGTCTTCAGTGGCTTTAAGGAATTTTAGAGAACAGATTCACAATACAAAAGGCTTTAATGACATGCCAAGTACAACCAGCATAATCAACTGTTATTAACAAATGAGATATTAATGTATCTTCATCAAGTTTCTAATTGGCAAAAAAGGACAAATCATTAACATGTTAAAAGACAGAATAAGGAACTGGAATAACAATTCAACGAAATTAAGACAATGAAACTGAATGGAACACCCCCCACACCGTATTTCACTTTTTAAAAGTGCTTTAGGTGCTGAAGGGATGGTTCAGCAGTTGAGAACGCATATTGCTCCCAGTACCCATGTGAGATACCTGACACCTCCTCTGGCCTCCGTGGGCTCCTACACTCACACAGGCATAACCTGGTACCTATATTTCCAGTATTCACCGGTTATGTGCAAGAATTGTCACATTGGATAGGGAACATAAAAAATAATTTCCATAGCACAAGAGGTTCTATTGTTTTGCTGACTAACTGGATATCAAGAACAGATCATTAGATTACTTACTCTGTGGGTGTGTTCAAAAGAGGAGATGCAAGACAGAGGTAAAGACAGAATAAACCTAAGTGATACTGGAATGAGAGGTACTCTATGACCCATATTAGCTTCATACAGATTCAGACAGACACAAAAGTTACTGATATGAGACATACACAGATTAGTATATAAAAATGTATTTTCTAGCTTAATTTGCCTAAAGCCAGTGATACCCCAGGACAATGAACAGTGAGACTTTCCTTTCTATCGTGTTTAATGGTAGTTTCCTCAATGAATAAGTTTAATTTCAGAAATTTTAATCTTTGTCACTTTTCCATAAATTAAACTTCTGAAATTAAGCTTATTAAAAATTATTAAGAGTCAGTAAGACCTTGTCATTTAAGCACATATATATATATATACACATATACATACACATATGTGTGTGTGTGTGTGTGTGTGTGTGTGTGTGTGTGTGTGTTTTCTACCTCTTTCCATTCGAAAGGTCAAGAAAAATTATGCTTCAGTGTCAATGAGCATTTCATATTTGGTCTCTAAATACCATGGCTATAAAAAGAAAATTGAGCTTGTTGGAGAAGCATTTACTCCAGGACTTGGGAAGAAATATATCAGGAAGTCTACATTGTATTGTCTCAGGAACTAAATCAGCTTTTAAAGACATATAAATTCATGTCAAATTATACTCAGTAAGGACTCCCAGGGAACAAATCTGGACAATTTAAAAACCAAAAGGAACGACTGCAACAAACTGAAACCCATGAAAAGGTTTAAAAGAAGTACTAAAAGTGTAGAAATACAAGGAAAGGAAAAAAATAATTGTACCAGTGTTGTAGTTACTTTTCTACAGCTGTGACAAAACACCAAGGCAACTGCAAAAAAAAAATGTGTAATGGGGCTAATGGCTTCCAAGGGCTAGAGTCCATGATGGCAGAGCAAGTGCACAGCATCAGGAAGAGGTGCGAGAGTACATCTTAATCCACAGGCAAGGGGCAGAGAACACACCTCCTAATCCTTCCCAAACAGTTCCACCATCTGAGGGGCAAGTATTTGAACATATGAGCTAGAGGGGTCATTCCTATTCAAGCCACCACAACCAATAAGAGGAATAACTTATTCACTACCACTGCCCCAGAGCTGAAGTGGATGCAGTGAAATAACCAAGCACTTCCACTGCCTCTGAGGTAGGAACCAAACAGCACCAGTAAGTAAAAAAACCTCTTCTTTTAAAAGAGTGCTGCTCCTGGTATTGGCATAAAAATAGACAGGTAGACCAATGGAATCGAATTGAAAATCCTGATATTAATCCATGCACCTATGAACACCTGATTTTCGACAAAACAGCTAAAATGATACAATGGGGCAAAGACAGCATCTTCAACAAATGGTGCTGGCACAATTGGATGAGGGTGTGTAGAAGACTGCAGATAGACCCATGTCTGTCGCCATGCACAAAACTCAAGTCCAAATGGATCAAAGACCTCAACATCAATCCAGCCACATTGAACCTCTTAGAAGAGAAAGTAGGAGGTACCCTTGAACAAATTGGTATAGGAGACCGCTTCTTGAACATAACTCCAGGGGCACAGACACTGAAAGAAACAATTAATAAATGGGACCTCTTCAAACTTAGAAGCTTCTGTAAGGCAAAGGACACAGTTGACAAGACCAAACGGCAGCCCACTGACTGGGAAAAGATTTTCACTAATCCTATATCCGACAAAGGGCTGATCTCCAAAATATACAAAGAACTCAAGAAACTAGTCAACAAAACACCAAATAACCCTATTAAAAAATGGGGTACAGAACTGAAGAAAGAATTCTCAATGGAGGAAATCAAAAAGGCTGAAAGACACTTAAGAAAATGCTCCACATCCTTAGCTATCAGGGAAATGCAAATCAAAACAACTTTGAGATACCATCTTACCCCTGCCAGAATGGCTAAAATTAGAAACACCAGTGATGACTTATGTTGGAGAGGATGTGGAGAAAGTGGAACACTCCTCCACTGCTGGTGGGAGTGCAAACTCATACAGCCACTTTGGAGATCAGTATGGCGGTTCCTCAGGAAAATGGGAATTAGTTTACCACAGGACCCGGCAATCCCCCTCTTAGGCATATACCCAAAGGATTCACATCAATGCAACAAAGACATCTGTTCAACTATGTTCATAGCAGCACTATTTGTAATAGCAAGAACCTGGAAGCAACCTAGATGCCCTTCAATTGAAGAATGGTTAATGAAGATGTGGCACATCTACACAATGGAATACTACTCTGCAGAAAAAAATAATGGTATCTTGAAATTCGCAGGCAAGTGGATGGCACTTGAAGAAACCATCCTGAATGAGGTAACCCAGTCACAAAAAGAGGAACACAGTATGTACTCACTCATATATGGATTTTAGACCTAGATCAAATGATCACCAGCCTATAATTCACATCACCAGAGGAACTAGGATACAAGTTGTATTCTAAGAGATTCATATAAAGTCCCTCACAGAACTGGGAAGGGACAAGTCCCCCAGACCTCAGGTATAGTGGGGGAGGACAGCTAATGGAGAGAGAAGTAGGAGAAAATGAGAGGGAGGAGAGGAAGGCATGTGTGACTAGGAGGATTGAGCCTGGTTAGGAATGGAAAATAGGAAAGAGAGAGAGAGACAGAGACAGAGAGAGAGAACATAAAAGAGGGAGCCAATATTGGTTTGAAGATAAAGTTGAACACAAAGAAAGGTCGAGGGAACTACAAGACTGCTCCCAAATAACAATCTCAGCTTCCGTGGAAAGGCTATCATAAATGCCCTTCCCGGAGAGTGAGATCAACAACTAACTTCTCCATGGAGTCCTCAACTAATGCCTGTTGAAAACAGGAGCAAACACCCATACATAAACACTGAGTCAAACTAGAACCCAGAAGCAGATGGAGAGGACAAGACCATGCGGTAGAAGTACATAGAGACAGCTTACCTGAACAAGGAGGAGCTAAGGGCCACTAGACTGATAGCTGGGAAGCCAACAGAGGTCTGACTCGGACTCCCCTGAATATGGGTCTCAGCCAGAAGGTCTGAGCAGTCTAAGAGACCTCAGACAGTGGAGCCAGGATGTATCCCTGGTGCACAAAAGGACTTTGCAAACATATCCCCCATGGAGGGATAACTGCCTTATTCTAGAGATAGGAGAGAAGCCCTAGTCCCTACTTCACAGGACCTGTCAGATCTACATGACCCCAACTGGATGGCATTCCCCTACATATTGTATTGTGGTGGGGGGTTGGGAGGGGAGGGTGTTTAGAGTGCATGGGAGAGGGTAGAGAGGGCAAAAGGGAGGGAAGGAGGGAGGGAGGGCTTGGGGGGAGGGAGGGAGGGAGGGAGAGGGAACTGGGATCGACATGTAAAATAATAATAATAAAAAAAAAAAAAAAAAAAAAAAAAACGCTTTGACTCCAAAATTTAAGTTGAAGAACAAGTTACTGGGGAAAAGTATTTCTATTTTTGTTTCCACAGAAAATGAAAAGATGTGGATTCCTTCCAGACTAATGTGGTTTGATCACACCAGACCGCCTGAAACAGAGTACAAGCTGATCCTACATTCCAAACAGCTGGACAAAACAGCCCTACAGACTACAGCTAGGATATCTGAATCTTCTTCGAATCCCCCAAGACAGCGCCCCTTACCAGCAGGAAGTAGTTTGGAAAGAACGACGCCCAAATTCCCAAATATTGTGTATAAATGTTTGTTTTCATTTAATTGGACTTTGTTATATAAAATTAAATAAAAAATACTCTATATGCAAAAAAAAAAAAAAAAAAAAAAAAAAAAAAATAAAAGAGTGCTGCTAAGCTTATAGACAAAATGACAGATTTAGAAAATCACTGATCTATAACCCTCAATGAGATCAGTAATCCAAATAGCAAACATCAATTACATGTGACAAGGTATTTCTCACAAAGTTCCTAAGTGAAGTATAAAAAATAATTTTAAACAAATACTTTTTTAAAAAGTTTATGTGTGATCTGTCTGTACTATATTTGAGCAGGACATGGTAACACACACATACTTTTAATCCCAGTACTGTGATGGGAGATGCATATATATATGTTTCTCATCTGGTTAATGAATAAAGCACCGTTGGCCAATAGGAAAGGAAGATAGGAGGGACGAGGAGACAAGGAGGAAGAGGAAATAGTAAGGAGGAGTCAGCATAGAGAGAAGGGAGATAACAGAACCGCCATTCCTCCGCTCTCGGTAAGACCACGTGGAAATACATAGAAATGGGTTAATACTTAAGACAGAGCTAGCCGATAAGAAACAAATAACTGGCCAACAGCATAATATCAAATACAGAGTCTCTGTGCGTTATTTGGGGCTGGCACGGCGGTGGGACAAGACCGGGAGGCAGGCGGAAAAACCATACTCCTTACAGTACTGGGGAGGCAGAGCAGGCAGATTTCTGTTAGAACAGGCCAGCCTGGTCTACAAAACAAGTTCCAAGTTAGCCAGTTACACAGAGAAACCCTATCTCGAAAAAAACAAAACAAAACAAACAAAATCACTTTATAATGAAGTGATTCCTCCATTAGTATCAGTAATACCAATTGAATTTAGGAATCTATCTTAATTTTCTAGTCACTAATATTAGAATAATATGACAATATGATCTCAGTGTGATACAGTAAAAAATACTGGATAGTAGACAAAGGAGTAAAATAATACCACAAGGAAGCAAAATGCTACAAGCCCATATGAAGGCCGCTATCGGAAGCACCATGTCAAGCCCTTTTGGTACAATGCTAGATTCTCCAGGACCCACAAGGAGAGGAGAGAACCCACGGTGTTCTTCACATGTATACCATGGTACATGCACCTACACACATAATATACCCACACAATACACATATACACATGCACACACACACACACACACATACACACACACACATACACACACATGGAATTATACATGAGTGTGGGAGGCGCATGTGAATGAAGCTAAGGAAAAGAAATGTATGGTTTGTTTTATTTTCATTTATAATGATATAATTTATATAAGATAAATATCATTCATTATAAACTGAGGTCAAATGACAGCAACATTATCTCCAAGTATGAAAAACAAAAAAAGCCAAATATGGAAATAGTAAGTAAATACATACCACTCACAAGGCTGAAGGGATCGAAATGCCTTGAAAGAAGCATCCATTCCAGCAAAATCCCAAAATTTAACGTCATAGTCATATCCTCCAGTGACCAAACGGGCACCTGAGGGATCCAAACCCAAAGCAGAAACCTGTCCAAAATAAGCAAACAATGAATGGAGAAAAGCAAGTTACCATTACAATCCCTATTTCTAGTCTCAATACCACAGCTATCAGAAAGGCACTACAAACTGCCAAAGTGAACTGAAAACTCATGTTCACAGAAAAATCTGTGTAAATGTTGTCGAAGCTTTATTCCTTCCTAATCATCAGTGACTGGAAACAATCAAGATACCCCTCAACAGGTAAATAAATAAGTGAATTATGATATATCCACAGACTGGAATCTGTGAATATGTTCATAAAAAAAAAAAAAAAAAAGGCTGAGCTACTGATACATGGGTAAATGACAGAAGGTTATATGCTGACAGGTGGGTGCAGGAATTGTATCCAAGTCCACTGAGGCATCTCTCCATGGCATTTGTTAGGCATATGATAATAAAAAGAAAATGAAGGCAGTAGTTCTCAAATATTTGAGGGAAACTTCCAAATGCTAAAAATCTATCAAGACCATTTAGATTCAGAATCTATTGAAGACCACAAAGTATTTTTTAACATAACATGTATATGATAGCATTTATGTGTATTGATATTAACCACCAGAAATGAGGACATTTGACATCATTTAAAATAACGTTAAACTGATTATATTTAACAAATATATGTATGAAAACAATATTTACAAATGATAAGTTTCTATGGCATGAATGGCTCTATTTTAATATTCCTATCCATTAATTTTCACATTTCTGGATCTACCTCTGTTGAAATGTTTCTTTCTCATTATAGAATATATATTCTTATGTGTCATACATCTAAAATTAAATGGTAGTTTCAGTGAAATGAGAAAGTATGATAATTTTACAATTTCAGTGGCTTTTTTTAAGATTTATTTATTTTATGTATGTATCCATACATAGAGCCTACGTGCCAGAAGAGGAGAGCATCAGATCCCACCATAAAAGGTTGTAAGCCACCATGTGGTTGCTGGCAATTGAACTCAGGACCTCTGGATGGGCAGCCAGTACTCTTAACCCCTGAGCCATCGCCTCAGCCCCAATTTCAGTGTTTTTAATGCTTTCATTGCATATGCATGCACACTTTGCTCACTCAATCACCAATTTTAATAACTTTGCAATAACAGAGTGATTTCATCTTACATAATAAGTATTTCTATTATTAGGCTTTAAGTAACATAAGTAGGTAAATAATATGAAAATACAATACAATTAACGTAACCTTATATCAACACAGAAACCATCTAAAGTGTATTTCTTATCTCAGCATTCATCTGTGATGTGAACAAATTCATGCCTTTCACTGATATGAGAATAAAGCTGAGGACAATGGGAAATTTTCCCAAGCTAGTAAGAACAAAACTATTATTTGATTATCACTTTATAATGTTTCTGTATCCCAGGAAAAGAGGTTCTTAAAGCCAACAATAACACTGATAATAAGTGGTCCCCATGAAAATGAATGTGAAAGTCTTCTTTCAACTCCATTATGTCTGCACATTTCATGACTTTGCTGGCCTCAGAATGGTCTTGGGTCGTTAATATACCTTATCAGGAGACTGTACCAGGAAAGCTGTTACTGAAAAAAAGAACAGAAACATTTAAACTTACTGTTTTAGTGCCATGCTTCAGTGTTATCTCATGCGAGTCAGGAATCCTTTGGACAGGGTTCTGAAACAAGAAGGTCCCATTACATCAAGGAGAGAAATGATGGGCATGTGGACCTACACAGCACATCAAAGGAGTACCCTGATGTGTGTGCTATTGGTGCCCAAAGACTATGATAGACAAGCACTCTACCAGGAAGAGCTACTTCCCCAGCCCCTCCTTTTCTTCCCTTTGAAAGTTTGAAAAAACGTTTACTAATTGTTTAGTGTATATGTGCATTTGTGTGTGTGTCTGTGTGTCCATGTGCATGCCATGGAAATACAACAATATACAAGTTGTCCTCAGTTTCCTCCTTCCACTATGTGGGTCACAGGGATGAAACTCAGATCATTGCCTTTGGCAGCAAGTGCCTTTACCTACTAATCCATCTTACCAGCCCCTTTCTGAATCCTTTTGTAAATTTTTCAGCAAGATTTTTCTAAATTGCTCAGACTAAGCCTTGAACTTGCTATATAGTCCAGAAAGGCTCTAGATTGCAAACCTTCTGCCTCCCTAATGTGTGGCAGGCAATCACAAACATGAGCCACTATAAACAGCGAAATAAAGATTAACAGAATCAGTGGGCTGTGGGGGTGCACACCTCTAATCCAAGCACTCAGGAGGCAGAGGCATGAGGATCTCTGAGTTCTAGATCAGCTTCATCTACAGAGTTCCAAGACAGCCAGAACTACATTTAAGAACCCTGTCCCAAAAAACTCAAAATTAAATAAATAGGTAGATAGATAAGTAGGTAGGTAGATAGATGAGTGAATAAATACACAAATAAATACACAGATAAATAAATGAATGGATGGATGGATGAGCAGAGACAATGTTTTGTTTGTTTTTACCACAAAGCCTTAAAAGAAGGGAGTCGAGGGAAGGAGCTGGAGAGATGGCTCAGCAGCTAAGAGCACCCAGTGCCCACATGACCGTTCATTACTACTTTACAACTCCAGTTCTGGGAGACAAAATACCCTCTTCTGCAATCCATGGTCTCCTGCAGAGATGTGGTACACACACACACACTCACCCAGGCATACACATACATGTAAAAATAATAAACAAATCTTTCCATAAAATAAATGAGGATGTCTTTCTTCTGTGTGTCTAAATATACTACACTTCCTCTATTTCTGCTCGTAAGTCATTTGAGCATTCTTTTTGTTTTATTTGTTTGAGATAGGGTTTCTCTATGTAGCTCTGACTGTAGACCAGGCTGACCTCCAACTCACAGAGATCTGCCTGTCTCTGCCTCCCAAATGCTCGAATCAAAGGCATGGGCCACCATCACCCAGCCTGAGCATTTTTTATTGTTTTACCTGTCTTGTCTGTCTGCTTGTTTGTTTGTCTTTAAAATAGAAGCTCTTACTAGATTACCTTAGAATGCCTAGACACAAGTAATCTTTAGCCTCCTTGGTGTTTGAATCTACAGATATCTTGACCTATCACTTAATAGCTTGACTTTAAACAAAGAAATCTTTTGGGGGGATTAAAGGAGGAGGCAATTCAAGACAGGGTTTCTCTGCTTGGACCTCGCTGTCCTAGAACTTACTCAGAGATCCACCTGCTTCTGCCTACTGAGTGCTGGGATTAAAGGCAGCACCACCACTGCCTGGCTCCAAGAAACTCTTTCGGTTAAAGAAAATCATTTCTTGTTTATTGTAAACCAAACATTAAGCAATAAATCAGTAGATAATATTTGAGAAATTAAGATTTGTTTTTCTGTGAAGTCACAAATTATAGAAATCAGAGAGAGATTAAAAGTTTCTATCAGGGCCAGTGAGGTGGCTTGGTAGTCAAAAATACTTGCTATCAAAATGACTACCTGAGTTCTATCCCTGAGACCCACAAGATAAGAGAACTGACTGCTGACTCCAATGAGCTATCCCCTGCCCTCTGCACATGTGACAAAGCATGTCCCAAACACTAATAAATAAAGTGTATATATTAAAAAAAAAAAAAAAATAAGAAAGGCCAGTGAGATGGCTCCATGGGTAAAAGCACTTGCTTTCAGGGTTAATGGCCTGGGATGGATTTCTGGACCACACATAAAGAGAGAATTGACTCCCAAATGTTGCCATTAAACGTCCCTAAGCACCCCATAGCATGTGTACACACACAGAGAGAGACTAGGGCAGTGGAGGGTAAACATAAAAACGTTTTTAATAAAGTTTACAGTTTTAAAAAAATCTTGAATAAAGTTGAAAAATATCTCCAAATTGGGGCTGGAGCATCAGATCAGCAGTTAAAAGCACTGACTGCTCTTCCAGAGAAACAGGGTTTGATTCCCAGCACTCACATGGTGGCTTACAACTATCTGCAAACCTAATGCCTTCTGGTTTCCACAGGCAGCAGACATGCATGTGGTACCCACACATCTGTGTAAGCCAAACACTCATACACATAAGAATAAAGTTTAAAAAAAAAATCAACATCTTTATAATTACAATATTTTGATGTATAAGTAAATACACCTCAAAATTTTGTAGGACTGTTTCAAAATTCAATTATAAAACTCAAAGGGAACCTAGCAGGCATTAAAGAAACAATAAAGTAAATTAGCATTATTAATTCTAGCTGGCAATTAAAACTTCACTAGCAACCATATTAGCTGACAAATTTAGAACAAATTTATCCTATAAAACTCTTTTCTAAGGTAAATAATAAATACAGAAATCTGGCTATATCTTAGTAAAACATGATTACTTCTTTCTGCTCTCTATACACTGTGTACACTTAACACATACACAGTATATATAGACACCTCCAAGCAGAATGGTAAGTCATCCCTATTTAATAATCATTTATTCAAGTAAGGTCATACTACCCAGGAGGGGAACATCAATCAGGCATCTACCAACCTCCCCCTCAAGAAGCTCGTGACACAAGAGGCAGACAGCATGACTACAATTTTTTGTTTTTGGTTTTTTGAGGCAGGGTTTCTCTGTGTTACAGTTCTGACTATCTGAGAACTCACTTTGTAGATCAGGCTGGCCTCGAACTCCCAGCGATCTGCCTGCCTCTGCCTGAGTGCTGGGATTAAAGGTGTGTACCACTATTGCCCACCTATGATTATAATTTAATATAACAAACAATAGAAGTATGAAATGATTAAGTGAGAGATAGTAGAGAAGGATACATAAATAACATTCAAGAGTTCACAATAAATATGTAATTATGAGTCTTCATTATTTAATCAAACCTTCATTATCTAAGAGCAGGGTGATTACACTAACATCACATGTGTTGTAGAATATTATTTTAAGGTGTGTTACATTTGCTTATGCTCTGGAACATTTGTTCAACAATGTAGAGCAGTGTTGCTTTTGTTTATGCTGTATTTGTTTAAATCTGTGAAGCTGTGATTCTTTGCCTGTCTAAAACACCTGATGGTCTAATAAAGAGCTGAGTGGCCAATAGGGAGGCAGGAGAAAGGATAGGCTGGGCTGGCAGGCAGAGAGTATAAATAGCAGAAGAAATCTGGAAGAAGGGGAGGAGGAGCACAATAAAACAAGGAGAGAAGGATGCAAGGGGCCAGCTACCCAACTACACAGCAAGACACAGAGTAAGAGTGAAAGTAAGATATATAGAAGTAAGAAAAGGAAAAGGCCCAGAGGCAAAAGGTAGTCAGGATAATTTAAGTTAGGAAAAGATGGCAAGAAACAAGCCAAGCTAAGGCCAGGCATTTATAACTACAAATAAGCCTCTATGTGTGATTTATTAGGGAGCTGGCTAGCAAGCCTTTAAAAGAGCCAAAAAGTAAAAAGAGTTAATAAAAATAACAACAATTATGTCCATTACAGAGCCATCCATTACAAACCAGACATGTTGGTTGTGTCTGTGGTTTTAGTAATTGAGAGGCTTGGGTAGATCTTGGGTTCAAGGCTACCCTGAGCTACATACAACCTGCAGGGCTGGGAAGAGTGTGCTGCAGTTAACAGGGTTTACTACTCTTGTAGAGAAGCCACACTCAGTTCCCAGCATCCACATGTGAGCTCACAACCTTCTATACCTCTAGTTCCAAGGGATCCATCACCATTTTTTAACCTTTGCAGGCTCATGCATATATATTACACCTATATACACTCAGGCAATACACATTCAATAAAATAAGTACTTTAAAAAAACAGCAAAATTCTGTCTCAAAAAAAGCAACAAAAATTTGTGGATTATTTTGTTATCTGTTTAACTAAGCACATAAGATATGTTCTTTTTTTTTTTTTTTTTTTTTCCCTACCTTCAATCTTTCTCCTGACATAGCTTTTATTCCTTAACATGTAAAGAGATAAGTACTTCCCATACACTAGGCCTCCTAGCCACACAGAAAGAGGAGAGTAAGCCTATCTACTAACCTCAGCCCAGGCCCTGTACCTGTGTATTGCAAATGCCAGTTAGGGCATGCAGTTGAAGAAAAACACAAAAAAACAAACAAAAACTATCAATTTAACATATTTTTAGTGCCTAATGTTTACCTTTTCCTCCACAATTTTTTCCAAAGTATGGTTTCACCTAGTCTCTATCTTCCCTCCATCTGCTACTTTGCCACTGTGAGATGCCTTTTATTCCTGGTGCCTAGGGCACACAAAAAGCACTGAGTAAATATTTCTTGAACAAATCAGCAAGTCACTGCAAATGCCCCAGACTTTGCCTGCTCATCTGGCTTTCCAACAGCACAGTGACTACCCATCTTTCCTTTTTAAAGTGCCCTTTCCTGAGCGAAAACACCCTGGCTAAAAAGGCCAGGAAAGCTAGATTATATAGACGCAGTCCTGCCACTAGATAAGTGTGTCATTAAACATAGTGACAACTCTCATTCTCCTCCCTGGAAAGCTGTGGGTAAGAGTAGAGTTTGCTATGAAGGCGTGGCACATACAAAGCTTTTCACACAGAATGTAACACATGGGAATGCAGAAAAGTTTTGGGAATGAATAAATTACCCCTGTCTATCTTGATGATCAGATTAGTCGGTAATTGTTCATTTAAGTCAGACTTTGCAATTGAAGCAGGCTCTATCCCATCAAATCAGTCCAATGAGAAGCAGTAAATAACAGTTTTCCCAAAGAGAAAATTTTGCAATGAAATTATTATACCACAACTAAATTCAGGTTGAACACTGCAACAGCACAGAAGCACAGGAGGCAGTTTTGTTTCAGGCTATTTGCATGAGAAATATTGCTATCGTCCACTGCTGCAATAGCTTACTGAAGGCAGCTGGGAACCAGACGGAGAAGAATAAGCAGCTGGGAAATTTCCAGTTTATTTCAAAACAAAGATACTACTTTAAGGTTTAATATTTTCTGAGAAGTATTACACATAACCTATTTTAGAGGTGAAAATATTCCAACACAAATTCAAAACAATTAAAATGCTGAACAAATGGATTCTGAGCTCTCCCTCCACTGAATTACATAGGACACTGCCGTATCTATGTATAAGTGACAACATTTGAAACATTTGAGTTAGAGAGGAAACTATCGTAACCCACACCTCGTTTTATAACTAATTACTTAAAAGAAGAAACTATAGTCTGCCTTTCATTTCATAATTACTTTTTAATCATTCAGCAAGTAGAAATACCATCACAAAAAAGCTGGTATGAGAATTATTTCATTTAATTCAGTGCACAATGTGCCTATATATAGACACTTTCTAACACTTAAGCAAAAACTTAAACCACAAAAATTCATATTTACATTAGGAGTGAATTAAAAGTGTTGTTTACATTTAAAACCAAAGTTTTACTGGAAATCATGGAGGGCATAACTCATAAAAAGCCCAAATAACGGGCAGAACTTAATCATCTAAAATAGCAGCAATTCATCTTTCTGGAGCATATCACTTAGTGACTGTACTTTTTCCAGTACTTTTTACTAATGTCTTTGAAAGACGGCTTAGTGTGAATTCACAATTACAATAAAATATTTTCAAGATTTTGCTGCCAAGGAACATCATAGACTAAATTACTTTAGCAAAGTAATTTATAAGGAGAACTCATAACAAAAGCTACAATGTTAATGGGGGAAAAAAGATACTCCTTCCTGTCTTGGATTGGTTTTAAATGCCACCTGAAGGGTATTTCCCAGGCTCTTTGGTCTGTTTCAGATAACAACAGTATGCACATCTGGGCTAACCTGGGCAGTTCTATATGAGGAACACCCTACAGTGTTTTCAAAAGATTTGCAAATCATAGTGCAAAAGTCAAAAGTTAAGAAAGTTATATATGTTTGCTACTATAAGCCATAATAAAAAAGACTTCTTGGTGATCTCTGATCTCCAAGGTACCTACACTCATGTACACAGATGAAATATGGGAGAGAGAGAGAGAGAGAGAGAGAGAGAGAGAGAGAGAGAGAGAGAGAGAGAGAGTTGAGGAGGATGACATATGTGCCAGGGTATGCTTGTGGAGGTCTGAAGACCACATTCAGTAGTCAATTCTCTTATTCAGCCATGTAAAGGCAGGATCTCTTTTGTCTCTCCTATGCAGTGCACTCTAGGCTAGTTCTCTGCAAGCCCAGAGGCAATTCTCCTGACTCTATCTCCCATCTCATTGTAGGAGTGTTAGTATGACAGATGCATGGGATTGCATCTGGCTTTTAAATCATTCATTTTTAATTTTTAATTATGTGTATACATATGTATCTGTGGGGGTGCATGCACACCTGAGTGTATGTGTTTGAAAAGTCCAGAAGAGGGTGTTGGATCATCTGAAGATGGCGTTAAAGGCTATTGTGAGCTACTGGACTTGGATGCCCAGAAACAAACTTGGATCCTCTGCATGAAGACATCTCTCCCTGCTTTCCTGTCTCCTCTTTTGACATGGGTTTTAGGGGTTCAAATTCAGAAATTCAGCTGTGCCTTAAGTGCTTTTTAAACCAATGAGCCATCTCAGATGTTTTGGGGGTTTTTGTTGTTTTGTTTGTTTGTTTTTGAGACAGGGTCTGCCTGTACAGTCATAGCTGGCCTAGAATTCAGTATGAAGACCAGGATGGCTGAAAACTCAGAGATCCACTTGTCTCTGCCTTGGGAAGAGCCAGGATAAAAAGCATATGCCATTACATCCAGCTAGATTTGTGCTTGTTTTAGTCATTGGTGACATTGCAGATTTTGTTTTTTGTTTTGTTTTGTTTTGTTTTGTTTTTTAGCTTATTGTCCATTTGCTTATCTTTGGATAAATTCCTTATTCAAGTCTTTTTGCCTCAATTTTATTAATTAATTAATTTTAATGATTCTGAGGGTTTGTTTGTTTTGCTTTTGCTTTTTTGTTTTTTGAGATAGGGTCTCTCTGTGAAGCTCTGACTGTCAACAACAAAGTAACACAATGTAAAACAGGTCAAAGGTTTGGGAAGTAGCTCAGTAATAGAAAACTTATTTTGTATGTACAAGACCTGGGTTCAAGACTCAGAGACGGGTGGGGGATATATGCCTTTAATCCCAGAACTTGGGAGGTAGAGGCAGGTGTAGCTCTGTGAGTTTGAGTCTAGCCAGAGTCCGGTCTACAAAGAGAGAGTTCCAGGACAGCCAGAGCCCCACAAATAAAATTTTGAAAAATACATATCAAAATACAAATAGCTGTCATGTGGGGAGCAAATACAAGTCCTAAGTGAATGTGCATTGTTGACATGACAATCCATGTCAAGGGTGCCAATGCCTCAGACTCATGGGAAGGGCAAAGGGTTCCCCTGAGATGAAAATGGTTGAATTTCAGATAAAACTAGTATGTATGTGCAAAACATGGCAACTGCCGCTTCCTCATCTCAGATGACTGCAACCTGAGACTGTGCTACTACAGAGACTTCTCTACTACAGTGCACCCTCTCTCATTTGTTCGACACATAACTGATGCATTGAGTTTCTGGGCTGCTGCAGATATATTTCTAACTGAGCACACAACCCACCCGATCCCAGCTTTACCTGTGCCTATCACTTCTTCAGTCCCTGCCACATGTCAAGTCCAAAGCAGTACAGGTCGCAGCAATATCACTTCAAACTGTTTCGTAAAGACTGCTAAATCTATATGTTTCTCAGCTACACTGAAATTATTTTATAACTTCTCAAATGTAACAAATATTTCATATGAGAACTATGCATTTCCATGCTCTGCTGCTACTGTTGCCACAGATGTTTTTGCTGAGACAATATGCCCTACCATCGACCCCAGATTTCCTACTCCAAAATATGCCTACCATCTACCCCAGACTCCCTACTCCAAAATATGCCTACCATCTACCCCAGACTCCCTACTCCAAAATATGCCTACCATCTACCCCAGACTCCCTACTCTAAACAAAGTATTTCTCGGACATTTAAAATGTTTACAGTTAAAATACATCAAGAATGTGACAAGAGCCAGGCATACTGGGATGAATCAATCAGTCACATTCCAGAACTATACATTGTTCACACCTATAATCCCAGCACTCGGGAAGCTGAAGCTACAGGACCTCAAGTTCAAAACCTCCTGCCTGAGCTCCTGTTTGTTCCTCACTACCATCGCCAAAAGAAGAGAGATGGGGAGTCAGAGACCCCCACAGAATTAAGTATTTGTGGTGCTGTCAAAATGGCTCAGTGGGTAAAGGCACCTGCCATCAAGGTTAATGACCTGGACCCCAGAACCCCAGGATAAACACGGAAGAAGAGAATAAACTCTACAAGCTGTCCTCTGCCATGGTGCACACGTGTGCACATATTAATGAATGTGTGCATACAATAAACATTAATGTAATAAAAAATAAAACTTTTTCAAATTATATTTGATATGAGATTTGTGCCCACATAGATAAAGAACCATCTAGTTGAATAATAAAAGTATTACTAACTAAAAGAATGGGAAAAATATCTGAATACCACATTTCTCTAAAAAAAAAAAAAAAAAAAACAAAGCAATGATAAAAAAAAAAACAAAGTAATAGTATGAAAAGATGTTCAACATCATGTTTCACTAGAAAAATTAAAATCAAAACCAAAATAGAATAATACTTTGCACCTACTGGAATGGTTGCAATAAGAAAGACTAATATGCACTGACAAGGCTGTGGATCAGGTGAACGTCTATTTATATCACTGGTAAATAGTAAATGACTAAGCCACTTTGGAAAATAAATGTACAGTTCCTCAAAGTTTTATAAACATTTATAAACGTTTGACTATGCAATTTCACTTTTAGACACACCTCTCTCAAAAAGAAAATACAGACCAATACAAAAACTTGTGAATACAATGCTATGAACAGCATTACTCAAAATAGCCAAAAAATTTAAACAAGAAAATGTCTACCAAATGATAAATGGAGAAATGAGGTTTACTAGGTAATGGAATATTATATGGGAATTAAAAACTAATGAAGTACTGATTCTTCCTACAGCACAGATGAAAACAGCTTAGTGAAAACACTAAGCTAAGCAAAAGAAGCCAAACAAAAGGCCACATATTGTATTATTCCTAATAGAAAATGCCCAGAACAGGGAAATCTGTGGAGACAGAAAGCAGATAAACAGCTCCTAGAAACTGAGGGTAGGGTTGGGGGAGGACAAGCCAGAAAAGCTGAAGATCATAGAGTTATCTTTGAGATGAAAATGCTTTAGGGCCAGATAATGAAGGGCTGGAGAGACGGCTCAGTGGTTAAGAGCACATGCTGCTCTTGCAGAGGCCCTGAGGTCAGTTCTCAGCACTGTCAGGTTCCTCACAACTGCCCTTAACTCCAGCTTCAGGAGATCTGACACCGTGGCAGCCATGTGTGCATAAGCATACCCAGATACATGAACATACACGTATTTTAAAATAATAGTTTTATTTAAAACACTTTTAAAGAAGAAAATAACAGATGTGAGAATTATACAATCCACTGAATATACTAAATACTACCAGATAAATACACTTGAAAACAGCAAATTTTAGGATATACGGACTAGATTTCAACAACCCTGCTATTAAAATATAAAGGGAAAATAGCAAACACAGATGTGGCACAAGGGAGGAGCCATTCCACTCTGCTTGAGAAGCAGGAAGGATTCTTGCAGGAAAAAAGTGTTCTCCTTTCACAGGGAAGAAAAGACCCTAGACTGTAAAGAGTGAAGTCTTTCTTCGTGAAGAAGAAAAGTCTGCCACAACATCCCTGGCAAGGGTCACTGCTCACAAAGGCTGCCACACCAATGGCATTGTGCTAAGCACTGGCCAGGATCCAGACACAAGGAAAAGCTTGTTAGAAAAGTCACAAAGGTTGTCTCCAGCTTGTATGGCATGAGGCATGAGATAAGGTGAGGATGGGGTGATGGATATCCCTCAGAGGCTGAAAGGGGACAAGCAGTGAGGTAGGACATATGGTTCATTGAGCACACGAGTGTGGTCACAGTCCCTAAATTTGAAACCTGACACACCTTTTAACTACTAGGCGTCTGTGGAAAGTTACCTAATGCTTTTGAGTATGTTTCTTCATCTGTCCAAAGGACTTCACAGGTATTCTGGAAAGACTGGGTGAATTCTTTCATTTCAGCACTTGGAACTTTGCTGCTCCAAGTAAGCACTCATTGTGGGTGCTGTAGGTGTCTAGACTTGAACACAAGCTTATTTCTAGGTGATGTAAGAAACAAAAAGGGAGCTGGCCATGGTGGCCCATGTCTATCATCCCAGCACTTGGAAGGAAGAAGCAGTAGAAAGGACTGCAAGACAGGGAGCTCGTAAGACTGCTTAGCAGGTAAAGGCATCTGCCACCAAGCGTGAGCTATGCTTGCTTCCTGGGGCCCACATGGTGAAAGGAGAGAGCTGACTCCCACAAGTTGTCCTCTGACCTCCACACATGCACCATGGTGTATGCATGCCTACACACATACAATATTTAAATAAATTAAGTGTAAAAATATAATGAAAGACTGCAAGTCATTTTCAGCTACATAAAAAATCTGAGGCCTGAGACTATCTCCAAAGCTAACAAAAATAGTAAGGATGCTGTCAGGAGGCAGAGGCAGGCAAATCTCTGTGAGTTCTAGAATAGCCTAGTCTACATAGTGTGTTCAATTCCAGCCAAGGCTACATAGGAAGGTCCCGTCTTTAAAAGAAAAAAAAAAAAAAATGGAAATAGTGCAGATACAACATTTTAGCTTTCCAGTGAATGGCTTACTTCTTGAAGCACTTTTGTTTTTCCAGACAGGGTTTCCTAGTAGCTTTGGAGCCAGTCCTGTAACTCCCTCTGTAGATAAGGCTTGGCCTCAAACTCACAGAGATCTACCTGCCTCTGCCTCCTGAGTTCTGGGATTAAAGGCATGAACCACACTAACACCGCCTGGCGAAGCACTGCCTTTTGTGACAGTAAAAAAATCAAGACTATGCCAATAATTTCTTTATTTAATGAAAACGGGAAAAAAAAATCTAGTCTAGAGTGTCCCACACATTGTGAGCTGCAAAAGAACATCCACTCCTAGATCTGCACAGAAACAGCAAAATTACATTAACAGTTGCCAGAGGCCACACTATGGGAATCATGCTGCTGGTCTTGTTCTTGTGACAGTTTATCTCACAATTAGCTGCACTCCTAGCCGAAAATGAACAAACATTCTTTCAGACAAGGATCGAGGTCTGGAAACTTTTTAAAGTGAGTTCTACTTGGACAGCTTTTATGCATGTGTGCTAGTCTGTCAATTCAGAACTAGGGAGATGGCTCAGTCTCTCAAGTGACTGCCACACAAGCATGAGGTGCTGAGTTCAATCCCCAGCACCCACATTCTAAATACACAAATGCCAGGCAAAGTGCTGTGTGCATATAATTCCAACACTGCACAGATGGAGATAGGAGATTCCTGAGGCCTCCTGGCTGCCTGTTGTAGCCAAATCCATGCTAAGTCTTCTAATTTATACACACAGACATTAGGGCAAAAGATCAAAGCAGCCTTCTACTTGACTTTCAAACACCGTGCTTACACCTACTGAACGGAAAGGTGACACACCACTGGGCCGAACTGGAACCCAGATGCAGAGAAGGAGGACAAGACCAGGCTGAGAAACACATAGAGACAGCTGACCTGAACAAGGAGGAGCTAACGAGCCCCCCAGACTGATAGCTGGGAATCCAGCATGGGACTGACTCAGAACCCCTGATTATGGGTCTCAGCTAGAAGGCCTGGGCAGTCTAAGGAACCTCATATAGTGGAACCAGGATGTATCCCTGGTACACAAAAGGACTTTGCGAACACACCCCCCATGGAGGGATAACTGCCTTAATCTAGAGACAGGAGAGAAGCCCTAGTCCCTACTCCAAATGACTTGACAGATTCAGATGACCCCTCCTGGTGAGCATCACCCTACATGTGGAGTGGGGGGGGGGGGGTATGGGAAGGAAGGGTGGTGATGGGGACATGAGAGGGTGGGAGAGAAGGAAAGAAGGAAGGAGGAATGGAAGGGAGGAGGGAGAGGGAAGTGGAATCATATGTAAAATAAAAATTAAAAAATAAATTAATAAAAGGAAAGTGACACACCATTTTGCATAGCTATTTCCTTCAGCATTCAGAGAAGTGTGTGAGATCATCATGTGACTTCAGTTCTTAACAACAATCACTACTTGAAAAGATCAACTCATAATGCAACTATAACAACTGAGATTGAGAAACAAGGACAACTTTTTGTTACACTAAATTCAGTTCTAAAAGAAGGATGGGAAGGAGATGCTACTGCCACCACCACCTTCACTGGAAATCATGGCATAACCTGCAATACCAACATTTGGCAGGCTAAGGCAGGAGGATCACAAATTCAATGCCAACTCTGTGACTCATCACACCCAAATGAATAGTTTTAAGGTAATATGAAATATTGGTAAAATAGCCCAGAGATTAAGTATATTCAGGAAAAAAGAAGAACCAGAATAGGAAAAAAACAAGGATAAAAGATGACCAGAAAGGATTCTGTAAGTTGATAGAATATGGTGAAGGTAGGAAATACTCTTAGTTGGAATGGGGGAAAGGTTCAGAGACAGTATTAGGCATGCCACAGGGAGAATACATGAGCACAAGTGGGAAGAAATAATACCATACAAACAAGATGCTCATGGCAGTTTTTCATGATTATAAGAGATGTAGTCAGCACAACTAGATGCAGAGACCGCAGGGCTGCTGGAGACTGCTACCAGTCAGCCTAGCACCAGATTCAGTGAGAGACAGTCTCAAGGGAACAAGGTGGGGGGGGGGGGGGTCACAGCAGGGCACACGATGTTCTCCTCCAGCCTGTGCATTCAACAGGTGTATACAAAGACCACACACACACACACACACACACAGAGAGAGAGAGAGAGAGAGAGAGAGAGAGAGAGAGAGAGAGAAGAGAAACAGAAAGAGAAACAGAAAGAGAAAGAGAAAGAGAAAGAGAAAGAGAAAGAGAAAGAGAAACGACATTCACATCGCAGGTCACAGATGTTTGTTGAACAAAATAAAAAACACTGCTCAGAAGCAGGGGGGACTTGCTACCAGTGTGGGATAATAAGGGCCCCTGAGTGTCTCTAAAGCAAACAGAATAGATCATATCTGGCTTGAGTCAATGAAATGCCCAGAGAAAAGTGACCATGAGCAAGAAGAGCCATTCTTTCATTTCATTCATTAGCTATTTCTTGAGGGCCAACTCGATGCCAGGCACCTTTATAGCCACTGGAGGAGACACAGTATAGAGACAATGTGAATGCCCTCACAGAATGTCCATTCTGGGTGGAAGAGAGATAATGAGCCAACAGTTGAGGACGTCAGATAACAGCAGTACTGTAAAACAGTGAGAACAGCAGAGGCCTGGAGGAGCCACTTTGATATAAAGTAGCAAGAAACTATAATGTAAACAAAGGTCCAAATAAGACAAAGGAGCCACCAAAAGCTTTGGGCATCTGGCCATGTACATTTACAAGACCAATAAAAGCAAGGGCTCTCTTTGGAGCATTATAGTTGCTCAAAGAAAAGCAGAAAGGACAGTGAACAAGACAATAAGTTAAAAGGGATAAAGCATAAAATTTATGTGTAAATCAAGTCAAGCAAGACCTCAGAGTTCAAGGCAAGGAATCTGCATTACTTCTCAAGTGATAAGAATGAACTAGAGGGTTTACAATAGAATCATAACAAGACTGGATTTATATGGTTTAATTGTGTTATCAGAGGAATAAGTATTATTTGACCTTACAAATAAAATCATAAATTATAAAGTGCCTATATGTAGAATTTCTGCTAGCAATCTTTATCCTGTAACTGAAACTGTATAACTAAAAAGTTTTAAGATGAAATGTAAGACTATGTGCTTTAATTAAAAGTAATCATTCCAGCATTTATCTCAAACTACTTAAATCACTTGTGCCAATTTGTAAGCAGTATTACTTAACAAAGACCTTGGGCTAGGCATAATGGTACACACCTGTAATCCTAGCATTTTGGAGGCAAAGGCAGGAGATTCACAAGTTCAAGGCCAGACCTGGCTTTTAAAAAGTCATTTCCCCTTCCACTATAAGCAGGAGACAGTTGGAAATGGAAATGGATTCTTGCCAAAATGTCTCTACTTCCCCCTAGTGCCCATGTCAGAGAATGAGGCTTCAAACATGAACGCGGTGGACTTGGAAGAAAGCTTCTAGCACCCTCTGTGGACAGAACTTCACAGATCTAACTTTTTATTTGTAATATTAATCCTCCTTTGAAGTTAAAAGTCATTCAGGTCCCTCCCTTTGTTTTAAAATAAAATGGCTATTCAAAGTCAGCTTCAAATTGAAGTGACCTAATATAGACAAAGTAAACAACAGGACTGGCAAGATGGATCAGGAGGTAAAGACGTCTGGTTCCAAACTTAATTCCACATGGTAGTACCTGAGCACACTGTCCTCTGAATCCCACATGCAATTGCTCGCACACATGCACACATGCACACATGTTCACACATACACCACACACAAATAAATAAAATTATTTTGTGTTAAAACAGAATAGCAGTGACAAAGGCCAGCATGTTTATATTATATAAGGTAACCTTACACTGTTTATCACTTCATCAAACTTGATGAGAACATTAACCACTTTTAACTCTCCATCCCTTCCCTGTGCATGAGGAAGGAGACTGACTGATACAGGTGGCTGGCAGTGACCAAGTCCAAGGGAATGAAATGCTTCAGACCAGAAGACAGAGAATCACAGTGGTGGCCCAAACTTGGACTCTACCACAGAACGTGCCAGCCAGGGAGTCAGACAAAGTTCATGGAAAACAGGTGTTCACAGAGAAGAAGTCACTGTTACATTTAGCCTTTAGTTACAGTCATAAAATTCAAACTTGCAATTTTCTGTAGTAATGTGAACCAGGATAGCAATGAAAACAGGAGGACAATGAAAAAAACCTTAATGATTGCAAAGTCACCATTTAATTGCTCATTATAACCTTTGTCTTATAAAAAACAGGATTACATACAAACAGGAATTGTTCTTTTTTAAAGTGATTTTTCAACTCTTTGACATTTCTCATCTGAACTGTTATTTATTCATTTACAATAAGAATACAAATAAACCCTCAAATTCTACTTGAATGAACAAAGTTACTACCCTCCAGATAAGTAAAACTGAGTAAAGAATGAGTAAAAACGAAAGTTCATTATTAAAGTAATATATTAACATTTCCAATCAACTAGCTTAAACAGTTAACACTAAACCCAGATGTCAGCTAATTACTAAAGTAAAATGTGCATATTAAAAGGGGTTGTAGATGTCAATGCATTTGGCAGAGCCCTTGAACAACGTGTACAATGAGGTCCAAAGAAAACTCCAGTTCCTCAAACTCCAAGGTGCAGTCCAAAACCCCAGAAATGGGTTCTCCCTGGACTACAGGAGGCATTTCCCTTACCTCTGACAGAAGGACACATGGCCACCTGTGGTGCCTGTTAGTATATCAAAGCTCATGCTGGCCTCCAGGTGCCTGGCTTGTCCCCCCTCCCCATAGCGACAATAAAAGCCTTCCTATTAACCATATCACAGAACAGTCATCTTTATACAGAGCTCTGAGTTCAGTCTCCAGCATTGCAAAATGATAGAAAGCCAACAACCAGGGGCTCAAAGCAGTGATCCTCAAATAAAGCGATGGATGACACGGGAGCTTCTTAAAGTTCCAGGGCAGTGTGGGCACTATGGCAAGATGCTGACGAAAAGGGGAAAAGGTAATGCGATCGCAGTTTGGCTTTGCCGTTTATGTCCTAATCTGCATGTGTTCTGGTGCTTTTCTGGTCATTTTACAAAATGCTGTCACTAGGACACAAGGAACATGATTTACTTCACCTCATTCCACCTTAGGGTAGCTCTCATTGTGTATATTTAGAAAAGGCAGAGATCATGGTTCTTATAGAGACGGTTTACTTGCATTTCTATGCTCTTATTTCCATTCTCTGCTTCCATTAGCATGCCCCGTGATTTAAAAAAGAATGCTCAAATGTCATAAAATTAACAGTTTTAATATGAAAACAAAAAACATCCAATTCCACATAACAAGCATTCTCTCTATACTTGCTATTCATAAAACACTGTGCTAGAGGCACTAGAGTTTTTTAAAACTATTAGAGTTTACCAGACTTATATCTGAGGTCATTATGTAACCACAATAGGGAAACAGCGGAGGTAAGCACACAAATAACAACTTAACACTGGAACAAGTTAAGTTTGCCACAGCAAGCTTAGGAAGCAGCACATGCAGCTGGCATCAGGAAACGTGGTGTGGAGAAGATCACACTTGAAATGGTTCTCTATATTAGGGTTACTACTGCTATGAGTAAACACACACCACGACCAAGAGCAAATTGGGAAAGAAAGGTTTATTTGGTTTACACTTCCATATAACTGCTCATCACCAAAAAGAAATCAGGACAGGCACTCAAAAAGACTGAAATCTGGAGGCAGGAGTTGATGCAGAGGCCATGGAGGAGCACTGGTAGCAATTTCTATGCTAGTTAGGTTACTATTGCTATGATGAAACACAGTGCTATGATGACCACAAGCAAGTTGGGGAGGAAAGGGTTTATTTCAAATCTTAGTCCATCATTGAAGGAAGTCAGGACAGGAACAGGGCAGGGGACTGGAGGCAGGAGCCGATGAAGAGGTCATGGAGGAGGGCTGCTTACTGTCTTACTTCCCCTGGCTTGCTCAGCATGCTTTTGTATAGAACCCAGGTCCACCAGCACAAGAATGGAAACTCCACAATGGCCTGGGCCCTCCCAAATTGATCAGTAATTAAGAAAATGCCCTACAGGCTTGCCTAAAGCCCATCTTATAGAGGCATTTTCTAAACTGAAGCTCCCCTCTGAAGACCGTAGCTTATGTCAAGTTGACAGCAAACTAGCCAGCACACCCTGAAGGTGAGTCAGAGTGTTAATCAAGAGGAACCAGAGGATGTAAAAGGAGCCCTACAGGTTTAATTAGAATCAGCCAAAAATCAGCACGTACAGCACCTTGCTTTATACACATAAAGCCTGTCTGAAGGTCAGAGAATGGAGCTTGCCACTAGCTAACCATAGAGGTCTGGAGGTCTGTACAGACAGACAGGAAGTGACATAGCTAGGCAGAAACAGGATATAAGCAGGGAGAAACAGGAACTGGCTCACTTGTCTGCTGAGACTCGAAAAAAGTAAGGTGTGGCAGTGTCTTGCTCCTTCTCTCTGATCTCTCAGCATTTTCTTCTATATCTGACTTTAGGCTTTTATTATCTAGACCAATTAAGTACTCATTTACACCAACAGATTTCTTTGTCAGAGAGATTTAATAGGCAAAAGAGAATAAGTTTGATTTGTCTATCATTCAAGGCTTCTATTTTAGCCTATTCTGATGGAAGATTTAGACATGTCCATAAAAAGGAATTGGGGACTGAGTTGCTTATTAGCTTTAGAAACAATCGGGGTGATGTAAAACCTCCTTTTAAAAATGTTGATCATTTTGATAGGAATCTGAGCAACAGTGGAAAAGTTACCTTAAATGCCCGTCCCTGAAAATGAGATTGATTACTAACTTATCCACCATCATAGAGCCCTCATCTAGTAGCTGATGGAAACACAAGCAGACACCCACAGCTAAACCTGAGCCAAAATGGAATCCACATGCAGAGAAGGAGAAGTGATAAGAAAATAGGGACAAGACCAGGCTACAGAAACCCAGAGACAGCTTAACTGAACAAGGGGGAGCTAATGAATCCCCAGACTGATAGCTGGGAAACCAGCATTGGACCAACTCAGACCCCCTGAACATGAGTCTCAGTTAGAAGGCCTGAGCAGCCTAAGGGACCTCAGACAGTGGAACCAGGATGTATCCCCGGTGCACAAAAGGGTTTTGGGAGTACATTCCCCATGGAGGGATACTCCCTTTACCTAAAGGTGGGGGAGGGAGGTCCTAGTCCCTACTCTAAATGACTTGACAGATTTTGTTGATTCCTCCTGGAAGATATCACCCTCCCTGTGGAGTGGGAGGTGGGGGGATGGGATGGAGAGAGGGAGGGAGGGAGATGGAACTGGGATCAATATGCAAAATAAGAAAAAATAATAATAATAAAAAGTTAAATAAAAAAATGTTGATCAAATTCAATTGAGGAAAAGTTATGCTGTTTACTGTTATAACTTGTTCCACTACAGAGTCACGTTCCCTAAAGGAAGCATTTAAAATGCACATTCTCTGTTGAGACCTTTTACTGGAAATTCTTCTGTAAAACAAACACAACAAATCAAAACAATCTCTGCCTTCATTTCCCAAATAGCATCTCAATAGTTTTGCAAATGAAATGGATACATATTTCAGCTTAACTAAGATCTTTGCTGAGGCAAGTTTTATAGAATGTTCCCTTAATTCAATGAACTGCAAAGATTGCACTTCATTTCTGAAGAAAATAAGCAAACAGCAAACCAGACAGGCACAAGAGAATTCACGCATGCTGGCATAGGAACCAAATCCTAAGAGTCTAAAGATTGCATTTAGAAGCCACAAACTTTAGTTTTCTGTATTTTTGGTTAAGGCAGGGTCTCACTACTTTGCTCAAACTTGTCTCAAACTCATTACCCTACTAATGCGCGCGCGCACACACACACACACACACACACACACACACACACAGTCATTTCAATTCCAGATCATAGGCAAACTCTCTGATAACTGAGCTGTATCCCCAACCCAGGCACCTTTCCATTCATTTTTGGTACTGAATAACTCCATTGTTTTTGTGTATACATTTTAATAAAGTGTGTTTTGTTCCTTCATAGAAAGTAGCTTTTGTTCAAAATACATGAATAACATCAAATAAATATACTGTAAATATAGATATATACAGAGAGTATACATTATGAGAAATTAACAATGGCTAAAATTTTAAAATCCAAACTAGAGATTTGCAATATGATAACCAAGTATCAAATACTAGGGATAGATATGTGCTTGGAGGATAGCTACTTTATCATTTTCCTTTGTATGAGAAGCATTAAATTTTAGCTGGAATCTTGACTACTAAAAATAAATGCTATATTTCTCAAAAGGAAGAAATTAAGTTGAAAGTAAGTAGCCCCTTTATCTCTTCTGTCTTCCTGCTGACAGATCTACAAAAATTATGACCACAGCTTGAACATCTATCTTGAAGTTCAAATAATGATGGCAGGATTTAAAAGAAAAAAGTAATTATCTGTCATATACTGGACCTGTAAACTGATTTAATGCCTGATTTGTAGGGAGAGAGAAAAAGATTTCTATCTTTGCTCAGCATTTTCTGCCACTAGCAGCCAAGTCAACAATGTACTAAGTAGTAGAACAGGCCGGCTGTTTGCCACGGACAGGCTTCCAAGAATGGGGTGTAAAAATAGTGATGGGCAATCCAGGTGTAAAGAGCAATCCACCATCTAATGGCCAGACAGAAGTAAGCAGGTAAGTAAGTTGGGCTAACTAGCTCATCTCTGTGGAGAAACAAGGAAACAGAGATGTTCACTGACTATTCAATGAACATTTTAGGTGCTGAAAAGTCTCATATTTTCCTTTATATACAAACACATCAAACACTAGATTTACTAATGTTGAGTATTGTATGTTTTATAATAGAATCTCTGAATTTTTAAGTCTATGAACTACAAGCTATTCAACCAAAATGAAGCAATATAACTAGTTTAGTCAGTCTCTTTTGGGCTAAGGTAAACTAATACCAATTAATAATCTCACTTTAACTTAGGATTGATCATGTCGCTTTGTTTAATAAGCAGAAATGTCTAGATCAGCAAACATTACATGAAAGTTAGCATTTCAATCCTAATTTTAAAAAGTATATTTATACAACATCTTTTTGTTGTTGTTTTGGTTTTGTTGATGGTTGGGGGTTTGTTGTTGTTTGGTGTGTGTGTTATGCTGTGTTTTAGACAGGGTCATACTATATAGCCCTATGTGGTCTGAAACTTAAAACTCCTTATCTTCCTGCCTCTGGTTCCCAAGCACTGGGACTACAGGAGGCCAGAGAGGTCATCATACCCCTTGAAAATGGGGCTACAGATGGTTATGAGATGCCATGAGAGTACTGGATATTAAATTAAATCCAGGTCCTCTGTAAAAACAGCCACTGCTCCTAACAGCTAAGTCAACTCTCCTGCCCCTAAATAAATCTTTTTTTTTTTTTTTTTTTTTTTTAAGGAGGGGGTTATCAATGATGGCAATAATTTGGTGCCATCCCCTACCCAGCAAGGGCAGAGCTCGGTTTCCCATTGTTTTACTTTTCTCTTCATTTTTCCAATTTATGCTTTCTTACACTGCTGTATCAAGTCATTTGGAAGTAGGTAAGATATAAAACTATTCAACAGTACCTAAGAGTTATTCTACATTCATATTCATTGTTGTTCCAATTTGTCTTTTCTTTATCTTTGAACTTGGCTGCTTTCCTATATGATGTAACAATACTCTGAAGATTAAGTGCTGCCTCTGGACTGCTTTGCTCTCCTCTCCTAGGCAACAAGTACTACTGTCTGTGACATGACTTGTGTTATGGAGTGTTTAACCCTGCAGCCCTGAGAAGGCACTGAAATAGATGATCCCACAGCAACCGGTCCAGCTGAGAGGCTAAAACAGGAGTCTACATGAGAGAAACAACATTGAGTTTGATCTTAAGATGTGTTGAATTTAGAATATGGAGCATAGAGCTTACATTTCATGAATAATCAGAAACTGAACTGTAAGCTAGACTGAACAATACCAATCACTAGCTGCCAGGTATGAATCCAAGTTAAGAGGGTAAAAAGATGTAAGAAACTACCCAAGACCAAGTGATAAGGTAAGCAAAGAAAGGTCCTTAGAAAATGCCTGTGACTAGATTAGGGCAAAGAAATATGAAATAGTAGCAAAAATATAAATACTACTGGAGTTTGTCTGTTTTATCCCATGTGTCCCCATAAGTAGAATGTGCCTAACAGATAGCAGGTGTTTGATAACTACGTCTTCTGAAAAAAAAAAAAAAAGGGTCTGATGGGAGATGCCATTCTGTATATGTTTCTCATACTGGTTAATAATAAAGCACTGTTGGCCAATAGGAAAGGAAGATAGGAGGGACTAGGAGACAAGGAGGAAATAGGAAGTAGGAAGGAGGAGTCAAGATGGAGAGTCTGGAGAAAGCAGTATGCCGCCGGCTCCCCGGTAAGAGAAATACATAGATCAGCAGAAATGGGTTAATAATTAAGGCAGAGCTAGCAGATAAGAAACAAGTAACTGGGCCAACAGCATTGTATCAAATACAGAGTCTCTGTGTATTATTTGGGGCTGGCGGCGTGGCGGCAGGACAAGACCAGTGGCAGCAGGCGGAAAAAACTGTATTCCTTACAGATGGCGCCCAACGTGGCTAATAAGAACTTACACTTAAAATTTAACAAAAGCTTAAGAAAGGGTTTTACAAACAAAAGAACAGAGACAAGCAAGGTTTCTTGGTAACAGCATTTTTCTCAGTTGAACTCTGCTTTGCTAGAGACAAGCAGATATTCGCTTGGCTCCTTTAAGGGAAGATTCCTGACTCAGCTTAAGCGGCAAAAAACCGCACAGCTTTCAAATAACTCTGCTAACAATTTATTGGTGTGTATGAGAGATGGCAATGGCAGTGACCACATCTCCAAGCTGGCAGCATGCTTTCTGGGTGGCAGCACAGACCAAGGCGGTGAGCACAGCTTTCTGTGCTGGCGGTAAAAGTACCTGCCACCATCTTTGGTAAACCGCGGCTGACACAGCTATGACTTTCATTTTATCAATGTTGTTTACCAGATAAAAGACTTGTGGCCAGACAAAGATAAAGATTTACAGTAAAGACAGATTCATATTAAGAAAAACCTCTAAAGGTTTACAGTGTGTTTTAAAATATACGTAGACATAAAAAAAATGGTTTTAAAGAGACAAAGAGGAACTGGGTGTTGTAGCACACGCCTTTAATCCCAGCACTCAAGAGACAGAGGCAAGCAGATCTCTGTGATTTGTAAAGTAAACCTGGTATGCCGAGTAAATTCCAGGACAGATAAGAGTTACACAGTAAAACCCTATGTCAAAAAATGAAAAAATAAAAGTAAAATAAACAGAGTAATAATAAAGCCACGTAAAGATGAAAAGCTCAGAGAGAATCTGGTTACTGTATGCTATTGTGTTGTCTCTGCATTGTTTGACTGCTGAGAAAATAACAACTGATAAAGGAAATGCTGCTGCATTAATTCAATTTATATATTTTAAAAATGCTTTGACTCCAACATTTAAGTTCAAGGACAAGTTACTGGGGAAAAGGATTTCTATTTTTGTTTCCACAGAAAATAACAGGCTGTGGATTCCTTACAGACTAATGTGGTTTGATCAAGCCAGGCCCCCTGAAACAGTCGCTGATGATCCAACATTCAAAACAGCTTGGACAAACCAGCCTTGCAGACTACAGCCAAGATTTCTGCAACTTCTTAGGATCCCCATGACAGCGCCCCCTATCAGCAGGAAGTAGTTTGGAACGAACGACGCCCAAATTCCCAAATATTGTTTATAAATGTTTGGTTTCATTTAAATGGACTTGGTTATAAATGGGTAATGATCGCAGCCAATTATTTTTAAAGGTAAAAAGGGAATTATGGTATTGATATGATTACTTTGTATTGGAATGGATTTTCATTTATTGATACAATTTAAGGTCAATTTTGTGATGTATATATTTCTCCTTTTGTTTAGGTATTGTGTTTATATAGTTCATTCAGAAACATATTGTATAATGTACTACAGATTATAGATAATTACCTATGATAGTCAAAGCTTAGAGTTAAGTTAGTTAGGTTTTTCAAGATACACAGAGATGTATTTGAGATAGATAGGCATTCTTCAAACCTTTCAAAGACCTACAGAATATGGCATTTAAAATGGATTAGGGTTTTACTTGACAATGAGACATAATTGCTCCTGGTAACACCACCTGCGTCAAAAAGGAAGATGGACATTAAAGAAACACGTTATGGAGTTTACTTCCAATATGGCAAGACTAGCCATTTGGACAAAATACTGCTCTTGTCTGGACTGTTTGACTTTGTGCTATATAAACTGGACATGCAGGGCCCACAGAAAAGTGACTGCTGATTCAAGATGGACATTGCTACAGAGTTCCTGCTTCATGGAAGAGTCTGCGAGACAGTATGCAGGACACAGAGAAAAGTGACTGTCAAACTGCCAATACAAAAAGACAGTTTAAAGTTTCCTGCGTTGCTGAAGAGTCAGCTAGACACACTATGGCCTATGGGCTGAAGATGGAAGATTACAAAAGAACTTCGGGTGACCAGGCAGTGAGTTGTCTCTGTCATTTCTAGAGTTTATATATTATCCTTCTGTGGTCTTTGAAGGACTTGAAGACAGAGAGTTATGGTTACAGTTTTCCTTAGTATTAAAGATAAGTTACTTAGACTTTAGACACACAAAGATATGATAGATGATGGAATATTTTCTTCAAATCTTGCTAAATGTTAATGGACTAAATAGTGTTAACTGTGATTCTTATTTGATAACTGTTATGTGATATATTTTGCTATGTTAAGGTTAAAACCCTTCTTTTTATTTAGACAGAAAAGAGGAGATGATGGGAGATGCCATTCTGTATATGTTTCTCATACTGGTTAATAATAAAGCACTGTTGGCCAATAGGAAAGGAAGATAGGAGGGACTAGGAGACAAGGAGGAAATAGGAAGTAGGAAGGAGGAGTCAAGATGGAGAGTCTGGAGAAAGCAGTATGCCGCCGGCTCCCCGGTAAGAGAAATACATAGATCAGCAGAAATGGGTTAATAATTAAGGCAGAGCTAGCAGATAAGAAACAAGTAACTGGGCCAACAGCATTGTATCAAATACAGAGTCTCTGTGTATTATTTGGGGCTGGCGGCGTGGCGGCAGGACAAGACCAGTGGCAGCAGGCGGAAAAAACTGTATTCCTTACAAGGGTCAAATGAGGCGGCAAACCAAGAGCTCAAAGAAAGGAAAAGTTCAGGCACAGGCCAACCATGCTCTATGTTGTCGAAGAGGTTGAATGAGACCTAAGAAAAGATCTCTAGATTTGGACTTTTTTCCCTTTTAATTCTATTTGCTTTTGTTACTGGTTTGTGTTGATGTAGTCATGGCTGGCCTGGCAAGCCATATATAGGCCAGGCTGGCTTCAAACTCAAAGCAATCCTCTTGCCTAAGCTTCCTAAGTGCTGAAATCACGGGGGTATACCACCACACCAAACTGGATTAGCATATTAAGAGTGTCAGTGACAGGGGCAGAAGCTGATAGCACAGACTTCGAGACAAACTGCTGACATGGGACAAGTTAGTACTTCTGAAACATCGGTAATAGAGAAAGATGATCAGCGAGTAGCTTGGAAACAAAAGTGGATTACAAAAAGATTTTAGTATATTCAAAAGCTTAGGGCCAAAGAGTAAATAAAGAGGAAAAGGCTGGGGGCCAGGAGAAGGGAGAAAAAGAAGATACAAAAGGTTGATGGTATAAATGTAAATACAAGAGAGACAAAAGTAAGAAGAATGCAAAGGCACTTCAGAATGCTCAAGCAAATAGACCACCTGATATACCTAAATTGAAAAAATGTAGACAGCATCCTGGAAAACCATCTCTTATAGTTTTGCTGATTATTACCTTAAAACAGTTTCCTGAAAGAACTAAACTTAGCTTCTAAATCAATAAGTACAAAAATATAGACAAAGGAACAAGACAAAGTTATTTCTAAGGCCAGAAATAATTTGAATTCGATGTTGAAATACAAGCCAATGACTGCTACATAAATTATCTGTAATATATTTATGAAATCATCCATGTATATCCGATAATATCCGTGCTTAAGACATAATTAGAAAAATTCCTTTGCCCAGCTCCATTTCCACTGTTATCTGACCTCAAAAGCTGTCAACATTCCACATATCTGAATTAACATGAGAATACAGGAAAGTCACATGCTCACTTAGAATCTTAAACACACCATGAAGTTTCCACTCATCAAATATGAAACTTTGACATCTGAAAAGGGGAAGCCTTCATTTGAAGGTAACATAATTTCTGAGGCTCTAAGAAAGCCAATGCAAAGTTACATTCCCATTTCAAAATCTTCAAGCTAAATGGTCATCCACCATAAATAACTGCCCCTAACTTTTCAGAGATTCTGTGCTATGAGTCAAAAAGATAAAGAAGGAAATAAAACAGATATAAGGAATTTCCCTACCTCATTCTATATCCTCTCTGAAAGTTTCACTTTGTATTACCATTAAATATGCACTTTTAAAATGCAGTTGCCATGCATCACTAACAGCCTTGCTTTAACTGCCACATAATTTTATACATTTGTAAAAAGTTATAAACAGCTTAAGCTTACAAGTAAACTCCTGAAGCCCTTAACTTAGCCACACTTTGACTTTTCAGCACAGCTACAATTTGGGTTTACTCACACATCAGTTCAGGTCAGAGGCCTGTTCTTCTTATGAAGTTTCTGTGGTAGACAGGCTGATTTTCCCCTTAATCTAGTATTGTACCCTGTGCCTTTGTTGCTTCCAATTAACACTTAGCCCAGACCAAGCTCCTAAAACATGTAACCAGATACAAGGCTCAATCAAATTCTGCTCCTGATGACAGCATTTCTTCAAGCTTCCAAGATGTTTTTCTAATCAGCTTCATCTTCCACTCACATAAAAACATAGCCCTATGTGGTGATCACATGACATTTCACCACCATATATGTGCTTGCATGCTATAGCATATGTGTGTCTATGCTATCCTTTTTTCTCCTCAGCTTTGCAGACTCCTAATAGTCAAGTCAGTCAGTCATAATAAAATACCAGATTGGGAAACAGGAACAACAGAATGTATTCTCATAATTCTGGTGTTGGAAGGCTATAATCAGGGGAATAGCAAATCTGGCTTCTAGTTGACCTGCTACATCCTCAAATAGCTATTCTTTCTGGTCTTGGGAGGAAGGTAAAGAAAGGTAAGCACACATTATCTAGTGTCTCATGTTCTTTTGTTCTCTTATTGTATTGTCAGGGTCTTACTATGAAACCCAGGATGGCCCTGAATTTGTGATTCTCCTGCCTCAATTTCTTGAGGACTGAGATTACAGACCTGAACCGTCTCACCCAACTTTGATGTCTCTCCAGAGAACATTATTTTCTGTGGGCTCTTTTGATTCATTTTAACCTGAATTACTCCCTCAAAAACCTCACTTCCAAATATAACCACTGAAGTTGGGGCTTCAGCATAAGAATTCTGACCAAATACAAACATTTAATCCATTACAAAACCCACTCTTTTTTGTTTGTTTGTTTGTTTGTTTTTGGAGACAGGGGTTCTCTGTGGCTTTGGAGGCTGTCCTGGAACTTGCTCTTGTGAACCAAGCTGGTCTTGAACTCACAGAGATCTGACTGCCTCTGCCTCCCGAGTACTGGGATTAAAGGTGTGTGCCACCATCATCTGGCTACAAAACACAGTACTCCATAACTTAGCATCTCATCATCTTGGTTCCACAGAAGTTTGTGTTTATATAGCACTTTATGGCTTAGATATTTGCTGTGGGTTTTGACTGCCAGTATGTGCTTAAAAAAATGATAGATGGGGTAGTACATATGTTCAACAGATCAAGTCTGTTCACTTGTATTATTGACACCTATACTTTATACTAATGTCCTAACACTATCTGAATTTCCCCTTGTACTTCTGTCAGGGTTTACTTGACACAAATGGAAACACCTCACAAGCACAAAGCATTAGGGACGGACAATTTTTCTGGAAGAGCAAAGTGTTTCTTTTACCATTAAGTGATGTCACTCTTACCACTAATTATAATGACTAATTATTTTTATTTGATGGCACATTTCTGACATTAATCATCTAACTTGCTTAGTATGTTTCTGCTATATTCTGTACTTTTAGCCTTTCAGTATGATTATACTTTAGACATACTACCAATAACAGTAACAGAATAGAATCACAAAATATTTCTCACTTCTGTAATTCACTATCTTATCCTGTAATATCTATTTACCAAAATCTACATTTCTTCCTTTGTGCCTTTTATTGGAATCACTAAATTCTCCTAAATAATGTATAAGGAGAATTATGCTATAAATGACACTGGTAAGAAGATGATGTATTTTTAGGAGAGAACTTGGCACCAGTAATAAAATCAACTACGGGATGGGGACCTAGCTCAGTGGTTAGAAGGCTTGCTTAGCACACAAAAAAGACCCTGGGTTCAATGCCTATCACTATAAAATTAAATAAATTTAAAACTAACTAAAGATAAATCTGCTTTTAAAAACTACTTAATTACATCCATTTATTGGTATGCATGTAGAGGTCAGAGGGCAACTTTCAAAGTCAGTTCTGTCCTTTCCACCCGTGATCCTGGGGATGGAGGCAGGACCCCAGCCTAGAGGCAGGCACCTTTACCAGCTAAGCCAGACTCCTTGTCCAAGTCTGATTTTCATAATCCCTATGTGGTGGCTATTCCACTCATGATTGGCAATTCAGCAGGAAACTCTTCTCTGTATTACTTTACAGATGGAACTCCTCTGAGTTCTTACATAACCTCTGAATACTTACTTCATCTTCTCCTTCATCCTCCAGGTCATCATCATCATCTTCATCTCCTTCTTCACCGAGAGGTGCAGGCAAAGGGCCAAGGATGTCTTCATCCACGGTGTTAACTGGTTCTCCTACCGTTTTAGGGGGTAAAGGAGGGCCAATTAACTCATCATCTGATGAATCAGAACTGTCTTCACTGTCACTGCTGCTTGTGTCCCTGAAAACACAGAAACAGATACTCTTTGCTTCTGCTACAGACCCTTTGCCTCTCCAGGGTATGTCTGGAGACAGCACTAAGTTCTCAGGAAATCCTACCTCTCCTTATAATAGATAAGGTTTTCAAGTACTTTCACATTTGTGGCCCAAGCATTAATTGAATAAAGTATTCAAATATTACTTTATCTCCACCTTTAATCCCAGCACTCAAAAAGCAAAGATAGATCTCTGATGTTTAAGGCCAGCCTAGTCTACACGGAGAGTTCCAGGCCAGCCAGGGTTTCAGAGTAATACTCTGTATTTAAAAAGCAAACAAAATCTAGTTATCTTACTCAAGCACTATCCCTTAGAGCTTCATGAAGTCATTATTACCCATAAAGAAACAGGAGTTCACCAGTGCCTCTGTTAACTGCACTCAATGCAATCGCTGTCATCAAAGGAGCAAATGAAGCCACCCACATGAGGAAATTAGCATTATTCTAGAACTTTGGGGCACAAATTCTAAAACACAAAATATTTTCCAATGATAATCAGAGAGTTACACATTGTTAAAGCACCAAATACAGCCTTCTTAGGTCTAAAAATGTCTTGCTCTGAGCCTTATTCCCACCCCCTTTTTTTTTTTCTTTTTTGACTCTCACACAAACCATCCAATATACTTCTATTTCACCCCCAAAGAGCTGAGCAACCCAAATTATGTAAATCTTTCCAATATCTCATATGATAAATTAGCACTGACTTCTCCCTCTAGGAAGTTCCATGAAAGCAGATATTTCCATCTTGCCCATTGTTCTTCATTTGGCAACTCAATGGTGCTTGATATGCAGAAGCCCTTGAGAACTACTAAGAGGAAAAATGGAACTTTTGTTTCCATCTAGGTTTAACACTGTAGGGAATACAGTCTAACACATGTATCAACCTTACATAAAGAGCTAGCAACTCAAAAAAAAAAAAAAAAAAAAAAAAAAAAAAAAAAAGACCTAATATGCATGACAGCACCCGAAGCCTTGTTTCTAACTGGACAGGGTAAGACAAGCTCACCATGAGGGTCTTTGCTCTGTTGAAACACTCTTGTGGTGGTTTGTTCCATGATTTGTTACCCCCTCAGAGGCTTCAGGGCACACCTTTCTACCAGTCACCATTAAACTAACTTCTTTATTTTGTTCAACTTCATTACATAATGCTCAATTATTGTATTTGATTGTTCACAACTGTTATATACTTCTTAATGCTCCTGCTCCAATATCAACATAGTGAGAACAGAGCTGACTTGCTAACTGCTATAACCCACTGCCTAAGAGTGTTTACCACAGTGAATGTTCAATAAATAATAAATAACAGCTGAATAAATTTATATTCAGTTATGCACACTGTCCTAAAATCCAATTTTCCAGCTATATGAGAAGTCACAGACTTTTTAATGCAAAATCATCTGGGCATTGAGAACACTAAACTAAAATGTTGATCCTTAGCAGCTATGCTAAGTTAACTGTGTTAACTAGTTCAAAAGTGAGCATTAAACTGGGAACTGAGCTGATCCATGTTAATTTCATGGTTCATTATCTAAGCCTAATATGCCCATAAAATCTGGATGGAATATGTTAGCTCCTAATTCCATTTCTGGCTTTTACTTCTAATATTCCCAAGCCAATTTTTTTTTAAATTTAACATATTTTCAGTATTCTGAAAAACAAAGTCCTTGAAATTATGTTGAAAAATGTCTCTGACAGAAAGTAAAATACATTCCATGTTTAAAGTATCCCTTGGTTCAGTGTGGTGCCAAAACAGGAAGTGGAGACTGAAAACCAGTCAATACTGAGTAGGAAGACAGCCAAGAGTCCAGTCCCCTGTCCTGTTTTCCCACCAGACTTGTTTATAAGACATTTGTAACTGAACATTAAATGATGTCTACTATCCAATTGTAATTTAGGAGGAAAATTCATAAGCAAAATTCACTTTTACTATGAATCTCTTAAAAGGAAAGAAAAATGACCAAACAGCTTCTACCTTACAAATTAGATAGTAAGTACATGAAATTTCTTTCCTAACTCAAGTGACAGTCCATTGGCTCACTGATATCTATCTGTCTTTCCTGTCAATGATTTTTGAGTGACAACTTATATTCATAAAATGCTACTGCTGTGAGAGGGAGGACAAGACCAGGCTACAGAAACCCACAAAGACAGCTGACCTGAACAAGGAGGAGCTAATGGACCCCCAGACTGATAGCTGAGAATCCAGCATTGGACTGACTCAGACCCCCTGAATATGGGTCTCAGCTAGAAGGCCTGGGCAGTCTAAGGGACCTCTGACTATGGAACCAGGATGTATCCCTGGTGCACAAAAGTACTTTGAGAGCACATTCCCCATGGAGGGATACTCCCTTAGCCTAGAGGCAGGAGGGAGGGCCTAGTCCCTACTCCAAATGACTTGACAGATTTAGATGACTCCTCCAGGAAGGCATCACCCTACATGTGGAGTTTGGGGGGAGGAAATGGAGTAGGAGGGTGGGGGGGGGGCATAAGAGGGTGAGAGGGGGGAATGGAGAGGGAACTGGGATCAATATGTAAAATAAGATAAATAAATAAATAAAATGCTGCTGCTTCTTCTCCTCCTCCTTCTCCTTGTTATTTCACTTTGGGCTTTTTGATTGAGAAATATCTCATACAGCCCTTGAATTCCTAATCTTCCCGCCTTCACTTCATACAAGCTACGATTACATGTGCCATCATGGCAGGTTCACATAACTTTTGTTTTTGTTTTTGAGACATGGTCTTACTCGACAGTCCTAATTGTCCTGGAACTCACAAAGATCCACCTATCTCTTCTTCCCAAGTTCTTGGATTGAAGGTATGCACCATCACACCTGGCCCATATACCCTTTCTTTAAAGCCATAAATATGGAAGTATTAGGAGATTATCTTTTTCAAAACTAAATTTCAGTAACATTCCTGATTTTTAAAAAAAAGAAAAACTATTTACATGGTATATAATACTGACTCACAACATACTACAAAGGCAAAATAATAATAATAATCTAATATTATTTAAAGATATAAAAACTGAATGGGGTGACATACACATTTAAGCCCAGCACTCAGGAGGCAGAAGCAAGCAGATCTCTGTGACTTTAATGCCAGCCTGGTCTACATAGTGAGTCCCAGGACAGACAGAGCTGCCTAGAGAGACCCTGTTTCAAACAACAACAAAAATATATGTAAGATATTAATGGTTCGGCATGGTGGTACACATCTGCAATCCTAAGACTTCAAGAGATGAAAGCAAGAGAACTATTGTGAGTTCCAGAACATTGACGGTTACAGAGCAAGTCTGTGCCTCAAAAATAAATAAACAAAAATAAGTGTGTGAGTGTGTGTGTGTGTACATGTGTGTATATTTCTCAATGAAACAATCAAGAGTACAGACAAAAGAATGATCAGAAATGAATTCAAACTGCTTAAGTAGCAATTTAGCACTATGTGCATTGCTAGGCATCACAGTACACGCCAGTCCTCAGGAAGAAGAGTCAGAAAGACCAGAAGTTCCTGGCCAGCCTGAGCCGATGGCCAACCTGAGACCCTATGTCAAAAACCAAGAGCTGGGGACACAGTTCGAGAGTAGAGCACTCACCTAGCATGCACAGCCCTCATTTGTTCTCAAGTATATCCTTCCCAAAACTGTGCTAAAAACAATAGTGCTGAGTATGTCACAGTAGCACATACTGTCAATCCTGGCTGCTTTGGAAACTAGAAACACAGAGAAGTCTCATCTCAAAAACACTGAATCCATCCTCAACATGAAGAAAATGAAATGATCACCAAATCAAAAATGCTGAAACATCTTTAGTATAGTATATTGGAATCATACTTGATTCTACAATGTAATCACAAAGATAAGCCAAAAATAAACTAGCAAATAACTAGGCTTCTATTCCAACAAAACACATGGAACAAGTATATTTATATCATTTTTCTCCTAAAACTCTATAAATAATAGCAAATAGCTCTTCAAAAAGGTATAATTTTTTTCCTTTTGCTTATGACATAAAGTTAGAGATTATTGTTGCTGTTTTTTACAGTTCTGGATTCCAAAGCTAACTCTCAGTGCTTTCAGTCTAGGAGTACACAACTGTCTAATGTGGCAAAATAGTACAGATAATAGATACAAAGATATTGTATCTATTGTATTGGGTGGATGGATGGATGGATGGATGGATGGATGGATGGATGGATGGATAAATATCTTTTTGCCTAAATTAGATTACAGACATCTAGAAAATGAGAATGTAGGAGAGCAGCATTTTAAGAAATTCAGGCACCTGGAAGATGACTGTGAGTGCTCTCTGATTGCACTTGAGCTTGATGGTGTTGGTTCAACATCTTCAATTTGTTTTCTTAATTCTTTTTCTCTGTTCATTTCTTCTTCTTTTTCTCTTGCTTCTAAAGATTAAAAGTAGAAATAATTTCCAACAGTTAGACTTTTTTTCAATCAATGTGAGGCTGAAAATTAAGTCACCAAAGAAGATGTGAGTAGAGGTGCTAAGAAAGCAGTTCAGTTGGCAGAGTGCCTACACAACAGGCTCAAAGGCATAGGTCCCATCCCCAGCACAGCATGAACCAGGTGTGATGGCACACACCTGTAATCGAAACACCTGAAAGGTGAAGGCAGGAATTCAGGGTCACCAGTGTGGGTTTCATGAGACCCTGCAGAAGAAATGGCTCAACAGTAAAGGAGGGTGTGGTTGCATGTACCTTTAACCCAAAGTGAGGGAGAAGGAGGCAGGGGATCCTGGTGTACAGGGGAACTCTAGCCAGGGCTCCATAATGAGACCTCGTGCAAAGAACCCAGGTTCCCAGCAGTCACATCAGGCAACACATGACTGTAATTCAGCTCGAGGGGGATCTGAAGTATCTAGCCTACATGAGAGCTGCACTCACATGAACATATCCACATACAGACACACTTAATAAAAACAATGAAAAAAATTTTAAAAAAAAGTGACCACATTATCAGTAACACAAAAAAAACTAAATAACCTATGACAAAGCCACCATGAGAAAAGTTAAACAGAGTTACAATGTAACATAGCAATCCTACTTCTAGTTGTAAGCTGAGAGTCCAAGAGTGTTTTGTTCTTTCTTTTGGTTTAGTTCTTTTGAGACAAGATCTGACTATGTAGTCCAGGTTGGCCTGAAGCATGCTGTGTAGACCAGGCTGTTCTCCAATTACCAGCATATCTCCCTACCTCAGCCTTTTGAGTGCTAGTATTATAGTCATGCGCCATCCTGCTTGGCTTTGAAAACAGGGTTTTTCAGAAAGAGTTGTTCACCCAAAATCATAGCAGCAGTATTCCAATCTAAAACGGTGGAGCAAATGGGTCAGCAAAATGTGGTATATACCCATACGATAGATTATTATAATTCAGCCTTTAAAAGGAAGAGTAGTCTGCAACAGATGAATGTTAAGGAGTTTATTCTAAGTGAAATAAACCAGCCACAAAAAAGCATAAATACTGGGCTAGAGATGGCTCAGAGGTTAAGAACACTGGTTGCTCTTCCAGAGGTCCTGAGTTTAACTCCCAGCAACTACATAGTGGCTCACAACCATCTGTAATGAGATCTGGTACTTTCTTCTGGTGTGCAAGCTACATTCAGGCAGAACACTGTATACATAATAACTAAATCTTTAAAAGAAAAAAAGATAAATACTGAATACACCAATGTATTGGTATGTGATGTACAAAATAACCTACAATAGTAAAAATCAAAAGAAAACATAGTTGCCAGAAGCTGAAGAAAAGGAAGAACTTATTATTTAATGATATAAAGTTTCAGTTTTATAGGATGGATAGAATTACAGAGATGGACTGTGGCTACAGTTATACACTTAAAAATGGAGGTAGATGGCTCAGCAGGTAATGATGCTTGTTGCCAAGCCTGACCACCTCAGTTCAATACCCAAGACACAACAGGTTGTCTTCTGACCTTTGTGCAATGGCCTATATCTATTGCCCCTTTAAACACAATAGATAGATAGATAGATAGATAGATACATAGATAGATAGATAGATAGATAGACAGACAGACAGACAGACAGACAGACAGACGTGGTCTTAAAGGTTCTAACAGAGCTGGTGGCACACACCTTTAATAGAGAGTCAGAGGCAGGAGGATCTCTTGAGTTCGAAGCCAGCCTGAACTACAGCATGAGTTCTAGGATAGCCAGGACTCTGCAGAGAAATCCTGTCTTGAAAAACAAAGAACATTTTAATAGCTAAGGTGCTAGAAAGATGCCTCAGTCAGTAAAGTGCTTGCCATGCCATGCTTGGGAGACAGAAGCAGGGGGATTGCCAAGAGCTCAAGGCCAGCCTGTGCTACAAAGTGAGACTCTGCCTCAAAACAAAAAAAGAAAAAAGAAAAAAGAAGAGAAAAAAAGAAAAAGAAAAAGAAGGAGGAGAAGGAGAAAATGAAGACGAAGAATATTATATTCTTTGGAGTTTTGCTGTTTGTTTGTTTGTTTTTCAAGACAGGGTTTCTCTGTAGCTTTGGAGCTTGTCCTGGACAGGAGCTTGTCCTGTGGCCTCAAACTCACAGAGATCAGCCTTCCTCTGCCTCCCAAGTGCTGGGATTAAAGATATGTGCCACCACTACCCAGCATTCTTTGGAGTCTCTGTTGTTGAGTCATAGAAGAAAGGAACAAAGAGATACCCAGCAAGTATTTAAAAGAAACTAGTGTCTCATGTTAAACACAGAAAGTAAGAACCGTCCAGTAAGAGGTAAGGCAAGTGCTGGTTTTTCTGTGCTCTCACTGAACCAATGTGGCCAAGATTTGATGTTCTGATGCTGGTCAAGAGTTGATACTCTGATGCTGGGCATGGTCACACAACATAAAGAACAGAAGCCTTGCAGTCAGTTTAGTGAGCAGAGCAGCTTTATTCCTAACCTCACATGCTCTTTGTCAAACTTTCCACCTGCTGACAATTGGGGACATTGTTCTCTACACTCTTATTCTCTTCCAGGTTTTAAGGCACATTCTGTCCCTAATCAGGACAGTACATAGGAAAGGCAGGAAACATTCCTCAATAAGAAAGTTATTCTTTTTCTGCAGGTAGAGGGCGACATCGTACTCCTGGTCATGCTGGGCCCCTCCCTGCCTAGGGAAGGCAGATCCATTCCAGGTCAAAATGTATTGTTCTTTCAATGACCATTTTTGGAAGTGACTTGCTATACAATATTACATATACTAGGTATACATTTTTTTATTCCCAAACAGGTATTCAAAACAATTCCCCTCCAGTGACTATCATGTGCTCATCTATGTCTGACAATTTGAACTGACAATTTGGGGTCATGAAGACATTCATTCAGGACAAGCTGGCAAAGCAGAAAAAGGGAGGAAAACTTCACAGACCTCATGCCAAGACATAGAAGACAAAGTCCACATGCTAGAATTCTTGCCCTAAGAGATACTAAATTTTTCTTACATGACTCTTTCTTAATTGGGTCTTCTATGATGTCTCTTCGAGGAACCAAAAGCATGTTGCCATCAGCCTTACCTTAGCACAAATAAAAGTCACCACATAGATGGAGCCTACCAAGTGCAAGGTGCTTTTAAAACTTCCCTACAAATTCATCTTTGTAACAACCTCTGAAGTGAATGAATTATTCTCCTACTTTCCAGCCAAAACCCCCAAGGCATAAACTAACTTGCCCACTGAATGGAAACATTAGTTTCTTAGCAATAAAATGAGGTCCGGGCCCACAACTGGACCTTTCCTTGATGTGATCAGACTTACTTGTAGGAGCTGTAAGGTTAACAAGCATCCCCTACCTTGTATAATAGTGAACGTGCTTCTCTTCCAAAGCTTATCAACTATAACCTTCACCACCTGCTTGTACAGCAGACTTACCCACTACCAGAAGTTCTTAACAGTAATAAGTATTCCAAACTACTTGTCTCATTCTTTTTTTTTTTTTTTTTTTTTTTTTTCTGTCAACTTTTGCCAGGCATGGTGGTCCATGCCTTTAGTCCCAATTCTCAGGAGACAGGATCTCTATGAGTCCAAGCCCGGACTCATCTACAAAGTGAGTTCCAAGCCAGACAATATTATCTAGTGAGGTCCCACTTCCAGAAACAAACAAAGAAGAAGAGTTAAACTTTTGTTTTTAGTACCAAAACTTCAACATTTCAATTGAGGGATGTTTTGTGCTAATCTACTGTTTCATTAGATCAAAAGAAAACAAAAAAAAAAAAAAAAAAAAAAAAAAAAAAGCCAGTTCAAGAAAGAAACTATAGAGTTAAAAAAAGAAGAAGAAAATTAGTGTTTTCATTATGGGCTGATGAGAAACCAAAGCTAAACAGAATTCCACAGACTGTAGATGCCCTGGCATTTCTACCCAATACAGAAACAAGTACAGTGAAAACTCTAAATATGCCTTGCCCTTACAAAAGCAAGCCTACTCCTCACCCATTTTTTTCTTCCAAGGGTCTTGATATCAATTTTGGATAACCATTTCTGTAAAAGCACAGCATATTTTATGCAACTTTAAATGGACAGCCAAATTAACTATTCATGGCCAATCTGTACTAATCTAAATGACAGAGTCAAATGAATGAAATTTGGCACCTAAAAACTTCAGTCAACCACTCGGTTACCACTGTAGAAAGGAAAAAGGTAAATACAAAGGTGAATCGGCACTGTGGCTCCTTTGTTATCTCAGTGCTCAGCTAGAGGTGGAAGGATTGATAAGAATTTTGTGTTCCAGGTGAGCCTCAGCTAGAGACCATGTCTCAAAATAAAAACAAAAGCCAAGACAACAAAACTACTAAAATTATGAATCTGAATATTTTCTAATGTGATTTACCCATAGGAATCAAATGTGAAAATGTTTCACTTATTTGTTTGTACCAACTCCCTAGCCTACCATGTCCTGAAGAGTCACACTTAACTTTAATATAGTTAAGAACAAAATACTAAGAAAAAAATCAGATGTTGGCATTTAAACTATATTAATCACATTAAATATTAACAATATAGCTACTACGGATCAAGCTGGACACCCTAACTATGAAAGCAGACAAAAATAAAGAGGTTTAGCCTCAAAACAGATCTTTGTTGTTGTTGTATTTTTTTTTTTTTGGTTTTTCAAGACAGGGTTTCTCTGCATTGCTTTGGAGTCTGTCCTGGAACTTGCTCTGTAGCTGTAGACCAAGCTGGCCACAAACTCACAGAGATCTGGCTGCCTCTGCCTCCCGAGTGCTGGTATTAAAAGCATGTGCCACCACCACCCATCAAAAAAAAAAAAAAAAAAAAAAAAAAAAGGAAATATTTAAACCTAAGATATTTTCTAAAGTATTAATAGAACACAGGATTCCAGGAAAAGGTAAGACATAATCTAGGTTAATGGAAGATAACTAGAGGGGGAAAAAATGAGATTTTTAAAAATCTTAGTTTCTCAATTTTCCTTCAGCATTTTCTCTTTTCAGACTTTAAACACCCATTGAAATCATATTCAATAGCAACACACATCTGTAATCACAGGATACTGGAAGTGAAGGCAGAAACATCAGGAGTTCGAGGCCATCCTCAGCCACATATCAAGCTTGACTTATTGCCTCAATTATGATTTTAGTAACAAAGGAAAGACTTCAGTATCAACCATAAGAATCAGGATGCATTTTATAATTTGTCCATTTTTATGGAAGAGTTAGGACCAGCAAGTTAACCATTTATAAAAGCACCAAGACTATTATTGACCCAAGCTCAACCCTCATGTCCTACAAGATGAGAGAAACAGCTCCTGCAAATCATCCTGAACCCCCTCCACCCACCCACAAACACACACACACACAAATAATTTTTTTAAAGTCAGTAAACTTGCATATCAGCTTTAATTTTATAATCTGAATATAATTTAATAGCCAAGGTTGGAAAAACACAAAAATAATCTCTTACAACTCTAACAATGAATAACATCCCACTGAATGTGACTGTATCCGTATATACATAAATATCCCAAACATAATAGTAAAGCTAAGGAGAACCCTGGTTTACTTTTTCAACAAACTGTTCAATAAAGATTCACATGTTCAGATCAGTAGAAGCCACAGCCAAAGTCAAACCAAGAATGTAGTACTAGGCCAAGAAAGTTCCACATATTGAATTTATCCACAAACTTTTTGTTTTTGTTTTTCAAGATACAGTTTCTCTGTAGCTTTGAAGACTGTCCTGGAACTTGCTTTGTAGACCACCTGCCTCTGCCTCCCGAATGCTGGGACTGAGACATGTGCCACCACTGACCAGCCCACAAACTATTTCTTAATATTCAAACCTTATAATTCCTCAAAACTTAAGAGTGTGATACATGCTTTAGGAGAAAAAAAAAAAACTTACATAAACTAAATAGGATACATAAACAGTCCTTTACAAGGTACTTGCTGAGGATATCATAACCACCTAACAGGGTCAAAAATTTGAAATCCTATCCAGTTTTCAAGTGGAATGTGGAGCTGCTTTTTAAACTTAGGTTCTCCAACTTGAAATGCCAAGCTCTAACAGGTTGGGCCATTTAAAACCATCTCCAAATAAGAAGGATTGACTATTAAGCAGTATTTGGGCTGGTGACATAGATGAAGCTCTCACAAAACCTTAGGTTCCACCCAGCACCACACAAAACCAGGCATTACTGATATAACTCTGATATATATATATATATATATATATATATATATATATATATCAGGGTCAAGGCTATATATATATATATATATATATATATATATATATATATATATATATAGTTTCCAGACCAGCCTGGGCTACATGAAAATAAATAGGTGGGTGGGTGGATGGACAGACAGACGGACAGATGGATAGACATTACTATTTTAGTTTTTAATTCAATTTAATCTTCTCAAGTGTGTACTAAGAACCTACATTGCCAGGAACTATATAACAAATTTAAATAAAACCAATGTCCAAAGCATTTTGTATAAAATACTTAAACACAAGATTCCTCTAACTGATAGTACAGACACTAACTAAAATCTTTGTGTCTGAAGTATTTCCAAATACACCCAGACAGCATGGGTTTTTGTTTTATTTTGATCTCATCATTAAAACTGACCTTTTCAGATGTACTGGAGTACAGTGTAAAATATATTTTGTCCTAACGCTCCTAAAACCATTAAGATTTGCTGGGTGATAGGAATTGCCTTGTATTATTTACTAGGACCCCTTTGGCCACACCAACATTTACATTACTGAAGCTAGGGAGGGTCCATCCCTAGCAACCTCACTACTGCAGCAAAAAGTGCATCAGACAGGGATTCACCCTCTACAAGCTTCTGGAAAGTACTACATCTGGTATACCTAGACCTGATGAATATGTGGGAGGGTTAAACAGGAAAGCATGGGAGTCCCACCCTCCTGCATCCACCTAGCCCACCGAATCACTTCATGTGGCTGTTCATCTGAAGCCTCTAGATAGGGGTTCTCAACCTATCGCATAGAAGATACATATCCTGCATAGCAAATGTTCACATTATAATTCACAACAGTAGCCAAGACACTTATGAGGTAGTAATATAATAACTGTATGGTTGGGAGTCACCACACCATGAGGAACTGTATTAAGGAGCTGCAATGTTAAGAAGGCTGGGAACCACTACCCTGGACTCTTAGAAACCAGTCAGCATAATTGTTTCCCAGGGGAATGAAATACAAGGTCACATTGTAGATCAATGATTAGCATCCAAAATGGAAGAAATTCCATGGCTTTTCTAGGTAGATAACATCAAAACTGAACTAAATTACTGGCTACTCAGTTGAGCCAACAGATCACCTGTTTGCTTTACAATGAGAATCTCTCACACTTCTTGGTTTTGCAAGTATTAAGTAGGGAAAACAGTTTAGTTCATCCTTTTAGAAGATACTGAGTTGTTTTTCTACCTCTTTTCCAACTGGAGATCAACTTCAGGTGTCAATCCTTGCCCTCTACCTTATTGTCAAGTAAAGTACTTTTCTTTTGCCACAGACTAGATGTCCCATGAGCTACAAGGATTCTCCTGTCTCCATGTCAACTCGCTGTAAGAGGAATGGGATTAGAGATGCATGCTGCCATGTCTAGCTTTACAGGTAGATAGATGCAAATATACTGTTAGACATGGTGGTACATACCCATGATTCCATATTTGAGAGACTAAAGAAAGACAGTTGAGAGTTCAATGGTTCAAACTTAAGACTGACACAAAAAACATGAACAAGGATGTACTTCACTGGTGAAGCACTTGCCTAACCATATGCTAGGAATAGGATTCAATCAACTCCAAGGAGAGTGGGCCGCAGGCAAGGGAAGAGGGGTAAGATGCATACTAGGATATTTATTGATAATACAACATTGCCAAGATTTAGTTCAAAATATTTAGAAGGGAAAATCAAATAGAAATAACACTACCCAGCTGGTCAGTAGTGGCTCATGTCTTTAATCCCAGCATTCAGGAGACAAGCAGGTGGGTCTCTGTGAGTTCAAGGATAGCCTGGTTTAGAGATCAAGTTCCAGAGCAGGCTCCAAAGCTACACAAAGAAACCCTGCCTCATTAAAAAAAAAAAAAAAAGAAAAGAAAAGAAAGAAAGAAAAGAGAGAAAGAAAGGAAAACTAGCCATGAATGATTATAGTAATTCATATGAATAGTAATACTTGTGGTTTTGAAATTTCTCATAATGAGTTTTTTTTTTTAAGCCAAAAAAAAGAGGTAGTAGTAGTAATAGTAGCAGCCAGACATGGTGTGATATGCCTTTAATTCCACCACTTGGGAGGTAGAAGCAGGTGGATCTCTGTGAGTTAGAATCCAGTCTAACCTAGCCTACATACCAAGTTTCAGATTACATAATAAGAACTTGTCTTAAAAAAAAAAAGTATCATGGTGGCACATGCCTTTCACCCCAGCATTCAGTAAACAAAGACAGAGAATCTCTATAAATTTGAGGTCAGGCATGATGAGCTCCAAACAGTTAAGACTAAATTGGGAGAGCCTGTCTCAAAACACTATGTATGTACATAGTTGCCTTTTCATCACACATAAAAGGCTTACTTCCAAAGATGTTAGTTTCAAGCTTACCAACCAAATATTAAATGTTATTGCTAAATAATTCACCATTTTAATTTTTGAGCATTTTATTATTTTTATATGTATGAATATTTTGCTTGCAAAGATGTCTAGGTACCATATATATGCAGTCTCCACGGATGCCAGAAGAGGGCGATATATCTCAGGGACCAGAGTTCAGAGTTGTGAGCCATCAAGTAGGTACTGGGAATTCCACTCAGGTGCCTTGGAAGAACAGCTAGTGCTCTTAATCATGGACGGAGTCACTTTCCAGCCCCATAGTTCATCATTTTAAAACCAAAACCAACTACTGAGCACAGTGGTACACTCCTGTAGCATCTGTTACTCAGGAGGCTGAGAATGAAGAATAACTTGGCCCATGAGTTGAAGCCTGCCCAGGGTAACACAGTAAGATCCCCATATCTCCTGTCGTTAAAATTGAATTTTTATGATCAAGATGCTGGTGGCTCATTCCTATAATCCCAGCATTCTGGAGCTTGAGGTAGATACACTGGCAGAAGTCAAGGCCAGCTTGGCCTACACAGGGAGTTCAAGTCATCCAGGATTATAAAGTGTGACCCTGTCTCAAAACTACAAACAAAAACAAGAAACAAACAAGATGAAACAAATTAACACGACTAGTACTATCATAGCACTGATTTAAATCCAGGTGTTCCCAGATGTTCCCAGACTCCAGGCCTTCTTCTAGTGTAAGAGAGATCTAAGTTAGATCCAAAGAAAGCACAGCACCAATGTCCTCTGAAGACCCTGAGGTGGTCCCTAGAAATGCCAGCCATCTGCTATCAAGCCAGGCTGGAAATAAAGCTTCAGTAAGTATCTCCTATAGCTCATTAAAGCAGGGAGTCACCAGCAGCAGCCACATTCAATGTATGTCACAATGTTCTATACTGTCTGGGTCAACAAGCAATGGTGACAGCCACTCTGGCCAGCCTTCCAAATACTGGTTCCGCTGTAAGCAGGAAAGAAAAAATGAAATGAAAGTCAGACAGAGGCAGGAGGAGAGATAATAAAGAAACCGCTATTCTGCTTCCTATAATAATAGTGAATCCTTGTTTAGTCATAAAACACAGTGTGTTGATGTTTAAAACTTATATGCATGGATTTTTAGCCAGCATCTGTGTCTGTGAATCACATGTGCCTACTACCTACAGAGACCTTAAGAGAGTATCAGATCCCCTGGGACTGGAGTCACAGCAGCCATGTGGGTGCTGGGAATGGAACCCGGATCCTGTGGAAGAGCAGCCAGTGCTCTTAAACACTGATTCATCTCTCCAGCTCCCATAGAACACACATTTACATGTGTAACCTTCTTTATTCAAGCAAAATAAAAGTTTTTGATAGTTTTTGTTGTTGTTTTTTGTTTTTCAAGACAACCCTGGCTATCCTGGAACTCACTCTACAGACCAGGCTGGCCTCAAACTCACAGAGATCCACTTATCTCTGTCTCCCAAGTGCTGATATTACAGGCATGCATACCACCACCCAGCAAAATTTAAGTTTTGTCATGTTTGAAACAGAGAAAAAATAAATTCTGCTTCAAAAGGAACCAAAAATTACAATCACTTAACAATTCTGATTAAAGATGGGTGCCTGTAAATAAAAACAAGTTTTTTGGAGATTTTTTTTTTTTTTTTAGCTTTTTTGTTTGCTTTGTTTTTGTTTTTGTCTTGTTACTGTCAACATAATTGCATGTTTATATAACATTTAAGACAATAGAAGGGGAAAGTATCTGTTGTTTCTTACCTAGTGTTTTCCGGCTTCTTTCAACAGCTGTCCTTCGAGTTTGCTCAAACATGGCCTCCAAGTCAAATGTGCGGGCTTTCTTCCCTAGGAGCAGAACAAACACCACTGTGAGTGTCTTGCTATGAGCTAACCAGAGGCTCTAGGCACTCCAGGGCTTTTGGTTTTGTTTGTTTGTTCTGGTTTTTTAAGACAGGGTTTCTCTATGTAGTCCTGGATATCCTGGAATTCACCTTATAGACCAGGCTGGCCTTGCAGTCACAGAGATCCACTTACCTCTGCCTTCTAGGTGTTGGGATTAAAGACCTGTGGCATCACCAACCAGCTATAGTCACTCCAGTTTTAGTGACAGATCAATAACCACTCAAGTCTATCTATTTGACAGCATGTTTCTATGATAAAACAGTAGCAGAAAAAATAATACAAGTTTAATAACCATTACCAAAAATGCTTGAGACCAGAGTATTTCAAGTATCAAGTTTGTTTATTGAACTTTGGGATATTTATACACAGCTATTATTAGCTAAGCATCCCTAATTCAAGTACAAAACTTTTTGTTCTAAGTTTTTCTAGAGACATTGTCTTGCTTCACACCACAGGCTGGCCTTGAACTCACAATCTTCCTGTCTCAGTCTCCCAAGGGTTGGGATTATTAAAAGTATCCACAAACACAGTAAGCAAAGCTCCAAAACTTTTTGAGAAATAATATAGTACTCAAAAACTACAAATTTTAGATTCTTAAATTAGGACTGTGAACCTACTGTGACTGTGAACAGCCAACTTCCTCATCCTCACCTAACTTAGCAAGATGCCTACATCTTAAAACAACCTTTATCTGACAGGGATGATGAGAACTATCCAGACTTTGACCGTTAGAATCTAAGAGATTACCCTAACACGTGGCAAAGGGACTCCTCAGATATTCCAAGAATACAGACTTCAGACAGAAAAGACTACCTGACTCAGGGATGCCCTACATTGTGCTGGTCTAGTACCACAAAGCCCAGGATTGGAGCCACAGCGCTGCACATACATGCCTATCATCTCAGCATTCAGAACACAAAGGCAATAGGACCAGAAGTTCAAGATTACCCTTATCTCCAACAAGTGTAATGCAAAAATTAAGAAAATAAAATAGACAAACTATCCTAGTTAGCCCAATCTATTCAAAGAAGCCCTTAAGAACAGGTATGTCAGAATTCAAAAGATTCAAAGCCCGAGAAAGAATCAAGGCACTGTAGTTGACTTAGAGAAGTAGTTCTCAATCTTCCTAATGCTGTGACCCTATAATACAGTTCTTCATGTTGTGGTGATCCCCACCCATAAAATTATTTCATTGCTACTTCATAACTGTAATTTTGCTGTTATAAATTATAATGTGAATATCTGATATGCAGGTTATCAGATATGTGATCCCTGTGAAAGGGTTGTTCAACCCCCACAGGGGTTGTAATCGACAGACTGACAACCACTAACTTAAAGAAAAGTAGCAACATGAGAATTAAAGATAATCTAATGAGCTAAGAGACAGCCAGAAAGCAAAGTTACTACAGTCCTATTACCATAAAAGTGTTGTTTATAAAGCAACTTCCTTAACAGAGCTACCAGATCATAGCCTATGCCCATTTACAGCTTACAACTAATTTCAGCCTTCATATGTAGAAGAGGGAATTCAATATAACTCACATGAATTTACAGAGCTACCAGAAAATATCTGTGGGTTGTTTTATGTATTTTATGTTTTATGTATTGTTTTATGTAGAACCTAGAGCTCAAAGAACCAAACACTAAATATGAGAGGTTAAACTGTAGAACTGGGTCTGATGGCCCTACTTAGGAGAGGACAGAACACTATTTTTCAATAGATTACAAAAAATGGTGTTTCTCATGAGAATGATTTGTTAGAAGCTGGGGAAATGACGCAGGCTGTACAGTGCTGAACACTAAAGCATGAGGTCCAATGTTCAGATCCCCAAGTGGAAGATCCCTGGGGCTCCCTGGCTAGCCAGGCCAGCTAAAATGTGAGCTCCAGAGCCAGTGATAGACACTGTCACAAAAATTTACACAGACCTCAACTGATGAAGACACTAGATGTCACCCTCTGGCCGCCACATGCCTGGGCACAAGTCATGTGCATACATTCACACACACACATTATGTGCACATGTTAACAAAATATTCTTTTAGCGTTACTGTTAAGAATCAAGAGATGGATATCGAGTTACATGCGAGCATGTGAGAGGCTGAGGCATGAGAATCTCAAATTTCAGGCCACCCGGGGATACACAGTCAGACTCTCCCTAAACAAAACAAAAAATAAAACCAGAAATTCTGTAGGAAAAAAATTTAAGTGACACACATTTTATTGTATAGTCTACTTTCTGGATACTAAAGTAAATCAAGTTTGGGGGTAGCAGTTTAGCTCAGTAGCAGAACGGGTATTTAGCATACAAGAAGCCTTGTTAATTCCTCAAACTACCAAAAAACCAAATCATATTTTGGAGCCAGCGGTGGCACACACCTTTAATCCCAACATTCAGGAGGCAGAGGCAGTCGGACTTCTATGAGTTCAAGGCCATCCTGGTTTACAGAGCCGAGTTCCAGACCAAGCTCCAAAGCAACTGAGAATTCCTGTCTTGAAAAAAGGAAGGAAGGAAGGAGGGAGGGAGGCAGGGAGGAAGTCATATTTTGAAAAAATATAACGTGAAAATCTGCAAAATATAGTCTTTTATCACTTAATAATTGTCATATCTAGGGTTCACAGAAAGATTGAAGTGAGGATTCTGGACGAGAAAGACTAACCAAAAGGAACTCAACAGCCACTATAATATAATGGCCACCAATAAATGTCCTTCTCGGAGTGGGTCGCAACAGTAATTCCCTTCAGTCAAGGTTCCCAAGTGTCATCTGAACTGGTCTCAAGAAATAAACACGACCAAAGCAACTCGCAGTTGGCCCTGCAGAAGGCGCCGGTCAAAAGTGACAGCTCTCCCTAACCTTTAGCTCTTACGCCCTCTGCAAAACCACGCTGGGCTCTGCCCAGGACAGTCACTTACCGAACCCTGTGAAGCCCATGGTGACCGCAAGCTGAGGGTCGGGTCCCGCCGCGTCTGTGCCTGTCACTGGACAAGAAAGGGGAGGAAGACAAACGGCCCGTCAGCACGGCGCTCCGGCTCCCCAGCACGGCCCACCACCCCCGCCGGCCGCGCCGAACCCACCTTCGCTGGGCCCCGACGGTTCCATGGCCGTCCGAGCACCGCAGCCTCCGCAGAAACACCAGTGCAAGCAGCGCGCCACTCCCGGCGAGCCTGACCGGAAGTACCGTCTCCCGGTCTGGGTCGCCAAGAGCGGCAGGTCTGCGTGGGAAGAGAGGCTTTCGGGCTCTCGCCCCCTAGCGGTGCGGAAGGAACGAACCGCCGACCCTGCATCCCAATTCAAACTGTGGAGCGGTCCTACAAAACCTTTTTGACTTTTTCTTTTACTTTTTTCTTTTTTTTTTTTCCTTTTTTTTTAAATTTATTTATTTTTTATAACCAAGTCCATTTAAATAAAAACAAACATTTATAGACAATATTTGGGAATTTGGGCGTCGTTCTTTCCAAACTACTTCCTGCTGGTAAGGGGCGCTGTCATGGGGGATTCTAAGAAGATGCAGAAATCCTGACTGTAGTCTGCAAGGCTGCTTTGTCCAGCTGTTTTGAATGTAGGATCACTTGGTACTCTGTTTCAGGCGGTTTTGCTCTCAATAAATGCTAGAGACAATAATTTTGATATGAACAGCATTCACATTAAATCATTTCTGTTGTGTTTGTGTGAAACAACTTCATAAGCATAACAGGGAGTTTTTATTTTTCTTAAAGAAAATGAATGTATTCATTAACCAACCAGGAAGCCACTCAAGCAGATTCCCATCACAATCAGCAGACCTACAAAAGAGTGCTCAGGAGATCAAAACTCTTTTGTAAATAATTCTAAGATATCATTTAGGGTTACTTCACTATCCTATGAATTTGACTGATGAAGCAAAAGCAGTGGTGTGTCAGAACATAAAATAGGGCACACTAGAATTTTGGTTTTTCTGAACAGTCAGTGATTCCTGGGTTGGGTAAGGACAGACAGTAAGCCATTTAAGTCTTGACCCACTGGGCAAGAAAGAGAAAAAAGCAAAGCAAAGAAAATATTTGATTGTTTACAATAGAGCAGAAGTTTTGGACCATTCCAGTGCTTACAGGTTAGTCTGTAATCTCCAATTGGTTAAAATAGTGTATTCCAGCCAGGCGGTGGGGATGCACGCCTTTAAACCCAGCAGTTGGGAGGCAGAGGCAGGCGGATCTCTGTGAGTTCAAGTCAGCCTACAAAGTGAGTTCCAGGACTGTTGCACAAAGAAATGCTTTCTTGAACCACCTCCATCCCAAAAAGGATAAATGTATTCCTTGGGCTTACAGGATGGCTCAGTGGATAAAGGTGCTTGGTGCTAAGGCTAACTATTCCAGTGTAACCCCAAGTTTCCTTATGGTGAAAGGAGAGAACCAACCCCCACAAGTTGTCCTCTGACCTCAACATGCATTATTCCCAAGTGTATATTCAGGTACACACATACATAGTAATTTTTTTTTTCATTTTAAGGCCAGAAGATGCTGTCACAGATCCTTAGAACCTGAGTTACTTAAGTTGTTGGTACTGGGAATGGAGACTAGGTCCCAGCTGGTGGTTCTCCCAACCACTAAGCCATTTCTTAAGCCCCAAATTTTCCTTTTTTTCTTCTTTCCTTCATTCCTTCCTTCCTTCCTTCTTTCTTTCTTTCCTTTCTTTCTTCTTTTTTTCAAGACAGGGTTTTTCTGTGTAGCCCTGGCTATCCTGGGACTCACTCTGTGACCAGGCTGGCCTCAAACAGAGATCTGCCTGTCTGTACCTCCTGAGTACTGAGATTAAAGGTGTGCACCACCATGACCAGCCCCAAATTTTTCTTAAAAGTGTAAATAGCCTTTGAGGTGAGTTTTCAATTTTATTTTGGAAACAGGGTGCCAGAATGATCTCAAACTGTCTGCATGGATAAAACTGGCCTTACAATCATGATCTCTGCCTCTCAAATGCTGTGAATACAGGCCACACTACTGGGCTCAGGTAAGTTTCTTTTCTATCTTTCTAAGATTTTCTTTTATGTGTAAGAGTATGATGCCTGCATGCATGTATGTGCACCATATGTGTACCTGGTAACCTCAGAGGCTAGAGATGTCATTGTATCCCCTACAACTGGAGTTACAGATGGTTTTGGGTCTTTTTTGCTTTCTTTTGACAAGGATTTCTCTTTATTGCTTTGGAACCTTTCCTGGAACTCGATCTGGAAACCAGGCTGGCCTTGAACTCGCAGAGATCCACCTGCTTCTGCCTCCAGAGTGCTAGGATTAAAGGTGTATGCCACCACCTGGGTAGGTCCCTTTTTTTTTTTTTTTTTTTAAATTCTATGTGTATGGGTGTCTTTCTTGTATCTGTCTGTATACCACATGCATGCCTGGTGTCTGTGGAAGCTAGAAGAGGGTATTAGATCCCCCTGGAGTTATACATAGTTATAAAAGTCACCATCTGGGAGCTGGAGAGATTGCTCAGGAGTTAAGAGTGCTGCCTGTTCTTCCAGAAGTCCTGAGTTCAATTCCCAGCAACCATCTGTAATGAAGTCTGGTGCCCTCTTCTGGCCTTCAGGGATACATGCAGGCAGAACACTGTATGTGTGATACATAAATAAATCTTAAAAAAAAAAAAAAAAAAAAAAAGTCACCATGTGGGTGCTGGGAATTGAACTCAGGTCCTGTGGAAGAGCGATTAAGTGCTCTTATTCCTCTAGACCCTGTCATGTTTCTGATGGGTGTAAAATGTGAGCATGTATAGCAAATCAGAATTTTGGTATGTGTATAGTGTATGCATGTGTACATGTTCATGTGTATGCAAATGCACATACACATGTGTCGAGGTCAGAGGTCAATACCAAGTGTCTTCCATTCCTTCACCTTATTACTTGATACAGTATCTCTTACAGAACCTGGGGCTCACTAATTCCTGAAGACTAGCTGGCCAGCAAACCCAGTAAACCCCAGAAATACTTCTGTTTGGCCTCCACCTGATTGCTGGGTTTCTGACATGGACCCTGGTGATCTCATCTTGAGTCCTCATGCACTTTACAACTGCGCATGTCCCCAGATCCTGAACTGGGTTTTGACCTACTTCTGTAAGAAAGCAGGGCTGGAGCTGCTCTGGTCTATTGCCTTCCAATTCATCACTTCGACAGTGGGTAAAGCAGGAACTAGAGCAAAACCCAAGGCACTGACAAGCAAAGTGTTGTTGTAGTCCCTTTGTTTACTCATGTCATATATCTGCTACAAAGGAATCACTTCCTCTTAAGAATGTCTTTAATGAAACAGTATTAACTAGGTCTCAACCCGTAAGTATGTCTTTCTAGTACTTACATTACACCTGTGTCCATTGTGCACCATGAAGAAGGAGGGAGACAACAGTCATAGGTTCCAAAGTCTTTAATAAATCATAGGTGGAGTTGCTGATCCAGGGCTGCAGGACAAGGATTTGGGAGCCTTGCTTCTCCAGGGAGCCCCAAACGGGGATGGATGTGGGATTTATAAGTACAAAACCCACAACCTTTGTTGCCACATTATAGTTACATTTTTCACCAATCAAGAGTCAAAGATTAGGGACTTTCCTGTGTATTCCATCACTGTCAGGAGATACAGAATGTAAACTTTTCAGTCCAACCAATCAGATTCAATTGTTCTTTCTATTCTTAGGACCATCCATAATGTCTTAGAGAACTAAGACTGTTTCCATTGTTTAAGGAGGAGGTTGATCAGCTCCCCTGGGGCTTGGGAACCTGAACTTTATTTCACCCTACAGGCAAAATGTAGTCTGAACTCAAAATGGCAATACTCAAGCCAACGCACTTTTGTCTGCTCCCTTCACTTAGTCAGCAAATTGAGAATTATGCATAATGCATTTCTGATACTTATCAAAGAACAATAGTTATGTAAAAGAAAACAATTAGTAATTGGGCTGTTAGATGACACTGAAATACCACTTTTATCTGCTAAACAATGTATTCACACACATACACACAGTTTTTAAATAGAAGTGGCAGAGTTTGACCTTTGAGAACAGTTACGATGAAGAAATATTAGGCCAACAACACTAGGTCATTCAATTATGTGATAGAAATCACTCAAGCATCTATTTTATGTCAACTTAAGAACAACCACCAGGGGTCTGGAGAGATGGCTCAGCTGATAAGAACATTTTAGTTCTTGTGAAAAATCTGGGTTAGGTCCCAACATTCAAGAGTGTCTCAAAACAACTCTAGTTCCATTGTATTCAATGCCTTCTTCTGACCTCTGAGGGCACTAGGCACATGTATGGTGGTGCACAAAGATACAGGTAGACAAAACAGAAAGTAAATAGAAATAAAAATAGTCACAGGCCATCCTGTCATCTACAAAATGAAAATAAATTAACGTGCAGAGACACAACTGCTTGTTTACAAATCAATAACAAAGGTTTTATTTTTTCTTGGTATATTAGATCTTTATCTTATTTCACTTTCTGTAATTTTAGTTACCCATGGGTCAACTGCTGTCCAAAAATATTAAACAGAAAATATCAGAACCAAACTCAGGACCAGAGAGAGGGATTGGCAGTTAAAAGCACTGGCTACTCTTCCAGTGTACCTTAATCCAATTACCAGCACCCACATGGCAGTTCACAGGCATCTATAACTCCAGTTCCAGAGATCTGACAGCATTTTCTGAACTTTTAGGAACTGCATGCATTTGGTGCACAGACTTGCATTTAGGCACACACAGATACACATAAGAGGTTTTTTTTTTTATTTTAAACAAACCAATTATAAGTTTTGAATGGACACTGTTCTGAGCCAGCCGTGATGAAATGTCACACTGAGCTGCTCTGTCCTGCACAGATGTGAATCATCCTTTGGCCCAGAGTGTGCACACAGTACTCACTGCCACTAAGGTGTCACAGTAGCTGTGTCCAAGAAACACTTACTTTACCTATTGCCTCCCGAGTATAAATCCTAATTGTAGTATATTGTTTTTATGGTGCTACCTTATTATTGCTGTTAATCTCTTACTGTGCCTATTATAAAGTTTATCATAGCTTCAAATGTAAGGGAAAAAAAACAACATTCCCCTTATGCTGGGTTCTACTATGGTTTCTCTGAGAGCATGGGACCATCTCCTTTAAATAAGGTGGAACTGCTTTGTATGAGGTGAAAATATAAGTAGATTAGTAATGCCAGAAAAATTTTAATATTCGGAAATTTCGACTGGTAGTGCAGGCACAACCTTTAACCCCAGAAACCAGGAGGCAGATAGATGTCTGTGAGTGGTCTACAAATTGAGTTCCAGGACAGCTAGGGCTACACAGAGAAACCCTAGCTCAAAAAAATAACAATAAAAAATTAAGTTTTTATTTTAGGAGGTAAAAAAATCAATCAATTGGCAAAACTCAATTTTGTGCAACTCAGGTATTGACTTGCCAAAAAATGAACTGAAAAAAGCTTCCTTAACTGAGAAGAAATAGGGAATGTATTTTTCAGACTTCCCACAGAGACATTAATGGGGTAAGACTGATACTCTCAACCTTACCATAGCCACATGGGGAGTACTCTGGCCTGCTCATTACTAAGTTCTCCTCAGTAAGCATCTGAAGTTCCTGCTTTTCCTACTGTAGTTCCCCTTTAATGCCACATTTCTAAAGAAGGGGACAGTATCTTGCATTCAGTAAGGTAGATGGAAATCACATTATGACAGAATTGGTATCCTATAGGCAATATAAATATTTGTCTTAAAATTAAAGACAAGATGGTCTGGAGAGATGGCTCAGAGGTTAAAAGCACTGGCTGCTCTTCCACAGGTCCTGAGTGCAAGTCCCAGCAACCACATGGTGCCTCATAACCATTTGTAATGAGAGCTGATGCCCTCACCTGGTGTGTATAGGCACACATGCAGGTAGAACACTGTATACATAATAAAGACATATGCATAAATGTCACATTGACTAAGTATTCAGATTAAGGAGACAGAGGGTGGCTCCATGGTTAAAGTGCTGCAGCTTTTCTGGAAGACCTGAGTCTGCTTTCCAAGCCCCTCGACTGGACAGCTCACATTTGTTGGAGGGTATGTGATCACACTGTGCACCCTGAGATTGTGTTATTTACTGGGAATATCTGCTTCTAGTTGTGGCGAGGCTCAGTCCTAGCACACATCTTTAATCTAAGAGCTTTCTGCTTGAATATTATAAACAGGATTAAATAAAGTCAAACTTAGGTCAAGAGGAAGAGCACGAAACCAGTTTACAGGAAGTGAATACAGGACGATTAAGAGAAAACAAAAGAGAGTCAGGAGGATGGGTAGAGAGACACACAGGAAGTAGAAGGAAGTGACATTCAGTTGGAGTTTTTTGTTTGAGATGACATAGGAGAAAAGTGGTTTTTCAGATACAGCAGCAGAGGAGGAAGGCTGGGCACATTCTCTGCCTCTCTGAGGTAGCAGGCTTTCACCCCAGCATCTGGCTAATGAGTCTCTACTGATAAAATCAAACAATTCAGAGTTTGTTAAGAACAACACACATTGAAGAACTAGCTTGTTTGCTTCCATCTTAAGCTTAAAGCCCTTCTTATAGTAAAACCGAACTAGATTCATTTCTAATTATGATTAAACCTCTGTTTTTCAAGGATTGGGGTATGACATACCTGCAACCTTAACTACAAATGGTTCTGTACTGCCTGTTCCAAGAATAACAAGCATGTCTTGTGTCTAAAGTTGTTTATAACCATCTTGCAAACCTAACTTTATTTCAAAAGGCTATGTGATGTGACTACCTTGTTATGACTATGACTACCTTGTTTTGCCCACCTTTGCAACCACATCTTTGTTACAGGAGGGACTGACTTGTTATGCTTATGTTCTGCTCCTGTGATCTAACCTATTTTGTCAGCCAAATCCCCCATTTGGAAACCTTCTACCCCTGATCTATAAAAGCCTTGTTTTGCTCACATCCAATGTAGAACTCTCCAACCCCTCCTTAAGGGGAGGCAGCCTGTGTACATGAACAAAAAGCTTACTGCAATTTATTGCTTGCTTTAATTGATTTGGTCATTATGATTTTGGTGGGTGGTCTTTCTCCTTCTATCTTTGGGATTAATACCATCTGCCTGTAACTCCATATCCAGGGTGTCAGATGACCTCTTCTGGCCTCTATGGCCATTCTCACACATGACATACATTCACACAGACACACATAAAAGTAAATCTTTGGTTTTCAAATTAAACATAGGACACAAAGTATCTCTCCTTCAGCAGACTGACTTCCTCAGAGCATGTACAATTGATAGGAATTAGTAGAGAACCTAAGGACAACAGTATTAAAAGAGAAGGCTGTAGGGAGGTAGCACACACCTTTAATTCCAGCACTTGGGAGACAGAGGCAAGCAGATACTTGTGAGTTTGAGCCAATATGGACTATAGAGTGAGTTCTAGGACAGCCAGGATGGTTACATAGAGAACCCTGCACACACACACACACACACACACACACACACACACACCATATTCTCCCTCTTAAAAAATTTGGACTGTGTGTTAGATGATGCTTATAATCACAGCTATTCCCACTCCTTGAGGCAGGGAGATTGTAAACTTGAATCCTGTAGGGGCTGTATGGTGAATTCAAGACTTCATGAAACCCAGAAAAAAAAAAGGGGGGTCAGGTGATGTTACTGGTGCATGCCTTTAATCTATAATCCCATTCATTGCTCATGAGGCAGAGGCAGGTGGATCTCTGTGAGCTGGACCAGGGCAGCCTGGTCTACAGACCAAGTTCCTGGAAATCCAGGGCTACACTGAAAAACTCTGTGGATGGAAGGGGGTAGGGGGACTTAAACTAACAGGACGGGACAGACAGATGGACGGATGTTTAGGGGGAACAACACAACACAAGGTCAACACCCTGGCTGCTTTGAGCAGGTGGGTGGTTGCCTTGTCTACTAGTTTTTTTCTGTTGGGAACAAAGCCTTTCTTCTCTCTCATTGCTCCTCTGGAATATATATATATATATATATATATATATATATATATATATATATTCCCTTAAATAATCTACAACAAAGCCTATCATTATAGTATTTTTCATCTTTTTGTTTCTCAGACAGGTCTTACTACATAGCCCAGGCTGGCTTCCAATTACACATGTGTGCCTGAACGTCATGAGGCATTTACTTTGTCTTTGCATTAACTACCTCAAAGGGAAAAAGTGTATGCATTTGATATTTCCAGCAGTAGGCAGGATGCCTAACATGGTAGACATACAGAGTCCTAGAATTAGATGGTCTATTGAGGGCTTACATTACTCTATACCAATCCTTGTAGTCTGAGCTGAGAAAAAACAGATGGGTTATATGGGTGTTCCACCAATGCAATACGAGACAAAGATGTGCAGCAGAAGCAACAGGGTGTTTTTTGTTTGTTTGTTTTTTAACAGAGTCTCACATTTCATTGGCTTACTATAAACTTGCAACCTGCTTCTACTTCCCAAATTCTGTATGACCTACCACAATCTCTCTCTCTCTTCTGCTTCTCCCCTCCCCATTTGACACAGGATTACACTCTAGCCCATACTAGCCTGGCATTCACAGCAATCCTCCTGCCTCATCCTCCTAAGCAGTATTATATTAAAGGCATGAGACACACCTCCCTGACCTCCAACACACCCACAATGACTGGCCACAAAGCTAATGACAAGAGACACGCACATAGAAAATCTGAATAATCTGAATTTCTCCGACTGTCTAGAATGCTGTAAAATTCTGGCTCACATGTAACCTGTTTCTCGAACCAGGAACCAATTTCTAACGACAATTAGAAGTCATTAGGACTCTATGGTAACGACTGTGTGCACTCCTATGTAGCTGCAGTCACCGAATTCCAACCTGGGGGTGGGGCTCAAGGCCAAGATTCAGCTCGCGCGGGGTCACCACCTCACGGCCGAACGCAAGAGCCCCCTAGCCCGCTCCGCACCCGGAGTTCCTCCTCCCTTTCCCTTCCTACCCCACCCCGCCCCTCTCCTCCCTCTCCCTCCCCGCTCCCCTTCCCCGCCTTTCTTCCCCGGGCAATCTACAAACTCAACTCCAGCCTCTGGCCTCCTTCCCCAACGTCCAACCCCCCTCAACTGCTTCCTCTTTCCGTCCCCGAAACGGCGTCTTCCAGGACCCAGCAGGACGAGCCGGAAGTGCGTCATGATACGGCGCCCAGCTCTTCGTTTGGCGCGCGCGTCCCAGATAGCGCTTTTGGACTCTCTTGGCTACTCTCTCAGATCTCCTCGGGTTTGGAGTGTTTTTATAGCCTGGTGTCCGCGATTGCCGACATGCCATCGTCTGTGCTGGGCTCTATGATGGTGGCCTCTACGTCGTCGGCCGCCTCCCTGCAGGAAGCTTTGGAAAATGCGGGGAGGCTTATCGACCGACAGTTGCAAGAAGACCGCATGTACCCGGACCTTTCTGAGCTGCTCATGGTGTCCGCCCCAAGTGAGTGAATCGGTCCACTGGCGCCCTGTTTCTCCGCCTAAGAGATTCTAGTCTGATTCTCTTGTCTTAGTCCTTATCTCTACTTAGTGCCTGCGAGGACATTATCAGAGATTAGGGCTCGGCTTCCTAAATTTTTGAAGAAGCAAACACCTTAACAGTTTTTCTGTTTTTCTTGTCTAAATTGTGTTCATTGTAGATACCAGATTCCATTTTTGTACATCTCTTGTATCAGTGATGAGACAGTAAGAAAAGCAAACGAGTTAATTTGGAAATCTACAATGTTCTCCCAGAGTCATATCTTATGTGTACAAATTTATAAATGCTGGGACTAACCAGTAAAGAAATAATAAGAGTCAGACTGCTGACTGACAGGGACGGTAGAACAAAGTATATCTGTCAACAAACGAGATAACTGGAAAGTATTTGTCTAAACTTTAATTGTAACTAGCTAAATGTTTGTGGAATTGCATTAGTTGCTACAAAGTGACTCTTGGGACGTGAAAGTTGGAGAAAAGTAGATATTCGTTAAGGTGCAGATAAGACTTGTGAGCAAAAAAAAAAAAAAGTACTTTAAGCAGGGTAATTGGTGTCTAGCAATTTATAAAAATCTTTTGAGAGATTTCTAATCAGAAATTTTAGAAGCAAAGGTAGCCTTTGTACTTGACAGCTACTAGCAGATGGGCTTGCCTTTTAGAGTGTATTTGGCCTATTAGTCACAGTCATCTTAATATGTTTGAGAACATCTTAAGTTTGAAAACAAGATATAGTGTCATGCCTTCTGATACTCTTAAAATGTGCTCTGTTTACATATACTTCCTCCTCACACTAATCCTTTTCCCTTCTAGCATCTCCCCCCCCCCCCTTAACAGACTCTTCCCAAATTCTTTCTGTATAGCCCTGGCTGTCTTAGAACTCCACTCTGTAGACCAGGCTGGCCTCGAACTCAGAGATTTGTCTGCCTCAGATCAAAGGCATGCCACCACCTTCCAAACCTTCCCAAACTCTCAGTGAAAGTTTCTAGTTCAATTCAGGCATGGTGCTACACATCTGTAATCTCAGCACTTAGAAGGCAGAGGCAGGAAGATCTCATCTGTGCATTCTATTTTAGACTGGGAGGTGGTGGTGCACACCTTTAACCCCAGTATTCTGTGAGTTGGAGGGCAGCCTGGTGCACAGAGCAAGTTCAAGGACCTAAGACAACCAGGGTGGTTACACAGAGAAAGCCTGCCTCAAAACAAAAACAAAACTGTATTTTATGATTAAAAGTTACAAAAACAAAACAAAAACGGAAAACAAAACTCCCAGTGAAGGAGTGAGCAGTTACAAGAATGAACCATATTGCAGGAGGTATGACCATACCCATGATTGTTGGAGCACGGTAATCAGTATTTAATGTCAGTTCCCCCCAAATCTGTGTGTTCTAAACTAGAGCCTGATAAGGTGCCTAGAATTATTAGGTTGTCAGTTAGGTCTAGTATTCAGGGCCTTGAAGTACAAGTCAAGCAAACAGCCCACTCCTGCCCCTAGGCACTGAGACATAGACAAGAGAAAGGAAACACAATAAGAATTCTTCATTGAGCTGGGCAGTGATGGTGCACATTTTGATCCCAGCACTTGGGAGACAGAGGCAGGTGAATCTCTGTGAGTTCGAGGTCAGCCTGGTCTACAGAGTGAGTGCCAGGACAGGTTTCAAATGCTACACAGAGAAACCCTGTCTTGGAGGAAAAAAATGAACTCTTTATTGAGAACAGTCTATGTACCCACCAACTCCAAGTCATATATTGCATATTTGGTGCTATTTGTATGAGATGTTTGTCTGGAGGAGGAGAAATTCAAAGGGAAAAAGAACGGATTGCTTGGGTTCTACCTTGTTTTGGTTTTAGAACAGGATGTAATGTAACTAGTCGAGGGTAACCTTGAACTCCCGACCCTCTTGCCTTCACCTCCCCTCCCAAGTGCTAGGAATACAGACCTATGCCATCATGCCTCATTTTTTGCTGAGCTAGGGGTTTCAGCTAGGCAAGAATTGTGCGAACTGAGCTATATACCCTATCTTGGTAGCCTTGAAACCAGTAAGTGTCCCATCTTTTTAACAATGGGATTTCTCAGTTCCACTTTCTAGCAGGTCGGAACACCTTAATTTCAGAGATATCTTAAGCACTAGTGTGGGGTGGGGTGGAGGGAGCATGAATTGCTTATCTATTCTAGTTGATGAGTGGTACCTTAGTATTGTATATAAATGCTTTGTTTTATTTTTTTGTAGACAGTCCTACTGTTTCTGGAATGTCTGATATGGACTATCCTCTGCAAGGACCAGGTTTGCTGTCAGTACCCAGCCTTCCAGAGATCAGCACTATCCGAAGAGTTCCCCTCCCACCTGAGCTGGTTGAACAGTTTGGACGTATCCTAGTGTTTGTTTTTGTTAGTTATTTTATAATATTAGATTAGTGTTCTCATCATTATAACTCCTCCTGTTCTATGTTTACAGTGTCTATGAGTTATTTAAGAGTTTTCAGAGCCACAGCTAACGCTCAGTGGTAGAACATTTGTCTAGTATGCCTGAGGCCCCGCTTTTCAATCCTCATTACCCACCTCACCCAAAATGTTCAGTCTTGGGTGCTGGCGTATATCTGTAATGCCAGTATCAGGAGGTTGAGGCACTCTTACTTCAAAAAAGAGTGCCTGGGTAGTTTGCTTCCTATTATAGAATTGATAAGCATGGGTCAGGCATGGTGGCACACACCTTTAAACCCAGCACTTCAGAGGAGTCAGAAGCAGACTGATTTTTTTTTTTTTTTTTTTTTTTTTTTGAGTCCAAGACCAGCATGGTTTACACTAGTGAGTCCCAGAACAGATAGTGAGATCCGGTCTCAAAGAACGGAGGAAGCAAACATGGTAATACAGTGCCTATAACCCCAGCAGTTGTGAAGATAAGCAATTCCCAGGCCAGCTTGAGCTAACGGTGAGACTGTCTCAAGAAAAGAGGAGCAAGTGTTATGGACTAGAAATAATTCAGTGGTAAAGAGTAGTACTGTCTGCTCTTGCAGAGAATCCAGATTAGATTCCCAGCACCCACTTGTTGGCTCACAACTATCTTAACTACAGTTCCAGGGACTCCAAGGCCCTCTTCTGGCCTCCATGGGCACCAGGCACACACATGGTACACAGATATATATCAGCATAAAACACAAGCACATAATAAAATCATTGAAAGAGAAAAGAGAGAAGGAATGTGGAAAGGAGCCTCATGGGTGCCAGGCAGGTGCTGAATCACCAAGTGATACGTATGCCAAGACATTTTTTTAATCATGGGTTTTAAGTCAAAAGCTACTGAGGGAATTGAGAAAACAATAATTGGAGTGTTTGTACCTTACCTTCATGCTTCCTCAGATATGCAGTGTAACTGCATGATGGGTGTTTTTCCTCCTATCAGCAGAGCTTGGCTTACAATTGACAGTGACATATTCATGTGGAACTATGAAGATGGGTATGTATGGAAGACTGGCTTGGAATTCTCAACCTTTATTGCTTGTTGCAGCTCATGTCCTACTCATCAGAAGCTGTCTGATTTTACCTTTTGTTTATCTTGTTTGGGTCATTCTTTCCCAATATGCATGCTAGTCATCTGGGGACATTGAAATGTGGATTTGGGAGATGACCCAGTGGCTAAAGTGCTTGCTATGCAAGCAAGCAAGCAAGCAAGCCCAAGCTCAGATCCTTAACACTCACATAAAGGCCAGGCATGACAGTACACATGTAAGCTCCACACTTGATGGGTAGAGGCAGGCAAATGCTGGGGTCTTACTAGCTAGCTGGTCTAGCTGAAACAGTGAACTCCAGGTTCAGTGAGAGAAATTGTCTCAAAAAATAAGGTAAAGAGTGTAAGAAGACAGCCAACATTCAATAACCCCTGGCTTCTATACATGCACGCACACAGCATACCTGTGCACACATACAAATTTGTTAAACAATGTTCTTGGTCTAAGTACTGACTCAGCCTACTCATGGCAAGCACATTACCATGGAGCTACATTCTCCAACCAAAATACTGCTCTTGTTTGCTGCTGTTATTTGTTAGTTGGTTTGCTTGTTTAAAGTTCTGGGGTTAAACCTAGTTAGTGTCTCATGCATGTTAGGCAAGTGTTCTCTCATTGAATTATATCCCCACCTTCCAAAGGACTTCTTAAGAAGCAAGGCATAAATTCTAACTTGTAGTCTGTAAAAAAGTTTATACATTGGTATTTTTGAGCTGTTATTTGGCTTTTTTGTTTTTTGATTATATTTTATTTCTTTTGTGTAAATGTGGGGGGAGGATCATGGGGTTAGGTGCGTGGGTATGTGTATACCGCAGTTTATTTATGTGTAGTAGTCTGAAGACAACTTGCAGGAGTCAATTCTCTTCCTGTCATATGGACCCTGGTGGTGGTCCCTTATTTGACATTTTAAAAAGACTCCTTTTCCTTACATTTCTATGGACTAGGAAGCTCTGAATTATTGAAAATAATTTGGTTTTTTCATGGTTTTTGACTTTATAGGTTAAATATGTAGAATATATAAAATCCAAAGTTGGTGTTTCTTAAGTAGAGCAGTGTATTGATCTGGTTAATTTTCTTGGTCTTTACAGGTAGATCTTGTGTTACTCCTATTTTATAGTTCATTCATTCAGTTATCTATTTAAGAAAGGAATTGTCATAGAAGTACTGTGTAGTTAAGCTGTTACTCTTCCATTGAATACTAATGCCCTTTTAGGAACATGCATGTGTACATGAACACATATTCAAAACTATTTCATCAAAATTATACCATGTGACAACTTACATTCTATAGAAAGATACTGTATTTAACTAGACATTTGCTTGGGTGTTTTAGTCATAATAGCAGTGGTCTGTGATTGTGATTGTTACAAAAGTCTTTGCTTTAGTGACATTTTTACTTTTCTATTCAAATCTAATACTCATTTAACAAATAATTATCTTGAGACATGAATCTACCTCCTCTTTGGCTAGGGTTCAGTGGGTAGACCTTTATTGTGGCAAGAGTTGACTTTTTTCCAAGTCAAAAGTTACACTGAATTTGGTTTTGTTGCTGTAATGACCTCAATAGCATTGGTTTCTGAATTCATTTTTAGTTTCCCTGCATTAGAATGCAGATTAGACACTGGAGAATTTTTCCTATTCTGTTCTTATCATTAAATTTTTCGAGTTACTTCCCAGAGAGTCATCTCCACGCTACTGCCCCTCTGGGCAGATTGGTGGTATTTGATACCATTGCTTGCACCTTGAACAGTTTCTCTAGCTTATCCATAGAAAGATCTAGTGCCTGAGTCTTAGTTCTTCACTAGTTTTGTTTATTGTTTTTTGTCTATTCTATATCTAAATTTCTGCAGCTAATAAAGAGCATTGTAAATAAGATTTAATATATGTATGTATATAAACATGTTTTCTTTACTTTGAGCAGAGGTGACCTTGCCTATTTTGATGGACTCAGTGAGACAATTCTTGCTGTGGGGCTTGTGAAACCAAAAGCTGGTAAGAGAAAACTATCAGGATGAGATTATGACTGTATATATAGTCTCCAGATGTTTAAGAACTCAAAAAAAAAAAAAAAAAAAAAAAAACCCTCCTACTCTTCTTTATAATGCCTGGCAGTGATCACTATACTTTTATCTATATGATTGACTTTTTACCTATAGTGTTTGAGTATTTGTTATTTTGGGTCCAGCTTGCTTCACTTAATATGTATTAGTCTTCATGGATCATGCATGCTGGGTATGTCTGAATTTCCTTCCCTTTCAGCCTGGTGTGGCTGCACATGCCTGTAATCCCAACACTGGGGAGGGAAGGGGAGGGGGAGGACCAGTTCAAGGTCATCTTCAGTTAAATCACTGGATTGAACCTAATTTGGCTACCTCAAATGTTGTCCCAATAATTTCCTTCTTGTGTGTGGCTAAATAATGTGTACACTGCATGTGTGTGCTACACTTTTTAAATGACACTAACTGTTGAACCAATTATTTCCTGTTAGTTCTTTTCTACTGTTTATGTACTTTAATATTGTAACATAGTAATATTTAGTCATCATAATTTGCTGACCCAGAATCAGACTTTTGCTGTCTAGTTAGGAACTCACTTTAATAGTACAGCCATATTTTATTCTTGCCTAAATGCTGTGTGATTTTTTCAGAAGATAATGTACTTTTGTCTGCTTTGCCATAGGCATCTTTCAACCTCATGTACGACACCTGTTGGTTTTGGCAACTCCTGTGGATATAGTAATTCTTGGACTGAGCTATGCTAATGTACAGACAGGTATGGTAACTCACTCATACGCTGTATTTTTAAAAATGATAGTGTGTTGAAATGAGTATTAACAATGATTTTTAGTACTAAATCCTTACATGAGTTTGAGCTTGCTTTTTCTTGATATTTCGCTGTGTGATAATATGTGTACTATAGGTGCAGTTTAAGAGGCTTGTGCATTCCTGTGGGCTGCTAGGAATTGAGTTCAGGATCTTACATATGGAATACAAGCACTTAAGTACTAAACCACATCCCTAGCCACTGTGTTAAACCATTTTGTTTTGTTTAAGATTATTGTATGTTTTTTGGGGGGCAGGGTTTTACTCTGTAGCCCTGGCTGTCCTGGAACTCCTCTGTAGACCAGGCTCACCTTGAACTCAACAATGATCTGCCTGGTTCTGCCTCCCGAGTGCTGGGATTAAAGGTGTGCACCACCATAACCAAGCAAGGTTTATTTTTATTTAATGTGTATGAATGTTTTGCCTTAATGTATATATGTGGATTGTGTGTTTGCCTGGAGCCTAAGGATGCCAGATGAGCCCCTAGAACTTAAGTTACAGACAGATGTTTGTGACTGACCATGTGGGTGCTAAGAACTGAACTCAGATTCTCTGCAAGAGCATCAAGTGCTCTTTAACCCAAGTCTGAGCCATTTCTCCAGCCCCTCAAACTTTTATGATAACTTTATAAAGTATGTTGTAGATATTTGGGCTATTTTAGCAGGAAATTGGTAAAGTTACCAGTTCTCAAGATAATGTGAGGATCATTTTAAACTTTGAAAAAGCTAAGAAACTGTTCTCTGGTTTTTCTTGTTGCAAACTTACAGGTTCTGGCAATCTTAATGACAGTATGTGTGGTGGAATGCAGCTGCTTCCAGATCCTTTATATTCTCTTCCAACGGATAACACTTACCTTTTAACAATCACTTCCACTGATAATGGTAGAATATTTTTGGCTGGAAAGGATGGATGTTTATATGAAGTAGCATACCAAGTAAGCCTTAACATTTATACATTTGGTTTTATTTCTATCTCTGGCAAAGTAAAAGAAAAGCTTTTGTTTTAATTTTCTAATTGTATGATATATATGTTAAGGAAAATATTCAAGCATAAACTGTAGTCTTTCATCACTTCTCCATACCCACAAGACCCAGTCCTCCTAGGTAAAAACCTTCTTTCTTGAGGCAAAAGTCAGTATTCTGGAACTAGAGCTCAGAGCTTTACAAGTGTTAGACAAGCACTGTGCCTGTGAATTACACCACAACTTTCCTACTGTGGTTATCTGTTTGTGTATGGCTTTAAAGCAATGCTTCTCAACCTATGGATCACAGCCCCCATGGGGTACGCTTATCAGATATTTATAGTACAATCCACAACAGTAGCAAAACTGCAATTATGAAGTAGCAGCAAATATAATTTTATGGGTGGGATCACCACAACATGAACTATATTAAAGGGTCACAGCATTAGGAACGTTGAGAACCACTGTTTTAAAGCATAATACTTATGTTGGTATATGTATATTTATATACACATGAATATCTGTTTACATGTGTTTGTGTGTATGTAAAATCAAACAGTTCATGTCTGTAAATGTTTGTTCTTAGTTATTTTCACAATTGGCTTTTCATTGAATAATATGTCTTGAAAGTAATATGTTGTATTTAGTAGATATTTTTAATTATAGAATAATTGGTAGTTAATTTTGAAGTAAGTATATTTCATTGAATTTACAATCGCTGGTGATTCATGGAGACATGGAGAGTCTTTAATAAGCATGGATACAGTCATTGTGTTTTTTGGAAAACAAGTCTTGTATTGCTTTTCTCCAAGGCGGAAGCAGGCTGGTTCAGTCAAAGATGTAGGAAGATAAACCACTCAAAGAGCTCACTTTCCTTCCTTGTCCCTTCCTTGCTGCAGTTCACATTCTCAGAAGATGGTAAGTAGGAAACAAATTGGGCAAATAAAACAAAATTTTTGATACTTTCAGGCTTAACATTTTCTTCAGAAATTTGCATTTTTCGTTAAAAATACTTTTTATATACTTAAATACTGCATTTGATATATGTCTGTGAGGTGTCTCAGAGAGTAGAGACATAACAAAGGCAAATTTTAATCTTCAGTTTATTATATTCTGCATATTTAGGATCATTTCTGGACTGTGTGTCCAAAATACCTTTCCTACTTAAACAAAAAGATGTGTGTGTGTGGTCTGTCTGTATCTGCATACATGCACAAGTAAGAGAGACAGATTTCATTTGTGTGATAAGTGGTCTAGAACAAAGTCCCAGTTCAAATTTATATCTCTCAGTTGTTTGGCTTTTCTAGACAGGGTTTCTCCGTGTAGCTCTGGCTTTCCTAGAAACAAGTCTGTCCTCGAACTCAGAAATCCACCTGCCTCTGCCTCCCAAGTGCTGGGATTAAAGGCATGTTCCGCTACCACCCTGCCCTGAAAACAAAATTTTAAAAATTAAAAATTCATTTAGAAGAAAGAATGAGCTGTTTTTGTTTTAAAACAAAAGTTTTGCTATATAGCACAGCTGGCTTGGTAACTCTTACTGTATTTCTTTCTCTTTTAGTTTTCTGGGACAGGGTTTCTTGGGTAGCCTTGGCTGTCCTGGATCTACTTCTATAGACCAGGCTGACCTCAAACTCACAGAGATCTGCCTGCCTCTGCCTTCAGAGTGCTAGGATTAAAGGTGTATACTACCACTGCCCATGTTTCATCTATTTCTCAAATTCTTAAGCAGTCCTTGTGCCATAGCCTCCTACCAGCTAGGAGTACTGGAGAGCAGCATCTAGTACCTTGCCTGAAGCTGTGTGCTCCCCTTGATAGTGTCAGTATTTGACATCTTTGTCTGAGCTAACATTCCCTGGCTTGGTTCTTACTTTAACAAACAAGGAAGAGAGTAGAAAGCCCCTGAATGCAAATACTAAGGCATCAGTTTTAATTTGTTATGAAAGGACCCTATGTTCAATTGATAACCCTTGGGGTTTGGTTTTCTTCTGTTTTGCTTTTAGATCCTATTGTTCAAATTGAAATTGATAATTCCAGAAATATTTTGTATACAAGGTCGGAGAAAGGAGTAATACAGGTAAATATGCATATTTGCTACCATTAAAAGTAAATTTTTCAACAAAATTACTGTGTGTGTGTGTGTGTGTGTGTGTGTATGTGTGTACGTACACGTGTACATATGCACACCTGTGTGACACAGGATAACGTTAAGAGCTAGTTCTCTCTTTCTGTCATGGTATCCAGAGCTGGAACTCAAGTTGTTGGGACTGGTAGTGGCCAGTGCCTTTAGCCAGGGAATTATCTTACCTGCTGACATTCTTCTTTTGCTCGATTTTGTTTTATTTGTTTTTCAAGACAGGGTTTCTCTGTAGCCCTGGCTGTCCTGGAACTTACTCTGTAGATCAGGATGGCCTTCACCTACCAAGTGCTAGGATTAAAGACATGTATCATCAGCCCCGGCACATCTCTGTTTATGAAGATTTAGTCACTCAAACTTCCCATGTTCTGTGAATTTTGTTGTTTGAGACAAATTCTCGTGCAGTTTAGATTGGCCTTAAGCTTGCTTTGTGGTCAAGGATGATCTTGAAGTCCGCTCCTGCCTCTACCTCCAGTGTCTGTTATTACTGGTGTATGTCACCATGCCTGGCTTCAACTGTGCTTTTTCTTTTTCTTTTTTAAATTTATTTATTATATAAACAGTATTCTGCCAGCATGTATGGATGGCTACGTGCCAGAAGAGGGCATCAGATCTCAGATCTCATACATGATTATGAGCTACCATATGGTTGCTGGGAATTGGACTCAGGACCTCTAGAAAAGCAGCTCTTAACCTCTGAGCCTTCTCTCTAGCCCCCAACTGTGTGCTTATTCCCTCCCTTCTTCCTTCGCTCCCTCCTTCCTTCCTTTCATTCGTTTTTGAGACAGGGTTTCTCTGTGTAGCTTTGGAGCCTGTCCTGGAACTCGCTCTGTAGACCAGGCTGGCCTCGAACTCTGCCTCCCATGTGCTGGGATTAAAGGCATGGACCACCACCACCCGACCCAACTGTGCTTTTTCTAATAAACACCTCAGTTTCTTAGGCTATTTTGTGATTGTTTGTTTGACTTGGTGAGATTTCAAACATCCTAATGTTTTCTTGTGTGGTAAGTATCATTTCATTCTTAAAAAGAATAAGTCAACTTTAGTATAATATATATGATACATAATTGTGTGTAAAGGAGCACTTTTTGTTCACAGGTTTACGATTTGGGCCACGATGGACAGGGGATGAGTAGAGTTGCCTCAGTTTCACAGAATGCCATTGTCTCTGCTGCTGGGAACATTGCTAGGTACTTTACTATTAATATTTTATTTGCAGATATGATTATACTATTTATATATGGTATATGTATGTAAGTGCATATGCTTTATACAGCATGTATACATAGCACATTTATGTTACATATACTATAAAATTAAGCCTGCAAACATCTCTGAAAGTCGAATGGTTAAGGAACATCACATTAAATTGTGTTTGAAACCTTGTTATAAACTGTTCTCGTATTGGTTTGAAAATACGGTGATATGTCTTATTGAGTGAAGTATAGCTTGTTGTATTTTTTTCAAAGGTGCTGAGACTCAAACCCAAGGGTCTCCCACAGACTAAGCAAGCATTCTACCACTTAGCTGGACCTCCATCCAGCCTTTTTCCTTGGAACTTTAATCTCAAGTTCTTTGTTGCGAACACTAGTTGTTACAGCAAAGCTAAACTAGGTCAGCCCCTCTCCCCTTGAAGTGGCCCTACATGATGTAAGGCAGAATTTCATAGCTTTGTATCCCATTAATTCTTGATAAAAACAGAAACTAAGTGATATAATGGCTTTCTTTGGCTTCTTAAAGAGCTAAAACCCAACTTGGAATCTAAGGACTTCTGTATTGGACTCTGAACTGATTGTTGCATACTTGCCAAACTCCTTAGTGATCTGTAGACATTCTCCCTTTATAATAGGGTTGTCAACTTTTCAGTTTAGATTATCTGTAAACTTTGATAATTACAATAATCTAATTGCATAATGAAAATCTTCAGCTTTGTTTTCCTGCTTATTAATTATAAAAATGTGTATTCTGAGTGGAAGCAATTAGAAAGACAGGATTCCTTTTTCTTTATCTTCTGGAAAGCTTACCAAATCTATAAGAAAGAAAACAGGGTGTTAAAAATCATACGGCTGAAGCAGTAGGATTTTAACTTTGAAGCTTCCTGGGATACACAGGGAAACTCTGCCTCAAAACTATTAAATTGCAAAAGAACCTAACTATATACTTAACCCAAACAGACCAATTATGATTTGGCGTATCTATCTAAATTCCCCAGTTGCTAACATTTGTCCCTTGCTTAACCTTCTTCTTGATTAAGCAAGGCATTTGGAAGTGAAGTGCAGGTAGCCTGTCTTTCTGCTTCCATTTTCTTTTAAATGCAGTGGTCACACTGCAGGAAATTAGCAGGTGGACATGGTGGAACACTCAGAAGGCATAGGCAGGTGGATTTCTGTGAGGCATAGGCCAGCCAGGACTACATAGTAAGAGCATGTCTCAAAAATAAATAAACAAACATGGAAGTACATACTTACATAGTGAACCTTTAATTTCCCAGTAGTTCTAAAATTTTGACTCTGTTTCTTTTATTGTTTTTCACTTACATTCTGTTTCGCCTGATAAAGTATGGCTCCTTGTCTCTCTTTTCTTAAAATATAGAAAACTTTATGAATTTTCATGTCATCCTTGTACAGCGGCTGTGTGATTCTCATCTTTCCAATTTGAGTAAATAGGCTGCTAAAGCCAGCACAGCTCTCACAGTTTTTACCTCTTTTTTTCTTCCTTTCCTAATTCTACCATTATAATTTATGAATTGTATTGGTCATTAGTCCTTTTAATACAGAACATTGTTTTCATTCAGTGCCTTTTATTTTTAATAATGTTGACATTTGGGAGGAAGGTACAGAAATTATTTATAATCTTTTTTTTTTTTTTTTTTTTTTTTTTGAAGCAAAAGTTTGATTGCCAGGATGACCTTGTATTTCTAACCTTCCCATCTGCTTACCACCACACCCAGCTCTCATCCCTTTTTCTAAGATACAGGTTACTAAAACTAATTAAGTTGTTGTATCTGGAGGTGCTTCATGTTGGTTTCCCCATTATTTATCTCCTAATGCCAGAGGTCTGTTTTTTCCCTCTTAATCAGTAGTGATCCCTATAATAGTAATTTGATTCTTGGAGAACACTAGAGTTCTTTGGGTTTATTTAGCCTTTTTAAATGGTCTTTTCAATAGTTTGAGAAAAGGGGGCTAGTTTTAACTCTGCACATACTATAAAGTCTTGCTACTTCCTACTGTTGCTATCTTACTTTCTAAAGAATGTATTCATTTAATGAGACAGGGCCCTCTATTGTATCTCTGGCTGTCCTGGAACTAAGTACATAGACCAGGCTGGCCTCAAACTCAAAGAGATCCAATCATGTCTGGCTTCCCAGTACTGTAATTAAAGGCCTGCACCACCATACCAGTCTCAGACTTGACTTTCTAAATCAGAGATACATTTTGGTTTTGTTTCTTACAGGACTATTGATCGTTCCGTTTTTAAGCCAATTGTTCAGATAGCAGTGATTGAAAATTCTGAATCACTGGACTGTCAGTTACTGGCTGTCACTCATGCAGGTATGTTTGTGTCTGTATCTGCCACTGCTGTTAAAAATTTTGATGATACTTGGTTTGGAAACTTAAGATTAGAAATGCTTTCACTCCTTCATAGTTATTAAGCTATGTTGAGAATTCATAAAATGAGGATTTTTTTTTTAAATGGGAGATACTATGTCTCTACTCTTATTGTGATATATTACCAGACCTATAAAGTGTCTTGTTTTTAGTGACAGATCCCTGAGAATCATCCCTTGACTTGTCATAAGCTCTTGCTATAGAAATGTATTGTCATTGCTCCATTCAGTGACATTTTCTAGAAAATTGTTTAACTTGCTAATTTGTAATTTTAGGCCAGTGAGGAAAGTGATGTGTGTTTTTCAGAAGTCTGTGAAAGTTCTTCACTACACGTGCGCTTCAGGTCCTTACTTTTTGTTACTAATGTGTATCTGTACCCCGTCATCAGGTGTGAGGCTGTATTTCAGCACCTGTCCATTTAGACAGCCGTTAGCTCGGCCCAATACACTGACACTGGTTCACGTCCGATTACCTCCTGGATTCTCAGCATCTTCAACAGTTGAAAAGCCTTCAAAAGTGCATAAAGCTCTTTACAGTAAAGGTAGGTTCTGAAATGCTGTAAGATTTAAGATTAGGTTTTTTTTTTTTTTTTTTTTTAAATGTATGTGAGTGTTTGTCTTACATGTATGTATGTACATGCTGGGTACCCTTGGCAATCAGAAGAATGCATCAGATCTACTGGAACTATACTTTCCGCAGATTACTTTGAGCTCTCATATGAGATCTGGGAACTGAACCCAGGTTCTCCACAAGAGAAACAATTTCTCTTAACTACTCCGCCATCTCTCTCAGCACCACTACCACCCACATTTTTTTGTTTGTTTGTCTGGCTGGACTGGACATCTCTATGTATACCAGGCTTGCCTTGAACTTACAGAGATCTACCTGCCTCTGCTTCCTAAATGCTGGGATTAAAGATGTGCGCCACCACTACACGGCCTATACTTAATAAATTTTTATGAGTTACTAATGAAAATTGACAAACTCTAGACACACAAAACAAGCTACACACAATAAGCTCAATGACACTTGATAAGTGCTTTCTAGTGGTCACATGTTCTGTGTGTGCAATTGTGTAGAGACCTGCAGAAAGCTTTGAGTGTCACTCCTTGGGTTCAATCCACCTTTCTCAGTTTTCTCTTTCTTGGAAACATGTCTCACTGCCTGAATTCCCTGCAGACTTGGCTGGTTGGTCATTGATCCCCAGACTTCTGCTCATATCAATCTCCCTCAGAGTAGAGATTGTGGTGGGGTTGTACCTGTATCTCTCTGCTTACAGGGCAAGCTATCTCTTCAGCCATGTATGTGGTTCTTTCAAAGCAATTATTTTTACTTATTTTGTGACTTGTTTGAATTAGACCATCTTTCTATTTCTTGATGTGTCTACTGTGTATAGGTCTGGCATTTCGTTTGTTCAATTTATTTATAAACATTTTTTGTTATATATTTTATTTTTCCAACCACCATTTATTTAAAAACAAAGTCCTATTTTTTTTCTTCATTAGATTGCTTCTACCATGTATAAGTTATATATACTGTTTGTAATCATTAAGGTTATTGGGAATGCATACTATTTATTTATTTATTGTTTTTGTTTTTGTTTTTTTTTTTTTTTTGTTTGTTTTGTTTTTTGAGACAGGATTTCTCTATGTTGTTTTGGAGCCTGTTCTGGAATGGAACTCTATTTGTAGATCAGGCCAGAAATGAAGATTATTTAACATCATGTAATAATAGTTTGTGTGTTTAACTTTTAGGAATTCTACTGATGACAGCCTCAGAAAATGAAGATAATGACATTTTATGGTGTATCAACCATGACACATTTCCTTTCCAAAAGCCAATGATGGAAACTCAGGTCAGTTGTTTAGAGACTTCCAATAAAACTTATGTGTGGTACTGTGGGTCAGACCCAAGCATTTAGTTGCTTGGACACATACATTGTTATTCTAGTTACAAATGTTTTAAATGAAGAATGGGATGAAAAGTAACTTGTCTTCTTAATTCTTGCTGTTTTCATAATAGTAATATGGTTAGAAATTGTAGAGAGACAATAGAGTTGGCTCATGATTTTTGGAGCATTTATTTGTCCTTCAATCATAAGACTAGAGTTCTGATTCCAACACCCACATTGGTGGCTTACAAGTACCCGGCCTCAAACTCACTGAGATCTGCCTGCCTCTGCCTTCCAAGCATTGAGATTAACAGACATGCAACACCACCAGCCAGCTCAAAAGTGTTGTCCTTTGGATTGCAGAAGTTAGTAAGCCTGCTGGTGCAACTTGTGATCCCAGCCTTGGGAGATAGGCAGAGAGACAGGGTTTAAGAAGGCCTGGAAAGCATAGTGAGAGCATCTCCAGAGAAAGAAAGGAAGATCCAGACAGATCTCATATAGAAGATGCTGTTTGGAAGAATAGTATAGTAAAAAGCTAAATATATATTGCTGAGTCTCATGGTACTGGCTTTAGAAGGGTTACTGTAGCTGTTTTGTTTTATTTTATTGTATTTACTTGTGGTTTTTACTTCTAGAAGCTTTGGCATATGTGGCTTCAATAAAATAGGAAAACAGTGTATTTCTTTTCCATAGATGACAACCCGTGTTGATGGTCACTCCTGGGCTCTTTCTGCAATAGATGAATTAAAAGTCGATAAAATAATTACTCCTTTAAATAAAGATCATGTCCCAATAACTGACTCGCCAGCTGTTGTACAGCAGCACATGTTGCCTCCAAAGAAGTTCGTTCTCCTGTCAGCACAGGTATGTGTGTGTTTGCTTTACGGAAGTCTTCCTTTCACAGTAGTGCTGAGAGTGGAAGCCAGGAACTCGTTGCATGCTAGGCAAGCGCTGTACACTGCACTGTAGCTCTGCTCTAGTGCTGTGCAGTGGGAAGTCTCAGGGTGGGGGCGCCTCCCCACCCTGTCACCACCTCTGCAGAGCTCTTTGTCTCATTTCTTGAGTCAAGGTTTATTCAGATTTAGATCTCACAGAAACTGAGTTTTTCCGTGTTAGTTTCACATGATTTTCTTAGTTTGTGACTTTACTATTGAAAGTTACTTTTTAGAATTTGTATTGAAGTATTTTTTTTTTGTTTGTTTGAGGTTTATTAAAAAAAAAAAAAAACTTGTACTTTATTCTAGTGTATTTATAATTCTACTTTGTCCTTTAAACCTTGGACCTGTTTGGAATGTATCCTGGTGTAATGGATGACTAAGGATTCAGCTTTATTGTTGTATGAATGTGCGTGTGTGTGTGTGTGTGTGTGTGTGTGTGTACATGCCAACTTATAATAATAATATGTGAATAGCTAATTCTCTGGTTTGAGAGGGGTAAGACTGTTAATTTTTTGTAGATAATGGAAATTGAATATAAATTGATTGTTGTAGCAATCTTGTCTGGTTTCTTTGTATTCTTGGAATTGCTTGTTGTTAAGTAAGGTAGCAGTTGGTTATTGCCATCCAGGCTTTTTGTGTGTGTTACTGGGGAGAGACCTTAGAGCTGCATGCCAGGCTAGCGCTCTCCCCCTGAGCTGTGTCTGCAGCCCTCCACCAGTAGATTGGTAAGTGCTTATTCATGTTCTTTCTTGCTTTGGCTTCTTAGGGTAGTCTTATGTTTCATAAACTTAGACCTGTGGATCAGCTGAGACATCTGCTTGTAAGTAACGTGGGTGGAGATGGAGAGGAGATTGAAAGATTCTTCAAATTACATCAGGTAAGTATACCTACCCTGTGGTGTGATATTTTAAAGAAGAAAGCAAGTCTTTGTAAATTGGAAGTAAAACATTGTAATACGCAGATTATCTGTTCTCTCTTATACTAGATTCAGAATATATGTACTGATTCTGAAAGTAGTAATGTGTCAGGACTCCTCCAACTTTGTTCTCTTATTTTGACAAATCCTTTTAAGGTTTACTAGTAAAAATATAATATTGAAGTTATTTGATAAATACACTTTTTACTAAAAGCATCAGGCATTACTTTATGAGTATGCACATGTAATGTATGTTACCAAGCACACTGAATAAACCTAAGGCATAAGTTGAAGCATATATGAGACATCAGTGATTAATAGCCAGAACTCAAAATGATAGATTTAAAACTGAGAAAGAAGGTGTAGTTAAATTAGTACTGTCTAATTTACAGTGTACAGACCTGGATTCAAACTACTGCTTGAAATATTTTTTCCCAACGGAGTGAGAAACTTATATTCACTAAACTTTAGGTTTAGTTTTTGCTTTTTGTACTATAAGGACTGATATATACTGGCTTCTTAAAATAGTGCCCAGCATATGATAGGTACTCAGTAAATAATGCCTAGCACATGATAGGTACTCCATAAATGTTGGCTCTTACTGATAATTTCTTAAAATTGAAAGGATAAATTACAAGAATAAAAAATAGCAGTTGATCAAGATTTAATAAAGAGAAAGCATCTGTAGTACTAGTGCCTGAGCTAAACTTTAAATCTGAGCTGCTCACTTTTTAATGTCAGTTGATTTCATTATATCAGCAAGTATTTGTTGAACACTTGCTTTAACTATTGGGGTGTCTTTAATTTTTTCTTACAGGAGGACCAGGCTTGTGCAACTTGCCTTATCCTTGCTTGTTCCACTGCTGCCTGTGATAGAGAAGTCTCTGCTTGGGCTACACGGGCATTCTTTAGGTATTTGTCAGGGTAGAGTGTATGGATGTGTGTGTGTTCATGCCTGTGCTTATGGAATAGATCCACTTTGTTGAGGGGGCGAGTTCGGAGAGTTGAACATAGGGAGGATTTTTTAAGCATGTTATACAAGCACTAAGCATTCTAGCACTGAGTTACATCCTTAGTCCCCAAATGTCCATCAGATATCTTAAAAATATTATAAAAGACCCAGTTTTTTTTCTTTTTAAATATATATGAGTGTTCTGTATGCATATATGCCTTTATATATGCATAGGAGAGGGCATCAGATCCCCCTATAAATGATTGTGAGCCACCATGTGGTTGCTAGGAATTAAACTCAGTACCTCTGGAAGAGTAGCTAGTGCTCTTAACCGCTGTGCCATTTCTCAGTCCAGGACCTGTTTTTTGTTTGTTTTGTTTTGTCTTGTTTTTGTTTGACTATTTGGTGGTAATGGAAATTGAATATAGGGTCTTAAACATAGTAAGCTCTATTTCCTATTTAATAATAATTAAAAAATTATTGTATTATTTTTTTATGTATGGGTGTTTTTCCTGCATGTGTCTGTAGCTCATGCATGTGCCTTTGGGGGCCAGAGGAGTGTAATGAGTTCCCCACCACTCCATGTGGGTACTGAATATAAAAAGTAGGTCCTCTGCAAGACTATCCAGTGTGCTCTTAATTACTGTGCCATCTCTCCAGCCACCTGGGCCTTTTTTTTTTTTTTTAAGACAGGGCATCACCATGCAAGCCTGTGTTAGCTGGCCTGCTTTTTACCTCTTGAGGGCAGGGATTAAAGAGACCAGTGTGATAGTTTAAGGCTTTGCCAAACAGGAAATAAGCAAATTATTAAAATTCATTAGTGAGAATGAAATCTAGAAAAACTAATGTGGGTGGAACAGACTGATTACAAATGCAAGCCTTCCTGTTGACTGGGTTTTCTTTAAATTTTGTTCTTATTTTACACCTTTCATCAAAGTTACTCCCCTGCATCCTTTTTTTCTTCTTCAAACATGACCAGTTCTTTTGCACGTGTATCATTGGCCCTAAGGGAGTCGCAGTAAGGAAACTTGCTGTCAAAGAGATAGTTTTTTTTAAAAAAATCTATTAGTGCTGGTGAGCAAACCAGGATGTACACTTCCTAGTCAAGTGCTGCGCCATTAACCTTTGCTCCACCCTTCAGAGTTTCTTCTTGTAAAACATTTCACCAAGAATTTGAAGTATGAGTATAAGGACTGGAGTGGTGGCTGAGGAGTTAAGAGCACTGGCTGCCCCTTTAAAGGATCCTGGTTCAATTCTCAGCACACACGGCTGCTAACAACTGTCTGTCACTGTTTCCAGGGGATCTGACACCCTCCAGTGGCTTCTATGTGCAAGGTAGTACATATACACAGACATACATAAAGAAAAATCTTAAAAAAATTTAATTTATGGCTAATCATACTTTGTCAGAGAGACCACGATGTGTTTCATTATTAAGTAAACTATTCATTAAAAATCCATTTTTTTAGACATTAGTACAGTCCCTCAGTTTCCTGGTAGCAATTTCAAATCAACATTTACCAAAGGGTAGGCATACATTAAAGTGTCTACCAGTAATGTAAATAAGCTGAACAGGAGCAGGAACTATCACAGCTTTTGCAGGACAAACAGTCTAATTTGTCATCCTTTTGTCCCACAAATAGGTATGGTGGTGAAGCACAGATGAGATTCCCAGCTACTCTTCCCACTCCGAGTAATGTTGGTCCCATCCTGGGGTCTCCAATGTATTCTAGTGAGTATGGAACATTGAAATGAAACTTGGTTTATGTTTTAGAAGTGATGATATACTTTAGGAAATAGAGAATTTTAATGTTTTATTAGTACTTTCTTAGCAATGAACAGGTCTCTAGATAGTGACTATTGATTATATTTTTGTTCATTTGCTAGGGTTTTTTTGGTTTTGTTTTTTATTTTTGCTTGCTTTGAATAGTCTTTCTATGTAGCCTTGGATGGCCTGGAACTTGTTATGTAGACCAGACTGGCTTTGAACTCAGCTTCTCCCTGCCTCTGTCTCTCACTGATGGAATTAAAAGCAGGTGCTGCTATCATGCCTAGCAATACTGAATCGTTAGTGAATACTAAAGAGCAAAATAAGTTGTAACCTGTAGTATTTACACAACTCATTTAGTATTCAAAGAGAAAGAGAAAAAACAAAAAGAAAAAGGAGATGAATAATCAAGTAATTAGTGAGTCCATATCTGTGTCTTCCAAGTGGGATAATGTTAGCTGATGTGTGTCTAATTTTTGTATATAATAGGTAGTGTTACTCCTCAGTCATACAGTAGCTTCTTTACATAATCTTGATCATATTCAAAGCATTAGAGAAGTATTTTACAAATCTCTACTCTCTTTTTCCTTTCAGGTTCTCCTGTCCCTAGTGGTAGTGCCTATCTGAGTCCATCCCATTTGGGGACACCATCCCATGGTAACTCTTTTTACTTCTGTTCATTTTGAAGAGCTATCATTATCAATTATTCTCTTTACTATTTAATATTGAAAGGATGAACTTACCTAATCCCTTTAAAATAAAAACAAAAGTCAGGCTGAGGAGATCATTCAGGTGATAAAATGCTTACACAAGCATGAAGACCTGAGTTCAATCCTCACAACCATGTAAAACAGCCAGCATGGTGATATGCACTTATAGTCCCCATCACCTCGAGGGAGGGTGTGTGTGTGTTTGTGTTCCTGGCCAACCAGCTTGAAATGCTAATGAAGTCTGTCCTCGGCAGCCCAGATGCATACTTAAAATCTAGTTTGGTCTGTAGTTGCATGCACACAGAGATCATCACATATACCAGCACTCAGCTAGCAGTAGTGGCATCCAAGCAAGTTTTTTGCATTTGACTCTGAATGCATCATTTAGGAACTCCTGTAACAGTGTGTATCCTCTTACTAGAATATGGGGATTGACTGGGTTCTGATGACTGTAATTACTTCTTTTTCTCTCCAACATTAGAAACTGATTTCAAGTCTTCTTACTTCCAGCCCATCTTGTCATCATGTTAAAGAAAGTTTAGCTGAGAAAAACCATCCAAGTCAGAGTTAGTTCCAGGACAGCCTGTCTTGAACAACCAAAACAAAAATCAAAATAAATTAAATAAAATAAACAAAACATCCAAGTCTACCCTTTTTGTCAAACAAAATCAAATGTGTATTTCTTTCATTATCTTTATTTTAGGAGTTCCCCTTTTTGTCTAGATATACCAAATGGATTATTGAAATTTCTGAACATTTCAGATATATTTTTTTAAAAACTATTTTTATTAATTTGAAAATTTTATACATGCATACAGTGTGTGTGTATATTTACCCTCAACTCCTTCCAGAAACACCGTCCCAAGCCCCCTCTCCTCAGCCTGTGTCCTTTTTTTATAGCCCACCCAGTCCAGTTTGTGCTGTTTACATCCTAGTGGGCAAGAGGCCATCCACTGTAGCAAACAAGGACTGCAGTAACCCTTCAAACCCAGAAACCCTCAACTATTAATAAGGGGTAGAGGCTTGTGAGCCCTTCCCTCATCCATGTTGGAATGTTGACTGGTTTGATCTCGAATAACCAGCCATGCAGAGTTCATGAGTATAGAAGTCCTGACATGTCCAGAATACACCATGTCACCCTACCTCTCTTGACCTTTGGTTCTTACTGTCTTCTCACCCCCTCTCCCATGATGGTCTCTGTGCTTTCTGGGGGTCGGGGGGGGGGGTGTTGGGGTCGGCTATGAGATAGATGTTTCATTGTGGCTACAGACTCCATAGGTACTTATTCTCTACATTTCAACCTCTGTGAGTTTCTTTGTTAACCACCATCTATGGCACAAAGAAACTTCTCTGATGAGGTCTGAGAGCCACACTGATGCTTGGATAAAGAGATGTGAATTAAAAGCCTGATTGATACTATGTCCATTTTGCAAAATAATAGTAGTTGAGGCTTATGAGCTTCAAGGGTGAACCTAGGATTTATTTTTAAGAGACTTTCTTATCTGTGTACAGGTGCTCATCTTCCTACCATGTCAACACCATTGTATGCTGTGGGAAACCCGGCAATGCAGGCTGCAAGCATGAGTGGTTTGACTGGACCAGAGATTGTGTACTCGGGAAAACACAATGGTATTTGCATTTACTTTTCTCGAATCATGGGGTAAGTATTTTGTAGACTACCTTCCTATTGTCCCATTTTGTCCTATTTGCAATTCTGAAATATTCCTAAATCTATTTATATTTGGAACATTACTTTATGAATTTTATTTTAGTTTTAAACTCATCCATTGACATTGTTTTTGCATTGTTCAGCCCTTTAACTGTATTCATTGTTGTATTTCTGTGCATACAGCCTCAGCTTTTATCTTCATGCACATTAATAACTAGCCTCATAAAGCATCCTATAATTGAGTAATATGTATGTAGATTTTAGTTGGGCAGGTCTTACATGGCTCACTCATGCATATACAATCAGATGCAGCAATAGAAAGAATTTTATTTGTCTTGGCTGGATTGTTATATACTTTGAGACCCAGTTATCCGTAGATGTGGAATAGGCACACAGTTCTGTTCTTTGTATAGTCTCATCCTCCAGTAGGACAGTTAAGAATTTGTCTCTTGCTGGTGGCTGGGTTACATGAGAAGTTAGACTGTTGTAAAGCCTCTCAGTGACTCTTATTTATAACAGTGCCATTTTCCTGCTTTATCGGCCAGCCTCGATTCCATCCTTTTAAGGACAGGTGTGGAAGTCATCCTGCAGATGAGGGAAAGATGAATGGTGGTGCCCATATTTGTAGTCCTCCCATACCTTCTAATTAGCTGCCGTGTCTATAGATGTTGAGATAAATACTGATGTGCATTATAATTTTATGTGTATAAATGCTTTTCCTGTGTGTATGTATGTATGCTGTGGTATGCCTGGTGACCATCAGATCTCCTGGAAGCGGAGTTACAGATTATTGTTAGCTGTCATGTGGGTACTGGGAACTGAAATTAGAGCATCTGCAGGAGCAATAAGTGCTCTTAACCACCAAGCTTGTTCTTTAGTAGGCTTTCATTTGATGGACTCTTTCTGGAGTGATTTGGATGTTACCTTTCAAAGTTTTTCAATTTTTTTGTTTTTTTCAATTGTACATATTATTATTGGTTTGTATGCATGATGGAGAATAGGCTTGTACTAGAAGAAAGTATCTTTTCTTGTCGAGTTGTTTCTCCACCCAATTTTCTAGGAAACTTTGTAAATGTTAAAAATAAGTAGATGCTAAGTTTCAAAGTCAAGTAAAGCCTTATGTTCCTACAGAAAAGTAGCTGCAGGTTATAAAATGTTGCATTCATTTACAGTGTAATAATTAAAACTTTTTTTGTTCCAGAAATATTTGGGATGCCAGCTTAGTTGTTGAAAGAGTATTCAAGAGTTCCAACAGGGAGATCACTGCAGTAAGTTTGTATATGTCATCTCCTTGTTTGTATGTAACCAGTAGAGGATGTTAACAGGTAGTGTTTTATGGGTCTTAATGTCTAAAGTAAGATGCAATGATTGTTTTATCCAGGTGTTTGTGTTCTTATTCAGTAAACTGTCCTCTCTAGTTTGGTCTTGTCCTGGTCACTTATTGAGTAAAGTTTTTAACACTTCCCAGCCTGCTACTCCACTACAAAATGAAAAAAATAAAAAAAAATAGCCCTTCTCCTTTTGAAAGTGGCTGTGAGGGTCAGAGAGTCAGCCCTAATTCTTAATCTCCTCATTTGCTCTCACTTGTACTTGGCTTTTCTGCATGAGATACTCTCACAGTCTCGGCATTAATTAGTCTGAGTCCACAGCCTTCTCAAATGGCTTTAAAGAAACATCTTACATGGCTTTATTGTCACAGAACAGGCAGGAATTTTCTTTGGAGAATCTGGGACATCACTTTTGTTCTAACGCTTTTTAAAATGGTAAAGTATCAAGGGTTTTTTGTTTGTTTGTTTGTTTTTTCTTTCTTCCTTTCCCCTTTACTGTTCTTTGTTTTCTCTGCTGTTCTGTTTTTCTAAGTTTTTTTTTTTTTTTTTTTTTTCCAGTCAGAGTCTTGCTGTATATTTCAAGCTGATTTTGATCTTGTGATTTTCCTACTACGACTTCTAAGTCCTGGAATTGTACTCATGTACCAACATACACAACCAACCTGAATTGTCGTACTTTTAAAGTTCACATTTCTTTCTTTCTGCCTTCCTTCTTTTCTTTTTTGTCTTTTTTCTTCTTCTTTTGTTTGTTTTTGTTTTGTTCTTTGAGCCAGTTTATGTAGCAGCTCTGTAAACAGCCCACAGAGATCTGCGTACTTCCGCCTCCCAAGTACTAGGATTAGAGTTCACATTTCTGATAATAAGAAAACTTTTTATCTAATGTAGTATTTGTATGTGCTTCAGAATTGGCTGAATCAATGGATAATCATAGTAGGAAGAAGGTTCCCTTAAGGGGATGATTGATTGATTGATTGATTGCCAGAAAAGGCCATAAGATGTGGGTGTTGTTAATATGCTGTACTAGGATCTAATTGGTGACCACGGAAATGTGGAAAGTAATAAGAGGTTCACTTAATATTTGTGTTTTACTGCATGTAAATTATATGTCAATGTTAACAATGTTGAATGGACTTAAAAACTGTACTGTTTATAAAGATAGTGTAGCTCAAAACTAAAATTTTATATATTCAGTGCTGACTCTCATGGTACTTTTTTATGCATACACTTTTTCCATGTCTTTAAACTTTTGAAAACTCCCTCTTACAGATTGAAAGCAGTGTGCCCAGCCAGCTGCTGGAGTCTGTGCTACAGGAACTGAAGGGTTTGCAGGAATTTCTAGATAGAAATTCCCAGTTTTCTGGAGGACCACTAGGAAATCCAAAGTAAGAACCAGATTTATTTGTTCATTTACTTTTTTTTTCCTGTGTATGAAAGATGCTTTTTCTTCTTTGAGATGCTGAGACAAAACCCAGGGCCTTGCACATGCTGAAGGATGTTCTCTACCACTGAAATATGAGCCTAACTGTTCAGTTTTTCTTTTCCATTGTATTTGGTTGAACTATTGGACCTATACCATGCGGTCACAAGGGTTTTCTTTCGAGACATGATTTCTCTGTATTGCTTTGGAGCTGTCCTGGGACTAGCTCTATAACCAGGCTGGCCTCAAATTCACAGAGATCCACCTGCCTCTACCTCCCTAATGCTGGGAGGTAAAGGCATGTGCCACCAATGCCTGGCTATAAGTTTTTATTATTTTTTTTTTACTTTTTGGTGTTTGGAGACAGGGTTTCTCTGTGTAGCCCTGGCTGTCTTGATTCTTGCTACATAGACCAGGCTAGCTTTGAACCCAGGGACTTGATTGCTTGCCTATGCCACCCAAGTACTGGAATTAAATGTGTTTCCTGGCCAGTCTTTTTTTTTTTTTTTTTTTTTTTTTAACTTTTTATTTATTTGTTTTTTTTTTTTTTTTTAAAGACAGGATCTCACTGTGCAGCATTGGCTGTTCTGGAACTCACCTCATCATCAGCCAGGCTGGCCTCAATATCACAGAGATCTGCCTGCCTTTGTCTCTTGAGTGCTAGGGATTAAAAGTTTGAGTCACCATGCCCTGTCCAAGGTGTATCCTATTAAATGACACTTTTCTATAGATTCTAGTGCATTCACAAGATTATATACTATCACTTGTGTCTAATCCTGGAACATTTCTGTGACCATTGATTGCCATCCCCTCTCCATTTCTCTTCTGGTTTCTGTGACCAGTAGTGTGCGTACTGTCACAGCTTGTTATTTTACCAAAATGAAAATATTCAAAATTAGTTTTTGTGCCTGGATTATTCCTTTTGTAGTGTTAGAAAAGACAATCCATTTCTGTCCTATAATTTCTCTATTTTCTAAAATTGCATTTATTTGAAGTTGTGTGGGTGGGAGGTGTGTTTACCACAGCATCTGTGTGGAGGTGTGAGTACAAGTTGTTCTATTTGGTTCTGAGGATCCAGCTCTGGTCATCAGAGTGGCAGCAAGCACTGTGACCTATTAAGCCATTTTACCTCCCCAGAGAAAGAGAAAGAAAGGGGGGGGGGGATTGTACACCTTACATACTCAGTAAAGCTGCCACACTCACATGGTATGTTCTGTTTCAGTACTACTGCCAAAGTGCCTCAGAGGCTGGCGGGGTTCCTACGTCCTGAGAATGGAAACACCCAGCAGATGCAACAAGAGCTGCAGAGGAAGTTTCATGGTAAATTATTTCTTGTGGTCAGTGACCCCAGTTATACACACTTGGCCCCACCAAAGAGTTGCATTTCCTAAACAAGAAACAATGAACTTCAGAGATTTCCCTTCTTTGCCACCAGAAAACATGATGCACTCTATTTGATGAATTCTTCTTCATAGTGGCATACATAGACCATGAAGTTGACCATTTTAGTTACTTTTTCATTCAGTTGTCAGCAATTTTAAACATGAATATGCATTCTGCGCTTTCTCTTTCTACATCTCCATCTTTTCAACCTCTTTCCACTCCAGTCAAACTTTCCACACACCCCAGTTCCTTTCCCAGCTTCATGACTCAGCTTTGTTGTGTGGCTCTTTTAATCAGGGCCATCTAGGTGGCTTTTGGTTGGAGATTGTCCATTGCAGCTGGTGGGGTCACCAATGGGGACATAGCTGAATAACTGATTCCCCTGTGTCTGAATCTACTCCCCTGGAACACCCACACTCAGCTTAGGGTCCCTAAGAGTCCCTTTGAAATGAACAGTTGAGCACATTCCATATGTTCACCTTGTTGAGCAACTGTTACCAGCATCCATCATGTGAACTTTTTCATTATTCAGTAGTGAAACTCAGTGTAATCACTTCCCTGTCTGAAGAAAGTTCATTGCACCTACCAGTCTACTTTCATTTGTCTTCTCTGAGTACTTGGTATTAACAGTTTTCTTCATTTTATTACGGGCTTACTTCACTTAGCATACTGTTTTTTACATTCATTCATGTTGTGACATGTGTTACAATTTCTAGTCTAAGATTGAATAACATTCTATTGTATTAAATGCACATACAGTATATAATGTTTATCCATTTTGTCCCTTTTGACAAATGCTACTTATTTAAAGATAAGGCATAATTATCCTGATTGATTGAATTGATTTAATAATGTATTAGGATATATTAATGTAGGATTTGAGAAACTCTGTCCTGAGAAACATGGTGCCTTCCAGAAGGCCTTCTAAAATATCATTGTTTTAGTGGCACTGTGTTGGAAGTAGTGTCTAAATGTCCTTTGAGTGGGAACTTTCAAGTGTGGCATACTTAGAAAATGAGAGACACGCTGCCGTGTTTTTATTCTTCATGCATGCATATGCAAATGTTTTGTGTGTATATACACACATGTGTTTCATGAGGATGAAAACATGAATATGCCAGTGATTATTGTTGCCTCTGATGGAGGCGGGAGAAACATGGGAATTTCCTTCTTAGCTGTGTTCTATTTGACATAAGAAAACAGGGAGGAAAACAGTTCTCCCTGAATCATCTTATATTTCATTAGTTGTGTTTTATCATCAGAGGCTCAACTGAGTGAGAAGATTTCACTTCAGGCAATCCAGCAGTTGGTTAGAAAGTCCTACCAGGCTCTGGCTTTGTGGAAACTCCTTTGTGAACATCAGTTTACTGTCATTGTAGGAGAACTTCAGAAGGTGAGGTGGGCTGGACCTTTGGGTTTGTTTGAGTCTCATACTACTTAAGTCTTGACTTTCATTGTTGTTACAATTTTTTAAATTTATGTGTGAGAGTTGTGTGTGTTTTGCCTATATGTATATAAGAGCACCTCATACCTGTCTGCTGCTGCCCAAGGAAGGCATCAGTTTTCATGGAACTGGAGTTACAGGCGGTTGTGAACTTTCATGGGGGTTCTGGGAATTGAACCTGGGTCTTCTGGAAGATCAATCAGTACTCCTGACTTCTGAGCTATTGCTCCAGATCCCTGAAGTCTTGGTTATAAGCAGCATTTCAAGTGAACCCTTGACCTCCGATCTCTTTATTGGTGCCCAGAAAGTAGTTACGGTTGCTGATGTTGGACATTTTTCTTACTTTTATGCATGATTCTTTGATTTCTCCATTTTAAAATTTAAAACTCCTATATTTAGTCAATGAAAACATTTTTATTATAAATGAAAACATTTTTATTCTCCATGTCAGGTATGATGCTTTTGAATTTTGTTGATTATAAATTTAAGGTAGATACTTTTTTACCCTCCCTATCATTTGTTATCTGTCTTGAAAGATTCCTTTCCTTCTATTGACAATTAATGTACTCTAGGAATGCAAATTAGGTGTTTGTCCCAAAACTTGCAATATTTTGTAGATATTTTTGTTGAAATTTAAGAAAAGAAAATATATCTCTATAAAATTACTTACCAGACTATAAAATGACTTTACCCTTTAGAATTCCATCTTAGCAAGCAAATTTGCCCAAAATGCAGGAAAAATTCATGGATTTAATGTTTAAAAACCTCACATTATTCAGGAACAATAAAGCAAATGCACAATTTTCTTTTTTGTTTGGTTTGGTTTTCTTCTTTTAGACAGGCTCTCACTATGTAGCTCCAGCTGTCCTGAACTCATTATGTACTCCAGGCTGGCTTTCAACTCACAGAGACCTGCCTGCCTCTGCCTCCAAGTGCTGAGATTAAAAGCGTGAGCCACCACTCCCAGCTCCAGCCAGATTTATTAACTGTAGCCTAGTGATTGTTTTTCACCAGCTCCCAAAAGCAGTGTGGTCTGCTACTATGCTAATTCTGCCTTGACTCTACTTTTCTCAAATATAAAGTCGGAGGTTTGAATTAGACCTTCTGTAGGTTACTTCCAACTTTATGATTTTATTGCAGTTTTTTTTGCAGAGCTGTATGTTACTCATTTAATGTATTTTCTTTGTCAATGCTGGGAATTGAACCAGGGCCTTAGGACTAAGCTGCACACTCAGCCCTATTTTCTCTTTCAATTTAGAGTCTACTGGTATTAAAGTCATCTTTGTTATTAATGAAATCTCAGCATGGTGGCTCACACCTGTAACCTTAATATTTGGGAGGAAGAAGACAGATCTGTATTCAAAGCCAGCCTGGTCTACATAAGTTCAAGGCCAGGTAGTGCTACCTAGTAAGACCCCGTCTGAAAAACTAAAACAACAACAAGAAGAAAAATAATTTTCACTTTGGGAGGAATATGTTTTTGTGCTTCTGTAATTTTGATGATGGGCTTTCTCTCTCTAGGAGTTTCAGGAGCAGCTAAAGATTACCACCTTTAAGGATCTGGTTATCAGAGACAAAGAGCTCACTGGTGCATTGATTGCTTCTCTTATCAGCTGCTACATCAGAGACAATGCTGCTGTGGATGGCATTAGTTTGCATCTGCAAGATATCTGCCCACTTCTATATAGCACGGATGATGCAGTTTGTTCTAAGGTATGATGCTTCACTGCTTTTTTTAGTGTTTTCATAGATGAGGTTTACAGTGTGATGAATGGGAACGGGAAACTCAAGGTTTTTCGATATACACGACCTCAGAGCCATCTTTTAACATGTGCTGGTCTTAGGATCTTCAACTAAGAGGGGTGGTCGAATTACATGGCTTCTTAAAAATACATCTATCCCCTTTTAAGTGTAATATATAGGAAAATCTTTGACAGCATTTTTAAGCCATGTTTTAAAAGTCAAAGATTATAGGACTGGAGAGATGGCTCAGTGATTAAAAGCACTGACTGCTCTTCCAGAGGACTCAGGTTCAGTATCTAGCACCAGTTCCATGGTGTTACAGACACCCTGTTCTGACAACCATGGGTATCAGGAACATGGCATGCTGCACAGACATACATGCAAGCAAGACACCCATGCACATAAACTCAAAAAAGGACAAAGGTTAATAATTAAGGAAAATGGCTTAATTTAGAAATTGAGAAAATTTGTTCACTAAGAAATTTGTTTCCTTCCTTAGAAAGTAAGGAAAATCACTAAGTCTTTAAGTCAATCTGGAGTGAATCAAAGTTAATGAGGCAATTCTTATTGATCCTTTCCTACAGGTGAGAAAAAATTAAGTAAATGTCACATGATGAACTGCCTGCTGACCAATAATGTATTGACTAGGCAAAAGCATTCCCAGACAAAGCTATCTGACTTAACATACTTGGGAGAGGAATTAAGAATAGCTAGGATTTTTTTGGTCAAAAACTTTTCTGCCTAAAATTAAGAAGTAAGTTTGTAGAGTTTTTATTTATAATGATAATAAATCACATGTACATTTAGACAGATTAAAAAATATAGACAGCATCTGCCTACTTGATTCTGTCTCTTTTTAAGCCTCTGTCATCTCTTTAGGCAAATGAGCTTCTTCAGCGGTCTCGACAAGTTCAAAATAAGAGTGAAAAAGAAAGAATGTTAAGAGAATCGCTGAAGGAATATCAAAAAATCAGCAACCAAGTAGACCTTTCCAGTGTCTGTGCTCAGTACAGGCAAGGTGAGAAGCAGACTGCTTTTGTGTCTTTTTCTTAGCTCAGGACAAATCACCATGTAGGAATACAGCAGGGCGACCAAGTCTCTCTTCCCAGGTACAGATCTTCTGTCATCCATGGCCAAGTAATAGTTTGGATTGTGTAGTTTTGGTTTTTACTGTCATACTGGAGATGAAACGTAACTCTTGTACATGTGAGGCAAGTGCTTATTTATATTTGAGACAACCTTATATGTAACTCATGCTGGCCTTGAAGGCTCTGTAGCCAAGGATAACCTTGAGCTTCTGGTCCTTCTGTCTCTGCCTCCCAAGCCTGGGATTATGCCCATCTTCCTCTTTCTGACTAATATGGAACTTTTGGTTTTGGTATTTCAGTCCTTGTCAAGTTATACTACTGAGTTTCACTTACTTTTAAAATGCCTAAAATTTTTTGACAAATCTTATAAGTACAAACTCTGAACTGTTAGTACAGATTTGAAGAATAAGTTTTCTTCCTCTGAAACTTCTTTCTGTTGTTTTATGTATAAAGGTTCTTTCCAAGAAGGGATCTATTAATAACTGCCTTCCAGCCATATTAGACCTTTATTGATAAGAAGACACATGAGGACTATTAAGTGATGTTGTCACCAGAATAGCAGACATTTACTAGGTCTGTTGCGTGCCTGCTAAGGAAAAGTATTGGGAGCTTAGCAGGAATCTTAAGCCTTGGCCTTTTCTTTCCATCAGTGCGTTTCTATGAGGGTGTGGTAGAACTTTCTCTTACTGCTGCGGAAAAAAAGGATCCTCAGGGTCTTGGACTCCATTTCTATAAGCATGGAGAACCAGAAGAAGATGTTGTTGGTCTTCAGACTTTCCAAGAGAGGTGAGTTCTCGAGCCTTACCTGACTGTCGGGTTTTTAGAGATAGGCCTTTCTTTGCATAAAATTTTGATTGATACTGTAGTGACGAAACATTTCAAGTACAACCCTTGAAACATTTAATTATGTTCATACTTAACCCTAGAGAGATAAGATTTTAGTTTTATAATTGAAAAAAGCACTTGCAAGTATTTTGTGTGTTTATGCATGTGATGTTTGCCAGGGGAAGATATCAGGTGACTGTTTTTTGTCAGTCTCTGAGTTACTCCTTTGCAGGATTTCTCACTGAAGCTTGCTTGAGTCAGGCTGCCAGGTTCCAGCGGTCCTCGGTTCACCCAATGCTGGAGTTACTGGCATGACATAAACACCCCTGCTTTTTGCATGAGTCCTGGAAATTTGGACTTGGGTCCTCATGCTTGCAGAGCCAGTACTTTTCCATCTACTGAGCTGCCATCTCAGCCTTAAGAGTAGTTTGTTGGGGTTTTTTTTGGGGGGGGCAGTCTCACCATGTTTCCCTGGGGAGACTGGAAATCTGTATAAACTAGTCAGACACAGTGATCTCCCTTCTTCCCAAATACTAGGATTAAAGGCATGGATCACCACGCCTGTCCCTTATAAATGGTTTTTGACCTGTAGCTGTGGGATTTTCTTTTGTTTATTTATTTGTTTGTTTGTTTGCTTGCTTGTTTGTTTTTAACTTTTGAAACTGTATTATATTTTTTGAAATCCCTGATTTGAGAGTAAAACTGGCTTCCCTTCCTCCCCAGTTTCTGGTTCAAGGTGAAGATAATTTTGTGGGGGTCTTTTTGTTTTTTTCCATAAGGAAAATCTTAAGTGTTCACAAATTTGTAAAGACTCAAAGAAAAATACACCAGGCAGCAGCGGTGCATGCCTTTAATCCCATCACTGGGGAGGCAGAGGCAGGCGGATCTCTGTGAGTCGATACCACCTGATCTACTACTACACAGTGAGTTCCAGGACAGGCTCCAAAGCTACATAGATGAACCTTATCTTAAAAAACAAAACAAATCTTATTTTGTGTGATTTGCCCTTCTACATTTAACCAAATAGTTTTTGAATATTTTGAAAAAGTATATTGGAGTTTTTGAGGGAGTGATAGAGGATACAGGTTGCCTTAGTTTGGTTTAGGATTTTTGTAATTTTTATCATTTCATGTATGTGAGTGTTTTGCCTGTGCGTATATGCATTATTTTTGTGTCTAGTATCTGTGGAAGCTAGAAGAGGATGACAGATCTCCTGGAACTAGAATTACATAGGTTATGACCTGCCATGTGCGGGCTGAAAGTGTAGCCAGGTTCTTAACCACTGAGCCATCTCTTCAATCCCTAGTTTTGGGTTTTTTGTTTTTTGGTTTTTTTTTTTTTTTTTTAACAAGCTTCAAACTCAATCCTGCCTCAGCCTCTGAGTGTTGGATATAGAGGCAGATATCATCGTGCCTATTTGTTTATGTGCTTGTTTCAGACAGTCTTAAGTATCCTGGGCTCATCTAACATGAGAAAAATATTTTCCAGATTGAACAGTTACAAGTGCATTACAGACACTCTTCAAGAACTGGTAAATCAAAGCAAGGCTGCTCCTCAGTCTCCTAGTGTACCCAAAAAGCCTGGTCCTCCAGTGTTGTCATCAGATCCCAACATGCTGAGCAATGAAGAAGCAGGACACCATGTAAGGGACAGGCAGGCTTCCATTGGGGGAGGGGGGATTTGAAAGTTCCACATTGTAGTGCTGCCACAATCACTGGGAAAGGAAGTAACTAATAGTTACCATTCAACTTGTTTTCTTAACCAGAAGGCTGGGGAGAGGAGGGGTTATATCCAGGAGGAAAGCTTTAATCATCCTGATTTTCACTGTTTTCTTTATTTTAGTTTGAACAGATGCTTAAATTGGCTCAGCGATCCAAGGATGAGCTCTTTAGTATTGCTCTTTATAATTGGCTAATACAAGCTGACCTTGCAGATAAACTACTACAGGTAAAACTAGTATTTGTACAATAAGTTTATGTTACTATGTATTTCCAAGTAGTGTAACTTGTAGATATAGGAAATTAGTTTTTCATCCTATGTATAACATTAGGGGCTAGTATAAAGCTTAGAGTGTAATTTCTTTTTCTATGAAGCAAAATAGACTGTTGTTTTAACATTGTTTAGAGGCTGATTTGAATAGTAGTGTTGTGGTATAGGAGGATCTGAGTCAGTCATTAGGCTCCTTTTTTAAAATTAGAATCCTTTTTTTAAACTTTTTTTTTTAATTTAGGAAAGATCTTATTTTATATGATATATAAAATCCCTGTTCCCTCTCCCTCCTACCGACCCCCCCAAGGGTACACAAATTGGAAAGGAAGAAGTCAAACTTTCACTATTTGTAAGTGATGTGATAGTTTATATAAGTGACCTGAAAAATTCTACCAGGGAACTCCTACAGCTGAGAAACACCTTCAGTAAAGTGGGAGAATACAAGATTAACTCAAAAAAATCAGTAGCTCTACTATATAAATGGGCTAAGAAAGAAATCAGAGAAACATCTCCCTTTACAATAGCCATAAACAACATAAAATATCATGGGATAATACTAACCAAACAAGTGAAAGACCTATATAATTAAAACTTTGAGTCTTTAAAGAAAGAAATTAGAGAAGATACCAGAAAATGGAAAGATCTCCCATGCTTTTGGATAGGTAGAAAAACATAGTAAAAATGGCGATCTTACCAAAAGCAATCTGCAGATTCAGTGCAATCCCCATCAAAATCCCAGCACAATTCTTCACTGACCTTGAAAGGATAATAATCAACTTTATATGAAAAACAAAAGACCCAGGATAGCCAAAAGAATAAAGGAACTTCAGGAGGCATCACCATTCCTGACTTCAAGCATTATTATAGGGCTATAGTCCTGAAAACAGGTTGGTATTGTCACAAAAATAAACATGGAGACCAGTGATTGACGTCTTTTTAAATATCAGTGCTCCTTGATTTATAAACTTGAGACCTGGGGTTTGATGGTGCCATGGGTGCCTTTTGTGCTCACAGTCAGAATATGTTCTCAAAGTTCATTAAAAGAATTAGAATTTTACACTGAATTGTTTTGTTGTTGTTATTGTTAGTGTGTCATAGAAAGTTCTTCATTAATTACTATAACAAAAATCATATGTAATGAGAAAATGATCACCTATTGGTGTTGATTCAGTTTTGCTTATTTTCACAAAACAAGGCACACACACAAAATACACTGTTCTACTTTAAAAGCACATAGATAATCACAAAAATTTTCCATGTAACTACAATTTCTAGATTGCATCTCCATTTCTGGAGCCACACCTAGTCCGAATGGCCAAAGTGGATCAAAATAGAGTTCGATATATGGATTTACTCTGGAGGTATTATGAGAAGAACAGAAGTTTCAGTAGTGCTGCTCGTGTCCTATCCAAATTGGCTGACATGCACAGGTATGGCATGTAAGAGTCTTATTCTAAGGAATAGGACAGAGCTGTGTGTGTGGTTATATCCATTGGAACCCAGGGAGGCCAGCCTAGCAACATAGTCAAAGGAGTGGAAAGAGTGGTGAGGGCAGCTCACTGGTGGAGCACATACTTACCATTCACAAGGCCCTGGGTGATTTAGTCTCCAGTGACCTCCCCCTTAAAAAGCTGTGGCTGCTAGAGGAGTGAATCTCTATGTCCGTCTGAGGTTTCAGAGGACGGAGGGCGTGGTTAAGTTAGGTGCGAATACACAAAGCTTTCTTGACGTTCTTGCCCTCTATAATCACTCAATTCTGAAAGTTGCACTCACATACAAAATATGAAGTGACCTTAATTTCCGGTATAATAAAAGGCAACTTTCAATAGAGGTCTTTGTTAATTTGTTGCTTTTGTAGTTAAGAATTAACATTAATAGCCTGGTGTAGGTTGCACTTGGGAGGCAGAGTCAGGCAGATCTCTGTGAGTTTGAGGCCAGCTTGATCTACAGAGTGAGTTCCAGGACAGGCTCCAAAGCTACAGAGAAACCCTGTCTTGAAAAACAAAAAACAAACAAACAAAAGAGTTGATTGAGTTAGACTGTCAATCATTTGTCCATGGGTCTAGCTCACAGGAAAGCTAATTCACTAGCTCACAGGAAAGCTAATTCACTTGAAGACGTTCTAGGGACAGGGAGGGTTAATTAATTAATCCCTTAATGAGATAGTCTACGTAATCATAGTTACTTTTCTGAATTACTAGTTTTCATTTCTGTTTATGTCTAATCTATTTTTCCAAAGCTTTGATTTCCCTGGTGCTCTAGACTTGATCACTCTTTCTCTGGCTATCACCCAGGCCACAGAGATCCACCTGCCTTTGCTTCTGCCTCCTCTACCCCTCATGTGATTGCATACAAATAATTTTTCTTTCCATTTCTTTTCTAATCTTCCTGCAAGGGTTTACAGTTTATCTGCCCTAATGTTTTTCTGTTAAACACAGAAATCTGTTTGTACTTCATTTTATAATTCCTTTATTAATGAAACCACAAATGTAAAACAAGGAACCCCAATTTCTCCAAACATGCTTCCCAATGTGGTGTGCCCCAGTGATTCCAATAACAATAGGATTTTAGATTTTTGACATAAACATATTTGTTGACTGAAGTTATGGACTTCTCATTAGAAAGCTAAAGTAATTGACCAAACATGAAGGTTTACACCTATAATTCCAGCACTTCAAAGGTGGAGGCAGGGTGATTGATACGTGTTCCAGGCCAGTCAGGGTCTGCACAGTGAGAGAGGGATGGAGGGAGGGAAGAAGAAAAATAATTAGTTCTATTTAAAAAAAACACTAATAGATTCTTATTTCAAATAGCCAGTTTTGTTCTGGTCTTCAAAGAGTATGTCTTGGTATATTTGAACCTTCAGATTTTAAAACACAATATATCTAAAATTATGGATTTTCCCCCAGCACAGAAATTTCGCTTCAACAGCGACTAGAATACATTGCTCGAGCCATTCTTAGTGCTAAAAGTTCCACTGCCATTTCATCAATAGCAGCAGATGGTGAATTCCTTCATGAATTAGAAGAAAAAATGGAAGTAAGTACTAAGATATTTAGTCTTTGTCATGTAGGGTAGTAGCCACAGTTACACCACTGTCTGTCTTCTCTTCCCCCATGAATTGGAGTTCTGTTGAAGTCCTTATTAAGTGTAAATGCCTCTGTTTGTATATCTTTAATTATTGTCATGTTTGGATATAAATCTTATGAAACCTGTGTTTGGGACATAAGAGGCATAATTTCAGACATTTTTTCCATAGCATATGTACAGTTTTGTTTTATATTCCCAATTGTTCAGCAGCAATTAGATTGCATGGCATTCATCATTTATTCTGGGGTGGCCTAATAAGTAAATGTAAGGAGTAAACTGAACTGCTTTAACGAAGCAGTTTAATGACTCTCCATGACATGTTTGACTTCCTTTCTCCTTTCTGGAGTGAATTTAAGTCATATGGCATTGGCAGCTAAAGGTCCAGTGTAGAAATCTGTGTCCCGGTGATCTTTGAGATACTAATGGCAATTAACACTGGACAGCAAGCCTCCTTGTCACAGCTCATTTCCTGTGGCATCAGTTAATATGGAGAGAACAGTCTCTTGCAATTAAGCCTCTATTAGTATACTGTCTTCACTTTAGCAAGCAATCCTTTCAAGTACCTGTTGAATATCGTAAAGATATTAAAACGTCATGGTTTCTGTTGAAACTAGGTCGCTAGGATCCAGCTTCAGATACAAGAGACACTACAGAGGCAGTACTCTCGTCATTCTTCAGTGCAGGACGCAATTTCTCAGCTAGACTCTGAGCTAATGGACATTACTAAGGTACTGAAAAACCAGTGACCTTCCTATAATGCTCACCTTGTTTGTGGAAAGTTCCCTTTGATAGCTTGTCACTGGACAGCTGCTGCCCATGACTCCTCATATGACTCTTAGCAGAGCTGTTCCTGCCAAGCCCATCCCCAGTGTATCTCATGTGTATGTGTACATGTTTTAAAATGTTTGTTCCTAAGAATTTTGTATAATGGCTACTCAACTTGCATCTATTAGTCTCTGAATACTGACTTGTAGTTGAATGTTTAATTTTGGGATTTCTTTCCACAGCTTTATGGGGAATTTGCTGATCCATTTAAACTTGCAGAGTGTAAACTTGCAATCATTCATTGCGCTGGTTATTCAGATCCCATATTGGTGCATACACTTTGGCAGGATATCATAGAGAAAGGTAAGTGCCCATGTACTTTTTAGTGACGCAGAAGAATACAAGCTGCTAGCCTTAGCTAATATATCCAGTGCTTATGAAAATGTGCTCTATGTGCCCAATAGAAAGGACGTAGAGAACATATGTATGCAGTGGAAGAGTGATTATACAGTGACTCTGGTGAATATTTGGGAGCATGCTCAGTGAAAATATATATATAGTTTATAAACAATTTCATCAAAATCTTGTAACTAATACTGTAGTGAAATATAAATCAGATGCTCATAGAAGCGTAGAGTCTGCTAATTACATTCATGCAAATATCAGTCGTGACATATTTTGAATATTGAAGCTATTAAGTAGCCAATATGTAAATATTTCACATGAAAAAAAAATCGTGATTTCTATTGACATGTCTCTTCCAGAATTGAATGACAGTGTAACATTGAGCTCATCAGATCGAATGCATGCCCTCAGTCTCAAGCTTGTCCTCCTTGGCAAGATTTATGCTGGCACACCTCGTTTCTTTCCTCTAGGTAAGTGGTAACCTTGCTATATATTACTTCCTGTTAGATTTCCCCATTGGAAAACTTCATTAGCCTTTAAAGCAGAATATAGATTTTCTTGTTGCCATTCATCTATATACTATTTAGTTCAGTTTTGTTGTGGTTTTGGTTTTCAAGAAAGGGTTTCTCTGTGTAGCTTTGGAGCCTGTCCTGGAACTCTTTCTGTTGACCAGGCTGGCCTCGTACTCTGCCTGCCTCTGCCTCTGGAGTGCTGGGATTAAGGGTATGCACCACCACCCTTCTAGTTCAGCAATTTTAATTCTCAATCTCCAGATAGAATCCCTGAAGAGTAACAGAATTTGATAGTTGACTATGAAATTTTCTCTTGAGTAGCTTTCCAACTTTCTCTATCAATTTTGGAATTAAGCTGACTGATAATATTGTTCAAATAAAGTTTAAGTGATTATACTTTTGGGAAAACCATTGCTGGTGTCAAGAAAAAATGGCTGATAATTGTATGTATTGGTTATTTGAGATTCAGCTCTTCTCTACTTCATTAAGAGGAGTGCAAACATGAGTGTGCATGTATGTGACAGCATTTGTCTCTGAAGGCCACACTCTCATCTCCTCTCCCGCTCTATCAGTTCCTCTTGTCCTTCCTCACTTCTTCCCTCCCTGTTTTTTTTTTTTTCTTCCTGTGTGTAGTCCTTTGGTTTGAACCCATGTCCTAGTACATGCTAAGCAGGTTTTGTACCACTGACCTACACTGGGCCAATGCTTGAGTTTTTTAAATAGGTCCTAACTACATAGTTCCGACTGGTCTTAAACATGGGATCCTTCTACCTCACCTTCTTGTGTTCTGGAATCACAGGCATGTGTTAGCATGTTTGGTTCTTCTTTTTGTCAAAGAACTGTTAGACTGAAATTTTATATCTGAACTTGTTTTTTGACCAAATATGCTGAGTGTAATTGTTATGAGCCAATTGCTAACGCACAGTTTTCTTTCTCTTATGAAAACAATAGCTGTGAAGTAGGGTACTAAATACTTATTACATTATTTTTAAAAACTGAGAAATAGGAAAATATTCATAATCACACATTAAATCACCTATTTTGTCTGTCTTAGCCTTGTACATGTTAAGCAAGTGACACTGAGTCATACACCATCCCTAAATCCTTTGCTGTTTTTGAAATGAACATTCAGACTTAAAGACCATCTCAAATGCTAAGATCTCTTTGTTGTTAGTGATACTTAAAACTGTATTGTGTCCACGCCACTAAACTGATAGGAAAGTAAGGAAACTGGCTGTTAGGAGCCTTTGCTGCTCTTTCAGAGGACCTGTGTTTGATGCCTAGAACCCTCATAGCAGTTCACAAATAGCTATCATTCCAGTTCCAGGAACAAAACCCTCTTCTGGCCTATGGTACAGATAAACTCATGAATAATATACATGCAGGTAAAATTAATAAATGAAGATATTGATTTATGTTGTATTTGGATTTTGATAAGTAAATAGAAAGTTGTGGGACCATTTGTATGTGGGACCTTAAGTATGTGGGACCATTTGGTCTTTTGGCTTTGGTTTAGATTATTAATTATTTTAACCATGTGCTGTGCTATGCTGTGTTGTGGAGTTTAGATTAGCACAGGTTCAATGGTTTTAACAAGCTCCACAAGATTTCAGACAGTCCTGGCACTTAGGAGGCCGAGATGGCAACACTGTTGATAGTTCAAGGCCAGCCTGGTCTACATAGCAAGTTCTAGTCCATCCAGGATTCCACAGTGAGACTCTGACTTTAGAAGAAAAAAGAAGGAATCTTAGTATTTTCTCTTAAGTCTTTAAATAGTAAATTCCAGACTGGATGGTGGCACACATTTTAATCTTATTACCGGGGAGACACAAGCAAACTTATCTCGTGAGTTCAAAGCCATCTTGGTCTACATAGTTCCAGAGCAACTGCATAGAGACCCTGCCTCAAAAACAAGTAAATATAAATTCAGCAGTAATCACAAGTTCAAGTTTGTTTCTGTTTTGTGATAACTCTTGTTTGTGGGCTTTTAAAATGGTTGTTTACAGATTTAAAATATCATAATTAAGTTTTGTTAAAGCGTATTTATAATAAGATAGTAATGACTGTTAAGAATGAGACCATAATTGGATCTTTTAAAATGCTTATTTAGCCAAGAGTTTTGGCACTTGCCTGTAATCCCAGCAAACGGGAAGCTGGGACAGGAGGGTCAAGCATTTAAGGTTGTTCTCAGCCAACCTGGGCTCTATATGGTCTCTGCCTGGAAGAAGAACTAAGTACACCAAAGGTGGCACATTGAAAACATCTGAAGGAGTTGGGGTATAGTAGTCCTTTCTGACAGGCTATTGAGTATATTCTTTTTTTTTTTTTTTTTAAAGAGATATTGCAGTTATCAAGTTCTCTCTAATAGACTATTCTTCTCTACATTCCTTCAGATTTTATAATTTTCTCCTAATATCTTTAAAAGTGTACAGTTTAATGGTTTTAATACAAACCCAACCCAAATCTAATTTTAGCAAAATTTTACCATTCCCAAAAGGAACCCTGTTCTCAATAGTTAATCGCTTCTTATTCTTTCCTTCCTTTTAGCCCTCAGCAACTACATGCTTGCTCTCTGTCTCCAATGTTTTTTGTTTGTTTATTTGTTTAGAGATAGGATAACCTGGAGAGTTCCTAGTAAGCTAAACTGATTGGTCAGCAAGACCCAGGGACTCACTTGTCTCTGGCTCCCCACCGCTGGGATTACAAGGTTGTATCACCACATCTGCCTCTTTTTTTATGCTGCCAAACTTTGTTTTGATGCTTTAAAAACAACTGTTTTCCCAAATGACCTGCCTCCTAGCCCCCAAATGTGCTTGAAATTCATTTTCAGATAGCCACTAGAAACTCGTTTAATAATAAACAGTTTGCTGAGTCAAGAGTTCCATATTTCTGAGCCTGGGTGCTGATTTAGCAGTAAGAGCACTTGTTGCTCTTGCAGAGGACTTGATTATAGTTCCCAGCATCCACATGAGGGCTCACAAATGTCTGTAACTGCAGTTCTAGAGATGTGATGCCTTCTTCCAGCCTCCACTGACACCAGGCATGCACATGGACTACATACGTATATGCAGGCAAAGCATTCATCTGAATTTATTTTTTTCTTTTCCAGATTTTATTGTGCAGTTCTTGGAGCAGCAAGTTTGTACATTGAACTGGGATGTGGGTTTTGTGATACAGACCATGAATGAAATTGGAGTGCCTTTACCTAGACTGCTAGAAGTCTATGATCAGCTTTTCAAGTCACGGGTAAGGAAAACAAAATCTTTCCTGAGTTTCCCTTGAGGTGTTTCAATTTATGTTTATAGGTATCTTATTATTTAGGCTGTGTATTTTCAGTAGAGATTTGGCTTCAAGTGTGCAAGTAAAATAAACTTTGGACTCTTATTTGAGGGTTGCTTTGCTTTGAATTGTTTGTTTGTTTGTTTGTTTTTTGAGACAGGGTTTCTCTGTGGTTTTGGAGCCTGTCCTGGAACTCGCTCTGTAGACCAGGCTGGTCTCTAACTCACAGAGATCCACCTGCCTCTGCCTCCTGAGTGCTGGGATTAAAGGCGTGTGGCACCAACATGAATAATTAGGAAAAAAACACACACACACACACTTGATGAGTTGTAAAAATAAACTGTGTCTGTGTATACATACATATTTTTTTTTCTTCGTAGGATCCATTCTGGAACAGAGTGAAAAGGCCATTGCACCTTTTGGATTGTATCCATGTTTTACTGACAAGATATGTTGAGAATCCTAGCCAAGTTTTAAATTGTGAAAGGTATCTATAAATGAAATATTGTATTATGGAAAAGGTTTTCAGTGTTTCTACTAAATACTTGGGTAACAAGTGGGAAGTGGGTATGGAATGCTCTTAAAGCAGTGGTTCTCAACCTTCCTGATGCTGTGACCCTTTAATACAGTCCCTCAGGTCGTGGTGACCCCGACCATAAAATTATTTTTGTGCCTACTTCATATCTGCAGTTTTGTACCTTTACGAGTTGTAATGTTAATATTGATATGCTATCTCTAAAGGGGTCGTTGCCCAGAGGTTGAGAACCACTACTCTAGATATTACACAAAGGCAATAGAGAATGTTATGGATACATTTGCAGTAACTGTTTGAATGATCATCTAACATTAGCATTCACAAAATATCAGAAAAGTTTTCAGCTGTGGTCCTAAGTTTTCTAAAGTGAAAGTTAGTTCACAGACTACCTTATGCTCCTTCTTATGAATAAGGACCAAGACATTTCAGTTATGTCTTCGTGGTATGATTTCAGGGGAAAGTCTTTAAAAGCTTAAAGGATGTAAATACTGTAACAGGAGTCATCCTTTAATGCATCCAGCTAACAGTCTTCACCTACATTCCCCTCTCTATTTCCTGCTACTTACCATTTACTATTATCTAATCCTTACTTTTCAAATGACTATAAGAAAGTTAATCAAAACTTGGTTTGAAACAGCTCTTTGAAGGAAGTGGGTTTGAGTGTAGATGGTTGGTGGTCTGAATCAAGGGCTCAGTGATTAAGAGAACTTTCTGCTTTTTCAGAGGTCCTGAGTACAAGTTCCAGCAACCCCATAGCAGCTAATAGCCATTCATAACAACAGTTGCAGGGTTCTGATGTCCTCTTCTAGCCTCCGAGGGAGGGTATGGGACATGTACATGGTGCATATACACACATGTGGGCAAAGCACTCATACATAAAAATGAATGAATGAATCTTCAAGAAAAAAGTAAATGGGTGACCTGCTGTCTTTCCCTTTCCAGGAGAAGATTTACAAATCTCTGCCTGGATGCTGTTTGTGGTTATCTGGTTGAACTCCAATCAATGAGTTCTTCAGTGGCAGTACAGGCCATCACTGGGAATTTTAAATCTCTCCAAGCAAAGTTGGAACGGCTTCATTAATTATTGTAGTATATTTTCCCCTCTTGAATTTTGGTCTGTAAAATAAAAAAGATCAGCTGGGTCCAGAAAACAGGTGTTGTATATCTAAAAATTTTGATAGAAATTTGTTTTTAATAAGTGATCATTAGGCACAAGTAGTACATTTGTCAAATTAATTTTTTTATGACTAGTGTTTTGTTTTGATTTTGATTAGCTGGGTCTGGGTTTGTAGATCTTGGTAGAACGTTTGTATAGTATGTAAAATGCCCCTGAATTCCGTTTCCAGCACCACACACAAACACATCAATTTGCAAAAACCTGAAATAAGATTATGTATGATTCTGACACACAAAGATAATGTTCTTACTTTACATTTTACTACTGGCAACAATTTTGAATTTGTATTACTTCCATGTTTATCTAGTAGCAGAATTTCTAAGCTATGCCAGGTGTGGTGGCACAGTTTAAATCCACTATTTGGGGAGACAGTAGCAGGCATATTTCTAAAACTCACAGAGTTCCAGGCCAGCTAGGGCTACATAGTGAAACCTTGTCTCAAAACAAACAAAACCAAAACACCTTATAGGCTGGGTCTGTTCCCATAGCACTGGATTCTATAACAGTCCTTAAATATGCATTTTTTAAAGTTAATTTTTAGAAAATTTTCTGAACCACTAATTGTATCAATTACAACCTTTTAGGATTTCTCTCCCTCTTTCTTTCTTCCAGTCACCATAAATATGTACAGTAGATTTTTTTATGTATACATTTTTAGGTGTGTATGTATATGTATATATATGTGCTGGATATGTATGTATTTATATACAGAATTGTTTGAATGTTCGATAAACTTGTAACACTGTTTGAGTATTTAAAACCTACATGATCAGCCAGCTGTGGTACAGTGCTTGAGAGGCAGAGGCAGAGAAACTCTTGAGTTCAAGGCTACTCTGGTCTACATATTGAGTTACAGGTCAGCCATAGCTTCCCTAGAATCCTCACTCTCAGAGTGTGCTTCAAGCCAACAATAGCAGCATCCTGGAATTTGTTACAAATTAAATTCCTGGGTCTCCTAATATAAACGCCTATGTTTGTGTTTTAACAGCCAGCCCTTCACTTCACATCAAGAACAACCCACTTGTAGATCCTACTGTTTTCTGTAGCTTATGGATTGAATTCCCTCTCTGATTTGATTTCTCCAGCCCCTTGCTTACCAGTGACCACAACCACAACACAAGTCTTACTCAAGACATAATGGATAAAGCAAATTTGTTAGTAGTCTAGTTTTTAAGTTTTCTTAATGGTGCCAAGTTGAATCCAGGGTCTTTATCCTGAGCAAGTAAGTCCTCCACCGCTGAAGTAGTACCCTCAGTCCCTGAATTATCTTTAACATGCAGGATTGCTAATCTAAGTCTTCCAAGGTATTATCAATGATGAAAAAGGGAGAATGACTAAGGCTCACAAAGAAAAACAGAAGTCCTTTCCACTCTCCTTAGTTTTGTTTTATTTTTCCCAGCAGAGTCTCACAAGGCCTAGGCTAGAGTCAACTGCATAGCCACCTAGAGTGATCTTGAATTTCTGATCATCCAGCCTCCACCACCTGAGTGCTTCACCACGCCCACTGGGCAGTAACCCAAGGTTCCATACATGCTGGGAAAGGACTTTTATCAACGGAGTTATGTTCCCAGCTCCCCGTTCTCCAACCCCCTTTTTTGGCAGGATCTCACTATGTAGCCCAGACTGGCTGCAGCCATACCCTGATCCTCCTGCCTCAGTCTTCTAAGCATATGTCACCATACCCAACTTCCATTCTGATTTATGGGGTGTTTTCTTACGTGTTTTCATGTCACTATTGAAGTCTGACAGTTTCATAAATATATCTTGAATATGTTTCAGCTTCTTTTTTTTTTTTTTTTTCTACTACTTTTATGTTTTCCTAAGATTGTAGATTTTTTTGTTTGTTTGTTTTTCAAGATAGGGTTTCTCTGTATTGCTTTGGAGCCTGTCCTGGAACTCACAGAGATCTGCCTGCCTCTGCCTCCCAAGTGTTGGAACTAAAGGTGTGTACCACCAACACCTGGCAAAACTAACTTTTACTCTTTAATGATTCATTTATCTGCATTGGTGTTTGCCTATATGTATGTCTGTATAATGGTGTTGGATCCCCTGGACCTGGAATTATAGACATGTGAGCTACCACATGGGTGCTGGAAATTGAACCCTGGTCCTCTGAAAGAGCAGCCAGTGCTCTTAACCATTGAGCCAGCTCTCCAGCTGGATTGTAGATTTCTTTTTCCATATATTTTTGTAAGAATCCAGCTTCCCTGTATATTTCATAAAAGATCAAAATTCCGGGACAGTCTTCAAAGCCACAGAGAAACCCTGTCTCAAAAAAAACAAACAAGAAAGAAAGAAATAATTTTAGCCCCTCAGCAAATGTTGCATTGACCTCCCTAAGAGAAAAGACACCATTAGTACATTGTTGCTAAAACTTGAACATTCATCAAAGGAAACTATCAGGATGGCCTGTCTACTCAGTTACTTGGCTTGTACCTGCAAAGGTGTGCTGATCCTGGAAGCCTAGTTAGATGTAGCAGGGGCAATGTTCTAGCATTGTCCACTGTCTGTGTAAGTATGCTTTGTTCCTTGTCAGGGGGTGACCTTATGTTGTTACTGTTCATATGTGTAAGCGGTGGGTAGTTGGTGGGGCATTTTAGGAAGGTGCATTGTTTGTGGACAGTTGTGTCACTGAAGGTCTTGTGATGTACTTATGTTGTTAGATAGTTTCAGTGTGGCAGAATGGTTAGAGAAGAGACAAACTATTTACATGTTTATGTAAGATACATGTTGACCTGACAATATGTGTTTGACAAGTTTTTAATTGTTTACTAACTAGTGACGTTATTGAACACTTGAATCACCTTAGCTTCTCTTTATGTTTTATAGTTTAATCCCAGAAGTCTTTCACAGATTGTTCATTCTCTTCCTTAGGATACTTTGTATCTCCATGTTTCCCCTCTCCTTCACTAGAGGAAAAATGGCAGTAATACAATCATGGCAAATAAATGAAGAACTAAAACCCCAAACCTGAGGTGTAAAAGAAATTAGTGTTTTCTTGAATATTCTCTTTCAGTGTCTTTACTTAAATTGTTTAATTATAACACTTTTCAGAACACTTTTGAGTTCACTACCAAAACCTAAACTCTTTATTCTGTGTTCATATATAAGTGAACAGGTTGAAGCTAAATGGTAAGCCTCTTAAGACTAAGTTTTTAATAAGAAATAATACTATTTTAAATTGCCTTCTTTATTGTTTTTTCTTCAATACTAGAGATTAACTGCCATCAGTTTTTACTTTCTCATTTTAACTCATTCCTATAGCAATATACAACATGTTTGAAATTAAATATTTATCTTAGTTATTATCACCTAGTCTTCATATGTCACTCCATTTCTCCTAAGGGTGAAAAATGAGAGAATGATTATTTTTACATGTTAATTTACTATGTCAGATCCTGGTTCCTGGCAGCGTGTCTCCAACCCACACTTGATTGACTCTGAGCTTACTTAACCTCTGTGGAAGCCTGAGCAGGACTGAGTGCATCCCCACCTCACCACCATGCCACATGCTCCTTTATCTTCTACCTTCAGTCCTTACTGTCTACTTTTAAAGATACAAATGTGATCATTCTCTCATTTTTACCTTTAGAAGACGTGGTTGGCATATGAGGATGGGATGACTAGTAATAAAAGCAGCAAAAGTCTGGCACTCATTTAGCACAAGAATGAATGGACCGGCAAATTCGAAAAGCTGGTGTTTGGCTTTCCTCATGGTCGATTCAGAGCCCCAATAGCTTCAGGTCTGTAACTCAAAAGCCTCTTTAGTTTTCCCCAGGCTGGGATTACTGCCATAAACCACCATGCCCTATGGTCTTCGGGCTGCACTTTTTATCTTTGTTCTTTGTGCCTTTACAGTCAGTTTGTCCCATACATAGCTCATCGAAAAGTATGGGCAAGAGTTACTGTTAGCTGTAACCTGGAAGTGTGGTTAACAGAAAAAGGTCTGCAAAAGGGTGCAGATTTACCTGTCTCCAGCATGATCTCAGTCTTGGAGTTAAGATTCTCACCTAAACAGTATGAATCCAGAAAAGGGTACTTTTGCCAAAAACAGGATGCCTAAGATCTGTCTGCATCACCACTTCCTTTATTTTAATGAAAATTGCAAGCCTTCAGACCCAAGAAATCTAAAGCAGAGCTGGATATACAAGGCCACCCCAAGACTCATAACCGAATTCTTAGCAGACTGAGGAGGAAGTACTAGAACTTAGCCCAATAAAGGACAACTGAAATGAACAGCTAAAATCATATAGAGAAAAATTAAACGATTTCTTTACAGAGAATAAAATCAGACTGTCTGCCTTTCAATATGTGCAATATGGCAGATGAAATCTTGATATGGGAATGAGAACAACTATGCAGGAAAGATGTCTTGGTGTACATGAAGACCTTAGTTTGGATCTTCAACACCCACATAAAAAGCCAGGCAAGTTGCTATATGCATGCAATTTCACCACAGAGCTGGTAGGCAGAGACAAGGATTCCTAGGGCTCACTGGTCAGCCATTGCAGGCAAATAAAATGAGCTTCAGGTTCAATGAGAGACTTTGGGAGGGGTGGAATGAAGAGGGATTAGGAAGAATGTCCCTTAAAATTGACCTCAGACCTCCATGTGTACATATAGAAAAGCAAAAGTGAATGCCTTTATTCACAGAAAATTGTCTACATGAAAAATTATACAATGTACAAAAGGAGCCAAGTAACCAGAACTAGTAGAACTAAATTTAGCAAAACCCCTAGGTTATGAAGTCAATGTGCAAAATCCATTTGGATTTCCATATACCAGCAGCAAGTAATGAAAAACTTGTCATCAAGAGTGGAATGTGCCTGCAGTCCAGGCACTTGGGGAGATAGCTGAAACGGGTTGTTTAGCCCAGAAATTTGAGGTCAGTCTGGGCAATGTAGCAAGTCACTGTCTATAAATGAATATTTTGCCTACATGTATGCCTGGTGCTCACAGAGGTCAAAAGGGATCAGATCCCCTGGAACTTGAGTTACAGGTGGTTGTGAGCCACCATATGGTTGTTGGGAACAGAACCCGGGTCCTCTATAAGAGCAGCCAGTGCTCTCTGAGCCATCTCTCCAGCCCAAGAAACGTTAAATTTAACTGAAGTTTAATGTATAAGATCTGAAAACTACCTAAAAGTACTACAAAAAAATTGAATGAGGAAAAATAAAGATTTGTTCTTACCAAATGGATGTACAAACTAAGTGCATTCCTAATCAAGTTCCTAGCTGACTTTTTAAAACTGAAGATTGCCAGATTATAAAATGCATATGGAGGATCCGTGAGGTGGTTCAGCTGTTATAGATGCCTACCATCAGGCCTGATGACCTGAGTTTATTGCCAGGACCATGTGGTAGAAAGGAGAGAACTGACTCCTATGTGTTGTCTTCTTACTTCCACATGTGTTGACACACGAACACAAAACATAAAAAAAATTTTCCTACAGAGTTGTTGATCTAGATGACCCAAACAATATGAGCTCTCCTGTTGCATTTGGTTGCTTTCCAGAAGTTGAAGGTAAGTCCTTATTGCTGAAGACACCACACACTTCACACAGTACTCAGAAGACCTGAGCTGGATCTTTTTTTTTTTTTTTTTTTTTTTTTTGGTAGAAAAATTTTTAATAAAACAAGTTTACACATTTGACACTTATGGCTTAACTAGAATAATTTTTGTCCAATTTAAAATTGTACTACGGACAAAACAGAAGACTGGTGTATATATAACATACAGCATTTGCCCAAAACAGTAGTTCAATCGTAAAAGGAAAAGTCCAATTATTGATTAATTCAAAATTCTTTTCATAAGTGAAAACAATTATCTGAGAAATCAAGATCAGTATAATCAGACCACACACAAACACTGGTATTAAGTCACTTTCCCATTAAATTTCAAAGCATAGTAATGAACTTTTCCTACTGGAAACCAATAACTGACGTGATTATTCAGAATACCTTTGAAATGCTATCCCTTAATTTAACAGACTGTGATAGTCTACATTTGTGCATATGGACTATCTAGTTACTACTTTGAAACATCTGATGTTTCTACCTTTTACTTTTGTAATCCTGTGATGTCTGATACAGAAACTAAATACCAATCCCTTGTTTTCAATTATGTTAACTTCCTTATTTATATTTACCACTTAAGCATCATGGGTTGATTACAATTAAAAAAAAGGGGGGGGCACCTTAATGTGTGACCTTCTTAAAGAGTGTAAGATTTAAAACAAACTAGTTTTAGGTTGTTGTGACTAGTAAATATTGTAAATGAACTTTCTATATATACCCAGTCTGTTCTCTTTAGTTCTGACTCCAATGAATTCCCAGACCTAAAACTAAATTACTTTCAAAAGTTAACAGATTTGTACCTTCTAAAACAATCATTTGGATGTCTAGTTGTCATACAGACTACACATTATTACAAAGAAGCAAGTTAATGCAGCACAATAGACTGAAGTTAAAGTCAACTTGTGATAAAAAGGAGTGAGTGCTTAGAAGTAACATTCATTTTATCAACCATAAAAATGCTCAACTTCTAAAAAACCCACAAACAGTGGAAAGACAGTCTGGTAAATCCAAGATTTATAAAAACTGCACAAAACCCACAGTATTTGGGAGAAAAGGAACAATTTATACAAGTAGCAGTTTGAAAATGTAACTGGCCTACTACCAATTACACATGAACACACACACTAACCAGAATACACTAGTCATGTCTACAAAGCAGGCGAACCTTTATAAGTAGGTTTCCCTCACACTTGAACTGGATGGAGCTGTTAATACTGCACACAGAAAATTAGTAATAATTTTTACTTTTACACAAACATAAAGGGATTTTCTTCCCCTAAACTACTTAAAACCTCAAAACCTATGCTTATAAAAATTTAACCCTTTCAGCAGCTTAAGTATTTCAAAATGAAGCCACTCACAACAGACTTCACATATTCTTTACACCCCACAACTGCCAACCTAGTTATCTAGTGGTGATTCCTTCAGAGATAATTTAGCCTCTCTCTCTTCTCCAGATGACTTTTTCTTACTGCTGGCCTTGTGGCTGTCTTTGCTTTCTTCATTACTGTCACCATTATGTTGTGGATGACTACTGTCTTGAGTGTCAGATCCTCCATTTAAGGTCTTTGAACCTGTTTGTTCCTTTTCTAGCTTTTTGTTTGGCCCTTTCTTCCCTTGATCTTTGGTTTTATTTGCTTCCTCATGCTGTCTTTGTTCAGCAAGGGATTTGTTCAGCACTTGGGTGATGACTGAATCTCCTTCACCAACCAAAAACATGTTCTTAAACTTGTTATATAACATTGTAGACTTTTCCATGATAACTTGACTAACTTTGAACCGCCGTATTTTCTTCAGGGTTGTGATGATCTCTGTGTGTTTCTGAGCTTGCTGCATTGTTACCTGAAGTGAAGCAAGTTCATCCAGTGCCTCAATGCATCTGTTCACATCTAGATTATCAATTTTGAGTGAATTTTTAATTTCAGCATGTATCCTTTGAAGTCGAGAATCCATTGATGTTTCTCGCTTCTTCTCCACTTTCTTAACTTCTGGCTTCTTTCCTTCATCTTTATTCTGCTGCTCAGTTTCCATTTGTTCCTCTTGCTTGCGTTTCCGCTCTGCAGCTTCTTTCTCATGTTGGCCTTTCAGCAAGTTCCTTCTGTGAGCAGTCTGGAAGTTTCTTCCACCCTTTCTCTTCTTTTCACCTTCTTGATCATCTTCATCTTCTGAATCAGAGGTTGATGTAACCCCTGGTTTAGCTAAATTTTTCCGTTTAGATTCCACTTCTTTCTTCCCCTCTTTCTTATCTGGTTCTTTTCTTGACTTATCCTCTTCCTTTTGACTTTCTTCTTCCTTTTTAAGCTGCTTTTTAGGTTGTTTTTCCTCTGGCCCTTTTTTTTTTTTTTTTTTTTTTTTTACTTTTGTCTTCATCAATAACCATGTCACTCTCTGAAGGACAAGGCTGTTTTACCACTTTAGGTCTGCCTCTTGGTTTTGGAATCTTGACTTCAGTAACTGCAGGTCGTCCTCTCTTAGGACTTGCTTTCAAGTTAGCAGAAGCTGTTGCTGCAGCCACCATTCCTGCTTCTTCACTTTCCACTTGTTTTTCAGCCTTTCTCTTTCTTCCTCGCCTGGCAGCTTTTGGAGTGGTTATGTCGACTGCTTTAGTCACATCTTCATTGCTGGCTTTTTCTTCATGATCAGTATCTTCCTTTGAAACACTAGTTTCTTTTTCTTTAACTTCAACATCAGATGATGCATTTGATTGTTTAGTTGATGCCTGTTGACTTGAAAATTTCACTTTTGGATTGTTATCTATCTCCCATAATCCTTCATTGAAACCTTTTCGTTTATTTGGTTTGCCATACTTCTCCTTATTTTCTGAGTAAGGAAATATGTCCTTTGGTCCTAAAAAAGCAGTCTCATGGGTTCCAAAAAAGATAATGGGTAGTTTGTTTGTGGGTGGTTTCACAGCTCCATCAGGAACTTCATCTGCTCGAGCTGGCCAATGAGGATAACCTTTCATCTTGGCGAAGATGAGGTCTCCAGGTTTGAAATCGCGAGTCATGTTTGAGGGGCGATGCCAGGAGTCCCAAGACCAGAAGGGGGAGTAGCGATCGGGAGATGCGAGCGCAGACACGAGCTGGGACTGGCGGGCCCGCGGGCGGGGGAGGATGCCTCGGGGTGTCCCGACGCTGGAGCTGCGGGGCGCGCTGGCCGCCTCTGCCCACGTCCACGCCGGCCACCTGCGCCACCAGCTGCCGCAGAGGGGTCTCAACGGCTCGGAGCTGCAACCGCCACCACCACTGCCGCCGCCGTCCCTGAGCTGGATCTTGTCGAGCGCTATTGCCTTTCCTGCAAGAACAATGCTCAACAACAGGATTCTTCTGCAGCTATGTTTATTGCGGGAGCAGCTCATTACAGCAAGTTGAGGGAAGACCCCGAGGAGGAAAAAGGGCTCTGCTTATATATGCTCAGAGGAGTCGTGTCCGTTACTGACAGGTGCAGCCCGCAACGCTCGTAACGGTCACCCCATGACGTGGATCGTGTATCCGCGCCTTGCTGGCTTATGGACAGAGAACCAGTGCCATCTTCGGGAATGGCACCGGTGGCTCTCTACACCTTTTTTGTTTTATAAACGCAACAGGCAAGGGTAGTGGTCTGATCTCCAGTAACGAGATGGACATTGTAATGACCCTGAATCCTGGTAGTCAGCCAAGTCAGTGCCATACCCGTCCAGCATCTTTTCCCTGGAGGTGGGGCCTTGGACACCAACCCACATGCAACCAGACTTGCCCTTCTCGGAGCTGCTCATGGCCAGAGTCAATCCGGAGTGCAGTGCTAAGCCAAACAACCTGAGCGTGAAGAATTTATTACAGTAGGCTAAACTAAAGAAGCACCTGTCTGCGTGCAATGGGAAAAAAAAAAAACCCGCAAAGCGTTAGGGTTGTTTCTGGTAAAAAAAAAAAAAAAAAAAAAAAAAATGGACACCCTAACCTGGTGCAATGTCATAGAAGACTCAGGGTGCAAGGGCTGTCCTATTGGACAATTAATGTCCATTTTTTAACATGCTTAGCCACACAGTGGGAGAGGAGCCTATCTCCATAGCAGCTAGGGCTTGAGCGATAACTGCTTTGTCATGTGTCTGTTGAGCACGTAGCTTACACACCAACCAGAGCAGGAGCACCACCCCACCACATAACAGCAGGCCAAACCCCATTACACCTGCCCACTCCTTAAAGTGGGAAAAAGTGGTGGAGATCCAGGAGAATGATCTTTCTGATAGGCGTCCACACGGGTGGAATTCACATGGACGATGGCCATTCGGCTATCAAATTCTCCTGTCCATTCACCTAAAAGATACTGAAAAAGTTGTTTAGAAAGGTTACTCGTGCATCATGACTGGGCATGGGTTTAGGAAACACCGACAGTATTCCCCATCTGGGTTCCGCTGATATCCACGGAGGATTCACAAGGAGTATCATCAACCACAGGAGCCGCAGGAGCATCTTCTTGAGGGATGGTTGTCACTCTTCGAGATAATCGCTCTGGTACCCAAATTGGATTTTCTCCGTCCTGTGGAAAAACACAAATAGCTCCCCTGGATCTTATTAAGCTAGGATCCGGGCCTTTCCATGTACCTGAGAGCACATCTTTCCATTTGACTTGTTCTTTTGGAGGTATAGGCCAGAGGCCATGTCTATCAGCCGCTGAATGACCATTAAAACCCAAATTTAAAAAATTTAAAGGAGTGAAAAAGATATGGCGGCTTTTGGTGGGAGAGAGGGCATTTCCTCTATTCCCCCTTTTTGTTTTATTAGATAAGATTTGAGCGTCCGATTGACGCGTTCCACAATGCCTTGCCCTTGTGGATTATAAGGTAGACCAGTGAGGTGTTTGACACCCATCTGTTGACAAAAATGTTTAAATTTTTCAGAAGTATATGCAGGTCCATTATCTATCTTCAATATTTGAGGCATGCCCCAAGCACTCCAGGCTTCGAGGCAGTGCTGGATGACATGAGAGGCCTTTTCCCCTGTTAGTGGGGAGGCATGGATAATACCCGAGCAGGTATCCACGGAAACATGTAAATATTTCATTTTTCCAAAAGATGACACATGAGTGATATCTATTTGCCATATTTGTAGAGGCCAAAGGCCTCGTGGGTTAATGCCCACATGAGGTGCTGGAAGAAATTCAGAACAATTTTTGCATTGCAAGACTATTTCCCGTGCTGATGCTCTGGAAATAGAAAAACGCTTGTGCAGGGTTTCTGATGTTACATGAAATAATGAATGAAATTTAGTGGCTGCTTCTATAGGGTCTAAAATAGCAAAAGCTGCTGCTCAAGTGGCCAAATCTGCCAGATTATTCCCTTGTGCCATTGGCCGGGGCAGACCTGAATGGGCACGGATGTGGGTAATGAAAACAGGATATTGTCTTGCTAAGAAACATTTTTGGATCTCCTTAAACATCTCAGCCACTGTACTAGAAGGCTTAATTAATCCAGACAATTCTAAGGTTTTAACAGCATTGACTACATAAACAGAGTCAGAGACCACATTCAAAGGTCCAGGAAACACCTTTAATACCTCCAAAACTATGTTACATTCTACCATTTGTGGGGAGTCTGGTGCATATCTGTGAGTGGTAACAACTCCTTCATGTACATAAGCCCCTATTCCTGTTTTTGATCCATCTGTATACACTATCTCCCCATCAGGGAGAGGCGTGGCACTTACCATTTTTGGAAAAATCAAAGGATGTGTTCTAGCAAATGTTAGTAAAGGATGTTTGGGATAATGGTTATCAAAAGTTCCCAAGAAGGTAGAGGCAAGAATTGCCCAATCATCACTCATAGCACATAGGGTCTGAATTTGTTCCATATTATAAGGTGTAATAATTTGCTTAGGAAACTCCCCAAAATGGGTAAGAGCAGTTTTTAAGCCCTTCAGGGCATTTTTTGCAACAGCAGTTGGATAATATTCTATAGTTTTTGCTGGGGAAGCTTGAGGGTGTATCCAAATTAATGGACCATTTTGCCATAAGACTGCAGTTGGCAGTAAAGCAGTCTGTAACACACAAAGATCAAAAGGCTCCTGCGCTGAGATTCTAACTAATTGTGCTGCAGTGATCGCCTGCCCCACCTTATGGAGAGCTTCGGCAGCTGCAGGAGATAGGGTTCTTAATGAAGTCAATTGTGGATCCCCTTCAAGCACATCAAACAATGGTTTTAACTCTGCTGTGGGTATTTTTAAATAAGGCCATAGCCAATTAATATCTCCTAGTAATTTTTGAAAATCATTCAAAGTTTTAAGTTGATCTCTTCTAATCTCCATCTTTTGAGGTTGTATAATCTCTGGTCGCACAACAGCCCCTAAGAACTGTCCTACTTCCGACCTTTGTACTTTCTCTGTAGCTATGCTCAGACCATATTTCTCCAACCATTTTACCAAATCTGCATAAGCCTTTTCAAGCTCTTTCTCATTATTCCCACAAAGAAGAATATCCATATAATGAATAATTCTTAGAGAAGTATATTTTTCCTTAACTGGTGCTAATGCCTGTTGTACATAAAGTTGACACATAGTGGGGCTATTGGCCATGCCTTGGGGCAACACCTTCCATTGAAACCTCTCATCTGGTCCCTCATAATTAATGGCCAGTAAAGTGAAGGCAAATCTAGCTCTATCTTGCTCAAACAATGGAATAGAGAAAAAACAATCCTTAATATCTATTATAATAACTTGTCAATGCTTAGGTAAAGCTGATAAAAGTGGAAGGCCCGGTTGGATTGGGCCAAACAGTTGCATTTGTGCATTAATGGCTCTGAGGTCATGAAGCAATCTCCATTTTCCAGATTTCTTCTTGATAACAAAAATAGGAGTATTCCAAGGAGAGTTGGATCCTTCCAAATGTCCCAAATCTAATTGCTCTTTTACTAATTGATAAGCGGCCTCTAATTTCTCCTGTGAAAGTGGCCATTGAGGTACCCATATTGCCGCTTCAGTTATCCATGGTATGGGCATCCCTTCCCCAACGGCCCCTAGGAAAAACCCAATCCTGCACGATCATTTTTTGAAATGACTTGAACAGGTTCTTTAATGCCTTGATACTGTTTTCCTATCCCTAGCCCTGGTTTATATCCCTTATCTAACATCATATTTTGTGCAGAGATTGAATATTCATTCATTAATTTTAATCCTAAAGCTTTTAAAATATCTCTTCCCCCATAGATTTACCGGCAAGGGAAGAACATAGGGGGTAAACAACCCTGACTGACCTTCTGGTGCCTTCCATCTTAGGGATTTAGAGCTGATAGCAGGAGTGGCTTCATACCCTAGTCCCTACAATGAATGTTCTGATTGGGTTATTGGCTATTTTGAAGGCCACCAGGAGGTGGCAATGATGCTTTTATCAGCTCCTGTGTCCAAAATTCCCTGAAAATTCTTTCCTTCTATATTTAATGTTAATGTTGGTCTGGTATCAAGATCAACTGCAAGATAAGCAGAATCAAATTTATCTGAGTGGCCAAATCCTTCTGCCCCTCTGTTTCATTTAATGGCCCCAAAATCCTCATGACAACTAGGAAGAATAAGTAACTGTGCTATGTGATCACCCATGGAGATGGGAAAAATCCCGCGTGGTGATATGAGCACATGATCTTGAGTTGTCCCTCATAATCTTGATCTATAACTCCAGGATGGACAATTAAACCTTTTAGGATGGTAGATGACCTTCCTAGTAATAGTCCAACTGTGTTTTTTGGTAGAGGGCCTGAAAAATCAGAAGGAACAGGTTGTACACCCATTTGGGGGGTCAAGACAATTCTAGTGGTGGCACGGAGGTCCAATCCTGCAGAACCTGCAGTGGCTCTCCGTGGCTTCCTCCTTTCTAGGCTCGGGGGGGGGGGGGAGCTCGTTGCCCCATATATTTGAGGGCCCTGAGGGCGTTTTTTGGCTCAGGCAACGGTTTACTATTAACGTCTTTGACTGACTTACATTTATTTGCCCAGTGTTTGCTTGCCTTTTTTACATCGGGGACAGATTCCTGGCATCCTCTTAGGTCCTGACATGCACTCCCTACAATTCTTTTGTATATGTCCCATTTTGCCACATTGAAAACAAATCTTGTTCTTGTCCGCCATATTGCCCTTTCTTTGTCCTTGTAAAATAGCGGCCACCTGCCCAGCATTGGTCAAAGGACCTCCTATTTCTCTACAAGCCTTAAGCCAAACTTGTAAGCCTTCTCCTTTCCAAGGAGTTATGGCTTGTCTACATTCCTTGGTGCATTGTTCATAAACTAGTTGTTCTAGTTTGGCACAGCCTGTTCTTGATCTCCAAAAATCCTTCCTGCGGCCTCCATCATATGCGCTACAAAGTCTGAAAATGGTTCATTTGGTCCCTGAATGACTTTTGTAAAGTTCTCTGATACTTCCCCTCTATTAGGTAGTGCCTTCCAGGCCTTAACAGCACATGTGTTAATCTGAACATAGACCTCTAAAGGATACACTGTCTGATTATTTGTCCATTGTCCTTGTCCAGTGAGCATTTCAAATGTCCAAGCGGGCTGCCCCGCTGCAGCGTTAGCGCGGGCTTGTGATTGACTCAAATCATGCCATATGGCCTTCCACTCTACGTATTGTCCCATAGTGAGACAAACCTTCACAACAAACATCCAGTCCCAGGGAGTCATGGCCACCACGGGCAGTCTTTCTATTTGCGACAGAGTGTATTTCGCGCTGATACCATAAGTGCGAACAGACTCTACCAATTCTTTAATCTGTTTATGCTCAAGAGGGTGATGGGTACGATTCCCATCTTCCTTGAACACAGGAAACATCCGGGTTATCTCATGTCTGGTTTCAGGTGAGCAAAAGGAGTATTTACATTCCTTCTCTGCAAAAGGAGGAGGCGCAGTAGGGACTCGTGCAGCCTCCTCCTCCAAATCTTCCTCCTCAGAGGGCGATACTTCCTCTTCTGAGGGGTGACTGGAAAGCTCTAAAGCCTCCAATTCCTCTAAAGGACAAAGATGTTTTTTCTTTCCTCCGTGAGATGGATCCGTCTTGCGGGGCCCTTTCACTTTCTCTTTATTATGTTTTTTCTTTTTACGTGCACCCATCTTTTCTTCATGTTCTGCTTCTGACATGCTTTCTTGAAAATCTGATAATGGTCTAGTGCCTGCTTTTAGCTGCCCATCATGTGCTTCCCCAAAACAAAACAAATACAGTAAAAACAAGCAGGCAACCAAACGCACAATAATCAATCCTTCAATGGCAGGATCAAGCCCAAACAGTAGCATGACTATTAGAACTCACCTTATTTGTTACCTTTGTGCCACAGTTCTGAATCCTTTCCAGTCTCCTGAAGGGTCCCCCGTGTGCCGTTGATGTCAGGTTCCCGGGTTTCCGGCACCACTTGCCTGCAAGAACTACGCTCAACAACAGGATTCTTCTGCAGCTATGTTTATTGCGTGACTCATTACAGCAAGTTGAGGGAAGACCCGAGGAGGAAAAAGGGCTCTGCTTATATATGCTCAGAGGAGTCGTGTCCGTTACTGACAGGTGCAGCCCACAATGCTCGTGGATCGCGCATCCGCGCCTTGCTGGCTTATGGACAGGAAACCGGCGCCATCTTCGGGAATGGCACCAGTGGCTCTCTACAGGATCTGACCCAAAAACCTCTTCCCTAAGCTCTAGCTTTCATAGTACTAGGTGATGTGCAAGGTACCAAAGAAGGGAAACAATTAATAGTCATACCAAGCTCTGATGCCTATGACCCACAACAGTGCACAGCATGACAAGGTATCCCTAAAGGTGCAAATGGCATTCATATCTTGGCTGTTACCAACAGCTAACAGGAACTGGAAATCTAGCCTTTGGGCATTGAGGTCATGGGTCTTAGAGCAAAACCTACCTCCACTCTGCTAGACCAGCATAATTCTTAAATGCATTCAAGACATTTCTTTATACCTTAAGGTAAATGTAGCTTCTAGCCATCATCAAAGAAGCCTCTTTATGGCAGAGATGCTGACAACCACAGCCAGTTAAAATGCAGAGATCCAACTGATCATGAAGCACCACTGAACATCTCCAACCTGCACGTAAGGCACAGAGAACATCGCAGAAGAGGGAGCAGAATACCAAGAGCCAGAGGACCAGAAAGTATGCTGTGGGATGGTGTCTACTATAAATGATAGGGAAGCTACACCGTGATACCGCCACAGTATGGCTCTGTATAAACAAGACTTGAACAGGATAACACCAATATACGTGCTTACCTGGAAGGGAGAAACCTCATAGGGCAACTAACTCCTAGACAACTAACTATAAGCAACTAAGGGATGCTGACAACAGGAATTCATCTTTCCCGAGGATGAGACCCCTAATTGGTTATCCAATGCCAAGTGGTCATCCCTGAAACCATATCTTTACAAGCAACACTTAACAAATCCAACAGGTTGTATTATTCATGCATATATGTAACTATAAAGACAAAGGGGAGCCCGGGAGGAGGTGGAGGAAGGAAGGGGAAGGCAGGAAGTGATGTAATTATATTTTATTTAAAATAAATTCATATGTAGAAATAATGGGGCTGGAGAGATGGCTCAGCAGTTAAGAGCACTGTCAGCTCTTCCAGAGTTTCTGGGTTCAATCCCCAGCAACCACATGGTGGCTCACAACCATCTATTGTGGGATCTGATGCCCTCTTCTGTCATAATGTCTTACACGCAGATAAAGCCCTCATGTACATTTAATAAATAAATCTTTAAAAGAAAAAAGAAAAAAAGAAATAACAGAATGACCTAAACAGTTTTCAAAAGTAGGTTTAACTTGAGGGCTGGAGAGATGGCTCAGTAGTTAAGACTGCACACTGCTCTCCCCCAGGGACCTGGGTTCTGTTCCCAGTGTCCACATCTCATTGCTCACAATAACCTATAAACCCTTGTTCAGGGGATCCAGTGCCCTTTTCTGGTCTCTGCAGATACCTACAAACACAGAGGATACAAACACATAGAGAATTTCAAAATTGTTGTTTTGTTTGTTGTTTTTTGAGACAGTTTCTCTGTTTTAACAGCTTGGTGACAGGGATCTACTCCTTGTCTTCAGCTTTACCTCCATGATCTCTGCAACTTAAATCCAGGGCCATGGGCCCCTAAGAATGCTACCAAATCCTCCATGGAAACTTACTCATCCTGGGTCCCTGGTCCCCCAGGCCCTCCCACTGCACTGGTATCATCTGACATTTGGTGTTTTCCCAAAGAATAAGAAGCATTTCCATTTTAAAAATTTTTTCTAGTTTTTTTTTTAAGAATTTTTTTCCAGTTCCCTGTGGATTCTAGGTATCTAACCACTATTCTATATATTTGGCAAAGATTTTCACTCCTCATTCTTTAGGCTGTCTTTCTTATCACACTGCATATTGTTTTGTTTACTGTGCTGCTTTTAATTTATGCCATCTCATTTGTCCACTCTTGCAATCTGGTACTGTCTTCCCTGTTATTTGGATATATATATAGGAAGCATTCTAGGAAACATCTACTGTTTTAGGTTTCTGTATGGCCCTTCAAATTAACCTTAATTTTAGCTGTCCCTGTATCCTTTCCCTCACCCTCCTCTTCCCCTCTTGTTCCAGTCCATTCATCTGCCCACTCCACCCACCCAAGCATAACAACCTACACTCATCAGAGAAAGGAGCCTCAGCTGAGAAAGTGCCTCCTTGAGATCCAGCTGTAGGGCATTTTTTTTCAATTAGTGACCAATTTGGGAGGGCCCAGCCCATGCTGGGTGGTGCTATCCCTGGGCTGGTGGTTCTTGGTTTCTATAAGAAAGTAGGCTGAGCAAGCCAGAGGAGCAGCCTGTGCATCAGCTCCTGCATCCCACTTGAGTTCCTGTCCTGACTCCCTTCAGTGATGGACAGCAATGCTGAATTGTAAGCCAAATAAACCCCTTCCTCCCCAATTTGCTTTTGGTCATTTGTTTTGTTGCAGCAATAGAAACCCAAATTAAGACATAAACCATCTCCAATAGAACTCATTATTCTTTATCCCATGATATAAATATGTCTGCAGTATGAAAAGGAAACTGGAAGCTCCTTTTTGGAGAGAAAGCTTAATCAGGAATTCCATGTGGCTTCGCACTGCACTTCCCTAGCCCAACAATTCTGTTGGTTGTAAGCCTCCCGTTTTATAAGGCCTGTTCCCATCCTCTCTGCTGGATCTGTATAGGCTACTGATTTGGGGATGATTTCATAGATATGTTTTTATCTATCTGTTTTTTGTTATATATTTAGTTTATTTTGGTTTACTGAGACAGGTTCCCTCTGTGGAGGCCTGGCTGTCCTAGAACTCACAATGTAGATCAGGCTGGCCTCAAACTTAGAGATCCCATCTGCCTCCATCTCCTGAGTGCTGGGATTAAAGGTACACATGTGTCACTATGCCTGCCTTTCTTTTATGTTTTAAAGGATTTATTCTTTTATTTATGTGTATGTCTGTGTCTTTCTGTGTGTCTGGTGGTACCTGAGGAAGTCAGAAGAAGGCATTGGAGTCCCTGGAGCTGGAGTTACAGGTGTCCCTGGCATACCTGCTGGGGACAAAACTCAGATCCTCTGGAAGAGCCGGAAGCAGATAATGTACTCTTAAGTGAATACAGAATAAAAGGATAAATGTAAAAGAAGATATGAAAACACTTCATGAAACACACACAAACAATGTGATAAAATAAGAAGAATAGGACAGGGGCTACAGAGATGGCTTAGTGGTTAAGAGCACTGGCTGCTCTTCCAGATGTCCTGAGTTTAATTCCCAACAACCACATGGTGGCTCACAGCCATCTATAAAGAGATTTGGTGCCCTCTTCTGACATGAAGGCAAAACACTGTATACACAATAAACAAAACTAAAAAAAAAAAAAAAAAAAAAAAAAAAAAAAAAAAGAATAGGGCAAATCACAGACCAAACTCTCAAATGTACTTTTAAATACCAATAATAAAAGTGTAGAAATGATGGGGCCTAGAGAGATGGCTCAGAGCTTAAGAGCTCTGGCTGCTCTTCCAGAGGACTCAGGTTCAATTCTCAGTACTCACATGGCAGCTCACAACTTCCTGTAACTCCTATTTCAGGGTATCTGAAGCTTTTATACAGATATATTGAAAGATTTTAGTTTGCAGAGCAAGGATGTAGGAAAGGGGCAGGAGAATAATTCTTGCAAGCGGAATACAAAAAATCATAAAGAATGGACGTTGACATGGGAGGAAAAAACAGGAATTATAAGAATATGAAAGGTTACTATGGTGATGGGGCTAATGGTTATATGTAAGGAGTAAGGTTTTTCCTGCCGGCCTAGACCCACCTCGGGGCCAGCCCCAAATAACACACCAAGACTCTGTATTTGATATAATTTTGTTGGCCAGGTACTAGTTTTTTATCGGCTAGCTCTGTCTTAAGTATTAACCCATTTCTGTTAATCTAAATACTTCCACGTGGTCTTACCGGAGAGAGAGGCCGCTGGCATTCTGCCCTCTCCATCTTCCATCTTGACTCCTCTTTACTACTTCCTCTTTTCTCCTTGTCTCCTAGTCCCACCTGTCTTGCTTTCCTATTGGCCAACAGTGCTTTATTTATTAACCAGTATGAGAAACACATTTACAGAATGACATCTCCCATCATCTCCTCTTTTCTATCTAAAACAAAAAGGGTTTTAACCTTAACATAGCAAAATATATAACACAACACTTATCAATTATTACAGTTAACAATATTTAGTCCATTAACATTTAGCAAGATTTGAAGATAATATTTCATCTATTCTATCTTTGTGAGTCTGAAGTTCTATATGTAACTTATCTTCAATCTTAACTAAGGAAAACTATAACCATAACTATTTGTCTTCAACTCCCTCAAAGACCACTGAAGGATAATATATAAACTCTAGAAATGACAGAGACAACTCACTGCCTGGTCAGTCACCCGAAGTTCTTCTGTAACCTTCCATCTTCAGTCCATAGGCATAGTGTGTCTAGCAGACTCTTCAGCAAAACAGGAAACTTTAAACTATCTTCTTGTATTGGCAGTTTGTCAGTCATTTTTCTCTGTGTCCTGAAGACTGTCTGGCAGACTCTTCTATGAAGCAGGAACTCTGTAGCAATATCCATCTTGAATCAGCAGTCACTGTTCCTGAATGTCCTGAATGTCCAGTTTATACAGTATAAAGTCAAACAGTCCAGACAAGAGTAGTATCTTGTCCAAATGGCTAGTCTTGCCATATTGGAAGCAAACTCTGTAACGAGTTTTTTCAATGTCCATCTTCCTTTCTGACGCAGGTGGTGTTGCCAGGAGCAATTATGTCTCATTGTCAAGGAAAACCATAAACCATTTTAAATGCCATATTCTGTAGGTCTTTGAAGGGTTTGAAGGATGCCTATCTATCTCAAATACATCTCTGTGTACCTTGAAAACCTAACTAACTTAACTCTAAGCTTTGACTATCATAGGTAATTATCTATAATCTGTACTACATTATACATTACATTTCTAAATGAGCTATATAAACACAATACCGAAACAAAAGGAGAAATATACATATCACAAAATTGACCTTAAATTGTATCAATAAATGAAAATCCATTCCAAAACAAAGTAATCATATCTATGCCATAATCCCCTTTTTACCTTTAAAAAGATTTGGCTGTGATCATTAACCATTTATAACCAACTCCATTTAAATGAAAACAAACATTTATAAATAATCTTTGGGAATTTGGGTGTCGTTCCTTCCAAATTGCTTCCTGCTGGTAGGGGGCGCTGTACTGTCATACGGATCCTAAGAAGAGGAAGATATTTTGGCTGTAGTCTGCAAGGCTGCTATGTCCCAACTGTTTTGAATGTTGGATCATCTGCAACTGTTTCAGGGGATCTGGCTTGCTCAAACCACATTAGTCTGGAAGGAATCCACAGCTTTTCATTTTCTGTGGAAACAAAAATAGAAATCCTTTTCCCCAGTAATATGTCCTTAGACTTAAATCTTTAAGTCAAAGAAATTTTAAATATATAAATTGAATTAATCCAGCAGCATTTCCTTTAACAGTTGTTGTTTTCTCAGCAGTCAAACAATACAAAGACAATATAATACCGTATGGTATCCAGCTTCTCTCCATCTGTGGATTTTTTTAAATTACTCTGTTTATTTTACTTTTTATTTTTTCATTTTTTGAGACAGGGTTTCTCTGTGTAACTCTTATCTGTCCTGGAATTCACTCTGCATGCCAGGTTTACTTTGGTTTACTTTAAAATCACAGAGATCTGCTTGCCTCTGTCTCCTGAGTGCTGGCATTAAAGGCATGTGCCACCACTACACCCAGCTCCTCGCTGTATTTTTATTTTATTTTTATGTTTTTGTTAAACATTTTTTATTTATTTACTTATTTTATGTAACCAAGTCCATTTAAATGAAAACAAATATTTATAGACAATATTTGGGAATTATTTGGGAATTTGGGCACCATTCTTTCCAAACTACTTCCTGCTGGTAAGGGGCTTGCTGTATTTCTCCAGCACCATGTCTGCTTGCATGCTGCCATGCTCCCAACCATGATGATAATGGACTAAGCCTCTGAAACTGTAAGCAAGTCCCTAATTAAATGCGTTCTTTTTAAAGCGTTGCCTTGGTCATGGTGTCTCTTCACAGAAATAGAATGGCAACCAAGACATTGCAACCATGCAACCATGGGGATAAATTCAGTCTCTTAACACCCACATAATAAGCAAGCTGTGGTGAAGTCCTTTATTCCCAGGGCTGGGAAGCTGGAGACAGGATTCCTTAGGCTCAGTGGCTAGCCAGTCAGGCCTAATTGTTGAGTTCCCAGTCAATGAGAATATTTGAAGGATTGATATTATTAAAAACTCCAACTAACCAAAGCCACCTGCAGAGTTAATGCAACCTCATCAAAATACCAACAACATACTTCATACATCTAGAAAAAATAATCCTAGCCAGGTGGTGGTGACACAGGCCTTTAATCCCAGCATTTGGGAGGTAGAGGCAGGCAGATCTCTGTGAGTTTCAGGCCAGGCTGGTTTACAAGAGCTAGTTCTGGGACAGCTAAGGCTATACAGAGAAATCCTGTCTTGAAAAACAAACAAAACAAAAAGAAAGAAAAAAAGAAGAAGATCAGAAAGTTCATATGGGAGCAAAGAAAAAGATCCCTCATAGCCAGATTAATGTTGAACAAAAAAGAAAAGCCCAAGCCACATTCTACCTAATTACAAGACATGCACAGAACCATAGTAACAAAACCGTCACTCTATTGCTAAAAAAAAACAGGCACATAGAACAACGGAGCAGACTGGAGTACTCAGAAATAACCCCATGCATTTACAGTCAATTGACTCTTGACAAAGGTGCTAAAAACATACAAAAGAGAGACTCTTCATCAAATGCTGCTAGGAAAACAGGATACTCACTGCAGTTCAACCACCATCTTAAATAATAACTCAAGGGCTGGGAAAGGTGGCTTAGCAGGTAAAGGTACTTGCTGCCAAGCTTGATGATCTGAGTTGAGCTAAAACCAGCATGGTGGAAGGAAAGAACCTACTGCTAGAAGGTTGGCTCCATATCAGAGCCATAGATGGGCACCTTCACACAAATAAACACATGTGAAAAAAGAAAACCTCAAAATGAGTCAAAGATGTTAATGTAATACTCAAACTCTAAAACAATCACAAGAAAACATGGGCAATACTTAAATGATAATCTTTTTTTTTTTTTTTCTGGATAGGACTCCAATGCACAGGAAGCAAGAATTTTTAAAATGGCAACTGGAATTACTTAAAAGCTTTTGCATATCAAAGGAAGCAAAAGCGAAGAGATAACTTGCAGAATAAATAGGTGAGCATATTTGCTGGATAGTTATATAAAAGCATACTAATAGCCAGAATTTATAAAGAACTAAAAAGAAAAACAGAACAGGAACAACAAACAAACAAGTAATTCCATTGAAGATTGGGCAAATGAACGACATGTCTCAAGAGAAGAGATAAAATCTGTATAAATGAAAAAAAAAAGCTTCATAGTTTCTCATTAGGAAAAAACTTATTTCTCCAGTATTCTCGTTTCTGTATGGCAGTCAACGCCTTCCTTTTAGATCTACGGAGGGCTCCTCTAGGGAGGATTAGGTTTTGTTTTGAATTTGTTATTTTACGACCGTTTCATTTACATGTATGTATGTGCATGCCTTGTGTGCCTGCCTGGTGCCCATGGAAGCCAGAAGAGGGTGTCAGTTCCCCTGAAACTGGAGTCACTCAGGGTTGAGTCATCCTGTAGGTGATGGGGATTCGAACTAGGGTCCTCTTCAAAAGCAACAAGTGCTCTTTACAGCCCCGCCCCGCAGGTATAGGTGTTGGTTCTTTTCTTGCAAAGCTCCACCTGATGCCCGGGAACTAAACACCAGTACGTGAGAAAGCGATGGATGGAGAAGCGACTACTGAGCTGATGAGAGGGCGGAGCCGGGCCAGGAGAAGAACCCTTGGGAGGAGAGGACCATACAAACTAGGCGAAGGTGACTCCTCTCGCAGGCCGCTAGGGGTCTCTCTGCACGCAGGCGCGAAGCTGGAGCGGTCCGGGGGGCGGGGCCTGGAAGCCCCTAGAGCCCGCCCACTGGGCTGCACGGAGCATGCGCAATGGGGCGCTCCCGCCGTCTGGTCTCCTGGATGCGGCTCCGTTGAGGCGGGCGCGGCCTCTTCTTTCCTTCGCCGGATTCCTGCAGGCTCCGCTGACCTCAGCGGGCGGTAACGGCCTTGCAGCCCTCCCCAGGCAGTGCGACCCCGCGAGTCCCGCCTCGCTGTGGGGACCCCGTTTTCCTCACGGTCGCCCGGACCGCCTGTCCTCCCGCTCCGGTGTTCGCTGGCCTCTCAGGCGCCGCCCTCCACAGGCTCCCCCACACCTCCACGGGGAATCTTCGGGCGACTCTTCGGCCACGCTGTCACCAGGAACCTTGTGGGCTGACCCTGGTCGATGACACAGCAGCGAGGAATGGACGCGGTTTTCTAGCATCCTCAGTGGCAGAAATCCCAGAACGTCAATGGTTTCCTTGAAATTGCACTCTCGGATTTGTAAAGGTACCCTTTCCCGCATCCCCGTAGACTTGACAGATTACTCCTGTTATGTATTTTGCGTGATTGAGCGGATTTTCCTCCTCAGTTCTTGCCTGTTGTGTGGGGCTTGGTCTCTATCCAGTAGCAGCATCGGTGTTTTGAGAGACTATGCAATATGCGTCAGAAATGATGTTTGCTGCATCCTGGAGATGACTTTAGAATTCTAAATAATGGAAGGTTAGTTATGTGATCCAGTAGGACTCTGTCCCGAAATCTTGAAGTGGTTTGCTGTCCTTTACGTTTTACTTGCAAAATATAGTCTACGTATTTCCAAACAAAACCCTGGCATAAATACATTAAGTGTTTATCTTTCATATCTAGAAGTAAGGACTCATTAATATAACAAAGCCATAATATAATTAATCCCACAAAATCAAAACACTTTATTCTCTCTAGTAGAGTCTATTAGAATAGTCACTGATAGTTGCCTCTTAATGATTTTGCATTTACATAAGAGATTCAATAATAATATAATTAAATATGTACTTTTGTTCAGATTATCCAGTTGTTTATGTTTTGCCATACTTTATCCTTTTGTTTACATGTGTGCATACACATAGTATTTAGGAGATCTACTACCTACAAATAACTTTCTAAACGTTTTGGTGATGAGTTGCATGTATTGTCCATTCTTATTCTCTCTTTATATTTAGTTTATTGCATATCACTAGTAATACTTTTTATGTAGCAAGTAGTCATCAAATTTAGGAAACAGCATTGAGTAATGTTTATAGCAATTTTTGATCTGATGTAAGATAAAATACTGCATTTTGTTGTCTTGTGTAGTTAAATCATCTATAATTTGAAACATTCGACCTCTTGTTTCCTCATGACCCTGGTTAGCTAGTATTCGGTCAGTTTAACACAAGCTAGAATCATTTGGGAAGACAGAACCTCAATTGAGAAAATGTTGCCTTTCCACCAGGATTGGAATCGTGGCCAAGCCTGTTTGGCATTTTCTTGATTGATGTGGGAGGGCTCAGCTCTCGGTGGGTGGTATCACTCTTGGGCTAGTAGTCCCTGGTATTTAAGAAAGCAGGCTGAAGTGTGGAGAACAAGTCAGTAAACAGTGGTCTCCGTAGCTCCTGCCTCCAGATTCCTGTCTCAAATTTCTCCCCCAACTTCCCTGGATGATGGACTACAAGCTATAACCCTTTCTTCCCCAAGTTGCTATTGATCATGGTGTTTTACCAAAGCAATAGAAACCTTAACTAAGATGGAAATTGCTTACCAGATCATGGGTTCTGTTGTGACAGACCGGACCATATGTTTTGGGGAAGATTGTGGCGGCATTTGTATTTTGGGCTGGAAAGATGCTCAGAGCTCTGTGGACTGTTTTGTTGGAAGGATAGACTGTTGGGAGAAGTGCAAGTAGATGATAGAGGCCTGGCTTGTGAAGCACAAAAGGAAGCAAAACTCTTGTGGGGTTATTCAAGTGACACTTTGAATTGAGAGCAGCTTAGGTGAGATTTTTGCTTTGCTGGGACAATTGATACTGGTCAGCTGGGGCTGAAGGCTCAGCTGATTAAGAGACGGGCATCATTGAGGCCAAATCTAATGGGAAGTGTTTACTCCCAGTCAGCACACTGAAGTTATAGTTCAGAGAAGGTCGAGGCTATATGAACCTTGTGCTGGCAACCATACTTGGTAGTGTGTAAGTTTCCTAGTTGTCACTGATTGGAAGGCATGAGGGGTCATGGAGAGACTCTGAGCCTATTGGTTAAGATATTAACCCCCCACCCCCCACCCCCCCACCCCCGATACACACACACACACACACACACACACACACACAAACACACACACACACACAGTATTTCAGGAGGATTAAAATTTCAAGGTAACCTTGGCTTATAAGGAGTTTGAGGCTAATTTGGACAAGAGACCCTGTCAGGGTAGCCTGGGGGGGGGGCCCTGGGGCTGGGGCTGGGAATGTAGCTCACTTTCTCCATTGCTTGCCTAGCATATACAATATCCTGATCACTGTACCACAAAAATCAGGTTTGGTTGTGCGTGCAGGCAAGCCTATAATCTCAGATGTCTGGAAGCAGAGAGAGGAGGAATCACAAGTTCCAAGTCGTCTTTAACTCCATAGGGAGGGCGAGGCTTTCCTGGCCTCTATGAGACCATTTCTTCAAACAAACAAAAAAGGAAAATTCAGAAAGGGGTTGCTAAGATGGCTCAGTGGGTAAAGCACTTTTTGTGCATGTATGAAGACCTGAGTTTGAACTCCCAGTACCCGCTTAGAAAGTTGGGCATAGCTGACTGTGACTGTACTCCCAGTGCTAGGAGGCAGAGGCAGCTAGATGCCAGGAACTTGGTGACTAGTCAGCCTAGCCAAATGGACAGCAGCAAACTTCCAGTTCACTGAGAGATCCTGTCTTGAAGCATAAGACAAAAAGCAATAGAGGAAGATGGACGGTGCCTGTGTATGCAAACAAATACGTGTATGCATCAAGCAAAGTAGGCCAACAGTGAAACAAACATTAAAACCAAACTAAGTAAATGAATGTAAGAGAAAATGAATTTATCATAACCGTTTAATATAATTGCATTTAGTTGTGTGGTGTGTTTATCATTTGCTGCTTACCTTTCATGACCTAGAGTCTGCTGAAGGTTACAGGTTAGTTCATTTGTAAATGTTCCTCATTTTGGATTTATCCAATGCTTCTTTATGATTATATTATATTATATATTGTTATATGTAGTTGTAAGATTTTTGCTTTTTGACTTTTTGATCGGCATCCACCCAGCTCCCAAGTAAATCATACATGGAGGCTTATTCTCAGTTATGAATGCTTGGCCTTAGGGTTTTTTTTTTTTTTTTTTTTTTTTTTTTGCCAGCTTTTTAAAATTATCCTGACTACCTTTGTCTCTGGGCTTTTATCTTTCTCTGTTTCTGTATATCTTACTTTTACTCTTACTTCTGGTTGTCTGGGCCACTTACTCCTGATATCCTCCTCTTCTTGTCCTCTTACTGTTCCCTCCTTGTTTCTCCCTTTACTTATCCTCTCTGCCTGTCAGCCCCACCTGTCCTTGCTCCTGCCTTGCTATTGGCCAGCCATTCAGCTCTTTATTAGGATCACCAGGTGTTTTAGATAGGCATGGTTAACACAGCTTCACAGAATTAAACAAATAAACGCATCGTAAACTAAGGTTACACACCTTAAGATAATGTTCCCCAACAGTTATCAGTTTATGCATATTCAAAACAGATGTTACCATTGAGACACTGATGAAATCTTCTCATTGTCACATTTGACTTCCATTTGTCAAATTTCTGATGGTATTCATTTTGGTCACTGGATAAAATGGATTCTGCCAAATACCATGCGAATCTCACCATTCATTCCTTCAGTAAGGATTCAACATCCTCTTTTGATTCATAGGTTTTAATCCATTAGTATAATTTATTTAATATTCTTAATTTGGTCAGTCAGATCCCCTTTCCAAGTGATTTCTGTGCCCTCTTCTTGGGTTCCAGTATAGTCGAAGCAGGACTGTCCAACTGAGTGATCATCCTCCCAAGGTTTTTCCAATAACAGGCTAGTCTGCTAAGATTCTGCTTTCCCTCCAGGCTGATGAGGAGGTTCTGGCTCTGCACCCACACTGTGGCTCATCATGAGCATCTTCTTCTGCTTGGGCCATAATAGACTGTCCTTGGTCTTTGCCGTAAGTTTCCCGACAACCAGTGTGGGGACTTGCCATGCACCTCTTGTTTTGTGCTGTCTCCAGGCTACTTATTTATTTGTGGTGCTGGACATTGAACTGGGAGCCCCTCACATGCCACACAAGTGTTTTAGCTCTGAACTGGGTCCCAGCTCTCTTTTTTTCTTTTCATTTTGAGACAGACACTCACTCCATTGTTCATGCTGGCCTTGAATTCATTCTGTGGCACAATGAAGCCTTGAACTTAACAGTCTTCCTGTCTTGACCTCTGAAGTACCTGGAACTTCATGTGTATGTCAACAGACCTGGCTAGGCTCCCATTTATTTATTTATTTATCGATCTATTTTTTTTGGTTGTTGAGGCAGGGTTTATCTGTATCATTAGAGCCTGTCCTGGAACTCTCTCTGTAGAACAGCCTGGCCTCCAACTCACAGAGATCCACCTGCCTCTGCCTCCCAAGTGCTGGGATTAAAGGCATGTGCCACCACTACCCGTTGGCTTCCATTTTAGGTGAGCTAGACAGTTTGATAACTTTGTGACAGGAGTTTCATAAATAATCACTCCAGAGATTTTCTCACCTTTTGTGATTTAGCCTTGAAAATTCATACCATCATTTCCCTTATACTTTCTTGGCCAAAGTGGTTCCACAATCCACCTTCATGTCACAGGAAGAGGTAGAGGAGTAGCAAAGTCAGAATAAGAGCACAGGACTGGATATCTGACCTTCTATAGTAAAACAGTTAGTTACACTGAAAGATGCAGCCCATACAGAGATGTGATCATCAGTATCCTTCCTACTTTGTCTTTATGTCATTGCATTGTCTGAGAAGTAATGTGTAAAGAAAGCAAATGTGTTTTGCTTCTGTTCAGGATGCAGATGCAATACAGAATGCAATTTATTACCTGAAAAAAGAGAATTATTGTGAGCTGTTGAAAATAATTAAAAATTCTTGAAATTCTAAATTAAAATATTCAGTGTTATCATTTGAATTTCAAATGTTTCCTACAAGCCCATTTTCTTAACTACTTTGTCCCCAGCTTGTGATACTTTTTTTGGGAAGTTCTGGAAACTTCAGGAGTTTGGTCTAGTTAGAGACATAGGTCACTGGGGGTTGCACCTTTGAAGGCTATACATGTATCACTGTCCCTACTGTTTTCTTTCTCTTGTGAGGTGAAGGCTCTCCTCTTCCCTCTGCTCTTATGGCCATAGTATTGTGCCAAAATGGATGTGGCCAACAAGCTGTGGGTTGGACATTCTGGAACTGAGCCATGGTAAATCTTTCCTCCCTTCCTTAGGTGGTTTCTGTGTGGTATTTTGTCACAGTGTTGAGTCTCTGTAAATATTATGGGCTATTTATTCTTACTGTTATTATTCACAGGACGTTGTGACTGGCTTTGCTTAATTCGTCTCAAAAAGCATGGAGATAAGATTAGAAGTTTTGACATCAACAAGTATCAAGCAGAAAAAACCCTGGCCCAGAGTTTCCTGGTTGGGTCAAGTGAGTGTTTCTTTATTCATATATTAATGGTTTTACATATGTTAAATGTGTGTTTTTCCTGTAAGATGTAGGAATGTTCTGTGGCCTTAATCCCCCCTCCCCCCAAAAAAGCCCAAAATAACACATTATAACATCATATTCAGAAGATCACCTAGCCCCTGAACAACAGGATTATCTCTCTCTCTCTCTCTCTCTCTCTCTCTCCCTCCCCCTCCCCTTTCTCCCCTCCTCTGTCTGTGTGTGCATGCATGTGTGTGCTAAGTTATAATGTACAAGTTAGTATTTATAGAAAATTGAGTCATCTGTCTAGGTAAAAACTTTTGCTTTCAATTTTTTTTTTTCCTTTATATCATGTTAAAAGTGGGAGTTGAATTTCCTACACTTGCCCTACCAAAACAGTGGAGTGTTTCTAATATTGTGTCTTTAAAGTAACCTCAGGCCTGGAATAGGAAAGGTGGGCGGGCCATAAGGCATTAATAATCCAGGAATGCCATTCATAATATATGAATTCATAATTCACACCTTAGACTGGGCAAACCTACAGAATCCTCTTTTAATTTATAATAATTGTTGATATAAAGACTCAGATTTTCAGTGAGAAATTCTACCATTAACTTCCCTGTAACAGGAATCTCTCTACTGCTTTTCTTTTAATTATTTTTATCTTCTGTGAATGACTATTTTCCTTTCATGTATGTAAGTACACTACATGCATGGTTGGTTCACACAGAAGCCAGAAGAGGGTGTCAGATCCCATGGAACTGGAATTTCTTAGGGTTGTGAGATGCTACATGGGTTCTGGGAATCAACTCAGGTCTCCTAGAAGAATAGCAAGTACTCTTATCCATTGAGCCATCCTCCAGCTCAGGAGTTTTCAACTTTTACACTCATCAAAATTATCTAGACGGGTGAAATTTGTTTAGTCATAAAGAAAAAATGTTGAAGGATAATGTGTGAACTAGAGATCATCCTGTTAAAAGAAGCCTGGCATGGAAGGAAAATGCTACATGCCTTTTCTCAAAATTAAAAAAATTGCATTTAATAAAAAGTGTGTATTCGAAAACATAAAGGGGACTTGTGGTAGGAAGAAGGGGTCCAGTGAGAGGTAGACATGACAAAAGAGGGTAATGGGAAGAGGGAAAAAGATAAATATGATGTGTTTTCTCATGTTCCATCTATATTTTATATATATGTATATACATGAATAAATCAGAAGGGGAGTTCTTGGATGTAGTAAATGGACAAGGGAGGCTAATGGGCCAATACAAGCAAAATATGTGTGATAAGTGTGTTTGAAAATATCTCTTAATGAAACCCATACATTGTATACTAACTAAAATAATAATAATAGTAATAATAAAAAAACAGACTGCGAAGTCCCATAGTACTTCCAGCTCAGTAAGTCTAGGCTGGGTAATTTGTGTTTTTTGTTTTCTTTTCTTTTTAAGGTTTAGAATGTTTTAAAACATTGCTTATATGCTTAATGTATATGAGTTTTATTTGCGTGTATGCCTGCAAATGAAAAGAGGGTATCAGGTTCCATGAAAATTCCATGAGAGTACAGTTATAGATGGTTGTGAGCTACCATATGGGTGCTGCAAATTGAATCAGGACCTCAAGAAAAACAGCCAGTGCTTTTAAGTACTGAGCCATCCCTCCAGACCTGGTAATTTGTGCTATTTAGCAGGTTCACTGTTGCTGGCTCCACAAACTTCATACAGAATACCTTAATTTTTCTAGACAAAAAGAAAAGTGATCTAAGTCATGACCTTATGGATTTCTAAAGCCATAGTCATTTAAATCTAATCAAACAGTATAAAAAACTTGTGCAGCCTGGTGGTGGCAGCGAATGCCTTTAATCCCGGTAGTTGGGAGGCAGAGGCAGGCAGACTCTTGAGTTCAAGACCAGTCTAGTCTACAGAGCAAGTTCCAGTATAGCCAGGGCTAACCAGAGAAACCCTGTCTCAAAAAACTAAAACCAAAAAAAAGCTTCTCCATACAGATGCTCACATGAGTAGGATGTTAAATAATTTGCTGAATTGGCAAATGGCTCTAGAATATTAACCCCTAAAGAGCTTTAAATGCAGCCGTTAGAACACTTTACCTTGTAACGTTAACAAGAGGCATTTTATTATTATTTCCTATTTTCCTAGAATATATAGATATACAATCAGGACCTCACTGCTACACAAGCACTCTTTTCCCGAGCTACACCCTATCCCAAGTGTTAATGCAGAATCAAAAATGTTTAGGTCATGGGTTTAATGTTTACTTTAGATTTTTGGTATAAATTATTCTTGTCCTTAAATGTTATGTTGTTTTCCTTTCTAGGGCAATTTATGTAGAAAAGATTGAATTAACTTTTGGAACTACCTAAGTCCTTCACATGTTTTTTTCTCTTAGGAGAATGAAGCTGTTTTTCTTTTGGATGAGAAATTCATAAATGAGATTAATTTGCTGTCTGGGAGAACAAAGAAGAAAATTCCTAGTCTGCAGCCTTTGATGAAGGATGTTTTTTTTCTGGCAACATCCAGTAATGGTTAAGTACTGCTGATATGTTCTAAAGGCTAGCTTACTATGATTTTTCAAGAAAAAAAAGTGGGTGATATAGTGTGTTAAAAATTGCATTTTGCTTTTGAACAGATGTGTGGCTGTCTGGGGTCCTCACTACAGGAGAGCTTTTCCTGTGGAACAAAGATCAAGACTGTTTGAAAATGATACAGGTGACCGAAGAGCCTAAAGAAGTTATTAAAGCTACAATAGGTAGGAATTTTTAAAATTTTGTTTGCCTAGAAAAAGACTGAAAATTTTTCATATTACTATTTTGATAATGTGTCTGTTTATGTGCATGTGCGTATTGTTTCTGTGTATATAATACTCATTTTGAAGTTTGGTTGGTGCTCTTTTTAATTTGGTGCTCCTTCTTAACTTGAAGGAGAAAACCTGGCACGACTGCCATTGCTGTGATAATGGATTCCTAATGTTACATACCAGTGCAGGTTTTGTGGTGCAGGTCTGTAATCCAGACAGTTGAGGAGACTAAGGCAGGAGGACCAGAAGCCTAAATATTGCTTGGATTGCAGATTGAGCTGAAGATCAGTTTGAGCTGCCAAGTGAGACCTTATCTCAAAATACAAAGTAAAAAAGGACGCTTGTTGTGGGTCTTGGTGTTAGAGCACTTGCCTAGCCCATGCAATACACTGGATTCAATCTCTAGTACATTATTAGTGCTGGTCAAGGTGACCCAAACCTTTAATCCCGGCACTTAGGAGGCAGAGCCAGGTAGATCTCTGAGTTTGAGGCCACCCTGTCTACATAGTGAGTTCTGGGATAACCAGAGCTACAGAGAAAAATCCTGTCTCAAACCAAACAAAGTAATAAATGTTATTGTTGTTTGTACTTTTGTTATTGCTTTAGTTTTAATATCCTGAATGGTAACACAGCTTGAGTTTCTAGTTGAAAGGGTAGCTAACTTTGCTAGGCAAGCATTTGGGATGCTGAAACAGAAGGAGCTCAAGAGAGTTTGAGGCCAACCTGGGCTAGCTACAGAATGAGACCTTATTTCATAAAAGTGAAAATGGAAAAGAATATTATGTGCTTTCATGAAAAATTCATATTTTGCAAGTTTTATTTTTCTGCTTTGTTTTGTGTTAATTAGCAAGCTCTTCAAGGCTATACTTATATGTAGCTGAAAATGGGAAAAGAATTCTGTTTATTACATCTTCTGGCTGCGTACTTCTGTGGGAATATTTGGAACTGAAGAATATCTTATCTTCTAAAAGCCTTCCATTGGTTGGTCATTGGTTTCAAATCATACCTGAAGAAGCCGTTTTATTGCCTTCCTCTAAAGATAAAGAAGCTGTAGTGGATGCTGTTTTTGTCAAAAATGAGGTAAAACTCAAATGAAAGACTATTGAGTAGATCTCTTAGACTTTAAGAATTGTCCGTACTTGAGAAACTGTTTAGCCAGGGGTATGATTGTATAGCTGTTTGTCACTAGTCAGAGCATTTGTGAAACTACTGTTTAGAAAAGATGTTTTTAAATATGTTTTTAAATATGTTTAAATAAGTTTTAAATATTAAAACTTTCTTTCCCTTAGTATGATATGACTTGCAATGAACATGTGGTGAACTTGGTAGAACATACCTACAATGCCAGCGCTCGGGAGGCAGATTTGGATAATTAGCATGGTAGCACCAAGCGTTTGGGAAACAGATGTGCAAGGACTAAACAAAGTTCAAGGCCAGCCTGGGTTACATATTGAGCTCCAGGCTGTCTTGGCTACGTAGCAAGACCTTGTCTTAAACAATCAAATTAAAATGTGTGCATGTTCTGTAAGTTAATAAGCTAGAGCTGGTAGTGTTCCATAAGACCTTAAATTCTTAGTATATAATGGATTAAATATTTAAATAAAAATTTTAAATAGTCATGTGATAGTCTCTGTGTATGAACTTTGATCTATTACCAAATCCACCTTTGTTAGAAATTATATTTTGAAGTTGGGCTTGGTGGTACATGCCAATCTCAGCATTATGGAGACAGAGGCAAGCTGATCAGTTCAGACCAGACTGGACTATGTGACAGCCTCTCTTTAAAAAAAAAAAAAAAAGAAAAGAAAAGAAAAGAAAAAAAAAATCATTGGGCCCTTTAGCTCCAGCACTCAAGAGGCAGAGGCAGGAAGATCTCTGTGAGTTCAAGGCCAACCTGGTCTATAAACTGAGTTCCAGGGCAGCCAGGGCCACACAAAGAAACCTTGTCTTGAATATCCCTCCCCCTGCAAAATAATTCTATTTGAAGTTTTATTGGTCCCTCTCCCAGTAAGGTGATACTCTAATATAAATAATATTACAAAAGAAGAAAATAACAGGAACCTTCCCAGCAACAGTAAATGGAAGTATATTTTTTCAAACTAGTATTTGAACATATTTATGATGGTGTATAGTACTTCTGTAACATTTGTATATTATAGTCAAATAAGCATTTCCATGTCCTCAAACATTAAATACTTTGGGAATTTTATTCTCTTTGAGTCGCTTTGATAATGTTTTTATTATCTTATTTTTTTCAAAGATTTATTTTGTGTGTATGAGTGTTTTATCTGCATGTGTGACTTTAAGCCAGAAGAGGACACTATGGAGGAGTTTGAGCCACCATGTGGATGCTGGGAATTGAACTCAAGATGTCTGGAAGAGCAGTCTGTGCTCTTATCCGCTGAGCCATCTCTCCAGCCCCTTTTATATTTTATATTATCAATTGTAATATTGATAATATAGTCAGCAGTTACCCCACATTGCTATAGGAATACCAGTCCAAATCCCCCTGCTTTGGTGTTCCTTATGGGCTTGAGTGTAAACAAGATGCTTAAGGCCCTGGGTTTTCTCCCCAGCCCCAGAAGAACTCTTCCGTGTCCTTGTGCTGATTTCTCCATTTGGGCCTTGTTTCTGGCAAATAAAGAATTACTTAGCTTTAGTTTACTATTTATTATGAATGAAAATATATGAGACATTTTCATATATCAATTAATTTTCAGATTAATTTTATACTAAACTATTAAATTTATCTGCAGTTACTTGGCGACTGCTGCCTGTGTTCTTTTACTTTTTATTCTGGAGGATGCTTGAAGTTAACATTTCTGGCCATTCAGTGGTACGAGAATGTATTTACATCTGTAAGGTGAGGTAAATATTTCCCTACTTGTTTTCTACTTTTAAACAAACATTGTCATTTTGTCATTGACCAGTATATAGTTAAGATTTTTAGGTCTTAATTTCTGTTTTTAAGGCTTTGTAGACCTTCCCTTCTTGCTTTCAGTTTTAAACATTTAATCTAGAAAGTTTCTCTTGTGGGTTGTTTTTTTTTTTTTTTTTTTTTCCACTTAGAAGGGAGAATATGAAAGAGATAATAGGTTATATTTGTCTTGACACAATGCACATAATTACTTTGAAAGGAATTGGACTTTAAAGGGGGAAGGATATTTGGATTTACTGTTGTACTCTCAAATGCTCAACTGTTTTGTAGTTTTGGACAAAGTCTCACTGTGTAGCGCTGGCTATCCTGGAACTCTGTGTGATTGTGCTGGTCTTGGACCCAAGAGATCCTCTTGTCTCTGCATGCCAAATGCTGGAGCCACCAGGACTATCCTCAAGTGTTGTTTGTTTTTAAATAGTAAAATAGTTTGTATTCTAAGTTCCATAAAATAGAGCAAAATATATTAAAAGCTTATATTACTTAAGTAAGATTAGGAAAGTAATGTAACTTTTATGAATTTTTTATGTTAGCAGTACTTTGTTATTTACAAAAATTAAAATAGTTTGTAAGTAGGTTGGTCACTGTACCCACCTATTTAATTATTCCTTAAAACAAATGTGGGGAATTGACAATCAAAAAAGAGTTCTGTTTCCTTTACTTTTTCCTCAGTTTTTAAAATGTACATTAACTGCATAAAAAGTAAATTTTCCTTATGACATTTCATTTGATCATATTCATATCCCTATTGTCCTCATTCCCCTCCCCCATTTTTTGGTTCCAGTGAATAGTTTGCTGTCATGTAAAAATGTTTAAACATTTAGATGAAACAGATATATTTAGGCTTGATTATGGAATATAGCTCTACTTGGAAAACTCCAATACTGAACTAGATTTACTGACAGTTACCGAACAGTCACTGATGTGTCATTCATCCATATATATATATATATATATATATATGTATATATATATATATATATATGTATGTATATGTATATATATGTATGTATATGTTTAGGTGAATTCTTTGTTGTTGTTGTTATGAACTATATATCAACTTCAAAATTGTTATATGAATTTGCCATAGTCATGTATACCTGTAGTGCTTGTTACTTAGGAGGCTGAGGAAGAGGCTCTCTTGAACCCAGGAGTTCAAGGCTAGTCTGGGTCATATATTGAGACTTCATCTCAAAAACAGACACATACACATCAAAAATAAGTAAGTACATAAAGTCATTAACCCTTGCCAGGCAGTGGTGGTTCACTCCTCTAATTCTAGCACTTGGGAGGCAGAGGCAGATCTCTTGAGTTTCAGGCCTGCCTGGTGTACAGTTTCAGGACAGCCAGGGCTACCTAGAGAAACCCTGTTGAACCTTGCTGTCATTAATTTCATTGCTTTCTTAGGTCACTGCCGTTCCATGTTCACTGGGCACAACAGGAATGTCTTCTGTGCAGTCTGACTCCCAAGTGTGAGTCAGTGAAGTCAAGAGGAGCTCTGATCTCGGCCTTCTCAAGAGATGGCCTTGCCCTGGCGGTAACTCTTAATCAGAAAGACCCAAAGGTCAGGAACCAGCATCTGTCCTTAGTGCTACTTTATATTCTTTAACGTTATGTTTTCAGTCCGTTGTTGTTTGGTAGTTATATAAATCAACTGTCATAGTTTTCAAAAGCTGTTTTGAAGAAATGTAAAATTAGAAAATCTTATTTTGGTGACAAATGCCTGTAATCTCAGCATTCTGCACTCTTGGGCAGGAGGATTTGAGTTCAAGGTCAGCCTGAGTTATATAGCAACACCTTGTCTCAAACACCACAAAACAAAGTAAGAAGTGACAAGATAAAAGGAGGGCATGTGTGCTAATTCCAGCTGTTGGCAGGGCTGGGGTGGGAGGATTTCAAGTGTAGGGCTACTCTGAACAATTTAAGAGTGAAGGGCTATAGTACTGCTTGGCATGGAAAGATTACTTACTTTATTAGTATAATAACAGCTTTTTCAGCCTTTAGGAAGTAATACACACAGAAGATAATATCACTGATGTCATGTTTTCCTCCTTCTAGGCAACTCAGGTATTATTTATAAACACACTGAATTTTGTTACTCTCTGTGGTGATCTTAAAGGATGTAGTAACAAGAATCCTGTGGTCCCAGCTACACTTACCAGGTAAGAACATGTGTCTCTTATCTCTAAGGACAGTTTTTGAAGTTTGAAGCTCTACAAATTCCATAAATATCATAATACTTAGATAAAGAATGCGATTTTGTTTTGTTTTGTTTTTGAGACAGGGTTTCTCTGTGTAGCTTTGCAGCCTATCCTGGCACTTACTCTGTAGACTAGGCTGATCTCAAACTCAGAGATCTGCCTGCCTCAGCCTCCCAAGTGCTGGGATTAAAGGTACTTGCTACCACACCTAATTTGTATACATCTTATAGCTCATGTGTTATCCAAAAATCACCATGAATGTGGTGTTTTAAAAAAAAAAAGTCTATGAATACTCCAGCCTTCTTGAATTGGTCTCCCCTCTCGACATTGCATCTTACCCTCCCTAACAAAGCCTGATTTTGCTCTACCTACTCAAATTCTGTTCCTAAGAAAATAGAAAAAAGAAACAATGAAGAAAATACATTTGTTTATTTTCTACTCTACCCTTCTTTTAAGAGTGTTTGAGACTTCATATAAGGCAGCTTTTAGAATTTACCAAGTATAGCTGGCTCTACCTACTCAAATTCTATTCCTAAGAAAATAGGAAAAAAAAAAATGAAGAAAATAACATTTGTATATTTTCTACTCTACCCTTCTTTTAAGGGTGTTTGAGACTTTATATAAAGCAGCTTTTAGAATTTACCAAGAATAGCTGGGCCTTGGTGCATATACCTTTAATCCCAGCATGGGGATGCAGTCAGTTAGATTTCTGTGAGTTTAAGGCCTGGTCTACAAAGAAAGATCCAGGACAGCAAGGGCTGTTACACAGAGAAACTGACTAATTGGCTCAACTTTGGGGATTATTTTCATTTCTGAATTGCTAATAAGTCTGAGTAAACTTCTAATTGGAATATTGTTGGAGTGGATATATATAAACCTTTTTTTTCTACAAAGTAAAATAAAAAAAAATTATGTGACAATAGTCTACTATCCAGTCCTTTCTAAAACTGTCATTTGTTCTTTCTAGGTCATATTGGGTAGGTGACATCAGCTGGACACATGACAGTCTTTTTCTGGCTTGTGTGTTAAAACGTGGTTCCCTGGTTTTATTGACCTGCTTAGGTGAATTGCTAACATTAGTTACACTTGGATGCTCTATAGAATTTGGGCCAGCTGAGTTTATTCCTCTTCATCCACTAATAACATATAGGTGAGACATTTGAATTGTTTTATTTACATAACTTACTGTCTTTGATGATTAATTTTATTGTGTTTTTACAAAAACAATTTCATCTCCAAATTTGTTTTTTTTCCTTACTGTGAGTCTATCATATCAATATCTGTTTCTTATCTGTTTCTAATTATTTATAGTTTTCTTCCTATTTCTTTTTGTGGCTTAATCCTGGTGAAAATTTGACATTGTGACCATGTAAGTATAAAGTTATTTAAATATTTAATAGTACTGAAAACTTACCTTTACTATAAAAGATAATAAAACATGACATTATTTTAAAAATGTGGCACTAAGTAATTCAAAATTAACATATTTTCTCAAAGGACAAAAACTGTTACTAATAGACTGAAGAGTTTAGCCATATTTTGATTTTAATTGTAGTCAGATAAATCAAGTTTCAAATACTAGTTTTTATATTTCCTAGTTGTATACAATGAATAAATTGTTCTTTAAGCTTCAGTTTCTTTTCTTGTGAAATGAGGATGACAGTAGGATTGAGGGAATGAAGTAAGAGTCTACATTATTATATGTATTAGATGTATATAGAGAGCTATTTTAAAAATTAATTCACCCGGTGGTGGTGGCGGCACACACCTTTAATTCCAGCACTTGGGATGCAGAGGCAGGTGAATCTCTGTGAGTTTGAGGCCAGCCTGGTCTACAGAGCGAGTTCCAGGATAGCTAGGGCTGTACATGAAGAAACCCTATCTTGAAAAAAACAAACAAGAAACCAAAAAAAAAAAAAAAAATTAATTTGTCTTAAAAATTGTGTGTGAAGTGGGTGCAGTGCCAATGGAGGCTAGAGGCCTTAGATGCCTACCCAGAGCTGATGGCTGTGACTGACATAGTTCCTGGGAATCAAACTCCAGCCTCCTGGCAGAGCAGGAAAAATTCTTAACTTCTGAGGATTAATGCGAGGAGAAAACTGTCAGTACCTGTAGTAAAAAGTTGTGGGTTTTTTGGTTTCTTTTTTTTTCTTTTCTTTTTTTTTATTTTCTTCTTTATTTATTTATTTATTTATTATGTATATAGTGTTCTGCCTGCATGTATCCCTGCAGGCCAGAAGAAGGCACCAGATCTCATCATGGATGGTTGTGAGCCAGCATGTGGCTGCTGGGAATTGAACTCAGGACCTCTGAGCCATCTCTCTAGCCCTGGTTTATTTTTTCTTTTTTAGCCTTCATAATTTATTTTATGTGTATGGGTGTTTGCCTGCATGTATGTCTGAACTTTGTGCATTCCATGCCCAAGGTGATAGAGCTTCTGTGACTAGAATCACATACAGACAGTCATGAACATCCATGTGGATGCTGAGGTCCTTAATTTGTATTTACTGAAATTTCCTCACATTCTCCTTTAAAGTTAGTATTTTAAGGCTTTTTTAACTAACTGATTTCTCTTTTCTAATAGATATTCGTTATTTGAAAAAATAAAATTTGAAAACCATGACACATTATTAAATAGTATAAAGATGATTGTTACACTCCTAATCCTCAGAGATAATAATTAACATCTTAGGGTATTGTCTTCTAAACATTAAAGATACTCATATTTCATTTATAATAATAGTAATATGCTAGTTTCTTTCAACATATGATGAATTACATGAAATATGTCATTTATTTTTTAAACTAGTAAAAAATTTTTTTATGTTAATATTTTGTGTGCCACAAAATTAGGAAAAAAACGGAAATGTGAAGACATATATTTTGGTCACTGTTACATTTCTTGGAAGTCAATTATACAAACTTAATGGTTTCATGTGTGTTTTACATGCTTGCTTTCTCATCATTCTATGTGATTTCTTTGCCATTTATTTTGAGTAATATGACTACTTCCTTTAAGATCCTTTTCTTGCTGATTCTTGGCTTTTCATGTTTGTTTGCTAGACCACAGCAGTTTACATTTCAAGATTCAAGTAATTCTGTAGATTCATCAGCTTCTGACAGTGACCCTCTGAGACAGAGGTTTTCTATAAAAGCACACTCACGGCTACCCTACCTCATTATTTCTGATGGATACATGGTTACGACCCTTCGATTTCTTGATGACCAGTCTCCAACAGCGCTCATGAGGTCATTGCTAATTGATTCAACCCAGAGGCTTGAGAAAGCATACCAAAGTATGATGCTATCTAAGGTACAGTGCCTTTTGATATTCCTTTCAAAGTTAAAACTGTACCAACAGTAATATTAGTCCTTTTGACACTAGAAGTTTTAATTCCTTTAGAATTACAGATCAAATGTTGTGCTTGGAAATCATCCATCTGTTTTTCCTATAGCCAAAGTACAAAGGGCTGAACTTGCGATCACTGGATTCCTTAAGGTCTAGCCTGTTAAAGCGTCAAGGAAAGGAGGGTTCAGTACATGACAGTGTCCCCAGATTTCTGCAGGCAGAGGAAACAATGAAGTTAAGTGAAACTACAGATGTTCAGGTACTTATTAGTACATACTGATTATATCTAAGAAATTCATTGATTTTTGCTGTTGTTAAAGGAAATAGGAATTTGAGAACAATACAGTGATCCTATGCATAAGACTTGAATGGTATTAAATATAATTTCCCCCCCTTGTGTTTAGGATTCTGAAGGAGAAGAAGCTAATGAAGTTGAACAATTTCCAAACAACTCATTTCCTTTTTGTAACCAAAGAAAAGATCTACAGTTTAGCATTATCAAGGAAGGGAGATTGGAATTTGCATCTATGTTTGATACAGTTCATGCAAAGGATGATTCCAAGGATACAGACAGAACCACGGCAGAACTACATTGTATCCAGAAAAAACTACTTGCAGCTTGGACTATAGGAATTTCGAAAAATGTAACAGAAAAAAACTTGATGTTAAATTACACAGTACTTTGCATCACTCATTTTTTCTATGTTCTTCAGTTTATAAAATGTCCTTTGCCGAAGTTTGACCTGTTTTTAAATGAGAGTCTGAAGCATAATGCATGGGTCCTTTGTGTCTTTCAACTGTTCCATCAGTGTCTATCAGTCCACTATTGGGATATGAGATACAGACAAGATATGGGCCATTTGATAAAGCTGACCTCAAATACTGTAAAGCTTTTTCTGACTCAGCAACAAAAAAATGGGTTCTTCTCAGAGAAGCTTTTAGCCTGTCTTTCTTTACTCCGAATGGTTGCTGACCATTTAGATGGCATTTGCAGTCTTCACCCTGAGGCTGTTTCAGCATCAGCTGATGGGAGGAGAGCAGCTGAGCTGGACTCACTCATGGTCCATATTTTTCCAGCTTCCAAGGAAGGTTGGTCCTGGGACTCATTTTTGAAGATTTGTCCTCAAGTCACAAATCTTGTTCAAAAGCCAGGCCACAGGTATGAATAGTAATTCTATTACTAAAACACCCTAGATTTCTTATGCTGTTTTAAGAAGTGTATAATTTGGTAGTTTTTAGTGTATTTATAAGGTTAGTTCTAATCTCAAACTACTTTCTCATTCCAGAAGGAAACTTTGTAACCATTTGGATCCCAGCATTAAAATATGTTACTGTAAAAATATTTAAGTGCCTGTTTCAGAATAATAGGTTATCCCTGATATAGCTGTATGATTTTAAACATTTATTTTTTTTGAATTTATGTGTATGTATGTGTGTATTGAGGGGAGAGTTGCCTATGGACACCAGAAGAGGACATTGGATACTCTGTGAGCTGCCCAATGTGGGTGCTGAGATGTAAACTCAGGTTCTCTGGAAAAGGAACAAATGCTTTTAACCCCCAAGGCATCTTTCCAGCCTCTCTATATAAATTTTTTTCTATATATATGAATTTTATGTGTCAATCAAAAATTGTTTCAGGTTTTTTTTCCAAACATTAAAAAGCACACACTTTTTTTGGTCTTGGGCAGCCATAGTGATTTGAAAGTACACAATAAAATTAAGTATATATGAAAAATATATATATATATATAGGTTCATAAACCCTTTGTGAAAATCTTATGATTTTTATTGTATGAATTTTCTGGACTATGATCATTAACTTGGTCAGTGTGTTCTGTTATGTCTGGGAAGAAATCAAGCAAAGCATTGCTTCTGAAGGGAGCTAAGCTTGTCATTACTCATGGAATTTGTTTTTGATGATTATCTAATTTTGTGTACAGATTGATTGCTCTTTGGAGACTATTGTACAAAAAAACTTTATGGTATCAAGCACAGTTAAGCCGAAGAATTCCTGACAGTGACAGACAGTTAACTGAAAACATACCACATGAAGTATCTTTTGTCAAGACACTGTTATGTCATCTACAGAGTAACTTGCAGATGGCTGGGGATAGCTTGACTCAAGCCTTAGAACTTACACCTATCAATGGTCAGTATCTTATAATCAGTTTCTAATTCCTTGGGTGTGTGAAATGATTAGATGGGCTTTGGTTTTCCAAAATGAATTCACTTATTTGATTTTCAGAATAATTTCAGGCTGGAGATGTATCTATTGCATTTTAAAATGAAGTAAGCAAAAGTCTTATAATTGCCTATAACTAATTGTTGGGTAAAATCACCCTTAGGTGAAGAGTGCTTTCTGTTAGGATCATATGAAAAATCAGTTCACCTGTGGGAGAAGGCTCTACAAGAGACCCAAGAGAAAGGTAAGGGGGTTTAAAACAAGTGACACTGTATTGGTAAGAATATAAATTAACATTCTGCAGATTTTAAAATTTACAATATCTTACTGTTCAGTAGATTGTAGGGAACTTGACTGTCAGAAATACTGTACTGTATTTGAAATTATTCTTGATTTTAAAATCTTTTCAATGCTCTCTAGTTATGTTTCCTATCCATCCCACTCCCACCCTGTTTAATGATAAAACCTGCATTGAGTGTTAATAGATAAGAAATTAGGTTTATATCCTAAACACGTTTTTCCCTTTTAAAGGCACCACAAATATTTAAATAAGAATATCAAATATTCTGTCACCTTCCTACAGACAGTGAGAGAACCACAGAGATAAGCCTCCTGGCCTTTAAGAAATTAGAGTTTCAGGTTGAATGGAGAGTTGGAGTTAAGTATGATTTGGATGGGGATTTTGTAATGATATAGGACTCTAGGTTCCAAAAGCTGATGATGTCTTTGATGATATAGGGATGAAGGTGTGACTGAGATGAAAAAAGTTCGTAGGTGGTGGCTCTGTACCTGGCCTGAGTGTAGTTAGTGTCTGGTCAGAGCGCCAGGCTTTACATTTGATTTCTGACCGTGCTAGCTTTGCAAACTTGCCTTTTTCATCTACTTAGTGTTTTCTCAGTGCTTTCTGTGGCCCAGCTCTGCACAAGGCATTAGAGATACCAAAAACTTCCTTTTGTTATAGTCACTTATGTGGGCTGGGAGCACAAGAAGAGCACATGATCTCACTTTGTAGCTCTGGCTGGCCTGGAACTTACTATGTAAATCAGGATGCCCTTGAACTCAGAGTTCTGCCTACCTCTGCCTCCTGAGTGCTGGGATTACAGGCAATATTTAACACTTCATTTATTTATTTGTGTGGAGGGTTACACATCTGCTACAGCATACCTGTGGAAGTCAGTTCTCTTCCTCCTCAGTGTGGAAACTGTCTTAAACTCACATTGTCAGGTTTGGTGGCAAGCACCTTTGCCCATAGAGCCATCCTATCAGCCCAAGACACATTTTATAAGTAAAAAACTGTTCAAATAAATACAGAAGGTCCCTGATTTATGATAGTTGAACTTCAACTTTTAAGCTTTATGAGTGCATGAAGGCCATATGTATACAGTTTTTCCTGAGCTAGAAGTAATGCAATATGAAATATGTATCTTAGAGTTTTATTGCTGTGATGAGACACCATGACCATGGCAACTCATATAAAGGGAAACATTTAATTGGGGCTTGCTTAAAGTTTAAAGGTTTTGTCTGTGATCATCATGGTGGGACATGATGATGTGCAGGGAGACATGGTACTGGAGAAGGAGCTGAGAGTGCTACATCTTGATCCACAGCAAGCAGAAGGAAACTCTGTACCACACTGGGCATAGCTTGAATGTAGGAGACCTCAAAGCCTGTCACCACAGTGACACACTTACTCCAACAAGGCCATACCTCTTAATAGTACCACTCCCTATGGGCCAAACATTCAAACACATGAGTCTGGGGGCCATTCCTATTCAAACCACCATAGTATACGATACTGAAGAGCAGCAGTGTGTCTCAGCTTCTCATCAGCTGTATGATCACAAGGGAAACAACTGATATCCCATGGTGTACTGTGAAGTTTGGTAGGTTACATATGTAATTTCATTTTAAAAGATTTATTTATTTTTATTTTATGTGTATGAGAGTTTTGCATGTATGTCTGTGTACTATGTTTATGCCTGATACCTATGGAGGTCAGAAGAGGGTGTTAGATCCCTGGGAACTAGAATTACAGATGTTTTTGAGGCCCCATGTAGGAGATAGGAACCCATCCAAGGTCCTTTGCAAGAGCAGCAATGATCTATCTTTTCAGTTGACCTAAATGCTCTCTTGATTTATGAAACGTTTTTTTTTTTTTTTTTTTTTTTTTTTTTTATGATGGGTTTATTGGGAAGTAACCCTATATACATCAGGAGCACCTTTATAGTGCATTTAGGAAAGTCACTTGGGTACATTTGTGGATGGAGGGTTGTGATTGTACATGGAAGCAAGGCCATTACTCAGATGAAGAGTGTGAACCAAGGCCACATCAGTGGTCATGGAATGTAGTTTATGTTCAACAGACACATAGCAAGTTTGATCAGTAGAAATTGTGATCGAGTAGATTTGTGAGAAAAGTTTAATATAATTCAGTTTTAAGACCTAGTTAACTGTATAAAGGAGAGGGATTCTGTGAATTAGGAAGTTTTAGATGAAAACGGTTTCTTTAATGAGTCAACTGTGGGCATGTGGTTTCTAATGATGGACACTCATAGTAACAGTAGCTTCAAAGAATGGACTAGGAATGGACTAGAATTTGGCAGACTCAGCTGATGTGGTGTTCCTCTGACCTACAAGGACCTACAAGAACTCAGGCTCCTTTAGCTCTTCTGCTCTATTAATATTAAGGCTGTTTTGTGGGTCTGTGCTCCAGCCATCACTTTATGTTATTGGGGAGGGGTGGGGATGGGGTGAAGAGGATGAGGGAAAGTGCACTGCCTAGCTGAGTTAACTCCTGTAATCAGCCACTCTGTAATATTTACACAATATTATGTCTTGGTACACATGAGGGCTTAATGTAGTAATCCCAAATTTGCCATTCTTTCACTCAGAACTTAACTTGAGATAGAAGACCTTTGTGCTCTGGTGGTGGGAATTTGCATCTCTTCACCTATCATCTCAGGACCTACCTAAAGAAAACAAAATAGAACTTAAAATGAAAAGACCTAAGTATTGTTGACTTGCTTTTATTTATTTTTGTTATTATTTTTTTGAGATCAAATCTCACTTTGTAGTCCTGTCTAGCCTAGAACTCTCTGTGAAGGTAAGGTTGGCCTCAAACTGAGAAGTCCTCCTGTGTGTGCCTCTGAGTACTGGATTCAAGGAATGATCCACCATTTTCAATTGCTGTCCTGTTTTTAAATAAATTCTTTATTGAAATATAAAACAGATGCAAAAATCCTGTCTGTGTGGCACTAGCCAGAGAGTAGTCCCTTGATACCATGCTTGTCAGTTTAACTCTTTGCTGTTTTAGGAGGAAGACATACATGCTTTCTTCAGTCATGGTATTATCTCTCTATCTTGTTTTAGGAGGAAGACGTACATGCTTTCTTCAGTTACGGTACTATCTCTCGCTCTTGTACTGCCACCTCTACTGCTATAATTTGAACGATGCTCAAGGATTATGTGATCACCTAGTAAGAGAGATACTCAGCTGGTCCCAGTTACCTGTAAAAGGAAGTAAAGATTGCTCAGGTATGCTTTTTTAAAATCTGTCTATATTTACTGTCTGTCTGTTGTCTGTCTGTCATGGTTTTCTGAGACAGGATTTTTTTGTGTAATAGCCCTGTTAGAACTCACTTTGTAGGACAGGCTGGCTTTGAATTCACAGAGATCAGCCTGCCTCTGGCTCCCAAATGCTGGTATTGAAGATGTGTGCCACCACCACCTGGCTTGTTTCTTTATTTGCAACAGGGTCTTGCTGTGCTTCTTTCTGATTTTTCTTGGTACTCATGTAACCAGCTCCATGCTGGCCTTAGCCTCATCAGTGCTGGGATTATAGACACTTGCTATCCCACTGACTTAGTAGCATTAATTTTTATTTCGAGAAAAGACTGTTTGTACATAAAAATTGCTCTGCCTTTACAGTGACTGTTATTCTATGTAGACTTTAGACGTCAGCTTCTCAATTGTAGCACAGCTGCTCTTTGAGATTTATCCAAGAAGTCTTTAAAATTACTTCTCTCAAGGGGTCAATATGCCCACTTGCTTCCTAATTGCTTACAGAAGTTATCCCCCACTCTGGGCTTCTGCGTCACTCATTTGACTGTCCCTTTGCTGAACAGAAGCTTTTCAGTTTTGTGAAGTCCTACTGAGCAGTTGTTGGCTTTAATTACCGAGGGAATGGAATTGTGTTCAGGGAGTTCTTTCCTGCACCTGTACCCTGCAGAGTACTACCTGTGTTTTCTTCTAGCAGTTTCAGGTTTCACTTTGAGGTCCTTAAACCTGTTGAGCTCATTATTGAGCCAGGTGATAGATAGGGGTTTAATTTCATTTGTCCACATGTGGACATCCAGTTTTTCTAGCATTATTTGCCTTCATTTACTTTCTATTGCTATGATAAAACACTGACCAAAAAAAATCCCAGAGCTCTGGAGGTAGAGGCAGGTGGATCTCTGAGTTCCAGGCTAGCCAAGACACACTGTCTGAAAGCAATTAAAAAATAACCCCCACAAACCACCCCCCAAAATACTGACCAAAAGAAACTTGTGTAGAAAAGGGTTAATTCACATTACAGCTTACAGTTAATTTTACTTTATCATCATGAAGGGAAAACAGGGCAGGAACTACAGGCAGCAACTGAAGCAGAGCCCCTATAGGAGAGGAGTGCTTCCTTGTTTGTTTGTTTGTGTTTGTTTTTCAAGTCAGGGTTTCTCTTTGTAACAGCCCTGTCTGTCCTAAAACTCACTCTGTAGACCAGGCTGGTCTCAAACTCACAGAGACCCATTTGCCTCTGCCTCCTGAGTGCTGGGATTAAAGGCATGCGCCACCACTGCCTGTCGAGGAGTGCTTCTTACTGGCTTGCTCAGTATACTTTCTTTTACCACCCAGGACTTCCTGCTCTGAGGTGGCACTGTCTGTAGTCAATCATCAACCATGGAAATGTCCCACAGACCTGACCACAGGCAATCTGATGGATGCATTTTTCTTAATTGAGCTTTCTTTTCCTAGATAGCTCTAGCTTGTGTTAAGCCAACATAAAAACTAATCAGGATACACCATTTACTGAAGTTGATGTCTTTTCCTCAAGTTGTATTTCTGACATCTCCGTCTAATATCTTTGTAATGGCATGTACTTACTTAGGTTTGGGTCTTCTGTCCCATTCTGTTGATCTACTTGTCTTCTTTGTGTTTTAATTACTGTAACTAATACAGCTCGAAATCTGATTTGGTGATCTCTTTAGCATTGTTGTTTTTGTTTAGGATTTCTTGGCTATGTAAGGTCTTTTTTGTGTCTGTATGAATTTTAGTGCTTTTTTTCTTTTCTATTTCTGTTAAGAACATATTGTGATTGGAATTATATTAAATATGTAAATTGATTTTGGCAGGATTGTCATTTTTAGTAATATTCTACCAATCCATGAACATGGGAGATCTTTCCGTCTTCTAGTTCCTTTACCTCATTGGTTAGGTTTAGTCCTATTTTATTTGTTTTTTTTTTTTGTTTGTTTGTTTTTTTTTGTTTTTTTTTTTGAGGTTATTGTGAATGGAAGTGCATCCATGACTGTTGTATATAAAAATACTACTTTTTTTTATAAGTTGTGTGTGTGTGTGTGTTTTCTGCCACTTTTCTGAACATATTGTTTGTTTCTAGAAGGTTTCTGGTGAAATTTTTGGTATTTTTTTACATATATTATCATCTTCTAGAAATTGGGATAGTTTGACTTCTTTTCCTGTTAGTGCCCTTTTATTTTCCTTTTCTTGTCTTAATGCTCTAGCTGTAGCTTCAGGCACTGTATTGAAAGGCAGCTGTGTGCACCACTATACCACCAGTAAACCTCAAGTACTGTATTGAAAAGGAGCAGGATAGTGAACAGCAGCTCCAGCTGGACCCAGGCAAGGGATCTGGGCCACTCACCTAGCTGGAATGCACTAGGATGTGACTCCGATGGGCTTGAGCATGTAGGGGCAGTTCAGGGAGGGGCCTTGGAGACTCTTCTGGGTGGTGTACACTACAGTGTGACACTGAATGGGCCAGAGAGTGGGGGTTGTCTTAAGTAATGTTATTTTTTTATGGTTTGTTGAGACTCTCCTGTTGGTGTGCTGTATCCCTAGATTCTGAGAAGTCTCATTGTGAGTTTGCAGTGACTGGAAATGTACACCCTGAGGCAGCAGTCAGAGTTGTCCAGTGCATGGCCCGTTTCATGGCTGCCTACTTCACCAATGAACCACTCTGCATTCTGCCACCTCACAGTGTGAATGTCCTTCCACCACTTCATCTTAAAACAGGTATATGGTAAACAAGTGCTTTCCTGCCTTGCTTTTTACACCTGCTATCCACAGTGTCCTACGGCAATTGCATTGCTTTAAATTGTCGCTCAAGCTTGTCTCCATTTCTGAACCCATTGTTATTCTTTCTAACTTCCAGGCTAGCTGAGATTATAGGTGTGGGCTGCTACTCACAGCTCATATTAATTTTCCTCCCTCCCTCCCTCCCTCCCTCCCTCCCTCCCTCCCTCCCTCCCTCCCTTCCTCCCATCTTCCCTTCTTTCCTTCATTCTGACAGTAGGAGGTATTGAAGCCAGAGCTTCATGCATGCTTGGCAAGTGCCTTTTCTGTTATTGCTTGTTGGGACAAGGGTTCATATAACCCATTAAGCTCACTGTGTAGCCAAGGCCTTGAACATCTTTTAATCCTCTTGCCTTTGCCTCCCAAGTATTGTGAGTAACATGTACTGTACCTGACTGCCAGCACACGTGTGCGTGCGTGCGTGTATGTGTGTGTGTGTGTGTGTGTGTGTGTATACATACAGCAGCCAGAGAAGACCTCAGGCGTCATCTTCAGGCACTGTGTTTGTTTTTGAGTTGGGACAGGGTCTCTCACTGGGTTAAAATACACCAAATAAACTGGGTTGGTGGACCTGCAACTCAGAACAATATTATCTCTGCTGTCTGTCCAGAGATTTCTGGCATACACAAGCATGCCTTTCTTTTTTTAATGTGGGTTCTGGAGCTCAAACTCAGATCTTCATGTGTGTAAGGAAAGCACTTTATTGACTAAACACTCTCTCCAGACCCCAGTCATCTTTTATTTATTCTTTTTAGATGCAAACTAATGTATTAAGCATCTTATATGTTTTTAATATTTCCTGAAATTATGGGCTCTATGGATAATGTAAAATGAGATAGATATAGTCTTTATCTTCCACACTTCACACTCTGCTATGAAAAATAGGAACATATTTCTAAATAGTTTACAATTGTTGTATATTGCAATCCAATGATTTTTAAAGACTTGTTTTATTTTTAATTATGTATATTTGTGTGTGTGTATGTATGTGTGAGCACAGTGCCCAAGGAGGCTAGAAGAGGGCATTAGAATTTGGAACTGGAGTTGTAGGTGATCATGTGTGCTGGCAACTGAATCCTATCTGGTAGAGTCTCTGCTCTTAACCACTGAGCCATCTCTGTAGTCCCTGATATGGTACACATGTATGTACATTTTATGTAACTCACAATACTCACCTTATTTTGTGTAATGCACTCATTCTATTCTGCTGTGTTTCTTTATTTTTTAAAGGATGCTTGCGTTTTATGAATAGCCCATATGGAAGCACATATTTTAGTCTTAAAAAAAATCTGTCCTTGAGGGTATTTTATTATTATTATTATTATTATTCTGTATGTCTCTTTTTTGTTGTTTTGTAAAATATTAACTAAAGAAATTTAATTATTTAAGGAGACATGAGTTAGAGTACATGTATGCAATTATGATTTCATTTTCTCTAATTCACTCACAGAGCATTCCCTACGACTTATTCCTCTACAACATTCTAAGGTGGCCAGTTTTGTTAGAGATCAGAATCTTTCAAATGTTTGGACAGTTGAATATGCCCTCGAATTATTATTTATTGGTGGCCTGATTCCAGAGGCTGTGTGGTTGGCACATAAACTTGGAGACTGGAAGACATCTATTTCCATAGGCGTGGCCTTCCAGGTTTTCTGTAAGCATGATCGCAATTTTGTGAGGTATGAATTCTTGAAGTATTTATTTATTTTGTGTGTGTGCTTTTGGGTGCATATGTATCATAGTGCCTATGAGAAGGTCAGGGGACAAGTTGTGGGAATCACTTCACTCCTTCTAGCATGTATGATCTAGCGATTGAAGTCAGGTCATAAGGCTTGGCAGGAGGCATTTTTACCTTGCCAGCTGAACGTATGGATTTTGGGATAAGCAAGTATTGCATAATAATACCATCTTAAGTATCTTTGTATTTTTCTGGTTGATATATATATGTATGTGGAATCCTTCTTTCTGCATTGTGTGATAGAATCTCTTTCTAATGTTTTTGTCCTTGCTTCATAGTGTGGTAACTGTTGAGCTTTTCAAATATGACTAATGAGACCAAGGAGTTGGATTTTCAATTTAAAGTATAGAAGCAAATAACTATCTGTTACAGTGATTACTGTGTTGGACAATGGCTTACTTACTTTTGCTGAAGCACGTATTTAATATATTCATGTCAGTAATATCCTATAAAGTCAATTAGATAGTTTGTCACTTGGAGGTTGTTTTTTCTTCCCTTCCTGACCTATCTTTACGTTCTTTTCTCAACTTACACCTTCCATGTCTCCTCTTTCTGAATAAAATCCTGCTATGTAGTATATGTAGGCTGGCCTCAAACTCACTATCCTTCTACTTGAGTGCTGGGATAATAGGCATGCAGTGGGTGGGGATTTGAGTTTAGGCTAAGTAAATTAATCTCTAATTTTTTGTTTTTCAAGACAGGGTTTTTTTCTGTTATGTCACTATGGACAGTCTCTTATGTAGTTTGTATATATGATCCAACATGTAACTGATCAGCACAAAACTTGTCACAGATATTTTAATGGGTGCTTTTTGTTTTTTGTTTTTGTTTTTTTTTGGGGGGGGGTTTTCAAGACAGGGTTTCACTGTGTAACTCTGGCTATCCTGGAATTCACAAAGATCTGCCTGCCTTTGCCTCCCGAGTGCTGGGACTAAAGGCATGTACCACCACCACCCAGCTTGGATATAAAATTTTTAAGGTGCTTAGATTTTATCATAAATAGGACAAAATATTATATTTGCATAGTGTATGATATAGCATTCAGGAGCATAATGGAGAGAATGGGAATAGCAAGTCAGGTGAAGGCCAGAAACATTCTGTGTGGGAGGTGTCCTTTTAGATGTACACTGGAGGGTAGGTAGCACTTTGATGAACTGAGTAGCTAAGGAGTGAGAACATCTTAAGTGTGAGCAAAAGCATTTGGCAAAGAAGTTTAGGGTTAGTTTGGGTAGAGTACATGGGAAGGATGGCAAGTGAGAATGGAGAAATATTGTGTCCTCTGAAAACCCTTAACGTAGTGTTTCCTTTCTGTAAGCAAATGACTCCATATATTTTTAAATATGTTTACTTCTTGATGTAAAAATCTTTTCTTTTTCTAAAAATTTTATTTCTTATATTTGATGTCATTTCAGGTCCAAGAAAAAGGGTATGGACCTACCATTAAATATGATACCAGCACAGATTTTCCAGGAAAAACTACAGTGTTTTTTAGGTCAGCCAGTCTCTTTGGAAGCAAAAAATGAAAAGGGATCAAAATATAAGCAATTTACAGGTATGTTACCTACATGCATTCTAAGTGTATCAGGTTAATATAAACCTGTGCTATTACAAAAGCTTATGAATATTTAGAAATATGAACACCTTGACAAAATTATCTATAATCATGGGAGCATCTAAGTTGATGTCAGAGGAGCTGGTATGGTAGCTTAGAGGCAGAGCACTTGCCTGGTATATGCTTTGCTCAGGGTCTGATCCTGAGCATGGCAAGAGGAAGGAAAACTGGTGTCAGTGAAAACATACTGTGGGCTGCGGATGCAGCTCAGTAGTAGAACATTTGCTTGAACATTCATCCCTTCCTCCTGCCTCATGCTCCTGTGTGCTGGGACTACAGGCATGAGCTGCTGTACCTTGCTAATGTTGCCCTGTTTCATGTTTGATAGATCCCATTGAAGAAGAAGATGCTAATCTGCTGTTTGGGTCTGTGCAAGAAGTGCTGAAAGCGTCCGTCATGGCTGATGCAGATATTGTTTCGGAGACACTGCAGCTATTGATGAACTCTGCCAAGGACTTCAGTAAGAAGCTGTGGGGCTTGGTACCTGTCGATTTGTATCTTCCAGCACCTCCGTTGTATTGTCCCCAGCCTGCTGTTCTTAGTGAAGTAAGCTCAGTGCACTCTTAATGAGAGTTGATTCTTGTCTACTTTTAAAGATAACCTGATAATAGTGATCTTGTTACAAATGCAAGAGCTGTAGATAAACTTCTGATTTCCAGCAAAGTATGGCCTTAGGTAACATACCAAACAGCTGTCTAAGAAATAGGTAACTGTTCTGTTGTCCTCAGGAACATGGTGACAATCTTCTTCTAAAAGCTGAAAAAGATAACCGCCAAAAGCTGTCTGGAATCCTGCAGAGAGTGCTCTTGCTTTTCCGGGCAGCTCGATGTTCTTTTGCTGTAGCTCAGTGGTACATCTTGCAGCTGAGGTGGGCAAGAAAAGTCATGCAGAAGGTATGGACTGTCTTAGTCATTCAAGTGTTGTGCAAGACTCTGAGATGTGCTCACATTCACTCCAAGTGCTTCTCCTGCCCTGTGAGTCAAAAATTTGAGCTTATTTACAGTAAACAACTCAGGCAAGGTTTTTCTGTGAGTCTCTGGGTTGGCTCACCCTGTAAGGTAATAGAAAGTGTCACATAGAGTAAATTCCTCCAGACTGTACATACTCATTCCACCCCTACACCATGGGAAATTTCTTCTGTTTAGGACTCCATCCCCACACTTAACCCCGAGCTCTGTCCTGTGGCAACCTCAATGGTTCCAAGCGTGGCAAAATTAAGAGTGAATCCTTGGCTGTTTACTACCAGGAATCTTTTTTCCTGGCTAGGACTTCCTTTGCTGTCCTCTGAGATGTGCAGTTTGATTGTGTGCCTCCCATGCCCTTCCATCCTGATTTCTGTTGACTCACCTGTACTCAAGCTGCAGCTCACTGCAGGCTGCTTGTGCTGTAGCATGGGATCTTTGCTGCTTATGTTTTGTGTGGGTTTTCTTGATTGCCTGGCCTTGTAGTTTGCTGTAAAGCTTGTTTGCTACTGATGATTAACATATTCTATTATTCTTTTCAGATTCGAGTGAAAGGGTCCCTTCCTTCGCTTAGTTCTTTCCCTGAATCCTTACTTAATTACTGTAAAGGAGGGATAGCATTCATTAGACCTGGAGCGGCTGGAGACCACAAGCTTGATGAAGTTTCCATCAAAGCACTAGGTTTGTCAGAAATGAGTTACTCTGTTAGAACTCAGCAGCATATGAACTGTAATATGCTTTTCACCTGGTTTGGGGAAGTTTTAAACTATCGACTCTAGCTGATACTCTACTTAGGGGCTTGCACTTAGACACTCTGACACTTATGTATGTATGTAGATGGCTTTATAGGCATGGTAGTAAATTAAAATTTTATTACATATAAGACAAATCGTGCCAATTATGACGCTATTGTTGCTTCCTTATTTAAATAATTTTAGCACTTAAGAATGCCTTTCTTGTAGTCATTCCTTTGCAGTGAAGATATACTTACTGCCTCAGTGTTAAGTGGGCAGGCTTTGAACCTGTCTGTATGACAGGTTGATTTAACCCCTGAAACCCACATGGTAGAAAGAGAACTGACTCTTGCATGTTGCCCTCTGATATTCATGTGAAAGCCTGTGGGACATGCACAACCACAAACTCAGAAATTAGAAACGTGCCTGCCAGGTATGAAGTCCTGGGTTCAATTCCCAGTGCTATAGTAATATTCTGGGTGATGTACATTATAGAGTTGTGTTGGAACTGAAAAATATCTACAATATACTATGAATTTATAAAGCACATAAATCAGAAGAAAGTAGATTAATCATTTACTCTGTAAATTTGTTTTTATATCATCATGCAACTAATATTTGTAAAATATTCTAGAATAATAGATATTAAAGTTCTGGAATGAGCGCCATGACTTGTATATAAGGTGTTTACAATGAACACATTTTTGTTTCTGTTGTTTTGGAATGTGAATGTGTGTATTCTGATTTACATGTTTGTGTGTGTGTACGTGCAAGCATGTGTATGTATGCATGTGGAAGCCAGAGGTTGACATCGGTTATCTTTCTTGATAGCTCTCCACCTGATAATGGAGGTGCCTCAGTTGATTACAAAGCTCATTGATTTGGTTAGTCCAGCTAGCCACCTTATTCTGGGGATCCTCCATTCCCCCCCCCCCTCTTTTTTCAAGACAGAGTTTTCTCTATGTTGCCTTGGCTGTCCTGGAACTGACTCTGTAGACTAGGCTGTTCTTGAATCTCAGAGATCCACCTGCCTCTGCCTTCCTAGTGCTGGGATTAAAGACATGTGCTGTCATTACTTGTTTGCCTATTTGTTTGTTTTTCCAGACAGTGGTTTTCTGCATAGCCCTGTTTTCTGCATAGCCCTGGCTGTCCTGGAACTGGCTCTGTAGACCAGTCTGTCCTCATACTCACAGAGATCAGCCTGCCTCTGCTTCCCAGGTGCTGGAATTAAAAGCATGCACCACCACTGCCCAGCCCATCCTCACCTCTTAAGTGCTAGAGTTACAGTGTGCTGCCACTCCGGCCCAAAGTCTGATCCTTGTACTTGATTAGCAGCAAGTACTTTACTCATTGAACTATCTACCCCCCCCCACATTTTTATTTTATAATCATCAGAATAAGTACATTTATTTTGAAAACAGATAATCTGCAGATGTAATACATAATTTTCTTTTTCATCTATATTTTTTAGGTTGCTTTAGAGAACTTTGTGCTTTGTGCTGGATGCTGCATATCCGGGATAAATTATCATATAGTTGTAGGCAGTATCAGAAGGCAAGAGAAAATGTGAAGGTGGAAAAGGTATTTATCAACTCAAGAATAGAAAATAAACATTACTTGGAAAATTATTGCTTAATAAAAGAGTTTACTCCTTGTAGTACAGTATCTTTTGAACTCATCTGATCTGTCCATGTAAACTGAAAATACAACCTTCTCCATGCCCACACAGGACCACGGAGTGGAATTTGATTCTTGTGTGGTTGAGCACTGTTTTCATGCACTGGAGTGGGCCTATAGAATGCTACCATTCTCTCGATTTTTTAATATGGAAGAACTTATTCAGGATATAATTTTGAGCCTTATTGGAGAACTGCCACCAATCAGGAAGGTAATAAATAAAATCTGAATCATAGATCCTAAGGGATTTTTGTTTTAGTTAAGGATGATGCTGCCTTTTCCTGTCAAGTGATTGCACTTTGCATAATGTCCTCCAGTTTCAGAAAGACAAGCATGATCTCACAGGTGGACTAAATAAAGCTCATGGAAGCAGAGAGCAGAATGGTAGTTGCCAGGCTAGGGGTGTCTAGAAATAGGGGGGTGTTAAAAGTACGGTAAAAAAAGGGTCATGTCACCGCTCACTACATCATCATCCTTCTTAAGCCTCCAGTATCTTCTATGTTTCCTGGAACAGCTTTTCCATAGCTCCTTGAGGTTAGTAGACTGATCTCTCTCAGATTCATTTCAGTGCAATATTTTCCACAGGAGAAATTTTTTTTTTTTTGTTGGTTCTAAGTGCATAGAGAAAAATAAACTATTTCTTGATTTTTTTTTTTTTTTTTTTTTAAGTGGAGGTGATGAGCAGATGTTGACTTAAGGATCCAGATTTGCATTTATAAGATAAATTAGTTCTTGTAGCTAGTGCACAGCATGGTGACTGTAGTTAATGACATGCTGTGATTTCCCTGAAATTTGATAAAGGAGATCTTAGGTTAAGTGTCTTACACTGTTTGTGAATGCAGGGATTGCTGTTTGGTGATTGACATCCTAATTTGGCTAGGATATTCAACATGCATTATACATCAGGTTATCACATCCTATACGTTGAACATAAATAGTTTTGTCAAATACTTTAAAATATAATAAAAAAGAAAGAAAACCTATGCTGATTTCTGGTTGCTTGGTTGAACATCAAAAGATTATTAAGTAGACATTTGTGTTTTGACTTAAAGTGTTTGAAGAATTAAAAAGAAAAGAAACTGATGTTGGTCATACAATTTTTTTTTTTCCTGAAGGTAGCAGAAATTTTTGTGAAAGCATTTCCCAATCCTGAGGCCATAAGGGTTCCTTTAAGAGAAAAGTACCACTCTCTTCAACAGAAACTCAGACATGGGGTTGTGAAAGGTATTTACTATTTCTCATGTTTGATGGATGCATTGTTGAAGATTTATTTTTATTTATATGTATATGCTGTGTGTGTGCAAGTGCCTTTGGAAACCTCAGTTCCCTTAGAGCTGGAGTTACAGGCAGTTATGAAAATATTTGTTGTCTGCCACCTAGGTATCTGAATTTCTGCCTTAATGGTAGAGAATGAGCAAATAGATGCATTACCCCACTCCAGAGCTAATTAATGGGGTTAGTCTGTTGCTAGATGGAGCTGACTTCACGTCATAACTCTGTCGGTAATCGTGTCTTAGGCAAGTTGCTCAATCTCTTGAGGCCTCATTTTTTAATTTATAAGCAAAATGGTTATTCTGTTACCTTCTTGATCGATATGTATTGAGAAAGAATTAAACAAAGTAAGAGACTTATATAAAATGAGCAGATAGTCTAGGGTGCCCTGTAGGGAGGATCATTTGAGCCCATGCTTTCAAAACCATTCTGATTAACACAACAGGATTTCACCTGAAATGTGAACTAAAATAGAGCATATGGTCTTCACATATTTCATGGACTTATTGAAAACTAGTGCTTTTTCTCCTTGCTTAAAGTGATTTTATCCTGTCCAAGTTTTTGTTTTTTTTTTTTTTTTTTACTGTGGCAAAATGTATAGAACATAAAACCTCCCATTTAACCTTTCTCTTCCCTCCCTCCCTCCCTCCCTCCCATTTGCCATGATGGACCCTCCCATTTGCCATGATGGAGAACAGACCCTTGGCCTCTTGGCTTCTTATTCATGCTCTGCCACCAAACTACAGCAGTCATGGAAAATCTTAAATGTCTTAAAAGTACTGTGTACTTTGAGTTGTGCATTGCACAATTATACTTACAAATTTCTTGATAGTTATTTATTTATTTATTTTGGTTTTTTGAGACAAGGTTTCTCACCTTGCTCTGTAGACCTGGCTGGCCTTGAACTCACAGAAATCTGCCTGCCTCTGCCTCAGGAGTGCTGAGACTAAAGGTGTGTGCTTCCAACGTCTGGCTGATCCTTCTGTCTTCTAAAATATCTTCTATGTATTAATAATGCTTACATTTTTAATAGACAATCCTGGAAAACCTTAACCTTGCTGTTATTTATCATTACATGGAGTAAGAAAGATTTAATTCTTTTTTCCTTTCATTAGGAATAGAAAATAATCTTTGTTATTCTTTATTCATAATTATATCTTTTTTTAAGAAGATAAAATTGCTTTTATTTGCTCATTTCTACATTGAGACACTTTTCAGTGACACCATTGGCCTGAGATTTTTTTGGTAGTCTTTTCCTACTACATAATTGCAACCAGTCATTTTATGGGGCTTTTCCTCTGAACCAGTTCTGCAGAGACTTATCTATCCCTTAATTTCTCTTTGTCATCAACCTTAAGTAGGTTGATTTGGTGCTCCTTAAAAGGGCCTCAACTGTCTTCACATAGAAGCTTCTCATGGATGGATGCCAGCAAACAAAGCCTGTGAGAGCTTCGTGAGTTAGGCTGACAGGATGAAGGAGTTCTTCAGAACCTTTTAGAAAGTCATATGAACATCCTTTACACCTTCTTCAACTGTGGCGGGTTTTGTTTGTTTGGTTTTTAGATGTGGCTGACTTATAATCCTCCTGCCATAGCCTCCTGAGTTGGTACAAGATGCACAGGTGCACATGTCCACACCTGACTTACCCAAAAATTGTTTTCCCTGAGGATATACTTTTTAAAAAGGGGAGAGAGGGGGATCTTAGTTCTTTGCCTTTTTTTGTTCCTTAATGAAAGCCTTATTCAGCTTCTAAAGACGTAGGGTTTTTTGGTTTTGTTTTGTTTTTGTTTGTTTTTCTTTTGGTTTGGGTTTTTTTGTTTGTTGTTTGCTTTTTTTTGGGCCTAGTTTCCAACAAATGCAAAAAAAGAAAAAACAAAACAAAACAAAACTGTAAGAATATGGAAATAAGCCTTAGTAGTTAGTTTGATTCCTTGTCCCTGACAGACTTAGGTCTCTCTTTCTCCCTCCTTCTCCCCTTCCTTTTCTTCCTTCCTTCCTTTGACCTAGCCTTGCTAGGCTGACCTGGAATTTAGTGTGTAGACAAGTCTGGCCAGAACCTGTTCTGATCCTCCTGACTCTCCCCCGAGTGCTGGGATTACAGACATGTACTATACTGTGCCTGGCCTTAAATTTTGAGTTGAAACGTTTTTAATGACCACTAAGGCCTTTGGTTCCTTTTCTCCTAGGTCCACAGACTGAAGAACTGATGTCGGTGGTCATGCGTTCTGTCCATAAAGTGAGGTTAAAAGCCCTGAAACGTGTGCAGAGGAACATAGGTGCTTCTGAGATGAATGTCTGGGAACCAGATGAAGAGGAAAAACCAGATGCTGCTCCCGCCTCTGACAGGCTGTCCCTAGGGACTAGTTTGAGCAGAAGTACACTCACAGAGCTGGGCAGTTCCCTGGCACACAGTGATGCAGACACATTCTCTGAAACCTTGTCTTCTGAAGAAAAATCTTGGATACACTTCTATCAAAGGTACACCTGGGAACCCCTAATGCATTTGCCCTCTCCTGGAAAAGAGTGCAAGTGATGAGCTGATATCCAACCCAGAGACCTCAACAAAATAAAACATAGATAAGTGCCAGCCTCTATACTCACAGGAAATTCATTGAAAATATTACTGACATTACTGAATGATTTTGACATCTAAGATGCCAATCAAATGAGTAGACAAAATTCAGTGGAGGATTTTGAGTTCTTTATTTTTCAATAATCTTTAGATTTTAGTGTATGTATTTATTTTGAGACAGGATCTTATTATATAGCCTTAGCAGGCCTGAAACTCAAAGATCTGCCTTCCTCTGCATCTTTTTTAGTGCTGGGATTTAAGGTGTGACCACCATGCCCAGCTTAACCTTTAGACTTAAATACAAGTTGAGCATACTTAATTTTTTTTTTATTTTTTTTTTTTTTTTTTTTTTTTTGGTTTTTTGAGGCAGGGTAACTGTATTACTTTGGAGCCTGTCCTGGAACTAGCTCTGTAGAACAGGCTGGCAGAGATCCGCCTGCCTCTGCCTCTCCCTCCTGAGTACTGGGACTAAAGGTGTGTGCCACCAACACCTGGCTGGAACATACTTAATTTAAAAATCTAAAATATGAAATTCAGCTTCAAAATCCAGTAAAATACTGAAAGTTGAAAGTTTACGCCTGATTTCTTGTGACAGGGCAAAGTCAAAATGGAGGCACACTAAGAATACTATATAAACTTACCTTTAGGCCACTAGATATAAGAATTATGGGATTATTTGAAATGCACATGAATCTTGTGTTTGTTTTGTTTTTAGTGTTGGAGCAAGAACCCAGGCTCTTGCTCATTACAGAAAATTGTTTCATCACCAAACTATACCATACTTGGACCTTAATTCCAAGATATCTCATTACATATATACAAATATTAGTGCCCCTCTCAAAAAATAAACCCACCCACACTAAAAATACTTCTAGTCCCAAGAATTTCAGATAAGGGATACTCACCTATAGTTTCACATGATTGGGTTAGCCTTGCTATGGTTTGAGGACCCAAAGGAGGGAGCTTGCATGCAAGTTTTTAGAACTTGTTCATAAATTCTTTGTTTGTGGTATAAACCTGTGATTTAAGCCATTGGATTTTGTTTATTTTGGTTAACATTTTAGTAACTACAATGAAATATGCCTCATTTGACTTAAAAACTATATAATCAATAATAACTTACATCTTAAGTTAAATTATATCTACTGCAAGCATACTTGAACAAGATCTAATAACATTTTAATTGTGTACTTGTTTAACAAAGCAGCTGTCCTTAAATACATAAGCATACTTTACAGGCTTCCTTTGTGTATTCTGGGTATGCAGACATGCATTCACCTGGGCCCAGGTACCTTACAGCTTTTCTCTTACTGAGAGATCTGAGAATCTAGCAGCTGAAAAGTCACCTGACAATTGTGACTGACAACTAAGGTGCCTGCCAGTAGGCTTGATAGCAGCTGTTTGTTTTCATTGTAGTTTGAAGAGATCCCAAGTATTTGTGTAATTGAACTACTTGTTCACACTGTGTGGGTGCAGGGGTTGATAGTCAGTGGAAAGAGAAGCATGGAACTCTAGATGTATATAGGTGACTTGTGAGTTTTGTTGACTTTGGTTTTCTAAGTTTTTGTTAGAGAACCATTTTTCACCTTCTGAATGAACATTTATAGTGTGTGTGTGTGTGTGTGTGTGTGTGTGTGTGTGTGTGTGTGTGTGTGTGTGGTCTATGGGGGATAAGCACATGCCATTGTATTCCTCTGGCAGTCAGAAGACAGCTTGAAAGAACTGGCACTCTCCTTCCATTGTGTGGATTTCAGGGATCAAACTCAGGACATGAGGTTTGGCTGCAAGTTCTTTTACCCACTGAGCCATCATCCCAGCCCTGGTGAACTTTACATGAATACACTTTGATTTCTTTTAGTGCCTAGTTTGCATATTGTACTTTTGAAACTATTTATTTTTACCTCATGTGTATGTATGTGTACAATGTGTGTGCCTGGTTCCTATGGAGATAAGAAGGCATTTGATCTCCTGAAACTGAAATTACAGGTAGTTTTGAGCTGCTGACATGGGTGGTAGGAGCAGCAAGTGCTCGAAGCTGCAGAGCCATCTCTCCAGCCCGATGTCCTTCCGACCTTATAGATTTGTCTGCTTCTTAGAGATCATGTTAGCTCATCATGCTATTTGAAGGATGGTAATTGAAACACACAAAAAGATACATGACTTGATCAGTACAGAAAATGTTTTAAAATCTTTATGAGATCAATTTTAATAAACACTGGCTAAATTTATCTTTTCTTTTTCTTTTTCTTTTTTTCTTTTTTCTTTTTTTTTTTTAAAAAAAACCATAGACGTGCCCCAAGTCATATGGAATTAACACTGGTTGGTAAGCCCAGTGATAAAAAGAAAACATGCAATCAGAAAGAGAGCTCCCCGAGGAAAGAAGATCAGGACACGTTAGGGAAAAAAGCACTTCCTACAGTTGGTGTTTGGGAATTTGAGCGTGATGATGATGAATATATTAATTTCCTTGAGCTTTTCTTGAGCTATGTTCTTGAAAGGGACCTTTGTTCCAGTGATCCTGGCATTCCATTTCTGACAAGTTTTTCTGGGCACCTCAGAGAACATGAACTTAATTCTTTACTTTTTGATGTGCATACAACATTAAAACGACGCCAGAGCAAAGCCAGAAGTGAGAATGTGTATAGAGCTGGGTCTTGCTTTGCTGTCATTCCTGAGTCACATGAATGTGAACAACTCTTCTCTCTAAACAGCATGTGTGCCCAAAATGTAGAAAGCCAGGTGGTTTCAGCTCCAGATCTAGTTAACCAGTCAGCAAGCACTTCCAAGAACCTTCTACCTGAAATCACAAAAAATGAAAGAAAGGCAGGATTGTTTGGCTTAAAACAAAAGCCAATTTATAGAAGTCAGGATGACAAAAGAGAGAAACCTCTAATGCAGAGACCATCAAACCAGTGCTTTTGGATTCCCAAGTCCATTCAGCCTGGAGGATACCGTTTCCGAGCAGTTGAGTGCAGTGCTGCCAGCCCACAGGAAGATCTTCCTCTGGCACTTGGGAACAGGTTCGGACACATTGGGAGGCTGGTGGAGTGGATGGTACGGTGGTCTGACCGAAGACTCCTCTGTGACTCTGGAGTCCCTCAGCCGTCCTGTACATATAGTCCAGTCCTTCGTGTAAAGACCTCGGCAGCTGCCATTCTTACCTCTCTGTGGCTTCTGGCTCAACCCTACTGTGCTGCATATAGGACAAAAAACAGCATTATTAAGGTAATTATATCAACCACTTACTACAAATGAAGAAAGGACCATTTAAAACTGTTTAAATAACATCAAAGTAACAGAAAGTTAATGTCAGTATTAGTTATACTCTCTATCACCCAGTGTGACAGAGTTTTTCTTTCTTAACGAGATTCCTTCCTCTTATTCTTTAATAAAATTACAGTGGCCTGGCCAATGTCCGTGCACTTTTAATCCCAGCACTCAGGAGGCAGAGGCAGGTAGATCTCTTGAGCTTGAGACCTGCCTGGCCTACAAAGTGAGTTCTAGGACAGCCAGGGATACACAGAGAAAAGCTTTCTCGAAAAACAAACAAAAACATAAAAACAATGACAGCAAAAAAGGAAAATTACAATGAAAGTTCTTTTAGGGAGGCCGTGAAGGTTTTAGGTTTTATGTTGTTTGTACGCAATAAAAAGGGAAGAAAATGATTTGGTGACATTACTGGTAACATGCTATGCTGAAGAAAACTACTGAACAGTATGGGTTTCCCTCCCAGACCCCAGGTTAGGCACAAACCACACCCAAACACCTGTTTCACAGAGAGACTCTTTATTAAGCAGGGAAGAAAGGTTGAAGTGTCTTTCTGACTCAGGCAGAAAAACAGCAGTAAATGTTCTTGCAGGTGTCTTTCTTAGGAGAAGAAGGGGAGATCTATGTTAGAATGAGCTAGGGTGTGGTGGTAAAGGAGATAGCAGACAGGGGAGAAGGGAAATGGGACAGGAGGAAAACGGACTGCCTCTGGGTAGAGGAGACAGATGTAGGTCAGGAGGAGGAAGTGGCCAAGTAAGGAACTAACCCTTGGTGGGGAGCTTTGGGAATATAATCTCAGGGATTTTAGCAAAGACAGGGAATGGGGGAGAAACAAATAATTGGCTATACAAATGCAGTAAATACTTAATGAATGTTTAAAAGACTTAATCATCTCTGTAAAACATATGAATGATTTAAAACTATATTTTAAAACGTGGTTCCATACGCCTTACAGAATTCTATGAATGGTTTCTTTAGGTGCTAGAGAATCATTGCCCTGAGTCTCAAGTGGAAGCCAAGGAAAACAATGCTGATGTCGACTCCACAGTTGCAGTAGCAGTTCAGGCTGGAGCTGAGGAGAGAAATGACCAGAATGAATGTTGTCAGAGCATCTGGAAGTAAGTGTTGTGTGCCCTCCTTTTCTTTTCTTTTCTTTTTTTTCTTTCTTCCTTCCTTTCTTTCTTTCTTTTTTTTTTTTTTTTTTTTTTTGAGTGACCATCACATATGTATTAGCAATGTGAGCCAGAGTTAAAGGATTTTTAACATACATGCCATCATCAGACTTCTTAATCTTGTCTCCTGAATGTTGTCAGAGCATCTGGAAGTAAGTACTGTGTGCCCTCCTTTTCAACAGTCTGTTGGCTTAAGAAGAAGACTTGAGCTCTTAAAAATGAAAGGGATGAGCATTTCTTTGAACTAGAGAAATAGAAAGTAGGCTTCCTGAAGTACTTTGGCAATTCATTGTTAACTGTGTTTCTTCCATATTGATCTAGCTTGTATCTCCTGAGGGAGGCTTCCTCCTGAAAGACCCCTTTATAGGTCCCTAAGAGGACACACGTGGAGGGCCCCAGAAAGGGAAAATAGTTAAGATCTCCTGGGTAAACTGGGAGGGGGAGTAGAAAGAAGGGGATAGGAACGTGGGGGAACTGAAAAGACCCTGAGGGAGGGATGGAGGTGGAGAGTAATGAAAGAGATATCTCCATAGAGGGAGCCATGTGTGGTTGGGGAGAAATGTGGTGCTAGAGAAATTCCCAGGAATCCACAAAGATGACCCCAGCTCAGACTCCTAGCAGTAGTGGAGAGGGTGTCTACTGGCTTTTCCTGCTCTAATTGTCATAGAACCTACATCAGTAACTGATGGAAGCAGATGCAGTGACCCACAGCCAAGCACTAGGTTGACCTGGAGTCCATTCAGTTGAAGAGAGGGAGGAGGGATCATATGAGCAAGGGACATCAAGATCATGATTGGGAAAACCACAGAGGCTGCTGACCTATGCTAGTAGGAGCTCATGGACTATGGACTGACAGCTAGGGAACCTGCATGGGACCAAACTAGTCCTTCTGAATGTGGATGACAGTTATGTGGCTTGATCTGTTTGAGGGGGTGGTCACCTGGCAATGGGACCAGGACCTATCCCAGGTTCGTGAACTGGCTCTTTGGAGCCTATTCCTTATGGTGGGATACCTTGCTCAGCTTGGATGCAGCAGGGAGGGGCTAGGTCCTGCCTCAGCTTGGTTTGCCAGACTGTGTTTACACCCCAAAGAAGGCCTTACCCCTTTTGAGGAGGGGAGGGAGGAGAGAAGGAGGGATGGGAGAGGGAACTGGGGTGGTTTTGTAAAGTGGAAAAAAAATTAAATAAAAGAGAAGAGGGGGAAAAAAAAGGAAAGACCCTTTTCCTGTGAGCCAACAGTAGGAGCACTAGTATTACGTTTGAACAGTTAGTTTTCTGTCACTGTAACAGTATACTTGAGGTAAGCAGCTTACAGAGAAAGGGTTTATTTTGGCCTACTGTGTTAGAGGTTCCACCTCATGGTTGGTGGCCTTGTTGCTTTAATCTGTGGTACATCATGATGGAAGTACATGGTAGAGGAACCTACTACTTCTTGGTTAGGAAACAAAACAGAAAGAGGAAGGAGCCAGCTGTCAAGATCCTCTTCAAAAGCTCAAATGCACTGACCTATGAACCTCCCCAAGGGCCCTGCCTCTCCCAGCTTCCTCCACCTCCCGGCACTGCTACCCCATTAGCTAAGCCTTGGAGGGACAGTAACCTGCATGTGAGGAATATCACAGCAAAAGCCCTCCTAATATGAAGACCCCTTTGTGAGAATACTAACTTTAGATTCGCTGAATTTAGTCTAGTGTTTTCAGTAAGTGAAAACTACAACCTTCCATGTATCAGAAATGAAGAAGCGTTTTTTAAAAAAGACTTAGAAAATATGAAGATGACATTTGTCATTGATGAAAAGAACAAATTAGATGAAAGGAAGCTGTTTGTCTCCAAGAATGAGTTGTGATTTTCAGTGCAACATTTTTGTTAGCATAATGCCAGCTGAAACAGGAAATCCTGAAGTGAAAGAAATTGATGTTGAGATTGTTCCTACCACTCATAAGGCTGAGAAAGGATGTGTAGATGTTGACGAGAATCATTCAGAAGAAGAAACATTTACACGGGATGAAAAGGATATGCACATCTCAGACTGTGAAGGTCAGTTTATGTAGATCTTAATTAAAAATTGGTAACATATAAAATATCTCTTTTATTCTGAAATATGTTTGACATTGCCTAGAACTAAAACTAAAAATTTTTTTATTTTATTTTCCGAGACAGAGTTTTCTCTGTCCAATCCTGGCTGTCATGGAACTGGCTCTGTAGACCAGACTGGCCTTGAACTCACAAGAGATTTGCCTGCCTCTGTCTCCCTAATATTGAGATTAAAGGCAAATATTGAGATTAAAGGCATGCGCCACCATGCCCAGCTAGAGCTAAAATTTATGTGCTATTTTTTGAAATTCTGAGCATGTTAACTTGTACCTTGGTTTTCAGATAAAAACAAGAATGTGCAAGACATTTTTATATTAGTAGCTTTCTGAACTGAAACCTCTTGCCATGCCCAGGTAGTAATTTAACCTCTTGATTCTTGTGAGCCAATTCAGCCTCTCCCCAGCAGCTGTGAGCCTCTCCCCAGATGTGAGCCTCTCTGCAGCTGTGAGCCTCTTTGGAAAGAATCCTAGGAGCTTTGCTTGGACTTGTACAAACTGACACAGTTTTCTCAGGGCTCTCTTAGGATTTAGTGATGAAGAGGAAATAGCCTTTAGGTGTTTTTTGAAATGTATTTGTACCGGGTTAAAAAAATATTTGTTACATTGTTTTCTTTAATATCCCCTAAACCTTAGAGAGAGAAAGAGAAAGAGAAAGCTAAAAGATTATCTTTCAAGGTGTGCATTCCCTTCATTTCTAATCTTTTTAGAAGAACCTGCTGGGCATCTCAGAGATTCCAGTGCTGCCATCTGCATGCCAGTGTCAAAGCTCTTACTAGAGGTAAGTTGGCTAACACCATACATGAATGTGCAACTTTGGCTTAGTGCTGAAATTGCATTAAGTGTGCTTACCCCACTGTACAGTATGATAAGGCAAAGCTGCTGTCTGCCGTATGTGTGCTGACTTATAGACTATATGCTAAATAATTGCTTTTCTCTGAGATTGTATTGCGTGTACAGTGCTTTCTGACACTGAAATGCTCCATTTCCTGAAGGACTTCAGCAAGTTAGTCAAGAATGGTGAAAGTGTCTTTGATTATGAAGTATGGTTCTGTGTAATTTGCAGTTTCTATGTATTATTTGTTTTTTCAAAACAAAATTTTCATGTGGAAAGTTGTAGAATATTATTTTAAGATGTGTTACATTTGTTTATGCTGTGGAATATGTGTTTAATGATGCAAAAGATGGGCTACATCCTTTTATGCTGCATTTGTTTAACTCTGTGAAGCAGGCAGAGAGAACAAATAGGAGGAGAAATCTGGAAAGAGGAGATCAAGGATTGAGAAAAGAAGGGGCCAGCCACCTAGCCACTTAGCCAGACACAGGATAAGGAAAGAAAAGATATACAGAAATAGAGAAAGGTAAAAGCCTAGAGGCAAAAGATAGCTGCAATAATTTAAGAAAAGCTGGCAAGAGATAAGCCAAGCTTAGGTCGGGCATTCATAAGAAAGAATCAAATCAGCCTCTGTGTGATTTTATTTGACAGTTGGGTGGCAGGCCCCTTCACAAGAAAAGAATGGAAACAACCAACTGCAGTGGAATATAGATGTTTTTTGCTATTTAACATTTGTTTCAAAAGTGTTAGTTTCCCCTCATTTGGTAGTTTTCAAAGGTTAATTTACATGTAATTTGTAAAACCTTAGTCTGTAGGCAATGCCTCTTGTACTTTAATAGACTCAGTAACCCATACTGATGGGCTAAAGGCAGTTCATATGTATAAGGACTGAACCTTTTCAGGTTGATTTTGTCACCTGCTTTTTAGACTGGTACTTATGTGAAATTCAAAATACCCCACTGTCATGTCTGTGTGTTCCACCTCTTTTCATTATGAGTATGGGCACTATTGATTTTTACAGCATTCCATAGAAGAGATTCAATGTCCCAGGCAAGAACCATTGGTGATGACTGTGGATACAAAACTGACAGAACAGAAAGGGTAAGGGAAAGAAAGTATGATGTGTGTCTTTGTCATTGTTCTATTGCTGTGAAGAGATGCCATGACCAAGGCAACTCCTATTTAAAAGCCAAAACAAAACCATTTGATTGGATGTTTGCTTACAGTTTCAGAGTCCATGATCATCATGGCACTGGGGCAGTAGTGAGAGCTTTACATCCTGATCCACAGGCAGCAGGCAGAGTGAGAGGGACAGGGACAGGGAGAGGGACAGAGAGAGAGAGAGAGAGAGGGAGAGAGAGAGAGAGGGAGGCAGGAAGAGAGAGAGAGAGACAGACTGGGCCTGGTATGGGCTTTGGAAACCTCAAAGTCTGCCTCTAGTGACATCTCCAACAAGACCACTCCTCCTTACAGTTCCACTAACTGGAGACAAAGCATTCAAACATAGGAGCTGTGGGGACCATTTTCATTCAAACCACAACATGATTATCCCCCCCCCTTTTTTAATCTTAGTGAAGGTTTCAGACATTTTTCATAACTTGTAATATATTATAGCTTTATAATGGCAGTAAGTTGTTTTTGGTAAATGTTACATTTCTCATACAAGTAATCATTTCTTCTTTACCTTTGTTCTCTTATCACTGTCAGCCTTACCAAAATAAACTGTACCTATAAATAGGTCAGTAGGAAACTCTGCCCCTCCATACATACCCATGCTCACACATACCATACTGTACCATACACACACAAAGAATTTTAGGACTGCCTTAGTATCTCAGTCTCTTGTATGTGTCTCTCTCTCTCTTTCTCTCTCCACCTCCCCCTCTCTCTCTGTCTTTCTCCCTCTGTCCTATCCCCCTCTTTTCCTCTCTCCCTCCCTACCCCACCTCATTCTCTCTCCCTGCCTCTCTCTCATCCTCCCTCCTTTCCCCCCACCCCCCTGTCAATTTGACACAAGCTGTCTGGGAAGAAGAACCTCATTTGAGAACTCTTACCAGATTGCTTGTAGATAAGTGTGTAAGGTATATTTTAAATTAATGATTGATGTGAGAAGGCCTAGAGTACTGTCCAGTGTGTGTGTGTGTGTGGGGGGTTTACCATCCCTGAGCAGTTGGCCCTGAATTATAGAAGAAAGCAAGCTGAGCAGGCCAGGAGCAAGCCAGTAAGCAGTTTGAGTCCCTGGTCTCTGCTTCAGTTCCTGCCTCCAGGTTCCTGCCCTGGCTTTCTATGACCAACTGTAACCCTGTGAGGTAAAATGAACCTTTTCCTTGCCAAGTTGTTTTGGTCAGTTTTTGTCACAGAAGTAGAAACATAAGACACTTGACAAGAGAGGTAACATTTTTTCTTTTTCTCTGATCACAGATTTTATTTCTATTTTGAATAGTTAATACAAACTTTTTTGCTTTTGAGACAGAGCCTCCTCACTATGTATACTTGCTGTCCTAGACCTTTATTGTATAGTCCATGCTAGCCTCAAATTCACTGTCTTCTTGCTGGAATAAAAGCATGTGCCACTATTCCCAGGTGAAGCCATCTATCCTTTAGGTGCTACCAATTGTTTTTAGGGCCTCACACATGCTGGACAAGCTCCTTACAAATGAGCTATATCTCCTCTCCACTAAAGAATAAATTTAATGCACTCTGATGCCATTATAATAAGTATTAGAGATATTTGTATTCTCAACATTAATCTGGGTCAAGTGCTCTTTATTCTGTAGAACTGTGGGTAATAGCTAACTTCATGTTCCCTAGGTTCAGATTATATGCTCGTTGCTAAGCAACAGTGCTGCTCAAGTTGTGTATTGAGTCACGGAGTCTTTGCTGTTGTTTTGCATCTAATTGCTATGGAGACCAATGTAAACAGATTGTGATTGTGAGCTAGGCACTGCAGCACACTAGTAGAGGATTGGGGTCTTAGGTAGTGGAACAGTAGTTCACCTGCACTGTAGAAATGTGAAGAATATCTTGCTCCTAATCGCTTGTTTTTATTTTTAGTATGATCGAACCCTTGTCAAATTCTGAATGTACCATTTCTCATTCACCTTGTATAAATGCAAATTCAGAAACTTCTAGGTAAGAATTCTTATTTACTGTACCATTTTGAAATCATGTTTTAAAATAAAGAGAATGAATTGATACCTCCTGTGCCAGTCTGAAATAATTGCTAAGTGTTTGTACTAAAAACTAAGAAAATAAGCAAAGGGCAGCATAGGCACAGTTTTGACATCTCAATTAATTATTTACAGATTTTCTAATACCATTTGTGTTTTAAAGTCATATAGGACTATGTTGGGCCAATCATTTCAGGCACAAAAGTATCAGTATTAGATATATTATTGAAGTATTGTTGTTCTGCTCATCTTCTGACCCCTCATAGCATAAGAAATGCTTTTAGCTCATTTTTCTTTTCTTCATTCTTCACTACTGGGTGTTTAACCTAGAGCCGCAAGCAGGCTAGATGAGCTTTCTACCACTGAGCTATATCCTTAGCTCAATGCGGTGCTGGCCCAACCCAGATGAGCTTCTGAGACCTAGTCAGAGATATTAGGCAGCAGTGCTAAAGATTGAATTCTCTTCAGGTTTATCCAGTTTGTCTTTTTAATATTTCTACAAAGGTTAAACTGAATGCTTAGAAAATTTTGCTGAGCTAGAAGGAAAATTCAGTACAAGTTTGCTATAGAAAAAAAACTCATAATTAGAATTGATCTCCTTACTAATTGTTGAAAGTAAAGTTCAATGAAGTTATTAAAATTGTCACATCAGTTGTGATGTCTGTTTTCATAGACTTATCATATAAATGCAGTTTTGAGTTTTTTCTAAGTTTACTTTTTTTAATTTCATTTTGCTTTCCAGTTCTCCCTCCCACCCCTCTTCCTACCCCAAAGTTTTTTTTGTTTTTTTTTTTTTATGAAAGGGAATGAATGTAAGTTCAAATCTACGTGCAATTTTGTATGTTCTTTTTCTGTTTGGAAAGAATGACTAATTTATTTGAATATTATACTTAACTTATTTAATATATAAATATATATATATATATATATATATATATATATATATATATATATTGCTTAAAAAAATACCAGGAAGGCCGGATGTGATAGTGCATGCTTTTAATCCTAGCACTTGGGATGCAGGGGCAGGCAGGCAGAGCTCTGTGAGTTCATGACCAGGCTGGTCTACATAGTGAGTTCCCTGTCAGCTATGGTTATATAGAGAGGCCCTATTGAAGGAAAGGAGAAAGGAGGAGAGAAGGAAGGGGGGAAGAAGGAGGGGGGAGAGAGAAGGAGGGAGAAAGGTAAACAGAACAAGAGATAATAAATTAAAATACTAGAGACTTGGTTAAGGAGTCATTTCCCAGTAATTGTTTTGTTCAAAAGAGACCAAAGGACTTGGTTGGTCTTTAATTTTTACTAAATATTTTACTATGGTTTATTATAAATGGAAAGTCTTGTTTGTTTGGAAATGAAATGTTCACAGTTCTGTGGTTTCATGCTTAATAAGGATTGTAAGTCATTCGTGTTAATTTTATCCTTTTTTGTTAAGTCTATTTTCAGTCGTTAATTTTAGTCAACGTTTTATTCTAAGTCTGTATGGTTAATAAGGATGATTGTGCAGTCTCAGGCTCATATCCTTCAGGAGCCAGGGTAGGCTGTTCTGGGCTGTAACATCACTGTTGGAAAGGATCTGTGCAGACATTCAGATGATGGGTGGAGAGCCCTGAATAATCCAAAGAGAAATAGTGTCGAATATTTAGATGATAGACATCTAAATGTTTTGTTTTTTGTTTGAATGTTTTCCCACAGCGCACAGATTTCTGAACTTGATAAATCTTCCTCAGTCCCACCTCTCATGTCAGGTGGAGCCCATGTTACTTCACCGACACCTCAGCAGACTCAGAGAAATGAACATCACGCTCCGTTTCCAGACTCTTGTGATTCTGTTCGGCAGATGCTCCAAGAAGAGATGTTTAAATTAGTTCAGGTGAGTGTATGGCTACAGAAGTGAGTCTTCACGAGATACTTAGTTTAAAATAGCAAACTAATAGGAATGAATTGGTCAAAATGAAATTCCATGAATTTCTCTGCTCTTCTGAGTCATTTATGTCATTCAAAATTCCTACTCTGTACCTATAGTCTAGATACATCTACATATAGTTCAGTAGCTGATTTTTCTGGGCATTTTGGGTAAGGTGTTGGGTAGATGAAATCATCTCTGCAAAAACCTCCAAATGTATTTTCTAGACACATTTTCAGACCAGATTTTGTCTTGGGCTGAAGCAGATGACTGTTCACTTTGACTTCCATTATCTTTCTATGCACATTGTTTTCTTTCAACCAATGGTTCTTTATTACTTTTTAAAGCCATATTATTTTTATTTTTAATTATGTGTTTTATGTGTGTCTGTGCATGTGAGTGTAGTTGTCTGGGAAGCCAGAAGAGAGCATCGGATACCTTAGAGCTAGGGTTAAGGTCCACTGTGAGTGGCCTGACATGGATGCTGGAAGCTACTTCAGGCCCTCTGCAAGAGCAGCAAGCGCTCTTAACCACTGAGCCATCTCTCCAGCCCCTCTTTTTTTCCCCTTAAAACATCAATTTCTCTCATACCTAATCCTCTACTCCTGTTTATGTTCACTTAGATATCTTTATATCTTTTTTAAAAAATTATTTATCTTTATTTTATGTGTGTTGGTATTAAGGTGTCAGATCCCCTGAAACTGTAGTTATACACAGTTGTGAGCTGCCATGTGTGTGTTAGGGATTGAACCCGGATTCTGTGGAAGAACAGCTATTGCTCTTAACCACTGAGCCATCTCTCCAGCCCATCTTATATCTTATATCTTATATGCCATTTTATATTAGTGATTCCTGGTACTAATTTCTCATTGAACCTAGGAGTCTTGGTGAAAATATTCTTTCAGCATGTCCACAGTTCCATGAAACTGACTTTGTCCTAGTTATCCCCAATTTCTTCTTAACCCTCTGTTTCGGAATGCTCCCTGCTCTACCAGCTTGAAGTATGAAAAGTATTTTTTCAACTGTTAGGAATTACTCATTCAGTTCTCACTATGTCCTTTTGTCTCAATCTCCCCACCCCAACTTTCTTCGTTTTTGTTCTTGTTTAGACAAGATCTTCACTATGTTTATGATATCCTCTTGATTGTTTGACCCCACATATTACATGTCACTGTAGTCTTTTTTCTGTATATGTAGCATCACCACAACATGAGGAACTGCATTAAAGGGTTGCAGCATTACCAACCCTAGATTCTTAGGATTTCATACTTCCATTCTCTTGTGTGTGTGTGTGTGTTTTATAAGACATTCTTCTGATATAATCCTGGTTTCACTTTAAAATCTTCACTAAATTTCATGCATATTATATGCTGTCAGTCTTGTTGTAAAAGCATAAAGAAAGCGACCTGCTGAGATGGTTCAGTGGGTAAAGTCCTCCTGCGTGAGCATAAGGACTTCAGTTTAGCCCTCCAGCACACATCTGTATCCTTAGTGTTCTCAGATCCCAGGGGCTCACTGACCAGCCATTCTATCTGAAACTGCCAGCCTCAGGTTCAGTGAAAGAGCCTGTCTCAAAAAAGGTGGAGAGACCAAGGGAGACACTGGATGTTGACTTTTGGCCTTTACACATGTTTACAGAGACAAGTCTACCTACATCTGCACACATGCAACACACACATGTACGTGGATAGATGAATAGATAGTTCACTCAGTATGGAGACAGATTGAAAAGACATACACAATAAGGTTAATGCTTTTATCTTTGGAGACCAGATTATAAATGCTATTTTCTATTAATTTTCAAGCTGCCATTCCAAAATGTATTTTGGAATGTATTTCATCAGATATTTTTTCTTTCCCTTTTTTTATTTTTCTTTTTTGGTTTAGTTTTGGTTTTTCTCAACAGGGCTTCTCTTTAACCGCTGTGGCTGCCCTGGAACTAGCTCTGTAGACCAGATTTGCCTTGAACTCACAGAGACCCTCCTGCCTCTGCTTCCCAAGTGCTGGGATTAAAGGCACAGCTTCAGAGATTTTTTTTTTAGACTTAATTATTTTTCTTGTAATATGTGCCTCTTTGTTTCTTCTTTAAAAAACAAAACAACAAAAAAACAAAACAAAACAGCTTTACATGTGTGTGCGCGCGTGCGTGCGTGCATGTGTGTGTGTGTGTGTGTGTGTGTGTGTGTGTGTGTGCATGCATATCTGCATTCCTGTAAAGTTCAGAGGACCATTTGCAGGAGTTGGTTGCCTTGTTCAACCATGTGGGGTCCCTTTGGTGGTTAGAAAAAAAAAATGGCCCACAACGGGAGTGGCACTATTAGGAGGTGTGGCCTTGTTGGAGAAAGTGTGTCACTGTGGGTTTTGAGGTCTCCTTTGCATAAGATATGCTGTTGCCACAAGTCAAGATGTAGAACTAACTCTTAGCTCTTTCTCCAGCTCCATGTCTGCTTGTATGCTACCATGCTCCCTGCCATGATAATAATGGGCTACACCTCTGAAAATGTAAGACAGCCCAGTTAAATGTTTTCCTGTATAAGAGTTGCCATGGTCATGGTGTCTCTTTCTTCACAGCAATAGACACCCTAACTAAGACAGTCCCAAAGATCAAACTGAGGTTGTCAGGCTTGGCAACGAGCACCTCTACCTGCTGAACTACCTTACTCGCCTGCCTGCTTGCTCTTTTCCTTCTTCCTCCTCCTCCTATTTTTCTTCCCCCTCTTCATTGGGGATCACACTCAGGACTTCGTGGGTGCCAGGTGAGTGTTCTGCCAGCCCAGCTCAATATTGTTTATAAATGGATGGAAACCATAAATTTTTAAAACTTGTTATGGTTCCCTGTTGCTTTGTTTCATCAAGTAGGAATTTTGTTAGGTCTAGAAAACCCCACTACCAACCGTTATCTTCATTATTTTTCCACTATTCTCTTGCAAGTCCAGTGTTTTCAGAGTTGATTCCTGGACCCATAATATGAATGCCATTTTGATCGTAGGAATAAAAGTTCTAGGGGCTGAAGAAATTGTTACATAGTTAAGAGTACTTGCTGCTCTTTCCAAAAACCCAAGTGGTAGCTCACAAACATCCCTGATTTCAGTTCCAGGGAGCTGATACCCTCTTCTGCCTTCTGAGGGTACCAGACACACACATGGTACTCAGACATGCATGTAGGCAAAACACCCATACACATAAAAATAAAACTAAAAAATCCTAAAAGAAAGTTTTAGGCTTCCAACCTAGACCTGTTGAGTGAGCAACTGTGGTAGACAAGCTGAGAGAAAAGTGGTGTGACAGGTCCTCAAAGACACACATGCTTCAGTCTGAGAAATGTGCAGTAGCCTGCTTCTCAGCAAACCTGCTCTTTGCCTTTTGTCCAGCTGAGCTGATATGAGTGCTAGTTCTTGTCAGGCTTTCTCCATGTAGAAAACTTAACACATCTCAACACATGCTGCCTCTAACTCTGATCTTCAGCCTTCAGACCCCAAGTTAGAGGTGACAAGGTCTTTGGGAATTTTTAATGCCATTGAGGTGATTGTTGTGTTTAGAAAAGTCTGGAACCACTGGTGCCTGCTTTTACCTGTCATCCAGTCTATCCACACTGTTCTCTTGTGCTGCTCTGCTCTTTTCAAGGCATACTTACTCTGAAGCATCATCTTACTCCTGTAGGTTCTTCCTGGATATGTGATGTAAGTTAGTTGTACAAATAGTTCCCTCTCTTTCCTGAGTTAGAATTCATGTCCTAAGATGACAGGAAGTTATAGTCTGTCTGTCCCTTTAAAATAAGCCTTCTTGCTTTAGTTTTCCACTCAGCATTTGAGAATGTCTTGCTGATATCATAACCTTATTTTCATTGGATTTTGTTCTTGTTTGGTTTTGGTTTTTGATTTTTTTAAGACAATGTTTTCTCTGTGTAGCCTAGGCTGTCCTGGAACTCACTCTGTAGACCAATCTGGCCTCAAACTGCCTGCCTCTGCCTCCTGAGTGCTGGGATTTAAGGCGTGTGCCACCCTGCCTTTTCATTGTTTCTATTCTAGCTGCAGCAGATCAATTTCCTGAGCCTAATGCAAATAGTAGGGCCATCTGTTGCTAATCTCCCAGACATGCATCGACTTCTTCAGCAGCTTCAGCCTGTGCATTCTGAGGAAAGCCAAGCACCAAAACCTACAAGGAGTGGTTGTACTGAAGTCAATAGCAGACAGAGATTGTTTGCTAAGCCAGAGTCCATGCGAGAGTGCAGCAGGAAGCCTGGCAAGAACAACAGCCCACTGCCCCGTGGAGGAATCAGTCAGCCTGATCAAGACAGTAATGGAAACACACAGGTAATTCACACAAGGATACTGCTAGAACTCAGAAAACAGCTCAATTGGCAAAATGCTTGAAGGCTCAAGACATGGTGATAGCAACGGATCCCTGGGCTCACTGTCAAGCTCTTGGCCAGTGAGAGACCCTGTTTTAAAACAATAAATCAATACACAACAAAAACAGTAGATGGCACCTGAAGAATGATACCCAAGGTGGTCCTACGGGTCTCTCTCTACCTGCACATGTACTCTCAAGCATTTTATTCTGGTTTTATTTCTGTTCCTGTCATAAAATAGCCAGACAAAAAGCAACTTGGAGGAGAAAGGGTTTATTTCACCTTCAGTTCCAGGCTGTAGTCCATTATTCAGGTCAAAGTAGGAGGAACTTTAAGGAGCTAGTCATTCACATCCACAGTCAAGAGCAGAGAGAAAAGAATACGAACCTTGCTTGCTTATGCTCAGTGCCATTTCTCTACTTTTGCAGTTGGGGACCCCCATGCCTAGGGAATGGTGCCACACACTATGGGCTTGGGTCTTCCCATGTGAATCAGAGAATCTCTTATTGAAACTGTTTTCCCTTGTGATTCTAGGTTGTGTCAAGTTAACAGTAAAAACTAATCACTCACACACACAAAGTAGGTTCTGCTCAGTTAATCACTGGCTGTTTGTTGTTTGAATAAATGTATTTCTTTAGCAGTTTTTCTAACATGCTATCTGTACACTTCTAGCAGTTTTTCTAACATGCTATCTGTACACTTCATACTGAATATCATTTACAAAAAGAAATTTGTAATATATTCTAAATTTATATAAAACTATTTTTCTTTCAGGATATCCCACGTGGGAGTATTCCTTTGTGTCATTTAGTTGGTCAGCCTAAGATGCGAGGTCAAACTGGAGCATCTCAAAACTTGCCACCCACTTCATGTTCCCATGCTCCTGCTGGCGATACTGGCCTCCAGCTTCTGTTCCCACCTGCTGCTGTCCAGAAGGCTCCTCAGCTGATCCCACCTGCCAGAACAATCACTCCTGGGAGTGGTTTTCCTTTGCTTCATTTTCAGCCCAAGCATGAATTCAAGCCCCTTTCCTTACCTCCAGGAAGAATTCCAGAAGTTCCTTTCAGACCTAAGGCCCAACCAAAAGAGGCATGGGGATTACCTGATTCTTGCCAACCTCCTCTGTCTCAGAGGATAGTCTATACTTCATGTTATTCAGACTCAAGCCACTGTAATGCTGAAGCCCTGAAGAAGGCAGATGCTGTGCTCAGAGATACCCCTAAGCATGTGAACTTGAATCAATATGTTGGACAACAATGCTTGGCACCTCAGCAGGATTCTTCAGTATTTATAAAGCCAGAAAGTGTGTTTGGTGTCAAACCAGGGCCCCCTGAGGCAGCTCTTCAGAATTCTGTTGGGCTTCCTTTACTACACCTGCAATTGAAGCCTCCTTACATGTTCTCATCACCATCGAGAGCAGCAAGTAGATTGCCTTCAGTACCTCTCCAGTCTGACACAGAAGGAAGGAAATGTCCACAGCTATCATTACTTCATTCTCTGCCCCCAGAAAATATGGTAATGACTTTCTGTGTGGTGACTGAAGAGCTGTTGTGTTTTCCCATGCTGTACATGTATGTTCTGTGAGAGCTCAAGAACATGTCTTAAACATACACAAGAACATGTCAAGAACGTATACATGGGTATATGTCTTAGTTAAGGCTACTATTGCTGGAACAAAACACCATGACCAAAAGGAAAGGGTTTATTTGGCTTATACTTTCTCATCACTGAAAGTTCACCATTAAAGGAAGTCAGAGAAGGAACCTGGAGGCAGGAGCTCATGCAGAGGCCATGGAAGGGTGCTGCTTACTGGTTTGTTCTCCATAGCTTGCTCAATCTACTTTCTTATAGAACCCAGGATCACCTCCTCAGGGTTGACACTACCCACAATGGGCTGGGTCCTCCCACATCAATCACTTATTAAGAAAATGTCCTGCAGGCTTGCCTATGGCCCAATTATGGAGGCATTTTATTAGTTGAGGTACTTTCCTCTCAGATGATTTAATATTGGGTGAAGTTGACATAAAACTATTCAGCACAGTGTGCATACATGTGCATACCATGAGCACATGAGCGTTAGAAGACAGCTTGGGTAGGCTAGTTCTTTCTTACTCTGTGGGCTCAGGGAACCAGAACAAATCCTTGGCTTGACAGCCAACTGTCAGCTGTTACAATAGCATAAATTTCAGGTTTAAAATGATTTTAAATATTTTAGGTATTTCATGTAAATACCAGAATGTACACTCCATCATATTTTTTTTGCATACATAAGACAAAAGTAAAATAAGTTTAGTAGGTAATGTTGTATGTGTAGCAAGTACACATGGTGTGCTTGAAGTTTCAAGCAGTTGTGATATGATCATCTTGAAATCTGTTTGAGATGATAAAAGGTTTTTTAAAGGATTTATTTTATTTACTATGTATACAGTGTTCTGTCTGCATGTATGACTTTATGCCAGAATAGGACATCAGATATCATTATAGATAGTTGTGAGCCACCATATGGTTATTGGGAATTGAACTAAGGACCTCTGGAAGAGCAACCAGTGTTCTTAACCTCCAAGCCATCTCTTCCATCCCCAGATAAAAGTTTTTAAGCACATGCCAGTAGCTTTATAAAAAGTACATCAAATCCTCCTCAAAGATACTATCTTTGATTTATGAAATTAAGATTTAGCTTCTAACTTTGTAAGTTTGTAGTACCATATTAGGATAGTAATCGAGTAACTTGTTCTCTGATATACCTCACTACTTACAGGTGCTACTATGGAAAGAAATGATTATTCATTAGAGGAAGTGTTAGCCACCCCTCCTTTTCTGAACATACTGGAAACAGAATAGGGGATTAAAGATGTGGAATTTTAAAGTTTTTTAATTAGAATAATGTGCTGAACCCCAAGTCCTCTTGAATCCTGTTTAGGGATTATCAATATATGCTGATAATGTTCATTCCATCTGTAGTCTTCCACCTACTACATCCTGCCTCTCATGTTTATAGTCAGTTAAATACCATACATATAGTTCCCCTCACAGGGAGGAAAGTTTTATATGGAAATGCAATATAGAAGATGAGGACTTTACTTTTGAAACAAGGTGATTTATTTGAGGGTAAAGGATGCAGCTGAGTGGTCGAGTACTGACTTAGCATGCTCAAGGCCCTGAGCCAGTCTCCAGGGAGAATGTAAAAAAGACCTATGTGAAACTTTAACAACCCTCTCTAATTGTCTAAAATGTGGGTATTCATTCTTTCCATGCAAGTTAGTTTTGAGTTTGATGTGTTCTCTTCTCTCTCTTATGTGTCTTAGTTTCATTTAAACAAATTATTTCCTTTGTTTTTTCAACATGATTGTGTATTTGAGTTGTGCTGCTTTCTTTCTGTAGTACAAGAAGCCCCAGCTTATCCCACCTGAAACCCTCATGGCCTTTAAAAGACACCAAGAAAAACGAGCACATGATGTATTTGAACATGGTGATTCTGGTCATCTTCAGCTTCTAAAGGTCGATGTGGAACCATCTAAAATAACACAAGGAAAGAAGAGGTAAGTTCTGAATGAAATCTTATCTGTTAACAGGGTATGCCAGGGTTGTAAAGATGGTTCCGCTTCAATCTCTTCACAGTAGTGTAGTTAGTAGTTTCCATGTCTGCTGCCATGTAGTTAACTAATCTCACAGTGAGGAAAGAGTTCTCCTATTGTGAGAAATGCTATGTTTTTTTCCCTCTCCGTTTTTTTGTAAGGTTTTCTTCTTACCTTTCATGGGCTGGAGCATTTTTCTCCATGTTTCTGTGGCAGAATGAACAGTTATGTTCTGTAGCACTAATCTTTGTGGTCATGTAAAATTCCATGAACAGTTGAACACTTTGAACCAGTATTTACTTTTACTCGCTTTACTATATATCCTCCAAACTGTTACAAGGCAGCAGAAGAGTAGGCGATGATAAAAAGTGTTTCAGGGCACTAAGAAATGCGCATATAGAAGCAAGGCTGCCCCAGACTAACAGAAGAGCACCTGTTATTACAGCCTTTGACCTGAGGTGTGTGTCCAAGATGTGACAATTAGTACTTTATGTGTATCCAAGACATGACGATTAGTACCTTATGTGTATAGAGCACGTGTTTAAATTTACCAGCGCTGTCCCTTCCACTGTTGAGCTCTCCATGCTGAGGTTTTTATTTAGCTAGCCTCTTCAAGGAGCTTAGTGGAGGTTTCCATGGGTTTCTGGCACCAGCTTCTAATATGCAACAGAAAGAGTTTGAAAACTGCTTGAAAGGTATATCTTATCCTCACATTCTAGTGACCAAATCAGAATACTTAATTCAGTGTTCTAGCAGAAGATCTTGTTAATTAAATCTTGTGAAATGGATTTTCAGCAATTGTTTTCAAGAAGCAAGACACAAATGAGAACCTAAGGTTACCATGTTCTATACTGTTGCCTTACAGGCAAAGCAGGCGAGCTGAAAGAGAGCTACAAGAAGAAAGAGCTCAGAAGCCAAGCAGAAAACCAAGTGTTAGTTTCCGACCAGAGGCCTCCTGCATTAGTAATGGGCCAGAAGTCATCGTGGAGCCCAAGGTACAGAGCAACTACAGTGGACGCTTCCCCAGCTTGCATGGAACACTGTGGTATTTCTTTGTGGCTATGAGTCTGGCCATTGTGATACACAAGAGCTCTGCTGATTCCCTCCACAAATGGACACACTCAGTCATGGATGTAAAAGCAACTGGGAGACAAGCTGAAAAGCGCAGCTTAGAGCATGTGCCTGGCGACTGTTGTGTGTGAAGTCACTCTGGGCTTTCTCTGTCTCACTGACATGGTGCCCAATGTTGTCATTTCCTGTCAAGGGTTATCCGGGTAGATTTGCTATATAACATATTCTAAATCAAATCTCTTTAAGCATTCATTCTGAATTTGGAAAAACACATTAAAAGACATACATAATTTTATTCATGTATGTTTTAAAGCCTTGCTTTTCCATTCAGTCCTCATGAGTGTGTCTAGAGGCACTAAATTTCTGTTGAGTCCATTAAAGACGTTAGCAGGATAGGGGGTAGAGTTTGAGTATCAAATCTGCCCTGCTATGGAGACTTGTACGTAGTAACTAGTAAGTTGGTATTAAACTGGTAATATAGTTTTTTAGTGCTTGACTTGTGGATTTCATGAACACTTGTATAGTTGCTTAACAGTGTAAACAGTTAGGCCTAAAATGATGGAAATTGAACCTGTAACTAAGAATTCAATATTCATAGCTCTTAGATGTATGCTTTTGAATTATTAATTGATTGTTTGGTCCCATTTAGGAACAAATAGGACATTGTGATTCTCGGCCTTTGGAAAAATTTGACATTCCTTTTGGTATGTATACACATGATTAATTTCTAAGTTTAGTGTTAAGTCAGCTTTTTAGAAATAAATATAATAAGGCTGGGTGGTAGTGACACATACCTTTAATCCAAGTGCTCAGGAGGCAGAGCCAGGAGGATCTCTGAGTTTGAGGCCAGACTGGTTTATAGATCAAGATCTAAGACAACCAGGGCTATGCAGAGAGACTCTGTCTTGGGGTGGGAGAGAGAAGAAATATAGTATAAAACTGAGACTAAATTATTGTCTTAGTCAATGTTCTATGCTGGGAAAAGACACACTGACCACAGACCTTTTTTTTTTTTTTTTTTATTTTGAGGAGGGGCTGTCTTCGAACTGGCTCTGTGGACAAGTCAGGTCTTGAAATCAGAAGTCTGCTGGCCTGTCTCCCAAGTGCTGAGATTATAGGCACGTGCCCCCACCACCCCGGCAAAGCAAATCTTATAAGAAAGTATTTAATTGCTTACAGTTTCAGAGGGTTAGTCCATTGTCATCATGGCAGGGAGCATGGTGACAAACACGGCTCTGGAACAGTAACTGAGAGCTACATCCTGATCTACAAGCCGGGGGGGGGGGGGGGGGATGCTAGGCATGGCTTGGGCTTTTGAAACCTCAAAGCCTACCCTAGGTGACACACTTCCTTTAACAAGGCCATACATCCCAATCCTAATCCTTTCAAGCAGTTCCATTCCCTGATGACTAAACATTCAAGTAAATAAGCCTATGGGGGGGGGGCATTTTTATTCAAACCACCACAGTTACTATCCTATCCTGTTTGACAAGGTGGAGGTTCTTTGTACTTTGTTTATTATCCAGTAGAGTAGTGGTTCACATAGGCCTGATTGAGACCATGTGTGCTCTTATGAATAAAGTTTTACTGTAACATATCTCTCAAGGCTTTCAGGCAAAGGAGTTGCTACAAAGACTTAGGTATGCCTACCTGGCACTATACAGAGCAAGTTTGCCAAGCTCTGCAGTAGATTGATATAGTGAATTAGAATTTTGTCAAATAGAATAAAAAAGGTCTAAGTACAGAAATTATGGGCCACTATGCTTAGCATTAAATTTGTCATAGAAAATACATGTATGTTAAAGATGCAAGAGTCAGTTCAGAACAGTGTCATTTATAAGATGTAATTTTTTTTTTCAAGACAGGGTTTTTCTGTGTAGCTTTGTAGACCAGCTGGCCTTGAACTCAGAGATCTGCCTGCCTCTGCCTCTTCAGTGCTGGGACTAAAGGCGTGCACCACCACCACCACCCAGCTATATGATGCTATTTTTAATACACACCAGTGGGTGTGTATTATATTATACCAAACAACCCTTATGCAATTCTCTGTATACCTAATTAAATCACTCAATCTTCAATGCTTTCACCTCTCACAGGTGGGTATATGGTAGGTGCTAACCCTTTAACCCTTTAACAATGTAGTTGGTTCCTCTGGTGACTAACCTGGACCCTGAATCTGTTTAGGATTCTAGAAGTTACCTCATTAGTGTAAACTCTGGTCCCTATGAATAAAAAGCTCAGTCTTAAGAGCTTTTTTTTTTTTTTTTTTTTTTTTTTTCTTAAGAACTTCTGAAAGTATAGAAAACTTCCTGGAACCAAAGACCAAATATGTGTTTATTACACCCCATTGTTTTATGTCTATGTAATTATACCTAATTTATTAGGTGTCATTGTTATTCTCTTATTCCAGCTAGTCTTCCTAGGCCATCTCCCTGTATAATCTCAGTCTAACACAGACTACCACAATATACTTAAGACTTTGATTCTGCTCCTGCAGAGCTTCTCTGCTTGGGGGAAAGACCACTTGTAAGTCATTGTCTTTCCAGCCCAAACTATTTTTTTTCCCTCTGTTATGTTCTCTGTCTCCATTTATATTAATATCAATGGAAAAAACAACCCCCAAATTTTGCCTTTTATTTTCCCTTCTTACCCAGCCAGTAACCCATCCTGGCCTTTCTTACCTCCTTTGTAACATGGCTACAGAAGCCTTATCTGATTTTCTTTAGTTTTGTTCATTCAGCTCTACTTTCCACACACGGGGTGGGTTTTCTACAATAGTGATCTGATCACATTGCTTCCACTGGATCTTCGTTAGCTAGAGAAGGTCCTAGATTTCTGGGCCTGACATACAGTGTCCTCTATGAATGTAGGTTTTATTCACTGTGTCTTTAAGATATAGTTTATATAGCACCTCATGTAGAAAATGCACTTTGATAACATCCCAACACACACCTTGCTGCTGTGCTTCCAGTAGCATGTTGACTCTCAGTGACTGCTTTCCGTACTTGGTTATATTTAAGAAATGTTAGAAGATGATGTTAATACCTCGGCTGGACTGCACTTCATGGCATCTGTACGAAAGAAAGCTGTGGGAAGTCAGGATGCAAGTACAAACACAGAGCCAGGTAAATACTTTAAAAGTTAAAAAGTTCATCTGCTATAGCTGGAGACGTACGTAGCTCAGTGGTTAAGAGCACTTGTTGTTCTTCAGACGTCCGAGTTGATTTTCTATAGCATCCATGTTGGGCAATTCATGAGTGACTGTAACTCCAGTTGCAGGGGATCTGACGTAATCTTCTGGCCTCTGGGTATCTGTACTTAGCCAGCATACATACTAACACATATACAGAGTTAAAAAAAAATCTTTTATAACTTTTTCTTTAAGGCAGTGATTTAAAGGGAATTTTAAATTATGTGATATTAGTTACTTATCCCAAGTTATTCTCCTTAATTTCCTAGGAAAAATTAGAAATAGCATTTTATGATAACCTGAATTTATAATTTAAGTAAAACAAGGTAGAGATTTTGATTGCAGACATGTTAAAAGTCTCAAGTGAGTGTAAAGAATATGTTGAATTAGACTCCCTAGGCCCTGAGTTTCCTTCAATGGAAAAGTAGACCTAGAGTGGGAGGCTTGGGGTTCAGTCTAGAGAAGAATACTAGATTGTGCTTAATCTGAGAGGGTAAGTGACCATCTTTGAGCAGAAAGAAGAGTACAGAACCTTTCCAAGTATTCATTATCCATCCTCTGATTTTGTCCTTTTATAAAATGCTTAAATACTCATTGATATAACATAGCAAGCTATGACAAATATGAAAGCATACGTTTCACATAGCTAGGTACAGAGCATAGTGAAAGTGCCCTTTCATGCTGAGCTCCTGCTCTCTGGGAACTTCCACATTCCTAGTTTTTCCCTGAGAATTTAACTGTCATGTCCCAGGGTTGCTTTTTCCAGTTACATTTAGACACTATTATAATGTATCTTAACAGGTTATTTCTTTATACTGTATTTACATCACTGTACATTTACAGCAGTGTTGAAGGTGATGCATATGTGTAGTCACTATTGCAAGTTCATGCATACAAATAAAATAAATGCTAGTTCAATGGTGTTTAAAATACTCTATTATATAACAACCCTTAATATATTGTTACTTAGGGGGTGTGGGAGGGAAAAATATGTTGTTACTTAGTTGTTTAAGTCTGAGAAAATTGGATTACATGGAACACCATTTTTGTTATGTAAAATAATGTTACTTCATATCTGAAAATTATCAACTAGTCTATTTTCAGAACTACGTTGGGTTTATGTCCTTTTCATTTCCTTTGATTTCTACTTCCCTTCTGTAGTCTATAAGGATATTCCTTTTGCAGTTGTGTCATAAAATATTAGAGTAGCTCTGACTATTGAGCGCACTGTGTGTTAGACAGTTCTTAGAGTTGTTTTCTTCTCTTCTTTTGGTCCTGGCTGTATAGACACAGATGGCCTTGTACTCACAGAGATCCCCCTGCCTCTGCCTTCGGAGTGCTGGGATTAAAGGCTTATGCACCACTCCTAATCTTTCTTTGCTTTTTTCAGGATTAGGATTTTAGCTGGCATGGTGGTTCATGCTTTTAAATCCAGAGCTCAGGAGGTAGAGACAGGGGATCTCTGTGAATTTGAAACCAGCCTGGTCACTGTAATGAGTTCCAGGTCAGCCAGGACTATATAGTAAGTCTATGTCTCAAAGTTAAATAAAATAAAAATCTATAGTTGTATTATTTAAAGATTAAATTAAGCTGGCAATTTGTTTTCCTTCCACCGTTTACATATACTATCTAATTATCTGTATTTATATATTTAATTTCCTGTGTTTGTGAAATTATTTTTCTATTTTTTCTTTTTCCCTCATATATTCGAATTTACCACAAGATAAGGAAGGTACTTCCCAAGAACTTGATTCTGAAAGTGGTAAAAATCAACAAGTCATTTCTGCTACCTCAGGTGTGAGTTCTTTGTTCTCTTAGATTAAGTTTAATTTATTAAAGTTAGTGGACATAATGTGAAAGCCAAAGTCACTCTGTCCCTTAGAAAACAGTGTAACCAAGCAAGTGGCTTCATAGAGACAGGATGACAATTTAAATGTTTTTCTCAGATTTTAAGCTAACCTGTGATTTAAGTTCAAGCTCTGTTAGCAGTTTTTCAGTAAGGTCAATATGACATGAATTGTATTTTACATATGAAATTTAGAGTAACATTTTATTTAAAACAAAGTGCTAGAAAAGTGGATTTGAGTCCTAGAACAAAAGCACAGAGTTCAGCTGTTTGCTTACCTCTGTAATGGGAAGCCTCTCTATTTACTGATGAACAAGAGGCAAATAACTAGTGAAATTCAGATGCTAAAACATTTAACTTTAAAAATGATTTATTCTTATTTTATGTGCATTGGTGTTTTTCCTGCATGTATGTCTGTATGAGAGTGTCAAGAGTCCCTGGAACTGGAGTTACACACAGCTGTGAGTGCCATGTGGTGCTGGGAACTGAATCCTCTGGAAGAGCAGCCCTTAACTGCTGAGCCATCTCTCTAGCCCCAGCATTTTAAGCTGTAAAAGTTAGCAGTGAGCTCTGTGATTATCCTAAATCCATTTTAAGAGTATGAATTATATATCAGTAAAATTAACTTATTTAAAGTTTGAAAAATGTAACTAGTGGGTGTTTTTCTTAAGTAAAATAATTTAATATTTTTAAAATAGAAATAGGAAATTAGAAATTTTTTTACAAAATTTATATACCTTATTGTCAGTGTGTTGTATGTAAAAGATGAGTAGTTCTTTGTCTTTTATTATAAATTTCCTTATAGAAAATCACCCTTAGACTAGAATTGGTTGAATTTTACTTAATATATTTATACCTAAGAAGCTTCTATTTATTTTATGTTGTTTTGTTGCAAACTTGTTCTTAGAAAATTAATGACTGAAGACATGTTTAACATTTCAAATTTTCTTTCCTTAATTTCCAGGTCATGAACCTTTGACTGCTCCTCAACTCTTGATTCCAGATATATATCTAAATGTCAAAGTTCCCACTGGAGTATCAGAGAAGCCTTTATCTCCTTCCCCACCTCATTTGGTAATAACCTTGGTTTATGCATTGAATTTTAATAATATCCTTAGGTCAAACATCCTATGGTCATCCATACAGTACCCCATTTTGTGAGTGATAGGAGTATAAAGACATATATAGCTTTATAAGAAAGGACGGAAGTTACTTCAGTGCTTTGCCCTATAGTACTGTAAAGTAGAAAGCACCAACATCCTGCTGCTTTCTCCAAGTTAGGCATGCAGATGCTTTGCTTGTTAGTAACAAGGACTACAAACTAACACCACCACCCCTTTTATAGTCTTCTAAAATTAAAGAAAAATGATTATTATGTGTTTAACTCAGGCTAGCCATGCTTACATAGATGTGATTGACATTGAAGCTGATGATCTGTTGGCATTACCTGCTAGTGAAGAGCCTTCAGATGAGAACGTTGCCAAGCACCCTCCAGAAGTCCCATCATCTGCAGAGATGCATTGTATGGCAGCTTCCATTGTTAATGCCATACCTCCTCATGCTTTTGAGAATCAAGGTAATAATTTATTTTAATGTAGAAAAAAAACCATTCTAAGATGTATTTAACACTCTTATCCTTAACCACAGTCTCCTAGACCTCTAGGTACATGCTTGTGTTGACATTTAGAAATGTTCTGTTAGCCTCTCAATTGCCTGGCTTGAACATTTACAATACATGTTTGTATATCTTTTGTGTTCTTGATAGAGTCTGCAAGTTCTGATCTGGGTTTAATTTCGGAACCTGCAGAAGTGTCTCAGCCCTGTCTGGATGGGAAGAGCTGGAGAGCAAGCACTGTGGAAGTGAAGGAGCCTGGGATTCCCTCAGTAATGCCACCCCATAGGCAGCAGGACAGAGGTAAACAGGCAGCATGTGCTGCCTGGCCCTCCCTCCCTACATCCCTGTTATGTAAGAAGTGTTGCTGCCTGGTCATTTCAAAAGCACTTGAAAGAGAAAGGGGAAAAGTATATAAATGAGGTGCAGCCTGGCTCCGCTGGGACCCACAGTAGCTTGCAAGATGGCTTCAGATCTACTTGTGCATGTCGTTCTCCAGGTAATGAGGCTGAAAAACGTCTTGTCGGAGTCCTTTAGTATTCTGATGTCTAAAAGGAATTCTCATCTCTGAAAAGGAAAATTCAGGGCCAGTAAAAAGCACTTTCACTCTTAAGGCTGATAACCCTAGTTCAATCCCAGATGCCATGACAGAAGGAGAGAACCAGCTCTCTGAAATTGTCCTCTGACCTCCACATTCACACACTCTCTGTCCTACCCATCACACACACACACACACACACACACACACACAAATGATAAAATGTATGTGTAGGAAATTCTGTAATAACACATAGTAAATATATGGGTATGGTAGTCAACTAGTCAACTAGTAACTCATGAGTTGTTTGTTTTATTTTTGAGATTATAATAGAATTATATAATTTTCTTCTTATCCCTTTTCTCCCTCCAAATACTCCCATATAACCTTCTTTGCTCTTTTTCAAATGACCTTTTTCCATTAATTGTTCATGCCTGTATATATATGTAAAAGCATATATATTCCTAAACACAACCTGTTCCTTCCATTACATGCCAAGGCTGTCCTGGGTTTCTACTGTACTCTTCTTTACATCTCTGTGCATCAGATCTTTCCTGAGGGTGATTAAAGGAGACACTTTAGGCTAATGAGAACAGGACCAATAGACAGATACTAAAGAAATGTGAGAGTAAGCTGAAACAGGGTAAGGCAGTATCAGCACTGGGGCCATCTTCTCCTGGGAAGACTCACCAGCACTAGAACCAGAAATTATCAAAAAGTGCTCATATTTCAGAGCACTTCGTTGCATAAGCTGATCTTCATAAAACTTTTATGAGCTAAGTACAGTGGGCAAAATAATCTGTTTTTGATGGATTCCTCATTCTGTAAAAATTTAGGGACCAGGTTGTCAGCCTGTGAACAGTGACTGGGGAAAGGAAGACAGATGAATAAAGGGATCATTAGGAGACAGCTTGTAAATGCTGCAAGGGCTGGGTGATGACTGAGCAACACAGCATCTAATCTACTTGAGGGTCAGGCCATTAAGGAGAGGTAGGAACAGTGATTGTTAAAGGGGACTTGGATGAAGGGAGAAAGTGGACTCAGACTGGGGATTGAGTGCAGTAGTGCAGTTCTGCGGAGCCTGCTAGGCGCGGGAAGTTGGGATTGGTTAAAAGCAGTAGCAAGGACTGCTGTCTTGGAGGTGGAGGGAAGACTGTGCCACTGTTAGACATACCGAGAATTTAGACCTTGAACATGAGGCATTACAGATATGTGGAAAGGTTTGGGGATAAAGTAACTATGTCAAATTTGTGTTTCTAATTCATCCTAATAGGCACACAGGAGAAAAGTAGGCTATTATTTGAGGTCTAGAGTCTGAAAACACCAATGAAGCAGTATAGGAATGGAGACATGGAGGAGGGAGAATCACCAGTACTTGACGGTACTTTGGAATATGAAGGCCTCTGGCTGGGAAACATGGTGGCTAGTAAAGCTGTTCCCTGAGCTGGGGCCCAAGAAGGCAGCAGGCAGCTAGAAGAGAAGCAATGAGTTGGTGTTCTGATGTTATCTACTTGCCTCACAGTCTGCCTGGAAGTCCGTAGTAGCCAACACTGAATCTAGCTTTCACTTTGTAATGCCATTGGTTGTCAAAAGTTTTTTTGTAGGAAGGGATAAAGGTGACATTCAAATTGCTATGTGTATAGAGCTCTGTGGTACTACATTGTTCAGGTCTTAACTCACTACAGAGATAAATTTCAAGCAGTCTAGAAACAAGTGAATTTGTATGTTTCCTAACTGTTAAGAGATTTGGAAACTAAGCTATATTGGCTTAAAATGAGATTGTCCTTATCTACTTTTCCCTTAAGTAAAATTAATGCTGATTTTTCTTTGATTAATGTTTAGATCTGCTAGAACCAAACTTCCAGTTCAAGGAAAAGAACACAAAATTGGATTCTGGGGGACAGTCTCTGCTTTGGACACTGCTACAAGATGTCCATACTGTTTGTCCCACTCCAAGCCCTGCTGCTTGTCCCACTCCAAGCCCTGCTGCTCGGAAGTTAGAACATCTTACTGCCAAGCTTCAGAAGATGGATGAGCAGCTGTTAACAGTGCAGACCATTGCAGAGAATATAGAGCAGGACTTCCCTGCACCAGAAGTGCTGAATCTACACTGGGAAAAAGTATCTGTTCTTATTTTCTAGTGGTTTTTTGTTTGCTTGTTTTGTGTGTGTGTGTGTGTGAGCCTGCAGTGATGGCCTCAATTCATTGAATATATAGTATGATTAGTATGAAATAATTTTAGATACTTTGTTTAGAGACTTTGTTAAATAATGAGGAAAAAATTTAAGCTAGAATTTTTTAAACTAAGCATTATTGATAGGCTAGATCACCAGTTTCCAATCTAAGGCTGTGACCTTTTGGGGGTCAAATGACCCTTTCATGGGGTTTTCCTAAGACCATCAGAGTCTATTTTCATTAGGGTTTGTAATAGTAGCAACATTACAGTTATTAAGTAGCAATGAAAATAATTTTATGGTTGGGGGACACCATAACATGAGGAACTGTATTAAAGGGTGGCAGCATTAGGAAGACTGGGAATAACCAGTCCAGATAATTATTTGTTTTCCTTTCTCCTATGATTCTGGAATCATTCACATACTAGGCAGAGTTCTCTAGTAATTCTGTCTTCCCATGCATTTTCAGCATCATGGTCTTCACCTACTTAGTGCCTATAGCACAACCCAAGCGATAACAGTCAGATGATTTTCCCAGATGTTGTGAAATGACACTCAGATCGCCCATAGGGAGAGAAGTGTGGGAGCTACAAACCAGAATTTCAGTGTCATTTTCCTCCCAGAGATTTCTTTTATTCTTTTTTTTCCCCCCTCATATTTCTCTGCATAGTCCTGCCTGTCCTGGAACTCATTTTGTAGAGTAGACTAGCCTCCCGAACTCAGAGATCCACCTGCTTCTGCCTCCTGAATGCTGGGATTAAATGTGTGTGCCACTACCTCCCAGTTTATGTGATGGTAGTTTTATGTTTTGGGTTTTTTGTTTGTTTTTTACCACAAACTTAGACATGGCCAAATGAATCTTAGGCATCAAAATAGTCCTTGATGACCACAGACACATCTACACTCACTCCTGAGTTTATAAAAAGGTTTCTCTAGAACTTTTTCAAATATCCATGCTATCTCCCCTTCCTCCTTCACCTCCAGTTTTCAACACTTTCATTTGCAAAGTTTTAACAAAAGAGTTCTCAGGCCTAGAGATACAGGACTACCAGGACACCATGAATGAGTACTAACTTGGAAGCTTAAGAACTCAAGTTGAATTCCGTTACCTGTCACTGTGGAAATCGCTTACCCTCTGGGCCTTGTTTCCTCATCTGGATATAGATGACTTGGGTATGATGGTGGCTAACCTTTCCCCTACTACGGAAACACATAAAGTCATGTCAGTTTGGCTGTAAAACTTCCTTTTCATTATCCCTGACAATACGCTCATACTAGATTTTACCCTACTTCTTTCATTTTTGTTGTACTATTTAAAATGATTAAGATACACTTAAAATTATTTGATATTTTGATCAGTTACCCAAAAGCAACATTTACAATTGTTTTTCTGTGTTTGCTTTCTTCTGTAGGCTCGACTGGTAGATCATGTTGAATTGTCTTCTGGCCCTGAAATTGAAAAACCATTACCTTCAAAAGCCATTAGCATTTCTGAAGAAGGTTTGTGTTAGGTACCTAGTATTGAAGCCTGGCTTCAAAAAAGTAGACATACTTTCTTCATGTGAGGTGAAGCTGTTGCTCCCCACCCTATTCCCAACCTTTTATATATTTCCTATTTTCTTATTTTTATGTTATACTATACGGGTGTTTTTCCTACATGTATGTGTGTGTACCACATGTTTGCATCCTGTATCTGTTTCTTTAAATATTCCATCCTCCATTTCCATTATTAGTTCTTTCCAAATCTGTGAGTGGTCAGTTATCTTTGAAAACAGCTTAGCTTTACTGTTATGTTTAGGTCATAGTGTATAGCTGGCTGTAGAATTTTCAAGTTCATTATTTGAAAGACATTGCCCCAGTATTTATCAATGGAGTTTACCCTGCCTCTATGTTCTTAGTCTCATTGCTGTCTTAAAAATCTCAGGTTGCTTTAAAGTTTTTTTTTTTTGTTGTTGTTGTTTTTTGTTTTCCCTCAAGAAAGGGTTTCTCTGTGTAGCCCTATCTATCCTGGAACTTGCTCTGTAAACCAGGCTGGCCTCCAACTCACAGAGATCCCCCTGCCTCTGCCTCCCGAGTACTGGGACTAAAGGTGTGTGCCACCAATACCCAGCTAAATTTTTCTTTTTTGATACACTAAGTATGCATTTTTTTAAATGCATACTTGGTCCAAGATCTGAGAGGGGCTTCAGGGATGCCTAGTGGCTTGAGAGGTTTGGGTGATGGTCCTGAGGCTGGCTGGTGCAGAGCAGAGGGAGGGAGCCCCTTGGAAGGGGAGGCCTCCTAGTCATGCTGCTCAAAGAGATACTCGCCCAGAGATGTCTGGGGCACGCCAGTCTGCGTTGGCTGGGGCCCAGCCAGCCTATGGATGTTGGTCAGGTGGTTGCCCATCTTCTTGATGAGCTTCACCTCTTCATCCAGGAAGTCACAGAGATGAGGGTCTGTGCGACCAGAACCCAGGGAATGAAGATCCAAGAGGGCCTGGTTCAGGTTCTTCTCCAGGGCCAAGGCAGCTTCCATGGCCTCCTGGGTTTTACCCCACTCATCTTGAGATGGCTTCTGCACATTCTGGAAGAGTGCGCGGCCCCCGCGGTCTTTCTGAAACTTGAGGAGTCGCTCGACACCCTCGCGCTTCTCCTCAGCCAATTCGTGGAAGAAGTGGCCTATACCGCCCAGAGCCACGTCATCCCGATCAAAATAGTAGCCCAGAGAGAGGTAGGCGTAGGAGGCCCGCAGGTGCAGGTTCACCAGGCGGTTCACGGTAGCCTCCACTTTGGTAGAGTAGTTCTGATGAACCTGGGAGGCCATGGCTGAGGTGCTGTGTGTGGAGCTGGCTGGTCCTAGGAGCCAGGGGCGAGGAGATGGTCCCTGAGGCTGTGACTGGAGAGGCTGGACAGAAGCTGCTGGGACCCAGCTAACGGAGGGCGTGCCCGGGTCTGCTCCATCCAAACACTGTTGAAGCAAGAGGCAGATCCGCATGAGCCGGGGCTGCGCTGGTGGCCCTAAGTATGCGTTTCTATCTTACACCTGAGTAGATTCTCTAGTTTAAAGGGTTAGTGTTGGAAAGTTTGTGTTGTTTCTGTCGCCCTTTTTTCTCCCTCTGTTCTAGAAATGCCTGTTCAGTATGTTTGGATCTTGTTCATATGTTTTAAACCTACATGTTTGTTTATTTGCTTTGGGAGGCAATGCATGCTTGGAAGGCACACAACAACTTGAGGGAGTTGGTTCTCCTTGTCCTCCTATGTGAGTCCTTTAGGTCAAACTGAGGTTGACAGGCTTAGCAGCAAAAATACCTGCTAAACCACCTCACCAGTCCCTGTTGTGTTTTCTGTTTGTTTGGTGTGTGTATATGTTTAATGTTTCATGATTTCTTCATCTTTAGGGCTCAGTGCTGTATTCACTAGTATGTCTTTAAATCTTTTTAACTTACTCAATCTGCTTTCGGTCATTTGTTGTTCTGCCTGTTCACTATTATTTTAGTTTGGGTGATTGCGCTTTTCACCACATTTTTTATTACATTAGTTCACTGTACTGTAGAAAGCTTTCAGGTTGTACTGCAAGTCTCCATTCATGAGTTCCATGTGGAAGCATGAGTAGTTACTACACTTTCCCTTTGAGTTTTCTCTTAACTGTGTGTACGTCTTGGATTAGTGTGCTTCCAGACTCATGAGGACCTGGAAGATCAGAACAGTACAGAGGAAGCTTCAGAGATGGAGTGTTCAGTAACAGAAAATCATTCTAGCCAGAAAACGTGTGCATGCCCTGCTGCGGGCTCAGCTGTCTGTTCTCCTGTGGACTGGAGTGTCACTTCTGCCGGTACTGCTCCTTTCTTCTTAGGGTTACATGTGATTAGAGTGTTGCTGAACTATACCTGGGAGGATACAGTGATGAAGGTGTGTGAAGTAAATACACTTCAACCACGTATTACACCTTTATAATGTTTTAGCATTAAGTATGTAGTAATTAGAACTATATTTGATTTTTATTATATTTGATTTTTATTATATTTGATTTTTATTATATTTGATTTTTATAAAAATTGAGAAATTCAAAATGCTAATATTTAGACTCTTAAATTTTAATCTGTAGCAGTACCTTTGGTTATTTGTTGAGCCTCTGCCATGTACATTGCTGTGTTTCATGCATGGGCCCTTTTTAAGGTTGAGGTAGGAACTTCTTTATTCTCATTCCAGAGTTGAGACTGAGGGCTAGAAAGGGTTAGTGCCTCTGTTTGATTCCATTGGAGACACATTGTTAGGACAAGTGCTATTCTTGGGTCCTGAAGGAACACCTAGTCATATGAACAATAATAGGCATAGCATTTCTTGTGTAACCCATTTAAACATGGATAAATTGAAATGTTTCTCTCTAGTGTGTATAATTTGTAAGCTTGAAAAGAAGTCATCTTTTTTAAACAAAATTAAGAATTTTGGTACCTTACGTAGGTTTCTCCTTCTAGGCTGGCTTCTTGGAAAGGTGTTCTATCATTACCTCACTTTTGCAGTCAGAATAGCTTGGAGTTTCCTCCTCTACAACCTCCATTTCTTTAAAAAAAAAAAAAAAAAAAAAAAAAAGGTTACTGGCAAATAATTGATAAGCTGAGGTTGGATTTAAATCTTGCAAACAGCCATAAGACTCCCAGAGACCCTGCTGTGCAGGAAGATGCCAAGTTGAATGTGACTGTCTCACACTGTGAATGGAGAATTACACTGACTAACTGCTGAGTACCCCTGAGGCCATCCCAAAGGAAGAGTTCCAAATGGGGCTGGAGAAATGGCTGAGTGGTTAAGAGCACTGTTTGCTCTTCCAGAGGACCTGGGTTCAATTCCTAGCACTTAACGTGGCAGCTCACAACTGTCTGTGTAACTCCAGTTACACACAGACATACATGCAGGCATTTCTAAATTTCTGGTTAATAATTAAGTTTAAAGAGAATTGGCCATGGGGCTGGGGAAAATGGCTTTCTCTGCAATCATGCCAGTGTGGACCTGTGATATCCACGTAAAAATCTGGGCTCACCTGTGCCAGCTTCAATAAGAGACCTTGTCTGTCAAAAGTAATAGAAGATAGTAATAGAAGGCACTTGATGTCAACTTCTACACATACACACACATTGAAACACACAAATGGGGAGGCAACGATGGGAGGATCTCTGTGAGTCTGAGGCCATCCTGGTCTACAGATTGAGTTCCAGGACAGCCAGGATACATGTCTGAGAAAAAATATACTGACCTAAGTTTTGAGACAGGGTTTCTCTGTAGCTTTGCAACCTGTCCTGACACTTGCTCTGTAGACCAGGCTGGCCTTGAATTCACAGAGATCTGCCTGCCTCTGCCTCCCCAGTGCTGGGATTAAACACCTGGCCTAAAAATTGTTTTTTTTATTGAATAGTTTTTCATGTAATATATTCTGATCATTGGCCTATATTCATTAACAATGTTTCTTTTTTTAAAGGTGTGAATAACAATAATGAATTATTTGAAAGGTAAATGGGTTAAGAATTTATTATTTTAAATGTGTTAAAATTTGTCTGTTAATGTGTTATAGAAATTTTACTGCTCTTTTGAATGTGGACTTTTTATATTACACTTTCACTCTGTTGACCAGGCTGGCCTTGAACTCCTAGAGATCCACTTACCTTTGCCTTCTTAGTTAAAGGCATGTGCCATCACTACCTGGCTATGTTACAGTTTTTGTTTAAAGAAGTTTTACAAATTTCCATTGCCAATGAGTATTTTAGGAAACTGGGGAGTGTTACATTCTATACACACACACACACACACACACACATATATATGTATGTATGTATATACATATATATGTATATTTATGTTTTAGAATTAGGTAATTAAAATGTAATAGACTGTATTGGCTGCATTTTCTTACATTATGTGTTAAGCTACAGCAGTTAAGACCTGTAGTCCCTTGTAATGAGGCATAGCAATACCATGTGCCTCTGTGTGGGCATAGCATTTCTATTGTGACATTCTTGACAAAATGCAGTATTTTATAAAATGACCAGCTAAGATTTCTCAAAAGCATCAAGGTAATGAAAAATACAAAGTTAGAAGTTGTTTTAGATTTGAAAAGACACACGTCATGGCAACTAAGTATAAAATACCAAAGTGGATTCTGGGCAAAGAAAGGATATTAGTGGAACAACTAGAAAAATATGATATCTTCTATAAATGAGTTAGTAATTGGTCAATTCTCCAGTTTTGATATTAAGATGAAGATTATGTCAGATGATCACATTTGAGGAAGCTGAGTTAAGGGTATGTTGGAGTTTTGCTTTTTTAAATTATGTGTATGAGTGTTTTGCCTGCAAGACACATGTGTCTATGTACAAATTGTGTGGCTGGTGCCCAAAGAGCATCAGATTACTGGAACTGGAGTTACAGACAGTTGTGAGCCACCATGTAGATAATGGCACTTGAACATAGGTCCTTTAGCAGAGCATCCAGTGCTCTTAACTGCTGAACCATCTTTGCAGCCCAGGTTTTGTTTTAATGTGTCTGGGTGTGTGCAGATGAGGCCAGAGGCATTGAATCCCTGGTGACTGCTGTAGTTACTTGAGCCAACTGATAGTTGGAGCAATGAGCACCCTTAACCACTGACCCATTACTCCAGCCCATTTTGCTGCTTTTAAAAAAGTCTGAAACTATTTCAGATGAACTGTTAAGTTTTTCACCAGGGTTTAGAGCTCATTTTCTGAGAGCATCTATAAAGTCATTGATAACTAGACTTTTATGCTGAGTGATCCCAGAATTTAGAAATAGAAGACTAGGTAGGCTTCCCTCATTTATGTTCTAAGAAAAGTATTACATACTCATTTCTGCTTAATGTGATTATGTCACAAACTCATATTTCTGAAATTTTATTTGCAAGTGTTTCAGAAGATCAACTCCAGGAGACGGGGTTAACTGATATTGCTGACATTATTGATGACCTCATAACCAAGAGCGGAGTTTCCAGTGAAGAGCTTGGCTTAACAGAAAAACAAGCTAGAAATATAGCCAGGTAATCATTGAAAATGTATGCATGCTAGGTAGGCATGGGACCCTGGGTCTTGTTTGGGTACTAAGTATACACTCTATCATTAATTCCCAGCCTCAGAAGAATCTAAACCACTTAAAATAATGCAGGTTCAAAAATATTTAAAATTTGCCAGATTTGAAGCTCAGAATAGATGTTTTCCTCATAAATGTTTGTATCTTCATCTTCTCTAACAGCATACTCACTGTTATATTTAACTCAATACATCTGTGTTCTGGGAGCTTTCCCCTGGACTCACTGTAGTAAACATATAATGAGTTCTGTTTCATAATAGAAATGATTAATGATTAACGCATGGTACTTATCCTAAGTACTAAACCTTAGAAACATAATAGCATTTCTGTGGAACATTAAAGTATGTTTTCTTCTCAGTCTTTCCTACATGGAATCGAGGCTATCCCATTCATGCTTAATTATATATATGTCTAGGCTTGGTTGTATAAAAGAGGCAAGCCTGTCGAGCATGGTGGCATGTAATAGCAGAGAGGTGGAGACAGGATGATGTCAAGTTTGAGGCCAGTCTGGGATACATAGAGAGACTGTCACAAAGTAGAATTTAACTGAATTTCCTAATTCAATTAAATTCCATTATTAACTTATTGAAAATGTAGTACATTATAATCAAACTCAGAAAATAAAGCACAAAAGAGACTTTATTTTTAAAATTATGTGTATGTATGGGTGTCAAGGGTTGGGTATGTGTACATGCAGGTGCCTAAGGAGGCCTTCACCTTGTAGAAATAAAACCACCTGCCTCTGCTTCCCTAATGCTGGTACTAAAGGCAGATGCCACCATACTCCACTGTTGATAACATTTCTGGGAGCAGATCAGAGAAGGCTGACTAGAGAGCATGAGTGTGTAGTGTGCTTCAAAATGGTACAGTGCTCTCCTTCCAGAGCAACAATGTTAGATATATCACTTCTGCAAAGTATATGGAAAAAGCCAGCAATCCTTTATTATTTTTCAGAATTCAGCATCCTTCTGGCAGATGCCCCCAAAGAACAGAGAAGGAGAGAAGAGAGATTAAAATCTGGATGAAAAGAAAGCGAAAAGAGAGAATGGCAGAATATTTAAATCAGCTGGCAGAAAAGAGGGGGCAGGAACATGATCCTTTCTGCCCCAGAAACAATCCAGTAAGTCTGTGCTACCCCAGGAAAGGGCTCTCACTGCCCCAGAAACAGGAATGTAATTTGGATGCTTTTTTTATTGAGCAGATGTTTTAATGAGTTACCTGAACAGAGTGTGTAAGGATATTGTGCAAACTATGTCTATGTCCTATCTAAGTATCTTTTTCTCTATCAGGTTAATCAAGGCTCTTTCATAAAAAAGGAAGTTGAATGGGTGGCTAGTTGGAAGTTTCTTTAATTTTTATTAGTAGCTGAATCAGTCATGGGCATATTAAAGACATTTTTGAAACTTAGTTTTGGGGGCTAGAGAAATAGCTGATTAATTAATGTACTGCTTTACTGCTCTTATAGAAACCTCAAGTTTGGTTGTTAACAATCCCCTATAATCCAGCTCCAGGGGACCCAACACCCCCTTCTGGATTCCTCAGGCACCTACATTCCTATGTGTCCATTTATTTACGTAGTATACATACCATACATAGCAATACAATATTGCTAAACTTGATTTTTTATATGTAAATTATCTACAAAGAATTTTTTTTTTTTTAAAGCCATGGTCCCTAACTGACCTAGAACTCTGTATTTTAGACCAGGCTGGCCTCAAGGTCCCTAACTGACCTAGAACTCTGTATTTTAGACCAGGCTGGCCTCAAACTCACAGATCCAGCTGTCTGTGTCTCCCAAGTGTTGGGACTAAAAAAGTATACTTTAAGTACACCCACTACATCCAGCGCTATAAAGAATTTTCTAAAATTAAAAGAACAGTGGTGGTGAGGGGGTTCTGCTGCCCTTTGCACAGTGTTAAATTTATGGAGTCTTGAGTTTTGATAGTTCTCATGGCTAGATCCAGGAGAATTTATTATTTCAGGGATGAGTGGGCTCAACCCCTAATACTTCACCAAAACAAATTAGAGCTTCAAAGGTAAAACGAAATAGTATTGCTTTGATAATCATATCACTGTGAAAGCAACATGTAGATTTAGAGTATGGAGTATGGTACATTTTGACTATTAGATTTAGAGTATTAGAGTGTATAGTCTATGCCTTTGTCATGTGGGTGCTGGGAACAACCATACCTGAATTTTTTTGGAAGCCTGAAAAATAAGTCATAATGAACTCATTGCACTGGAGAGACAAGGTCTTTTAGTTCAGGCTTGTAAGCATTTTGCTGATGGGATGGACAGGGACTCTGGCACTCGGGAGCCAGAATACTGAGTGTTAAAGCTCAGATGGAAAGGTATTCTGGCATTCCGGAGCCAAGGAATACCACAGGTCACAGTAAGCATAGCAGCTTACAGCCCTGCTTCGGGGAAGGCTTCCCCAGTGTTATCAGCCTGCTCTGGCTGGAGAGGTTTCCCCCGGAGAGTGGAGTGTAACAGCTTCACTTTGCCAGATCCACTCAGGGTCATCTCTGGTCTCTGCTCCAGCAAAAGCAGTAAAAGAAGGTCTCACCCAAACCTCATTCAAGAGATTTATTGGGAGGGAAGAATCCAGGAGAGTGGCTGCCTTCTGCCAGTGTGGCAGAGGACAGCTGTGGAGGCTGAACAGCCACAGGCTGAACAGACATGGTGTTTTATATAAGGCTTTTTCCAGGGAGATTTCCAGGGTGAAGATTGGTCAGATTTTAGTCCCTGAGCTCAAACTGGCTAGAATCTCATGCTCAGGAATTGGTTGGTTTTCTGCACAGGTTTAGGGTCAGATTTGGCTTTGGTTTCAGGGCCAAAGTGTGTTTCTTTCAATGGTCCTTTTTGGCCTTTTGGCTCTTAATTTCAGGACCAGTGTGCATCTCCCTCACTGGCTCTGATTCCAGGGATAAAGCACTGGTTTCAGGGTACATTTCCTTGGTTCTTGTTGCAGGACCAATGTGTGTTTCTTTGGCAATGCTCAGGGTATGTTTCTTTAGTTGGCCCTTTCCCCTTACAAGGCTACCATGAAATTCATGGTCCTCCTGCCCCACCCAGCCAGCTAAGAGCTAAGTTCATGGTGTTTTAATCTAAGATTACATTTTATACAAAGACAGAAAAAAACCTTTCTCAAATATGACAGTGTTTTTTGTACCTTTGTAAATGCCAGAAGAATGTTTAGTGCTGTAATAGTTTGGACTGAACAATAATGAACTAACTGGACATTTCCTGTGCAGTTTTACATGACTTCAAGGCAGATCAGGCAAAGGCAAAAGATGAAACATGAAAAAGATAGGTAAGTCTAGGAGCTGTACCCTCAATGTGCTCTCTAGCTTGCTGTCAGTAAACAATGTTATGAGAGATACTGTTAAAAGAAAAGCTTGGTGGGGTGGTGGTGGTGGTGCACCTTTAATTCCTACACTCAGAAGACAGAGGCAGGCAGATCTCTGTGAGTTCGAGGCCAGCTTGGACTACAGAGAGTTCTAGGACAAAGTGAGTTCCTCCCCCCCCCCCAAAAAAAAAAAAAAAAAGCTGCTTAGGAATTTGCTTTCAGATATTACTTGTGCCATTCAATTTTTCTGCTGCCTTCCCACACCCAACCTTGATTCATCTGTATGTGTCTGAAGAACCTCAAAAGCCTAAAGTACAAACAGCTTTATTTTGTTACCAGCATCATGCTGGTTCTTTAAGCCAGGGTGTCAATATGTACCCAGGCTGGCCTCAAAGTTGCCATCTTCCTGCCTCTGTCTCCCAAATGCAGAGATTATAAAGTATGTGCCATTGTAGTAGTGCCTTGCCTCTACAGGGTCATAGTAATGCACTGTACTATCTCCAGTGACTGAGACATCTGGTAAGGCAAAAAGATTTGTAAGCATGTGCTCCCTCTAGAAATGAACAGGAAAGTGACATTTAGATTCCTGTCTACAGATTGCTTCTGTCTAATCACTATAGTCAGCGGATCTCGCAAGCATACTGTCTGATGAATGAACTGCTGTCTGACTCCGTACAGCTAACAGCGCCTTCAGTCCAACCCTTACCTAACAGATCCCCCACCACTCAGCATTACAGACAGCAACATTGCTCTTCTCCAAGGAGGTAACACAAGTTTGGTCTGTCACTTGCCAAAATAATTTCAGGACCCATAAAATTATATAGCATTGAGGTTTGTTTGCTTTCAGACAGGGTATCATCCCGGGTTGGCCTTGAACATGTTGTGTAGTCTGTGATGACCTTGAACATCCAATCCTCCAGCCTCTACCTCCTGATAGTTAAGATTACAGGCGTGTACTACACACCCTGCCAATGCAGTGCTGGGTTAAACCCAGAGCCTGATGCATGGTAGACACTCTACCCAATAAGCCACATCCCTGGTGCACAGTGCAGCACTTTCATGTCATAAATTCGGTGAATCTTCACCTATGCTACCTTGAGTTATAATAAAGGAAAAAATTAGTGTCATAAAGCTCTTACAAATTTATGGAATAACCCAGAAAAAGGCAAAAATGTGTTAAATTATAAATAAGCTGCACAGCATTTGGGAACCCTTGGAAAGGGTATTAGTGCTATCTATTCACTCTTTTGTTCTTGTTTTCTATGAAGAGTTGCTTCTGGAATTTGCCTCTTAATTCCTCCCCTCACCTTTCTTTTCCATTCAGGCAGGAGCAGCCAGCCCTCCCTCAGCATCTGAGTGTCTCCACCCTGTCCATTCTGCCCATCCAGCTGCTGCTGCCGCTGCCACAGGGCTCTCCATAAATTAACCATCTGCTGTGGTTTTAGATATGAACTTTGTTAGAGAATGCTGCTAATGCCCCAGTTGTAAATTTTCTCAAATGTGGCCAACATATATTTATATAGTTCTTACTATATAAATATCAAATATTTGTATATCAAAGGCACTCAAGAATTTCCTTCAATCGAATAGATTAAGTAAATAAATAGATTAAGTAAATAAATAGATTAAGTAAATAAACTGCCCATATATTGAGAATTTGAAATGGGTAGATATTAAAATTTTACTTGTCAAAATTCAAATTTTTCAAAAAATAATGTATTTTACTACAACATAAGCAGTGTGGAGTTATTTGAAATTTTTAATAATCTTGTGATTTCTACTTTAGAGAGATTCTACATGGGAAGAGTTTCCTAATAAATCGGCCTAGAGGAGGCAGACATATTCCCAGATCGAGTCATCTACATAAGGGGAAACCATTGGGGCAGCCCAAAGGTTCATCTTGGCGGCAAGGTAAGATGTGAAGCCCCCTTGTCTTTTGTGATTTGACTGTGTTCTTGGGGTCTCCACAGTTATTTTCTTAGTAAAAAGAAACTCCAATCCCATCAGAGCATGGTATTGAGAAATATTTAGCTATCCCAGGATTTTGTTCTATTGCTTTGAAATGGTAGTTCTCCTACTTTACTGTCCCAAGTGCTAAGTTTACTAGCCTGAACCACCTCTCCTGCCTCCTGGCTTCTTGATGTCTGAGGAAAAGGCATTAACATGGAAATACTATCTTTTTACATTTGTCCCATTGTAAGCCTTCATTGCCTGTCATCCCTGCTGTGTTTTGGTCTTTCTCACCTGCCTCCTGCAGTAGCTCACACATCCATACAGAAGAATTCAAACCCTCTCCACAGCCACAGCCCCCTTCCACTATATCCCTGCTTTTGTAATAGCTGGTTTCCTGTCCATATAACAGGCTTTTTTTTGTGCTCTGTTCCTTAGTTGGAATCCTCGCTTATACCGTGAGTGTCTTTGAAGACATCCTTACCCTTTTAAGATTGGATCTTGCAACTTAGCCCAGAGTAGCCTCAAATTCAGTCTTCTACATCAGCCTTCTAAATAGCTAGAATTGGACAGCTCTAATCTTAACCCTTTAGGTGTTTTAATATGACATGTTCTAAATCTATGTCCTCATTATGAATGGAAATTAATACTTGCACAGTTGCTATAAGGCCCAAGATAGTTGTAGAATTTTCATGATCTATATGAGACTAACACTTAGACTGTACCACCACTTTCTTCCTCATCCTGCTATTATTACCCATATATGGAACAAATGAAGTATTTGAATAACTAGCTAAAGTAAGTTCTACATGGCTATTTACATATTTTTAGGCAAAAAAAAAAAAATTAAACCAAAAAAAAAAAAAAAAAAAAAAAAAAACCCCATCTGTGTAACAATTTTAAACTATTACCGAATGCCTGCCTGGCCATTGTCTTTGTTTCTAACATTCTGGGTTTTAAACTCTGCTACCTGCTACCTACTTTGGGCCTTCAGGTCTATTATTAAAACCTAATTCTCACACTGGTGTGGAGGCATTTGGAGATAGAAACACAGAAGTGTCAAGAATTCAAGGCCATCCTTGATTACACAGTGTGCTTCAGGCGGGGCTGGGCTACTTGAGACTGTCCAATAAGCAAACAGCAAAGTGCTCCTGGTAAAGCCACATGGAAGTCTCACTGGAGGTTAAGGGAAGGGGATCATTTGAGCCCAGGAGTTCAAGACCAGCCTAGGCAATATACTGAGAGCCTGTCTCTTAATAAAATACAGAAGGAGAACTAACCCTGCAAGTTTTCCTTCTCTAAGGCAGGAGCTCATCTACACATATAAATGTACACATCATAACATTGCTAAGGATTTTAAATACAGCATAAAGCATGGTTGTTATTAATCTTTTAGCTTATGAAGCCCTAAACCTTGTCTTGATAAAATGTAGCTTGTTCTATCTAGGACTTTACTACTAACAGACTTCTTTGTCCCTGGATGTCTAGCTACTAGAGGTGTTGTCCTCTAGAGGGTACCAAGTTTAAAAGGAGCATCCCTCTTCCTTTAAGGTCTGCTTTCTTGTTTCAAATCAATAGCTGATTATTGGGGGATTCTAGATCATCAGACTGTGTTTGTGAAGATATAGGCAGGCAGCTCAACCCTGAGAGAAAGAAGTTATGTGACCCCAGGTTTCTGGTTTGTCTGCTGTGCTAGACTGTTCCTGATTGGCACAGGCAGGACAAATGACAGTTTTTTTTTTTAAGGGGATCTGGAGGTGATGGTGTTTGTTCAGGCTGATCATGCTAGATTGCAGATACTGTTTGGCAGTCTATGTTGTATGAGTACTGAGAATCATGTATTTCCCAACTCAATATATAGATGGGATTTCTTTTTTAATTCTTATGTGTATGGGTATTTTGCCTGCGTGAATATGTACCATGTGCCCACTGAGTCAGAAGAGAACATTGGCTCTCTTGTGTCCTTTGGAAGAGCAACAAGTGCTTTAAACTGCTGAGCTATCTTTATAGCCCCTTGGTGGGGTTTCTTGTTGGCCTGTCACTTACCTTTCACATTGGAAAGCATTCATTGACACACAAAGTATCAAGGCCACAGTCAACATATGAATGAATGGTCAGTTCCTGTGTGTTTCGTTTTCCCTCTAAAGGTTCTAATACTCCATGTCAGAGCCTGAATGAATGGTCAGTTCCTGTGTGTTTCGTTTTCCCTCTAAAGGTTCTAATACTCCATGTCAGAGCCTGCAGCATAGGAACAGCTGTGGGGCTGTTGGGGTGGTTCCTCCAGTGAAGCAAATGTGCACAGAGTATGAGAGAGAAGAGACAGTAGTGAGTCCCTGGACTCTGCCATCAGAGATCCACAGGATTCTTCAGGACAGGCCCAGGGCCTTTCTACAGGTGAGTTTGCCCCTTTGTAAGATTTGAAAATAATGATCACTATGGCCATTTTGAAATTGTCTTATCATTGGGTTCAAACATTTTCTAGTGCCTTCCTCCCTCTTAGTATCTTGGTCCCTCTGTTGCTTCTTGTCTGAATCTCTAGACCTCTATATATCTGTTACCTCTGAGTCTATACACAGGCTACCACCCCATTCCCTTGAGACAGTTTCCCTGCTGTATTAGCAGGCTAGCAAGTCTCCTACCCCATCCTTTCTCTGCTGGAGTTAAAAGTGCATGAAGCCACCTGCAGTTCCCCCCCCCCAGGTACTAGGATCGAAACACAGGTCCTCATACTTGAGCAGCAAGCACTCCTTAACTACTGAGCCCTCTCTCTAGCCCTGATGTGCCACCTCTGGCAAGTCTAGACTTGGTTCAAAAAAACTCCTGATCCTCCACTTCTGGAGTGCAAGAATTGTAGCCAGGCCCCCTATGCCCAGCTCTTAGGATTTCCAACTCTATCCTCCCATTTAGCTATCAGAATTCTCCTTTTTCTTTTTAATTAATAACTACCATAGAAGAACAGATTACTGTACTGTAGGTGTCAGATCCCATTTTGACTGTCCATCAGATCTGAGGCCCATGTTATCTCAGTGTAGACCTGCTCGGCAACCTCCAATCTGTTCCCACATCCCTTTACCTCTTTACTGGGTCACAACTGTCTTTGCAATCCTACAGGACATGTCCCCAACTGAAGAGGAAGATCCTGAGCCATCTTTTTTGTTGGGTGGCATGGACAGCGTATCTGAGAGCACTGGCAGCATCCTCAGTAAACTTGACTGGAGAGCCATTGACGACATGGTGGCCGGCGTGGAGGACAAGACCCTGTCCGTCCACTGGGCCTCAGACCAGTAGGGCCTGGGTAGCACTCTCTTTCCAGGCCCTGGCCAGCATCCCACTGATGTGGGTCTAAGGCTAGATATGATGGGAATTTACAACCTGCAGCCACAGGGTTCCAGGATTAACCATTGCAAGAGTGAAAATAAACATGTATCAGTATGGGGAATATTAAGGGTTGTTTAGAGAAAAGTATGTTTTACATGTGATTCATCTTTAGATATAATTTAAGCAATGTGTACATGTAAAGTCAGGTTTTCACAATAGTTAAATTACTTTGAATAAAAAATGTTTTGTATCTGCTTCCTCCTTTACTACTCTGTTCCCAGACACTGCGAATGTGGGGGACCTGACAAGAACCTCCTGTCACTGGGGGAACATCACTGTCTGCTTGAAAGGGCAGTCTCAGCCTACAGTTCAGCTGAGCAGGCTCTCCATTTAACAGGAGCCGGCCATGCATGGACCGTTTATCTTGTACTCTGTGGCCCGATAGGACCAGCAAAGACAAGGATGCGGGATTCAGAGGCAGAGGAGAATGTATGTATTATGTGTGTGCATCTGTGGAGGTCACAGGGCTCGGATTAGGGTCATCAGGCTTCAAAGCAGGTGCCTTTGTCTGCTGAGCCACCTCTGTCCTACAACAGTCATCTTAACCTTGTAAAAATCACAGGGAGATGGTTTTCAGAGAAATGACGACATCCCAGGAGCCTCCAACCCTTGTCATTTTGGTGCCCTGTCAAAGAATCCTGATGTCTGCAAAGGTTGAACTATCCCACATCCCTAACTTTGTGATGTCAGATGTTTTCCATGTTCAACCAAAGCATCATTTAACCTTGGAGAGAGATGCAGAATCAGAATTTTAGTCTCCCAGTTTCTTAGAGGTGCATGTAAAGAGTGTTTACAAGTCTGTTTTGTAGGGCTGAGGATGTAGGCAGAAGTAGTGTCTGCCTCCTGTGTGCAGGTGCTGGCTGTGATCCCCAGTACCACAGAACAAACCTGAACTACCATGAAATTTTCCTGTCCTCTCCCTTGCTCCACCCTTAGTAGGGGGAGACTAATCCCAGGTCATGCCAGAGGGATCTGAGGGCTTCCCTCTCAGCTCAACACAGCTGAGTGAGCAGTTCACTTCAGAGTTTTGTTCTTTTTACTTTGTTCCACTCTGGCATATGATCTCTGCTTTTGTCTGTATATTGCTCAGTTAGGTCTTGGGTTGTTATTTTTTTTCTACACCTAGTTCCAGTCCTCAGTCACATCTTATTCTTGCACCTTATTTCTCATCTTCTCCATTTCTTTTTATTCTTAATTAAAGCCTTTCATAGTTTTAACAATCCCTAAAATCTACGGACCTTAACAATGCTCCAACTTAGCTGTTTTACCCACCTCAATACATAATCAGTATACTCATTCATCTAACTCTCTCCCACTTTAAGCGCTCTTAACTAAAATCTGTATAGACATGCACTCGTGCACACACACAGACATAGACATCCTTACATAGAGAGGATACTGTAGACATTCATATATGCACATGTATAGACATGCATAAAAAGGATACTGTATCCACATAAAACACATGCATTTAGACATATAGCCAGAAAATAACCTTATTACAGTAGTAGTGGGTGATTTTGGCACTTCACTCACACCAACTGACAGGTCTTCCCAACGACAAAATAGGTAAATATGTTCAGTGACAATATAGATCAGATAGTTAGCAGCCATCTATGGGACACTCCATCCAAACCCATTATTTTTAGCATCCCATGGAACTTACTCCATAATAGACCACATATTATAACACAAGACAAGTCTCAACAAATGCAAGAAATTGGAAATAATTCTTTGTATCTTATCTAATTGAAATGTAATAACACGACAAATAAATACCAAGAGAAACAAACAAACTCATGAAGATGAAACAATACACTTTTGAATAATCGAGTCCTTAAATCAAGAAACAGGGGCCTCTGCCAGAGACCCGCATATCCATGCAGGAACATCCTGAGTTCCTGCCTGCCTGATCTTTGACCCCCATCTCAGGGCCTCTGCCAGAGGAGAGACCTCCTAGAGAGCTTGGACCACCCAGAGCTACAGACATCAAACTCCTGACCCACCTACGCCCACGGGGAGAGTAGAGTAGACAGACTCCACCTGCACCCACTGGGAGAAGCAATAGGAAGATGGTAATACAAGAAAATACCTAACAATATAAAGACAAACATGACACCACCAGAATCTAGGGACTCTACACCAACTAGACCTGAACACCTCAAAGCAGATGAAGTAGAAGAGAATGACTTAAAAAATAACTTCATAAAAATGATAGAGCTCCTCAAAGACGATATGAGGAAATCCCTTAAAGGAATGAAGAAAAAAGAAATGAATAAATCTCTTAAGGTAAGGAAAGCCAAGAAAAATCAAACAGATGTTTTAAGACTTGAAAACTGAAATAGAGACAGTAAAGAAAACACAAACTGAGGGAATGCTGGAAACAGAAAAGCTGAGCAAACAATCAGGAACTACAGATGCAAGCATAACAGAATATAAGAGATGGAAGAGAATCTCAGGCGCTGAAGATAAACTAGAGGACATAGATTCATCGATCAAAGAAAATCTTAAATCCAACAAATCCTTAACACAATACATCCAGGAAATGTGGGACATCGTGAAAAGGCCAAACCTAAGAATAATAGGCATAGAAGGCGAAGAAGCCCAGCTCAAAGGTGCAGAAAACATATTTCACAAAATCATTGAAGAAAATTTTCCCAGTCTGAAGGATATGCCCATGAAAAGTACAAGAACACCAAATAGACTGGACCAAAGAAAAAAGACCCCTCACACATAATAAAACACCTAACATACAGAATAAAGAAAGAATATTAAGAGCAGTGAAAGAAAAAGGCCAGGTAACATAAAGGCAGACCAATCAAAATTACACCTGACTTCTCCATGGAAACTCTGAAGGCCAGGAGGTCCTGGATAGATGTTCTACAAGTACTAAGAGTCCACGAATGCCAGCCCAGGCTACTATACCCAGCAAAATTCTCTTATCATTATAGACAGAGAAAACAAGATATTCAATGATAAAGCCAGATTTTTACAATACATATCTACAAATCCAGCCCTACAGAAAGTTCTGGAAGGAAAACTCCAACCCAAGGAAGTTAACTACGCTCACAAAGACATAGTCAATAGATAATCCCACTTCACCAGAACCCAAAGGATAAAGCAGGGCAAATATAATCAATACTGCTGCCAACAACAAAACTAAAACAAACAAGCATTAACAATCAATGGTCCTTACTCTCCTTCAATATTAATGATCTTAACTCGCCTATAAAAAGACATAGGCTAACAGAATAGATACCAAGACATAATCCATCCTGCTGCTGCATATAAGAAATACATCTAAGTTTAAAGATAGACATTACCCTCAGGGTAAAGGGCTGGGAAAAGATCTTCCAATCAAATGGACCCAAGAAGAAAGCAGGTGTGGCTATCCTAATATCTAAGAAATTAGACTTCAAACCAAAATCAAAAGGGATGAAGAAATTCATTTTGTATTAATCACAGGAGAAATCCATCAGCACAAAGTCTCAATTCTGAACATCTATGCCCCAACTACAAAGAAAGCACCTATATTCACAAAAGAAATGCTATGAAAACTCAAAGCTCACATAAAACCTCACACACTCATAGTGGGAGATTCCAACACCCCACTCTCACTGCTAGACAGGACCACCAGACAGAAACTTAACAACAACAAAAAATAAAAACAAACAAACAAACAAAAAAAAAAACAAAAGAACTAACAGAAGTTATGTCCCAATTGGGTTTAACAGACATCTATAGAACATTCCATCCAAACATAAGAATATACCTTCTTAGCTCCACATGGGACCTTTTCTAAAATTGACCACATACTAGGCAACATAACAAACCTCAACAGATTAAAAAAAAAAAAAAAAGAAATTGGAATAGTCCCCTGTATCTTATCAGACCACTATGCTTTAAAGTTGGGATTCAACAACACAAATTGCAGAAACCCTACAAACTCATGAAACTGAACAATGCGCAATTGCACCATACCTGGGTCAAAGAATAAATAAATTAAAGACTTCCTACAAGTCAACAAGAATGAAGACACAACATACCCGAACTTATGGGACACTTTGAAAGCAGTGCTACGAGGGAAGTTCATTGCACTAAGTGCCCATATGAAGAAAACGAGGATCGTCACATTAGAGAATTAATAACACAACTGAAAGTCTTAGAACAAAAAGAAGCAAACTCACCGCGGAGGAGTAGATGCCAGGAAATAATCAATTTGAGGGCTGAAATCAATAAAGTAGAAACCAGGAAAACAATACAAAAAAAAAAAAAATCAATGCAACAAAGAGTTGGTTTTTCGAGAAAAATCAACAAGATAGACAAAACTTTAACTAAACTAATGAAAAAGCAGAGAGAGAACATGCAAATTAACAAAATCAGAAATGAAAAGGGGGACATAACGGACACAGAAGAAATCAGACAATTTTCAGATCATACCTGTACTCAAAATTTGATAATTCAATGGAAATGTACAAATTTCTGGATAACTATCACTTACCAAAATTAAATCAAGAACAGATACACAACTTAAATAGATCTATAACCCCTAATTAAATAGAAGCAGCCATCAAGAGCCTCCCAACCAAAAAAAGCCCAGTGCCAGATGGCTTCAGTGCAGAATTCTACCAGAAATTCAAAGAAGAGCTAATACCAATACTCAAATTGTTCCACACAATGGAGACAGAAAGTTCATTACCAAACTCTTTTTATGAGGCCACAATCACCTTGGTACCCAAGCCACACAAAAACACAACTAAGAAAGAGAACTACAGACCAATAGCCCTCATGAACACTGATGCTAAAATACTCAATAAAATACTGGCAAATCAAATCCAAGAACACATCAGCGATATCATCCACCATGACGAAGTAGGCTTCATTCCTGAGTTGTAGGGATGGCTCAACATACGAAAATCTATCAACGTGATCCGCCATATACACAAAACTGAAAAAGAAAAATCACACGGTCATCTCACTAGATGCTGAAAAGGCCTTTGACAAAATTCAACACCCTTTCATGATAAAGGTCTTGGAGAGACCAGGGATAACAGGAACATAACTAAACATAATAAAAGCAATATACAGTAAACCAACAGCCAACATCAAACTGAATGGAGAGAAGTTTAAGGCAATTCTTCTAAAATCAGGAACAAGACAAGGCTGCACTCTCTCTCTCCCTATCTCTTCAATATTGTACTTGCAAGTTCTAGCTAAAGCAATAAGACAGCAAAGGAGATCAAGGGGATACAAATTGGAAAGAAAAAAAGTCAAACTTTCACTATTTGCGTATGATATGATAGTTTACATAAGCAACCCAAAAAACTCTACCAGGGAACTCCTACAGCTGCCTACAGCTGAGAAACATCTTCAGCAAACTAGCAGGATACATATTGGGAGTTGGCAGGGGGAGGGTGGGAGAGGAGGGTGTGCAGTGAGTGGAGAGGGAGCTAGGAGAAAGAGAAGGGGAGGAGAGGAAAGCACGTGGGACTAGAAGATTAAGTCAGGGTAGGAATAGATGAGAGAAAGAGAGACCATAAAAGAGACCTTAAAAGACCATTATAGGTTTCAAGAAAAAACTGACTCTAGAGAAATTTCCAGAGACCTACAAGACTGACCCCAACTAACAATTTGAGCAACAGTGGAAAGGCTACCATAAATGCCCTTCCCTGATAATGAGATTGATGACCAACTTATCCCCCATCATAGAGCCCTCATCTAGTAGCTGATGGAAACAGAAGCAGACACCCACAGCTAAACACTGAGCTGAACCGGAATCCAGATGCAGAGAGGGAGGACAAGATCAGGCTACAAAACCCCAGAGACAGATGACCTGAACAAGGAGGAGCTAATGGGCCCCCAGATGATAGCTGGGAATACAGCATTGGTCTGACTCAGACCCCCTGAACATGGGTCTAAGCTAGAAGGCCTGAGCAGTCTAAGGGACCTCTGACAATGGACCCAGGATGTATCCCTGGTGCACAAAAGGACTTTGGGAGCACATCCCCCATAGAGGGAGACTCCCTTAGCCTAGAGGCAAGAGGGAAGGCCTACACCCTACTCCAAATGACTTGACAGATTTTGATGATCTTCCTGAAAGGCATCGCCCTCCCTGTGGAGTGGTGGTGGAGAATGGGATGGGAGGGTGGTTGGGGGGGCATGGGAAGGAAGGAGGGGGAACTGGGATCAATATGTAAAATAAGAAATAAAAAGAAATCAAGAAAACAATTTGTAGAATCTGAAATGAAAACACATCCTGAAACCTGTGGTATCCAGTGAAAGTACTCCAGAAGGTAAATGTATAGTTCCAATGCTTACATTAGGAAATTTAGTCTCGAATGGTATATGCTAGGGCTCTAGAAAAAGAATAAGCCAAACCCCAAATCAGTACATGGAAATCATTAAGGTCAGGGCAGAAATTAATGAAAGGGAAAATAAAATGTAAAGACATCAATTAAACAGAATTGATTCTTTGGAAACAAATGTATTGACATTTAGCCAAGTTAACCAAAACAAAAAGAGCCAAGTTAAAGTAAATTAGAATTGAAAAGCTTTTACAACAGATAAAACAATTTAATTCAGAATACCATTAGATTTACCTTGAAAACATTCCACTAAATTGGAAAATCTAGAAGTATTTGAATTTCTAAATGCATATGACCTACCAAAATTAAACCAAAATGAGATAAATAACAAGTAGTGATGGAATCAGTAATTTTAACCCTCCCAACTAAAAAAGACCAGACCCAGATGGATTCACTGGTGAATTCTACCAGACCTTTGAAGAGTTCACAGCAGGGCTTCTCAAATTTAGAAGGAACATTACCAACCTCTTTTCATGAAGCTAGATAGAAGACACAGGAAAATTATACACTAATCTTGCTGTTGAATATAGATGAAAATTTTCTCAACAAAATACTTCCAAATCAAATTATTATACACAAGAAAGATCATTATGATCAAGTTAGGCTTATTCCACAGGTGCCAAAATGGTTTGATAAACTCAACTAGGGATATGACAGACCTCTATAGTGAAACACTGAAGAACAAAAAAATTGAGGAAGACATCAGATAATGGAAAGGCCTTACATGGATTGGAAGAATTTTGTGAAAAGAACTCTGACCAGAGCAGTCTATAGATTCATTGTAATACTGATCAAAATTCCATAATTCATCAGAAATAAAAACAAAAATATTCATATGGAATTATAAGCAATCCTGGAGTTAAACACAATATCGCTGGAGGTATCACCATACATGATTTCAAGTTATATTACAGAACCATAGTAATAAAACCAGCATAGTACCGACACAGAACAGACATGTAGAGCAATGTAAGGATAGAGGTACAAGCCTGTCCAACTAAACTCACCTCAGTTTTCATAAAGATACATATTGGAGAAAAGTTAGCATCTTCAACAAATGGTGCTGGGAAAACTGATATGTAAATGTAGAAGAAGGAAACTAAATTCTTATATCTCACCCTACACAAAAATTAGCTCCTTGAGGCTGGAGACATGGCTCAGTAGTTTTTAATCACCTATTGCTCTCACAGATGACCTGGGTTCTTTTTGTTTCCATCACCTACGCAGTGGTTCACAACTATCCAATACTTCAGTTCCAGAGTATCTAATACCATCTTCTGGCTCCCAGGAGTGCCAGACACACAGAGCCTTGTAGACAAAACATTTAAATCTTTAAAAACAAAAATACCCCCAAACAGATCAAAGAAAAAGTCTAGATGTCTATTAGTTGATGAAGGGATAATGGGAATCTGGTATGGTGTATAAATATACAATTTATTCTGTTGTTAAGAAAAATGAGCTGGGTGTGGTGATGCATGCCTTTAACCCCAACACTCAGGAGGCAGAAGCAGGTGGATCTCTGAGTTTGGGAGTGTGTGTGTGTGCACCATGCACACACATGTGATAAGGGGGCTAATATGCAGAGACAGGAAAAGGTGTCCCAGCAGAAAGTAGCCCAGGGCTTTGCCCGCTGGCTCCCCAGCAGAGAAACACATCCATCCTTCATCTAAAAGGTAAAGTCAATAGGTTCTGTGAAAAATCAAGTCTTGTCTCCACAACACACACCCACAGTTCTCCCAAGTGTAGGGGTGGGATATTGAAACCTAGCTTCTGTGGAGGTCACAATACCTGCAACAGCCTCCCCTTCTCAGAGATAAAGGTCCTGTCTGTGAGAGAAGAGCCAAATATGTTTTGAATATAAAGGTCCTGTCTGTGAGAGAAGAGCCAAATATGTTTTGAATTATAGGTAATAGATGGAGACATTGCAACAGATACAAATGAAACCCCAGGAGATTGTGAGGGGATGTTTTGAAAACTTATATTTTGAAAAGCTGGGAAATCTAGACGAAATGGACAAAGTCCTAGACACATATGACCTACCTCCATTAAAACAACATAAAAACCTTAACTAGATCCCCATTGACATGAGTGTGAAACAGAATCATGACTCTGAATGAGCAAGAACCAGGATTCGCTCCAAATTCCACCAAGTGCAGAAACAGGATCCTCATCCACCCGACTCATAACATCTAGCCTGCATAACTGATGTTAAACCAGGTGCTAATGAGGGCTGCAGGGAGAACTTGGTGGGTTGAGAGCACTCGCTCTTCTCAAGGAGGACTCAGGGTTTGTTGATTCACAATCTTCCATGACTACAGTTCCAGGGGATCTGATGCCTTCCTCTGACCTTCATAGGCAATCTGCACGAAGGCAGAACACCCACACACATAAAATAAAAATGACTTTAATAACAACAACAAAAGCTATGGTCCAATTTCCCTTATGAACTTATTGTGCAATAAAATATTTGCAAGCTGAATTCAATAGCACATTAAAAAGGCTGTAACCATCACCAGGTTGGTTTAATTCCAGGCATGCAAGAATGTTTCCACATATGCAAAAAACAAATGTATTCCAACGCATAAGTAGATTCTGGTGCAGATACCCTATATTCATCCCAATGGCTGCAGGGAAGACCCTGAACAAAGATCAATCTCTTCATGTTGAAAGACCTGAAGAGTAGGCTACATGGCTCAATAGTGAGAATATTTGCCACCAAACCTGACCTGAATAGTGGAATAAGAGTTAACTCCTACACATTGTCCTCTGGCTTTCACACATGCAAGAGAGAGCATGTGCGTGGGCATATACACACACTTTAAAGCATAATTTTAAAAATTAGCTCAAAATAAAGGCTGTGTATGACAAAATTAGAGCCAACGATTAGATTAAATAGGAAACACAAAGTGTTTGCTGTTTGAAGTTTTCAAGGTAAACAAAACAAACAACAAAAAACTACAACTAGCAGCTCCCCAGTACTGGGGAGGTAGAGGCAGGTGGATCTCTGTGAGTTCGAGGCCAGCCTGGTCTACAGAGTGAGTGCCAGGACAACCTCCAAAGCTACACAGAAAAACCCTGTCTCCAAAAACAAAAACAAACAAATAAAGAGGCTACAACTAGAAAAGAGTCAAATTAGCCCTATTGATAGACCCTCAAGACTCCAAACTTCAGCCCAGATAGTGGCTTTCAACAGAGGAGCAGGAAACCATCATGGTCCCTTCATTCCTAGTTAGGGTTCCACTGTGAGGAAAACACCAACAAAGGCAAGCTGGGGAGGAAAGGGTTCATCTCACTTTACAATTTATAATCCATCACAAAGGGAGGCAGGGCAGGTACTGCAGAGACCACGAAGGAACACTCTTTACTGGCTTGCTCCCTAATCCTCCTTAGCTATACTATATACTTATACTTTCATGTATAACCAGGACCACCTGCCTAGAGGTGGCACCACCTACAGCAAGCTGGGCCCTCCCACAGAAAGCTGTCATCAAGAAAATGCTGCACAGGTTTTCCTACAGGCCAGTGAGGAACCCTCTTCCCAGATGTGTCTAGTTTTTCTTTAAGTCGACAGAAACAGTCTGCACACTTTCCTTCCTTTTTAAAAGTCTTTTCTTCATTTGTTTTCTTTCTTCCTTCCTTTTTTAAAATTTTTATTATTATTTATGTATGTATTCATTTATTTTGAGACAGGCTGTATCTCCTCACCTCCCTGGCTGTCCTGGAGCTTGCCTTGCTATGTAGACCATGCTGGCTTTAAACTCAGAGGTTCTCCTGCCTGTTTCCTGAGAGCTGGGATTAAAGACATACTGTACCCTGTGCTGGTGAGATGGCTCAGTGGTTAAGAGCACTGGCTGTCTTTCCAGAAGACTCAGGTTCAATTCCCACATGGCAGTTCATACCTGTCTGTAACTGAGTTCCAGAGAATCCCACACCTTCACACCAATGCACATAAAATTAAATTAAAACAAAACAAAAATACTCCACCATGACCATCCTGAGACAGGCTCTCACACAGCCAAGGCAGGCTTTGAACTTGTTTTGTAGTCATGGCTGGCCTTGGACTCCCCATCTTCTGCCTTTATCTCTAGGCATCAATGCCATACATGGCAAAAATAAAGTGTGTTTTTCTAAGTATAATGAACTTGCTGATTAAGGAATTGGGGGAAAAATCACATTCATAACAGCTTAAAATATGCCTAGGAATAAACAAACAACAAAGCAAAAGACTCTTATGATGAAAAGTTTAAAATCCCTGAAGATTTTGAAGATACTAGTAGGTGGAAAGGCCTCCCACTGACAATCTTGGCAGAATATTCTGGAAATGGCTATATTACTTGTATCACACACACACACACACACACACACACACACACACACACACACACACACACCTACCTGTGTGAATTTATTAGGTCAGATTTCAAATAGTAACAGCTAAATCCTACCTGAGATACGAAGAACAGGAGAGTGGATCCTTGAGGCTGAAGGATGCTGCAGTCAACAGTTCCATAAAAACTGTTTCTTAGAGGGTGAGGAGACAACCAGTAGGCACTCATTCCACAAGGCAAGATGCCTCAGTAGTCACCGCAGAAGCCCTGAAATCTCCCGGAAAGCTCCTAGTCCACTGTCCCTGGAGGTTTCCAGGATGAAAGGCTTGTAAACGCTGGTTGTACTGTTGGTGAATGACCAGCAGTAGCAGAGCAAGGTCAGTCAACCCCAGACAAGAGGGAGGCCACACCACAGAAAGCTCAGTGGTCATTGCCTGGCACAGACCTTTTCTCGACTGCTAATGGAAGGTGCTGCCCACAATCCATCAAGGTGCCTCCCAGGCCCATCAAGATAATCTTCAGGTGGGAATCCCAATACAGGTGATTCTCCTTTGTGGCAGGTTGACATCATTAATTCAACTCTAATATCACTGAAAGTGACCCAGAAATTCATTGCAATACTCATTAAAATTCTAATGACATTCTTCACAAATATAGAAAAAACCATAAAAACATTTGCAAGCATAAAAGACCCCAAATAACCAAAGCAATTGTGACCAGAAAGAGAAAGAGAAAAAGAGAAAGAGGTATCATAATACCTAGTGGCATTCACTACAGAGCAATAGCAAGGACAGCGTGCCACTGTCACAGAACAAACACATGCACCAGTGGGTACAATGAAGGGACATGTCCCATTCAGCCACCTGAGTTCTGACAAAGATTTAAAAACCTTTGCATGGCCAGGTGGTGGCGGCACACCTTTAATCTCAGCCCTCGGGAGGCAAAGGCAGGCAAGTGGATCTCTGAGTTTGAGGCCAGTCTGATCTACAGAGTGAGTTCCAGGACAGTCAGGACTGTACAGAGAAACCCCACTTTGAAAAACAAACAAACAATAACTAATAAAAACGTACACTGACAGAAAAAAAAAACCCAGCCTTTTCAATAAATGGTACCCAACACCTAAATATCCACATGTAGAAAGTGAAACCTTAGCTCTATCGCTCATCCTGAAAGGAAATCCAGTCAAAATGTATCAATGACATTTATGTGAGGGCCCAAACTCAGAAACTGCTAGAATACAACAGGCAGAACACTAGGACATAGACAGCACAGGCAAGGACTTCCTCAAAGGACTCTGATGGTTCAGGAAATACCAAGAGTTGGCAGTTGACAATTGATGGCTCAGTGGTTAAGAACACTGGCTGCTCTTCCAGGGAGCCTGGGTTCAATCCCCAGCAGCCACGTGGCAGCTCACAGCTGCCTGGAACTCCAGTCCCAGGAGACCCATCACTCTCTTCTGGTGTCTGAGTGGCGCCAGTGTATGCAAGCGCTGCACAGACAAACATGCAGGAAGACACCCATCTGGGACTCTGTGTAAAGAAAAAGCGTTTGCACAGAGAGGAGAGGCAGCAACGAAGAGATACCCCAGAGGATGGGAGAAAATGTTTGCAAACTGGACATCTAGCAGGGTCTATAAAGAACTCAAAAATCAAACACACACACACACACACACACACACACACACACACACACACACACACACACACACACCCCTAATCAATAAAGTTTGTAAGTGAAGAAATACAAATGACCAATAAATATGTAAAGAAGTTCATCATCCCTAGACACTAGGAAATTAAAACAACTGATAACAAATGTTGGCAAGGATGTGGAAAAAGGGAATCTTTATACACTACTGTGGGAATCCATCTGTGTACAGTACATGGCTGTGGGATTTCATGCAGAGGTTTCTCGTCAGACTGAAAACAGAACTACAATATGACCCAGTTGTGCAACTGCTATGTACAAACTCAAAGGTTACTTTGCTCAAAATGATTTCCATTTCTGCGCAAACACAAACATGTGAATATATACTAGTTAAACCTGAGCACATGATGCCTGTGACTTTGACTCGTCAAATGACAAATGTCAGATATGAGGTGCTGCCATCATAAATTACTGTATATAAGGAACAGCCAGAGAATGAGAAAAAAATGCTTAAAAATTTAAAATAGAGCTGAAATGTAAATCAGTAGATCATACAATATAGTAAGTCCAGAACTTATACATTATAAGTTTATTCCTTAGAAAGATAGATGAGTCACCAGGCAGTGGTGGCGCACATCTTACTTTCCAGTACTCAGGAGGCAGAGGCAGGTGGATCTCTGTGAGTTTGAGGCTAGCCTGGTCTACAGAGCAAGTTCCAGGACAGCCAAGGGTATACAAAGAACCCTGTCTCCAAAAACCAAACCAAAAAAAAAAAAAAAAAAAAAAAAAAAGGAAGGAAGGAAAGGTGACTCAGTAGGTAAATTTGCTGCCAAACTTAATGATCCACATTTAAGCTCTAGGACTCACATGGTGGAAAGAGAACTGACTTCCACAAATTGTCTTCTGATCTTCACATGTGTGCAATGGCACATGCATGCTCATACACACATGCATGCACACATACAGGTTAAAAAAACTTAAAAATGAAAAAGGGATAAACATAATGATTCTAATAAAGAAGAGAGTGCAAAGCTTCTACAGAGGAAAATTATATGGGGAGGAAAGGCATGGCAACCAGTATATTTTTAGTGGGAAAATGAAAGTATTAACAATATAAGGTTATGGCTGAATTAAAAGCGTGTCTTTATAATTACTATCTTGAAATCACTGAATTTTAAGATAAGAGAGCAAGGTCTTTAAGGTACAGTTGATTGTTTTAAGGCATGCAGAAATCACCATGACTTTTCTCCTTCTGGGTAATGTTATTTTTTGATTTATTTTCTTTAAAAAATGGTTATTATCCACAGCTATTCTCTAGGCAAACCAAGGTCATTTTATGTCTATGTGGATCCACACTGTCTTAGTTAGGGTTTCTATTGTTGTGAAGTGATACCATGACCATGGTAACTCTAATAAGGAAAACATTTAATTGGGGTGGGTTACATTTTCAGAGGTTTAGTCCATTATCATCATGGTATGACATGGTGGCATGCAGGCAGACACGGTGCTAGAGAAGAAACTGAGAGTCCTATGCCTTGACCAGCAGGCAACAGGAAGTGATCTACAGGAAGTAGACTGAGAATCACACTGACCGAAGCTTGGGCATAGGAGACCTCAAACCCCACCCCCACAGTGATACACTTCCTCCAAAAGGGCTACACCTACTCCAACAAAGCCACACCTCCTAATAATGCCACTCTCTATGAGCTTCTGAGAACCAATTACATTGAAACTACTACATACACCAATGAAATTCACATTACCAACTCCCAGCAGTACTATAAACTGAGGACCAAGCCTTCAACATGTGTTTGGAGGATATTTAAGATAGAAATCAAGGGCTAGAGTAAGGTCTCAGTGGCATGAATGGTTCTTGCAGAGGTCCTGTGTTTGACTCAGCAACCACATGGTGAGGTATTTCAAATCACCTGTAATTGTAGCTCCAGGGGATCTAATGCCCTGTGGATACTGCAATCAAGTACACATACCCACACATACATACTTACACTCGCATAATAATTAAAAAACAACTTTAACAGACCCAAGTTTTGGACAGGTGTTTCAGTTGGTAAGAGCACTTGTGGCAAAGGACTTGTGTTCAGTTCACTATACCCACATGGTGGCTCACCACTATCCGCAACTCCAATTCCAGGGGATAGGACAGCCTTTTCTGCCTTCCATGGACAGCAGGCATTTACATGGTTCAAAAATACACATGCAGGTAAAACACTCATATACAAAAAAACCAAGCCAAACCAACCAACCAACCAACCAAACCAACCAACCAAACAAACAAAAAAACAAAAACCAAACCAAACCAAACAACAACCCCCCCCCCCAAAAAAAAGTCCAGACCATGATACCTGCATGTGGTTTTCATCTTCATTAGCCCCATCCTACTGAGCCTAAGTAATTAACTGACTGTTGAGGGGAAAATGATTCTCAAATCCCTCCTTCATATATCCATACGTATTTTAAAACTACGGAATAAAGAGATTCAGTATTTGGCTTGGGTTTTATAACTTCTTTTCTGTGTGCTATATTTCTAAATCTGAGAAAGCTGTCCTCTCTTAGTGGAAGGCAGAAAATAACTGTTCCCAAGGTCGTGGTAGATTAAACCATTGCTGAGAAAATTCCCAAGTGAAAGGCTTGAAGTCCCACTCAGAAGGAAGCATAGCATATGAGCAAACACATATAAAACACAGCCCGAAAGTCTGCTTCCTCTACAAAGCAATGAACAATTCAGGCATCTCCCTGCCTCTGGCTGCAAGTGCTTCGATCTTGTTGCAAGCTTGGTATTTGCAGCTTGAATGCAAAGGGACAAATAACATGACTATTTGCTGAAAACTAGATCTTGCTGACACTGAATCTCTAGGGCACTTCTGTTCTTGTTATATGAGCTCAAACATTAGTGGACTTGGAGATCTCTCAAACCTATAATTCGGTTAAGAAACGGATATAAATCAGAAAACAACTGTAGTCCTCCATTTGAAAAGAACTATTTTCTTAAAAACCCAAGAAAAAACTTCTTTTAGAAATACACTTTGCAAATAAGACAATAAAGACAGACGAAGACCCCCCAAGTGGGAGGGGTTGGATTTCCTTTTTGAATGAGGTTTTACTGTTCTGAACACTTGTCTTAAACTGGGTTCAAATGACCCTCCTGCCTCAGCCCTCTGAGAGTTGGGACTGCAGCTGCTCATCACCATAACCAGTTAGACAGCTGGAGACTGAACACTTAGTGGGCACTTGTTCGCAAATGAGTATTAGATTTAAAGACAAAGTAGTTATAAAGAACTAGAATTTGCTCAAATACCTTTGTTAGGGGATGTATGAGGTGTTTAAAAGTGGTTTGAAATTCAGTGTTTGAGATGGAGCACTGGGTATATGGAGTTTCTGTTAACAATATTTTTTCTTTTCTTAAAACAAAATTTCACTGGGAAGAAAGGCACACTACCCTACTTTAAGCAGGTAAGCCACATATTATTGATATTTTCAAAAGGAAAGGTGGTTTGATGGTAGTCACCCATGGTCGGGGACTGAGCCTAGGACCTCAGGAGACACTGAGTTCCACACTGCACTGCACACAGACTTCTGGCCTTATTTTCTGGCACAGGGTCTTGGTCTTGCTGAATTGCTTAGGCTATTCTTAACTGAGATCCTCTACCTAATCTCCAGAGACAATGGAATTATATTAGCTACTTACAAGGTTTTAATGATCATTAGTCAACACATTACACAAATTTGTTCAGTTAGAGATCTATCATATCCAACTGTCATTCAATTATTTTAATGCAATTTCTCATAAAGGACCAATAGAACAAGGGGCATGTTTAGAAAAAGAAATTAAAATTTAGCAAAAATTAACGTGCAATAAATATACTTCCACTGATGAGAGTTACAGAACATTAAACATACTAGTCAAAAATGAATAAGGCAAATGGAAAATGTCCCAAAACAGGTAAGTTGGTTTTTTTGTTTTTCCCTTTACCCATGCTAGGCAGACTCTATGTCGTGGATTAACAAAGATCACTACTGAGAGCAAACTTATCAAATGCTTTACATATCAGTATTTGGTGGAGGAATTAGATGTCTTTTAAATGTGGTGACTCACACTTTAATCTCAGCACTAGGGAGGCAGCACTACATAGACTGACCTTCTGTGCTAACAGTTTGTTTGTCTTTACCAGTTCGGGAGATGTGGCTCACCTGGATCTCACTGTAGGGACCAACATTCTTTTGTGATCCTAAAAGTGAGGGGAAAGAAAATGCCAGTCCCTCCATTTACTTCCTAAGTTAAACTCTGAGAAATTCACTAGGGACAACTCTTGTGGGGCCAAAGAGATGGCTCAGTTGGTAAAATGTTTGGTAAGCAGGCACATGGTCCTGAGTTTGGATCCTCAAAGCACCCATCAAAGAGCCAAACATAGCAGCCTTGGCCTACACATGTACCCATGTACCTGAACACATAATAATAATAATAATAATAATAATAAAATCAGCCTGACTTACCTGTCTTCATCTGACAAACCACTCAAAACCTGCTGGTGTTTGAGTAACTTGCAAACAAGTCAAACAGCCACACTTAGTGAAGTAAGCTATATGTTATTTTTCTTTTCTCTTTTATTGAGTTCTAGAAAATTGTATGAGCTTCTGACTTTTCTGTCATGTATATTTTCATATGGGCAGCTCTTAAAAACTAGACATTCTTTGTTCAAATAGGATAATTTGAGTGTGTTAAAATATAAAGTGTCTAACAAGAAGTATACTTGAAAGGGTTTCTTTTCTCTTTTTTTACCCTGTAGCCCTGTCTGGCCTGGAACTCACTATGTAGACCAGGCTAGCCTTGAACTCAAACCTGCCTGTTTTTGTCTTCCAAGTGCTGAGATTAACCATTCCTGGCTGCAAGCAGTCTCTTTTGGACGGGGTGCTGCAAACAACACAGGGCCTCACATATGCCAAGAACACCATCTGTTACATCCTCAGCCCTGAGCATTTCCAGCATACAAGTCAATACAATTCACTAATCTACAGCAGTTAATCAACAAAGCAGAGAAAGCCTGAGCTATCAATCTCCATATGCTATGCTTGACTAACAAGGTCTTAACTTTAGTGCTAACACCTAAAAAGGGGGCGTCTTCAACTTTTTGAAATCTTTGGTTACATATTTAAGAGTCAAACTCTCATCATTTTGTCAACATTCTACTTACTAACAGCTTATAAGTTATGGAAAGTCCCAGAACTTCTGAATCCAAAAAATTGTAGTAAGTGGCAACAGTAACCAAACTCTGAGCAAGGAAACAGATTACTCAGCTCTAAGGCTGACTTTAAATAGGATTCCAGCCAGGTTTGTGTGCGTGCCTGTAGTTCTAGCACACTGGAGGATGATATGGAGACTATGAATCTGAGGTCAGCCTGGGCTGTATAGTTAATTTCATGCCTGTACAGGCTACATAATGATACAATGTCTCAGAAAACAAAATGAAAATTCTTGCATTCCTAGGTACACAAGATGGCTTTGGGGAAGGGTTTCTTCTCAGTAGGATCTCAGCTTAATGCTTGGCACCCATGCACAGTCATGCAGCACAGGTGTGCCAATTCCAGCTTTCAATACTCTTTGAGACTGAATGCTCTGCACCTACCTTGCTCATCTCCAAAATGGGAACAAAATATTGTAGCATATTGTGAGAAGTGAGAGACAGCAAGCATCGCCAGACACAAAGCACTTAAGAGTTGGCTTTTAAACTCAGTTTATTTAGAATTCTCTAGGCGGGACTTTTATATTTTCTCTAGATAATATTTTACCCTTATTGATAGATTGCTGTGTTTATAAGCTACCTCAAGTCTTCTTCTGATGTAAACACTCCAGGGAAAACCCACTCTAGTTTCCTCATAAAGAATGCACAGTAACAGGGAAGGACCATGCAGTCAGGGGGAAGAAAACAAACACAGCCTTCAAGAAGGCATTCTCAAAGACCCCACATAGGAAGTAGAGTTTGGAGGTATTTTCATAGTGTTTAATAGGTAGGTGATCACAAAGAGGAATTTTGTGGCAGTCACTCTTCCTCACAAACTGAATATGTTCATTTACTTGCTGGTTTCATAAAATTTAACATTTTAGAGGTCATTTAAAAATCAGTACATATAATATCCTTCTCCCAATTTAGTTGAGGTATTTGTAGTAACTACTCTATATGACAATTGTTCTGAAAACATGTATAAAACTCTTAGGCTACAAAATGAATATCCCACCTAGTAAAATTACTCTTAGCATTAAAAAATAGCGTGTCAAAATGTAGTGTGTTTAACTAGGAAGTGTCATACTTATTTCAACTCTATTTCTAAAATAACATGGCGTCACTTTAAGAGAAATGCTGTTTTTCCAAAATAGCAGAATTGTTATCTTTCCCCATGGTTTAAAAAATAAGTATTACCAACATGACATCGCTAGAAAGAAATGGAAGCATACAAGGAATAAACTATAGTTTCTTTTATATCAAAATGTACTCTTGAAAATGTGTTTGGCACAGTGCTAAATCATATATAGTTAATACTAAATATTGCAGGATACAATAAACCCTGGAGCTGTTTACACCCTCTTATGGGAATGAAAATAATAGATAGCAATTATCAGAAGTCAGCCTGTACAAACTGTATAAACAATACTTTATGTTCTGCTTTGAAAACCAATGATATAATAAATTTTACATAAAAGACTGCAAAATAATATAAATGGATTTAAACAGATCTTTACAATAAGAAATTCAAATGGAAACAGACAAGTAACAAAGAGAAGTAAAAAAATTTATTGCAGTATTCGCTCCACCAGATGGCCTGGGGATCCCTTTTCTTGTATTGTTTTCAGGGTGACCTAATACAACAAAATCTACATTTACAAAAAACTCCTTCTGCAGATAGGTCACAGATACTGCATGCTTTGTTCTCAACAGAATAAATTAGAGATCCAGGAGACTCTGCCATTTTACAGCCTGGAGACAGTGCTTCCCTGGAAACTGGGCTAAGCTAAAGAAAGCCATCGCTTAGATGCAACTCCAAGAACACTTTATTAAGAACATTAACAGACTCATTTCCAACATTCACTTGTTTATTTTTTAAACAGAAACTTTTTTCCAAGATATAAACAATTTTGTTAAACTATAATACAGTGGGAGTAAAAACGAACCGAGAAACGTCTCTGCTGCACAACAGCGAAGGGAGCTCCCACAAAAATGTCTGCCCAACATTCCTTCCTTTGTTCCTGCATCCCAGGTTCCACTCTTCAAAAAACTGATTTTTTTTTTTTTTTTTGCCAGAATGTTGATATTTCAAGTTTTTTTGCCTTTTAAAAAAATTCCTGTAAATTTGGCTGCATGTACAAATTCATTAGCTGGAAGTCCCGTCCTTGGCGGCATACAGGGATCGTAAAGTCTGAACAACTTTATTAGTCAGCTTATTAGCACTCGTTAGAGCAATTTTTTTGTAAATAATGTCTGACTCTTTAATAGTGTCTACCCAAGGCACCAGTTTGCGGCCATCGCGGCGCTTAGCCTCCGTCCAGGAGCCACTGTAGGAGCCTGCCATCCACTGAACACTGAAGCCACTGCTGGTTTTCTGTACTACTCTTGCAATTTGTGGTCGATCTTTGTACTTTGGACAGCAAATAGCGATGACATCCATGACGTCAACACTTTCATTCATCTGTGCTGCCAACTCCGTAGAGTCTGAATTTCGTTTTGACCTTCTCAATGACTAAAACATTGGGAGGGGAAAAAAGACCAAGTGTTACACAAAAGAATTTTAGTGAAATTATTGTTTTTATTGCTTTTAATCCCTTGACGCCGGGAGTTGGGATTTCCCGGCACACTTCCATTGCCGGCAATGAGACGCACCGTGACCGCCAGCGCCAAGGGGTTAACATATACTTGTAAAACCATATAACTTTTAATTTGTACCCGTGTCTTTACTCTTGATATATAAAATTATATGTACATATAAACCATAAAGCTACATAAAACTTAGCAACAATAAAAAGGATAGCACACATTAATACAATCCAAAAAAATTATTAATCCTTTATGCTGGATAAATCTCATTTCTGTTTTTTTATTATCTTTTATGTTAAACTTTCTACAAAAGGATGTATAAATGGTTAAGTAGAGAATCTCTATCTACAAAATGTTTTGTTTTATAAGTATTACATTACTTGGTTTACATTTAAGAGACTGACATATATAAGCACATAAAAATCATTTTACGTAATACGCTGGGAAATACGTTGACTCCTCCTCCGCCTCACCCCTGAAGTGCCTCCTCCTCTATCCTCCCCATCACTCTCATCATCTTCTGTCTCCGGTGCTGTGTTATTTTTAGGGCTGCCTCCTCCAAGCAGCGAGGTAATTGCTTTGTTCCGAGCATTCGTGCTGGCCGACACCTCACCTTCCTCTTCTTCTTCATCAGGGTCCAGATGTTCCATAAGAAGTTTAAACTGAAAAAAGATTGAGAGTGTTAAGTAAATATTTTAAACAACAACATCAAATTCTTATATGTTTTCTGTGCCAGTAGTTTAGGGTGGGTAAGAGATCTATACTATTCCCACATGGTTACTGTGCAAATCAGGGATTGACAAATACTTCCTGTAAAAACGCAGATAGGCAATGTGTTTGGATTGGTGGCCATATGGTCTCTCTCATAATTACTACTCTTCCACTGTTGTATGAAAGCATATAGACTGAACCATTTCATTAAAATTTTAGGTAACTGGGTAGATCTAGCTCAAGACCCATAGTCTGCTGGAGGTGGGCCCAAGTCCTCAAGCATCCAGGTGATAAGAACTGACAGCCTATCTTTCAGTTTCTGCTTGCCTTATTCTATGTCAAGCAAATAACTTAAAAAAAAAAAAAAGTAATTTTTACATTCATAGACTTAAGACAGAGTTTGAACACTCTGTCTGCATGCCAGAAGAGGGCAATGAATCCCATTATAGACTGTTGTGGGCTGCCATGTGGGTACCGGGAATTGAACCCAGGTCCTCTGGAAGAGCAGCTAGTGCTTTTAACTAGTGACCCATCAATCTAGCCCCCTAGGACAGCTTTCTAAACATATTCCCAAATAGTATTTTTAAAGTTTCATTATGGCAAAATGTACATATAATTTAGTATTTTAATTATTTTAAGGGTACAATCTCTATGTCTGAAGTACCTTCACTGCACTGTACAGCCCTGACCATCTTCCATCATTTTCAGAAGTTTTTCATCATTTAAATAGAAGCCCTATTCCCTGTACCTGACAATCTTGATTTTTTACTGTCTGCCTCTATAAATTTGCTTGTAATTTGGGCAGTTTTCAAGCTACCTACCTATGTAGCCAACGCTGGCCGTGGACTCAGTGCTGGAATGAAAGGTATGTGCTGCTACACTCAGGGTTTTGCTTATTCTAGAACACTTTTTTAGGGTGGGTGGGTGGGTTTTTGAGACAGGGTCCCAAAGCTTGCCTGGAACTTGCTATATAGTCCAGGTTGTTCTTCCATTTACAATCCTCTCATCTGTTAGCAAGCTTGGATATTTAAAGACACTTCTTATATATTTGTTACACACACACTCACTCATTCATGTAAAAATGCAAGAAAAACTGGGTGTAGTGGTGCATACCTTTAATCTGAGCACCTAAAGGCAGGCACACCTCTGTGAGTTCAAGGCCAGCCCAGTCTACATATTAACATCAAGTTCCAGGATAGTCAGAGCTAACACAGAGATATCATGAGAGAAAAGGGAGGGAAGCAGGGAAGGAGGGAGGGGAGAAGGGAGAGAAAGAGAAAGAGGGAGAAACAAAATGGCCAAAGAAGGCAAGAGGATGACTGATCATGGTTTTAACTTTTAAGAATGTAAACCATGTAATCCACTGATAATATTTCATCTTTTGCTAAAGTAACTCAGACTGCTGTTTACTGAGGTAACCCTGACTATGCTGCAGTGTGCGCAGTGGGAAAGGTAACCCTGGTAGCCTAAGAGGCTGGCTCTTAGTTTTTTCACTTCGGTACTCACATCTAGGTACTGCCTTACTATGCTCCTCTTCACATCCTCCGTTAGCTTGGAATTAGCCATGTCACTTCGCAGGAAGTCCAGTGTTTGTTTGGGATGAAAATGAACCCCTGTTTTTCGGTTAATGGCTTTATCATATACTTTTGCAGATTCAGATGGAGAATATTTCTGAATTTTACTGTTTTGGAAATACAAAACCAGAGTGTTAAAAAAATTCAGGCAAGTACTTAAACTGACTCTAGTTCTTTCTTAGTAATAACTCAATCTTTAAATCGTACAGATTTCAACCAATGAAAAGAGAAAAGAAAAAGCAAATAGTAACAATATTCTTTTGTTTTCATCAATATCTACATTGACAGGGATGGAAAAGAGACACCTGGCTCAGGGTGCAGCAGACCTGGAGAAACCCAATTACAAGCAGAAGGCATCATTTTAATGAAATGTGTTTCTTGCATCTAATTTATAGACTACGAGTATGGTAATAGCGCAGCTTTCTTACAATTGAGCCTTTCTAACTGGTTTGCCTGATAACTTTTAGTTCTTTTCTGTGAAAAGAAATCTGAACATTATTTGTGCGTTTTGTGGTACATGAGTTCTCCTTGGTGCATATGTGGAGGCCAGAGGACAACACACAGGTGTCAGTTCTGTCCTTTCACAGTGTGGTTCCTGGGGACTGGACATGGTTTGCCAGGCTTGGCTGCAAGCACCTTTATGCACTGAGTCATCTCAGTGGTCAGACTTCTTTTGTTTCACATTGATCTGTTATTATTGTGCACGTATGTGCACATGCACAGCACAGTGCATTTGTGGGTGCCAGAGGGTGCCTTGTGGAATCCCTTTTCTCTTCCCATCATGTTGCTTCTGAGGATGGATCTCACATTGTCAGGCTTGGATAAGTGCCTCCTTATCCACTCACTTATTTCAACAGGGCCTCATTTTGATTTTTTTCCTTATTCATTGTCTACATGGTAGCCAGAAACACTGCTTATAAACTAGATTCTGATCACTAGTAACTTTGAAACTCTTTCCAACTCCTTAACAAGACTTTATACTGCTCAAAATTATTCTAATTAGTTACTGATATTTCACACCCAAGCATTTCTCTTAAAAATCTGGAATTTTAGGGAGGTAGCAGATCTCAGGGACACAGTGAATACATAGCAAACACAAGGCTCTGGCTTCATTTCCAGACTAGATTAAGCAGGGTGGCTGGATTTTTAACACCTCTTGAAAACAGTGGAAGCACAGTGGCTCACTGTGCAACCTCTTCCTGTGACAACAGCTGACAAATGAGAGATCTCTCTGTCCCTTATTAGTGTTAGGGATAGAACCCAGGGCTTTATACATGCTAACCACATGCTTCACTATAGAGCGACCTATGTTCATCAGTTATAGAAATGTTCACTAAAGGCCCCTTCACAGGAAACATACTGTGCTGGGGTTTTGTGTCAATCTGCTATAAGCTAGAGTCATTGGAGAGAAGGGGGGGGGGGCTCAACTGAGAAAATGCCTGTAAATAGATAACTGAAGGCAAGTTTGTTAGGCATTTTCTTAATTAGTGATCAATTGGGGGGGGCAGCCCCAGCTCACTGTATGTGGTTCCATCCCTGAGCTGGTGGTCCTGGGTTCTATAAGAGAGCAGGTTGAACCAATCATGAGGAACAAACCAGTAAGCAGCCCTCCTCCATGGCTTCTGCACCAGCTCCTGCCTCCAGGTTCCTGTCCTGACTTCCTTCAGCAATGAACAGTGTGGTGTGGAAGTACAAGCCAAACAATCCTTTTCCTCCCCAGGTTGCTTTGGTCATGGTGTTTCACCACAGCAACAATAATGCTGACTAAGATATACAGGCTTTCTACTTGGTTACTAATATTTGAGTTGGTGATCTAAAAAAGATTTTAAAAGTATGGTGTGTGTGTGTGTGTGTGTGTGTGTGTGTGTGTGTGTGTGTATGGGTCCGCCATTTGTGCAGTGCCTGCTGAGGCCAGAAAGAGCTGCCAGATCTCGTGGAACTGGAGATACCTGTGGGTGCTGGGAACTGGAGTCTTCAGTACGAGTAGTAAGTGCTCTTAACCACAGGGCCATCATTCCAGTCTCCACTTGGTGATTTTTTTTTTTTTTTTTTTTTTTTTTTTTTTAAATCCAAGGTTCCAATGACTGTGAAACACTCAAAATTCACCAATGGCTTCAGACAGTACTCTACTTTAGAAAGCCTATTTGGGATCCTATTAAGAGTTCTGTGTGATCAGTCTATATTTATTCTTATTGCATAGCATTTTACAACCCTACATTTGTGATACATTTTAAAAACTAGACTGAGTATCTAATAAAGCATTTTTATAGAAATCAATATGGAAAGTTCTTTAAATCTGCAATACACTGAGTGAAGAAGTATGTTTTCCCTTCTTTTGGTATTGTAAAAAAGCCCCAATGGGGGTAGGTGGGGGAGAAAAAACAAACCCAAATAATGGTTCACAACAGAGTTAGAATACATAGCAATAAAACCTGAATAACCCACTGGCCTGTGAATGTTTAAATGGAGAACATCTTAATGTACTCTGAACAGAGTATGCTTACTTTCTTACTGCTTCTATAAACTCACCTATCAGAAAATCCACAGAGATTCTTCAAATGCTGTTTTAACATAAGGAGTAATAAAATACCCTGGGAAACATTTGCAAATTCAATTAAAGGGGCTGAGTTTTCTGGTAGACATTTCATCACTGAGTTCACATCGTCTTCAGAGTCTGAGTCGGAATCCGAATCCACCCGCTTCCGAGATTTCCGAGGCCTAGAAACTTCCTCTTCACTCTCACTGGACTCGTTCTCCTTAGTAGGGGATGTTTTTCTTTCTTTCCTTTTGTCCTTTACCATAGACTGAAAGAAAGAGGGAATTGTTCTGTTTGAAAACCAATAAAAACAAAATGCCACTAACAAATATAAGTATCCTCCATCCAACAGTTGCGAAAAACTCGCTTCAATAAACAGATGATAAATCCACTGACTTTCTATTAGCAACCGAGATGTAAGCCTTATGGAAAAACTTAGTCCTAAGACTAAATCATATACAACGCCCACGCAATCTTTCCCCATCCAAACAGACCCTCTATAATACTTAAAGAGAAATGATTTTCTCATGAGGATAGCATCAAGATGACATAATTATAAAAATTATATGTTTATGTACAAACCTATATAATTATAAAAATATTAATTTGGTACATGTGCAAACCATTGTAGAATAAGAGCAACACTTACAATTTAAGTGAGACTATGGTGGGCTTATACACTCCAAGATTCCACCTAACTACCCCTTTCAAGAGTTTTTAGCAAGATACCATGCAATTTTTCTTCCATTAGTAAATCCTGTTTCTTTTTACTTTCTGAAAACTTTCCTTGAAAGAACTGATTTATGGGTGGAGGTCACACTGAGAGAACCAAATTATAAAAGCAATTATTCAAAATTTGAACTGTTGCCAAATAACAGGAGACGCATTTCTAAGTACACCCTTAAAAGTAAAAATTAAGAGAGCAAGATAGCTAAAATAGCTAGAAAATTACTAATTTCTCAAGCTTTATTGTGCACACTCAGAGCCTAGAGGTTGCCTTTATAAAGTGCACCTGACTGAGCAGGTATAGGGCGAGGCTCAGACTGTGGCTGTAACAAGGTTAGGTGAAACAGTGCTGCTATTCTGCGGTCCAGAAGAGATTAGGCACTCCTGGAATTTCCTTAGGTTTCTAAGAGAACTTCCCTGAGTTTCTAGTGTCATCAGGCTGAGTTTTGAGTAGCATAATTTTGTGAAATGAGACATAACTGGATTAGCAGGCATCCAAAAATACTTCATTCCATTTTAAAAGTATGTATCCTGCCTAATCTTAGATCAGGTAATAATTAACTATATTTCTACTTATGAGTTGTGACAGAAATGACAAACTTAGTGCATACCAAATGCATTAACATGCTTCAGTGGAAGGGTACGTACAGTGGTGTAAGCTCCGCACCAGACACATATCCATCCATCCATGTATGCTCACACCAGTCTTATGCTCTATCACAACACCAAACATTAGCAGAAGAGCAATGACCTCTAATGGGGCTCAAGTAGATACATGATTAAAGAAAACACTCTGTTAGTCTTTAGAGTGAGAGGGAAAAAGTGGGATGACCTATCAATGGAACAGTCCACATGTGTAGAAACTATCTAGAAATGGGATGGTTTGATATCTGAGTAGAAATGAAATAGCAACCCCTGTCTCCCAGTGTAAGTACTGCCTAGATTTCCTAAGTTCATTCAGAAAGGTTTTATATGCCTGTAGAAAGAATAATGAGAAACGAAACAATGAAACCAGCATGTCTGCATTTGGGCAGATACATTTAAGAATAACAATATGCTGGTGTAGTGGCACACACCTTTATTCCCAGTACTGGTAGACACAGGCAGGTGGATCTCTGTGTTCAAGGCCTGGTCTACAGAGTAAGTTCCAGGTCAGTCAGGGCTACACAGAGAAACTGTGTCTCGAACACCAAAGCAAAAAAGAATAGCAATACATGTAACTTGAAAACCAAAGCTAAAGAGAATAGCAATACATGTAACTTACCTCTTTGAATGACTGCAATAGATTACTACCGGAAACAGAGAGTGTAATGTCTATGTGATGCATTATAAACAACGGCTCTTCCTGAGTCTGGTATGGAAAACAGGCTAGATTGTCTGCTATGTACAAGAGCATAGTCACTTCTGTTTTCTGCAAATTTTAAAAGAAGGTACATGTTTAGTGGTGAGTTAGAAACCCACCCAAAGAGCTTTTAGAAAATTATTACAAGGCACTTTAAGCTCAGTTAATACTGGAGAGAGATAGAGAAGTACAAAAGAGGAAAGACAAAGGAGAGAATGAGAAGAAAACAAGCAAAGAGGCAGAAAGTAGATGAAAAGTAGACAGAAACAGAATTTACAAAAGAGATCTTACAGCCACTTCAGGAGATTTAATAATGAAGTACAACATGCTACCTCAAGAAGGAAGAGGTGAAGTTTCTAGTGTAGCTTAGCAAAATTCCTTTTCCTTTATATGGTATGTAAGACCTTTATGAAAAATCCACATTGTATCAGAAAGTATATATATATGAAGACACAGTAATTAGCCAATGTCTGAGGCTCAAAGTTCAATACATATGGAGAACAGTTATACACAGTTACTATTTAGCCTCCAAAAACGGTATATATAAAATACACTACTAATATGTGGATTTATCCATCCCTGATTATTCATGGATAAAAAAACATTTTCTAGGGTCAGGCCTGGTGGCAAACACCTTTAATCTTAGCACTGGGAGGAAGAGGAAGGTGGATTTCTGTGACTTGGAAGCCATTCTGGTCTGCATAGTGAATTCCAGGACAGTCAGAACTATTAGTGAGATACTGTCTCAAAAACAAACAAACAAACCCAGAATAGAACAAACCCCAAATACTATGAAATACACAAAATGCAACAACAATCATGGCTGATATTGGTTGTTGGCTTTAAAAAGAAGAACCTTAAACAGAAATGTAGGCTGGGAAACATGGAATGTGACTGTAACCCTAGCACGAGGAAGGCTGAGGCAGGAGTATCACTTGAGTTAAGGGGTTCAAGACTAGCCTAAGCAACACAGTGAAATGCCATGTCCCAGGAAAATAAGTAAATAAATAGGAAGACACATTAGTATTTGAGTTTATTTTTGAGAACTTACAGAAGTTTTGAGAACTTATCATAGAGCTAGTGACCAAGGCAATTACTTGCAGATCTTCAGCCTAAGCTTACACACTTTCCTCAGCTTTCAAAGTATTAATGTTCTTTCTTCCTTTAAAAATCATCACCATCATCATTTGTGCATGCACAATGTATGTGAGGGGACATGCGAAGGTGAGTGACAACCGAGGGACACTGACTCTCTCAGCTTCCAGGCTTGCATGGCAGGGCTTCACCTGCTGAGTCATCTGGCAGCTAGCCCTTTCTGCTCTTTTCTTTTTTAGATTGATTTTATTTTAGGTGAATAGGTATTTTACCTATATGAATGTATGTGTATATTGTGTGACTCATTGGATTCCCTGGAACTGGACTTATGGATAATTGTGAGCACCATATGGGTGCGGGGAATTGACCCCTTTGTGAGAGCTCTCCTTTGTGAGAGCATCAAGTGATCCTAACCAGTGAGCCATCTTTCCAGACCCTCAAATCTGTTCTTTAAAGTTGTATACCACTGTCTAAATGTCACAATGAGGAAAAGTAGAACATAGAACTCTACCCCACCTACCAATATCTATCCTCTCTCCCTTCTCTGACCTCTCCTTTCTTTCTTTGATAGGCCTAAAAAAGGAATCAGCATGTGGACCAGGCTAGCCTTGAACTTACAGTGAAGACCACCCTGCCCCTTCCCACAAGGCTGGGATTACAGCATGAGCTACTACATCTAGCTTACCTATTAGCTTTAATACTGTAATTCATATGAATACATACTTTTTTTTTGGTAGAGGTGAAAAATGTTCAGAACTGGAAATTAAATTCCTAATGGTTCCCTCTTCTCAAAATCAAACTCCTTAAAAACAAGCCAGATTCTTCTTTCTATGCCTGCCTTTAGCAACAGTCACATTATCTTCCCAGGTCCTTAGGAGAAAACTACTCCAGTTATTCACTGTCTCTTCTCACATACTCTCAATTTATTCCTTTCCTACAATGTTTCTTTTTTGTCTTCCTGATACTAGTTCTTTCATTCTCTACTGTAGTCATAAGAGATTATTTCCTTATGACCTGTGCTGTGAACACAATGCTGAAACAACAACAAAAAACCCTTGTGTTCCTAAAATGCTCTATTTACTGCCTATCATTTTGTTTAAATACTTTCTGTGGTCCTCCAATGCTCACAGCTGCTTCTTTGGTCTATGTACTGTGCTTAGTAAGACCTCTGATTCAGACAAATGGCAATTTACCCATAGTCTCCAATCCTCTTCTACCTTATAGTACATTTATAGCATCCACTCTCTTAAGACCTTTAGTGCCTTGTTCCTTTTCTGACATTCTGTGTCAAAGTAAAATCTTAAAGTTCTACTATCACAATAATAGAACATCTGAATAGAGGCGATGCATTGAAATCAGAGAGGAGTGAACCCAACAGAGATACAAAGACCGAAGAAGTATTAATAGAAATCACATTCAGCATATGCTAACCACATCATTATTATTTTCCTTATTTGTATTTTATTCTCTTAGTGAAAATAAACCCTTTGGATGCCATAGCACTACAGCACACCATTCTCAGTCTTAGCAGTGTCCTATACTGTAAAAGTTTAATACTAATGATAATGTAATAGTGAGGAGGGTGGGGAAGATGTCAGGTACTCTGAAATACAAACTTGGGACATGTATTTGCTAAGTTACATATAAAAAAATTTATGTAGTATTTTAAAAAGCATAGATCTAGTAATGTTAACATCACTCATTTACAAGCTGCCTGAACAACAGGCTGCTCTGTTGATTCTATGTGGGCAGGTAGGTGTTATAGCTGACCTTACTATTGTATCTGATGATGTCTTATACAATGCTGAGTACCATAGTAGGTACTAAAGAAGTATTTGTAAAATGAATGGATAAATTAAAAAAGAAAAACCTACAGAAGATGATTCCTGCATTCTTGGATGGTAGTCCTGGTCAGTGCAATGTGTGTCAACTTGCAATTACAAGTTGACTTTAATTACTTAAAGAAAATGATGAAGAAAATCAACACAAAAACCACAGTACTACAAATCTGTGTTAGTATTAAACCAGGTGTGGTGGTGCACACCTTTAATCCCAGCATTCAGGAGGCAGAGGCAGCTGGATCACTGGGTTTGAGGCCAGCCTGGTCTACAAAGCAAGTTCCAGGTTAGGCAGGGTTACAGAGAAACCATGTCTTGAAAAACAAAATGCCAAATTCCCCAAAACTGTATTATTTTCCAACAATATTTGAGTCCTACAACAATGACAGAAATAATCTTTTATATGCATGTATGGATGATGCATATGTACACGGAATCTATCCCCACAGTGACAGTTTAAATGCTGCAGCTCATGTCTATGGGATGAGATGGCTTGGCAGAGAGGAAAGCTTGTTCCCTAGCCTGATGACTTGAGTGCAATTCCTGGATCCACATGGTAGTAGGAAGGAAGTGAATAAATCTCACAAGTTGACCTCTGATCCCCACACCCACATTGTGCCCCCCCCAATAAATATAAAATAATTAAATGTAAAAAGTTAAGGGAAAAAACCCTGATAAATTTTCCAAGATATTCAGTACAGACACACAATCATATTTTATTCCTCAATTTCATGTAAAAATGCCCCTTCTGATTGTGACCATAAGCTTTGTTAAGTCAATTAGTAAAAGTTCAGGAGACAATATAGTCAATGACATTTACCAAAGTGGCAATATTTAAAACTCATGACTCTTTTTAGGCATATAGTTTCTAGAACATTACTTTTTGACGATAATAAAGTTTATGCTTACTGCTGTGTCATCAAAGAGGTTGAGTAAGGAAATAAGAAAGGCGCGTCTGTGCTGGCGGTTCCCACGGATCATGGTATAGAGGTGTGAGCACAAAGCACTAGAAGACTCATCTTGTCTGAACCCCCTGACAGGATCTTTCAGGCACGTGTTGATCGCCTGTTGTACCTGGTAAGACATCTTCATACCAGCCACTGCTTTCATCTGTAAATAATAAAGGCCTCATTTGGATAAGGGATATTAAGATTCATATTAAGTATACTCTGATCATTACATTCAAGGCTAACTTCATTATTTGGTTGCCTTATTGAAAATAATAAAAATCACAGTGTGAAGTACTGGGATAGTAGAGACCATGTATTGTAAACCCCCCCATTTCACACATTAAAAAAAAAAAAAAAAAGTAAAAAACCAACCAACCAACCAAACAAAACAAAAACCAAGGTCTAGAATTCCTTGCTAGCCACCGTTGAAGTAGGGTCCACAGTTCATGGCTCCTGACTTTTTTTTTTTTTGAACAGTCTCACCCTGGTTTATTAGAGCAATACTAATCTACTAAAAGCACTTACATGAATGAATCCAGCATATTTTTTGTCTATTTCCACAAGCTGCTGATCAGCCTTGTTCCTCATAGCAGGTTCTGGATCTGTGCCCATGGCAATTAAATATGGAACACACTGGGAGAAGAAAAGACTTTATAAGACATCACAGCAGTAAAAATTCTATATGCATCTCAACAAACGTCAAGCTTGTACATCAGATATAAAAATGTAGCAGCACAGACCGCTTATAATTGCTATGTTTTTGTGTCCATTAAAAGTGATAATCTTTCTTTAACTTAAAGCAAGGAAATATAGCATAATAACAATGCACTTAGATTTAAACAATTTCAACAATGTTCCCTGGGTAAGACTATCCATATAAGACTATGACATAGGGGACAGTGAGGGGCTCAGTGGACAGGTTAACTATTGCCAAGACTGAGGACTCGAATCTGCTCAGAGCCGATATGGTTGGAAGAATTGAAAGTTCTGCCAAGTTGCGCGCGCGCACACACACACACACACACACACACACACACACTCTCACTCACTCACTCTTCTTTTATCCACCAAACCATCTTGTGTGCCCTATCTCTGAGTATTGAAGAAAGGTGAAAATCTCAATATACTGTTGCATGTTATAAAGTGATTTTAACAGCTCTGCATGATGAAAAACAGACTAAATATTTGTCCATGTGCTTGCTGTTTCATGACACAAAACTGTATATAAACATTTAGTTATGTTTTAGACAGTATCAGACTATTTGATAGCAGTCAGTATATCAGCAGAAAATGCAAGTCTTCAGGAATGCTAAACAGTTTATGACATTTCTTCTTTTTGTGATGCTGGGGTTAAATCCATGACTTTGAGTATCTGAATATCCAAGGCAGGTACTTTACCACTGAGTTACAAATCTGGCCTTTTAGGCTATCATCCCAACTGCATTGCCAAGTTTTAATGTTAACCTCCAATTTAAAAAAAAAAAAAAAAAAAAAAAAAAAGAACTCAGATGATGGGATTTATCTTTTTGTGGTAGAACAAACTTTATGCTATTTAGTTTATTATTATTCTCTTAAACCTATTTAATTCCATTGATATTACATATTGTTGGCCTGAGTAAAATTGGATTATAATGAATTTTAACAAAGCCAGTGAGAAAAAAGTAATAGAGACTAGAAGTTTTAACATAAATATATGGGTATTTTGCAGCAATGGCACATAACAGATTACCCAAAGTTTAGAATCTTAAGAGTTGAAGACAATTCAGGAAACTGAGGCAGGAGGATACTTGAGCCCATGAGTTGAGGATAGACAACCTGAGCAATGTTGTAAGACTCTTTTTTTGTTTGTTTGTTTTTTGAGATGGGGTTTCTCTGTAGCTTTGAAACCTATCTTGGAACTCAATCTGTAGACCAGGCTGGCCTGGAACTTAGAAATTCTCCTGCTTCTGCCTCCTGAGTGCTGGTAGTAGAGGTGTGCCCTGCAAGACTAACTCTTAACTATAAAGGAGGAAGAAGAGGGATAAGAATAGTTGTTGTTTACCTGCACTGGATGAATAAGACCTTGGTTTAGAGTCAGTGCGATCACATTAAGGGCAAAGTGGCGTACACTTGACTGGGTGTGGAAGAAGGCCTCAAGCACCTGTTTGAGGTAAAGCTGCATGATGGAGCTACTCATCCCCGAGGAAACATCTCCCATTTCTTTTAAGTCTTCCTGCTTTGCAACTTTCTTCCCTACAAAAGAGGGCAAAGGAGAAACAGATCAAGATCATATTAACTCTGACTGCTCCTGATTGAGTCTACAACTCAAGCCCACAAAGTAGTACAGCTCATGCTCAAGCTCAAGTGGTTTCCACTCTTTTTCAACTGTGTCAGAGGCTCTTTGAGAACAGTAAAAACGATATTTCCTTCTCCTCCTGGAAAGTATTAATGCTTGTAGATACCTAAAATTTTGTAACTATTTTAGAGTTTAAGAACAGTGTTGGGCCTATGAACTTTAGCTTGCTAATTCCCACTTACCCAAAGTCTGGCATCCTTTCTAGGATTCAAGGGATGTTACCTATCTGTTAAGCGTCCTAACTATAGCTGCGCTGTCAATCACCAACCGTGTTCTCACTTACAGTCTCTGTCTGCTTGCTGCATTCGTGTGTCTTCTTCTTGTAGGTAAGTCTGGAGGTTTTTTAACACTTGTATTTTTAAATTCACTGAAGAGTTCTTATCAGATAAAATATTATTATACAGATTCTTCACTTCTTGCTCAAACATCAGACTTGGATGCTGTATAAAGGCAAAGCCTAAGAAAAAGGGGAAAATGTCTTTATATATACCTACTAAAGGTAAATACAACACAATGAAAATGTCAAATTATACAAAGAGCTCCTTATTTCAAATTTCAAAATTTAAAACTTAAAATGACTGGAAGAATATGCTGGTGGCCTTACCTAGAGAAGCATTAGAGCAGGTACTTCTTTCCCCATGAATTAAAAACAAGAAATTGCATTTCAAAGGAGAATTTCACACAAGAGGAAACCTTGAGGAGGGAGCAGGGCCTAGTGGCTAGGGGAGTGGATTAGGAGTCAGGAGTCTTGGGTTCTATTCCTGGCTCCACCACTGACTTGTAGTGTGACCTTGGGTGAGTCACACAATCTCTCTTTGCCTCAATTCTCCATCTGTAAAATGGGGACAATAATATTTACCACCCACCTACCTCATAGGGGTGTTGTCAGGATTAAGATGTAATGTCTGCAAACAATTTTTTTCAGACCCCTAATAGAAGGTACTACAGTGATAACGTAAAAAAATACTGAAATATATCTACTGATGAAACAGAATTTAAAAATAGAACTAAAATTATCTTCCTAATTCTTTCTCAAATGGCCCTAAATTGAGGCCACAATGGTAACTTATAACCACTAATAACTAGCAAAATCAAATGATCAATGTATATATAATGTTTAATAAGAAAAAAATAAGACTCTTGATGGCAGCAAGCATTAGTAAGACTAAGACCAAACCACCAGACTTAAAGCAGAGTAATTAGACAACTAGTTCAAGGTCACACAAGATAGCCATGGCCCATGTAACTTGTTTTCACTGTTCTACAGTGCTGCTTCCTTGAATTAAAACTTTACTTATTTGTTCTCTGACTTTACCACTCCAAAACTTATTATGTACATTTAACATTTAAAAATATACACTAGCATGAAGGTAGTACCACATCTCATAACTCTCTAATAAATGATGTTCACATTTTTACTGTATTTCCTCTTATATGTTCTCTTGAGAGAAGACTTCACTACACAATCCTAGCTTACTTGGAATTCACTATGTAGACCAAGTCAGGGTTGATCCTCAAGAGATTTGCCTGCTTCTGACTGCTGAGTGCTTGTATTAAAAGTGTCCATAACCACACCTGGCTTATATTTTATAAAAGAAACGACAAGGAAAAAGGCAGTAACATTTAAATATTTATAAAATTATTAACATGATTTTAAAGGGTTTGAACAACTCAGAATCGTTTTACTTACTTTTTTGAAAGACCAATATCAGTGACTACTCATGAATATTGATTAAAATAAAACCTTGACAATGCTATCAAAATATTTGCAAACAAATTAAGTTACTGAATATTTTTATATGTATTTGCACAAAATATACAATAACAATAAAATTCCAAGTATAGGACATACTTTTCTCTCTGTCTTTTATAAATAAAACCATTTATTACAGGTCTAAGACAAAAGAGTTTTAGATTTCTTTCCTTTTTAAAAGAGAGTATTTAATTCAGGCAATTTAACTTTCCTATTCCTAATTCTCTATTCGCTAATTCCTTCCCAGGTAAGCTGTACAGAGCTGTTTGCAAAACATGTTTTTACTACACTCGTGCTTCTGGAAAAGGAACATGGACCAGGTATGCAACCCAACTGTTCCTATAATTAAGTCTACATAGACTGTTCATTAACAAGTAGCAGATACATGTAACAACATTATTTGCACTGAAAAAAAAAAAAAAAAAAACAATTTTAAGAAATGCAAATAGCACAGAACTTTCAACACATCCTGAGTATTATGGTGCCCCAGTCAGTGCTCTTAAACCAGTTCTAGGAAGGAGGGTGGAAGACAGTGTTGTTGGCTCTACTTTACTAAGAAGGAAACTGAGGAAGGGAGGAGTGGCTTGAGCAGAGCTACCTAGAAAGGCCACAGGTTGAAACGGGAACAGAACTCAGGTGTTTTAAACCCCAGTGCATCATTCCCCACATCAGGTCACATTAAAGAAGTATGTCTACAAATCAACAGCTTAGACTCGCAATAGTCAGAAAAGCTTACTCCACCCCTCAAAGAGCTAAAAACTACTAAGAAATTCAGACTTAACTTACCTAGACCAATGATGGCTTTTGTTTGTACTTCTTCATCTGAGTGTTTCGTAAAATACATCAACAGCTCAAGTACTTTATCCTTTATGTTAACCTAAGGGGGGGCGCATATTAAAAGTATTCAAGAAGAATACTCAATGTCAGGTAAGTTTTCAAGTATGTGTAAGAAGAGGAGGGGGAGAGAGGAAGAGAAGGACAGAGAGGGAAGTAGAGGAAAAATGAGGGAGAGGGCGAGGGCGAGGGCGAGGGAGAGGAGGAATGAGCAGGCCCCACAGTGCTCTGGGAAGGTATGGAAGCCAGCAGAATTAATTCTAAGGACTTGGTTCTTTCCTGTCATCCTGTGGGACCTAGGGATGGACCTAAGGTAATGTGCAAATATCTATACCTGCTAAGTTATCTCACCAGCCCTTAATTCCAGCTATTGGGGGAGGGGGGAATCCTTAAAAGCAAACAATGAGAATTTCCATGTGAACTTTGCTGTAGATGTTGGTCATTTGCAGAGCACTAGTCTGGCAAACATAACATACTGTTTAATTTAAAACACTGGGTAGGGAAAAAAAAATCAATTCCATTTATTTTATTTAATATTTAAACTTATTTAAACCTTTGTATGCATAAGTGTTCTCTGTCTGCATGTATGACTATGCATCATATGTGTGTCTAGTGCCTGCAGACACCAGAAATACATGTCAGATTCCTTAGGACTTAGAGTTATATGAGGTTGTAAGCTGCCATATGGATACTGGGAACCAAACCCTTTTAGCTGCTGAGCTACCTTTCCAGTCTCTTAACTTATTTCAGAATAGTGGCATTTGATGTGATGTCTGTAACAAGTATGTGCCACAACCTGTGTGTGTCTATGTTACCGAATTGATATAATTGGTTGTGGAAACTTCAAATCTGTCACAGACCAGTAAGAAACTGCTCTAAATCAGCAGGAAGTCTAGGATGAGGCTTGGTCTAGCACTCTTTCCAGAGGTCTCATTACACTTCTCTAATGCTGCCTTCTTCTGAGGTCATTATTCTGATTCTTAGCTCAGGGCCACAGGACTGTGATTCACAGCACACTAGGTAATACTGTGATCTTTACCTTACTGTTGCCTTTAAAATCTTCCAGATCAAAATCAAAATGCCGACAGAGTGCTCCAACAGTGAAGAGGGACCTAAGAAGCGCTGGTTTATTTGTTAAAAGTGAAGTATTATTTGGGTCTTCTTGGTGTTGACTTTTTAATTTTGAAATGGCACCTAGTAAAGATAAATAACCATTATTTACAGTAATCTCCATATCTCTGAATCATGTTTAAGCAATTACTAATGAAATATGATTAACTTTTACTAATGGTTTTAAGTATTAAACACATTTATAATGTGCGTAGCCTACAACAATGTAAGAAAAAATATTAAAATTTTACTTTATATGGTGGCCAGAAAACATCACTTTAAAGAGAGAAACTTTTGAACTAATGAAAATACAAAAGGTCATAGGGAACTTCTGAGTGCACACTGGAACACACACTTATTCCTCACTGCTGTCCTTTATCAGACGTGTAAATGATGCAGACACACTTGCTGAACTTAGGGAACAATTTGAAAGCCCAGGCACTGAACTTACCGTAGTATCTATTGAAACAGGCCCACACAAATTTAAAATTCTGTGTCACTTTATTTACAACAGCCCCAAGACAGCTCACACAATGCTGTACTACCTAAAAGATAGAGAAAATGTTACTCTTTAAGAAAAAACTAAAACACAGTTAAGTGTGATCATTTTTTTCCTTCTTACATGTCTTAAAATATAATAAAATATCTTGTGACTTAACTGACATATTATATAGCAATACGTTACAACCTATCATCTGCGTATCACACATTACAAGACAGAGATCGTAAACTACTCACAGTCATGCCATATTTGATGATCAGCTTCATCAGATCTTCTTCAATGGTGGCAAGGAAAGTTTCACTTGGGTGTTCCATCAGTGGTACAACTAACTCAAGGATTTTTGCAACATTGCAGATAACCATGAAATCATTTTGTGTCTATAAGAATAAAATTAATGCTTTATGAATATCTAAAACTTAAAAGAAACCATATACAGCTTTATGTGTGGAGTATAACAGAGCATTATGTATGTAAATTTACATTAAAATCTAAAAAAGTACTACAGAGGAGCCCTCCACCCCCATATGAAAGCAGCAGCATCTGAGAGATTATCACGAGTTTGTATTGCAGCTCTAACACTTATTTATATGTGAACTTTGGGCACTTAATATTGTTAAATCTGTTACACTTAAAATAATTTTGGGATCTCATTTATTTTTATGAGTATGATTGTTTGCCTAAATGTATATATGTGCACCATATTGCTTGTAGCTAGTGCTCTTAGTTGTTGAACCATGTCATTAGCTTCAGTCACCCCCACCCCCAAAATGAAATGTAAGTCAATTATAAACAGAATATTTAAATACGAGGGGAACGTTTTACAAAGACTGGCAGCTTTTAAGTTTTAATATACTTTCTTGATGAAGATTATTAACCTAATAGTTCTCAACTGTGAGTGACTGTGCTCACCATTCTCACCCACAAGTATTTTGCAATGTCAGGAGCAATTCTAATTGTCAAAGTGGGAGGTGGCATCTATTGGACAGAGACCAAAAGATGCTTTTGAATATCCCACAATACAACAAAAGCTCTTACCAACGGTGCAATATCCAGCTCTGTCAATAGTGCTGGAGTGGAGAAATGCTGTGTTAAATATATTTTATTTAATACATGTATTTATTACCGCCAGAACTAGCCAGAAGGTGTTTTAATTTTATACTTAAAAAATTAAAAAATAAGCAAATGAAAAATTTGATTTTATATTTATGTGTATCAGAAGTTTGCCTGTATGCATGTATGTAGTATATGACTAGAGCCCGTGGAGATCATAAGAGGGAAATGGATCCCCTGGAACTAGAGTCACAGATGGCTGTGAGCTACCATATGGGTGTTAGGAACTGAACCTAGGTCCTCTGGAAGATCAGCAAGTGCTCTTAACCACTGAGCAACTCTGCAGTCCCATAACACAAAGTCTTTTTCCCACTTGTCCTCTAATCAGCTAACTCTCTAAAAGCAATATTACTAGCTGGTTGGGTGGGGTGTCGGGGGGTGTTGTAAAAGGAAAGAAGGTTTTGTATGTTATGCCTTTAATCCAGCCAAGCAAAAGATAACTGGTATTTGTTTTTGGGTAAATTATTTTCTGGCCAAAATATCACATCTATTTTTCTTTTTAGAATATGTATAAGATTTTCACATAAAAATTTAAAAATAAGGTACGATGAACACTTTTTTCCCTTGAGACAAGGTCTCTCCATAGAACTCTGGCTATACTAGAGCTTTCTGTGTAGACCAGGCTAGCATTTAATCCAAATACTTGCCTGCCTCTGCTTCCAGAGTGCTGGGCCTAAAGGCACACATAATTATGTCTGGTAAATATCTAAAATGTTTAAATTATTGAAAGACTTTTTAAACATTGAACATAATTCAAAGAAAATAGGAAAACTAGATAAGCAGTGAATTTACAGAAAAAGAGGGCCAACTGCTCAATTTGAAAAAGGTTCACTTTCTTAGAAGTGGAGCAACAAGGAATTATTCCTCCACACCTGTTATATTAGCAGATTACAAAAATGGTTCCAAAAGTTATGTATTGCTTTTCAAAAAGGCTAAAGATCCTATCTAACGATCTCTCAAAATCCAAATAAAAAACAAAACAAAGTCCACCAAGAAGCAAAAAGAAAAACCCAAATTTTTCTCAGTGCCCTAATGAACCCATACCTGAGAATCTGCTCATTAAAATGATGCAACAATGTTTCAAAGTATATGTCAGAAGACTATGTCTATTATAATCCACTCTAGAGGGAGAGAATGGCACTGGATTATATTCTTGGCACTGATGAGCTATGTGACATGGACTAAGCTATTTATATTTTCTATGCTTTGGTTTCCTTATCTTTAAAATTAAGAATAAATAGTGCTTGACAAAGTAAATGAGACAATGCATGTAAAGTTCTTCAAAGTGTCTGATTGTAGTGTTTAGCAGACATGAGCTAACTATTAGCTACAGATTGTATATGAGGTTAAATAATTTCTGGATCTACTATAGGCTCCTAGATGGAATTAGTGCCTTGGAAATAGTACATATGTAATATATAATAACAGCATACATAATATATAAAGAATTTATTATTCTCTACTGCTTTCCTTGATTCTTAAAAATTTCTCAGGAAGCTCTGAGGTTTTCATAGAACTTAACAAACACCTGATAATGGAAGAAAATTAAAACTAGTAGAAAACTATTAAAGTTAGATCTTTAGAACATAGTATATAAAAAAATAAGAGTTATAAGTTTTTAGAACATTTTAAAATCTGGCATATGTAAGAAATCACAATTTACTATGTTGTTATATATCCCATTTCAAAAACCTCATTTGATTTACACTATTATTTTTATTTAAGCAATGTTTTGTGAATTTTCATTTTATTCTAGAACATAACATGTTAATATATCAATGTCTCTAATATGATACTAGACATTCCATACTCAACATATTGCTTTATAATAAAAGTAATAAAATGCATTATGACAAATGAATTGTAAATTATGAATCCAAAATATACTTAGTTTCTTCAAGTTAGAATTTCTGCTTTATTCACTTTTAAGGTCTTAACAAGGGCTACAACATTTATTAAACAGTTACAGAGGAGTTAGCTTAAGAACTAAAAGAAATAGAGCCTAAATTTTAGTTGATATTTTTAGATAACTTGTAACAAGCATCAGAATGTATATCTGGGTTGATGACAGTTGTCTGTTAGTGAGAATGTGGCTAGTACATGTAAATTCTAAATTTAAAGTACTTACTACGTGTTGTATGGAAGAAAGAACAAACAAGCCTTACTCTCAGTACTCTAAGAGGTAGAGGCAGGCAGATTTCTGTCTTTTTTTAAATTTGTTTTTCATTTTATTTGTTGATTCTTATTTATACTTTTTATTAATTTATTTTTTACATTTCAATCCCAGTCCCTCCTTCTCCCCCTACTCTGCATCTTCCATTTGGTTGGGCGGATTTCTACACAGCAAGTTCCAGGATAGCCTGGACTGTTATACAGAGAAACAGTCTCAAAAAAAAACCACCCGACCAAAAAGAAAGCACTTATACTTACACTACATTTAGTGGTAAGGTACGGCTGCATAGTCATGGCATGTTTAACCATGAGTTGCGGTCTTATTTTGCTGAATAAGAACAAAGTGGTTATACAAGCTACCAATCTTCCAGAATTCACACCTTTATTGTCTGAGTCTGAAAAAACAAAGAAATAAGACACTAACATATGGCAAAGTAGTGAAAATTAGACAGAATATTGACTTTACTTATTATAACAGATTTAGTATGGGCCTTAATAAAATACATTAGTATTTCTTATGATATTAGACTACTTGTATTTCATTTTTGGGCACAAAATTATACAATGAAGACAAACGACAGAGGTCTTACTAAGAAAAAGGCAAGTTTCACTGTAAGGAGATATGATGGAAGTTTAAAAGGAGAATGAAGTTGGAAAGTTCAGGGAGAGTTTTTGGGAATAAATTGGTAATGTCTATAAGTAGAAGTGAATACAGGAAAACAAACAAGAGAAGAGAAAAACAAAACAATTTAGTTATATAATACTGTATTTAAAGAGTACTGGTGAGAATGTTAAATAATGGAAGTGACAAAAAGAATTTCCATCAGTGCTCTATGCAGTCACACAAAACACTTCACATGAAGCCAATTAGGAGTTACTTTGGGTCTTAAAAAATATTTTTTTTTAAAAAGATAATTAGCAGTGTTGAAAATTAATGGATATTAATATCACCAATGAAGTCTAGGATGAGAAAAACAGAAAAGGAAAAAAGACAAACATGAAAAATGAGAAAAATGTAAAGAAAGATAAGCCCTATGTAAGAAAAGAAAGGACAGCTACAATTCCTTTAGGGGCACAAGTGACATTTCCACTAGAGGAAGTTGGAGCTTCAACTGAGTAACTGAGGTCTATCTGCTGCTGCTCCTCATTATGTATATTAGGAAAGGGGAAGTAATATTAACAGCCTATGCTTTTAAGTAATAGGTACCGATTATGACTTTTCCATGCAGTTTTTGATAACTGAAGACTTCAGGTTTGTGACTAACATAATTCATAATATAAAATATTAAGTACTTAATGTACATCAAAAATTTAAACACATTAAAAATTAAGATTAAGAAATTTTAACAGATTAAACATTAAATATTAAGAGAACTTTGTATACAACTAGAAAAAATATTAAATAGTATACTATATTAAGAACATTTTAATGGCCACTACAATTTCTTTGAAAGTTTTCTATAATTTAAATAAAACCAAATAGTTTTGTGATGCTATTAACAAAAAAAGAAAGAAAAAACCCCAACCCCCCCCCCAAAATAACAAATTTTGGGTCCTGAACTTTAGTCTTGTTTAATATGACATCTAAAAGTACATATTGAGAGATATGTAGAAGAGAAGATTTATGCTTTTATTATACTGTTTGATCTAGGCAATTTTACAATATAATCTAAATGAATTATCAAACAGAAATTTACGTCATGAAAATCAAATTACCCTCAAAAGTGACACAGCTAGTTATTAGCAAGCAAATCGAGAGGTAAAACTAAGAAAAGGGCCCAAATACTTGAAAATATCATAAAATTAACTTAAGGACCAATATATAAAATGTCTTACCAGCTAGAGATTCCTCATATTTAAGAATATGCTCAACTAGGTTATCAACAAGTTGAGTACAAGCTTTCTTCACAGGTTTATATGAGGAATCCTCTTCAGACTTCAACAACTATATATGTATACATATAAAAAAATTCAGTAAAATTATTTATCTAGCAATAATGTAATGTACATGCATTAAATATCAAACATTTTGTTTTTTAGTTAATATTAAAAGGCAAAGCAAAAATATGTGGCATATTTAAAAATATCTTATAAATCATCAATTTGCAAAGTCAACAACTTTAGTACGAAATATTTAAACTGCTGTGTGCAATGTCCTGACACTGGAGAGAGGCAGGAAATGAAACTTTTCTCTCACAGAAGCACTATCTGATGCTAGTTGAATTATTTTAAATAATTAACAACTGTATCTGAATTATACCGTAAGCCTTGCAATTATAAAACATAATGGCATATTCTTTGGCAGATTTTTTTTCTGCTTCATTCTTTGCCAAATCATTAATAAGACATGTTTAAAAATACTATGAAGAACAATAAAGAGGGTAGAGATAAGCCTACTTATAGTAAAAAGGAAAAGCAATCCAATATTACAACCACAGGTCACTGGGAAAAATGACTTAAGGTATATCTGTTTTACTAATAAGAATTAGCCAAATTATTTCTAGGGATATTAAAGAAAGCTGAATTTCACTTCCGTGGAGTTTTCCAGTTATTAGACATAAATATTCTATCCCTGTGTGTCTCACAGAGTCAGAGCAAGTCATGAATGGCTCATGATAGGAACTAAAGTGAAGTAAAACAAAAATTCAATATTCAAAGTGTAAAAATGCATGCTTTAAACTTTTACTACATGATACACAGATAGGCAAGGTTTTACAAAGAACGCATTATGTTACTAGGTTGCCTGCTTTTCTGAGTCTGTTTTCTCAAGACGGTTTCTCTTTGTTATGCTGGCTATTCTGGAACTCACTCTGTAGACCTCGAATTTACAGGTCCACCTGTCTCTGCCTCCTGGGATTAAAGGCATGCGTCACCACAGCCACCGGACTGTTTTTCTAAGTCTTAATGCAGAAAAATGTAAGTTTCCTTTTTTGCAGTTTCATTTATTTATTTTTATCTTATGTATAAGTGTTTTTTACTTGCATGTATGTCTGTGCACCAAGTGGATGTGTGGTACCAATGGAGGTCAGAAGATGGTGCTACAATTTTAGGAACCTGAGTTATGGGTGGTTATGAGCTGCCAAATGGGCGCTGGGAATCAAACTCTGCTATGAACAACAAGTGCTCTTAACTGCTGAGACATCTTTCTAGCCTCCCCTTTCCATTATTAAATAAAAAATCCTTTTCTTTTTTTACTAGCTCAAGTCTTTTCTGGACATTTTGGTCTTTCTCAATCTTTTCAGAAGCTATTCCTCTTCTCCTTGCCATGCAGCTGCTTGTTAAGCGCCACTGCTGAGCCTGCAGACTCCCATGCACCCTAACTTAAGACATGGCCTCTTTCCTTCCTTTCGCCCGTACCCACCTCCCACCCCAGGGACAGGGCCTGCTCATGTAACCCTGTCTGTCCTTTAACTCAGAGATCCTCTGCATCTACCCTGCTGTTTTTCTCTCAAATGTTAATAAAATTGTCCTTACATTAAAAAAAAAAAAAAATTACCCAAATAGTTAAACATGAGTGATAGCAACCAGAACAATATGAAATATGCATAGCATCATTGTTCAATTAAAAGATAAATAAAAGACAGCCCGAATTTGCTCATTTTCAATTATCCTTGACCTACTCTATAATTTACTTTTTTTTTTTTTTTTTTTTTTTTCCTTTTTGGTTTTTCAAGTCAGGGTTTATCTGTGTAGCTTTTGAGTTTGTCCTGGAACACATTTTGTAGGCCAGTCTGGCCTTGAGAACTCATGGAGATCCTCCTGCCTCTGCCTCCCGAGTGCTGGGATTAAAGGCATATGCTGCCATCACCTGGCTTCTAATTTACTTTCTTAAGCCAACACCATACTCTAGCTTGGTTTACATAAAGCAATGAATGCAATCACCAAAACTTCTTGTTTCTTTTTCCTAAGATATCAAGTACATGAAAGGTAATTCATTAAAATTTTGGTTTATGACACTATCACTGCTAACTGGTACGTGATATATTAATTATAAATAATACTCTACTATGATCCCAACTCAAGAACATGTCCAGTAATTTGTATCTACCAAGGTATTCCCCTTCTTATCCTATGAAATAACTCAAGAAATGTTATTATCCCCTTGCATAAAGAAATGTGCAAATTTTTCTTTTCTTTTCTTTTGGGGGCGGGGTAGCTGTTAACTTTCTTTGACACAGGATCTCACTATGTAGCTCTGGCTGTCTTGGAACTCATTTTGGAACCAGGCTGGCCTTGAACTCAGTGATTTGCCTGCTCTTGCCTCCTGAGTGCTGGGATTAAAGGCATGCACCACCATGCTTGGTCCTGGTAGTTTTTTCTTTTTCTCTTTTTTAATTTAAATTTTCTACTTCAACAAATGTAACTTGATTAGTGTTTTGGGTCTTACATTTTTAATTAGCATTATGACATAATTTTAATTCAGGCAGTTTCAGATAGTTTTATTATTTCAGTGCTTTTTAGCAGTCTTTTCTGTATACCACAAATCATTTAGTCACTCTTCTGTGTGTAGGTTAAGTCAAATTTTAATGGTATACACTTGAAATAATTTTTTCCAAAATGATTGTATAGAATGAAACACTTATGTGAAATGCTTGAGACTTGAATTCCTATATATTTTAGGGTATTTGCATACAACACAAGGAGATGCTTGGGCAAAGGACAGAGGTCTAAGTATGAAGCTCATTTAAGTTTCATACAGTCCTTATATAAATTGCTTGAAGGTAACTGTATTGTGTGTGAGTTGGGCTGTCAAATAAGCGCAGACAAGGAATTTCCTCTCCTATTCCCCCAGACAAATTATTTTATTTAGATCTATTTATTTTATTATTTTATGTGTATGAGTGTTTTGCCTGCATGTATGTATATGTACGACCTGAATGTTTTGTGACCTCGGGAGGTTGGAATTATAGATGGTTGTGAGCTGTTGTCATGTGGTTGCTGGGAAACCAACTCAAGTCTTCTGCAAGAGCAACAAGCAAGTGCCTTTAACAGTCTCCATCCCTTTTAATCTCAGCATTCAGGAAGCAGAGGCAGGTGGATCTCTAGAGTTTGAAGCCAGCCTGCTCTACAGAATGAGTTTCAGCACAACCAGGGTTACACAGAGAAACCCAGTTTTGAAAAAGCCAAGCAAACAAATAAATACAACTCTTCTTTTTGTGTTTGATATTTTATAGAACAGTCTTTCTGGATAGCCTGTTGTACCTGAATTCAAGATCCTTCAGTCTTAGCCTCAAGAGTACTGAATCATGTCACATGGGGTAGCACATGCCTTTAATTCCACACACCAGAGGCAGCAGCAGACGGATCTCTATGAGTTCAAGGCCAGCCTGGTCTATATATAGAGTTCCAGGTCAGAAGGCCTACACAATGAGACCCCTGTCTTATATAAAACAAAACACCAACAAAACATGGTGGAAAAGGGCTAGGGGTAACTCAACTCAATAAGTGGAGTGCGTGCTTTGCACCCAGAAAGCTTGAGCTTCAACTCTTATCAATACAAAGGGAAACATGAATAGACTGTTCAAAGCATGGAGAACACATCACAAACTAGGAAACTGGATGCAATATGCATAAGCAATAACTATTCCCAACAGTTCAATCCGAGAATTGTTACTTCTAAGTAAAGCTGAACATATGACAACAGATGAGGACCACATTTTACACTGTTCAACTGGCAAAATTTGAGGAATGAGATGACAAATACAAACTAACGGACTGAAGGGTAGAAATGTTAACTTGTGCCCGTTTATACAAACACACACACACGAGAAAATACTCTTCTGTGTAAGTCTTTTATTCTGCATAAATTGGTGCATGTGTGAATTTGAGGCTTTTTAATATAGTACTTTAAGTTTCCCTAGCAAATTATATCTCATGTAGAAAATTACTGAATCATAAGAAAAACTTCAATGAAATGATGTCTTTCTGAACATTGTTACATGGAACATAAGCATGTATGTCTGGAAGTATGGAAATGGTAGGTGACTTTAGAATTCCTAAGAACCCCATTAGCCACTCCTTATGCTCTTCCTGTTTCCTATAAAAACGTATGCATACATAGCTGCAGAGAGGTTATCTCTCTGTCATGTGTAATTTAACCAATTTTTTTGTGTGTGTGTCTGGGGCTTGAGGGAAAGCTCAGAGGTTAAGCACTTACTGCTCTTCCAAATCACAACCACGTGCAACACTGCCCTCAGGGGAAACAATGCTCTTGTACAGCCTGTATGTGCACACATGCATGCATGTGACACATACACATGTATGCACATGCTGCCATTAAAGAAAAAGGGACAGGAGGAAGACAGATGAAAGAAGATTTGATGGGTAGGCAGAAGTGCAAGGATCAGAGTCTAGAGTTTTTAGAGCAATCCTGAGGAAAAAAAGTGAGATACGGTCTCCAAAAACAACTCAGTGGGTAAGACCACTCCGGGACCAGAGTTCAAATCTTTAGCACCCTCATAAAACTTGGGCACAGCTGCTGTACATAACCCTGGCACTGGGGGCACAAACAGGTGAACACTGGGAACAAGCTGGTCAGCTAGCCTAGCCAAATCAGTGAACTTTAGATTCAGTGAGAAAGTCTCAAGAGAATAAGACAGAGACTGGTAGGAATGACAGAATGCCTAACATTCTCTTCTAGCTCCACCCATGCTGCCTAGCTCCTACTCACAAGGACCAAAACATGCCAGTAACATTTACAGTTGGGAGATGAATGCTCTTATTTGAAAATTTCTGAAAGTTCAAATTGTGGTTTGATTTTATACTACTAAAAGGAATTCTATATATTTTGTAATATGCCAAATAATTATATATTTAATGTTATTTTTATATTAAGATTTGATGAGTAGTCTCTAAATCATTGGTTCTTAACCTGTGGGCCCACTTTGGGGTCAAATGATCCTTTCACTGGGGTTGCACATCAGATATCACACATATCAGATATTTATACATTATGAATCTAACAGCAGCAAAATTAAAGTCATAAAGTAGCAACAAAATAATTTTATGGTTGGGGATCACCACACTATAAGGAACTGTATTAAAGGGTCACAGCATTAGGAGGTTGAGAACCACAGTTCTACATTAAAGAGATAAGAAAAAAAATTATCAGAAAGTGAAGCTAGAACTTCAATTAGTAATTCAGAAAACATTTTAGCAGTTAACTGGATTACTGATTCAATAAGAAAATTAAAACATAAGGCTTAACATACTGAAGTAAGTTTCTTCTACACAGATATTTAAGAAAGAACTGAACAGTTTATTTTTATTTTTTTAAGATTTATTTATTTTATGTATATGTTGCTCTATCTGCATGGCCAGACCTGTAGGCCAGAAAAAGGTATCAGATCCCATTACAGATAGCTGTGAATGACCATGTGGGTGTTGGGAACTGAACTTAGGTCCTCTGGAAGAGCAGGCAATGCTCTTAACCACTAAGGCATTTTTCCAACCCTTAAAAGTTTTATTTTTAAAATGACAAAGACCTTTTATTAAATTTCATGTCATCAAAATTACACTCACATTTTGAAGTAGTTGCTCAAACCAGTCATATCCAGTATCTCTACATGCTGCAACCTAAGGTGAAAAGAAAGGCCATGAAACTATTAAAATAAGGCAATTATAATAACATTATAAAGACCGTTAAGGTTATGTTTAGGGATAGATATGCATATACTTATATACATATAACAGCAATGAAAAGAAGCCATGAATTTGAAAGAGAGCAAGGAGGGTTATATGGGAGGGGTTGGAGGTAGCAAAGGGAAGGGAAAATGTTGAAATTGTATTTCTCAAAAAAAAAAAAAAAAAAAAAAAAAAAACAAGACATTTATTTTAAAACAGACATTTTTAGTTATGCTGTAATATGAAGTATATGTCTACTTTAAAATTTTGAAATGTTATATTTAAAGCAAACATTTTTTTCAGAAACTGAAACACTTGGTAATATGGAAAACACTAAAAAATTAGTTTAATATCAAAGACTAATATGGTATCAAATCGTAAAAGCTTATGCCATGCTTTATCAGAAAAATCTGTTAAGTTTCAAACAACAAAAATAAAATTTTGTTCCTTAACCCTCTTGAAAATAGATTTATTGCTAACAGTGAAAATAGAGATAACTTTGTCACTGAGTATATAAAACTGGTAATATTCAATATACACCAGTAAATTATAGTTCATTTATGTAATAAAACCTAAACTACTCTAAATGCTATCTGCAGGTTGCTAGCCCAGAGTACACAGCTGTCCTCCTCTTTCTCTCTTCCTTTTTCAATTATGGAAGAAGAGAAAACTTCAACATCAATGTTTATACATGTGAGTATCAAGAAACGGAGCCATGTATAAACATCCATGTCCTTTTACTTCAAGCCCAGGAGAAGCTCCAGGGATACAAAGGAAGCAGCACTAATGCCAGGCACAGCTGCATATTTCACCATTGCCCCTTCCCTCTAAGATGCCGTGGAATTAACTACCTTTGCATTCACAGTGTTCTTACCACATCAGTGATGTTTAAGATTTTCCTTGTCATTGCTTCTTTGTCATTATGTGGCGTTGGAGTAAACCAGAGTTTTTGGAATGTTTCATTTACTAATTTCTAGAAGAAAAAGAAAATCAATTACTAACAACAAAAACAGCAAACTTTTTAAAATTAATTTATATTTAAATTTAAAAAAAAATCTTACTTTACATACCAATCCCAGTTCCCTTTCCCTCTCCTTTCTGTCCTTCCATTCCCTACACCAACCCCCCCCCATCCCACCTCCTATCCACTCCTCAGTCAGTGAGGGCGAGACCTCCCACGGGGATCATCAAAGTCTGTCACATCATTTGAGGCAGGACGTAGGCCCGCCCCCCCCCCCCCCATGTATCTAGGCTGAGAGAGTATCTCTTCATAGGGAATGGGCACCCAAAGCTCATTTGTGCACTAGGGATAAATACTGGTTCCACTGCCAGCAGCATCATAGACTGGCCAGGCCCAACTGACACCCACAGTTCAAGGGGCCTTGTTCAGGCTTATACTGGTTCCCCAGATATCAGACTGGGGTCCATGAGCTCCCACTTGCTCAGGTTAGCCAAAAACAGCAAACTTTTAATTGTAAATTCTCATTAAGGCCCAACACAAAGCTACAGTTAGCTAAAAAAGAAATTTTCAGGAGTTTATTATAAATTTCTTCATGATTAAAATGATCAATTGTAGCTGGGCAGTGGTGGTGTATTTGTTTAATCCTAGCTCTTGGGAGGCACAGAAAGGTGGATCTCTGTGAGTTTGAGGCCAGCTGTTTGAGGCCAGCCTGGTCTACAGAGCAGGTGCCAAGACAGGCTCCAAAGTTATAGAGAAACCCTGATTTGAAAAAACCAAACACACAAAACCACTACCATAAAAAACCAAAACCAACCAACCAAACAAACAAAAAACACCAACTGATTTCTCAAATTATGAACTTTTTCAAACAGGTGATGATGGGCAATACCATGTTTAACTTACGGCTTCTGGATAAGACACCTTCAAAAGTCTGTAACAATGTGCTTATGTGTGTGTGCCTGCATGCATGTGCATCACCTGTGTGCGTGCGAGTGCCTGCAGGAGCCAGAGATGTGTTGGATCCTTTGGAATGGAGCAGGTGCTGGAAATTGAACCTGGGTCCTCTGTAAGAGCAGCAAGAAACTGACAAGCCACCTCTTTGACCCAAAATGGTTTTGATTAGACTAAAATCACTTTTATTGTTTTGTGCCTGTGTGTCTTGTTTGCATGTATGTATGTGGGTGTGTATACTCATGAGAGCACACAAGAGACCACAGTTAGGACATGTACCCCTATCATTTTTCTTGAGACTTTCTTGTTTGCTATCTCCACCTGCCCAAAGCTAGGGTTACAAGTTCATGTGGCCATGCCCAGCTTTTAATGTGGGTGTTGGGAATTTGAACTCAGGTCCTCATGCTTGTAGAACAAGTACTCTTACCCACTTGCTATGCTTTAAAGGGAGACTTGACACAAGCTAAAGTCATCTGAGAGGATGGAACCTCAATTAAGAAAATGTCTCTGTAAGATTCTGCTGTACAGCCTTTTCTTAATTACTGAGTGGAGAAGAGACCAGCCCATTGTGGGTGTGGCCATCTCTAAGGCCAGTGGTCTTGGGTTCTGTAAGAAAGAAGGCTGGGTAAGCCAGAGGGAGCAAGCAGCCCTCCATGGATTCAGCATTAGCTTCTGCCTCTAGGTTCCAGCTCTGTTTTGAATTCCTGTCCTGACCTCTTACAATGAACTGCTTTTGTTCATGGCGTTTCATCATAGCAATAGTAACTCTAACTAGGACAGAAGTTGACTAACAGGATAGTGGGCCATTGCTGTCGCAGACTGACCATGTTAGTTTTGGGAGGAATGTGAAAAGACTTTAGAACTTTGGGAAAGAAAACCTTTGAGTGTTCAAAGCTTGGTGAGCTATTCTTTGGGAGCATGGAAGAACATGGAGAGCGATGCAGAAGTTTCAGAAGGAAGGTTGTGAGACCCTTAATGATTCTATCAGAGCTGCTTGCTATTTTGAGTTAAGAATTCGTGATTCTGGTTAGCTGGGGCTAAAGAATCAGTTGTTATTAACAAGATACCAGAACTACTGAAGAAAAAGCCTTGCTTCACTGGGACAGTTTTAGCCAGGGCGAAATCTTGTGGAAAGTTTTTCCTCTGTCAGCACACACAAGCTGTGTTCACCAGTAGGCAAGGTTGTACCTTGTGTTGTAGCTCAACTTGGTCATGTCTAAGATTCCCAGGTGATACTGGTTTTGAAGGCATGAAGGGGTCAGGGAGAGAAGCTGAGGCTCAGTACTGTGAGGCCACTTGTGAAGGTACAGCCAGAGTAGCAGTGGAAGCCCTAACCCTAAGACACACGAGTCTTGGAGAAAAGTTGAGGCTTGGTATCATAAAGCAGGCCCATTAGAGCCATCAGTGAAAGTGTAGCCCAGATGCAGTAAAAGACTCATCATTTTGTAGATGCCAGTACCATGGGATGACTGCCAAGAACAGTAGCAGCCCCGGAGTGGACCCAGCCTGAGTCTAGAAGACAAGTTGTGTGTGTGGCAGTGGGGAATCTGAGAAGTGACTCAGGTCCTTTGAAGGAGCCCAGACACTGGACATTAAATGATTAACACTGTGGGAGTCTGGTTCCGAATTTATCTGATTGGTGCTGTGCCTTGGTTTTCTCTCTTGAAATATGAAGGTATTCAACTTCATTTTGATTTTATAGAAGCCCATGGTTGAGAGACTATTTTAAGAGACTGTATTTTTTTTTTGAGACTGAATTTTTTAAAACTTTTTTAAATAAATTTTTTACATTCCAATCCTTCCTCCTCTCCTCCTGATTTGATACCTCCACTAATTCCCCTCCCCCCTCCACCATCTGCTCCTTGGAGAGGGTAAAGCCTCCCCTAGAAAGTCTACTAAGTCAAAGAGACTGAATTTTTAAAGTGTTTGAATTTGTAAGACTGTGTAGACTTTTTTTTTTTTTTTTTTTTTGCTTTTCGAGACAGGATTTCTCTGTAGCTTTGGAGCCTGTCCTGGAGCTTGCTCTGTAGACCTGGCTGGCCTTGAACTCAGAGATCCACCTGGCTGTGCCTCCCAAGTGCTGGGATTAAAGGTGTGCACCACTGCCACAGGCACCACTACCACCACCGGGCAAGGCCGTGGGGACCTTTAAGTATGTAAAATATTTCATATTGTGATGTTTATTTGAATGTGTGATCTTGAGGATGAACAAGAAAGGAAAGGTGATTTGTTTGCATGTCAAGCTGAGACCGGATCAATTATAGTTTTATGTCAACTAGACACCAGCTACAGACATCTGAGAAGAGGGAACCTCAATTATGACAACACCTATAGGTTGTAGGCAAGTCTGTAACTGAAAAAAATCAACATACTATTAAAAAAAAAATCAAGATTTTAATCTGGTAATCTCTTTGGATAGGATAGTTTCTATACTTAAATACACAAATCTTGTAATGGTTGGGAAAGATAATCTTTTATTAATATAAACATTAGAAATAAAACAAAAAATTAGATTCAGTAAGTACTTAAATTATTTTAAACACTAATGAAAAAGAAATTTCACATGATCAAATTTTCATCTTACCTTAATGCCCTCTTCATCATTGACTCTACGAATCATTTTTACACACATTTCTGTAATTTTTGGAAATGTTGGTTGTTCGATACAGATGTCTCTTAAAATCTTTATTACCCTTTTCCTGACACTGATACCAGTATCCTAAGAATAAAAATGTATTTTTCAAATGTTAGGAAAAGTCAGACATTTTAGGTGTATGAAACTTGACAAAGTAAGATTTTTTTGTAAGCATTATAATCTTTTTTTGTTAAATGAAAATTATATTGCATATATTTACTCTTCATATGTTATATACATGACATTTAGTTTACTGTCTTAACTTTCAAAACATGACATGACATGGAAGTATGTACACTTAGTAATGAGCTCAAGCCCAGAGGATAAATTCACCAGAATAAGATGATAAACTTTTAGAATAGTGTTTGGTACTTCAACAACATACAAAGTGCTATCTATGATGTAGACAACAAAATATCTAAGGTAAATGAAGTAAAATTTGAAGTACTAACTAATCTTAGTATTAGTGGTAATAAATACTTTTCATTGAAGCAATACAAAATTGTTGTGTGCTAATGCATCAATGTGTAGTTCTGTAAGAAATCAATATGCTTATAGTGGGTGGTATGTCTGCCATGGAAATAATTCTCAGGCAGACAAACACACACACACACATACACACTCACTCTGCAATGACAATATAATTATTCTAGAGTACTCTCCAAAAGCAGTTAACTATCATAGATAATTACTATCAATCATTCATTAAAAACTGGTATAACAATAATTGAAAAATGCTTATTTTCATCAACAATTGGCTTTGTAACATTGAGTTATAAAGCTTGCCTCTTGAAAGCATTACCTTCTTTAGAATGGTGCTATAGTTCACAGATTAGTCAATATAAAATTGTAACTGGCACTTATATATTTTAGATTTATTTAAAACAAGGTGGGATGTTTAAGGCAAATTATATTCATGAATTACTATAAAACTGAAGCAAATACCAATATTCTTTCAATCAGCATATCATAATACTGTTCAGCAAGCTGAGGTCGGCAAAGGACAAATCGACCTAGTAATTCCACAGCTGCCTCTCGAACACTAGTGGAGTTATCCATTAATCGTCCATGAACTCCTCGCTGCATGTCAAGCTAAGGAAGAGTGAGAGAAATGTCATTTGTAGCAGTAGAGATAATCTTTAAATTTGGGAAAAATAAAGGGAAGAAGTATTATTTATATTATTTTTTCTCTTACCCTTGCTAGAATACTGGGGTCTACAGCAACAACCTCAGATAAACACTTCATGGCTTTTGTTCGAACAGCAATTGCATTTTCACCAAGAACTCGTAGTATCTACCAGGCAAACATTAACATTCTCAAAAAACTTAAAGTACATAGCATTTAATGAAATATACCATGAACATACATATATAAGAGAACACAATCTATTACTTAGTGCCCCCCCTTTTTAATGTGTGAGTAAAACTATTTCATCTTACTGGTTCAAAAATCTTAACAGGGACCAGTACACATGGAAAACATGGAAAAACATTCTGTACTTTAGGTCTTTTCTCTACCTCAGAATTCTCAAACATATTGCCGTGTGTGTGTGTGTGTGTGTGTGTGTGTGTGTGTGATACATATATATGTATATATACATCCACTAAAACCTTATATGTGACTTTTGTCAAAGACAGTATTATTTGCCATGACTTGATAACTAAACAATTTATTTTTATGTCATACAAACACATCCATTTGTTTGTACAAGAACCAGTATGTAGAGGGTAATCACAGCTAAAGACATGAGAACAACATGGAACAGAGACAAATGCAGCTTTCATAATACTTTAAAACTAACCCCAACAACACTGTCCACTATCTATCTCCAAAAGTAAACAAAAAACAAACAAACAAACAAAAAAAATCAGAACAAAAATAATTTACCTGTGTCAAATAAATATCAAAGCTCTGGGCAAACGGCCTCATAGAGGCCAAGTATCGAACAATCAAACATGCATCATCATAGTCCACAGTGTCTGAGTTCATCCTACAACAGAGAACATTGAGGTTTAGTATGGTCTTTGTGACTGGATCTATGAGACACGTATCTAGCATACCTCTCTGCATCTTACTTTAGTGTGCTGAACTGAGATGGTGTGGCTTTGAGAATGCTTCTAAGGAACTTCTTCCGGTTTTCAGCTCGATGCATTATTTGACCAGTTGTCTCGATTTCTTTTGCATGATGTGCTCCATCAGATGATTCTTCATCCTTCTGTGATTTCATTGCTTTTTCTGTTTCCAGAGTTGTGTCACGGAACCACTGGGCTATATAGAATTTACGAGAAAACTGGAAAAACATTAGACAGATTTGAGCTGATGCAATTAATAAAGACAGATACATTTCTGAAATATCCTGGATTACAGAATTTCTTTTTTACATTTAGCTATAAATATAACTGTTAATGTTAAAAACTAATTTAATAAAAATGACTGTATTTAACACACAGCACTACTATCAACTACTTAAAGTAGAACATTTCATATAGCTCAGTAAGATTTAATGGTAATACCACTTAGAAAAGTTTAGAATTAAAGGGGTTAAGGTAAAAGACTTCCATCTGTTTTCAATTCTTATCTGTGTAAGAAATACTTAAGTTAAATACATTGAAACAATCAGCATGGAAGCACTTCTGTGTATCTGTTCTATGACTAGAGAGTAGAAATCTGTACTAGGTAGCTAAAATCATAGAGAGGTTATTATAACTCTCATTTTACCAGTTAAAAATAAATTGAAAACACACCAATATGTGCACAGTATCATTTATGAACTTATGCAAGGCCTAAAAGTGTACAAATTGTATACATAGCCTGTTATATTCTGGACTTGTTACTTAATACACAACATTTTAAAAGAACTGTATGTATACATACATATGAATTTGATAGCTTATTTGTATGCTAACAGATCATCTTCAGTATCAGGTGGTTTATACTCATTTTTAGGATTAACTTAAGATAATCTAATAAAAAGACTTCCAAATATTTCCCTTATTTTCTTTCCCTATAACTCCCACACTTACTTTTAGAAGACAATTTAAATTTAAAAGGCAAAATGAATCTCACCACCAGTGAAGGGTCAGTCTCAGTGTTCTCATCCAAATAATCAAGCAATGCCTTTTGCAATTGTTGGATTTCATCTTCTCCTCCAGAAACCTACACCAAAATATAAACAACCACAAACTTATCAGTGGCTTATTTGTCTGTTACTGGTCCTCCCATCCACTTCTCAAACCATGTTACACTATGGCTGACTTCAAATCTGTGAAGCTCTGCCCTAGCCTCCCAAATGATGGGATCACAGATAGATAACCACTAGACTACTGGTGTGTTTTAATAAACTGTGTAGATGTAAATGGAAACCTAACATGGTGGGAGGAACCAGTAAGAAGGAAAACAAGTATAGTCATTATACAGAAACAAAAAACTATGGTTTCTCAAAACATACTGATAACTAAAGTTTGGCTTTATGAACTGTTTGCCATCTTAAACAGCTCAGAAATGGTTGACGTAAATATTATCACAAAGATATCCCCTATCCAACCCTGTACTGAATTTACATTTGAAAAAAAGGGAGACGATCATTAATTTAAATTTTTTTTCTTTTGGAGACAGGACTCACATATTCCAGCATTGTCATGAACTCATTGTGTATTTTATATTTATGAATGTATGCTGTAGCTTTACTCTAGTAAATAAAAAATGTTAACAGATATAATAAAATGCATTAAACATTTCAGCTAGTTTTATAGTTACTGTGGAGAAAATACTTTACGTGTAGAAAAGGTGTGAATTTGTAGGTTTTAGGAATTTAACTGAGTTTGCTTATCATGGCTTCTGAGGACCTGAATCCAGTCCCTAAGCTATATCATGGAGCTATCTCCCCAGTACTGTTCCCATTATTCTTTGAAGACTTTGTTTCATGATATAATGGGTACTTTACAGACATCTTTTACCTTCAGTGTCTCATCTGTGGAATCATTTATTTCTTCAAAGAATCCTAGTCTTTTAACTAATAAATGACACTAAGGTCGAGAGTGATTAAAAAAAAAAAAAAAAAAAAAAAGATACCTAACTGAACTCTGGCATCTATATGTAGGTGCACACACACTAGCAAGTACATACACCATAAACACAACATAACCATATACATACTCCCTTGTCCCAAAAAAGAATATAGCGAACATGTCAAAAAAGACACAAAGATAGTTCAAAAGATTATGTCAATAGTCAAATATAAGGACAATCTGATCATTGGAGAGATGGCTCAGTAGTTAAAAGGGCTCACTGGAGTTTGGATCCCAGCACCCACCCATACTCAGTGGCTTACAAATGTTTGTAAGTCCACCTCCAAGGGACCCAATGGACCCTCTGGTTTCCATGAATACCTACATACACATGTAAACATACACACACACAAATGAAATAAATCAAATCTTCAAAAAAAATGGCATAAGATTATACTCTAAGTATTATATTCACTAGTAATATAGTAATTGTAAGTTTTTGCTTTAGATACTATATTACAATTACTTATGTGCCAATTATTTGTACAAATACATATCACAAAACAGCACTCAAAATTTAGCACTAATTATATTCTTGTTAAACCACTTGGGCTTATTAAACCACTGACTATTCCTAGGGCTCTGGATTTAGCTGATTCAGAGAAGGACCTAAAATTTTATATTTGGGACGAGTTTCTGAGGACATTATGAATTCAAAGCTAGTCTGGACTACAGTGAGAGGTCATTGCCCTCTAGACCAACTAACAAAACTAATTTTCCTTGAATCTACAAAATCTACTCATGATATGAGGTAAGAACATGTAGGGCTGGATGATATAGTTCAGGTGATAGAATGTTTGCCTACAATGCACAAAGTCTTGGGTTCAATCCCTAGCACTCCATACAGTGGACTGAGCGACACATGCCTAGAATTTCCAACACTTGGAAAGGTCACAAGCTCAAGGTCACTCTCAACTATAGGACTACACAGCAAGTTTGAAACCAACCTAGTCAACATAAGACCTGGTTTCTTTCCCCAAAAGCAACCAAGTAAGCAACTATTTATATATTAATTAAAATCCTTTATTTCGATACCTGTTTTAAAATTCGTTCTATAGACCCTTGATCCATCTTGCTGGTAACAGCATCTTTTCTTAGTCGCGCAGCAACAGTTCCAAGGTAATCAAGAGATGCCACTCTTAAAGCCATTTCCGTTGACTTATTACTAAACTGATGCACCTAAATATCAAAGATGGGATATTACTAAGTAAGAATTTAAGAATAAAATACTATTGTCTACAAATCATTATAGTTTAAGAATAGCAGTATTACTTTTTTCAGTTCATAAAAAGGTTTCAAAAGATTTGTAACAACTTATATTGTACAACTCCAAATATACTTTAAAATGAAAAGAGCAATCACTGTTATTTCATTCCATTTTTATACTGTACTATGAGGACTTAAAAAGTACCATATGACTTTAGAAATTATCTTAAAAAACATGAAAAAATGTTCACATTAGTCAGTTTCATGCTTTCAAATGGATAACTGCAATAACCCAGGACTCATTGTTGAGATGTTTTAAACCAACAATGTAACAAATCCAAGCCCCACCCCAAGCCATCTCAGAAAGCATTTCCATTATATGTAATGAAATGAAAGAATAAAATTTACGATTTTCTACAGGTATTGACGATATAAAGTACAGTTATACACATGCAAAAATAGATGCAATGTTCATGTTTCCTTACACATTTTTAAAGAATTCATCATCTGTGAATCAGAGTACATCCTCATTATGTTGTCTTCTAGTAATTAATAATCTTTAAATGCTATACTCTTACCAACAGTCTCCCTAACAAACTAAGGAGTAGTTCAGCAGCTGGCCACTCGGGCTTATTGACTGTTGAAAGAAGGTCTTGAACAAAATTTTCAAAAAGTGGTCTGTAATCTTCTTCACCTTGTTTACTACCACATCTAGTCAAAAAAACAAAACAAAAGCAAAAAACCATAAAAAAACCCAAAAACATGTTAATTTACATAATATTTGCAATTTTTTTAAGTACAGATCCCTCCACTCCTGTATTTAGTAACAAGGTATATAAGAGTACATTAAATGAAATGAGGTCTAGAAATATATTTCTTAAATTGCATTTTCATCAATTATAAAGTACATTAACCTATATTATCATTTTCTCTGAAAGTTTCAACAACTCTTAAGAAATGAATTTCTTCTAGAGTTATTAATTATCGTGAAGCTTGAATGCCTTCTTTCCATAAACTCTGCTTTATAAGCAGAATACCTCAAAAATTTGTAAAAAAAATTCTAGAAATACAACAATCCAGTATAACATTTTGGGGGGTCTATCAGAAGCAAATTCACAAATTTTTAGATTTTTAAATCTCTTCCTCATTGTAAAGATCAAGCATATGGGAGGTTCTGGTTTTGATAGAAAACTTCTATCTTCTTTCTATATAGACCACTCTACACTATGAAAATAAAAATCACACAGTTGATCTTACTCACTTTTTAAGAAAGATGGAAAGAAAGTTTTGGGCTGTTCTCATAGCTGTTTCATAAGAGTTAGTAATGACAACATCCTGGTCAACCTAGAGTAAAAAAAAAAAAAAAAATACTTTGTAAAGATAGAACAATGAATAAGTGAGGCCAGCTGCTATTGTTGTGCTAATACTGAAGAGAGATGACAAATTTAGTATTTAAGCTACTCTTTTTTACAAAATGAGATAGGTCAGTTGGCATACTAAATACATTTTAAAACATTATAAAGACTTAGAAACAATTGTAGAGTTCATTCAAGTTTATTAAAGTGATCAGAAATGTAATTAATAAGTAATAAGTAGTTGTTTATCATGATCCATACCAGAACAAGAAGAAATGAAATCAAAGTATAAAAACAATTTTTCAGAATTGGAGGTATATAGTTCAGTGTTAGAATATTTGCCAGTACACCCAGCTAACATAAATAATCCAACCAAAGAACATTCTAACTTCAAAGTTTATGAAACCACTACAATATAAACAAAAATTTGAAACTTTCAGTAGAAATTTAAAGATTAAGATAAAAAAGGACATAAAAACATCAGTCCATACCTAAACAAACTCAGTGATAAATATAGAAAAAGGGATTAAATCAGTAATATTAACCAGAAAAATACAAAATGAACATGGTAGTATTTTACAGTAACTAGAATCAGTAAAATCAGAATGCAGGAATTTAAATGGAACTATCACTTAAGTGAACATATGGACAGCCTCTAGTAAATACATGTGTCCTGTAACAATTTTGCTTCTAAGTACTTCATAAAGAGACTCTAAAGTCTATAATGGGATTGTTGTATGCCAATTGTATATCTCAAGGCAAAAAGAATTTGACAAAAAAATGTTGAATAAAAAAATTGGCCATAAACATATCACTATAATTTATGTGTAAATTATAAAACAAAATGACCATATTCAAATCCATACATAAAGTAGAAAAAAATAAACATACTTTAATGGTCATCAATGATCAGAAAAGGAAGGCTAGACTAATCTAGAGGAGGAAACAGAGGACCTCAGTATTTTGGACTACATTTAATTTAATTTTGTATGGAAAACACACACTGACACACAGACACACACATATCCACACATTCACTCACTCTCTCTGTCTATACTATAGACAAACTGTTCTTGATTCTTGGAAATTTTATTAGAAGTGATACTATATAGTCTAGAAATGGACATTGTGATGCACAGCTTTAATCTTAGTATGTGGGAGGTAAAGATCTCTGAGTTTGAAGTCAGCCCCAGGACAGCCAGAGCTTCACTGTGAAACGTACCTCAAAAAAAAAGACAAACAAACACAACCTGCAGTAAAATCTAAAAATAAGTACCAATAAACTGTGTAAAACCAAGCAAACCTTAGTTTTACTCATCAGAGAATATAAAGTCATTTTCCATGTGAATTCCATACTAATTTTATGTATACATACATATACACCTAACTCTAATGCTCCCTCTGACATTCATGTCTTGATTGAGTTTTACAAGTTGGTATAACAAGCCTGTTGGGTTGTCGATTTATGTGATTCATGGTGCCCAGGTAAGAGTCAGAAATTTCCTGAGTTCTGTGTAAGGTTCTACAAGAAACCCAATCCCCAATTATGAACCTCTAGATAAGAATTTCCATTTTAGAAGAATTACAGAAAATACAGGTGTTTCCAATAATTAAAGTACAAAGTTATAAAACCTTACCTTTTTGTTTGAGTCTTCTTCTGAATTAGGGTCCTTCTCTGATGAGGGTAAGTGAACCACACACTGAATAAGTTGTAAAACTAGTGCTGTAACCATCTGGATATACATTGGCTCTCCATCCACATCACTACTATTTAACCTGTAATGAAGAAGGAACAATTTATATCACAGAGATGGAAATAGTCACATTATGCTTCATTACCATCTAAAAGTTTCAATATGTTTTCTTTACCACCCGTTAGTGTTCTATGATGGTGGAAGTATAATTGTTAAATCATTAGAAAAAACAAAATAATGCCTACCTATGAGAGGAACAACAGTATTTAATTAATAAACTTTAATATTTTTATGCACTGCAGACAAAAAATTTAAAATGAGGAATTACTGAATAAATTAGAATAATAAAAGTCTGAGGATTTCCAAATGCCCATGTATTCTGGTCTACACCTGCTGAGTAGGGTAGTTAACTAGCATTAAAATCACCTACATGGGTGTGTGTTTCTGTGTGTGACATAAGTGTCTCAAGCTGATCTAAAACTTGCTATATAGAACATACTAGCCTTCAATTTGCAGTGACCCTTATAGCTTTGCCTCCCAGGTGCTGGGATTATAGGCATGTACTATCACATCGCTCTAGTCAATTTATAACAAAATAAATTTTATTTATTTATTCATTCATTTTTAGTGTTCATGTATGTGTGCACCTGCTACTATGGATATGGCATTCAGAGGACTAGTTTCAGGGAATCAGTTTTCCTCTTTCAACATGTGGTGTTCCAGGGTTTGAACTCAGGCCATGATTGGTTGTAAGAGCCTTTATCCACTGAGGCATCTTAACAATTCTCAACTCTGTGGATAGAGTATGAGAGCTGAGACATTGATTATATATGATCAACTTCCAAGTGTTTGCTTCTACAGATACTGTAGAAGTATAAGAATTCATATGTATGTTGATCACTCTTCAGTTAAACAGATGTTTTTATTGCACACTTAGTTCAAAATATAAAGACAAAAATAATTATTTTATAGAATCAACCCAAAAATAAACTCATATACCAGCTCAATGCTTTTAATCACCAGAAATATTACCTATGATAACCTATGATGATGATTACCTATAACAGGCAATAAAGTTGATTACAGCTGTTAATTTATAAATGTTCTTACTGATTAAATAGTATTTAATTTCTGTCTATTCTGTTACTTTTTAAAAATTATTTATTTTTTATGTGTACTGGTATTGGTGCTTTGCCTGAATATATATAGGGAGGCTTTCTTATGTGTGGGTGTCTTATGTGCAAGTATATCTGTGTACCATGTACATGGCTGGTGCCTGCAGAGGTCAGATGAGAATGTTGGAACATCTGAGGCCTGAGTTACAGGTGGTTGTGAGCTGCCATGTGGGTGCTGGGAATCAAATGTGGAATCCTTTTCAGGAAGAGTAGCCAATCCTATTAACTGCTAAGCCATCACTCCAGCCATCTTTCAGCTTTCTAAAATACTGTAGAATAGTTTAACACTAACTAAAAGATTAAGTCTAACTTTGTTATCATAGTTCATAAAACACTTTAAAAACTGTCTCAAGTCTTTTGAACTACATTCCTTACGCTTTTTATTTTGACCTCTAGTGCTTAGAAATAGTTTTAGTTGTTGCAAATGAAAGTAGAGATTTCTATCAGGATAGGAATGCTACTAAGCATTATGTAAAGCACAGGAAAGCCCTGGAGAGGAAGGCATTAACTGGTCCAAATGTTAATAGTGCTCAAACTGCCAAAGATCTTTGTGCTTCAGGACCAATGAATTTCTTTAAGTCCCCCAAACATACTGTATTATTTCACATAATCTAAGCTACCTATGTAGTTCTGATTGAAGCACTTTTTTATATGACAGTTACAACATAACAAGGTTTTCCAAGGTTAAATTGTACTATAGTTACCTGAAATTCCTTAAACTTCTCTTGCTAGTTGGTAATCTTGCAAGTGAAGTAAAAATTTCTTCCAATATTAACTGCCTATGCTTTTCATATCTTGAGAACACCTGTTTAATAATTATAAAATTAAAATTAAACTTATGGCAGAAAACAAAATAGAAATATCATGAAATGAGGGCAATATATTACTTGAAGAGAAACTGGAGTAAACATGCTATTCAGAATGAAAATGTTTTCAACTTGTTAAATAGTAATGATATACAGAAATGTATTCAAATTTTGTTTTAATTACCAAAATGAGGCAGTATAAAGTTTTATTAGAGGGATGTGATACTTTGGGTAGAGAAATAAGATTTAAGATTTTAAATCATTCTGGTTTTTACCATACTATTAAAAAGTGAGATTTTTAGATTCAAGAAAAACATAATGAAATTAAATGCTCAGTTAATGAACTCTAAAAGGACTAAAATAATCCTTATTGTGAAATAAATCTAATGGAAAACAGAAAAAAATGGTCATCTGGACCAAGTTATGAAAATCTTATTTTATTTGTGGGTAACTGAAATTACAGTTTGATTATACTTACTGCAGTGACTAACTTAATGGCACACAATTGTAGTTCACTGACATTTTCCACAAAAAATGGTGTTATTCCCATTGATGAAACCTAAAAATTCAAGATTAATTACTTAGTATTTCTCTAGTTGACTTCAGTAACATTGTACCTTACACCCAGAGAGCACTGTTCCTTTCTGTGACCTAATTAGCATGCATTCCTTTCTATGGTCTCTTTAGTCTCTCCCATCAAATAATTTGCTTCACAGCTGCCATTTCCCTAGTCTCTGCATTTTACACGGAACCCATTGGAATTAAAGGAACAAAAGGCATTTTTTTTTTCCTGAATGAAAATATCCCAACTTCTTAAAAATTAACTCATTTTTAATAGAAATTAAGTGTTTGGAATTTATATAGAATTCCTCCTCTTTAGCTCAGGTACTTCCTTTTAAAGCTGCTAAATCTCTATTTCTTTAGTTTACACATAAAACACTCTGAGTAAGTTGAACACTGTGTAGGTATCACTACCTCGTGAGGATTATACTAGACTGAAAAAGATTTGTTGTGCCTAGAAATGCACAAAATGCTTCAAAAATACTTACTTGAAGGATTGTCGTGTCTGTAAGAAGCTGTATCTCTAGCAGTTCTGATAAGCTGCTGACAATGTCACATACTTTGTTATAAAGCATCACTATCACTCTTTGCTTATGAGTAGAACACTTAGCCCGCTTGGCCTTTGAACTCAATAACCCTCCTAAGATAAGAGAGATTCAAGATAAGAATATTATCTTTGAAATTCTTCAATGGAGGTTACTAGTACTATCTTCTAAATTAAGAGAACACAAACATTGCAGGGTGCTGCATAAAAATACAGTGCAGCAACTGTTAATTAACAGAGGAAATTATTCCTAAGTGGTACTGTACTGGAACATTTTTGTAACACATAATGTATAGCACACTGTACAGTGGCTACTATACTGAATTTTCTTTCTTCCCCCTCATTCAAACAGGACAGTAAGATTATATTTCTCCTTCAAATTACTTGAGATTATTATGCAATAAATAATCAAATGAACTGTATGCACCTTTAACTACTGATCACATAATGCAGGTTATGAAGCTAAGAGAATATATATCTTAAGTCAACTCATTTTGAGGTATTATTTTGAGCTAAATTAAAAGGAACCAAAAACTATTACTATCTGGAATTTTCTCTAAAATTAAAAAAAAATTACTTCAATTATAAATACTGGTTGAGTATTTCTTATTCAAAGTTTTTCAGATTTTGGGATATTTGCATAGATTTTAACACTTTAATGTCCCTAATCTAAAAATACCCCCAAATACAAAGCTTTTTCTATTTCATGCTAGTCCTTAAAAAAGATTTACATTTAATTTATGTGCATTTTTATATATGCTTTGTGTGTGGGAGCCCAACGAGGTCAGAAGAGGGTGTTGGATCTCATGGAGCTGTAGTTAATAGGTGGTTGTGAGTTGCCAAGTATGGGTCCCGGGAGCCAAATTTAGGTTCTCTAGATAAAAAGCACTCTTAACTGCTGAGACATTTCTCTAGCCCCTCAAAAAGTCTTTAGGTTCCAAAGCATCTTGGATTTTCAGAATAATGGGTGTTAAACCTATAGATGCTAAAGTAATGCAACAGTTATTAATGGTTTTATACAAATACAAAAATCAAGGTCAATATCTATTATAATGCACATAATCTATTAATTTGGGGGCCAAGTAAAATCATTGTATTCTGATTCACCTAGCACTGACAATGGATAATTTGGTAATGTATAAATAAAACAATCCCCGCCCCACCAAAATCTAATCTATCAGTATAAAAGGACAAACTAACCTCCATGTGGATCTAATCTGTAAACAGGGTCATATTGTGGATAGAGTGTGTTCTGCAAGTGAAATTTAGTGTACTGTATAACTCTTTCAATTACATCTTCAATGTATACAGCTTTTGGCATGTTAGGAGATGTCATAATGTTGATAGTTGTAAGACAGGCATCTGCTGATTTTGTAACTCTCTCCATAATAAGATCTCTCCACAATCTTTCTTCTTCTTCAGTGTCATTATTCTATAAAACAGATAATTGTTAATAAAGTAGGAATAAAACACCTACAGTTCACAATATTAAAAAACAAAGATATATGATTTTCAATGGTGGGAGGAACAATATGAAATAGTATTTAGAAATTTTTTAGACTATTTCAAAAGAATATCTGGAATAAAGTACAAATAATGATACCACTTTAGCCAAGATTAAAACAACATTTTTTGAGGTAAGATCTTACTCTACAGCCCACACCGGCCTGGCCTAGAGTTTTCCAGGCTGGCCCTGAACTTGCAGCAGTCTATCTGTCTCCTGAGTGCTGGGATTACATGCATGCTTTACCATGCCAGTTTAGAAAATATTTTTTTTTTGTTTGTATTCTGTTTTTGCTGTTGTTTCAGCATTTTCAAATACAACCTACCTCTCCTCCTATCTCACTACTAGATGATACCCCAATGACAAAGCTATTGTCACTTTTATCTTTTGTTATATTTCACCTAGATCTAAAATTTTAACTTAAACTATACTGAATATAAATTAGTTTTGTGATTTGGGTATAAACACAATAGTTACACTTTACTCAAGAACATAGGAAGAATTAACAAGTGAAAAGCTTTTATTAAAAAGCAGTAAAATGACACCAGGCATTGGCGGCACATGCCTTTAGTCTCAGCACTCAAGGAGGCAGAGGCAGGCGTATCTCTGTAAGTTCTAGGCCAGCCTGGTTTACAGAGCAAGTTCCAGGATAACCTCCAAAGCAATACAGAAAAACCCTGTCTCGAAAAACCAAAAGTAGTAAAATGTTACTGATTTAATTATTCCTAGTATCTGTTTTTGTTTGTTTGTATCTTGTTTGGAGACAAGGTCTTCACTATGTATCTCTGGCAGGCCTGAAACTTGTTATGCAATGTAGGCTGGCTAGGATTACATATATGAGCCACTATGCCCAGCCCAATATTTGCTTTTTAAGTACTATTTTTGAAACATTGAAAAACAAATATACACAAAGCTAGTGGTGTAACTCTATGCTGGTACTGTACACTTGGTTCAATCTCAAATACTTCCCTCTCCCATCTGCAAATTCAAAAGTAAAAGCTGGGGATTGCAATGCTTGCCTGCAATTCTAGTCCTTGGTAAGTTAAAACAGGAGGATGGTATATTTAAGACAAATCTGGGCTACACAGTAAGTTCTAGTCCTGTCTGTGTTATATATCAAGATTCAAAACTGATGTCTTAAAAACATCACAGTAGAGATATGCAGAATACTTATGACATTTTCTAAAATGGATAATTTAACAATTAATTAAGTCTTCCTTTTACTTTAGACATTTAAATTAGGATGCTAGAATGTAAATCATTCTATCACATTCTTCTTCAAAATGAAATACAAACTTTAGATTATAGGATCACTTCTGAGCTTCATGTATGCCGTTTTTGCTCTCTGCCACTGAGTTATAAGGCAATTATAGTAATTATCCTCCATGGCAGTCATTAAAACTTCTTTTTGAAGTGCCTAAGGAACTTGTAAACTTCACCATGGAATATATTGGCACCTTAAGTTTCTCTAAGCCTGTGATCCTGCTCTTCCCTCTCTCCACAGTTTCCTGCCTGAAGCTCCTGCTGTAACTTTCCTTACGATGATGGACTGTGACCTGAAGTGTAAGAGTAAGCATTCCCTTCTTTCCCTAAGATGCTTTTGGTCAGAGTATTTTTTTTTTTTTTTTTTAATCAAACCAACATAACCAGGACATTTAACAATACCAGGGGTAAAATTAGTAACACGGGTCTTAAACTTACATGATTTAACAAAGTGGAAAGCTTTGATCCATCCTGAATATTCTTCTCCAAAATATTTAGGACTTTCACAGTTTTGTCAGTTGAAAGCTAAAAGGAAATACAAGTTGATTTATCATCACTCAAGAAACAATCTAAGTATTATTTCTTTAGGCTATGGAAGATTTAACATCATCTGTCTTTTAAATAATAGCAGAAAACAAACTTCCCTCTTTAGACCCTCTGCTCAACTCTGACTTAAAAGAGCTAATTACTTCTTTTAAAGACAGAGAACTGAACCCAGTGTGAGCACACAGTGCCCATGCATAGCTCATAGCTCAATTCATACCACTTATCTAGGCAAGATGCTGTTGGTTTTGCCCTCTAGTGTTTTGCAGTGATATTCAACACGCACATGGAAACACACATAAAAATTAAAGATTTCATCCATAATTGTTACCCAACAGGCTTTAAAAATTCAACATGGGGGGCAACAAACAGAAAACAAAACAAAAAAACAAAAACAGAAAACAAAGTATTTTGAATACCAAGCAAGAAATTCTGAGTAAAAAAGTCAGGAATGTGAAGTAAGGTTGCTTTACGTAGGAATTTCTTGTTACTTAGGTTTTATTCACTGAACAGTATTCTGTTAAGGTTTCTAGCATGCTGATAGAACATGCACACAATCTAACTAGAAAAGTCAAATGAATTAAGCAAATAGAGCTAGGTCCAGTGTGATTACTGATGCTGGATTACAGAAGATTGTTCCCTGGTTTACTACTTTAGATTATCTTGGGACATTAAAACTGAATCTTTTTGACAAAATGTCTATATTTAGCCAACAGTTAATGAATTTGCCTTCTGAAAGAGAAATAGCAGCTGCATGTATTTACTGAACTTATAAAATAAATGACTAAGATTAGCACTGGTATCTAAAATGTTGAAATGGTCTTACATACAAAATGAATCAATCTCTTTAACTATATATGGTATTATCAATAAAAACTAGAAGTCCATTGATTCTTTCCTTTCAGATTCATTTACTTTATGGGTATCATTGTTTTGCTTGTAAAGGGGGCATTGGCTCCCCTGAAACTGGAATAACAGGTGGCTACTTGCCCTGTGGGTGCTCGGAACTAAGCACAGGCTCTCTGTAGGAGCAGTGAGAGCTCTTAACTACTGGGCCATCTTTCCAGCCCCTACCCTAAATTGTAAGTTATTTACTTCTTTATAAACAGACAAATCCCTGGTTCATGATCGTGTATTTCTAGCTTTAAGAGTCAATTTTATGGCACACTGATTACTTAGAATGTAGGCAATACTCAACTCCTGAAAGCTGCTCTCTGCCCTCCACACTCATGCCAGGTAGAAGGACTTCCCCCACCATACTTAAATAACCAAGTACATAAATGTAACTTAAAAATTAAAAACAAAATAAAACAACCCCAAAAATATTTTCTAGGCCATCATAAAATTATGAAATTGGAAAACTAAGGAAAGAGGCTTAAGGTGTTAAGACTCAATTCCAAAGTGAACTTAATCTTTTATTAACTCTTCTTAGTATAAAGGATAGGCCACGAAGACCAGGAAACCTAAGTCTCATAGTAACAGCTGCATTATAGACTGGTTAGAGACTAGCTACATACTAGTTAGGCAGCAGAGGGTCAGTGGCGAATGACAAAGGCAATGGCAGGTCACCTCTTGATGCTGCTGTTCCTGTTTGAAATAAGTATCACACCAGGAATAACCTGCTACCCATAAGTGGACATCTTACTAACATGGACTTCGGGGAAAGAGGACTGACTAAAGACTATGGCCACGAGGCTATAAATGTAACAGCAGTTAAGCAAACACTGCCACATTCTATTAGCAGCATATGTGACACTACTCTTTTACAACTCCAGAGGACTAAAGCAATGTCAGAGAAAAGTTGTATATTTCTACACTGAACAATGTAAATACATGAAAAGTGAAAACTCAGAGATCATGCTCTGTCAATGCATATAATTTTGCTTAGAATAATGTGTATACCTCTTTTACCAAGAGCTTTTCCTAAGACATAATTCAATAGATCTTAGGTGATAATCATGAGTTTTCCTTTTATATACACTAACTTTGCAATCTGCCTGAAAACTTTAAAGTAACTAACTGTACATGCCATGTATTATGAAAATCTGAACGTTTTACTTTGCTGAGATACCTTGTCCATTATACCCATGGCTTTAATTTTAGCAGATTCACTCCCAAGTTCATTAAGCTGATGTTTTCCTAACAGCAATTCCTGAGGAATTTCATCGTCATCACCTGAAAAAAATTAAACCGACCAAAAATGGTTATGTAAAACAAATAGCTAAAAATGATAAGTTAATAAGCTTTTAAAAATACAACTTTGATCACATATATAAAAAACCTGAGTAGTTTAAGAAAGCTCTGTAAACGCATAGAAGCCATAACCAAAGAAAGCAAGGGTGACATCAGAGTTCAAAAAGGGCAGACAGACAGTGATCTTGTCTTTACTACAGTAGATACAATGTTGACACCTGTCAATCATATTCTCTGCCTCAGGAGGCTGACCTGAAAGAACTAACTCAACAAGGTCCAGTGCCTCCTGGCTTCTGTGTGGGTTCAGTCAGTAGGGTGCCCTGCTAGAGGATCAGAGAGGAGTGACGTCAGGCTATTTATACCCTCATTCTTTTCTTCAAAGTTTCCTCCACTCCTCATCCAAAAAGTACTGCTTCTTTCAAGGCAGCATATAATTTTTTCCTATTATCTTTATTTAATGCTTTTGGATAAACGGGCAATAAACAGCTCCACAGCTGTTAACCCTGGGATTTGGTACTATCTTGTTCAATATTTATAATTAATCTTTTTATAAATAATAGTTTCTTTGGTAAATAATTCTTCCCCACAATGCCTTAATTTGAAAATTCTTGTTTTTGGATTCTAAGTTATATAGAAGATAATTTCTAGCACAGAATTAAAAAGTTTTTGAAAGAATGAAGACTCTAAATCAGAATGATACTTAGATTATATCTTTTTTTTTTGTTTGTTTTTTTGAAACAGGGTTTCTCTATGTAGCTTTGGTGCCTGTCCTGGAACTCGCTCTGTAGACCAGGCTGGCCTCAAACTCAGAGATCTGCCTGCCTCTGCCTCCCAAATGCTTGTATCAAATGTATGAGCCATCACCACCAAAAGATTATATTTCTTAAAATATTCTTTAAAAATAGTCAATACACCTTTGAAGGTGTCCTCATATCAGAAAGTATTGTAATCTGTAGAACTTTCACATAAATATTAGTGAAGGTGGTATATGATATCTTAAAGTAAGTCAGTTTCTCTCTCTCTCTCTCTCTCTCTCTCTATATATATATATATATATATATATATATATATATGTATTTTTTTTTTTTGGTTTTTTGAAATAGGGTTTCTCTGGGTTGCCTTAACTGTCCTAGAACTTGCTCTTTAGACCAGGCTGGCCTCTAGTTCAGAGCTCTGCCTGCCTCTGCCTCTGTCTCCCAAGTTCTGGGATTAAAGGGGTATGCCACCATACATTATCTTCATTTACAGATATAATTTTTACATCTTATCAAACTATCTAATATTAGTTATACTATATTTCGGCTGGTGCTTTATTTTATATGTTGGATTCTTTATACCAGAGGCTCAGGTATTATATATTTTGACCTCTCATAGCCATACATAGCTGACCACTATAATAAATGGAACTCATGAGCTGATTCCTATTTCTGCATGTTTATCATTATCTAGGGAATATTCAAGAATTATTTGCAGAAATATTTCCTTACTCTACCCTGATGCGATAGCTATATTTTCAGAACTTAAGATAATTTGTAGCCTAGGTTTTGCAATAGTTTTAGTTTGAGAACATGAACTCATTCTAGATTTCAAGTTTCTTGACAGTACAGACCATCACTATTTTCTAGTGTGTGCTGCAAAAAACTAGACACAGACAAAGGGATAAAGAAACAAACAAAAACCCCTGTAAACCGATTTTACCAAATGCAGTAAAATCCATATCTTCTAAATTATCCAAAATATTCTCTATTGAGGCTGTAAATCTCTTAAAAGTTGAAGAATCCATCATTTCTACAAGAAAGAAGAAAAAATTATGTTCACATTCCAAGTAGTAAGTAAAAACTGAAGATAGTAAAACTAAATGAAAATGTTACCTTCAGGTGTTAGTTTCGGTTCATAAGCTTTCCTTTTCTTTTGTTTTTCCTTTTTCTTCATTTTTCTAGCAACTAAAATAAACAAAAAGAAACACTGAAACTCAAGAGTGACAAAATATTTTCCACATGTATTCCTAGTTTCTGATCATTTTAATGATTTATGCTTAGACAACAATTAATATAAATATAAACATCTACTTTAATTAAAATTAGAGGTTGTTAATTAGCTTAGGACATGATAAAAATGCTCTTTAAAGTTAGAGCCCAATACTGCAATCAGTTTTAGAAATCCACTGGAACTGATGAATTACCCTCACTAAGGCTGGGAGGAGGAGAGTAATCTTCCATATCAGAATCTGATGGACTTCGGTTTCGGTAACGACCGCCACCTGAGCTCCTTCTTCCTTCATGTGAGTGGCCACTTCTCCTATGATCCCCAGAGCTTCTTCTGTCACGCTCTTCATATTCCCAAGCTTTATCGTCATCTTTTTTATGCCGTTTCCTAGAGGCTAGAAGCAGATCCCCATGACAAATAATTTACCTCACTTTAAAACACTGTCAAAACTTGTACTTTACAATGAACTACATCTTCATTCTGTTGGTCTATAAAATTCTGAGCCATTCATCTATCTAGAGATTAAATTAGGGTATAGAGAGGATACCATGACTTTTAGCATGATTTAATCTAAAACTAGAGATTTTTACATGAAGTCAGCTTGCTAATTAATAAACCAACAGGAAGGTTCTGAGAATTAAAACACAGTGTACATTTCAGTAAAAGGTTTCAGCACATCAGCAAGAATTATATATAAAACTCAAGATTAATTAAGACTTATAAAACAACCTTTATTTAGAATTTGGTTTAAAAAACAACCACCATTTATATTTTTTATGGGGAGAAGGGTTTGGGGAGAAAATAGTCAACTTTTGAGATACTGTTACAGAATATGCGTAACCAAGTATTCCACCAATTAATTAACAGCTAAGTTATACTTACAACTTAGCAATAAATTCCAGAGACTGATGACCTAACATCACAAACCTACAGAGAGTATATATCAGAACTGCAAGCACTAATACACTGAGACAGTTCTCTGACAAGTTTCTAAGCTTAGGCATGCTACATAAGCATGTTTATATGTTACCTTCAAACTTCCCCCCATCTTACCAAAGCTTGTATGCATTCTGCTAAAAATCACCAATACTGACAGGAGACTCAGTGGCAAACAATTTCATCTGACATAGCAACTGATGTAGTAAGTTGAAAATGATACTGAGCGCTAAGAAAGGATTACATTTCATATAAGAAAAAAAATGACAGTTTTGCAGTGAAAGCTAGAGGGCAGTGCAAGCAAAAAATAAACACTACACTTGGTCTTCAGTGCAGGCACCACCACTTAAAAACAGGTAGGACTGATGTGTCCTATCTTGAGATGATGACAAGGGTATTTAGAGATATTTATTGTTACTTTGCATGTGTATATTTCTGTGTATGTGTAGTTCAGTGGGCAGCTTTGGAGTCAGTTCTCCCCTCCCACCTTTAAGTGGGTTCTGGGGTTGAGCAAAGGTTACCAGCGTGTGTGACAAGTACCTTTTCACAGATGAACTATCTCACTGGCCCCTACACCAGTTACTATAGTGACAAGTTGCTGGTGACAACGATAAACTCTCTTGTCTGTAAGATTTTTTTAAAAAGCCTTTTCTTCCTCTGACTGGTTTCTTTCCTGAATTCCTAACTATGATCAATACACAAATACTAAGATAAATCTCTTAAACCCACTATGCATCTTAGACTTAAGGTTGTCAGTCTGGCTCACCCCACCCTATTATATTTGTGTTGGTACCACTATGTGTAGACAATAAATGTTTAAATCCTAGTAACCTCAGCCTATATGCAACCATCATTAATCCTACCCATGATATGGTTTCTTTCCTGGTACAAAGCAGAAAAGGATATTTTGGTCTTGACTTCTTTGGGGACAGTTTTTGTCACAGGAAGAGTTGTTACTGAGAACAACTGTATGTGAATGAGTAAATTAAAACATTCAATATTATATTTCCTAATTAGATGTGAATTTTGTTTGGCTGTAATGAATGTGAGGAGAGGCAGGACCTCCTTCTCATGTTTTGTGATTAGGCTATGCTCTAGAACACTTTAAACAAGTTGTCTCATTTATTAGACAGAAAGTGGGAGAGATTCACTGAGATGGGTAATGTGTTTATATAATACTCACTAAATGTTCTGCAACATTTCAACAGTTACTGACTTGTCTACTAAACAATGATTTGGCAACTAACAAACTTGCTCAGAAAGAAGCATGCTATAAATGTCAAGTATAAGACCATTACTTATAAACCAAAACTACACTCTACCTTACTCTTTTTATATTTTAATTAATTTCAAAGAAATCTATATTTGCCTTCAATTCTATCACTAGAAAATGCTTGATAAGTCTTGTGGTTATTAGAAATTATACAGTATGCTGCACTAATGTCAAACTCATTAAAGTTTGGGGAGTTTGGATTAAAACAGGGTAAAATAATCTAACCCCACAATGTGTAGGACACATTATGTGTTCCATGAGGTTAGCAGGGTCACAATTCATTGGTGAGCTTGTCCTTTCTCTATTTTAATCACTGCTCTAGAAAAAGCAGAGGAAGGAGAGGAGCGCAACTGAGGTTCATACACATAAGTATGAATTCAGTGTTCCTTATCCCCTTTCCAAATCTGAGCGCTCACTCTCTCACTTCTGTTATCTTACCTCTCTATCTTTTTCAGGCACTAGTGACCTTATTGTCACTTTTTTTTTAAACAGAACTATTTCCTTAAGCTTTAGATTTTAGTAAACTGATTTGATTAAACCAGGGAAATCTTAAATTTCACAAAGTCTATCTCAATGTAAAATAATTCTTCCAACTATTCTTCTCATGATACTTTTAAATTTTGGGCTAATAGTATATTTTGATTATTGTTATGGCAAGATGACAATTTGGTTCTTTGTGTCAAGTACCAACTGAACATCTTTGAGTAGACCTTTGTTTTGTACATAAGCAGATGGAAATAAACCAGTAAACTACTTGGGTATCTTTCTTAAAATCTGGGGAAAATTTCCTTTTTTCTAGCAGAGATCTGAAGCCCAAGTTCTCTCAATAATACTAGTTTTTCAATATATTTGGGCACAGCTATAACGGCATCCACGGATTAGAATGAAGCTTTATGTTTCCATAAAATGAGACATCTCTCATAACTGAAGGGAGGAAAAAGGAACCGTGTTTTCCATTGACGACAAATGTGTGGCTCTTCTCTACTTCACAATTCATGGACATTTCTGATTATGTTATCCATTCCTTTTATTATTTCACAATCCTTACCAACTTAGCAATGCAGGCAGCCACTATGAAGCAACTAGAGATGAAGTGAATTTGGCAAGTAAGGAATTTAGAAGTGGTGAAAGAACAGGGGAGAAGGAGTAGACAGACAAATAAAAAGGAGTGAGTTTCTGGGCCACCATGCTTCCTTTCTCTTATTTTTTCATAGCTAACCATGTCCTTATATCACAAAAATGTTTGATTATAATTAAAAAAAAACTTTAGCCATTTTAATATACTGTATTGTTAATACATCTCATGATAATACAAATTATAACAATCACACATGTCAGATTATCTTTGTTGTATATTTCAATTTTTAAAACTGTTAAAATTTGTTCAGTATCATAGTCTACTGCTCTAGCTGAAGAGCTCACAATTTTAAAAGGATGAGTAAATGAACATTGATTAAAAACTTTGGAGGAGGTGAAGAGCTTCCATCGGCAATATACACTTAAAAATGGCAGCATGCATCTGTCCTTCCTGCCCTTGCTTGTCACACCTCAATCTACAGACACTAGGTGGAAAAGGTAGAACACACTGGTGGTCTTCCCACTTCTTTTGGTCATTATGACTAAGTCAGTTGGCACACAAGTGAAGATCTCCCATAGTCTGTTTCCACTGAATGCCGTTTAAGTCAAACAAGGTTGCTGACCCCTCTTGGCTAGGCTCAATTCTCTTGCTCCAGAAGAAGGAAGATAGGGATAAAAGAGAAGAACTTTTTCAGTGGACCAGTAGGAAGACAGGCGAGGTATAGCAAGTCTAGTGCAAAGACAGGTGATCACAGTGTTGTAGAGAGGTAGCTGTGTAGTGAAGAAGCCAGCTCTGGAAAACAGTGAAACAAGGGAGGAATTCCAGGACACAGCTGGGCAAAAAGGAGAAGCCAGGTCCAAACCACACAGATAATCCACAATGTGGCTAAGCCATTCATAATTTAGTGATAGTATGGTTTTAAATATTTCTTTATCTGGCTATCTCCTACGTGTCCTTCCAGACTCAACTCAAGTGTCACCTCTTCCAGTAAGCATTCTCTGAACCCCCACTGACATTGATGCCAATGTGTTCCCGCAGCATCCTGCAGCTACTATTACCATTGTACTACAGTTATTAATTACATATTCCCCCCCAATAGACTGAGACTGTGAGACAGGGGACACATTTTTATTTGTATTTTTATTTCCAATGTCTAGTATATATTAGGAGTCCAGTACAGGTTAAATACAAATAGACACATACATGGTGTTTTCTATTACTAATTACAGCTCATCTAAGTTTTTTTCTTGGTGCCAACTGATCTCATCTTTCATACCATTTTAAAGTATAAAGAAAAAAAACTTGCTATACTAGGTTATTACAAATTAAGGCAGCTGTGCCTTGTTAACCCCCAAATTATGTGACATATATTAATCTGCCTTGAATTCCTAAAAACAATTAAATGATACTTACATTCAAAAGCGTCATCACTATCATTGTCTTCGTCTGAACTGATTTCTGCATATTTTGGCTTTTCATTAACTGTGCTACGCTTGCGCTTGTTCATTTTCACACGTTCACAAAGTGGCATGGTAGACTCAATTTCTGCCAGGAGTTCAGGGGGCAATTCTTTTAACACTGATTGATCTATACTACCTATTAATGAAAGGTAAAAAAGAAATTTAAATCTGAAGATAAAAATTTTAACCAAATTAGCACTATAAAAGCATCGTTTTACATTTACAACTGAAATATTAACCCTAAACAAAAAAAATCACACATGCATATAAACTTATATAACTTTAAAAATTGACATTATTACTTTAATAACAAAATTAATCATATAATAACTTTTCTTAAAAGATATGGTGTCTTGTACATGTTGGGCAAGCACTGTATCACTGAATTACATTATTATCTCTATGTCATAATTTTTTAAAAACTAAAGTCTTCATTAGTTCTAGTGCAGGCCTCCATATCCTGGAACTAAAGTAGTTCTTCAATACACACGGTAAGATGGAGGGCACTTACCACCTCCTTGTCTTCCTCTATAGTTTTGACAGTTGCCTATGGTGGTTGGGTAAGAGCTTTATACATCTTTACCTGCCACTGTCTATTTGAGAAGCAAATTAGTGCCTTTAGCATCACAAAAAACTTCCTTGTAAGGGCAAAAATAGTGAACATTTAATTAATTAAATATAACAGGAGTCTGTAAAGTAGGATCAATAATTCAAAATATTTAAAAATGTTTACAACTGAAAATAGTAAATAAATCCAAGCCTGTTAATGAAATCGTTTCACATTTTCCCATGAAAGAGTAATGACAGGAAAATCAACAAACTATACTGAGAATCATTAACATCATATAAACCTAGAGACATCACCATTCACAGTTTCTATGAAGAAAACATTTGTTAGTATTATTTTGGCTATTTCAAAACAACGTAGAAGTAACGAACACTATTTTTTTCAAAACAATTTATCCTTGATGACTAATAAAGGTGACAATTTTACCTAATTTTACTTACCTATGTAAACTTTAGTGTGGAAGACTAGAATTGATGTCTTACATGATAGATTTTATAAAATGGAATCAAATAGTTTCCTTAATGGTTTACAGTAGGAGACATCAGCAACTTATAACCAACATTAACACTACCTCTTGTATGTTTAAATAACATGCTTCCATAAAAAGAAAAAACAAATCATGATAGAAAAATAAATGGGTATCCAGATACATTAAGATACATAATGCAACACCAATTTTGAGAATACACCCTTTGCTGTTCTGAAGGTTTTACTCAGTATCACAAAGGCTCTTCAAGACTTCACACACTTCTGCTGTGCTATGGACACAGACAGCAGGGATTCTACGTGAAAGATGCAATTCTAGTGACTGGAAGGGCGAGCAGAAGACTAAACCAGGGACTGAAATTCCCAGTGAGTGCATGGATATGGAGAGCTTGTGAATACAAACTCAGAGATCACAAAAGCCTGGCTTTAGAGAAAGAATGTGGACTTTTATGTCTGAGCACTAGTATGATTAAAAATAAAGACAGAAAACTGGGAGAAAAACTACATAGTTTGACACAGAGGCTCGTACACTGAGTCAAAACAGCAATCGAGTGAATGTTAGTGATTGTCAGTTTAATAAGAAAGAGGACCTGTGTCTTGCAGGTCACAAGGCTAGGTCTTAATTTAAGGGAGAGGGAACACAGCTCAGTATGTAAAGTTGCCTTAATTTTTAAGACTGTAGATGTCCCAAGGGGGAGGGGCAAGAGCTAACAGCCATTTTCTCTACGGTGGTAGAAGAGTCACAGGGTAAACGGTGCAGGTTTGCTCTCTATCTGATGGCATCGAAGCAACAGTCCTGAAAGCAAAAGAATTTCAGAAGCCTATGAACTTGAGTGTCTTCTTTTTAATTTCTAGTAACTTCCTCTTTAAAAATTATTTTTAGTTATTTACTGTGTGAGTGTGTGAGCACACAAGCAGGAATATGTATGCCACAGTACATGTGTGGCAGTCAAAGGACAACTTTAAGGAGTTGGTTGGTTCTCTTCTTTCATCATTTGATTACCAGGCATGAACTCAGCTTGTCAGGTTTGGTAAAGTGCCTTTGCCATGGAGCCACCTCCCCAAGCCCTTCCACAGGAATTCTTAAGTTGTAATTTCAAAATTAGTTTTAAGGTTGTACTTTATTTTTTTCCATCAAGTAGCTCTATGTGGCTACTCTATGTAGCTCTGGCTGGCCTGGAACTTAAGTTTATCAGGCTGGTCTCCAATTCATAGAGATCCATCCATTTCTGCTTCCCAAGAGGTAGGGTTAAAGATGTGCACCATCTTGCCTGGAAGTTTTATGGTCCCAAGATTATTTTTAATGATTTAGGCTGTGCTCCCAAGTTACACACACACATACACACACACACACTATGATCTGTGCACACTCAGACTGCTAATGCAGCAAATGGCATTCAAACATTTTAGCAATACCACTGTTGAATATTTATTCAACAAAATTAGAGCCACGCTAAAGATTTTTAGTTTTAGCCACTATAAATGTCTCCAACTAAGGGAATACAAAGAAAAGTAGATCACATTGAAAGACAATTACAATGACTGTTGGTAATGAAACAGCAATAATATTTACTTATAGTCATTTATTAAAAAAAAAAAAAAAAGGCTTGCAGGCTTCTGATCCATATCATATTATACTTAGTTTAAAAGGAAACAAAGTGATACTATTTGTGGATTCACTATATAACCTATAAGGTTTCAGTCATTACAAAAACCATCTGTTATTATTTGGAGAAGTTACTGTACACTGAAACAGCATCTTGAGCATTAAATAAAGTGGTTTATTTAATGAAGACAAATATCAAGGAATTAGTTGACTTGAACCATGAAAGAACATTACTATAAATGAAAAAAAAAACAAACAAAAAGAAAATCCAGTGTTAGTATTATACAGTTTTAATTTTTATATCAACATTACAGAGATTTCAATGTTCAGTTGCCAAATTACTACATGGAAGACTGTTAGAACATGTTTTCTATTAATTATGTAAATAACAACATACTACTCAAGACTGAAAAGTGGGAATTGGCGGTCACAGGGCCCTTTTCCTGCTATGTACATATAATGATAGTAATGAAGTGCAGAAGGAACATCCCAAACACACTGCTTATAAACAATATACACAGAGAGATGCTCTAAAATGTATTAGATGAATTCAGTAAAGTTGGACTTGCTGCATTCCTGTGTATACAATAGCTCTTGTTACAGCACTCATTTGCTCTTCATAATTGTATAAAGTAGAAGAGCTGTTTCTCATTTAAAAAAAAAAAAAGTCTCAAGCTTTGAAAGTTTGTTTTTCGAATTTTGGATTTCACTATTTCCAGTACTATAATTTATGTAAGTTTAAATTAGAATTTCAAAAAATTGAAACACGAGAATCCAGAGCATTTGGTGGGAACAATGGGAAGGACCATATTTAGAATACCTGTTTTATTTATAGTACCATGGAAAGTAAGGATTGATATTTGCATAGACTCTTCAGCCACATTAACTTTTTTTAGAATAAGGGAATTTAATGTTAAAGATCATTTTTTTCACAAATAGAAATTTTCATAAGAGTTATTTGCTAACTCTCTCTGTCATAAAATATTCGATGGATAATATTGATTATCAATTTGAAAAGATCTAGAATCAGCTATGAAACAAGCCTCTGGGCACACCAGTAAGGAATTATTTAGATTAGGTTAGCTTCTGGTCAAACCTATAAGAAATTGACTTGAGTAAATACATGATGGGAAGACCCTTCCATGAATCGGTGGGGGCATTCCCAGGCCTTAGGTTGTAGACTACATGAAAAGGAAAAGGCTAGGGTGAGCACCAGCATTCCATGCTCTCTCATCTCAAAGGCTACAATGTTTGTGCTTTAGTTTGTGCTATGTTGACTTCTCTGCCATGATGAACTTGAACTAGCATCTTCCTTCTTAAATGGGTTTGGTCAGAGTACTTTATCACTGCAACAGAAGAGTAACTAAGACATATAAGATCCCTATTTCTATATGTCTGAGAACCCTACAGAAACTATGTTGTTGAATGGTGACTTGAAGTTCAGAATGGTTAAGTAGTTAAAGTTCAGAATGGTTAAGTAGTAAGAACACCTTCAGTATATGCTCATTTCTTTTATTGAAGTACTAAACTGAACCTGTAACCTTAGCTATCCTGGAGCAAACACCACACAGAGCTCAATCTCCAGCTCAATCCATTTAATTCGTATGAAAAAAAGTTTGTACTGAACAAATCTCTTTACATTAATAATAACCACTGCATATAATGACCAAACATTTCTACAAATGGAAATCATGGTCACAAAATTTCAAAAAACTCTTCTAAAATCATACCTAACTAGTAGTTACAAACAAGAATAATTTCTATATAAATATTCTAATGATATCATCAATACTAAAAACTTATGTGAAATTTTTCAAATGTGCATCTTAAAACTGCTAAAACAAAACGAATTTCTACTGCAGTATTATTAAAGATCTTGAATAGTATGATCTACTGTGAAGAAAACAGAACAATATTCTCCAGTTCAAGAATTCAGATTATGCTACAAACTCACCCAGAAACAACATTATCCACAGAAGCTCAGCAGAGCACAGTTCAACTAAATGAGATTGGTAAGGACTGGGTAAAGGATGGCAAACAACATATTTTAATGGTAGCACTTAGTTGTTCAATGACTACAAAAGCTAAACATAATGCTAAGTACTTCTAATGAGAACTGCTATCATCAGGCCAACTCACACTGATTACATCATTGCTAGCTGTTACAACTACTAGATATGTTCCAGACTCCTACCCAGTAACTTAGCTTTCATTATTTATTCATTTGTTTTGTTTTTGTTTTTTCAAGACAGGGTTTCATTGTAGCTTTGTAGCCTGTCCTGAAACTCATTTCTGTAGACCAGGCTACCTCTGTCTCCTGAGTGCTGGGATTAAAGGCATGTTCCAACACTACCCAGTTGTAACTTAGTTTTTAAAAGAAGACAGCTCAGTGGATAAAGCCCTTGCCAATTAAGTGTGAGGCCACACTCACATAAAAAAGCCAGGTGGGTGTGGGGTTCACCTATCATACTAGTGCTTAGGGGGCACACAAGAGAGTCCCGAGGCACACTGGCTAGCCAAACTAGTGCCATAAGTGAGCAAGTTTCAGGTTCAGTGAGAAACCATGCCTCAGTAAATAAAATAAAGATCCATTACAGAGAAACCTGACATTAACCTCTGACACCCACACCAAAGTGCAGACACATGTAAACATGCATATAACAACCCACATATTCAAAAAAACAAACAAAAAAACAAAACAAAACAAAAACAACAACAAAAAAAAGATGATCACACAAATAGTAAAGGATATCTTGGAGGCATTAAATCAAATAACGGAAATAATTGGAAGAGAGTGGAGGGAAAAAAAAAAAGAAACCTTTCATAACCTCCTCTTTTTAAAAGTTTTTTAAAAATAGATTTAAAATCTTTATTTTGTTCTATGTGCGTGTTTTGCCTACACACACACACCAAGTGCATGCCTCCTGTCTATAGAGGCCAGAATAGGGCATCAGATTCCCTGGAGCTGGAGTTATGGTTGTTAGCTACCAGACCGGTGCTAGGAATTAAACCTGGGCCTTTTGGAAGAGCAGTCTGTGCTTTTAACTATGGATCCATCTTCCCAGCCATCAAGTGGAGATTTTCTGAGACACTTCTGCATTATCTACATGTTGCTAATTAACGATATTAAACAGTGAAGGGCTAAATAAGGCATTTTAGTTATCATGCCACTCTTAAAAGATAATTTTATTATTTAATATTTCATTTGTAGCTATACTGTACATAACATTCTGATAAAACAGGTATTTTATATACTGATACATTAAAAGGTTCTCCTCTGTATCATAGAGACAAAAAGATAATGTTGAAATAGGACAGACAGACAGGGAACCTACTGAGTAATGACTACAAATGAAAATAAGGCTCAGGGCAAGTGAACACACAGGAATATGGCAGGTTTCTTTTCTATTGTAATGAAGTCAGGCAGTTGGCCGGGCAAATACAAAATTTAGAGAACAAGAACTTGGAAACTAAGTAGCTATTGTTACAGAGTTTTTGGGAATGAAAGATCAGTATACACTTTTCCTTGTTTATTTATTGTTTATTTATTGAGAAAAGGTTTCCTTCCTGGCTGTCTCGGAACTTGCTCTGCAGACCAAGCTGGAGGAACTCAGAGATCCGCCTGCCTTGCCTCCTAGATGCTGGGATTAAAGGCATGTGCCACCATTGCCCGGCTTTTCAGTATATACTTTTATTCTGTATACAAAAGCCTTTTCTGAACTTAACAGCAACATAGTCACAATTCATTTATTAGGTACTTACTATGTATGAAGTAATATGCTAGATACTAGGGTTACATAAATATTACCTCAGTGGTTAAAAGTAGTATCAGTTTACATTCAATACACTCATATAAAAAATTAAAAATTATGTCAGTAACCTAAATTAATCTATACCTCTCTATACATTCAAAATTTATAGGCTTCAAAGTATATTCAAAGAACTTAAAATTATCCTGAAAAATGAGTATTAACTACATAAACTTTTAAGTAAAATATTTGTGGGTAGATTTTTGTGGCTCTTTCAACAAAGAAAAAGTTACTAAGAATTTTTGTGTTAGGACATAATTAACTGTAATAGAATCCCAGCAACATTCAGACTAATTCTTTTACCTGTGTTTCAGCTACAAATAGTAAGAAAATATACAATCGTATGATTGTGTCAGCTTAGTAACAGAGATCTAAAATAAATACAAAAATAGAATGTCACTACTAAAAACAAAACAATAGATAAAGGATACTGAGATATAACCCCCCCACCATCTAATGTATTGTCTGAAAATAAATCAGAGGACTGAAAGTTATTTTTAATCAAAGCCTTGGTTAGGTTTAGGTTGTGGTGCACACCTTTAAACATAGCACTGGGGTGGAGGTGAGGGTGGAGGCAGGAACAAGAGCAAGTAGATCTCTGTGTGTTTGAGGCCAGCCAGGTCTACACAGTGGGTTCCAGGACCATTAGGGCTACATAGTGAGACCTTGTCTCAGAAAACAAAATACACCCCCCCAAATTCTGCATATTGTAATTAATTACACAATTATTAATATATGTGCATATATACACAAATATCCTCATATCTACACATATACTACTCTCTAATGGTAGACACCCAGTCTATTTATTGGAAATATGCATTAGCATTAAAAAGATGTGAAAAAAAAAACATACAAAATAATATAACTGTTAACAATTTGGAGTTCATAGCTTTGTCCTCTTCTCAGCAAGTGCCTTTGCCCCCTGAGCCTTCTCACTGGTCCTATAATATACTTTCTTGCTTGTTTTGTGTTTTGAAACAGGGTCTCACTATGGAGTCTTGGCTGTCTTAGAATTCACTATGTATACCAGGCTGGTCTACAGCTCACAGAGACTTTCCTGCCTCTGCCTCTCCGGCTCTGTACAGGATCTCATATCTAGCTCTGGCTGACCAGAAACTCCCTATGTAGACCAGGCTGGCCTACATTTGCTCAGAAGCTCCCACCTTTACTATCTAGGTACAGAAGGCTGGGACAACAGGCTTGCACCATCAAGCCCACCTCTTAATAGTTTTTGGGTTTTTTTGTTTTTGTTTTTTCAAGACAGGGTTTCTCTGTACTTTGGAGCCTGTCCTGGAACCTGCTCTGTAGATCAGGTTGGCCTTGAACTGCCTGTCTCTGTCTCTTAAATGCTGGGATTAAGGGTGTGTGCCACCAACCATCCAGCAAAAATGTGTAGCCCAGGCTGTCCAATAACTCATGATTCTCCTGTCTCTGCCTCCTTCAACAAATCCTACTGGCATGCACCACCACAACAGGCTTAATGTTCTTTAGCAGCAGTAAAAGACTTTGTTAAAACAGAGCTTAAAATCAAGACAGCTAACCCTTTTCTACCTTTCTACTTTCTCTATTAAAATTACATACCATATTCTTAATTTAAAATTTTATTCATTTTTACTGTGTGCATTTGTGCCCATGATGTGTATGCCTGGCATGTTTGCTGCAGTATTTGTAAAGAAGGTCAGGACAATTTGTGGACTTGGTTCTAACCTTCCACATTTATGTAGATTCTGGAACTTCTTGAACTCAGGCTGCCAGGCTTGTGTAGCAAGCACCTTTATCCTCTGAGCCTTTTCACTAGCTTTTGTTTTTTTGCTTTGTTTTTTGAAACAGTAGATCAGTCAGGCTTTAAGCCAGACATCTGCCTGCCCCTGCACCCTGAGTGCTGGGATTACAGGCATATGCCACCATGCTCAGTACTCAAACCACATTTCACTATGAATATAAAATGTCCCAAAACTTTCATTGATAATTAAGGAAAACCTTTATTTAGCTGGGCATGGTGGCTCACGCCTTCAATCCCAATAACTGGGAGGCAGAGGCAGATGAACCTGAGTTCCAGGACAGCTAGGGCTACACAGAGAAGCCTTGTTTGGAAAATAAACAAAACAAAAACAAAAATATCAACCAACCAACCAACCAACCAACCAACCACCTACCCACCGACACAAAAGGAAAACCCCAAACCAACAGTAAAACCCTTTCAAACAAACAGACTTCATTTAAAGGAAACAATTCTTGTGCCAGTCACACATTCTGTACCTCTTTGTATTATTTTAAGAAGCAACTACAGAAAGACACATTCAAGTTAAACAACAAACATCACCTATTAGTTTTGTAGTTCTGACTGCCCTAACAATCCTAGTAATAGTAATTCAGAAAGTAATTTTCAGTTCTGAGAAACAGTAGCAGAAGAGTGAATATTTGATACAATCAAGTAAAAGTAAAAACTTCTGAATGAAGAGAATCTTATAAATACTATTTTCTGTGGTAGACACCTACAGTAGTATGCTACAATGACTAATAATTATACCTTCTGTTTCTACTATACTGCAATGCTATATATGATATCAATTCTCTCATGTGTGCTGAACAAGACAGTAGTCAATAACCACATTTGACTACTGATAAAACAGATTTTGATATTTAATTTGTTAATTTCAACCAAAATAGCCAAAAGGCAGCTGACTATCATACTGGACAATAACTTTAATTTCATACATTTGCTTGTTAAGTATAAATTTAAGTGTTAAGAATGGTCACAGGATGAAAACCTAAAGCAAACGCTTTGTCCTACTGCCTTCAGAACTATTTTTATTTAGATTGTATTATCAGATTAGACACAGGTTAAGTAGGTCTTGCCACACGGTACCATTAAAAAAACCAAAAAACAAAAACTATTTTAAACAGGCATACAAAGGAATACAAGATTATAATTTCTTCAAAAACTGCAATTATATTTTTAGCACTTAACTTTACTCAAGTAACTAGAGAATTTAATTCAGCCATTATTCAAAAATAACACCAGATTTAATTCCACAAATCAACAATTTAAACCAGTTTAAGAAGGAAGTGCCATTCCCCACTTTTTTATATTTATAAGTTACAAAGCCTATTTCTCCAACTTTTAAGTAATGTTATATATAAAAATTCAAATGGTTTATCAATAATTAAATCATAAAGTCTATAAGAAACAGTGTATGACAATTCAAAATTATAAAACTTGTTCTTGCATACCATATATAACGTTACCGAGATGTTAGAAATTAAATACTTCATTGTATAATGTATCTTTACAGCCAAGCTATCTTTTTCGAGTTAAATATATCTACCATAACACATCATTCACTTGATTAATAAGTAATTTTCAGAAATGCCCAAAAGAACAGAGAAAGAATGTCTTTCTAAACCCAGACAGAAGTAAAATTCCCGACTGCCATGACTAGTTCAAGTACAGGTGTGAGAAAAGTTTACTAAAAAATTTAATCTATATTCCTGAAAATAATTCACTGTTGCTTATATAAATATTACATTTTCATGTACAAGCTTTTTCAGTTTTATAGATTTTCATTGCTTACATTTAAAAGCAAACTTAAAGAATACAGTGACTGTGGAAGTATTCTTACCTTTATTTGACTTGGATGGCTTATTCTTGATAGACTTAAGGGAACTTCTTGATTTCTCCTCTCTATCTTTAATTAGCTTCTGGACATCATCCAGCGACAGTTTTTGTAGAACTACTACAGGCTTAGCGCCTTTGTTTAGATCTTCAACTAATCCCATTTTTTCTACTTTGTCTTTCTGCTCTCCTTTCATGTCCATTTTCTTAGTTTCCTGAGTAATATTGCCATCTTTATCCCTCTTGATTTTTGGAATGACGAAATTTTTCAATGCACCAGACCTGCCCCCCAACAAATAGCTTGGAAATTCAGCCTTATTGTCAGTGTGCGCTTTATTACTGTCTACTTTACTTCTGTTACCCTCTGTCCTTTTGTCATCTTTACTATTTGGTGATTTAAAACCAGGTCTTGATTTATTAGTATCTCCTTGTTTTACACGAGGACTGTCTGGTCTTGATTTTTGTTCCCCAGAAGAAAGTCTGTCCCGTGAATCCCCTGATTCATGCCTGTGTTTTCTTTCTAGCTTTTCAGTTTTTGAACCATCAGATTTAATGCTATGTTCATTTCTACTAGAAGATCTCAAGGTTTCTGGTCTTCGAACCCTTGACTGATCCCCCCGATGTCGTTCTGACTCACCCCTATCATCTGATTTTTGTTTACTATCATGGTCACGTCTTAGTGACTCAGATCGCCCATCAGGTCTTTGCTTTAAGGCTTCAGCTCTTTCTGATTTTAAGCGGGGTGAGTCAGATTTGATATCCTGTTTATGCTTAGACACATCAGGTTTTTTCTCTGTTGATGGCTTTCCAGCATCCCGCCTATTTTCATGCCTGTGTTTTGGGGTTTCAGGCCGGCCTTCACCTTTCTGCTTTGGGGTTTCAGGCCGGCCTTCACCCTTTTGCTTTGGGGTTTCAGGCCGGCCTTCACCCTTCTGTTTTGGGGTTTCAGGTCGACCTTCACCCTTTTGCTTTGGAGTTTCAGGCCGGCTTTCAGCTTTCTGCTTTGGGGTTTCAGGTCTTGATTTTGTTGTCTCTGACCTGGTATTGTTTTGTTTGTTGTCATTTGGTTTTGTGTCACATAGTCTATTTTCACTCTGTTTAGGCTCAACTACAGTGCTCTCATTTTGTTTGGATTCTGTAGCTTTATTCTCATTTTGTTTAAGTTCTTCAGCTTGGGTCTCAGTTTTAGTTTCTAACTTACTTTCACTTGACTTTGTCTCCAGCAGTTGGTTTTCATTTGGTTTAGATTCTGACAACCTACTTTCATTTTGTTTCACTTCACTTTTTGAGAGCTCAGGTTCAGACTTTTTTTTAGGTGTCTCAGGATGGTTTTCTGGTATAGACTTAAGACTTCCAATAATATCTTCCTGAAGAACAGAAATGGGTGCATCATTACACTGTTTCATTTCTTCAGGCTTTTTTATGGAGTCTGAATCCTGAGTTATAGAAGCCTGAGAGTCCACTCTTCCTGCCTGATGAAGATCAATGCTAACCATTAATGCTGGCCTTGACCCATTTCCCGTAGAACCCGTCTCCTGAGAAGCTGGTCTATTACCTCCTGTAGCACCCCCAGCCTCCTGTGGGTACGAATCTTGTTTTCTTTTTTTCAAAGGTTTATCTGAAATTTAAAGATAATTCAACATCAGTAACAGACACATTCTTATCTTACTAAAAAACAAAATATGATGTTTAAAACAGTATGAATGACTGCTTTTAAAACTAAGATTTGAGATCTTTATGCTTACTAAACTTCAATAATTAACAGAGTACATCAAAAATAATTCAGTAGCATTTTGAATAAGTATATGAATACAAATGAATAGAACTTGTAATATACACATGAATTTATGTTTATATATAAAAGACCCAAGTTGTTTTATAAGACTAGCTATAAATCACATATTTTCACTTAAGACAATTAAGAGTCCTAAATCTGCCAAATACAACTGGAAACACAATGTTTTACTACATGAAAAACATACAAAATAGAAAAGAATAAAACTAAAATGCAGATGTAGTTATGTCACCAAGGACAGGCAAATGACAGTAGAATAACAAAATGTCATGAATTCAAATTCTTCAGATGGTAACAGTGTACATGGAACTTAAAAGCTAACATTCAACATTAGAAATAAAGCTGAACTTAAGAAGCAATATCATGGGAATAATCAGAAACATGAATTTTTTTTTTTTTTTTTTTAAAGATGAATCCTGTCTTTCTGTTTGTGTTTGAGTCAGGGTTTTGCTATATACCTTACCCTGGGCTAGAACTTATAATGTAGCCCAGAGTGGCCCTGAACTCCGGATCCTTCCGACTTCGTCTCCTGTGGGAGAGATTATAAGGATGCACTTTACTTAGATAAATCTTGCTTTGAGCAACTTCCATGGACAAATATGCTTTTAGTCTTTTCATTCTAGTGGTTTGTATTATTGGCCATAGGGGTGGGGGAGAACTAAAGTATTATGAAATATAATGAGACATGCATATTAACACAAATCTACTATTCAATAGATTGTGAAGCACTTTTTTTTTTAGCAGCTATGCATTTGTTTGTTTGATTCTATTTCTAACTCAGGAGATTTCTGCTTTACCATCTATGAACTGAATCTCTCAAGTTCTAAAAATATATTTATAGTACCTTGTGGTTTTTGTCTACTCAATTTATTTCCTGAACTTTTAAACTATGTTTTAAAAGTCATTTTTTAGTTACTTTAACAAGAGAATTTCTAGGTTCTCTGATAATATCCATCAATGGGACATAGCATTTAAGGGAACAGTATCACAAGATTAAAACTTCAAAGTGACAGGTAAGACATCAGTATGTTATTATAGTGGAATAGAATAATGGAAACAATTTTAAAAGTTGCAATGTGTATTTTATATACCAAATTCCATTGTTTGACTCTCAAAGACAGAAGGAGCAGTTTATTCCAATATAAAGTCTAATCAAATGTAATGAAAATGTACTTCAGGGCTGAAGATGTCTCAGTGGTTGGATGCTTTCCTACAATGTATGAGAACATGAGTTTGATCTCCAGGACCCTACCCCCAAACATACAATCCGCTCTGTTACACAGAAGTCAAAACCATAGACACATTGCACTTCTAAAACAAAAATAAAGTTATCATTTTTATCATTCCATTGTTTTCCCAAGTTCCAAATAACCTGCCAGATAAGCGTATATATGAAGCCTTCTGAATCAATAAGAGGAAAAAATTCTCAGCATACTAAAATTATGTTTACAGAATCCCTTTAAAATATTGTCACAAAATTTTAATCTTGCCATACAGCACATAAAACAATTACTAGATCACAAATAGAATGTCTTAAGCTTAACTCTTAAGTTTTTATAACAAAACCAAAAATTCACACAACTTAAGACTTCTATAGTTTCAAGGCAACAGATTTTTTTAAATGTCATTAAAATAAATTAACCATACTTCAAAGCAAATAGTTAAGTCCAAACATCAAGAATTTGTTAAATTTGTGCCTCACTCTTTGAATATATATATTTGCAGAAATAAACATTAATTTAGCAGGTAGACTTTAAAAGCATTAGAAAATTCTGATACAAAATTTATGAATCACATATATAGTCCCTCACAGAACTGGTAAGGGACAAGTCCCCCAGAGCTCAGGGGAAGTGGGGGGGCAGCGAATGGAGAGAGAAGTAGGAGAAAATGAGGGGGAGGAAAGGAAAACATGTGCGACCAGGAAGATTGAGCCTGGTTAGGAATAGAAGACAGGAAAGAGAGAGAGAGAGAGAGACAGAGAGAGAGAACATAAAAGAGGGAGCCAATATTGGTTTGAAGATAAAACTGAACACAAAGAAAGGTATAGAGAACTACAAGACTGCTGCCAAATAACAATTTGAGCTTCCATGGAAAGGCTACCATAAATGCCCTTCCCGGAGAGTGAGATCAACAACTAACTTATCCATGGAGCCCTCAACTAATGTCTGTTGGAAACAGGAGCAAACACCCATACATAAACACTGAGTCGAAGCAGAACTCAGATGCAGATGGAGAGGACAAGACTATGCAGCAGAAACACATAGAGACAGCTTACCTGAACAAGGAGGAGCTAACAGGCCACCAGACTGATAGCTGGGAAGCCAGCATGGGACTGACTCAGGCCCCCCTGAATATGTATGGGTCTCAGCCAGAAGGACTGAGCAGTCTGAGGGACCTCAGACAGTGGAGCCAGGATGTATCCCTGGTGCACAAAAGGACTTTGTGAACACACCCCCCCCATGGAGGGATAACTGCCTTAATCTAGAGACAGGAGAGAAGCCCTAGTCCCTACTTCACATGACCTGTCAGACCTACATGACCCCAACTGGATGGCATTCCCCTACATATGGAATTAGGATGGGGGGATGGGAGGAGAGTGTGGTTGGAGTGCATGTGAGAGGGCAGAGAGGGTAAAAGGGAGGGAAGGAGGGAGCGAGCAAGATGGATGAAGGGAGGGAGGAAGGGAGAGGGAACTGGGATCGACATGTAAAATAATAAATTAAAAAAAAAATGCTTTGACTCCAAAATGTAAGTTCAAGGACAAGTTACTGGGGAAAACGATTTCTACTTTTGTTTCTACAGAAAATGAAAAGCTGTGGATTCCTTCCAGACTAATGTGGTTTGATCAAGCCAGACCGACTGAAACAGAGTACCAGGTGATCCTACATTCAAAACAGCTGGACAAAGCAGCCTTACAGACTACAGCCAGGATTTCTGAATCTTCTTCAAATCCTCCATGACAGCACCCCTTACCAGCAGTAGTTTGGAAAGAACAACGCCCAAATTCCCAAATATTGTCTATAAATGTTTGTTTTCATTTAAATGGACTTGGTCATATAAAATAAATAAGTATATAAAAAAAACAAAACCAAACAAACAAAAAGCAAAAACAAAAAAATTTATGAATCATTAACTTCGTTTTAATTTACCTTTTGTTATTAAAATAAAAATTGGGTAATAAGCTATTTCAAAGAAATACAGAATCTACGAAATATAACACATAAGCAATGCAATAAAGATCAAGAAAGACCTTACTTTTTCTATTATAAAGAAAACATTGCTGGCTACAAAGTTTTAAACCAATCTCCCCCTCCCTTCTCTCTGACAATCTCATGCTGGTATGGGACTTGGTATGGTATCTAGGTTTCTTCCTGCCTGGCTTCCCGACTGCTGAAATAAAGGTATGGGTCACCAAACCAGATCAGAATTTTTCATCTGTTGAAAAATATTTCACTGTTTTTTGTTGAGGGAGCTGGGGGATCCAGGAAGAAAACTAATTTTGTGATTTCAGGGTCTGTCTACTTCAGTTCTCCCATGGGTTTATCCCTGTAAAGAGGACATGGACAGCTAGCTCACTTTTGCCCTCTTTAGTTTGTCTTCACTATATCATGACCTTTACATAATAGTGAAAGCCCATCTGTTTAAAGTAATTTTAGTATAGGGGACACTGATTACCTTTAATTTCTCTTTAGTTTCAGGAATTGTAACATCAGATATCAGGATTTATTATACTCCTGAAGAAAATGTGTACAAAATAATTTTGAAACCATTTGTCACATAGTTGTGAATATTTTGAAAAATAAGACTCAACCTCCCAAAAGTCAAAGCTTCTTAGGCTTATAAGAAACAAATTGCTACAGCTACTAACTATATTTTAAGCAAAACATAAATCTACTAAAAGCGAAATGGACAGCAACCAACTAGGACAAATGAAAATACCCCACGCCTAAACAACGGCATACACAGGTCAGGTGGTTCACTGTTTAATTCTCATCCCAAATACCAGTATCTCTAATCCAAAGAATAGTAGGTAACATAGGTTGATTATCCCTCATCTGAAGTGCTTGGGACTGAAAGCATTTCTGATTTTTCAGACTTTTAAGTATTTTCATGGACTTTACTAACTTGAAACCCCCTAATCTCAAAATAACAAAATTCATAATGCTCTAGAACTTGAAATTTTGATGCTCAGTTACGTTTTATATATGAGAGCCTTTTTGTTGTGGGGGGGGGCAAAATCAAAGATGTTCAATTTATAATTTACTTCTTATAAGAGTTAAAGTCAGAGTACTTTAACATTACAAGCATTAGGAAGCTAGGTCATTCTTTACATTTGTTGATATGGAAAAAAAGACCTTGAGAAATGAAATAGACAAAGATAAATAAATTCCTTTAAGAAAAAGAAAACAGGAATATTTTAGCACAAGAAGGACAGATACAATCCTGATAGGTCATCCTAGAAGCAAAGGTGAACAGAACAGCTTTTTAAGAGTAATGTATGCAGTTACAGATGTTACAAGTATGAGCAGTGTAACATAAAGTTGCAATTAGTCTTTTAGTGTGTGTGTGTGTGTGTGTGTGTGTGTGTATGTATGTATGTATGTATGTATGTACAAAAAGAAACAGGCCAAGAACATAAATACCCAGTATCCAGAAAAGCACTTTTGCCCGTAGAACCAGGTAATGTTAGGTTTAACCACAACATATGTAGAATATTTAAGACTAATTATTTCTTTTCTTGTATTCCAGTTATCAACATTTATTCTTAATTATAAGATATAGCATTTTGGTTTCTATTTTTTGACAAAATAAATGTCATGACAAACAACTCAACCCTAGAAAAGGCATGCAACAAAACCACAAACTAGACAAGTAGTTCAGTGTGCTTGTTATAAGTGATACAACCAAGTTCTTAGAGCCATATGCTAAAATACATTTAAAGTCAAGGTTAGAATTTAGTTTGAAAACATCAAAATAATGGTGAGAAATAATGAATTAATTTCAAGTGATTATATCATCTTTTCAGGGCTCACTTAGCAAAATCACCAATTTAAAAAAAATTACACTTTTACTGATAATTTTATGTACAATCTTGGAACATCATAATACACTATTTCAATATCTCCAAATCTCCATATAATTTATGTATGGCATAATAGGAACTGACACCAGAAAACAACTTAAAAATGACAACTGTGAAATGAAGTTAGATATCTACTTATTTTTTTATAGTCATAGAACATATGAACCTTCACTAGAACTGTATGCTAGCTTTGTCCTCTAAGTTTCAGTTAAATTTGTTACAGCCACAATATCACAGATTATGAAGAAAACTATTCAAATGACTCAAAATACGTACTGCAAATTTCTGAAATAATAATAAATTGTAATTGCTTTGTTTTACATTCCCAAATAAGGGATAAAAGGTAAGTTTACTAATAAGCAAATTATGCTCTCTCCCCTTTTAAAAAATACTTTATTTTATTTTACGTGTATGAATGTTATGCTTCATGTTACATCTTTGTACTGCGTGTCTGACAGGTTCCTGCCACGGTCAGAAGGAGGCATCAAAGCCACTGGAACTAGTATTATGGAGGGTTGTGAGCCACATGTGGGTGCTGGGAATCAAACCTGCACTATCTGCAAGAACAAGCCATTCAGTAGCCCCTTCGATCCACTTTTAAAAAGCACATTATCTTATTTTTGTTTATGTATGTATGTATGTGTGTGTGTATGTATGTATGTATATATGTATGTGCACATGTGTGCAGGTGCAAGCAGAGGACAGAAGAGGGGCCTGGCCCCCCAGAGCTGTAGCTATAGGCATTTGTGAGCTGCCAGATGTGAGTGCTGAGAACCAAACGCCAGTCCTTTACAAGAACAGAGCATGCTCTTATCTACCAAGTTACCTCTTCAGCCCCTCATTCCACTTGGAACTCCAGTTTCAACAAATGTGACATAATGAAAATACAGAAAAAGTAACAAACGTGTTTGCGATTTCTTCTGTTTTTGTTCCTGTCAACAACTACTAAAAATCACTTAAAACAATATCCATCTCTCCACTTTTCCAGATAGAATCTTCCACTTTCCAGAATAGAATCTTCCATAACAAAAAAGAAATGTAACATGGAAATTCAGTTCTTTACACTATTACTATTTCTGGTTAGTAAATAAATAACAACTTCGAGTATTTGTTTCAAAACTGTCATAGTAGTCACAAATTTTACATACTTCAATATTATAAAGGAAAGCTGAATACCATAACATGTGCAATTTTTATAAAGGCACAGAAAGTACAATGCACATTAAAATCTATACTGAAACTCATCACAAGTTAAAGTAAGAAAGTCAGCCACACTTTCTTATCTTAGTTTAACTAAGGTTTATGAACCAGGTTTTCAAAAGGCTGAAAACAAAAATAAAACATAAAAGACTCCAGTTCTCTAACCATTAAAATAAAGACTATGGGTCCTACTTATGATTTACTGTGCAGACATTATAGTATAATAATTTCTAAAGATAAACCATTTTCCAACAATGTTTAAAATTCATCACAATAAGATGAACTTTCAGCATGTTTCTTAGAATAGAACACAGTTATTTAGTGATGAACCTGACACATAAGAGATCGGCAAGATGAACTCTATTCAGTATCAAGAAATAAAACTGAACTATAAAGTATGATTTACATTTGGATAATCTAATATACATACACATTTGTAAAGACACCAAGTTCACAAATTATACTAGTAATTTCAGTAACTCACATATCTTGCTTAAAAAATTAAAGCACTAGAGACACCAGGCTGGCCTTGAACTCACAGAGATCCACCAGCCTCTGCCTCCCAAGATTCTGGGATTAAAGGTGTGTGCCACCGCTGTCTGACAAGACTTACTTTAATTTCATTGTGAAAGATGAAATAATCCAATAAGCTTATAATACAGGTATACCTCCTAACTGTGCCCTGCCATACACTAGTCTGATAAAAGAGAAGACTTAACTGTAATCACCACCAAAAGATCTTAGATCCTTAAGAGTTTGCTATTTAATATTAGCTTAAAACTTTCTAAAATTTACCATAAAAAAACTCCTCAGTATCAAAATAGAAGAATTCTTAATAAACACACACATAACTTCTCCTCAGATAAACCCACTTTGTATTATTACTACTATTTTAATTGTTGCTGGTCTTTTGAGACAGTCTCACTCTAGCCCAGGCTGGCAGCAAACTCACTATAAAGCATAGCCTGGCTTCCACCTTGCAGCAGTCCTCTGGCTTCTGCCTCCCAAATACTGAAATCAAAGGCAACAACCATCACACCTGATTTGTACCTGCTTTAAAATTCAATGGTATACAATTTTGTCAGCATAACTCAGAGAAAATAAGTGTAATATTGAAACAGTAATGCTTATTTTAGTAGAACAGTAGAAAATAAAATCATATAGTTCAAAATTGATAATAAATGGTACAGAATTACTAATTCTTTTATAAAAGTTATTTCAGATGATGAATGGAATTCACAAGAGATAACATAAGGATTAATCACACACGTGCCCCGATGTTGAAGTGGTAATAAGGGTTTCTTACCTTTATCTTGAACTTCCTTTGAGAAGCGCTCCCTTTCAATGGCTGATTCTCTCTCTATCCGCTCAATTTCAGCCAATGCATCCAATTCCACTTCGTCATATATCGGCCCCTGCTGTGATACCTGTTGCTGATTCTGTACTACAGAAGTCTGTGGTTGTTTTGCAGCAACTGAAGTGTTCTGTTGTAAAACAGGCACTTGATTTGCTGGAAGGAATGCTGTTTGTTCTTGCTGCGACAAACACTGAGCAGCATTAAGTGGGCGGTTTATGTCCTGTGGAGTAATGGGTGTTTTTGAAGTCTGTCCTGGATACTGCACATTAAAAGGAATATCATTTTCTGAAACATTGCTATTTTCCATACCAGATAGCATATCCTCTTGCTGGTCCATATCTGAAGATTTTACACGAGAAAGTCTTAACGTAAGTTTAGTAGAGTCCTTGGTTGGAGAACTAATTATATCATACATTGCAGCTTTCTCATTCTGGTCTTTTTCATCCTTGCCTAATTTCATTTTCTTTTGCTTTTTTTGTTTTCTCTCTGGAGAATCTAGCAAGATATCTGGAGGAACATCTCGAGGTGATGAACAAGGTAAAGACTGAGATTGTAGAATTAAAGGTGGTCTTGATCCTAGAAAAACAATTCAGCAAAAATAAACAGTTGTGCCACTTTACGCATTGTATTTTAGTGTAATAAAAATATGAAGTGAGAACAGTTAAGGTGGATCAAATATTAAGAAATTATCTAATCCAAGGTACTTTGGAACTGTAGCTTGAACTATAAAAGATACTTCATATACTACTTCACTTAACTTCCCTGAACTTGCTAGGAAGCCAACATTTGACTTAGAACTCCTAATATTGCCATCAGCTCTCTCTAATGCTGTAATAACTTATGTGTACCACCATGCTTGGTTAATTAATTTATTTTAATAATTAATTTTTATTTTATGATCAGTTCTTCGAGTTACAGACAGTTGCTAACTGCCATGTAGGTGCTGGAACCTAAATCCAGGCCCTCTGGAAGAGCAGTCAGTGCTCTTAATCATTGAGCCATCTCTCCAGCTAAATTCATTTATGTTTAAAAACATAACATTCTAAAGCACTATTGTTAGTTTTGCTGAAAAAGGAACCTGTTCATAAAAGTTAAGGAAGTTTTACAAAGTTAAATAGAGTTAAGGACCAGATTTTTAATTTTTACATAGTACTTTATAAAAAGCTCCAAATTTCAACAATTTACTTTAAAATCAAATTAACTGACAATACACTAATATTTTAAGACTAGTTCGAAAACAACCTGATAAAGTAATGTTTAGGCTTTTGATGTATAATATACTTATGATATTGTTTAAGCATCTTCAATTTGAAATTTTCTATCATTTATCTATCTACCCATTATCCATCTTCCCCTAAGTGTCAGAAGAAAAGCAAGATGGTTATTTAGATTAACTAACTATTCCTTTGTTATCCCTTCGTGGAAGGCATCAATAACTTATCTTGACAAACTTGAACGATAAATATCTGATTGTGAGGGTACTCTAGTTTTCTTTCTTAGGAATGTATGTATTTATAGAACTAAAATACCACACACTGTTGCTTTTTCACTTTTGTCTTTTTTTCATTCTTGCCTAATTTCATTTTCATTCTTTTTGTTTTCTCTCTCTAGTAAAATATCTGGTGAAAAAAATCTTGAAGAGATAGGTTTTGCCTCTACTTTATAAACAATGTCCTTGAGTTAGAAAATGATACATTATTAACTATTTTGCAACTTATTACTTCTTTTTCTTTTTTTTTTTTTTTTTTTTTAGGGACAAGGTTTCTCTGTGTAGCCCTCCCTGGCTGTCCTGGAAATCTCTGTAGCAGGCTGTCCTTGAACTCACAGAGCTCATCTCTGCCTCTGGAATGCTGTGATTAAAGGTGTGCAACACCACCACCTGGCTTTACTACCTTTTTTGAAAAGACAGGGTCTCACCATGCAGCATGGGCTGGCTTCAAACTCACAGAGATTCACCAAACCCCTGCCTTCCTAGTGTTGGGATTAAAGGTCAAAAGGTTAAAAAATTCAGCAGACACACTTATTTCTAGTGACAGAAATCTTGAAAAGGGAGTAAAGAAAAAAAAGAGCCTTAGAGATGCATTAAAGTCGGGGGAAAAAAAAAAAAAAAAAGCCAATGAAGAGAAAACAGAAGGAAGACAACCAGCCAGTTCAATAGGAAGTAATATTCTCAGGAGGTGGACAGATGAATCTGATTAAACAGTTCAAACATTTAAGAGAGGTTAAGGTTAAGATTGTGAGAGGTCACTGGATTTACTAGTGAGAATGGTACTGTATATACCTAAGAATATTTTAAGAGTTTACTAGGATTTAGAAACTATAAAGATGAACAACTTAAATAAATTGGAACAGATTTAGACCTACTTACTCTAAGTCTGCTTGAAATATGAAATACACAGAAATGTTGCTAGTTAGAACAATACCTTTAGGTGTTCCATCACTTCCAGCAGGAGAACAAACTGGCTGTGGAGACCTCAAGGGAAAAGATGCAGCATTCCTCATTGTTGAAGAATCACCATCCTAAAAATAAAACATAAAATTTCTATCTTGAATGCTAGGAGATACATTATTGAAATCTTAAAGAGAACTAATAAAGAGACATAAATTACTGACAGGTAAAGTGTTGAAATTCAATAGTATAATTCTTCTGCACTTTCCTGTTTTCTTCATGGTATATCTTAGAAGAATTGAAATTGTATCCAAAAGAATCAACACCCTATGCATGGCAATGAATAAAGAAAACTGACATTAGGAGCATGCTCCATTTTGATTTGCTTCCTATAAAACAGAGATATGAAGAGTACCCTATGAGGCTGTAAATGTCTTGAGAGCAGAGTCCACTGTCATCTCTGTTATCTTTAAATATAGGCAATTTACATAAAAGTGCAGTGACATCCACAATAAGGAAATTTCTAATATGCAAAATATTTTAATGAGAAAATGTTAAATATGACGAAGTAGATAACTGTTAACAAGCCAAATACGAACACAAGTTTGTTATTTAAGAGAATATTTTGGTATGACCACTATTAAAACTGAAATTGAATCCTACTCTACAGATTAAGCTTCAGGTATGGCGTTCATACTTATGTTCTCAGACTGTAGTATAATTCTCAAGGTAGAGCAGATATCCTTCACCCATGCTATAAAATGCTGGGCTACAAGACAGAGATATCAGCCATTACTACATTTATACTAGGACATTACATACATCACTACTTAGCCTGTGCACCATGTGTAGGTAGTCGTCACTTGAGCCATGTCTAGGGTTATCAGCATGATGATTAGCTGAGTTGCCAGATAATGGACCAGAAACTTTGTTGTCATGGATGTTTCTCAAGCCACCGGCAACAATAGGACTTGATACTGATGCTAGAATAAAACATTTTAAAAATACGAAAATTAACTAGAGGAGTTCTTAGAAAATAATTATAAGAATATTTTAAACACACAGAAATATAAAGACTATTTATAATAAACATTTGTATACTGATCCTTGGATATATAGGAAGTTTGAAGACAACATGTGCTATGTAGGATCCTGCATTAACAAAACATAAAATTATAAACACTGACTACAAATCTTAACACTATGACAGATGTCCTTCAGAACCATTTCTGAAAGAAGTGTACCATCACAGATACGGGTAAAGCTTTCTATATTTGTGTTTTCTCTAGTCTTGTCTCACTTTATTCCACAGGAAAAGAATAGTTTGGTGTAGGCATATTTACATATGCATATCTTTGTACTTTTATTGTAAAGAAACATATTATCAAATAATACACAGGCACCATTTTGAATATAATGTTCTAAATAATCTGTTTATAAATCCATTTACTACTTGTTTTTTCTTTCCAGACTGAGCCCCATGTGGCTCAGGATGGTCTCAAACTTGCTATGTAGCTGAGGATTTCCTTGAGTTTCTTGAATTACTTCCTCTGCCTCCTAAGTGCTGGGGTTACAAGTCTGTGCCACCACACCTAGTTTTATGCAGTGCTAGGGACAGAACTCAGGGCTTCATGAATACCAGGCATATAACTGCCTTTTTAATTAGGTATTATGGTGTGATTTTCCTATTTCTATATATGCAATCTTAAGCTTACTCGTTTTGAATAAGTATATTCTATTGTATAATATATACAATATATTATTCACTTTTTGTATGGGAACAATTGGATTATTTAAACTACTGGGTATTATTGTTTATGATATGTACATGAATCTTTTTAGTATCTATAATGTTAAAGACTTAATAAAATTACTAGTTACATACATTTGTAAGTATTCCTGAATACTTTCAAATGACTTTTAAAATTACTTAAGTCTCTTAATCACCAGTAGTATGTGAAAATTCCCACTGCTTTATATACTTACCAACAATTTTTGTTACTGAGAGTGAAAAATATTCTTGATAGTCAGTCACTTTAGTTTACATTTCGTAATTAGCAGCAAAGCCAAGACTCCTTCATTTATACTATCACTCATATTCCCTCCTTACCACAATCATAGAAAAATTTTCTACATTTAAAAAAAAAAGCTTTAACTATATTTTTCCAACTGTCTCAGCACAATTAAGCAAATATCTCCCTATTAGAATATACAATTATATATTATATAGTATATAATTATATATTATTCCCTATTAAGATGTATATGAAGTTTTCATTTGCTTTATGGGTATGTTTCTAGACACTATCACACTGCATTTAAGCATGCTTTTTTATGTCTGTATTAATGGTACAACAAATTTGACTGCAGCTATATTGAGCTATATAATATTCATTTTAAAAATTAACCTATCCAAAAAGAGAGGTCAGCTGGATGTGGTAATTCATGCCTTTAAGACCGCAGCTGACAGGCAGAGGCTGGCACATCTCTTTGAGTTAGAGACCAGTCTTGTCTACATAGTGAGTTCCAGGCCAGCTATGGCTACATTGAGAGACCCACTCTCAAAACAAAACAACAGCAACAAAAACCAAAACAAACAGAATGAAACCCCTGAAAGAGGTCATGAATTTCAAAGTGAGCAAGGAGGCATATATGAGAGGAAAGGGAAGGGAGAAGGAATGTAATCATAATATCAAAAGACAAAAGAAACTTTAAAAATGTCCTACCTATTTAGACTTCTATTCTTTCAAATGATATTTTAGAAGTTGCCTAGGTTTCACAATACACTTTCAAATTTCTGATAATGTTCCAACGAGCTTATAGATTTGGAAAAGTAATTCTTTCCTCAATATTCTTTTATGTTTTATTTTTATTTAAATTAGAAATAATCTTATTTTATATTTCAATCCAGTTTCCTCTCCTCCCATTCTTCCATGCTCCACCCCCTGACCCCCATCCCATCCCTCTTCTGCTCCATAGAAAGGGTGAGAGGCCTTCTATGGGGGGATCATCAAAGTCTGTCACATTGATTGGTGGCAGGTCCTAGACTCTCCTCTTTGTGTCTAGGCTGAGAGAATCCCTCTAAGGGAATTGGGCTACCAATGTCCAATTGTACACTAGGTATAAATGCTGTTCCATTACCAAGGGTCCCTTATATTACACAGGCCTCCTAACTGTCACCCACGTGCAGGGGGCCTGGTTCCATCCTATGCTGGTTTCTCAACTACCAGTCTGGGGTCCATTAGCTCCCCCTTGTTCAGGTCAGAAGTTTCTGTGGGTTTCTCCAGCCTAGTCATGACCCCTTTGCTCACCACCTCTCCCTCTCTACAACTGGATTCCAGGAATTCAGCTCAGTGCTTAGCTATGGGTCTCTGCTTCTGTTTTCATCAGCTACTGGATGAAGGATCTAGGATGGCTTATGAGGAAGCCAATAGTCTCATTATAGGGGAAGGGCATTTAAGATAGTCTCTCCCCTATTGTTTAGATTCTTAGTTGGGGTCATTCTAGTATATCTATGAACGTTTCCCTAGTGCCAGATTTCTCTCTAAACCTATAATGTCTCCATCTATTAAGTTGTCTCTTTTTTTGTTCTCCTCTACTCTTCCCCCAATTCAATCTTCCTGGTTTCTCATGCTCAGGTGTTTGCATAGCATGTATTTGTAGCTTCTTATCTATGAGGGCAACACAATTTCACATCATGTTGTTAACAAAGGTCATATACATCTTTTACTAATCACAAGGCTTCTTGCAGTTTTCTTTGGAGTGGCACTGATAGTTAAAATCATACCTGTAATTGCTTAGTGGTATGTAAAATATGGTTAATTTCATTTTTAATGATACGTTCAGGGCCTACAAAAAATACTTTTATTAAACATAGCGTCTTTTCTGTAGCATTTTTTGAATTTTCACTGAGATAGTTCTATACCCAAAGTGACATTTCATTTCTTCCTTTCATATGCACACACAGTGACATTAGATATATAGAGAGGTCATATGCTTCTCCTCTATTATCTAGAATACCCTTTACTCACTAAGTTAGAGTGGTGACTACAGGCACTCATGTCTTCTATACAAGATGTAAAGAAAAATATTTCTAAGTTATCACCAGTAGATATCCTATAGCAGGATAAAGCTGTACCAATTTATTATCATTCAGTAGTATTTTTAAAATATCAAACTAAAGAGCTTACAGATCCCCTTACCCCTATCCATTTGAATTGTAATTATATATTCAGTTCCTAATGGATATCTGATTATGTGATAAAGGCTGTAATGCTGTCTACATTTTAGAATTTTGTTACCATGAACACGTATTAACAGCATCATATACTCTTCCTCCTCATATTCTCCACCTCACCAGATGTTAGAATTCAGCTGTTATTTAATATTATAAAGTGATTTGGGAAAGTGTTGATGTGTTTCTTTTTTTGACAAAATGGTTAAAGATTTGAGTGAGTCTTCATTAAATGCTATGGAAACCTGATTAAAAAAAGGCGTTTTATCCCTTTGCCCTTTTAAAGGGAGTTTTAACCCACTGAGTGAGGTAAATAATTTATAAACTATGTAAACTATGTTCCAGAAAACTTGTATAAAGTTTTATCCTTTTTAAGAATGTGAAATATTTACCAATTTGATATAAATTTTATTTCAATTTATACTGTTTGTTACTTCAAGTTAATAATTATTTTAAATATCTGTTAAACTCTTCTGTATCTGTTGGCTCTATAATAGATTGCCTAATTTCAGTACATAAATTAATTTTTGTTTTGTTCTTGACCCTGTATATAGAATATGTACATATATAAAACATTAATAGTTTTATATACCTTGGAATATAAATAATATTGTATGTATAATATGTACTTATATAATCACATATTTATGTTCTCAAACAGAAATTTATGGTTAATCTCTTTTTCTCTTTTCTCAAATCTAGGTGCTTAATCTGCTCAAACAGGTTTTTCTCATTCTACTAAAAATTTGTACTTTTGTTGTATAGATTATTTATTAAGTCATTCTTACATACTAATTTCAAGGTGTCACCTTTTGAATGAAAATAAAAACTATTACAACATTCCAGTATGAAAAAACTTAAAACCAGAATCACTGGACACTGGATAATGATCTCTCTATAAGATTATTAAAAAACAGGTTATCTGTAGCATCAACCCAAATTATTTAGTAATTACAAAGTAAAAAATACAAACTGTATTTAGATCACATGGTACCACCAAAAAACTACAAACAAGTGGTCTACTGGGCTCTGTATATTTGCAGATATATGACAAAGTATAGATCATTTATGGACTATAATTGCACAAAATCACGTAATAAATAAATCCTTTAAAACATATTTCTAGCTGATCGAAAATATAAAGAGAACAAACCAAGCCATACTATGAGAAAACAGTCAAGTCTAGAATATGAGATAAGACTACTAATTCCCCAGCACACACAAATCAGAGCCAAGCCTAGTTGATGGACCTGTTATTTGGCTACTCAGGAGGAAGGCAAGTTCAAGGCTTATTTGGAGAACAGAGTAAGTTTACTGCCAGTTTGGATAGGTTAGATTCTGTCTCAAAATAACAATGAAAGACTAACTATGGTTCAGTGAAGTATGTGTTTAGCACACACGAGACCATACACTGAACTGTCAGTATTACATATAACAAAGCAAAATTAGTATGATGAAGGAAAAAAGGTATAGAACTGTTTAGACTGAGAGCTAAAAGAGCTGGGTGTGGTAGTGCGTATTTGTAAATTCTAGCATCAAAGACGCCATGGTAGGTAGATCAGGGATTCAAGGCCAGACTGTAACACTTGTCTCAAAGAAGGAAAAAGTCAAAAGAGATTTAAAAAAAAACAAAACACACACACACACACACAACATCCGAGAAACTAGATTATACCTTGATGAAAGTGAAAGTGTGCATGTTAAAATATATTCATGACAAATAAAACTGGTGAAAATGAAATACAGACTGTGTATTGGATGATGCTAGAAACTAAGTGTTTATAAGTGAAATATTCTTGTGAGTACTGATTTAAAAGAAAAAAAACCTTTCTTGGAAGACGCTGACGAAATGCTAATGGGCCATTTATTTCTGCATTGTTTAATTGTTAATATGAAGTTGAAAATGTTTTAAATATCTTTCTAATACTCTAAACTTCCCTATCTCCAACCGTTTTCTGTTCTACTGAGTTACCAGGTACCTCGTACCACTCAGAAGTAGCGTATTCAAGTTTCTGTCATCTGAGCATTCCAGGAATGACTCATTATAGAGCAGGGAGGGCCTTCATCTGTATTTTCCTTTTGGTTAATTTTGAAAAATCTGTTTTGCTCAATAAGGGGGTAAATCTATCATCCAACATCATCGATATTTATGAGTACAAATGATGCACTTTCGCACATACACCTATGTACATGGCTATTTATATGTTAAAAGTGCTCTTTGGGTATTTGTTCTTTGACTAAATACATTTACAATGTTCCCAATGCCACTGTGTGCTAGTTTATACTATTACACACAAACTTTAAGACTATATTTAAATACTTGAGTATGATCAGCACTTACATTAAATTTAATATGCAATTCAAATGTGATTTGCCTTCAAGTTTCTCTTCAAGTTACTGTAAAATGGTCTCATTATAATATTTTATTTTATAAATATTTCATTTTGGAAACTAGAAGTTGGCTGTTTTGATAAATAAATTGAAAGTTCGAGAGTAAAAATGTTTTCAAATAAACTAAGTTTTGGTTTTATTCACAATAATAGTAACAATAACAGCAATAACAATATAGAAACTAATGACTTACAGTAGTATTTAAAATTAAGTAAGAATTATGGGAAATAAAACCACAGATATTTCTTGGTTTTTTTTTCCTTGAAAATTCCTGCTTTTTAAATTTTAATTAAAGCGTATAAGAATTTGTACTGCTAATAAATTATTTAGTAGTCATGAGACGGTATAATCCTTAAAAGATAATAGATATAAAGATTGGAGAACTGGCAATAAACTGAGACTAGTAATTCAACTCACAAAATTCTGTACCAAAACCTCTAATATTCTTTAATTATAAATGTAAAATGAAATGATACTGTAAAGAGAAACTCAATTAAAAGAGTTAATTTCATATCAAAATATAACTATATAGTAATTTAATCAAAGACTCCATGGCAATGCCCTATTTACTCCAATGATAAATCACCAAAAAAAAAAAAAAAAAAAAAAAAAATTAATGTGTTTAAAACAGTTAAAACTTTTTGATAGCATGTACATTATTTTAGTTTATGCAAAATGATCTTGTTTAGAATTATATTTAGGTATATCCAATAATTAATATAATTATTTAGGAAACAAACAACTCTCTTACCTTGCTGCATCTGTGGATGTGTTGTATAACTTGAAGGATGGGAATATGGCATGTATCCTGCAGGGCTCTGTGGGGCATATGGACTAGGCACTGGGCTATTTTGTTGTGGCATAAATCTGTTCCCAGAGCTTGTCTGTGGTGGCACAAACCGGCTAAAACCCAAAACCCAAATGAAGAATATTAGGAAAAGAAATGAACAGGTTATTCCTTGAAATTTAACTGACAAAGTTCCTTGAATTCCAATTTACATATAATAAAATCTAGATAAACAGACAAACAGCAAAAGTATTCACATTCATAATATAGTATGAGTCACATCAAATTAAAAGTTCACTTCTTTTACTACATAAAAATCACCATTCGATTTAGGAATATCAATCTATGACTCTTACAATAAAGCGTGCTTTCCCCATTTTGTTACTTATAGAAAACTTACAACAAACACATTATTTATTCATTTATTTATTTTTAGGTGGTAGTGCTGCTGGGAATTAAGACTCTGAATCCTGGGCTTTGTACATTTTAGGTAAGCTACCAGTGAGCTACTTTACCACCCCAAACATACCATTTATTTTATCAAACTTGATTTTTATGTGAAATTCAAGAAATAATACAGTAGCTCTTTAGTTAATATAATAATTCCACATGCAACATTTTTAGGTGAATGTTCATGAGTACTACTAAGCATAAAACTACTTATTTATATATAATTCATGATTGTTTAAATGTATATACTTGATATTCACAGGCATACTCGCTTTCCACAGAATTTAATATTTAATAAATAACATAGCTATCTATTTACCTGGAGGGGCTATGTGAGATAGTGGTTTGTTGGTAATTGGAAGATGCAGGACTACTGTGCATGGAATTCTGAGAAAGTTTATATTGAGACATCATCATTCCTGTGCAACAGGTTGAAAAACACAAAATATTATTTTCTTCTTACAATAAAGAGCCAATGAATTCTTTTAAAAACATTTAAGTTACTTTCTTCCAGAAATGATTTTGTTTTGGGGAACCAATATATAGATACTAGGCAAACTAAATTTCAAGCACAATCAGTTTTATAAAAACACAATTTTAGTACAACTACTTTAGTACTGGAAATAGAGATGATGCTAACAAGTTTTATAGTGCTAGGTATTGACACAGGGCACTGTACATACAAGGCAGGTGTTCAAACTGAATTACATCCCCAAGCTTACATACACATCCTATAGCCTTCAGACTTCAAACTAAGCAGAATTTTTTAAAATGTAGCTTTTATCAAAATCCTACATACTGTCTTTTGATATAGGCCTCTAAGTAGTTTATTATTGTTGTTACTATATAGAAATATTTTTTGGCATATATCTTTTCTGTGCTTAGGAACTTAATTTCACAAAGTTAATTGTTTCACACCTAGGTTTTATTATTAATTTATCTATGGACCAAAAGTTTGAGTTCTTGAAATTTCCACCCAAAACTCTATTAACAAAGCATAATGTTCATATTTCTTCTTCTAAAGTAACTTTTTGTCTTTTAGTAAGGATTAAAATGATATTTCATTAGTAAATGAAAACATAAGGATAGCTTTCATTTTCTTTTCTACTGTTTATTTTATGTATATGAGTGTCTGCCTGCATGTACATATGGGTAATGTGTGCCAGGTCCCTTTGGAGGCCAGAAGAGGACACTGAATTTCCTTGAACAGGAATTACACAGTTGTCAGCCACCATATGGATGCTCAGAACCAAACCTGGATTCTCTATAAAAGCGGCAAGTGCTGTTAACCACTGAGCCATCTCTCCTACTCCAGGTTTTAGATTCTTCTATTTCTTTTCAACAAGAACATTGCTTCTTGATTGATGCACAAATGGAATTTTGTTATAAAGAAGCAGCAGGGAATGTCAGTTAATTAAATCACAGATAAAATTCTACAACTAACCCTGATTTTTTTTATGACTTCTGGGAACTTCAATCAAATTATTAAATTTTCTTTCTTGCTGCTGACATGAAATATTCAAACAGAAGGTATATATATTTATTTGCCAGTAACACTACAGTAGGGACTATAGTTCTACAACCAGTAGCAGAATGAGATTAGGACTCAAGACTACCTCAAAGTCTACTAAAAATGTGAATGTCAGTACAAAATAGTTTTATTCCATAACTTAATGATTTAATTTAGTGACTATAATTACTGTTTCTGATTGTTCTTTTTTGTTGTTGAGTGGAGAAAGCAATAGCATAAGACAAAATTAAAAGAAAATTTCCCTCTCAATTAACAGTCATTACTTGGGCAATACTGAAATTACTAGTTTGAAAGTAACAACCACTTAAATAAAGGGCAAATAAAATCAGAACAGCTCTTTCTGATTACCCCAAAGTTCCAAAGAACTATGATTATAGTGACTTGCATATAGTAAAAAGTCTATGAGTGAACCATATTTACACATTTAGCAACTAAAAGTTATTTTTTTAAGTATAGGCAATGGCTCACTTGGTAAAGTACTTGTTCTACAAGTTATTGCTATGACATGTGCATACGCACATATACACCTACATATACCCAGACCCATAACATAAATCCACATAAATTACCTTTAAAAATTTTAAACATTGTCTTATGAAAAATGGTTTTAAAAATGACAACATCAACAAATTATTTTTAAAAATTTTACTTTATCTTTTCACAAAGCAGGACCTATAACAATATATAGTAATTATACATTTTAACTAAAAATGTATACAGAATTAAAATATGTAATTTAAATAAGATGAATGCTATAAAACTTTTTATAACAATGATTTACTACCCAAATTCCTACTTAAACATACAGATTACAAAAAATGTACTATTACTATCCTTGGATGACTTCATTTATCCAAAATTATATTTACATTCTCTTAAACTTATTACTTCTATTAGTTTTATTCTTATTACTTAAAAAATAGCTTATGCATGTGTTTTTGTATGTAGGTTATGTACATTTGAATGAAGCTGCCTGAAAAAGCCAGAAGACAGTATTAGATCCCTTGGAAATGGAGTTACAAACACCCAAGGTAAGAAACTATATGCTTTTAATTAACCTCTGGGTCATTTCTCCAGTTGCCTTTTTTTTTTTTTTTTTAATTAACGAACTTTATATTCTCCTTTAACTTTATTTCTTTTCATCATTCTTTTTGTCTTTAACTGTTTCTTGGTTCTGGTAAATAAACAACCAAGCCCTGTGTATCTGTTTTCAACTTGCTGAGAGGTTAAGAGGAGCATAACTGAGTTGTGAGGAATAGTAGGAAATACATAATTGCTTTAACAAAAACAAATGAAATAAATCAAAAATACTTAATTCACATAGAAAAATACAAACAAAATAAAAAAGAAGTATTATTTAAAAATACTCATGTACAAAAAAAGAACTAAGAAAGAAAAGGGAGAGCGGCATGGAAACACTGCTGAAAATACAACAGAAAAAGTCTGATGATATTCTCAGACACAGTGAACCAATTAGCTAACTTGGACCTTCCAGTATTGCTTAAGCTATTCCTAGTATAATCCAGAGAGCTAAGGATGGACTTGGATTTGCTAAACACAGTTAAATTCCAGAAGACAATTATTACTAGTAAGGCAAAATGAGTATTAAGTCAATTCACATATAATCATGAACATCATTACTAAAAATAGTAATATATCCATAAAACACATTCCCAAAAACCTTTTCATATATTTTCACTTCTGAAAGACTTCAAAACTTTCTATTATTTTCTAAAAGCAAAATTTCTAAAGCTCACTTAATAAATACACTTCAGGATACCTTAAAAACAAACTCAAAGTTTTGTTTTAATTCCCAAGGAATTTAATTACATATTAAATCACAAGAATATTATTAAGTTTCCTTCTCATTCTTGGCTTGATTTAAATTACAGACAGACATTTGTAGATGAGATGCGAGATAGTTAAAGACATTTGAATTTAATCATGTGTAAAACAAGTTCTGCTACAGTATTCACAAACATGCACTATAATAAAGAATCTCACCACTTTGTACATATCTGTTCTGCATACTTTTCTCCCTGAAAACGTTAGGACTCCTTGCCAGGACGGCCTGCAATAAGACTGGTATATCACCTTCCGGGTCATCACTGCCAAGGTTATCTTTCAGTTCTCTGGCATTAAAAAAAAAAAAAAAAAAAAAGAATAAGAAAGAAAAAAAAAATTATGATCATGATTGATTTCCTAAGAAGACTTACAGAATAAAAACATATACTTCACTTGAACCGAGGCATGGATTTTCAAAGACAAAATCCCCAGAAGAAAGGAAATTATTAAAAATAATATGCGTGCCTATAGACAACCCCCCCCATACTTTATTTCTCTAGGGCATAGGAAAGGAAAGCTAAAACTGTAACTTTATAGAACAACTTTATTTAAAAATGTTCATGTCAATTTTAAGAAAGAAAAGCAGAGTCTATTGCATATTACTCAATAATGAAAAGATATAGACGATAATAATGTTAAGAAGCTACTATTTGGACTTAGAATGCTTTGACTCTCCCTTATGTCTGAACATGAGTGAGTGTGACTTTCTTGGGATTGTTCTCTCAATGAAATATGCAATGTTGACATATTTGATTAAGAGAAGACATACAGATCATATGATTTTTTTCTATCTTATACTGGTGTTTCAAACAAAGTCAAACCAAACAAGTGCTACAATAAACACAGTAGCAATCTCAGCAAACAACTAAGTAATTAGCAAATTAGACTAGACATGCTAGTGTTTTCAATTTTACATTCTCCCATTCAAATACTAAGCCCAACCCTGATTAGGTTCTGAGCTCAGAGGGCATTGGGTATGTTCATGGAAGCACAGCAACAGACTCAATGTTACTTTCTAGATATCACTGTTCTCTATATGGTGCTTTCAACCTGGTACAAATTGAGAAGTGATGTCTCAAAGTTGTCCTCTGACCTCCACAAACTCACTCACCCTGGCACATACACGGGCATTCATGCATGCACAGAAACTCACTGGATTCAACAGTAAAGACCTAAAAGATGGCACCCAACGGAACGACTGCATAAATTCCTGGGAATAATCTTAAAGGAACTTCCTATAAAACAAATCCTACTTATTTCTGCGTCTTTTCCCTACCTCCTTAAATATTCAGAAAATACTACAGAGTATGTACAAGCATATCAACTATGTAACATCTACACAATGAAATTTCTAGAGTGATTAAAATATGAACATTATAATTTCTTCTTGTTGTAAGCAGAGATTTCTTAGTTTCTCCACCAGAAAAGTCACACTCAATAAGCAGTTCAATTGAGTCAATTTGGAAATTGTCCCCCAAACATGTACTGCATCTAATAGGTTTCATCTTTTTTGCTAATGAATCTTTAAAATTTAAAAATAAATAATGAATGGCCATTTATATGAATACTATTTAATAGTAGGTTATAATGGGATAAAAGTGAAAGTTCTTCTTTTATAAAAGTTTGTTATTATATGTGCTCATGTGGAGGTATGCACATGACATGACACAGATGCAGAGCTGGTTCTCTACTTTCACCTGTATTTATACACTGGGGACTGCACTTAGGTCTTATCAGGCTTGAATGACATGTACTTGAGTCATCTCTCTGCATCCAGACTTTACTGCTAGATACATTTTTGTGGTGTTAATCTTGTAAAATATGTATTACTTCCATAGTGCAAAACATATTAAGTACACTCTTACTGTTTACTTCAATTTCATTTTTAAAATGTATGAAATTATGCACTATGTTTAAATAATATAGTCAATTCCAAGAAAAAAATATTTTACTTCCCATAGAGTTAATTTTTGAGTTCTTGTCATACTCAGT